>NC_050579.1:67024726-69424726 GCF_011100635.1 Trichosurus vulpecula
TATCATAGTGACAGGACAAGACAAGAAATTCTGAACTATTTCTATTTTTAGCATCAAATCAGCATAAATTTGTGTCACTAGCTTCCTCAGAGGTAAAGAAACTTTAAAACCTGTTCATGAGGTGAATTTACTGAGAACTGTAGATTGAGAATTTATATGCATGTCTGGAGACCATCCTATTGCTTTGAATAAAAGTTGCATTCTCTCACATATGAGGGATAAAGGCTATGACCAAATGGATTGGAAAACAATCTTTAGTATATATTACACATATAACATATAGATCCCTGCCTATACTGCACAAATATATGAAGAATATTTAGAAATAACTAAAGCCTTAATACATTCCAATCCATTTCATCCAACTCAACATTTAAGTCCCCACTATAAGAAAAACAATATGATAGAGACTGAGATGAAAACAAAAGTGAAATAACTCCTGCCTTTGAAATACTTGCATTCTAATGGTATCTTAATTTTAGTGAAAGAAAAATTAGAGAATAGGGGATGATGGCCATAAGACACCCCAAAAACTACCCCGATAAAACCTAAAAATACACCAATAATTGATAAAATAAGGAAAAACACCTGTGAACTCCTCCATTCAGGTTAAAGGTACACAGAAATTCTTCCAGAGTGCTGCAAGAATCTTGAAGTAGACAAGGTGGAGTAGGTCAAAAGCACAATTCAAAGCCACTCCAAAGAAACTGGTCACATCTAGCAAAAAACATACTCCAATGAGCCCAGCACAGGAAGTAATAGCTCTTGCCTGGTGACAGGAGCGCTATAAAGGATCACTCCAGGGAGATCATGAAGCCCCCTGAGGGGCCTAGCATGAAATTGTGGCAGCAGGTCAGACACCAGGAATAAGAAGGAAAATACCTTAAGTGAAACATAATTCAGAGAGCAGTGCAGGAGCTCTATGAAAAGAGGGAATACATAGAGCTCAGCACTAGAGCAGCTCAAGAATCCCTTGAATGAGAGACTTAGTCTTGACCACCATACACAGAATGAGACTGGATGCATTCACTACATATAGGAATTGAGGAGCAGAGGCTGGCTGAAGAATACGCAGCCTGACCTAGACCAAAAGGCTGATACGATAAGCAACCAAGGAAAATACCATATGTTGCCAAGATTTATCTTGAACTGTCAGATATCCAGGGGGCAATTCCTGAGTAAAAGGATGACCTCAGAAGTCCAAATAAAACCACAAAAGGAAAAAAATATTCTGGCCACAAGTACTGAAAGAGTTACTTGGAAGAAATGAACGAAAGCAGACAAGATGGATTAGCAAGGGAGGAAATATGAAAAGGGACAGTGACATTTTAGAACATATGGAAGGCAAACCAGCCTGGTCAAAGCAGCAAGATAGTCTAAGGGAGAGATAGGAGGCAGAATGTATGGGGAGAGTCAAACCACCAAGAACAACTTAAGCACCATCTCCCCTCAAATCCTGATGTAGATGGATCAGGACCCTGAAATCTAGAGAAAAGTGGTGTATCCAAGGTCACAGGACATGCTTCCAGCCATCATTGAGGGAAGAAATTATTGTGGAGAAGGAGCCCACCTTCCTCCCCTATTGCCTCCAATAATGGTAGGCCAGCTACCACCAATGGACAAATAAGTACAAAAGCTCTGGGGATAGCAGTACTCTGCCAAACTACTAGTCCAGCTTTTATCCCAGCTCTCACAGACATTATTCAAGGGGCCAGCCATCACCACCAATTGCCAATCAATTAGCATCGACAGGGAAGGCAAGTCAGCCTAGTTAAGGCAGAAAAGTATCCTGAGAAAGGGAAAGGAGGCAACCTTTTCCAGGCAGGCCAAACCAATATAACCCTGATCTCTATCTCATCTAAGATTCTGATAGAGATAGCTTAGGACTCCAAACCATGAGATTTTGGAATGGCAACCCTGTCATTGCCCCACCAAATGGTTCATGATCAGAAACTGATATGATTTTATGAATAGAAATGAAATTAAAGAAGAGGCATTTCTTTCTCATTGCAGCCCAAGGATCATGTGATTCTTGCATCATACTTACAGCTGAAAGCTTCCATACTTTGTTTACTGTATTAGAATGTGAGTTCCAATTTTACTTTTCTACTTTTTTCTTCACTGCTTGCACATAAGTGCTTTATAAATGAGCCATTCATTCATATGAAGGAAAGCCTCACCCAAGAACACAATTTTCCGAAAGTACAATGACCCAAAGAAAAAATAATGATTCATTGACAGAAGAGGTTTTAAAAAAATTAGTTTAAAAAGAAAACAGGAAAAATATAAGAAATTCTATATAAAAATAACTGACCTGGAAAAGAGATATAATATGAATATAAGTGGACTATCTGAAAATCACAACCAAAATTGTACTGAATAACATATTTCAGAAAGTAAAAATGAAAAATATTCAGAACTTTTGGACCCAGATGGCAAATTGAAAAACAAAAGGAGAAGAAATTCAGTGGTCACTTTTGGAAAGAAACCGTACAATTGAAACTTCAGTAAGCATCTTAGTCACAATGCAGAGGTTCCAGGTTAATATACATATAGACATACATGCATACATACATACGTACATACATACATACATATATATACACACACCCAAAAAGAAGAAAAATTAAAAATTATCAATGAATCTCATAAGAATTTGCAATTGCCCCATTAAGAGAGAAGAGTTCAGAATCTGATATTCTAAAATCAAAAGATAAACCAAGAAATGAATGATTCAGAAAAAAATAAATGCAATCCTAAGGATAAAAACATACTTTTAATAAAAAAGATGAACTCTAAGTATTACTAGTGCAAAGTCAGGCATTGTGTATACATTTAAAGGGAAATGTAAGAGAAAAGAAAATAATAGAAAAGTAGACACATTTTTAGTTGGAAAATAATATACTGGGATAGTATATGTCTGTCCTAATATGGAGACGAACTACTGTCTCCCAAGTAGTTTAAGGGTCATAGATATGAGAGACAGCCCTCAGTAGTGAGGTGTTATGTTTTGTTGAAATTATCTCAGAAGAGGAAAAACACAAAGGGACAGAACTAGAAGAAGACAACTATGTCAAAAGAGGTACATGAAAAACCTCAAAGTAAAAATATAAATTAAGCCCCACAAAAAATTCCTGGGAGAGCTCAAATGGGATTTTTAAAATCAGAGAAATAGAGGAAAAAATTGGAAAAGAAATGAGTGATGAGGAAAATCATTAAAAAGAGTTAAAATCTTGGTAACAGAGTTATAAAAATACTTAAGGCAATAACATCTTTTTAAAAAAGAATAAAAGGTAAAAGAGGGCAAAAAAACCCACTGAAGAAAACTCCTTAAAAAGAAGTAGCTAAATGGAAAAAATACATGCAAAAATTCATCAAAGATAAGAACGGCTGAAAAAGCAGAACTGGCCAAATGCAACCAATATGATAGATAAACAATTGATTTTTTTTATTTTCAAAAGAAAACAAATCTAAAAATATAAATATATAAATTGCCCAGATTTACAGAAGAAAAAAAAAGAAGTTAAATATCACTATCTTGAAAAAGAAATTGAACAAGCCATCAATGAACTCCCTAAGAAAAAAATCCACATTGTAAAGATTCATAAGTGAATTCTACCAAAAATGTAAGGAAAAATTATTCTTAATACTATAGAAACTATTTGGAAAATAGCCAAGGAAGGAGTACCACCAAATTCCTTTCATGATACTAATATGGTGTTGATACCTAAGCCAGGAAGAACAAAAATAGAGAAAGAAATTATAGCCTAATTTTTCTAATGCATATTGATGCAAAAAGTGTAAATAAAATACTATTGAGGAGATTATAGTAATACATCAAAAAGATCATACACCATGATGAAGTGAGATTCATACCATGAATACAGAGCTGGTTCAATATTAGGAAAACTATTACTATAACTGATCACATCAATAACAAAACTAACAGAAATCATAGGATTATCGCAGTAGATGAAGAACAAAAAAGGTATTGACATAATACAACCCTCATTCCTATTAAAAAAAAAACACTAGAAAGCACAGGAATTAATGGAGTTTTCCTTAAAATGATAAGTAATATGTACTTAAAGTCAGCTGCAAGTGTTGTCTGTAATGGGAATAAGTTTGAACCTTTTCTAATAAGATTGGGGTGAAGCAAAGATGCCCATTATCACCACTATTACACAAGATTGTATTAGAAATTCTAGTTAAAGCAATAAGAAAAAAAAGAAATTGGAGAAATTAAGAAAAGTATCACTCCTCACAGATGATATGATGGCACACTTGAAGAATCCTAGAGAGTCAATTAAAAATAGTTTAATAACTTCAACTGCATTGCAGGATATAAAATCAACCCACATAAATGAATCATCAGCATTTTTATATATTACCAAGAAAGTCCAGTAGCAGGAGATAGAAAGAAAAATTCCATTTCTATTAATTGTAGATAGCATAAACTATTTGATAGTCTACCTGCCAAGAGAAAACCAGGAGCCATACGAACACAGTTACAAAACACTTTTTATGCAAAAAAGACAGATCTAAATAATTGGGGAAAATATTAATTGCTTATGGGAGACTGAGCCAATATAACAAAAAATGACAGTGCTATGTAAATTAATTTACTTATTCAGTTACATACCAATCAAACTGCAAAACCTTAGTCTATAGAGTAAGGAAAAATAATAACAAAATTCATCTGAAAGAAAAAAAAAGTCAAGAATATCAAGATAATTAATAAAAAATATGTGAGTCAAGATGACCTAGCAGTACCAGATGTCAAACCATATTACTGAGTGATAATCATCAAAAACAATCTGCTGCTGGCCAAGAAATAGAATGATTGATCAGTGGAATAGATTAAGTGTACAATATGCAGTAGCAAATGATCATAGTAATCTAGTGTTTGATAAACTCTAAGATTCCAATAATTTTGAACAAGAACTCACTATTTGACAAAGACTGCTATAAAAACTTGGAATAGTATTGTGCTATATGAGATAATGTGGAGGAGAATTTCAGTACCTTTTAAAAATACAAAATGAATCCATAGCATCATCATCATCATCGTCATTATTATTATTCTTGTATATTACCAAAAATACCCTGCAGAAATACTTGGAAAGATGAATTTCATTCAAAATAACTACAGAAGGTATAAAATAGTGAGGAGTATATCTATCAAGATATATCTAGTGTATGTTAGTCTAGCATTAAAACACTTTGCAGACATAGAGACTGATTTAAATAATTGGAAAATTATTAATTGTTCATGAGTAGGTAGAATCAGTATAATGCAAATGACGATACTACCTAAATTAATTACTTAACACCAAATCAATCAAACTTGATCCTGGTTGTTGCTGATCAGGCATTTCATTTGTGTGTAACTCTTTGTGATCCAATTTGGAGTTTTCTTGGCAAAGACACTGAAGTGGCTTGCTTTTTTCCTTCTCCAGCTCATTTTGTAGATGATGAGAATGGAGGCAAATAGGATTAATTGACTTGTCCAGGGTACATAGCTAATAAGTGTCTGGGGCTGGATTTGAACTCAAGTCTTCCCGACTCCAGGCTCAGAACTATCCACTGTGCCACCTAGCTGCCCTTGATCCTGGTTAAAAATAGTGAACTCAATCAGTGAAACAAATTAGGTAAAACATCTACAGAAGCAAGCAAACATGGTAGCACAGTGTTTGATAAATCCGAAGACCCTATTTACTGGGGGAAACCCCCACTATTTGACAAAACTTCTGGAAAAACCTGAGATTACCTTGGCAGAAATTGGACATGGACTAACATCTCACAATGCTTACCAAGGTAAACTCCAAATAGATGCATGGCCTAGGCATTCTATGTTCCAAAATTCTTCCTAACTCTGACATCATAAGAAAATTAGAGGAGCAAGAAAAAAAACTCCTTTCAGATCTATGGATAAAGAGTTAATTACTAAGTAATAGAGAGAATACAAAACATAAAGTAAAAAATGGACAAACTACAACTTTGAAGTATAGTTTGCAAAAAGATAAAATGGAAAAAATTATCAATATAGAATTGAAAGGTTTTGTTCCTATGAGCAAAAAGAAGAATTTAAGTTAATTTCTTTAATAGAGATTTTATATCAAAGATATGTAAGGAACTGATTCAATTTTATAAGACTGAGACATTGTTAAATACATAAATAGTCAAAGAACAAAAACAAGAAGTTATTAAAAGAAATCTAAGCCATTAATAATCACATACAAGCTCTAAATCACTAATGATTAGAGAAACTTAAAATAACTCAATTTAGATCTTGCACCAATTAAATTGGTAAACACGACCAAAGAGGAAAATGAAAAATATTGGAGGTGCAGAGGGAAAACAAGTATACTAATGCATTGTTGGTGGAGCAGTGAATTGTTTTGACAATTCTGGGAAGCAGATTTCAACCACAGGCAGAAAAATTCCTAGATTACTCTCATTATCTGTTTCCTTTGGTTTTATTTTATTACTAATGGGGTTGCAAATCATGCTAATTTTGTCTACTACAAATTTATGCTATCTAATCTCCAGGAGACATTAACTATTGAATGTAAATTCTAGGAAACTCCTTCAATTGCTCCCCCACCTTTTTCATCAATAAAACTGAATTTTTTCTGCTCAAGCACACCATGCCATTCCACCCTTTTCGACCTTGGCTCATACTTAGAAGTTCCCTCAACTCTAAATTCATGATATTATGAATTCTGGGATTCTGTGAATAGTGTCATACCCTTATAAGATAACAGAGTGCCTAATTTAATTGAATGATTCAACAAATATTTATTAAACATTTTCTATTTACAGAGTACTTTACTAGGTGCTGGAGGAGAATTAAAGATTGATAGAACGTAATCCCTTTCCTGATGGAATTTAGATGAGGATAACAAAAACACAGATAACACTGAACTCTCTCATTTGACAATTGTGAAGCAAAGCAGACTCTCACACACATAGATAACAGTTTTGGTCATTAAGGGTGTCCTAGGGATGATGATGATCTCTAAGAATTCACAGAGATAGTAGAAGGTATAAATTCTGGGGATACATTGGTTAGAAAATAAGAGCCCAGAGAAGTGAGAAGTGTGAAATGAAGCTTAGTGGAAAGTATCACTAGTGATAAGAAAAAATTCTCTAAAATTATAGAAATGCAAATTAAAACCATGAGGTTTCACCTGACAACCTTCAGTTTGACAATTTGGAAAAAAAAGAAAAGTGACAAAACTGGAGGGTAGATGGGGAAAAAAGGTACATTAATGCACTGGTAATAGATATATGAACTAATTCAGCCATTTTAAAAAGAAATTTGGAACAACACTCAAAAGTTATAAAATTGTGCATATCCTTTGACCCAGCAATAACAATATTAGATCTAGACCTCAAAAAGTTAAAAGAAGACAAAAATTACTTATGTACAAAAACATTTATAGCAACTCATTGTGGTGGCAAAAAATTGGAAACCAAGGACAACCCATCAATTGGAGAATGGCTGAATAAATTATGCCATATGAATGCAAGGGAAAGTATTGTGCTATAAGACAATACAAAGGGGATGATTTTAGAGAAACCTGAAAAGACTTGGGTGAACTGATACAAAGTAAAGTGAGCAGAAACAGGAAAGTAATGTATACAATAATGATATTTGAAAAACTTCTTCAAAAGACTTTAGACTTTTGATCAAAGCAATAACCAACCATTATTCCAGGAGACTCATGATGAAGTGTGCTACACATCTGACAGAGAAGTTAAAGATTCAGAGTATAGATTAAGACCTATTTTCTTGTTTCTGACATGGCCAGTGAGGGAATTTGTTTTATTTGATTATACATGTTTGTACCAGGGAATTGTTTTTTGCTGTTCTTTTTTTTTTCTCAATGGCTGCAAGGAGATCTGAGGGAGAAGATATGGGGAAGAGGAAGTTTTTTAATGTTTGAAAATACATATTTATTAAAAGGTAAATACCAGGTAAGTTTATTTGTTTTTAAGTTGAAATTATAGTTAGGTAGTCTGGAGAGGGGTCTTAGAAATTCTTCAATGTCATTCTAAGGAGTATGTATTTTATCTTATTGGCAATAAGGAGCCACCAGAGATTTTGGAAAAGGGCAGTCATGTGATCCATACAATGCATTAGGAAGTTTATTTTGGTAGCATCATTAAAGATGAATCAAAAAGAGAAGGGAGTGGAAACAATAATTTTACTTACCCTTCAATTCTATATGCAGCATGGTCCCTGTGGACTGCATTGTAAGGAAGCTTCAGTTGATCCCACTCTGAAGTAAACGGAATTTTAGCTAGAAAAGATACCATATACTCATGCCCCTTTGGTTTAGAAAAGAAGAAAGCAAGACCCAGAAAGCTGAAGAGATTTGTCTAAGGTCATACATCTAAGTAAAATAGGAGGATTATGGCTCAAGTCCTATGATTCCAAATACTATTCCCTAGCTGTTTCACCACACTGCCTTTCATTTCTGTAATTGGTCCCAATACTATAAATTTAGAAAATCTGAAATTATTAGATTTCACATGGTACAAGAGAAAGAGTAATAGGTATAATCAAAGGATCTGAGTTCGAATCCATTATTTTTGCTTTCAAATGAATGTATAATTTATTTCCATGACCTTCCAGCCCTGACATTCTATATTCTATGATCCAAAGTCCTTCCTAATTCTGACATCCTATTTTGTATGCCCTAAACTTCTTCCCAAATTAAATATTCCATTTTTTTCTCTTATAGGTGCCCTGCCTCTCAGCTCTGACCTTCTATCTTCTCAGGTCCCACCCTGCTCTGACTTTCTCTTTCCTATCTTCTAAGGTCCTTCCCTTTTCTGACCTTCTATGTTAAATTCTAAAGTTACTCCCAAACTAAAGAAGTAAAATGTGAACCAGCACCAGCCATAAGTTCTAAACTCTGCTCTATTTTAATCTTGGGGTGCCCCCATTTAGAAAAGTAATGACACTTGCTGTCATTTATCAAATATATTTTAAAAATTCAATGGATTAGCATTTATTTTCTCTTCCTGACACCCTACCAGACAACTATAGTCCAGGAAAGAAAAATAAAACACTTCTAACAAATGTGCATATCCAAGGAAAACAAATTCCTACATTGGCCATGTCCAAAAATGCTTGTCCTCTTCTGTACCACATCCATCACCTCTCTCTTAGGAAATGGGGAGCATTTTTCATCACTGGTTCTCTAGAATCATGATGCTCATTGCACACGTCAGAATTCTTAAGTCGTTCAAAGTCAGTCACTTTTACAATTGTTGCAATTGTCTAAATTTTTCTCCTGTTTCTGTTCTCTTCCTTCTGCATCAGTTCACATAAGTTCTTCCCAGGTCTCTCTGCAACCATCCCCTTTTCCTTTCTTATAACACCCTAATACTATATCATATTCACCTACCACAATTTATTCAGCTCTTTAAAAAATTAGTATTTTGTTTTTCCCACATACATGCCAAAACTTTTTTAAGACTGAGTTGCAAATTCTCTCCCTTTCTACCTCCCCATCTACCACCCCCCCCCCATTGAGAAAGCAAGCAATTCAGTATAGGTTACACATATGTGTCATGCAAAACATTTCCATAATAGGCATGTTGTGAAAGAAAAAAATTGACAAAAAACTCAAGAAAAATAAGGTTTTTTAAAAAGTATGCTTCTATGTGTATTCAGACACCATCAGTTCTTTCTCAGGGAATGGATAGCATTTTTCATCATAAGTCTTTTAGCCTTGTCTTGGATTGTTGTATTGCCCAGAATAGCTAAGTCATTCACAGCTGATCATCTTACAGTATTGCTATTACTTTGTACACAATACATTTCACTTTTCATCAGCTCACATAGGTCTTTCCAGGTTTTCCTGAGAGTGTCCTGCTCATCATTTATTATCACACAATTGTATTCCATTATAATCACAAACTACAGCTTGTTCAGTCATTCCCCAATTGATGAGTATCCCCTCAATTTCCAATATTTTGCCACCAGAAAAGAGCTGCTATAGATATTTTTATACATATAGACCTTTTTCCTTTTCTTTTTTCTTTTTTATCTCCTTCGGGATACAGACCTAGCACTGGTATTGCTAGGTCAAAAGGTATGCATGTTTTTACAGCCTTTTGGTTATAGTTCCAAATTTCTCTACAGAATGGTTGAATCAGTTCACAACTCCACAAACAATGCATTAATGCCTCATTTTTTCCCCCACATCCCTTCCACCATTTGTCATTTTCCTTTTCTAGCCCTGTAGTCAATCCAATAGGTATGAATAGTACCTCGGAATTGCTTTAATTTGAATTTCTCCAATCAAAACATTTTTTTCATGTGGCTGTAGATAACTGATTACTTCATCTGAAAACTGTTCATATCTTTTGATCATCTATCATTTGGGGAATGGCTCTTATTTTAATAAATTTCACTCAGCTCTCTATATGTTTAAGAAATGAGCCCTTTATCAGAGAAACCTGGTTCAATTTTTTTTCACAGTCACTATTTCTAACTGTATTTCCCTACAACATATCCCCCAATTTATTCTATTCTTTCTCTCCCTTTTCATGCTGACCCTCTTCAAGTGTTTTGCTTCTGACTACCCCCTTACCCAATCTGCCCTCCCTTCTAACACCCCCTCTTTCTCTTACCCCTTCCCTTCCTACTTTCCAGTAGGGTAAGGTAGATTTCTATAACCAACTGAGTATGCATGTTATTCCATCTTTGAGCCAATTCTGACAAGAGTAAGGTTCACTCACTCTCCCTCACCTCCTCCCTCTTCCCCTCAACTGTAAAAGCTTTTTGCTTGCCTCTTTTATGTAGCATAATTTACCCCATTTTACCTCTCCCTTTCCCTTTCTCCCAGTACATTCCTCTCTCATTCTTTAATTTTACTTTTTAAAAATATTTTCCTAATTCATACTTTTCTCTCAAGCTTGTTATCTTTCTCTATCTTAATCTTCCTTGTCACCTTGTTTTTTTTCCTATTGTTTCCTCATTTTCTCAGTTTCTTTCTTGATTTTTAACTCTTTGTTAAAGTAGGGCTCTGCTTCCAGGGTGGAGGGTGCACTGTCCTAAGCTTCAGGGGTTTTGTCCGGCTGTTTTCAGAGACACTTCTAGGGACCTATAAGATTTCAGTTCCTCCAAAGTGGTGTGATCTAAAGAATGGGTTTACTGCTCTCTTGGTCTGTACTCAGATCTGTGAGTGAACATAAGCACTCTTTTCTGCCCTGAGAATGTGAGGAGCGTCCCTGCTACAATGTGGCTACAAATTCTGTTGTGTTAGTGTTCCTCCTAGCCCTGAGACAGTCACCCAGGATTGCAACCCAGATCCATGTATGGGCAAAACAACAGAGTTCTGCCTCAGTGCTAGCAAAGAGACCTCTGTAATCTCCTTCTGACCAGTTGTTCAACCCCCTTACTGTCTTTGGGCTGGGAGCTCTGGAAGTAGCTGCTGCTGATTCATTCATTTTAAAGGTCAGCTCCTGGTTTGCTGTGGCTTGGCTGTGCTGGTACAGCCCACACTGGATTGTGCTCCACTCTCACCCAAGTGTGACAGAACTTTTCTGCTGACCTTCTAGTTTGTCTTTGGCATCTCTAGGCTGAGAGGTCTGGAAATTGCCACTGCTATCATTGATTCATTTTCCCCAAGGCCTGCTCCTGATTTGCTGAGGCCTGGTCTGTGCTGCTGTGACCTGCACTGGAAAGAACTCCTATCTCACCGTGGTGCAACAGACTTTTCCTGCTGACCTTCCAAGTTGTCTTTGACAAGAAAAAATGGTTTCACTCTATCGTTTTGTGGGTTCTGAAACTAGCTTTTGTTTAGAGTCTTTATTTAAAGCTATTTTAAGGGGCTTGGGAGAGAGCTCAGGAGAATGCCTGCCTTTACTCTGCCATCTTGGCTCTATACCTCTGTTCCCTGTGCTCAAATCTTGCCTTTATTACTTTGCAATCTTGGGCAAGTCAGTTGATCTCTGTGAGTCTCTTTTTTATTTGTAAAATGAGGATTTGGGATTAAACTCTGAAGTCTCTTCCATCTCTATATCTATGATCTTGTCATGTTACAAAAGTTTTTCAATCCTTCATTCCTCATAATCCACCAAATAACTTGCCCTATCATTTTCTTCTTTGAGAAAAAAAATTGCACGCATTCTTAATGTTAACTAGTACAAGTCTTCCTCTCCTAAAGCCTGTATTACTTCAATTGCTTCCTGTCTGCTCTGTTAAGTCTACCTTCTTTTTCTTCCAATCCTACCTAAAAGCCACTGATAACCTGACCTTCTACTTCTATGGCACCACTCCCATGAATACCAGTCAGCCAATAAGCAAAGACTTATTAAACACTCACTATACGTCCCCTATATTTAAATATAGCTGTCTAGAATTATTATTTATGTTAGCTGAAGAGAGTTTTTTTTGTCTTCTAAATGTCTGTCTTTCGTAAGATGGTTTCTAGTGAAATATAAATTTCTATCAGTCAAATTAGGACTCGTTTGCAATTTCCTACATAGGCCCATATAAATGATAGTATATTGAAGAAAAAATGACAAGAGACACGAGTTAGTCAATTTTGATGAAAATTCTTACTTCCAGGATTAGGAATATTGTAAAACCCAGTAAAGTTAAGATTTATGCCTAAATGCAATAGGAAAGGAAAGAATCTTCCGTAAACTAACAACTTTGTTTCAACTAAAATACTTGAAAATTGGTAGAAATGTCCTTTTCTTTCACTGGCATAATCCTAAATTCTGGAATATTCCACCCAACTTTGTTTGAACATATATTAGGGGGTGAGATTTTGGCATGAAGAATGGATAATTCTGGAAACAATGCATGGGGAATTCTAATAAAATGTATAGCCTATGAATTAACACCCACTTCTCCTCACCACTCCCCCTTCCACTACCGCCACTTGTGCAAAAGGTCAGGCCAGTCCTGTGGGCCTGAGTTACTCCAGGAAAACTCTGAAACAAAACTTGTGTCCTTGTCTTTGATTCCCTCAAATGTGGGTAATCTATTTTCCATTTGAGACCTCAAGATAATTAAAGTGTGGAGAAGTACTTATCTCATCCCATGGAAAATGCAGAAGACAAACAGGATTCATAAGAGTCCATAAACAAAATTTTAAGGAAATAAGATGAGCTCCTCTGGAAGATAATCAAAGATTTTCAGAATTGGAAGAGACTTCAGGGACCATTTGATACAAGGTATACACAAAAGGAATTAGTACTGACATAGGTGAGAAGTCATCCAGGCTTTGCCTGAAGATATCCGAGTAGATGGAAAAGATGGAAACCAACTCTTCTTAAAGCAATCCATTCTACTTTTGGGCAACTCAGACTATTAGACATCAAGCCTAAGTTGGCCACTCTGCAGTTGTACCCATTATTCCTTCTATCCTCTAAGGACAAATGAAACAAGGAAATATGCTCTTCCACGTGATAGCCCTTTTGATATTTCAAGACAGATATCATGTGCCTGAAGTCTTCTTTCCTGATTCCGAAGGTCAACTCTTTATTCTTCAACTGATCCTCACATGACATGGACTGGAGGTCCATCACTATCTTCTTTGCTCCCCTCTGAACACTTTCCAGTTTATCGATATCTGTCTCAAACTGTGATGCTCAGAACTGAACACAATAATCCAAAGGAGAACTGATGAGAACAATTGTGCCTTAGGACTCTTGAAAAGGTCAAACTGCTATCCATTTGAGCTTCATAGCCTGAGAAAGCCCATTACAGTTCTATGTGAGCAAGGTATTTTAAGGGTGGGTAGAA
Source organism: Trichosurus vulpecula (assembly GCF_011100635.1). Taxonomy (NCBI): domain Eukaryota; kingdom Metazoa; phylum Chordata; class Mammalia; order Diprotodontia; family Phalangeridae; genus Trichosurus; species Trichosurus vulpecula. The sequence goes on from NC_050579.1 coordinate 67,038,507, forward strand.
AGGTTCAGCTCTTCCATTTCTTCAATTTTACATTGAATATTCTCTTGTCCTAGGGACCATAAAAATAACTTTTATCCTTTTTTTTTTTAGCATACTTCATCAGGAAACAATCCCATCCTCTCCCTAGAAGAGACTGGATATAGAAATACTTGCATTTTAATCCTGTTTAAGCCACTTATTAGTTGAGTAACTTTGGGCAAGTGACAAACTCTTGGCCTCACTTTTTTTACCCATAAATTGAGGTAATGATAGCACTTACTTCACAGATATGTAGTTTGGATCAAATGAGATATATCTGAAGAACTTTGTAAACCTCAAGAGGTTATAGAAATGTATTAATGATCACTGGTTATTCTTGTTATTATATTATCATTATTATCTCTTTAACTAGGATTCTCAGGATCAATCTCAAATTTAGTCCTACCAGAAAATCTCCCTTCTTTGGCCAAATCTTTAAATTCCAGGATCACACTACCTAGGAACTCAAAACCCTCTCTTTTTACACAGGAGTTGAATGATTTTCATGAACTAACATCTTTGGTCACATGGCTATACACACATTTCCATCACATGCTTCTGCAGGAAATCTGCGGTTTCTCTTGGAATGGGAAAAAAGACTCTCAGGCATCCCTGTCTAGTGCATAGAAAATGGTAGTTAATTATGTGCAATTCTATTTTTTCCTGCCTATGGAAGCCACTTCCATTTCCTGGGAGGAAATACTATGTCCAGGCCCAGACCTCTCTATCTCCAGGACTAGGCCCACTCTACTATATAATAAGTTTAAAAAAAAAGCAAGGTGAGTAAATAAACAAAAAGGGGAAAAAACAGAGAATGGCTGCTCTCTTTTATATGTCTGGTAGAAGTGCAGTTCTAGTACCAAGAATTCTTTGTCCTGAATCCCAGCTACTAAACTATCTGGGGTACAGAGCCAGCCATTCAAAAGCAATCAGGAGTTCCCTCTGTCTTCTCAGCAAGACACCAAGATACATGTCCATACTCTCTATGGGGCCTCTCAGAGGCCTCCAAGCAAAGGTCAATGCCCTGGAATACCATTAAGTTGATTGAGAACCTCATCAAACTGATCTGTGTGTGGATTGGTAAGAGCTCCTGATCAATCCCCAATAAGAATAAAGATTGAAACCATGATTGCTTTAGGATAGTAAACTACAGGGAGATGCTGCTCCCTCTACAATGCAGATCAAAAGGTTTTCTGCAACTTAAATGTTATATAGAGTTTCCCGGAGTACTTAGAGGCCTCAGTGATTTGTACAGAGTCACAAATCCAATACAGATCTTAGATGGGACTTTAGGTTCCTGATTTGAAACAAACTCACTACCCAGTACTCTATGATACCTCTATGCAGATATAGAAAGGAGTCTGAAATAACCTTATAGAGGGAGCCTGCTATGCTAATAATGAGGCAACATTGAAAACAAAGTGAGAAAAGAGCTAAAATCAATCAATGCAAGTCAGATATCACGGATGTGTCTCCTTACTCTTCCATTTGCTATCTGTAGGGCCTTGGCAAATCATTTCACCATTTCTGGGCCTCCTTTTCCTCTCTATTAAGGGTGGACTAGATTACTTTTGAAATCTCTTCCAATTCTGAATCTGTGATCTTTTGTCTATGAAAAAGACAAATTCTATCACCAAAGCAGGGAGGGGGATTAGAGATATGAATTCATTGATATTGGAAACTTCTAGAGAAGAAAGCTATCAATATGTTCTGGTAAATTCTTTGTTTAGTCTTACAGAATTACATAGAGGATGGAGAAGTTAACTGTCTTGCACAGTATCAGACTATCAGTATTTGTAAGAGGAAAGACTTGAACACAGGTGTTACCAACCTGGAAGACAGCTTCCTATTCACTATGTGACACTGCCTCCTCAAAACATTTCTTTTTTTCAATCCTGTCCAACTCTTTGCAACCCCATTTGGAGCTTTCTTGGCAAAGATACTGGAACTATTTTCCATTTCCTTCCCCAACTCATTTTACAGATGAGGAGACAAAAGGGGTTAAGTGACTTGCTCAAGACCACACAGTTAGTAAGTGTCTGAGACCAGATTTGAACTCAGGAAAATAAGTCTTCCTGATTTCCGGCCCAGCACTTTATCTACTATGGTACCCAGGACTACTTAAATCAGAAGAATCTAGATAGTCCTACACAGGTCTCAGTTCAAATTGAACTGCCATAATCAAATGTTCTCAAATTTTAAATTCTGGAAATAGACTTTCTGAATACTGTGAAGAAGCCATTTTATATGTCTGATTTAAAATTTTATGTTGTGTGGATATATATTATTTTTCAAATTATATTCTAGAAAGTTTGGCTTTTATAATAAGAAAAAGGTAAGTCCCCTTAAAAATAAGTCATTAAAGTTGAAGGGTCACTTTCAATATTTAATGGATGAATATAAGGATAGAATATAAATTCTAGAAAAAAAATGTCTGATGAGAAGAAGGAAGTTCTGTCCATTGAGATAGGAAAATTACCCCCTTCTTATTGGAAAAGAAAAATATGACAATGGGGGTTTCACAATGTTGAAACACAATGGCCATAATTTTCTTTCCCTTTTAACATTCTTCAAGATTTATGGATGCAAAAAGTAGAGACATGAAGAGGCCAAAGTGAACAACTTCTCTGAAATATGTGAGTGGGCAGGATAATTTGTGAAGACTTCACAGGGATGGGGAATGTCTGAGAGAGTAGAAGCTTGGAATTTAACCTTGTATTGACTTAGCTAACTTCTAGAAAGTCAGGGCCTGAAGCGGTAGGGACCCTTTTCTTCCCCCTCTCTCCAAGACAAAATAGGGAGATAATGGACTACCTGTGAGCTGTTTGTTCTCTGCTCCAGGAAGGTCTCCCTCCCCTCTCGGCATTTCTTCTCCTAGACTTTTGGACGCCATCGCCACTGCCCCTGCCCCCCACCCCAGCAGTTGAGTTCCAGATAGGGAAAGCATGAATGGACTGACTCTACCTGGTTTCCTAGTTCTCTGTCTAGTTTTTCGGGGCCTAGATTGTAAGCCTGCCTCCCAGTCAATGGTGAGAAGGGATAGAGGTGGAAGGGAATCTTTGTACTAAAAGTATATCTGTCCCTGCACCTCCTTTTTACTTTGCTTCCTCCACTAGTTTTCCTAATGGAGGCACACCCAAATCTTGCAAGGTTTATAAAATAAATTCGCTTTGCTTCTCCTAAAGATGTCTCTCTTATTGTTAGAATTCTCCATCCCATATATATGTTTAGTAACTGGGCAAATTTAAGGATGAGATTCCAAACAATTAAATATTAGGAAACAAACTTTATTCTGTTCATTTGTACAAAAGTAATGAAAAAACATTTCTAAGTACTAACTATGCAGAGCATTGTACTAGATTTGAGGGGATAAAGTTTAGGAAAAAAAAATTCCTACTGTCATAATAATCTAAAGTCTAGGAGGGGAATATGATAGATAATATAACAAAACACATTATAAATTAATTAGAGTTATTGAACAAAGTTCTATGTCAGAAGAGATAAAAGTTAATATCTATTAGGAAAATCAGGGAACTTTTAGTGGTGGAAGTGGTATTTAAGTTGAACCTTAGAAAATAGATAAAAATTCAGTAGTCAGGGAAAGGAAGACATTCTACGTATGAGGAACAGTGAGCAAAAATATATGGAGACTATAAAATGCATGGTACATTCAGAAGACTTCAAGTCAATCAGCATAGAATTCACTGAGAGGGGTTATATGAAATAAATTTAGAAAAACAAAGTGATATTAACTTTTGAAGGTATTTGAATGTGACACAAACGCTTTAAACTTTGTTCCAAAGGTAATAGGAAGCTACTGAACATTTTTGCATAAAAGAATAATGAGTGTATGTATATGTATGTGTATATGTATCTTATGTATTAGATTTTATTCTGGCAATGCCATGGAGAATGGATTGGATGGAGGGGGAAGAAATTGTCGATGTCGGTGATGTTGTCAGACACCATTAGGATAACATTCCGAAAAGAAAAGTCACAGATGTGAGATATGTAGCAGAGGTGAAATCAATAAGATTTGAAGTTTGGATATAAGGGATGAGAAAGGAAAGAATCAATAATATTATTGATAACAATAATAAAGGAAAGAAACAACAATAACAATAATAAATAAATAATAAAAGCATATGAATATAGAAAATTGAGTAGATGTGAGTGCCAGGAAAAAAAAAGAGTTAATGCTGAAGGAAGAGCAAGCTTGGGGATGAAGAAAATGAGCTTGCTTTTGTAAATGTTGAATTATAGAAGCCAGTGAGACATCCTAATGGAGATGCCTTGAGGGTAGCTAGGGACTACTGAGAAGAAAGGTCAGAATTAGAGATGATGATTTAAAAATCAACTACACTGATATGGGGACGTATGAGGTATTCAGGGAGGACAAGCAACTCTGGTGAGAAGGCTTGCAGGGCGCTTTTCAGAGCTGCTCTCACAGTTTTGGTGTGCATCTATCATCTAACTCTCACCTGTGGCAGCAAGAAGCTGTAGCATGCCCAGGGACCACACCCTGGCAAAACTATCTAAGAATAATTTGTTCCAACTGCCATGAAGGCCCTTGGGGCAAGCACTGTGGAGTGCTTAAGGCTTAGACATCCAAGATGCCAAGGTCATCCACTGCATCCCGGGCTATCACTAGTCATTCTGACTTTTGTCTTGCCACTAGAGTTCAATGACTTTATGAGAGTGAGTTTTATGACTTTGTGCAACTCTGCCTCACTTAAATCCAACTCACAAACAAGTCAAGGCATCACTTACTTGATGTCATTGGTCTTCTTCCTCATATCCAGAGGGACAAACAACAAAACTGATGTGGCAGATTAAGCCCTCCTAGTCAAAGCTTAGGATAAGCTTCTAGGAGAAGAAAAGGACAATGATAAGAATGGAATTAGAAAGGAGGTGATGAATTAGTGGATGAAAAATTCAGGAAACTTCTACTTTTAGAAGATAATGAACATAATGATAGTAGATAGATAGATAGATAGATAGATAGATAGATAGATAGATAGATAGATAGACAGATAATGAACGTACTGACTCTGGAGCCAAGGTATGAAAGTCTAAGGAACAGAACCTTTCCATGTTGAAGGAAGTATGTAAAGTTATTAAGGAATTATGTTGTTAAGGGTTTGAGAGGAAAAAGAGGGGTAAGGATCAAGATGAATCACAGCCTATGAGAAAGGTACCAAATGGTGACTAGGTATTTGTATTTCAAACTTTGAACTTAACATTTTACATTTTTAACATATTATTTTAATGCCCTGCTCACTGTCTAGACAGGCTTGAAAGTAGAACTTACTAACTGAATTTTCCAATTAAGCACAATGACAACAACTTCCGGGTGTATCTTCCATAGCCCCCATCACCTCCCCGTTCTGGAAACATGATCCAACTAATTCTGTCACTGTCCCTGAACGGGATCTACTCTCTTAACAATCACTCAGTATCCCTATACCCAGAATAACTGTCTCTCCCTGGTCACCACCCTCAGGGAGTTGTTGTCTTCCTCTATTAAAATATAAGCTCCCTGAGGAACTTTGCTTTCATAGCTGCATTCTCAAGGTTTAGCTGAGTGATTGGCACATAACAAATCCTCAATAAATGTGTTGCTACTTATTCATTCATTCATTCATTCATAAGATCTTCAGTAGAACTTCAGGATTAGCTTATGAAGCACCACCCAAGTAGGTTTGAGAGAAAAAAATTCTGATCTAACACAAGCTTAAGAACAGAATACTGCAAATCCCCCCTCTAAAACATACACACAAACATACCCACACACAAGCACACACAGACACATGCACACACACAGAGTCCCTTCCCCATTCGAAAAAGAAAGGAAGTACAAATGGGTGCAACCTCAAAAGTTACCTGTTATTCCAGGTCACTCCAACTAGATATTGATCTCTAAACATTTTTTTTATAATCTTGGGGGAACCCAGAAGCACATATGCTCAGAGACTAAAAGGGTTTCAGAGGTCATCAAGTACAACTTTTACCTGAACAAGAATTCCCTCTACCAAGAAGTCATGTTTATCCTATGAAAACTTTAGAGATGTTAAGGTTGGTTTTATTTTTAAATTTTTAATATTTTTTTGTCTTAGATATGCATTAGGCCTAACCCACAGATCTGATATAACATTCTACCAAGATGAAAGAAATACCCTGAAATACTTTGAAGACTTTTGACAAGTGCCTAAGGCCACAGAGAAACTGATAAATATGACTGACTTCCTTAATCTTTTTCTAGAATCACTAAGAAGCAGTAGGTGAAAAGGAAAAGGAAACCTAGAAAAAGAATGAAATATTCCTGGGGCAGGCTCACACAAAATTTTCCTTGTAGGAATTAGGCTATTTTTCCTCCTGGGGGTGGGGCAGGGTTTATTAAGTACCTACTAGATGTTAGGCGTTTTTTAGGCACCTGAAAGACCAAAATAAACAAACAAACAAAATAACACTTCCTTTAGTTAAATAGTTTTCATTGTAAGGAAGATGGGGAGTTATGACAAGTAAAGGGGAAGTGGTGGTCAGGTAAGAAAACTACAAATATGCCCTAGAAAGCTACAGATGTGGTGAGAGGACCCAGAGGGCTGTCAAATGCCACAGTAGAAATGGAAGAATAAGTCCTACTGCTTTCATTCTTCTTCTTAGATTGTCTTAAAAAGGAGGAGATGGACATGGATACTACTTGTGGTGAGGGGATATGTTTTGTAGGCTTCCATTTTCTGCTACTTGAAAGCTGTGAATACCTGAAGATACAAGAGTGAAAAAAATGGGGGAAGTAGGAGTTGCTCAACTAATATTTTGTATAATCCATAGTTTGGAATATAAAGTAAATTGGTTCTGGAAATAATCAAAGCATAGGATTATAATTTTAGAATTGGAGAAAATCTTCAAGATTTTGTAACCTAAGCCTCTTATTTTACAGGAGTTCAAGCTTAAAATGTCTCTCATATATACTCCCTTTTCTCCTCTGACCCAGTAACCACCCTGGGAAGGCCCACATCTCCTCAAACCGTGACAATTTGTAACTGCCAACTGGTGAATCTCTGTGCTTCAAGTCTCCCCACATCCTAATCCATTCTCCAGTCAGATGCAAAAGTGCCATCCTTACTGTGCCAGTCAGACCATGTAATCCCCCTACTCAATAAACACTAGTGGCTTCCTATTATCTCTAGGATCAAATATAAAATCATCTGTTGGGCATTTAAAGCCCTTCACAATCTAGCATCTTCCTACTTTTCCAGTCATCTTAGACTTTACTGCCTTCAATCATGACACTCACTGCCTTTTTTGTTGCTCCTCAAACACCATCCTCCAGCTCTGAACATCACGTGTTCTTACTGGTCATTTGCTCTTGTCATCTCCCTCTCCTGTCTTCCCTGGCTTCCTTAAAGATTCAGCTCAAATCTCACCTTTGGCAAGAATCCTTCACCTGTTTCCCCTCTCCTTCCCCATTGCTAGTGCTTTCCCTTCAAGATTACCTCCAATTTATACTATATAGATTAATCATTAGAGGCAGCTAGGTCTAGGTGAAGTGGATAGAATATGGACCTGAGGTTAGCAAGATCTGAGATGAAATATAGCCTCGGGCACTTACTAGTTGTGTAACCCTGGTCATTTAAGCTGTCTGCCTCATTTTTCTCAACTGTAAAAATGATAATGCTAATAGTACCTACCTTGAAGAGTTGTTGAGAGGATCAGAAGACATATTATGTGTAAAATGTTTAGCATGGTGCCTGGTACCTGGTAGGCCCTCCAACCATGCTTCTCTCCCTTTATTTTCCCTCCTTCCATTCTTCACTTTCTCTCTTCCTTCCTTTTTTTTTCCTTCTTCTCTGCCTCCTTCCTTCTCTCCCTTGTCTATATATTATGTGTAACTTTTATATGTATAGTTGTTTGCAAATTGTCTCTCCCACTAGAATCTGAGTCCCCTGAGAAAAGGGACTGTGTTTTTGCCTTCCTTTGTATCTCCAGCACCTAGTAAATAAAGAGTAAGCACCGAAAAAGTGCTTGTTAGCTTGAATCAGAGAGGCAAAGAATCTTGCTTAAAGTCACACATAAGTAGAAGAATAAAGATTTTAACTAATGACCTCTGATTTCAAAGTTCTACATCTTTCCTCAAGATTACTCTGGTAGTGAGATAGAACCCAGTTTAAATCTCAACTACATACTAAAGGGTAGTTTGCAAGAGGAATGGCAAGTACATATAGTTGATTCCCATTATGAATATGGCAGATCATCATGTACAGGGCCCCTCTGATTATGAATGAAGTTCTCTCTGTTACCTGGTTTGGTACAAGCCAATTAATCACAGCAAGATGATGCTGGTTCTTGAAGGTCACTTCATGAATAGAATAAAAGAAACTCTGTCAAGGGGAGAATGGTCAAAAAGCCCTTCCTACTCTATTGTACATTTCAATTATTTAGAGAGTTTTTCTCCTCAAAGTTATTTTCCACAAGATTTTTTATGAGGTTATAAAAAGATCTATATTGCATTACTGACTTTCCTCCAAAACAATCATTCCTTCTGCATGCTGTGAATGCCAGACAGTTCACCAAAAAAAAAAAGAAAAAAATCCTTTTGATGAACTGGCCTCTAGAGAAAATGAATATCATTGTCTTAGGGTTTGTACCGAAAAACAAAGCCTTTCCTGCATGTAAGTAAGCATCAAAAGGGGGACAAGGTGAATAGTCTCATGATTTTATAAGATTAACATATATATATAATATATATATATATATTTAAACTCACACAATCTGATTGATAATTCTTCATTAATATTTAAGATTTTTGTCAAGGTCTTCTCCAGAACCAAAAGGTCAATTATTTTTTAGCTTCTGTTTTCTTGTTTTCCCTGGAAAGAAGTGCTATCCCAGTTTTAAGGGCAAAAGCATGGATTTGGAAGAAACCTCAGAGGACATTCTGACTGTCTATTGACTCGGCCAAATCGATTAGTCCATGATTGATTCATCTTTTTCACAACTGTACAAAAAATAAAGGGAGGAGGAGAAAGAATTAACTGATGAGTGGTCTATTTAGTAGTGTATTTCAGATACAGACCTTAGTCTTTTCTGTTCTTTGAAACAGGATCATACTGCAATCACCTCCAATTAAGTGGGAAGGAGACAGTATTACCTCCTTGGCTACTCTGCTTCAGTATTTACAGACTTTATACTGAAACCATTCAGAGTGTTTTAGTAATATTTTTATGGCTGGAATTTAAGTATGACAAGAAATCTTCGTAGACAACCTGAGGGTGAGGCAGAACACAGCTTCACATGTGTCCAGAGGCTATTCCATACAAGCAATATTTATGAAGTACCTATTGTATATGGGTTTTTGTATTTCTAGTAGAAAAGAATCAGTAGTCTAACCTCATAACTAGGAAACTGCATCTCCAAGAGGCTAAATGACTTGTCCAATGTCATTTAGTCATTTAGCAGGAAAGCTGAAGGTAAAATTCATCTCTTCTTATTTCTGATTCAGTAGTTTATTTTTTCCCCATTAATATAAATTTATCACAAAATTATTGCAAAGCTTATTATGAAATATTGGTATTGGTAAATAGCTATATATATGTATAATATATTATATATATATAATGTATAGATATTGGTAAAATGATTAGCATGATGTCTGGAACATCTTAGATATTTAATAAATCCTTATCCCCTCTTTCTCCTCTATGCCTTTAAGAAAACTATTCATTGGGGGGTGAACAATTAGGACATGGGTAGGCTAGGTCATGTGAATTGATAAGTTTCTGATAGGAATTAGAAATCTTCATTTAAAAAAATCAAAATGTTATAGCAACTCTTCCCTCTCCCTCACTATCCATACACAATAATTTGTCAATACTTGCCAATTAGATGCCCAAAATGACTTCCAAAAATCATCCTCTTCTCTTCATTGACATGTATACCACTCTAATTCAGGCCCTCATTGTTCCTTACTTAAGAGTATTGATTGCAATGGCCTCCCAATTGGTATCCCTACCCCAGGTCTCTTCCTTCTTCAATCCATCCTCCATATGACTGTCAAGGTGATATTTCTGAAGTGTAGGTCTGATCATGTCATTTCCATGCTCAAGAAACTTAATAACCTCTATAAGAATAAATACAAACTTGAAGTATCTTTTTAATGTTCTTCCAAATGGTCTCCAACCCACATTTCCAGCCTCATTTATTACGACCCTTCACCCTTGTTTCAGTCTAGCAAAAGCAGACATGCGTATGTGACCAGGGCACGTCACTATCACCCCCAATGCCTTGGTTTCCTTATCTATAAAATGAGAATAATAGCTACCTACCTCCAAGAGTTTTTGTGCAATTGTAATGAGATAGTTTATATTAGGAACATTGTGAGCCTTAAAGCATGCATAGACACATACATGTATGGAATGCTAAGGTAAGTAGCTGTGTATGTGTGCGTGTATGCATATAAATATATTTGTATGTGTACATATGCACACATATGTATGTGTGGATATCTACATGTGCATATGTAATATACAAGTGTAAGTTTGATCTAATAGTATTATTATAAAATGAACTTATCTAGGTGATCTCTAAGGTTGTTTCAAGCTCTAACATTCTGTAATTAGATGAATACAATAAACTATCAGAATTAAAGTCACACCTTTGTGATATCTTTTTTCTTCTATAGAATGTTATCTATCACATTTTGCAACATATAGTTATAATATATAAGGTTTCCTACTCTTTAGGGGAAGTTATGTCACCTCTACTACATACAAATACCATACATATGTGTGTATATGTACTTCTATGTTTACATGTATTTGTATGAGTGTACAAATACGTGTATTGGCTAAACTTATACAGACACACTGATATACACATGCTCTGTCAACAAACAGCATTTATTAAATGTTTACAATATGTAAGCTAATTATTAGGGAAATAGAGAAAGAGAGAAATATAATCTCTGGTCTCAAGGAGCTCTCATTTAAATGGGAGACACAAGTAAATAACTATGTATATTGAAAATATAAACAGTGTAAACAAAGAAGGGCATAAATAGCAAGGGGTGAGGTAGGAAAGACCTCTTGCAAAAGTTAAGATTTGAGCTGAGTCTTTAGGAAGACCAAGGAAACCTGGAGGCCAAGGTGAAAAGGGACTATTTTCCACACATGAAAGATAGCAAATGGAAATGCATAGGACTCAGGAGTTGGAGTATCATACAGGAGGAAAAGCAATAAGGTCACAGAAATACAGAAGGATATAGAGTGTAAGATTAGGAAGGTAGGGAGGGAAGAGGTTGTGAGGGGCTTGAAAAATCGTGGAAAGACTGAGCAGGAAAGTAACACCATCATGGGACCTCAGCATTATAAAGATCACTTTTGACACAGAATGGAGGATGGGCTTGGAGTGAGGAGAGACTTGAGGCAGGGAGACCGTGCAGAAAGCTATTGCAGTAGTCCATGCGTAGGAGATGAAAGCCTGCACCAGATTTGTGATTGTGTGAGTAAAGAAAAAAACACAGATAAGAATGGATTTACTATGTGCCAGGCATTGACCCTGTATATGAACCTAGGTCTTCTTAACTCCAAATCAACACTCTATCCACTCTATTCATGGTACCTTTTTTAGGTAGGAACTCTGAGGCTCAGAATGCTTAAGTGGTTGCCCCAAGGTCTACTTTATCTATGCATAAAGTGAGCATAAAGTGGTATGTTAGCATTCAAAAAGCTAAATCTGTGGCTTAGTTGAGATTAGAAACACAACTCCCTGACTCATTGCTGTATCCATTAGGCAGACTGTACCTTCAATTTAGAAATTTTAATTTGTACTAAATTCAGAATAAAACAATGGAGGTATATGTATGTGAAAACACAAACATAAGAATTAAATCCTTCTTTCTGGGTATCCTAAAAAGCAGCTGCCCAGGGTTTATTCCGTGGAGAAGTTAGGATCTCTGATGATAGGGATTCCTTGTATAGCGACCTTCAAACCTGTTTTGCTGAGGTGTTGAGAGCATCAGGTTTGGTAATATAACCATTAATTTCTTCCTCTAGAGTATACTTCACATGAAGGATATTCAAGTGTAGGAAGGATTCTCTCTTCTTAATGATTTTGAAGATGCTGCAGTAGGTGTTCAGATAAGACAAAAAAAAAAGAAACAGAAATAAACAATATTCAGTGATTTATTTCATTTTATTAAAAAGATACAATGTTCTTCAAGACTATTATCTTGTGACAGCGGCCTGCTAGAAGACAACAAACACAGAAACAATGAAAATGTAATGTTGGTTTGTTAGTAATGTCATTGATTAGTTTTTTGTAATGACTTGCTATACAGTGATGTATATTGTGGAAATGAGATGAAGTGAAGTCTGAGCTGATGGTTACAAAAGACTATATTATATAGAGGTTGAATTTGTTTTCGTTTTGAAGATAGCTATGATTTCATTGGTATATAATAGTTGATTCTAATTCAAGTAATGGATCCCTCTGTGCTGCACATTGACTTAGGAAACCACAAATTAGCATCATCTATGGTGAATTGTATTTTTAATTTATTTTTAAATATTTCACAACTAACTTTTAATCTGATTTGTACTACACGTGGAAGTTTTATACAAGGAGGCAAGTTTGATACCTCTTATACAGAGAATACTGATGAAGAAACTTCCTCTGCCAAAACATATGCAGTTTTTCTCTATAACATATAGTCTTGGAAAGTTGCTTGATGTAGTGTGATCTTAGGTGACTTAGCCAAGGTAATAAAGCTAATATGTGTCAGAGTCCAGGATTGAATCCAGATCTTTCTGACTTTGAGACCAAGTCTTTTGAATTGGGTTAATTGAGCTAAAAGTTTTATAATATGAAGATATAACCTATGTAAGCTTTGATATTGATATTCCTTATCTCCATATCCCTCATTAATGAGCAAGGTCACTGTAACTTAGTTACACATTCTCATAAGGGTTCTAGGTTCCCTGAGAGGTCAGGGGTGATTTTCTAGTGTTACTGGCTCCAGTGCCTAGCAGTGTGCTTCCTTCAAGAATATTAGTTGAGAATTGCCAGCTATCCTTAAAGGGATATTTCCTAAGGTGATAGGATAAGAACAGTTGGTACTACCAAAACATCCCCTCCAAAAATTTTTTGACACAATCTCTTATAAGTGCATATATCAGGGGAGAGGGGATAAAGAAATCCCCTTATGGCCAATGAATCCAGCATTTAGGCTGTCCATGGCTATTGATGCAGATCATGCACCCAGAACCTACTGACCTGAAGAGTGTGTAGAGGTGGGGGAAGTAGAGGGGTCCTGATGAGAAGATGGGCAGTCTGAAATCCTCCAGAGCCTTAGAAGCTCACAAGATCCTTCACTGGTCAAAACTGGCGAAGAAGGAGATCTGCCTAGACACACACACACACACACACACACACACACACACACACTTGTTTGCCTCTGTGAACTCCCTCTTCAGCATCACCCACTATTCAATTTCTCTTCAAGGGTATAATCAATACTCTCTTCATAATTTCTAGAATGAAAAACTACCCTCTAGAACTGCTAGAATTCCAACTAATGAGATGCTTTTATACAGGACTAAGAGGACATCATGAAATCCCTTAGCCAGTGGGTTACTGTCTAACTTAGCTTTATTTCACTTCATTAAATGTCTATCAAAGACTTTTTTTTCATACTTGATCTAAAGCCTAAAAGCAAGATTTATTTCTTGAACATCTTATCACTTACTTTAAAATGGGTAGTATTGAGTCTCACTCTTAAAAGAAATTGTATATAAAAGGTAAGGCAGACTGAAGTAGGTGGTGGTCAGAAGCAAAACATTGGAGAGGAGAAACTGGGTAAAAGGAGAGAGAAAAGTATAAACAGGGTGAAAAATAGGGCAATAGTTAGTTATCATAACTGTGAATGTGAATGGGATTAACTCTCCCATAAAATGGAAACAGACAGCTGAGTGGATTTAAAATGAGATTCTGACAATATGTTGCTTACAAGAAACACATTTGAAGCATAGAGATACATACAGAACAAAGGTAAAAGTCTAAAGCAAAATATATTATGCTTCAACTGAAGTAAAAAAAAAAAAGCAGAGGTAGCAATCCTGATTTCAGACAAAGTAAAAGCAAAAAAAAATTAATAGATTTAATTAAAAGAGATAAGGAAGGACACTACCTCTTGCAAAAAGGTACACTAATGCATTCTTGGTGGAGTTGTGAACTGATCCAACCATTCTGTAGAGCAATTTGGAGCTATGCCCAAAGGGCTATAAAACTGTGCATACCTTTTGGTCTAGCAATATCATTACTAGTTCCGTATCCCAAAGAGATCAATTACAGTAATACCAATTAAAACAACTCAGAGGTACCACCTCACACCTTTATGATTGACTAATATGACAGAAAAGGAAAATGATAATTGTTGCAGAAGATATGGGAAAATTGGAACACGAATACATTGTTGGTGGAGTTGTGAACTGACCCAACCATACTGGAAAGCAATTTGTAACCATTCCCAAAGAACTGTAGAACTGTGCATACCCTTTGATACAGTAATACCACTACTTGGTCTGTATCCCAAAAAGATCAGAAAAAAGGGAAAATGACCCATATGTGCAAAAATATTTATAGCAGCTCTTTGTGTGGTGGCAAAGAATTGGAAATGGAGGGAATGCCCATCAATTGGGGAATGGCTGAACAACTTTTGGTGTATTAATGTAATGGAATACTACTGTGCTATAAGAAATAATGAGCTAGCAGATTTCAGAAAAACCTGGAAAGATTTACATGAAATGATGCTGTGAATTGAGCAGAACCAGGAGAACATTATCCACAGTAACTGCAGCATTGTGTGATGATCAGCTATGATAGACTTAGCTTCTTTCAGCAATTCCAAGAGATGCTTGATGGAAAAGTCTATCCACATTCAGAGAATTATGGAGTCTGAATGCAGATCGAAGCACACAATTTTCATTTTTTTCTTCTTTCACTCTTCTCTTCGCTCTCATAGTTTTTCCCTATTGTTCTGATTCTTCTTTCACAACATGACTAATGTGGAAACATATTTAACATGATTGTACATGTATAACCCATATCAGATTGCTTGCTGTCTTGGGGAGGGGAGAGGGAAGGAAGAGAGAGAGAGTAATTTGGAACTCAAAATCTTACAAAAATGAATGTTGAAAACTATTTTAAATGTAATTAGAAAAATACTTTCAAGTGCAAAAAATATTTTTTTAAAATTTAAAAAACAAAAGGAAATGGTATACATCTACTTAAATTGACAGGGTGAATTGTTCTTTTTAGTACTGATTTACTAGAATGTGTACTGATGCCTTTGTATAGAGGAAGGAAACTAACCAGGAGGCTCTCATCAATTCTTTTTGCCCTAGGTTGGTTGATAAAATCCTAAAACTTAAGGGGTAGGTAATAGAGATAGGGTGTTAATATATAAAATGAAGTATAAAGAATGTATTACAGGTTGTTATCCCTCAAGGAGGTTCAGAGTTACCCTGATCAAAATTGATGGGATTAGATTTATTGACTTCTTGGTTGTTCTTATTATTATCCATAACTCAAAATTCTATCTTAACTATCAACTGCTTTTCAACAGGAACTTTATCTTACATCCTTGTACTCACCAGTGTGCTGAGAATTGTACCTTGGACAAAGAAGTTGAGTACTAAATACTTGTTGATTGCTTGGACGGTCTAAAAGAGAGATTATTTCTGTCATATTTAGCATTTATCTTCCCATTCAGTGGACATAGGACTAGATATCTGAAACAGTATGCTTGGTTTGCATAGTCCACAGACACAGACAGTCCCATATATTTCTGAAAGGCAATGGCTCCCTATTATTTCAAGGATCAAACATGAAGTCCTCTGTCATTTAAATTCCTTTACAACCTTGACCCAAACTACACCTGCAACCTTATTACTTGTTACTACCCTTGACCTATACTACGATACAGTTAAACTGACCTTTCTAACATTCCTTATGGGTGACATTCCATCCACAGTCTCCATGACTTAGCACATGCCATTCCTGATTTCTGAAACTGATTCTCTCCTGAGTTGTGCCTCTTTTAATCCCTGGTTTCCTTTAAGATGCATATCAAACTCTACCTTCCATATGAAAACTTTCTTGATCTTTCCTCTCCCCCAGGTACTAGTACCTTCTGCCTAAATTTCCTTTGCATCCATTTTGTATATAACTATGAATATACAAGGGGCAATTAGGTGGTGCAACGGATAGAGTGCTAGACTTGGAGTCAGGTAGACATGAGATCAAATCTGGTTTCAGAAGCTTACTAACTGTATGACCCCAAGAGAGTCTCTTAACCATGATTCCCTCAATTTTCTCATACGTAAAATGAGCTAGAAAAGGAAATGGCAAACCACTACAGAGTACCCTTGCCAAGAAAACCCCAAGTAGGGTCACAAAGCGTGGGACATAACTGAAACAACTGAATAGCAACATGCATATACTGAACTATATACAAGTGATCGCCCCTGGTCAGAATGAGTTCCTAAAGGACAGGGACTGTTTCAGTTATGTCTTTGTATCCTCAATTCTTAGCACACTGCATGGAAAATAATAGTCATTTTATAAATCTTATTGAATTATTAAATCATATTTCAGGTTTACCATGAATTTATAGAAATATTCAAGCATTTTTTGAAGTGCTGATAGGAAAAAAGAAACAAACAAAAAATCCAAATGGTGGCAAAATGAACCAAACAGAAAGGGTTTTATGCAGTTGTCCCCAAATTTGCACTTGGTTCTGCAAGCCTAAAGACTGGGATGCTGCACCATTGACTTGACTTTATTTATCCTTTTTGTTTTTGTTTTATCACCTAAAACCCAAACAATTTAAGTTGCCTGGGAGCAGGAACTAGGGCATTTTTACCTTTGTTTTTCAAGTAGTTATCACAATAGTTTGCAAATAGTAGGCAACAAATAAATGTTTGTAAGATTGAACTGCATTGAACTTATCTCCCCTTTCTCTATGGACAGTACTGAAGTATGAGAGAAACACCAAAGCATTAACACCTGTTCATTCTATAAAGCTTTAAAGCTTTTTACATAATGTTTTTAGTAATTAGAGATTTCTTAAAGCAAAACAAAACAGCAATCCCAGTGGCCAATGAAATCTGTGTATATGCATAAAGTAAACTTGAGAAGGAGCATTGCTGTAGCCAGGACAATCAGGCCTGAAAGAATCTGGCATCCTACTTTTTAGGGTTAAAAACCCCATCAAAAACTTGAGCAGCATTTTGACCATGGAGGCTACGATGGAATGACATGAAATATTGGATCAAAAGCAACAAATGCAATCAGTTAATCTAGTATTTTCAGCTGACTTAATGACTAAATCAGATCAATTGCACAGCCAATTGAATTGATAATACTGAAATGGGTCATTAAAACATCTGGAAGGAAATTATTTGAATGAAAAATGGTCAATTCAGCAGCATTGTAGAGACAACCTTGGTCTTCCCCAATGACACTTTTGAGTCAGTACCCATTTCCTTGACAAGTGTTATGACAATTAACATTTGCATTGTTCTCATTGGATTGGAAGACATTTCTTCTGGTTCCCATGACACAAATTTCCTTAGTGTGCAATTATGCTGTCTCTCAAGAAACGGCCTTTTCCTAAGTGATGGTAAATATTAAATTAGACTCAGCAAAGAAATGGCAGTGAAATACTTTGTGTACTGTGCAGCAGATGAGATAATTCTGCAACATATTGTTGAGAAAATCAGTCAGTCATAATGTTTAGGGGTACAATGTATCACAGCAGGAGAGGTGGTGAGGCCCCCATCAACTTGTTTTTCTTTTGTGAAATGGAAATGTCTGAACAAAGACAGATGGTATGGGCAGGACTTACGTCATCCTCAATGCCGGGATTTCAGAAAGCTGCCAATACACAAGTCCATCAAATGAAACAGCACTTCTTTGTAAACTATCATATTCTCATGTTACCAAACATATTTAATGACCTCTTTTCCATCAGGGATTCTACCTCCCAGAGTTCCTGGTTAATTTTCAGATACACACTTTCTTGTTATAATGATCAATAGAGTTCATAATAATAAACCCAAGGCTTTGCTATAACAACAACTACTGATATTTGTATGACACACTTCAAGTTTTAAAAGCTCTTTGCCCTCAGTATCTTTATTCCTCTCCATGATCCACTCTGAACTTCCTGATCCATTCCCCTAAAAACCTTTTTAATATGGAAGCTCACAATAAATGGAATTCACACCCTGATGTTATCCACCAACCCTGGGGCCTCTCCCTTCCCACTTTTATAGCTTCCTTTTATATCCATAAGAAAATATGTTGGGGCAGCTAGGTGGCGCAGTGAGTAGAGTACCAGCCCTGGAGTCAGGAGGACCTGACCTCAGACACTTGACACACTCACTAGCTGTGTGACCTTGGGCAAGTCACTTAACCCTAATTGCCCTGCCTTCCCCACTTCAAAAAAGAAAATATGTCTTCCCTTGTTAAAATTTAAGGTCCTTGAGATTGAGGGGCTTTCTGACAGGGGCTTTGTGTTCCCAGGGCTTAGCACAGTACCTAGTAGGCTAGTAAGAACTTAATAATTGTTTGTAAACTGATCTCATTTGAAGCCCACTTAGTGAAGTACAGTGAAGTATTCTTTTCCTCATTATGCAAATGTAGAAATTGAGGCTCAGAGAGGTTGTGACTTCTTTATGGACACATATAGCTAGTAGGTGTTAGAGGCAAAATTTGAACCCAGAGCTTCCTGTATCCAGTGCTCTATCCACCCTGTCAAAAAGTCCAGAATGCCTTTGAAAAACCAAAAAAAATGTCTAATTGTAATTTGATATTAAGTCCAACTATCTCATAGAATCGCTGGAAAGCACTTCTGTGGTCATACTGGTATGTTCTTAAATGCTGGGGAAGTCGTGCAACCTATCTCAGTCCCAATTTTCTCATCTGAAAAACTGGGATAATAATATCTGTCTTACCAAGATGTCATGAGGATCAAATAAGATAATATTTGTAAAGCACTTTGTAGACCTTAAAGCACTATATTAATGCTGAGAATGATTATTTACTGTTATGTAGAGCTGAAAGGGACTCCATCATTCATTTAGCCCAACCATTTCATTTTACTTATAAAGAGACTAAAGCCCATCATGATGAAAGAGCTTGCCTAGGGTCACACATATAGTAAGGATCAGAAGCAGAGTGGAAACCTACATCCTCTGAAACTATAGTCAATTCTTTTTCTACTGTGCCGTGCTATTGCCTTAACATCCCTGAACAAATGGTTCCTCATCTTCTGTTTGATGATCTTCATTGAGAAGTAACTCACTACTTCATAAGTTAGGTTAATTACATTGAGATAGTACTAATTTTGGTAAATAGTAAATTTAGTAATTAGTGAATTAGTAAATTTGGCAATTAGTAAATTAGTAATAATTTTAAATTTATATCAGGATCAAAATTGGCCTCCCAGAAACTCTTGCCCGTTTAGTTTCCTAAGCAGAACAAATCTGATCCTTTTCAGTCATGAGAGAGAAGGGACATATTTGGGAGATGTCAAACAGGTGAATTTGACAGACCTGCCAACTGATTGGACGTGGGAGGTAAGAAATAATGAGAAGTAAAGAATGACTCCTAGATCTTGAGGGACTGGGAGGATGTTGTTGTGGTCTAGATAACATAAGAGGTGTGAAGGGTTTAGGGGGAAAGATAAGGAGGTCATATTGGGCATATTCAGACCACTGCTACTAACACCTAAGATGGAGCAATCACAGTATAACGAAAGGAATACTGATTCTGGTGTCAGAGGACAAAGGTTAAAATCACACTTTCTATGTTTACTATATCCATGACCTTAGACAGGTCACTTGATTTCCCTGAGCCTCAGTTTCCGCAATTATAAAATGAAGATATTATCTAGTTTGATTCTACTTAACTGTTAAGTGAGCTGATTTATCTAAATAAAAATTTCTTCTTCCTCTTATTTAATTAAATAATAATTTACTAGATAACCTCATATCTTTAAGCTCCAAATCCATGATCCTCAGACCATTGTTCTTGCTAGATGGCCTAGTGAATAGGGTGCTGGACTGGGAGTCATGAATACCTGAGTTCAAATCTGGCTTCAGAAACTTGCTAGCTGTGTGATCCTTAGCAAATCACTTAACCTTTGTTTGCCTTAGTTTCCTCAGCTATAAAATGGGATAATAGCAACACATTCCTCATAGAGTTGTTGTGAGTCTCAAATCAAATATTTGTTCAGCACAGTGCCTGACACATAGCAGGTACTTTATAAATGCTTTGTTTTTTTCTTCCTTCTCTTGTCCCCAAGTAATCACTTCTCCAGATTAAATATCCCTACTGCCTTCCTTCTGTGTTCATTTTCAGTCTCCTAGCCATTTCCCGCATCTATACAAACATCTAATTATCAATGTCTTTCCTAAAAGGTCACCCTCTAAGCTGAACAGAGTACTCCAGAATGATATGAAGAGAATAAAGTGAAGCTGACACCTCAGCTAACTCTATTCTGATAGTTCTCAAATCTATTTATCCTGCCCTAACTTCTCTGCTGATCTCCAGCCTTACATTTTCAACTGCCTTTCAGACATCCTACACTGTATGTCCAGCAGTCTTCTTAAACTGAATATGCCCAAATGTGACCCCTCTTCATCTTTCCCCCTAAATCCTTCAAACCTCATGTCTTACCTAGAATGCAACAACATCCTCCCAGTCCCTCTGGATCTAGGAGTCATCCTTTACTCCTCACTATCCCTCACCTCCCACATCCCACATTGCCAAGGTCTATCAAATTCACCTATTCGACATCTTCCAAATGCGCTCCTTTCTCTCTTAATGACACTGCTACCATTCTGGTGTAGGCCATCATAATCTCATGCCTGAACTTTTGAAATGGCCAGCTCGTGGGTCTGCCTGTCCCAAGTCTCTCTCCACTCAGATCTATCCTCCATTCAGTATCCAAACTTTTTTCCCCCAAAGTACAGTTCCAACCTTGTCAATACGGCTCCCTATCTCCACCATGACCAAATGAAAAATCTTGTTTGGTATTCAAAGTGCTTCATAACCTAGTCCTCTCCTACTTTCACACTCTTCTTATACTTGACTCCTCACCAGGTGCTCATCAATCCAGTGATGCTGGCTTCCCTGCAGATCCACCAAGAGGACACACCATCTCTTAACTCTGGGCTTTTCTCTTACTTTCTTCCATGCTGTAATGACCTCCTTCCTCATCCCTACCTACTCCCTTCCCCGGCTTCCTTTAAGTCCCATTTACAACCTCATTTTTACTGGAAACCTAACCCAACCGTTCTCAATTATAACTCTTTCTCTGTCTTTAATTATTTCTTATTTATCCTGTATATAAGCTGATTTATACATATTTCTTTGTCTGTTGTCTCCCCGACTAGATCATGAGCTCCTTGAGGGCAGGGACTAACTTTAGACTCTGGTATTCCAAGCATTTAGCACAGTGCCCTGCACGTGGTAGGATTAACTAATGTTTATTGATTGAGTGACTGACTTTAGTCATTCTGGACTTCTACAATCCTTTCAATGTCCATGTGCCAAACAGTGGTGAAGATAATAGCCCCTTAACACCTGAATAGATGATACTTGAAAATTATCACGACTAACAAATTCATCACCCTCCATTGAATCTGATGATAATCTTCCAGGAATGTGCATTAGCTGGTGTTGGTCACAGATGTCAGACATATAATCCATTTTTGGGCCTGTGCTTAAAACCTTTCAAACTTGGTAGGATTTGCAGAGTTTACATTTCTCTGGCATGGCCTTCAAGTATCTCTATGTCATGATGACTCAACAGAAAAGAACTTTAATGGATATGAATTGATTGAGTATTTAATATGATTTTATCCTATTGATATTTGGAAATCATTCAAAAAATATTTATTATGTATCCACTGTGTTCCAGAATCGAACTCTTCTTTAACCCAAACACTGCAATTCTAAGCATTTTGGATAACAGAGCTCACTAGAATTAAAGTTATTTGCAAATTACTAATATTTTTTCTTTTTCACTTAGTTTATGCTAGATTGTTAACATCTCACTACTCTAATCATGAGGAAGGATGATAATAATAAAAGATCTGAGTTACTATAGAAGACAAATTGCAGAACATTTTCTGTGAATAGATGACTCTGTATAGAATAAATGTATATTTTGCTCTATGGCAAGAACCCTGACTTTGAAGTCAGAAAACCTGAATTAAAGCTCTGGAACTACCATTTGGTAATGTATGATCTTAGACAACTTGCTTAACCTAACTAGGCCTCAGTTTCCTCTTCTGAAAATGAAGGGATTAGACTGTATGTTCTCTGAGGGCCCTTTCTGCTCTCCATCTATGATTGTATGTGTCTTGGTATTTTTAATATGAAATCCACATTCAATGATTCCCATAATATAGTCTAGCCGGATTTAAAGTTAGATGCATATAGTATGGGCCTTTTAAAGAAAAGAATTGGTATCTTGAGGATATTGGGGGACAGATTTAATCCCCATTATTATCATGGCAAAGCAAAACTTGATTCTTAGTATACATAAAAGCACATAATGGTATCACAGATATAGCACTGGTAGGGAAAATTTAAAATCATTTATTCCAATTCCCTCATTTGGTTTTGCAAAAGAGGAAATGGAAGACCAAAGACATAATATAACTTTTCCAAGTTCATACAACTACTAAGTAGAGGACCCAGGATTTGGACTCAGGATTTTTAACTTCAGATCTAACACTTTCCATCAAATAATACTTTATTAATTAATCTTGTTATTATAGGGCTTTCTGTACAATGAAGGGTCTGAAGGGGTATGACTCTGCATTAATGAAAACAGTTTCCTTTCAGTGTAGTAGGCTTTAAACATGATTGAGTTTGGGGAAAAATTGCACTTTGTGGCACAGACTAAAGTGTCATTTGAGGTCAATTTTAATAAATTTGATTACCTAGTAAGGAGGTGAATTCATGTTTGTACATTTAGCAGCTGTTTGCAATTTAAGAAATACCCAAATCACTAAACTTAAATTACTTTCTCCCCCCATTTGAAATTTTAATATCAAAAGAGCTATTAATACAATGATATACCCTAGTGCTATATAATCTTGTTTGAGGATAATCCAAGCTGTCATTTCTAGCAACCTGTTGCTATATACATTAAGGATTTGTAGGACACTGAAAACTGTAATATAATATTCCTTACTCATTAAGGTGAAACCATCAATAAGTAATAGACCTCTATTTCTAGGAATAATTTGCAGATTTCTGTTTTGTGGGCTTTAATTTATTGTAATATAAATAGAAAAAGGTATTTAAGAGGGAAATAACCAAAGAAGTTAATTCACATCATTGTCTATCATTTAGATTTTGTTTTTGAACTAAAAGGTTTTCCCCTTGCTGATGTTAGGAGATATTACATCTCTTGTGTTCATCTTATTATAGAAAAATTTCTTATCATATCTACCAATATTACACTATCTTTATTTTACATTGTTTCTTATTTTCTCCTTTAGAGTGAGAGGCAACACAGTACGTTACCTACACTTCTAGACCAGGAATTGGGTAAACTTGGTTCAAGACCCACTACTGATAACTCTGTAACAAAAGGTGAGTCACTTGACGAGGATATACCAGACTGGTTGAGGGGTTTTTGATACCTTCACACACACACACACACACACACACACACACACACACACACACACACACACACACAAATGGTAAGAACTCTTACTCTATACGATATAGGAAATACTGCATTAATTTATATTAATTCATCAAAATCCTCATCATCACAGATACACAGCTCAAAGTTAGTGTCAAGAGGATATTTCAATCTATAATAACTTAATTTATAACAAAATTCAGCTCTTAGATTCATTAAATACAAAGTCCTCAGGAATAGGAATTTTTCATTCTATGTATCCCCAGTACAGGTTGCCAACTTCTCTGGATTAGAGGCAAGGCTTGAACCTAGGACTCCCCTGCACCAAGGCCAGCTCTATGTTCACTGATTGTTATGAAGCATATGCGACTGTTGCAGAAAAAATTTAATTCAAAATAAATTGAGTCAGTTCTAACAAAACCGGCTAAATGGGGACTTAGTAAATCACATATTTATATTATTTTCTTATGTTTGTGAGTTGTTCTGCCCCAATTACTGAGTGAGCCTCTTATGATCATGAATACTAACATCAGCACCCATTTGAAATGGAACACTTTCAAATGCAAAGTTAATTTTCATTCATGAAAAATAAAATGTCTGCTAGCATATCTAATTATGGAGCAAAGTTATAAATTCAAGATTACTAATCAAGTTTTAATTTCAGCAAAATCTCACTAATTGGAAAGACTAAATGGGGGAAGGCTAATCTGAATGACTGACAAGTTTGGATTATATTATATTTTTAAAGAAATACAAATTTGTTCAAAACAATTCCCTTTCAAATCTCTGTAATGACTGGAATTAGACTTATGGGGTTTCTTCATAGATTTATGTGTACCTGCTGTCACCATACATAAATATATAAGCTCCTTAAGGGCAAGAACTATTTTCTTTTCATCTTTGTTTCAACAGCATCTAACTCTGCACCTGGCAAATACTAAGGGCTTAATACATTCTGACTGAAGTCAATAAATATTTTTAAGACAAAATAATTTTTAAAAAGTCCCTGCCCTCAAGGAGTCCATAGTCTAAAAACCACTATGTATACATGCACACATATGCACATACATGTATGTATATGTGTATGTATGTATGGAGAGAGAGAGAGACAGAGAGAGAAAGATATAGATAGACAGATATAGAGACAGAGAGAGATGCAGAGAGGCAGAGAAAGAGAAAAAAAGAGAATAATCTCAGAGGGAAATCAGTAAAATTACATTTCCTTTCATATTCTGGGAAAAAAATAATGTCCCCAGTCCCCTCACTATGCTAAAGAACAAAGTCATCTGGATGAGAAGGTAAGGTATTTTCCTATCAACTATTTCAAGTTGAAAATTAAGAAAAGAATATGATCAATTTTGCAATTTTAATTAAGGTAAATTCAATTCCTAGTAAAGGAAATGACAGATAAATGCAACATACAAATTTACATTAAACTTGGGATTTGATTGGTTTAGGGAATTCCTAGTAAAAAAAAAATCTTCCTCTACTGATGAAAATCACCACCTTTGATGCCTCTAATAATCTCAAATCCTTGGCTGGGGCCTCTGAGAGTTCAAATGTTTCAACTATGGTTACACAGTCAGTACGTGTCTAGATACAGGATTTGAACTCAGTGTCTTGTCTCTGAGTTCAATTTTCTAAATACTTTGTCTTGAAACTACTAGATTGAGTAAAACTCTATTAAAGACTGATTAATACTCAGTGACCTACACTTCTCCCAACTTTCTAAATTTTAACTCAGGAGCAGTGGTAGGGTAGGTACCAGAATGATGTGTCCAGACATAAGAATTCATTTTCCAAGGTTTTGTCTTTGACATACCAAATTAACAGAACTATTATTCATCATATAAGGTGGCAAAGGGGGCATGTTGGGATATTCTAAACACATTTAGGTGTCATCATGATAAAATTATTTTCCATCATTTAAAATTATTGATATTATAAACAAATACAATGCTGCCATTCCCAATAAGTCTTTGGAAATTTGTGATTTGTTTGTGAGAATAAAAACCTGAACAAGGGCAAAGAACAATCCCAAGATAATGCCTGAATGTTTAGTTACTTAAACTACAGCTTTTATTTCCAGTTTTCAAGATTTATGCCACAAAGGAACATTGGAGCTATTAATGCCAACTGTGATTGGTTTCCAGCTCTTTCCACCTCCTGGCATGATGACATGCTTTATTTTCTTTAATTATGGTATGATGATTGGCCAGTAGCACTATTTCTATTATGAACAGAGTTAGCCTCTTGGCCTTTCCTGACTAATACTCTGTCTTCTGGCCTTTCAAGTGTGTTTTCCCAGTGTCTAAACTACCAAGGATTTATTGGGAGGTTTTCACTTTGCAAATTTACAATGTGAAATATAGCAGAGGATTACCATCAGCTGTAAAAGAAAATTTGGAAAACACTTTTAACTCCAATACAATCCAGTAACATGAAAAGCTGCATTATATAATACTACAAATAGACTTAAGGAGAATATTAATTTACAACACAGCAGGGAAGTATTTTTTAACAGAGAGAGCCTAGGTGGCTTCCTCAAATACAGAAAAATCTTTTTTTACCCCTTTATTTACCTCTGTTCAGAATTAGTTAGTGGATGATGGCAGTTCTTGCATTAAATTTACAAGTCACTTAAAGCCTCTGATTTTACTTTTTTTTTTAACTGGTCTTTAAAACTTGAATAGTTTGCTATAAAACAATTTTGTCCCTTAACCATGTTTTATTATATATCACAAAACTTACATTATAAACAGGAAGAACTCTAAACTTCTAGAATATATGCTTCTTGATGTTTTTTTTTTTAAATTTGTCTTTCTATGTACCGTCTGATATTCTGTCATCTCCCCTTCCTTTTACTATTCCTTATAGAAAAAAAGGACAACTAACGAGCTATGAAGAATATGGTTATATCCAAACTGGTTAGGTGCCTTGATAATAGTATTTTCCAGAATTTAACAATCTTGTACTTATTATTTAGACATAGGTTTATAGAGGAATTGACAAATGAAAGACTGAACCAAAACAAGGACCTAGAAACCATGGATAGAGCTATGAGAATCTTAGTAGTCTTCTTGTCCAAATCTTTCATTTTAAGAATAAGGAAACAGTCCAGAGGAATAAAGAGACTTCTCTAGGATCACACATATGATATTTGGAAAGACCCATATTTAAATCTACATTCTTTGATTGAAGAGTCATTGTTCTTTAAACATCAGGACATTGTGCCCCTGTAGCTAAGTAAGAAATTTAAACTTAAAATGGTATGAAATATTATCTGTATTATACACTAGCATGCATGGGCACACACCAAATTTTAAGGCAGCATCATCATTTGGTTCAAATGTTATTTATTGATCCAGGAGTGTTTGCTTTTTTGGGGGGGATGGGTTTTAAATATGCAAATCTGAGTGCTGATTACAAAAAAAGAAGTCAATCTAACACCCAGAGTACAAAGATGGCTGGGTTTCCTACTTATTCATAATTTACCAAGGTCCTTCAAGAACAGTAGTAACAAACTTTCAGAAGTACTGATTACAAAGCTAAATGTTGTATATATTAACAATAAGTCTTAACTTAAAAGAATGATTACATTTTCCACAGCAATGAAGGGAGAAGCGAAGGAAGCAAGGAAGGAAGAAAGGAAGCTTTGCAAATGAATTTGAATGAGATGATTAAAATTCATTTTAACTAAACTAGAGATATGACACTGTGAAACTTGAGAAAAACAGAAAGAAATCAATTATATCACTTAATATTTAACATTTTAAATGAAAAGGGAGGATGAAAGAGGTGACATTTTAAGGAAAATATGTTATTTTTTGTTGTTAATCTATAAGGAAAAGAGATAATAAGGCATAGTTCAGGTTTTAACGATGATATATATATATATGTATATATATATATATACATATATATATATATATACACATAAATTTATGCATGGTTATAGTAAATTTGTAAGAAATTCATTTATATCCAATAATGCAATAAAGAGAAGAACAAGAACAAGAAGAACAAAAAGAAGAAAATTTAGACTTCTCTAATAATTTTTTTCCTTGTTCCTTATTATCAGATATAATTAAATATCTATCTTTTTATAAAACTTGGGAATTTTCTTTTTTAATATTAAATGGTATTTCTAGAACTACTGAAAGTAAATGCCTTCTGAAAACCACATTTGCTTTGTAAAGTGCCCTCCCCCTAGTTCCTTAAAAATATTAATCATTTCAAGTGGTTTCCAGACAATACATTTGAAATATATTTTCCAGCTTCATAAGAAATTAATGTGTCAAACCTATGTTTCCAAGTGCTGGTAATTCAATATTGACTCCAGAGTTTACTACAGGTTTGAATTAAGTTATGAAGATGTGTGAGGTCAGACTACCCACCAGCAATTAATTAAAAGAGTCAGAGGTCTCTCAAGGTACAAACAGAAAACTTCTTTATTATGAAGAAAGGGCAGTCACCAAACTGACAGACAATTGGTAGGAAGAGGTGGTACCCCAAGGGAAGAACTTAGATTTATACCCTAACGCAAAAAACCCCCACCCCACCACTGACCATTTACTCTCATTGGTGGAGTCTAGGCTTAAAATCTAAACGCGGAAATCCACTATTCCAGGTAAAATTTAGCCAATGCCAAGTCTTAAAAACACTTTTATCTTTATTGAATGAGGACACAGTTCAGGTGATTTTAGTAACTTGAAACTCAGGCCTAACTGTCCACCAGAAGCCCTGAACCATGCCAAAAGGTGCCCAACCCCATTCATCCCTCTCTCAATATATTCCTCTCTCATCCCTTAATTTAATTTTATTTTTTTTTGGATATCATCCCTTCATATTCAACTCACCCTGTGCCCTTTGTGTATATATATACACACATAGACACCCATACATATACATATATACATACACATACATATCCATATATATGTATACACACACACGTACACATACACACACACTCACACACACACACACACACACACAGACACATAAACACATATATGTATATTACCTTCAGCTACCCTAATACTGAGGCCTCATGAATTATACACATCATCTTTCCATGTAGGAATGTAAACAAAACAGTTCAACTTTAGTAAGTCCCTTATGATTTCTCTTTCTTGCTTACTTTTTCATGCTTCTCTTGATGCTTGTGTTTGAAAGTCAGATTTTCTATTCAGCTCTGGTCCTTTCACTGAGAAAGCTTGAAAGTCCTCTATTTTATTGAAAATCCATATTTTGCCTTGGAGCATGATACTCAGGTTTACTGGGTAGGTGATTCTTGCTTTTAACCATAGCTCCATTGACTTCCAGAATATCATATTCCAAGCCCTCTGATTCTTTAATGTAGAAGCTGCTAGATCTTGGATTATTCTGATGTGTTTCCACAATACTCAAATTGTTTCTTTCTGGCTGCTTATAGTATTTTCTCCTCATCTGGGCACTCTGGAATTTCATAACAATATTCCTAGGAGTTTTCTTTTGGGGATCTTTTTGAGGAAGCGGTCTATGGATTCTTTCAATTTCTATTTTGCCCTGTGGCTCTAGAATATCAGGGCAATTCTCCTGTCTTGAAAGATGATATCTAGGTTCTTTTTTTGATCATGGCTTTCAGGTAGTCCAATAATTTTTAAATTATCTCTCCTGAATCTATTTTCCAGGTCAGTGGTTTTTCCAATGAGGTGTTTCACATTGTCTTCCACTTTTTCATTCCTTTGGTTCTGTTTTATAATATCTTGATTTCTCACAAAGTCACTAGCTTCCACTTGCTCCAATCTAATTTTTAAGGTAGCATTTTCTTCAGTGGTCTTTTGGACCTCCTTTTCCATTTGGCTAATTCTGCCTTTCAATGCATTCTTCTCCTCATTGGCTTTTTGGAGCTCTTTTGCCATTTGAGTTAATCTATTTTTTAAGGTGTTGTTTTCTTCAATTTTTTTTTCTGTATTTTTTTGGGTCTCCTTTAGCAAGTTATTGACTTGTTTTTCATGGTTTTCTTGCATCATTCTCATTTCTTTCCCCAATTTTTCCACTGCTTCTCTAACTTGTTTTTCCAAATCCTTTTTGAGTTCTTCCATGGCCTGAGACCAGTTCATGTTTTTCTTGGAGGCTTTTGTTGTAGGCTCTTTGACTTTGTTGACTTCTTCAGGCTGTATGTTTTGGTCTTCTTTGTCGTCAAAGAAAGATTCCAAAGTCTGAGTCTGAATCTGATTCCATTTTCGCTGCCCGGCCATGTTCCCAGCCAACTACTTGACCCTTGAGTTTTTTGTCAGGGTATGACTGCTTGTAGAGTAGAGAGTACTTTGTCCCAGGCTTGAGGGTTTGCACTGTTGTTTTCAGAGCTACTTTTACACAGCCAGCTCTGCCACACCAGAGCTTCTCCTCCCCCAAGAACTGCCACCCTGGACCGACTCAGGTCTTAATCAGGCTCTGCACTCCTACTGTGATCCGCCACTTAATTCCTCCCACCAGGTGGGCCTGGGGCCAGAAGCAACTGCATCTGTAGTTCTTTCCTCAGAGCTACACCACCTCCGCTGCCCCTGGGGTGGTGGCCGAACTGCGAACTCCTTTCATTTCCCACAGGTTTTCCCACTAACCTCCTCTGTTGTCTTTGGTGTTTGTTGGTTGAGAAGTCTGGTAACTGTGACAGCTCACTGATTCAGGATGCTAGGTCCTGTTCTGCCTAGCTCCCAGTCTGGTTGGTCTAGGCACAGCCCACGCTGGGCTCTGCTCTGCTCTGTTCCCAGCTCCCTGCATGATAGACCTTACCCAGCGACCATCCAGGCTGTCCTGGGCTGGAGCCTTGCTTCCCTCTACTATTCTGTGGCTTCTGCAGCTCTAGAATTTGATCAGAACCATTTTCTAGGTTTTTGAAAGGACCTGGGGGGAAGATCACACATGTCCCTGCTTTCCAGTTGCCATTTTGGCTCCGCCCCCTCAGCATAACATATTTCTAATTTAACATACTTATCTGAAATCCTTCAGGTTATTTGGGAAACACTGAAGTAAAGCAATACTTTGTATACCAAATTATTTAAAGATTGATGACCTCTACCTTTCACATACAATCTGCTAGTTCTGATTGTAGTGCATAGCAGGAGGTATAACAGATTGGGAAATCATCTATACACCAGGATAGCATGGCTCAGTAGATTCCTTTACACAGAACAATGGGAGAAAATACATGGTATCTCTCAGCCCTGCAATGTATAAAATTCTCCTCATCTCACTACATGCCCTGCTCGATGCTATTGATTTTAAAAGTCATAGCTATATATATATATATATATATATATATATATATATATATATATTAAATGACCAGATTATGATCCAGCTGATTCCGATATTTTGTCCATCTTAAAAAAACAATTGAGGTAGATTCTTCACAATGGATTTAGCCATAATGGTAATATTGATTGTCGGGAAGAAAAGTGATAGGCATAGCTGAGCTAAGGTTATATTCAGTGACTAAGTACACTTGCAGCATTTGATCTGCCAATTATTTATTTAATTATTTATGAAGATCTCTTTAAATGTTTATTTGCTCCTGAAAAAGGATGGGAAGATTCATCAATCAAATATAGAATGCTGCTGACATAAAATTTAGTGTTATAAAATTGTAGAACTTTCAGTGTAACTCAAAATTGAAAGATTAGTTTGTTAGGTTTGTGGTATGAGGTTAGTATTTAGGTAATGATGGCAATTTAGTTTATTTAAATTTTTTCTTCAAAAATAATTAATATATTTCAATTAGAAATGAAGTCTGTTAAAAATCATCTTTCTCACACATAAATACTGCCCTTACTGAAATTACTTTGTATATACATATATATATATGTATATTATATATAGTATATTTTGTATTCATCTGTGTCTGCATATGGTGACTCCTTAGTAGAATTCAAGTTACCTGAAGGCAGAAAATGATGTGTGAAAGTGGGAGTAGACTTTTCCTTGGCCACAGAATGTTAATATTAATATATTATCCTTTAGAAAATAATATTAATAGTAATAATGTTAATATCTTCTCCTTTTACAAACACAATCTTAGGCTAAGTGAACAAAGGTAAAATTTCAAGCATTATTATTAGAAAAGTGTATGCAGTCCCGGTAAGAACACCTTCATAGTATTGTGTTGAGTGTTGGGTGCTAGATTTTGAAGAGGATACTGATAAGGTAGAGAATGCCCCAAGGAGAGAGACCAGAGTTTTGAAGGACTTTGGATTTATGCCATATGAAAAACAATTAAAGGATGTAAGAATATTCACCCAGAGGAAGAAAAAAAAAGACAAAGGGAACATGATAACTTTGTTAAAATTTTTGAAAGACTATATATGTAAGAGCAATTGCTCCTCCTGAGCTTGACCTCAGAGGGTAGAACAAGGTGTTATGGGTAGAATTTGCAAAATAGGCTAATGCCAATATTAAAAAAAAAAAACAATTAGATCTACCCAAAGGTGAAAATGAGATATTTTGGAAAGGAGTTCTCTCTCATTGGAAGTCTTCAAGTTAAGGCCATATGACTATTTACTGAGTATATTGTAATGATTCTTTTTCAGGATTGGGTTGAATTATATTGCTTCTGAAGTTTCTTCCAACTTATGAGTTAAATGTGGGACATGTTCAATAAATAGAAACATGTATTTTATGGGTGGCATCATGATTCAGTTGAGTCATGAACAAGTTACTACTTTCTAGGCCTCAGTTTTCTCATCTGTAAAATGACTCAGACTAAATGATCTTCAAAGTGCCTTACAACTCTAAATACATGATTCTATAGTGTTAGCAAGTACTTTCATTCTAACAATCTCAAACCCCATCAGTTCAGAATTAAATGATTACCAATTCTGCAAAAATGTATAGGTAAAGTAACAAATTCTAATTGTCCATCTGAGGGCATGATAATTGTGCTGAACATAGATTAATTGCACAGTAACACAAAGAATTGACTAGAAATGATATTTTCATTGGTTTCGGTTCTTCCACAATCATTGTATTGGTCCATGCAATGACTATGTCTCACAGGTACTAGGAGTGCTGACTAATATATTTGACACCTTGGTATTAATATCATGGAATGGTTTTCTCATCATTCACCATTGCAATGACAGGTAGAAAATATCATCAGTTGCACAGTTATAAGCAGATGGCATTAGGGTGTTTTTTGAAATGAATATATTAATGCCATTTCTTTCATCAGAGATAAAACATGTTGCTGTTACTTCACCATCTCTTTCACCATGTTGGCTTCTTTCATTTATAAACAAAAGAGAACTTTTATGAAATAGCATCAATGTAGCTCTAAAAGTTAATTCAATTCAATCTATACTTTAAGCAGTCAGTGCCTACTATGTTCGAAGAAATAATTTTAGATGCAACAGATACAAAATTAAAAAGAAAAATGACAAGGAGCAGTACATAATCTCAAAAACTCTATATTCTAGTGTGAGAATCAATTAATAAACAAGTATTTATTAAGCTTAAACTATAAGGAATTCAAGATTTGAACTGATTTTTCTTTTCAAATTTTACTTGGAAACTAGATGGTGTAAAGCATGGAGTGCTAGATGAGTTCAAATGCTGCCTCAGACATTTACTGACCATGTGATGCTGTGAAAGTCACTTCCTTCTCTGAGCCTCAGGTTTTTTGTTTTGTTTTGTTTTTCATCTCTATAGTAGGATTAATAATAGTACCTATCTGAAAAGATCATTGTGAAGGTCAAATGAGATTACATATATATTGCTTTGTATACCTTAGAGTATTGTATAAATATTAGCCATAATTAAAATATATTTTGCAAACAATAGATTCAAAATATATTGACATCTAAAAATATAACTAAACATAGCCTCTAATAAATAACTTTCTGATTTCTATATGTTTGTTTATATTTCTAATTGTATAGTAGTAATAGTTACTACTACTTCTAAACAGCCATGTAGTATAATAGAAAAAAGGCCAGCCTTTTGTAAAAAAATCACAATATATTCATGTTTCAATAAATATTTGTGAGGAATACAGAGCCTTCCTATTCGGCTACTTGACTTTGTTAGTTGATTCAACCATTTACTACCTATTTATCTGACCATGGGAAAGTCATCTAGCCTTCATTCTTCAGTTTACTCATTTGTAAAATGAGTATGTGTGTGTTTCAACAATCTGGCTACTAGCTGTTGTGGGGGTGAAAGACCAACACAAGCCCAACAACAAGCACACTACCAGCATGCTGCCAAAGCCCAGGTTCTTTTGATCTGCTTTACTAAGGAAAGCAACGTTAAGGAGTTAACAAGCTTACTTTAATCAGGCTTACAAATACCATTCACTTAGTTCAGGGGAAAAAGCCAGCACCCTGAACTTCAGAGCAAATACAAACAAATTACAAACATCGACAGACAGGCCAAATACAATTCATAGTTACCAACATCTAGGTTCAGCCTGGCAGCTCATAACAAGGTCTGGCCCAGAGTCATGCACGCCACCACGGCTGTGGGTAAGAGCTCCAAAAAATAGAAAGCCAACCCCTGGTTTTATATCTTTTTCAGGGTCAAGGGTGAGTCGCACATGCGACTCACCCACATGACCTAAAATTGTCACAAAGAGGTGACTTAAACCCACGTGGTCTAAAAGCCTCCGATGTCCCAAACATGCCACTCAAACCCATGTAAACTAGGCCCTCCTCTGAGGCAAGGAGGTCACCAAGGACTCCCAATCTAATGAAGGAAACAAAGGGCAAACTCTTCAAGGGCACTTGGTTCAACTGAGTGCTGAGGGCCCATTTTGATTGCCAACACATTGTGGAATAGGTAACATTTCATGCTCTCTTTCAAAACTAAATGCATGATTCTAGTATTTCATTTCTCATGAGAGCTGAATGTTATGGCAAAGGGATTACTTCTGTATATTTCCAAATAATTCCAATGCATTTAACTGATCACACAAACTGCAACAGCTACCATAAGAGTTCTACATCGTGGTGGAAAAGGAAGGCCTCAGATATTCAAAAAATGGGGCAAAGAGGTCCACAAAATCAAAAATAGCTAAGATTTAGCGGTGGATTATCCACCCCCAACTTCTGCCTCCAAATGGATCCTGCAGCCGAAAGAACCTGAGACTGACTTCAAGTTACATGGAAAAAAAGCTAAAGAATTCCACAGAATACCACCAATAATGCCTCAGAAGAGACTTTTCCTAATTTTCTTTCTTTCCCTCTTGAAATTACTTCTTATTTACTTTGGATGATTTCCTGTAACTTGTATTTACATACATATATGCATATATATATATATACACATATATATATACATACATATATACATATTATAATCTACACACACAAAAACACACCCTGAATGAACTCTCATTGAGGCAACAGCTGCTCCATTTTTGTCTTTTTTTTTTTAACCCACAGTGTCTTTCACAAAGTAGACAGATGCTCAATAAATGCTCATTGTATATGTTTGGTCCCTGAAGTACAAACCATAATATTTATCCTCATGGACCTTAAATTCCAGTTGGAAGGAAATGGAGATCAGTGAGGGCTGGAGTGGTCAAATGAATTTTAATGAAAGACTGGGATTTGAGAGAACCCTTGAAGCAAAATTCAGATGGATAAAGAGGAGAGGCAAGGGTATTGCAGATAAGAAGTATTTTTTTAATGATCCTTGTGTGTTGGTGGGGATAGCTGATTGTGTATACAGAAGCATTGTACCCATAGTGTGGTTCCATAAAAGTTTGATAAAACAAATTAAAGTATATTGGATGTGACTGGTGATTCTGAAAGTATCAATTCAAAAGAAATAGCAATAGCTAAAGGAAATGAAGTCTAAAGGATAGTGTGTCAAAGGACTTGAATATCTACATATTTCATGTTCAACTCAAAGTCTGAGAATTTGGGTAGGCTACTTCAAATATCTATACAGCACCAAAATCTTGGTGAATTTGAACAATTCATCCACACATACAGTCATAGATTTCTAGATAGAAGGGATTAGAGAGGTATTGAATTCCACCTACTTCATTAGAAATCAGGAAAATGAGGGTCAGAGATGCAATTACTTGTCCATTGTCATACAGGTAGAAAGTTGCAGTGCTGGGATTTGACCAGAGGTCATTTAATTCCAAATCCAGGACTGTTTCTGTTTTGCTGTGCATCTGATTAATCCTTTTGAAAAATTCAAGAAAACTTTATCTTGGAATAAAATGCATGGTGTACCCCCTCTGGGATACTTTTCCATCTCCCACTACAATGGGTGGGCTGGAGTAGATGGTGCTAATAAAACTTTATTGTTCAGTCATTTTCAGCTATGTTGACACATTGTGAGCCTATTTGGGGTTTTCTTGGCAAAGATTACTGGAGGTGGTTTGCCTTTCCTTCTCAAGCTCATTTTGCATATGGGGAAACAGAGGCAAACAGTTTAAGTGTTAAGTGACTTACCCAGGGTCACACAGCTAGTAAATATCTGAGGCCAAATTTGAACTCAGGAATATAAGTCTTCCTGACTCCAGGGCTGGTGCTCTATGCAATATGCCACCTAGCTGTTCACCAACAAAATTATTTCTATTTTAAAGGTAAAGAAACTGAGAAAGAAGAGGCATCATGGATATCAGTAGACTAGGGTCATTTGACTATTAAGTAGCTGAGCTAGGCCTTGAGACTATGTGAAGATTCTAAGCCCAATGCTCTCTTTCCAAAAATTCTATATACTATTTGGATTTTTCTCACATTCATAAAAGAGACTTTAAAGAACACATGACACTTTAATCACACATTATTATCCCCATTTTACAGAAGAGAGAGTGGAGATTCAGAAAATGTAGAGATGTCTAATGTTAAACTACCTAGTAAGTATCAGGGGTAGGATTTAATTTCAGGTCCACTGAATCTTGGCCTCGTACCGTGTCTGATATCCGAGGCTGCTTCCTACTAAAGTTATATTGGTGGTGTGGTGTGGGGAATAATAAGAGCTGTGAAAAGGTTATAGAGTATGTCTCAACCCTTACCTATACCTCTCAAAGCATTTCATACTTCTTCCACAGAAAGTACTCATGCTAATTATAGAAATTGCTAGTGCCAGTCTCAAGAACACTGTGGTAAGACTTGGATGTTCTTATCATTCCTGAGAATCAATATGGTGCACTGGGAAATGGGATAGATGGGAAATCAGAAGACCTGGGTTCAAAGGCTCCTTGGATGTTTATAAGCTATATGACTATTAGTATTTCTATAAAACATGAAACATTGATACTCGCCTTATCTCCCAAAACACTCTATATAAATGTGAATTTTATGATTTCTAGTTTAATAAGGGATTCTCAAAAACACCCTCATAAATATCACTGAGCATACTGATAAATATTCACTCTGACCCCATTTTACCACTTCACCTGACTTGGGGTTACTGGGTAGTACAGTGCATAGAGAGCTGGTCTTGGATTGTGAAGACCTAAGCTCAAATCTAACATCAGATGCGTACTTAACTGTGTGTCCCTGGACAAATCACTTAAAACCTTGACTGCTTCAGTTTTCTTCAATTGAAAAATGCGATAATGACAGCATCTGCCTTTTATAGTTGTGAATATCAAATGAGATAATATTTGGAACGTGCTTACCATGATGCCTGGTAAATAGTAAGAGCTTAATAAATGCTGGTTCCTTTTTCTTCCTTGTCCCATAGGACTGTTTCGCAAGAGACGGATAGTGGGGGCTGAGGCTGGGGTCAGAAAGTTGTACAAGTAGGAAAATAAGAAGAGAGGCATTATTTTTGTTCTTTTCGGTGATATACTTGCGTTTATTCATTTGTTCTAATTTTTTTTTCCTTTTTTTTTTAAATTTTATTTTAGACTCAAGGTCCAGAACACAAGTACAGAATAGGGAAAAGAAACAAAACCACATCATAAACTTAAATATTGAAACTTAAATACAATGTAAGAAAGGAAAAAAAAATATGTCATGTGCATAGCAGAACATAAGAGAGGATTCAAAATGCGTTACAATAAATTTGCATTTCAAGAAAGCCTGTATGATAAATAATATACATTGTGTTGAAAATTGTCCATTTTTTCTTTGCTTCCTTGTGAGTTTTCTTTTGTTCTCTGCTGTGCACTTTTTCATTTGCCTTTCCCCACCCCCCAGAAGGCTACAATACAGTTTAGATATGTTTCTCTATAGCTAAGATATATACGTACGCATATACATATACACATACATATATAAACATATACTTTCCCACACATACTGTACTCCCGATCTTTGTTTTTATGTTTGTGCATATCTAGTTTCCTATCCCTCCTGCCTCATCTATTTTACTTCTACCCACTACCTTGCCCTCCTATTACTTGCCTATCCCCCTCCAAGGAACCCTCCCCTATCCACCCATTCCCACAAATCTAAACAACCTTCTATATCTCTCTTTTACCTATTCCCTCATTCTCCCCCCTAAAATCCCTTCCTTATCCTCTCCCCCCTACCTTTTCTAATATTTTTAATAAGCAGATTTATGAGTTAATAGACCATTACCCCATAAAAGTAATGGATACTTTGGCTATTATCACATTTATCAAATCAACTTCTCATTGGTGGTCAAAGTAGACCATCTATTTCTCTTTAGCTTGAACAATCTCTGTCATACTCTCTGGCTGACATCGCAACATAGTCATTTGAGAAATTGAACTGTCAGTTTCTGGTTTCTTTTCTGCTGGTCCCTATTTTACACAGAACAAACAAGGAGTGAGCTTAGGGTAACAGTGTTTTCCTTTGCCTTACTTGTCACGTCAATGGCAAGGTCAGAAAACTATGCTGAGTGTTTAGCAACAAGAGTCACTGAGATAGGGCATCACTGTGGAAGAACGAAAGCTGGCAGTTTTGACTAGAACCTGTGAGAATGTGAGAATTTCTAAATTTAAAGCCCTATACAGTTGGGGTCTAACTAATTTTTCCAGAATGATTTCACAATATTGCCCTTTATATTTGAGCCATTACTCCACATTCCAGCCAAAATGGACTCTTTAATGTCCCTAATGCAAAATGTGTATGTGTGTGTATTTATGTGTATATATATATATATATTTTTCTCAAAGCTCTCTCTCTGACTTTTCATAGCCAATCACCCATGTCTAGAATGTTCTTCACTTATGTCTAAATCTTTGGTACCCTTAAGACCTTTCTGTAGTGTTAACTTAAATTCTACCTCTTACACAAAGCCTTTACTGATACCTCCTTCCAATCATTAGCCCTCTCTTACCTCCCTATCAAGAAATTATTCTCATTTAGTATGATAACAATATGCTTATTTATTTATGAGTATATCAAATCTCCCCTATCCCCCATCCCCAGTAAATGTAAGCACCTTGAGGGCAAGGAATGTTTTATTTTTCTCATTGCATCCAAAGATCCTAATATAATGTCTTATACACAGTAAGTCATTAATTAATATTAATCAAATTTGATTGAATTTGTACTTAAAGTTACTTGCAATTAGATGGCTTTATCTTGGCTGACTAATATAATAAATAACTTATTTTTTGAAAAAAATAATCACTGAGCAAAATTATCTCAAAAGAAAACTGTAAACAACCAAGAAGGTGAAAAGAAATGTAGTCGTTCTAAATAGAGGTTAAGATATATCAGAAACAGGAAAATTGTGGAAATAGAAGATAAAGTGTTTATTTTAACTCCTTGTGTCACATCATATTTTTATTAAGTAATTAGTCTTTTTTCATCATTATAATGTCACATGATTAATTTCTGGCTCGTCAGAGGAGATTTAAAGGCAGATGGGGGTCCATTAGCAGTAATTTTAAAGAGGTGATAGACCTGAACATATTCTGGGAACTAGAGTATGGCTATGGACCACTATATAGTTATTCCTGATAAATTTTATGTCATAGATTTTTGACTTCTCTTGTAACTCAGTTATTTCATTGTAGATGTTAACTATATGAGACAACATTGAGTAGTGGCTACAGAGGCTGACTCAGGCTATTTTATCCTATGTTAAGGTCATATCATGTCATGTCATATCAGGTCATATTGTCAAATCAGACCTTATTATCTCTTGCTATTCCTTCTCATGTCATGTAACTATGTTATGTTAAAATAAATTATGCTCTGTTATGTTATCTTATCTTCTACAAAGTTGTATACTCTATTATGTTAAATCTAGTCCTATACATCCAACAGCATCCTTGTGGACATTTTGGGAAGGTTTTAAAATACTTAAAATATAGGTATTAAGTGTAGAACCAATTATAGAGACACATGTACCAAAATATCTACAAATAGGAAGAGGGTGACATGCAGCTCCAATCAGTTCCTGTTTCTCTCTCATGTACGAGGAGTATAATTAGAAAGTAATAACATACAGTTCCTACTTGCATGGAGGCTTTACCTTCTCCCTCTTTCGTTAAGTGATTCCTTTAAGAAAAGGAGAAGAGGAGAAGAGCATAAGCATTTGTATAGCATCTAATGTGTGCCAGGCATTATGCTAAGCACTTTACAAATATTATCTCATTAGATCCTCCCAGCAACCCTGTGATGTATGCGTTATAATTATTGCCATTTTACAGTTGTGGAAACCAAAAAAGCTGCTTAAATGACATTTCCGGGTCCCACAGCTAGAGTGTGAGGCTGGATTTGAATTGGTTTCAGGCCTTTAGAGGGAGGGATCAAGATTTTTTTTCTCATATTCTTTGACTTCTTATTATGATCCTTTCACACTAAAGTCCTAAGGAAAATTACTCAAAGTTTAGTATTGGTTCATATCTAGAGTCTCATCCAGTTAGTCAGTCAATTAGGATTTCTTAAGATCTAGAAAAGGAATAGAATGGTCTTCAATATACAGTGTTGATTAAGTATAGTACTGTTGTTTACTGTCACTATTATGAACAAAAATAATTCTTAGAACATGAGTCACAAGTGAGCACTGAAAAACCTTAAATATGAATCAGCAGCAACTTAGACCCAAGTTTTTTGATGCAAACCTCAAAACATGAATTATTTTGTTGGACTGCTGAATAAGCATTTCATGTTAACCTTGTGCTTACAGGTAAGCTAAGGAAGAAAATAGGGTCCTTTTTACTTCAGGAGACTATCTCCTCCTAGACATACTGTAGCAGTATAAGGGGGGCTAACTCCCATGGTGCATCTGGCACTGATTAGGGGCTTCAGGAAGTCCTGAGCTATCAAACTCACACATTTGATAATCCACCTCATTAAAATGAATTGCTATATAATTGACTATGATGAAGAAAGAAATAAAGCAGAAAAGGCACCTAGTGTCCATATCCCCAATTAAAAAATTCTCTGGGCAACTTGAGATACTCAAGTAGCTAATTTCAAATCATTGCCCTGTAATTTTTCACTAAAGAATCTCAACAAAGTCCACGTGGAACTGTAATGGACTAGAAAATGTCAAATACAGAATCCCAAGATGTTAGTTTAGCATAATTCTAATACAGTCCCCAAGGGCAACTAGGTTGTGCAGGGATAGAGTGTCACTCTGGAGTCAGGAAGACTCATTTTCCTGAGTTCAAATCTGTCCTCAGACACTTACTATCTCTGTGATCCTGGGCAAATCACTTAACCCTGTTTGCCTCAGTTTCCTCATCTGTAAAATGAAGAGGAGAAGGAAATGGCAAACTACTCCAATATCTTTCCCAAGAAAACCCCAAAATGGGTCACAAAGAGTTGGACAGGATTGAAAATGGCTGAACAATATCAAAATCCTAATGGAGATAATAAAAAGGTAGAAATTCCAAAATTTCAAATTCCAAAATTTCAAATTCCAAATATCGAGACTGCTCCCAGAGGCACCTTGTGGCTCAGTAGCTAGAACAATGGGACTGGAGTCAGAAAGACCCTAGTTCAAATCAAGCTTCAGATACTACCTAGCTGAATCATTCTGGGCAACTCACTTAACTTCTGAATGCCTAGAGAAAGAAATGACAAACCATTCCCCTATTTTGACAAGGAAACCCCAAATGGGGTCATGAAGTGTCATATATGACTGAAAGAACTGAAAAACAACAAATTTAGTCCCCAAATAAACACTTTTTTGAATACATAGGCCTATCATAGCTTCTGAGCTTTGAGATTGCAGTGATCCTCAAATACAAAATTATACTAATTCAAAAAACAATGACAGTTTGCAAAGAATTTCATAGGTTCTTCCTGCTTAGTACTTAAAAAGGACTGTTCCAATCTACAAAAAAATGGGAGAAATGAAATATTGGAGTAAAATTAACACAACTAAAACATAAAATAAGAGAAAAGGAAAAAAAATGAACTTTCCATCTTAGAAAACAACTCTAGTCCCTAATAAGCTCCCCCAAAATGTGGGCCTCTTCTGCTTTCTGAACACACTGAGAAAAAATCAGTAATACTCACAATTCTCTTCTTATCTTATTCCTTCTTCATGTAAGCAGTTAACTTTTACTTCTTATCATATTTTCCTGATAATGTCTTTTGTTCATTTTCTTCTTTGAATTTCCTAATAGGATATACCAGTCAATCCCTAAACTATCACAAAGATAAAATTCCTAGAAAATGGTGTGAAAGTCAAAAACTTGAATGATGATTCACTGAACCTGTGGGAAGTAGGGGAATAGATTCCCATAACCACCAAAAGCCCTAATCTTTTCTTAGAGATTGTTGAAAACCAACATTAGGGCATACAATTCTTTATAAAAAAAAACATTAATTCCGCACTTTTCCTAAGACAGCAACCATGAAATAACCTATAAAATGTAATATACAAGTTAAAATTGGTAATATGCAAAACTTTTTTTCTCACCAATAATTCCCTAGAATTTCGTGACCTATTGTGATGTCTCAATAAAACAAAACAAACAAAAAAACCCATTGATTTCAGACAATATTCACATTTCACAAAACATATAGGACCATAAATACTTCCCTCCTTTTTGTGGATATAATGGATCATTGATTCATTGACCAAACTCATGGTTGATAGCAGTTGCAGACATTCTAGCATGAAGTTTATCTAATACCTTTATTTTCTCACTAAGCTTCCCTGACTTTGCATTCTTGAGCTTAGAGCACAAAGTATTTGTACTACACTTTGAGGATGTAATTGCAACACAAAACTCAGGTTTTAAAGGTGAATAGTGAAAATATTCAACAAAAGGACAAAACCAGTGAACAAGTAAACGAGACCAGTGAAACACCTAGTAGGATGCTAGCCATGACACTGTTGCAATAATTAG
Organism: Trichosurus vulpecula; assembly: GCF_011100635.1. Taxonomy (NCBI): domain Eukaryota; kingdom Metazoa; phylum Chordata; class Mammalia; order Diprotodontia; family Phalangeridae; genus Trichosurus; species Trichosurus vulpecula. The sequence continues at coordinate 67,081,496 of NC_050579.1, forward strand.
GCTAGCAGCTGTTGTGGGGGTGAAGACCAACACAAGCCCAACAAGAACACTGACAGCATAGGTTCTTTGATCTGCTTTACTAAGGAAAGTAACTGTAAGGGGTTAACAGTCTTATTCCAAACCAACATACAAACATCATTCATTTACTTCAGGGGAAAAAGCCAGCATCCTGAACTTCAGAGCAAATACGAACAAATTACAATACAACATTGACAGACCTTGTCTGATTCGAATCACAATACATAGTTACCAGTACTAACATCTGGGCTGCAAACCTGGGAGCAGTTTACAGCTTGCCCAGAGTCTCAACACTCCTTTCATAAGTGTGCCCCAAAAATCAAACGCCAAGCTTTCCTCAATTATATCCAGTTTGGAGCCCTGAGGGCTCTGACCTCATCCAGGCTGGGTCTGGGAAAGTTCTCCATCCCCAGGATCACATCATATACAAATCAATGACTCCAAATTGTCTCAGTGCTGAGAAATACTCCAAGACAAAAAAAGATCCCACTTTATCAGCCCCATTCAACAAAGGCCAGAATTAAGTGAAGAAAGGCAAAAAGTCCCACCTTAATTACTATTACATAATCCACACCTCCAGGGTCCATGGCCTAACAAAAACCTAAATTAAATGGCCATGGATCCAGGAACAAAATTGAAGCATTATACATTGCAATCACATTCAAGGAAATATAACAGTATCATTCCCAAAATACTTGTTTAGAATACAACATCCATCCCTAGGTCAAAGGGAGTCAATCTCTTTAGTCCAAGTAAAATTCTTTTTGAGGGTGTGTCCTCCCCACACAACAGTTGCAGGCTTCCTCCTGGCACCCTCAGGTACCAGCATGCTTTAATGTATGTAATAATTGCATAATAGTAATTAAGGTAGGATATTTTGCTTTTCTTCTCTTAAGTGCCTTTAATGATTCTGGCCTTTGTTTGAACGGGGCAGATAAAGTGGGATCTTTTTGTCTTGGAGTATTTCTCAGCACTGAGACAATTGGGAGTCATTGATTTGTATATGATGTGATCCTGGGGATGGAGAACTTTCCCAGACCCAGCCTGGTTGAGGTCAGAGCCCTCAGGGCTCCAAACTGGATATAATTGAGGAGAGCTTGGCATTTGACTTTTGGGGCACACTTATGAAAGGAGTGTTGAGACTCTGGGCAAGCTGCAAACTGCCCCCCAGCTTTGCAACCCAGATGTTGGCACTGGTAACTATGTATTGTGATTTGAATCAGACAAGGTCTGTCTGTTGATGTTTGTAATTCCTGCTTGTATTTGCCTTTAAGTTCAGGGGGGTGATCTTTTCCCCCTGAATTGTGAATGATATTTGTATGTTTGTTTAAACTGAGATTGTAAACCCCTTACAGTTACTTTCCTTGGTAAAGCAGATCAAAGAACCTGTGTTGGCAGCTTTCCAGGTGCTGGTTGTTGGTGGATCTTCCACCCCCAAAGCAGCTGTTAGCAAGATTGCTAGTACAGGGCTTTGGACCTAGTAAGGCTCAGTCAAAGACCCTTAATTAATTTATCATTCTAAAACAGTAAAAATGTCCAAACTTAATTGATATTACACTCACCAACCTGCATGTATAGTTCCTCTTTTCTTTCTTTGTTTTTTTTCCTACTGTGTGTGGCTACCAACAGGACAGTGAAAATGAGGTTACTAATAAAGCTACAGGAATGCTTGGAGTCAGAAAAGTTAAACAAGTGAAAGCTAGACACACATACCATGTGGCACTCCATTGCCCCTTGTCTTATACATTTTCCATTCATTTTCAGAATCTCTCACTGCCGCACAGAAACACCTATCTAATATTCAAATTTTAAAAAATAGATCTTTTGCAGGAGGAACTTGGATTAAAAAAAAAAAGTGAATTGCAACTCCCCAAAGGCATCCAACTCTCCCTCCTCTTCCTATTTCATTCTGGGCTCAAATTGTTGTCCATTTGTTTTTTTCTAAGATACACATGATTATGGAAAAGTATAATAATTTGTACAATAGTGTGGTATAATATATTATGTGCCTTACTTGGAGTCAGAAAAACTTGGATTTAAATCATTCCTCAGAGAATTACTAGTTGAATGATCCTGGGTAAGCCACTTAATATCTCTCTGCCTTAGTTTCATTTTCTGAACAATGGGGATGATAATATCACTCACCTTATAAGATGGCTATTAGGATCTAATGAGGTGACAGGTACAAAGTCTTTCATAGCCCTTAATATATGTTAGTCATAATTATTATCTACTTACTCTTTCCTTAATGGCAATGTGATAAATATATTATACAATAAAATATGTAATATACAAATAACTATGTCATGTTATTTAATATCTTATATATTCTATAATATAGCATTAACATATAATATATAATAAATATATAAAATTAATATAACATAGTATAAAACAATATATAACAATTTAATTTTAGAGAGGTGTAAAACAAGTATTCTTGTGAGTGTTGTATGGGGACTGAGGGGAGTTGTCATCAGAGAGATTATCAGGGAAGGTTCCCTAAAGCAGATAGCATTTGAGTTGAGCCTGGGTAGGAACTAAAGGAAAAATAAAAGGTTGGTGGAGAGAGCATCCGTAGGCTAAAGGAATAACAAAGGCAAACGCATGAAGAAATGAAATTACAGGTCATGATTAATGACATGATTAGTTTGACTGGATAACAGAATACGATACATGGAGTAGTAAAATCAGAGAACATTGAAAATGTAAGAGGGACCATATCAAGAACTTGGAATGTCAGAGAAAGGAATTCCACTTTACTTCACAGGCTTTCAGGAGGGTTTTGACAAGATCTATGCATAAGCATAATTGTTTTAGGCAGCTGTAGGGTGGATGAATCAGAGTAGGGAAAGAGTAGAAGAATGAAGAAATATTAAAAATCTAAGTGGTAATTAGGTCATGTACTAGAGTGGCGATCATGGGATTAGAAAGAAATGAAAGAATGCATGAGATGTTGCTAAGACTAAATGGATTGGGCTTAGTAATAGGCTGCCCTCTGAGGCAAACAGTTAGTTTTGGACTATCTCCATAAAAAGGATGATGGAAGGAGAAGGGAAAGAAGGAGAAAGATGAGAAAGCAGAGCAAGAGGAAAAAAGAAAAGGAGAAAAAAGAAAAGGCAATCAATCCCCTGGTCAAAAAGACTTCAAAAGGAAATTTTCTATTTAATTCTAACAAAAAGATTTTGACCTGAAGTATTCACAGAAGGCATGTCATTGAAGACACTTTGCTTTGACAAGATAATAGAGTCTCCATGTAAAAGGCCTATTTGGGGCAACATTACTCTATTGATATAATGTGGTGATATATGCAAAATATACTACCTGCTGAGCAGTGTAAAGAGAAGGGAACTCTTACATATTCACTGGCATTACCAATACTTTCATTTTGTTGTCAGATTTTAAGAATAGTTTCTGGGGCCAAAAACTCAGGTGACCATGAAAACTTATTTTATATTCATTAAAATATATAACTGTTCTTACTCAAAATTGGTCCTTTTTGTTTGTCTTTAAAAAGATAATTTGAGATGAATAGTGGTTGCAAACCTTCACAGATTTACAAAAATAGTCTCCTATCAAGTTGGTTTTTACTGCTTTGCATCTAAATTCATTTTGAGTCATAATCTGGCATCCTTTCCTGTCTACCAGATGATCCCAGGTTGTTGAAGGCCATTCCAGTAGAGTGCAAATTTTGTCAGTTCTACCAGGATGGAGAAGTATCAAGTATAGTTCTGGCAACCTATTATGTCATAGGTCATAGGAAATGTGGAGATTTCCAACTTGGACATAAGAAGGCATCAAGTGTAACTATTTCAAATTACAGATGATGAAACTGAGACCCCCAAGAGGTAAAGTGATTTGCCCAAGATCATAGGGCTAAATAACTGAGGCAAGATTTGAATGAGGCAGGCTCTAATGCTGAGGCAGCTGAAGCAGCTAAGAGCTGATTACTACTTTTTTAGCGTATTTACCACTTAAATATCAGCAAAGGTTACAAATCGGGGCATGATTTATTGTTTGTTGACTGTGTAATTTTTTCTAAATGTTAATATTGAAGATTAAACTTGAACTTGTTTCATGCATGCATCCTCCCCCCACTCACAGATATCCAGTTGTTCAACCTTTCCCAGGCTACCCTTGACTTTGACTCATATCTGTTTCCAAGTACAGTGCCTACCTTCATGTCAGTTTTATGAGGTTCAGCTTAGCTAAATTTAGAGCACCTTATCACCAGGAAGCAAGTCAATTGATGAATTCTTAACCAACTCAGCCTAAGAAACAAAGAAAAATGCCTCCTAAAGTCTTGGGCAGCTCTATATTTCTTCTGTTTCTTATTTTTAATACCAAAGTGTCAGGAAAGGGAAAGGGAGAGGTTGGAGAGTTTAAGGAAGCTAAGTTTGAGGCAGCTACTAGTTGTATTCGATAAATCAGTGATCCTGAGTTCAAATACAGCCGCAGTAGCTGTGTGAACTTTGGCAAGTCATTTAAGCTCTATCTACCTTAGTTTCCTTATCTGTAAAATAGGGATCATACTAGTTCCTGCCTCCTAGGGTTATTGTAAGGATAAATTAATACTTGTAAATCACTTTGCAAATCTTAAAGTGCTATATAAACGCTAGTTGATATTTTATATATCATTATTCCATTGCTTTCAGAATAACTTTTTAATATAAATTTGCTTGGCTTTTGATATTTTATTGGTAAAGTCTTTGTCCAATGATCAACGAATAATATAACTACTAGTAGAGGAACTGAGATGTGTAAATCTTGACATTTTGTTATAAAATGAAATTGGAAGATAAAAGTAAAGTTGTGGTTAAATGAAAAAATGCTACACAGGTTCCCAGAAGGGCAAATAAAGGCATTTGCAAAGTTGATTTTATGTATCTGAAGGCAACAAGAAATATCATTTCATGGGGCAATTGGTCATACAGTAGTCTGGTATTTATAATAAACATTTGCAAAAAGGCCAACATAAGGATAATTACAGCTTATGTGCCAACACCTGTTGCCCAGAATGAAAAGGTAAAAAAAAAAAAATTCTTCAAAGAACATGACAAAGTCTTCCTTCTTAAATCATCATATATCTACTATAATGAAAGGAAGTATAACATGGCAGATAAAAAAAAAACCTGCCTTGGAGATGTGAAGAGGTGGGTTCAAGTCCTCTGAGGGATACTTAGCCATGTGATCCTGGACAAATCACTTAAACTAACAATTACTCAAATAACTTTCTAAAACTAATTTGTAGCAAAATTTAGTATCTACAAAAGTAAAAGGAGTTTCCTCATCTGGGGTTTCTTCCACCAATTAATCTGTCCTTTTCTAACCACCCATATAGACTTTTAGCATAGTTCAGGTTCTCATCACCTTTTATCTATTTTTTCGCAATAGCCTCCCAAGTGGGTATGGAGTATTCTCCATACAGCTTCCAAATCAATAGTGTTTAAAGTGAGACCTGATTATGTCACTCCTCTAGTTATAGATCATATATGATTATTAGCTTTAGATTGTAAACTCTTTGAGGGCAGTGACTGTCATTTATCTCTTTTTGTATCTCCAGCTCTGGGGCATATGGGGTTTTCAGGGAGGACCTGCACCTCTAGTGTTAGGGCTTGCTGACCCCTTGTAACACTAATATTACTAGCAGCTGCTGTGGAGGTGTAAGACCAATAACACCAGCACACAGGAGGGCTGCTAGCACAGATTCTTTGATCTGCTTTTATAAGGAAAGCACCTTTAAGGGGTTTACAATCTCACTTTAATTAAACATACATATATCATTCACTTAGTTCAGGGGGACAAGTCAGCACCCTGAACTTCAGAGAAAACACAAACAGAAATTATATAAACAGAGCAAATAACACAAATCAGCAGACAGGGCTTCTAATTGTCTGTCTGTAGCAATACATGCATAGTTACCAGAGGGAGAAGCACCAACATCTAGGTTTTCAAAGCTGGGGGGCTCCTTAACAGCTACCCAGAGTCTCATCTGGCCAAATCACATGAACACTCTTCTAATGAGTGAGCTTCCAAAGCAAAATGCTAACCTCAGAATATACATACACTTCTTCAGTGTCAGAGGGCGTCACAACCATATGACTCAAATTCATGTGACTTGTGCTTTCTTGTGACTTAAGCAGGTCATCAAAGACTCTTGATTCAACCAAAGGCAAGGCTCAATCAAAGGCACTTGATTGCCTTACTGCTGAGAAGCACTCCAAAAGAAAAAACAGTGAAAAGTCCCACTTTGCTTGCCATCACAGCCCTTTTCAGGGCCACTCACACACACCTTCGATGTCCACCTGTCAGCCAACTTTCACCTGTGACTCCAAGAAGCTGCAGCATGTTCAGCGGCCACACTGATAAAACTATCTCAAAAGATAGGCTAAACCAGGTTGACTGTAAGCAACAGGATTCATATTGATAGGTGTGTTAGGGAGAAATCTAATCTAAACATTTGAAGACTTTCCCTGGTAGAATGAGCTGATAAGAATAATTTGTTTCAATGTTCCAGTGGCTGAAGCAGGAGCTATGGAGTGCTTAGAATTTGTTCAGACATCAAAGATGCCAAGGTCATCCACTGCATCTCAGACCAGTTGTCTTGACTTATGTCTTGTCACTAGACTTGATGACTCTGGAAGAAAGAGTGAAACTGATGACTATGCAACTCTGCTTCACTTAAATCCCATTCATTTGGTTCTCTTTGAAATGCTTAGCGCAGTGCCTTATACATAGTAGGCACTTAATGTTTATTGATTAATCAATAGATGAATTCCCTCTTGTCACTAGGATATAAATCAAAAATCCCCACCTGCCAAGTAAGGTTTTCCATAATATGGCTCCAAAATACATTTCCACCCTTATTCCAGTCTCTTTTATGCACTTTCCAGACCAATAGAAATCTCCTGCTAGCTTTATCCTTACATGCAATTCCATTTACTGGTTCCATGCCCTTTTCACATTTGATCCTCAATGTCCAGGTTACTTTCCTTTATACCCAAAGGTTCATAGCAAACCTAACTTCACTTAGAGCACAGGTCAGTTGTCACTTAAAATAGGTTTCCTGATCTGAGATGTCCACAGCACCATCACGTTAATACTTTCTCTATTACATTCATCCATTCATTCGATTATCCATACATTTATTCATATATATATATATGTATGTATATATATGTATATATATATATGTATATATATATGTTTACTTATTTATATATTTGTTTATTTATTAGACTTTTTAGAAAAGAAACTTCCTCAGAGGTACCATTTCACATCCATCAGATTGGCTAAACTGAAAAAAATATGTAAGTGGAGAGATTATGGGTAGCTAGGTGGTGCAGTGGACAGAATGGCAGGCCTGAAGTCAAGAAGACCTGATTTCAAATCCAGTTTTAGACACTTAATAACTATGTGACCCTAGGCAAGTCACTTGTCCCCGTTTACCTCAGTTTCCTCATCTGTAAAATGAGCTGGAGAAGGAAATGACGAACTACTCTAAGTATCTTTGCCAAAAAAACAACAACAACAAATGGGGTCACAAAGAGTTGAACGTAACTGACACAACTGAACAACAACAAAATGAGGATGGGGACAAAAACTCAAGAACAAAGAAAAGATGTCTGCTCTCCTCTGGGAGCTTATATGCCATTGGTGGAAAAAGCACAAATAAGAGATTCCAGGGAGGGATACTTTGGTCTGGGAATTAGAGGGATGGGGAGTGGGGCCCCAGAGAAATGGATTGATGCTTACCATCAAAGAACCATTGCAGAGCAGAACTGGTTATTGTTCATGGTTCTAGAGCTTATAAGATGGGGTAGAGGGAGAAGAGAAAGGAAATGTTCTTCCAGGACATAATCTCTGGAGGCAGTTATCCAGGGGAGTATGAAGGAGGTGGGTAGATATTAGGGTGTAAAGTGAAAAATAGTACTACCACCCATATTAAATATTCTGGGACAGTTAGCTTATTTATGGGTGGTGGAAGGCCCCAGGGTGGAAGTTACTCCAAGGCAAGGTTCCAGTGCCATTGGTAAGGCAGTAGTTAAGGAGGCTGTGGAGAAATTGGCCAGAGAGGAGAGAGGCAGTAAACATGAATATGTTTAGTCAGGGCATTGCTAGTCCCTGGACAAATTGAAAAGCCTCCTTCCCATCCCCCTGTTATACTGATGAAATTATAGAGTATGAGGCTTCTTGGTTCATTGGTGAGGCAACCAATAAAACATAGGGAACTACTAATGATTGACTAACCGAAGATCAGCCACCCTTCCTTATAGTCTACAAAAGCAAGCTGGTCTCACTCTTTAGGTTCCTTGGCTCCCTAATATTCACTCTGAATCTTTTTTCTTTGTCCACTTTTCAATGGGTACTGAACATGGGAAGAATCTCTTTCTCTATTCCCTACCAGAGGCAATAATGTGATGGCATAGAAACGTCTGACCATCAAAGGCATGTGCTTGCACATGGCGTGAGAGGGAAATTCAAGGGGGTCCTAAATCCAACTGTCTGTAAAAAAGGGGGAGAGGAGAGGGGTTTTTAATTTCATAGACAGCATGAACCTAGGATAGGAATCTTTTAACAGAGAAGAGAGATTTCCTAGATACCACTAGCTTTGAGAGTTCCTTCAGGAGTAACCCCAAATTCAAGAATTTGTGAATTCTTGATTTCAAGTGTTTGGATATCAGGCAAAGGAAAAGAAAATTTCCTGACACAGCATGTTCCTTGGAGAAAGAAAGGGGGAAATGACATGGTACCTATGGAATTCCCTACTTGGAGAACAAAGGCAATGGTTTTCTCAGAAAGTATGTCTGATGATAGAAGTTTGGGGATGTTCTTTCCTTGTTTGGATTGTTCAGCAACTTCTAAAGCATGTTTACTTTTTGCTTGAGTCTAATCCACAAGCTGACGCTACAAATCTTAAGGAAACTGTATACAAAAGACTTTATGGGAAAGAGTGTCCCACTAAAATAATACTCTTTTCCCTACAACAACCCCAAGTCCAGGTGAGTTCCTTTGGAGAAAGGGAGGAAGTGAACTGATGTAATATTTTAGCACTTGATGTTTCTGTGTCTGTTCCCAGGCACTAATGAGTCCCTGATGCTTAGTGTCTTGTGCATTTTCTGTTCTGTGAAATAAAGGCTGTCCCGTACTGTACTTTAAGCAATAGTGTATATTTGGCAGTCCTCCCATGAACATTTGGGGCACTCTAGACATAATTTATAACTCTGTTTCATTTTGGATACTTTTGGATTAATCTAGATGGGTGCAATCCGAGGAAGATAAATCAATCTATCACAGTGAAGATCCAAGGATTAAACTCAGCTTATTGAAAACAGAGTTCTTGGAGTTTCTTGGTCATTAATTATATTACTGATGTAGAAACATGGACTTAGAATGGTAAGTGACTTGACCAAGGCCATGCAGATTATGAGTGACAGAGCCAGACCATCTAATTCCAAATAGATTTTCTTTTCTCAGTTATTCTGTTTTATGGGCATGACTTTAATGAAACATGGATAAAACACTAGATTATAGTGTTACAAACAACCCTTTCTTCCTTTCAACTATTGAATTTGTATATACTTTGTATAAGAGGAAAAAAAGACTAGCAGTGAGGAGTTAAAATCTAAATGCCAGAGCTTTGCTCCCTATTATATCGGGAAAAAATTGCTAAAAGTGGCTGCCTTTCACTTGTATGCTTTGGTTGGAGAGGAAACTTAACAGTTTGCAAGATTTGGTAAGATTAAAGTGACCTTTGGCAGCTATCCAGTTTCATAAGTTTGTGAAACAGAAATAAACCAAAGAAGACATTTCCAGTGCAGATTTGGGACTGTCTTCAGCCAGCTAATGGGTTTTTGGGGCTAGTGTCATGGGGATCAGTATGTCTTCAGAAACTGTCCTAGGTGAATTCAGTTACTGGTTCAGTAAGAATGTCTTTGCAATGTAAAGAGGATCTTGCTTGTGTTCCACAGCTTAAAAATAAAGTTAATGATTTTGCTCCATGACTTCCAGTGCTGGAGTTCTCCAGCCTTCCCTCCCACACGGACTGAAATCCTATTAGGGCTCCTTTCCTTTTGTAAACTCACTTGTGAAAAGCACTTTTCATAATTTTTGTTACACTCATCAAATAAGAAGCCCCAAATAGGTATGACAGAGTTTATATGATAGACACTGCCTAGAAAGGCCTTAAATGGTAGCAGAGAGGATACAAAGACAAATAGGGAAAAGCCTTGCAATTTCATTGCTGTAAGGAATCTCCAGGTGAGGAACTTCCCTCTACTAAGCAAGTCTTCAACTCCTGAGTAATTTAGCTCATTAGAGAATTGCCACGAACATTGAGAAGTTAAGTGACTTCCCAGTATCATGAAGTGTCTATGCAAATCCAGGTCTTCCTGATTTCTAGCTCAGCCCTCTCTGAATTTTGTCATACAACTTTTTATGAGTTTTAAAATGTAGTATTGGCCATTTTTTATTGTACTTGTATTTAATTTCAAAAAATATTTTCCCATTTCATTTCAATCTGGGTCCAGTGGTACTAGGGGGTATTGTGAGCCAGTTATGGCCCAATGTTTGATACCTCTGGTGCAGATAACGGATTTGGATGGGGAAGAGATTGGATTGAGGAAGACAAATTAGAAAGTTATTGAAGCAATCCAGGTGAAAGATGTTGAGTACTTGAACGTGGATGGTGTCATGTGGATGGAGACAAGCACACACAGATGCCTACTTCTTTGCCCTCTGCACTGGGTCCTTGTTGTGTCTTAGGATGTGAGATCCAAACAGTAAGGGACCAGATAGATCTCTTCCTTCCCTGCTGTCTCACATGAAGAAATGGCCTTACTCCTTACCAAGGCTAACCTCTCTATTTGTTCAAGGATTCCCTTCCATCCCATCTCCTCCAACTGATTGCCCCCTCTGTCATCCCCATGATTTCACTTATTTTTAATCTCTTTTTCTCTACTGGCTCATTTCCTACACCTTGTAGACATGCCCATGTTTCTCCTATTCTGAAAAACCCTCACTTGATCCTTCCCTCTGGTTACTATTGCCTGATATCTCTTCTGTCCGTAGTATCTAAACTCCTCTAAAAAGCTATCTACAATAGATGTCTCCGCTTTCTTTCCTCTCACTCTTTTCTTAACAACTGAGCTTCTGACTTTGTCATTCTGCTGATACTGATCTCTCTGAAGTTACTAATGGTCTCTTTATTGCCTTTTTTCAATCCTCATTCTTCTTGACTTCTCTGCAGCTTTTAATACCACTCTCTGCTGATTCTCCTCTTATCTTTCTGCTGTTCCTCTGTCTGCTTTGCTGGATCCTCCTCCAGTCCATGCCCTCTAACTGTAGATGTCCCTTAGGATTCTATCCTGAACTCTCTTCTTTTCTCCCTCTATACAACTTCATTGATCTCATCAGCTCCCATGGACTTAATTACCACCTCTATGCTGATGATTCTCAAATCTACCTTTCCTGCCTCAGTTTCTCTGCTAACCTTCAATCTTGCATTTCCAACTGCCTTTCAGATATCTCAAAATGGATGTATAGTAGACATCTTAAACTAAATATGTCCAAAACAAAACTCATGATTTTCCTCCTTAACCTCATCCTGCCCCTCTTCTTAGCTCTCATTACTGTTGAGGACAACATCATCCTCCTAGTTCCTCAGGCTCCCAACCTTGGAGTCATCCTGGACTCCTCACTCTCTCTCACTCACAAAATCCAAGCTGTTGCCAAGGCCTGTCAACTTCACCTTCACGATATCTCTCAAATACACCCCCTTCTCTTTTATGACACTGTCCCCAGCCTGGTACAGGCCCTCATCATTTCACAACTGAACTATTACCATAGCCTACTGGTAGGTTTGCCTGCCTCAAGTCTCTCCCACTCGAGTCCATTCTCCATTCAGCCATGAAAGCTATTTTCCTAAAGCACCCATCTGATCATGTCATCTCCCTACTCAGTAACCTACAATGACTCTCTATTTCTTCTAGAACCAAATAGAAAATGCTCTGTTTGGCATTCATAGCCCTTCCTAACCTAGCCCCTTCCGACCTTTCCAGACTTTTCCCATTTTACTCCCCAACATATACTCTTCAATTCAGTGACACTGGCCTCCTGGAAATTCCATGAACAAGACACTAGCTCTTGGCTCTGGGCATTTTCTCTGGCTGTCCCCTATGCATAGTTCTACCAGTGGATAGAATATTAGACATGGAGTCAGGGAGATTTTAATTTGAATCCTGCTTTAGACACTTACTAACTGTGTAACTCAGGAAAAGAAAACAGATTGTCCTGTGACAATCATGGGGGAAGCATCTCTTTCTTAGTCATTGCTGGCAAGATTCTTGCCAGAGTCCTCCTTTCACCTGGAAGATGCCCGCATGACTTCTGAAAGGGTTGAGGAATAGTGATATAGTATGTGCTGCCTGACAACTCCAGGAGAAATGCCAGGACCAGAAGAGAGGTCTGTACCACGGCTTTGACCTGACAGAGGCTCTGATATTTTCAGTCGTGAGGAAACCATGGTAAAATTTGGTTGCCTGATCCACTTCTAGAGAATGACCTATGGAGTTGGAATGCAGAGCGAGGCAGACTCTTTTCTCTTTTGTTTTGTTTTGCTTTGCTTTGTTTTCCTTCTCATGGTTTCTTCCATTTGTTATAATTCCTGTATGTAACATGACTAATGTGAAAATGTGTTTAATAGAAATGTTTGTGTAGAGCCCATATTGCATTGCATGCCGTCTTGGGGTGGGAGAGGGGAGGGAGGAGGAGAAAACTTAAAACTTATGGAAATGAACATTGAACACCGAAAATAAATAAATTAATTATTTAAAAAATAAAAAGCAATTTTGATTGCCTGGAGAAGTTCATCTGTATTGAACATCAGTTTCATGATGGCATGCTTGCATGGGTTCTGAATAATGGATGATGCTCTTGTGCTTTCTCAGTCACCAATGGAGTGAAGATAGATTGTGGGCTTGCTCCCATGCTTTTCTGCCTGATATTTTCAGCAATGTTGTTGGATGCCTTGGCAGTTTATTTCCCAGGGATGTGAACATAGATGATGATGTGGACACCATGTTGCCAGAGCTCGCTCAGTGTTTGAGAGGCTCTTAGGGTTATTGTGAGGATCAAGCAAGATAATACATGTGATGCTCTGAAAACCTTTGCAGTATTCTTATGCTTGACTTCCCTCCAGGTATTTTGCCATCCAGCAAGCCCTCCCTTCTTACTGACCATCTCAGGAATACTACTTCTGCCTTTCCACTGGGTGAATCCATTGCCTGGAGTACTCTTCATCTCTGTTTCCAGGTTTCTTTCAAGAGTCCTTTCAAATCTCACCTTCAGCAGTGGGCTTTCCTCAGATTGTGATCGAGATGGTCTAGGACTCAGAACACAAGATCCTTGTGAATATCTGTGCCTCTCTAGGCCACTAACCCTGTTTATAGCCTAAGTCTGTGATGATTAAAAACATTCTGAGAGATATAATTTCTGGGTAATTTAATTATTTTATTAATAAGGCCAGTACATTATTAATAAAAAGACGATCATTTTACCATCTCTCTTAGATCAAAGACTGTGCCACAATACCTCTAATAGGACAGTACATATTTCTTTCAGGTTCTCAAAAATCCCATTAAAACAATCATATCTTTGCAAGGTTGGACACAGTTTGCTTATCACTTTGGCTGAAGAAAAATACACCCACACATAAATACATAATACATATACACACATATGTGTATATATGTAAATATGTGTGTATACACATATACACATATATATACATATACACATAAACACATACATATATATGTGTATGCACATCCACATACTAATACATACACATACACATACACATACACATACACATATACATATACATATACATATACATATACACACATACCCCAAATCTCATGGTTCCTTGACTTGTAGAAAAATACTTCACATGGGGCTTTTGGCAATATATTATAGATCATTCCCTACTGCTTTGGGTCATTTGGTCTATGCAGAGATTTCAGCCTGAGTTTATATTTCTCCTTTCTCAGAAACTGATTTAGTTACAGAAAACAAGGGTAATTTGCCAACAGGAGTCCCATTAACAATGGCTTATCCTGGAAGCATCAGTTATTTCCCTGATAAATAAGGAAATGCCTGGTGAGAGAACAGGGGCTATTAAATTAGAAGGAGCCTTGCAATTCTTCCACTTGTGTAACGAGAGAAATAGTATTACATTTTGCTTTTTTAAAACTGACATATAAAAACAAGGAGAAACTGAATAATTATTTTTCTAAAATATGTGTCATGCTAGAATATTGCTTTGCTTCACTCCTCATCACATGCTATTCTGCTTAATGCTCCCAGAGTAACTGACATCTGCGATTTATTTCCTGGTGACCATCTGCCATCAGGAGATCTAATTCCTATCATTACTGCAATTCATTTTGGGTATATTTCAATTCATGGTCTATTTCAGCTTGTAGCTGGCACAAAACATTAGAATTGAATTAAAAACTCAGGAAAACAGTATTTCATAGGAGAAATCCTTCCAATTAGACAATTATGATCCATTATGACCAAATCTGTGCTAGAGGGTAGTGGTAAAAATGAAATGGCTATCAGGGGGTCTAACAGCATTCTTAAGATTCCTGTGCAACAAATAGAATGAGAAGCAGAAAACAAGCTAAAATTGCGAAATAGGAAGAAACAGGGTAGCCTAGTCTCCCTCACCCCCAGCCCCATGTTCCCCCTCTCACCCTGCATAGTTTCTGCCAAGAACACCAAAACAAGCAGTGATTAGGAGAAACCAATGGAGAAATTATAGTAGGCTTTCTTTACAACTCAAGATCACAAATTTAATTTACAGTCAAATGCCCAGGCAAGACATGTAGAACCACTATCATGGAATAAGTGCTCAGAGCTCAGAGCTAGGCCAGCATAGCAGTTGACCAGGGGCATGATGGACTCAGCCCAGGCTCAGGCCAGCAGTGAAACTTCATCCATAAGAACTGTGAAAAGAGATTCAGCATCCAGGATTACCAGTTCGGCCTGCAATGGGGGAAAACCCAGAGTGCTCAGAGCTAACCAGAGACCAGAGACAGTCCAATGGCTGGGTCAGAAATAGGAGATAGGTGATCTCCCAGGTGGATGAGAAGCAAGAAGCCAGTACTCCATAGCTTCAAGGTAGGCCAGAAGCACAGAAACAACCAGAACCAAACACAAACTCACCCACCCCCAACATCTTTCACCCATTCCTTGCAGTAGGTCAATAATGAAGAGGACTTTCTGGGCAACTCAGACTCAACCTTCAGAGTTCTTGGTCAGGCCAGAAAAATCAGATGGATTAGAAAATATGCTTGAAGAATGAGTAAACAAACAAACAAAAAGATAAAAAGCTATTACGATGGTAGAAATGATCAAGACAC
The DNA here is from genome assembly GCF_011100635.1 of Trichosurus vulpecula. Classification (NCBI taxonomy): domain Eukaryota; kingdom Metazoa; phylum Chordata; class Mammalia; order Diprotodontia; family Phalangeridae; genus Trichosurus; species Trichosurus vulpecula. The sequence goes on from NC_050579.1 coordinate 67,096,942, forward strand.
AAACCTTGAAGAGGAGATTAACTCCTAGAGCACTACCTACAAGTAAAGAAAAACATAGCTTCCTACCAAAATCAGTTAGAATTTCTAAAAGAAATGGTGCAAGAATTTAAAAGACTAAATATCATTATAAATTAAATGTGTGATGGAAGAAAGAATTTTAAAGGAAATGAAAGCTATGTAGGATGGAGTTAGAAAATAAATCAATAGCATGGCACAAAAGGTACAAAAATAACAGATTCCCTCAAAATTACAATGGACCAAACAGAAGAAAATGACTCCATGTGGTGTGGTCAAATGCACACGCACACACACACGCACACACACACACACACACACACGCACAAATATATATAACTCAGGGATTTAGTGTAGAATGCACATGTTAAAATGAAGAATTTAGTGTAGAAATACATTCTACTCAACAAGAAAATAAGAATAAAAAAAGAGATCTAGGGATTATCTCCAATTTATCCCATATACATAATTTTTTGTACCAATCCCTAGATCTATGTTTCATTTTTATTTATCTTTTTCCATTCTCTATGTTTCTTTCTGTTTTTTTGTTGAGTTGAATGAGTCCAAACAAATTCTTAGTTTGAAAGTCATGAAAAAGTAGTAGAGAGTTATTTTTCCATTCCAGGGCAGCTTATTAAGACAGAAAGAGAGGTCTGCAGCCACTGGTGTGGGAACCAGCCAGGAGTGCAGCAATGAAAGCAGCACTAAGGTGTTCTGGTATCATAAGGAGATTGAACATCTCATAAGAAAGAGATCCCAGAGAACCACTGTAATAGCAAGGTGAGAAGAAATGGGTGCCATTTGGAACCTCTATCGTCATCACCCAGTTCAGGGTCATTTACAAGCCTGAGGGAATAAGTTTAGTCATGAGGGACTGGGGTCCTACCTGGAAAAAGGCCAGAGTACAGACCAGAAGGGCAGTGGCCAGACCTCTCCCCAAATCAAATGAGTTTGGCACCACCAAAAATTTACAGGCCTCCATTGATATGTGAATGCAACAGAAGAATACAAAGGACAGAAAATTTCGAACCAGACATTCCCCACCTCCACCCCCAGAGGTGAGCAGAGCCCAACTCTAGCATAAGATTTAAAATAAAGAAAATGACTAGAAAAATGAACAAACAACAATAACAACAACAAAAGGAGTCTGACCACGAAAAGTTACTATGGTGACAGGGAAGATCAAGACACAAACTCAGAAGAAGATAATAACTTGAAAACATATGCAAGCAAAGTCTTAAAGAAAAACGTAGGTTGGACACAAACCCAACAAGACCCAGAAGAGCTAAATAAGAAGATTTTTTTTTAAAGCAAAAAATCAGATTTCAAAAGTCAGGACAGTAGAAGAAATAGTGGGAAAATTAATGAGAGTTTTGCAAGAAAATTATGAAAAGAGAATTAATAACTTTGTAAAAGACACAAAAAAATCTGAAGAAAATGACACTTAAAAATTAGAATTGGCCAAGTGGTAAAAAAAAGTACAGAATCTCACTGAAGATAATAACTCCTTATAAATTAGAATTGGTAAATGAAAGCTAATGACTTTATGAGACTTTATGAGACATCAAGAAACAATAAAACAAGGCCAAAAGGCTGAAAAATATAAAATATTAAATATCTCATAGGAAAAAAAACAACTGACCTGGAAAATACATTGATGAGAGATAATTTAAGAATTATTAGACTACCTGAGAGCCATGATTGAAAAAAGATCCTAAGCATCACATTTTAAGAAAGTATAACTGCTCTGATATTTTAGAACTAGGGAACAAAATGTAAATTGAAATAATCCAATGGTTGTTTCCTAAAAGAAATCCCAAAATGAAAATTCCCAAGAATATTATAATCAAAATCCAGAGCTCCAGGTCAATGAGAAAATATTATAAGCAGCCAGAAAGAAATGAGTCAATTACCACGGAGCTGCAGTCAGCATTTCACAACATTTAGCAATTTTCATGTTAAAGGAACAGAGGTCCTGCCCTGGAATATAATATTCTAGAAGGCAAAAGAGTTAGGATTACAATGAAGGATCACTCCACAAACAAAACTGGGCATAATATTACAGAGGAATAAAGAGATATTTAATTAAATAGAAGACTTTCAAGCATCCCTAATTTTAAGAAAAACCTGAATAGAAAATTGGGCATTTAAACATGAGACTCAAGAGAAGCATAAAAAGAGAAAACATGTATTAGAAAATATAAGAAATGTAAACTGAATGAAAATCAAGATTTGACTCAGTCCTCTGCATTTACTAGATTATGAGGGGCTATTTTATTCTCTCTTTCTCCTTTTCTCTCTCTCTCTCTGACAGATAGATATACACACATACATATATGCACTCATGTATGTATATACATACATACACATGAAAATTGTGAACTCAGTATATTTGTATGTATACATATACACACGTATACATATATTTTGATTATTTCATTTTAATTGAGTTCCTTTGCAATCCTCTATTTTATTTCATACATTTAAAAGCATTACTCTCAGAGAGGGTCCATAAGGTTTACCAATTTGCTAAAAGGGTCTATGATATAAAAAAAAGGTTTAGAAACCCTGACTTAACTACATATCACAATCTGGAAAATACTCAATTTAGTCCAATCGTATTTTCTTTTGTGGATAATTGTGGATTGTAGATCTCACTCAGCAATAATTGTGCCTTGTAGCGATCAGTGAAATATCATCTGTAAAAAGGAGGAATTCTAAATCAATATAGGGAATCCCTCTTCAACTTGGACTTTCTTCCATGGCAGTAGGACATATCTATGGCAAGAATAGATCTATCTATCCTGAGTTATTGAATAAAATTGAGTAAATTTAATTGTGTGTATGTGTGTATACATATATAAACACACATATATATATGTGTGTATATATATATATGAAATTGTATACATGTTGTTTTATCTTTCAAGGACTCTTGCATAAATATGATTCATTTAAAGGAAACACTTTGTTGTAAGAGAGGTTTTGCAAATTTGCTTTGTCAAATCAAGTGTGTATACATACACACACACACACACGCATACAGTGTGTGTAATGTTCTATATGTGCATATGGATAGTCTGTATGTGCATATGTATATACATTCAACTCAACATTCAATTGAATGTACATACATATGCACATATAGTGAAGGTTATGGATGTTTACTTTCCAGGGATGAACACACAGATGATGAGGCTGATGCATGCATTGCCAGAGCTAGCTCAGTGTTTGGGAGGCTCCAAAGGAAAGTGTGGGAGAGAAGAGTCATTTGGCTGTAGGGCTGTCTGTAGAGCTGTTGTGCTGATCTCATTGTTGTATGCCTGTGAAACCTGTACAGTTTACCAGAACCATGCCAGGAAGCTGAATCACTTCCATTTGAATTGTTTTAGGAAGACTCTGATGATCACCTGGCAAGATAAGGTACCAGACACTGAAATCCTTTTTCAAGCTGACTTGGCAAGCATTCACTCTGTTGCAGAGAGTACAAGTTAGATGGACTGGCCATGTTGTTCAAATGCCAAACCTACCTAAAAGATTATTTTGCCTATATGAATTTTTTGTGGAGAACTCATACAAGGCAAGCCCCCGAGTTCAAAAAAGGCACATAAGGACACTCTCAAGGTCTCACTGAAAATTTGGAAGCAACTGTGAGACACAAGAGACACGTAGCATGGTAGAACCTCATCAAAGAAGGTGCTCTGCTCTATGAGCATCATCTCAAAGGAAATGTGAGTTGTTCAAATTTAGAGACATCTGTCTTCCAAATGTTCGCAAGGAGTATTTGTGCCTGACCTGTGGGAGGGCCTTCTGGGTTTGTATTGATCTGATCAGCTACAGCCAGACACACTTTACCTCCATCCCAACATATTAATGTCATTTTTGTCCTCTTCATGAACAAAAGCAACAACCAAGTATGTATATAAATACACACATGTATAAATTCATATAAACATACATGTGGGCATATTTACATACATGTATACACATATATTTGTTAAGGGTACCTTGAACTTGCCTTTTGGAGTTGGCATATTTTCCAGAAGCACTGGACCTGGAGTATGCAGGAGGCCCTGAACACATCAAGGACAAAGCCCTCCCGAGATAACATAATTTGTTGTTTGCACCCCAAGCTGCTCCCTGTGTGTCCCTGGGAGTCAAGACAGGCACCAGTCAACCTGCACTTGTACAGGTGGTACCCTTGTCATCACTCTTCATAGTCTAGCAGTTCCTGAGGGAAAAGAATGCAGCTTTTATCATCTTAATTAATCATATTTTCTCCTCCCCTGCCACTCCCATTTAGGTGGAGATTTCTGTTTCTTCTCTTATCTTTGTCACAATTTCATAAATATGCAGGCTTCTCCTTGGATTATGAACCCTTTGCCCTGGCTTAGAGTTTCACATGCATGTTCATTTCTCTTGTAATAAATCTAGTTGCAACTCAATGTCTCATGGACTTGTGGTATTGTTTTTGTGCATGTGTGTGTACATACAGACACACATGAACACATATCTACATACTGACACACACACACACACACACACACACACATATATATATATAATATATATATATATATATATATATATATATATATATATATATAGAGAGAGAGAGAGAGAGAGAGAGAGAGAGAGAGAGAGAGAGAGAGAGAGAGAGAGAGTCAATAGGCAATAAGTAGGGCAAGAAAAGCTTCTTGTATTATCTATAACTTTTGTCTATAAGTTCCAGTCTGATTTTTTATCCTGTGATATCAGGATTAAGCTTATTTCCTTTTTATTTCATCAAGGATGCACTGTATATTTGTGTAGATTAGGCATTGCATATAAAAGTGAGGTACAGTATAATATTTGTTGATATTTTCTTTCATCTTTTTGGCATTTATAAGTTCTAAGATGGTTTCTATCCTTTTTGGGATTTTCCCCTCCTTAATACTTTATGGATTGATCCCTCAATTTCCTCATAATTATGCTACTTCTAGAACAGATTTTTTTTAATGCAAATGGTCCAATTTGGCTGTTTTTTTTCCATTGTTTGCTATTCTTTTAATATCATTTCTATTTCTTTTATAATAGCAGCTGGCACTATGTTGTTAGAGTCTAAATGTGGTAGCTCCATTTTCCTTGATCCTGAAGAATCTGTGATATAGGTCTCTGCAGATCTCTTGTATCTTTCCTCTGTTCTTTTTCTTTCTTCCATTTTCATTCTTAAGGGCCCTCAGCATGGTTTTGCTGCTGTATATCCATCCAGGTTCTTTAAATTATCCTTATCCTTCACTCTCTCTAATATTTTTTGAGGCGATTCAATACATAATCTTCTACCATTCAAGTTTCAAGTGAAAACTTAATATTAAGAGTTCTTTATAGTATTTGATATGAAATAAAATTGCTGGAAAAATTGTGTATTGCCTACTTTTTCAGCTTCCTCACTAATCAACTTAATGTCCAACCAAGTATGATCTAAAACAGAGAAATAAAAGGGGAAAATTATTATAATATCACTTCTTTTTCTTCACATCCACCCATATTTATCCATTGTTCTTGGGAATATGATAAGAAAACAAACATTAATGAAATGGAGGAAATCTGAAGTAAATAAAATAGGAAAGAACGAAAAAGGAAGGGATAGAACTGAAGAGGAAAAATATGGAAATATACATCAGTGTATCTGGGATCAATTTTTTTTTTCTGCTACTAACTCACTATGTGTAACCTGGCCAAAGTCTGTCTTTGATCTGGGCCTCAGTTCTTTCATATCAGGGAGTTTGGGTTTAGGTAATCCTTAAGATTTCCTTTAGCTCTTATATTCTGTTATTCTATGAAAAGAGCAGAGGAAGATGACACGATCAAGGAAAATGGGAAATGTGTTCTAGACAAGTGGTATCAAACAAAAAAAATGAGACTTGTGGACTGAAAAATGACTTAGAAAACCACAAATTAACATTATCTATGTTGTAAAATATTTTTTTAAAAATTCATTTTGTTAAACATTTACCAGTTATATTTTAATCTAGTTCAGGCCAATTTTGACACCTCTGTTGCAGGATGCTTTATACCTGTAAGTGGGAGGAATGGAATTATACTTGAGCAAGAAGAGGTATAACATCAGTCTCCACCCTATCATGCTGCTAATTTTCTACTCTAAAAATGGGTCCATGAAATACCATTTGACCTTCAGAATCATTCTACTACCTAAAGTCATAATGTAAAAGCAAAAGTTAAGTGAAGTTTATCTTTGCCTACCCACAACATAAAACAGAATAGGGTTTTTTTTTTCACCCCAGAGGATCCCTGTTGGCCTGACATCAGACTCACTTTTCAATGAATTAAATCTATTATTTCAAAGAACATATGACATTTATCATAAAGCTGATTGTAGGATAATAAGTAGGCTTCATTTTCCATTTAAAAGACTTTTTGAATGCATCCAAACAGCACAACTAGAGATTACACTCTTGCTATCTTGAATCCAGTAATATTTTATCTTAAGTAGTAAGCCAGTCAATTTAAAGGTGTATGTATCATGTATATAAAGAATATAGATCTAGTTGTACTATAAAGTCAAATGTTGAAATTAACAAAAAAAAAACATTAAAAGAACTTATAACTGCTTAGGAAATCGAGAACAGGTATTCTAGTAAAAACTTTACTCTCCCACCCCTTCTGATAAACTGGGTTTTTTTTTAGTTCAAATGAATTAACAAGAACTAAAATTATATTCATTGATATGATATATAGATAGTCTTAAAGGAAATTTTCAATATTTTGATCTAACAACTTGGCAATGTGATTTAGAATCATAAGATCTTGTAATGACAAGCAGGGTGGGACTTTTTGCTGTTTTTTGTTTGAGTGCTTCTCAGCACTAAGGGGATCGAGTGCCTTTGATTGAATTCTTTGTTTCAATCAAGAGTTTTTGATTGAATCAGGAGTCTTTGATGACCTGCTTAAGTCATAAGAAAGCCTAAGTCTAATTAGTTTAAGTCACATGGTAGTGACATCCTCTGACCTTGAAAAAGAGTATATACACTCTGAGGTTAGCATTTTGCTTGGGGCTCTCACTCACTGGAAGACTGTCATGTGATTTGACCAGAAGAGACTCTGGGTAGCCATTGTTAAGGACTCCCTCCCCCCTCCCCTGGCTTTGAAAAACCCAGATGTTGTTGCTTCTGTCTCTGGTGACTGTGTTGTGATTTGGTCAGACAGATAGAAGCCTGTCTGTTTGTTTCTGTTATTCTCTCAGCTCGTAATTTCTGTTTATAACTTCTTGTTTGTACTTTCTCTGAAAGTTCAGGGTACTGACTTTTTCCCCTGAACTAAGTGAATGATATATCTATGTTTAATTAAAGTAAGGTTGTTAATCCCTTAAAGTTGCTTTCCTTAGAAAAGCATTTCAAAGAACCTGTGCTCACAGCCCTCCTGTATGGTGGTGTTATTGGCCTTATATCTCCACAGCAGCTACTAGTAAAATGGTAGGGGTATAGTGAGGGGGGAGAGGACAAGGGAGGGACTTTTAGAGGGCAGAATGAGGTAATAGGTAAAGAGTGTTTACATTAACGGGAATGGGAGGATAGGGGAGGGATCATTGGAGGGGGGAAGGCAAGTAATAGGATGGTGATGTAGTGGGTAGAAGTAAAGTAGAGGAGGCAGGAGGGATAGGAAACAAAAGATATGTACAAACATAAAAACAAAGATCAGGAGTAGAGTATGTTTGGGAAAGTATATGTCTATATATGTGTGTATATATGTATGTGTATGTGTATGTCTGTATGTGTATATATATATTGAGAAACATCTAAACTATACTGGAGCCTTCTGTGGGCAGGATGGGAGGAGGGGAAAAAAAAAAAAAACAAAGTTAAAAAGTGCGCAGCTGGGGCAGCTAGGTGGCACACTGAGTAGAGAACTGGCCCTGGAGTCAGGAGGACCTGAGTTCAAATTAGGCCTCAGACACTTGACACACTTACCAGCTGTGTGACCTTGGTCAAGTCACTTAAACCCAATTGCCCTGCTTTCCCCCCTCAAAAAAAAAGCACACAGCAGAGAACAAAAGAAAACACAAGGAAGCAAAGAAAAGAAAGACAATTTTCAACACAAGGTTTATTATTTATCATACAGGCTTTCTTGAAATGAAATTTATTGTTACATATTTTGAATTGTCTCATGTTTTGCTACGCATATGACATGCTTTTTTCTTTCTTACTTTGTATTTAAATTTCAATATCTAAGTTTATGATATGTATTATTTCTTTTCTCTATTCTGTATTTATGTTCTGGTAAAATTAAAAAAAACAGAAAAGCAGATCAAAGAACCTGTGCTAGCAGCCCTCCTGTGTGCTGGTGCTGTTGGTCTTACACCCCCACAGCAGCTGCTAGTAACATTGTTGTTACAGATCTCCAAGTTGGAAACGACATTAGAGACCATCAGAGCTGATGCAAAATTGAATATAAATCAACTCACCTATATATCACACTAATTATCATCCAACACCTACTTAAAGACCCCTAAAGTTTAGGAACTTACAGTCCTTTGAAGGAAGCTCATTCCCCTATGAGAAAGGTCTGTTAGATAAGATGTGCTTTTTCTGATTAAAAATTTGCCTTTCTAAACTCTGCTCCTTTTTCCTAGATGTTCTTCCCTCTATGGTCAAGGAAGACAAATCTCTTTGACATGATAACCCTTTAAATACTTAAAGATTATTATGATATTCCCTATTGCCCAAGTAAAAAACCTTTAGTTCTTTCAAATGACCCTTATGTTGCATGCTCTTAAATTATTTTACTATCTTGGTAACCCTTTCCTAGACATGCTCTAGTTTGTTAGCCTTTCAAAAATGAAGATCTCAGAATTCAACATAATACAGCAAATGTCATCTGATTGATGGAGTGATCAAAGGAGCCATGATCTCTTTCTGAATGTGATACTTATTGCATCCTAAGAGTATTAGCTCCCCCCTCCAACTGCTATGTTACATGAGAACTCAAACAGGGATTGCAATCAGTAATAGCTTCAGGGCTTTCCCCACCGTGAATTACTGTCTAATCATATCTCCCCTATTCTGTACCTTGGTATTTTTTAAACCCAAATGAGGACTCTAATTCATCCCTACTGAACTTCATATTACTAGATTTAGCAGAACATTAGATCAGTCAAGTCAGTCCACAAGCATTATTAATTGCCCATGATATAGCAGTCACCATGCTAAGTGATGGGGAAACAAAACAAAACAAACTAAAATGAAAATACTCCTTTTCTAATCTCAAGGATTTTACAATCCAGTGTCATGACTGTAATTCTTGGGATTAACATCAAGTGAGAACTTTTGGTTCTGCTCTGAGCTTTTACCTAAGTTGCAGGAACTAGACTTTTGTTTTGTGCCTTGGATGATCAAGTCCCCATCTTATGCTATAGCTTCTGTAAATTGATCTCAGTCTTGTGACTTCTACCCACATACTTTCCCTGTTTGTATTCTCCCTCAAGTACCATAATTCCTAGATAATTTAACCTCACCTTGCACTTTTAAGTCCTTTCAAGGATTTAAAACCCACCTATGTTTTATTCATATGGTTTACAAGCTAAAACCTTTCCATATTTGCCTGCTGCAAGATCTCCTAAATGTCAATTGCCCACCTGTCAAGACTTCTTATGTGTTCTTTTTATACTGCTTTCTATATGTTAGTTGTTAAGTACTGGAAATACACAATAAAACGCAAGACCACAGACTTCAGAAGCTCACATTTTATTAGTAAAATACAATACACATGGGTAGGGGTAGCAGGGGAGATGTGTTTTAGTCAAGGAAGTGCAGCATTAGTAAATGCTATCATAGAGGGACTCTTTGACGTGTCTTATTCATAAATTATAGTGTTGATTTGCTTACTGCTCCCAGAGCAAGAAGTGGGGTGAAGGAATGTGTGGTAAAATGGTTTAAAGATGAAAGAGGGATTGGGATCAGGTTGCAAATGATGAAAGTTCACTAATCAAAAGCTCAGGTCCCCAGGGTGGTAGATGAAGTGCCAATGTGGAGATAGAGTTCAGAGCATAACAGCATAGCTATGAAGGTAGGAATAGTCAATAAAATCAGCATCTATGAAAATAAGTAACAGGCCAAAATAATGGTTCTAGGAATACAAAGGCAAAATTTCACTTAAAAGTGATGAATTTTAATAGGATTAAATTTAAATTTATATGGACTAAATAATTAGTTGTAAAAATTCCACTGGAAAAACATTACCTGCTAAGAGAGAAACATATAGAGATGAGTTTATGTAAGTAATATTTGAGGGGGTTTAGCATAGTATGAGTCAAGATGTGACAGAGCTGCCAAAAGACTTTCATTAGACTGCATTTTTAGAACAGAAGTAGTGTAGAACTAAAGAGAAAGTAGAAGAGCATAGAATGAATAGACCAAGTGTAGTGATAGTTCACTACACCCCAAATTAGGCTAATGACATGAATGAAGGGATGGATGCATGAAAAAGTATTTGTAAAGATCTTACAATGTGTAAAGCACTGTACTAAATGCTGAATGTACAAACTGACCATCAAAATGTCCCCTCCTCTCAAGTAGGTCACATTCTAGTAGAGGAAGAATGCATATTTCAAAATGCCAATTCCATAAAAAGGCTTCATAGTTTTTAGGGTATAGTGGCAAAGTAAAAGGTAATGAATCTTTTTTAAGTCTTATTAGTACTGATAAAAATGATATACACTTATGATGCTTAATATTTAGGATAGTGCCGAGGACTCGTGTGGCAGGAACTTTCTTTTCTCGGTCTTCAGTAGCTTTATTTTCTGGGGAGGCAGGAATCTCTACCAGGGTTGGTTCCCTGGAAGGAGGGTGGTCCTGGAACACTGCTTTTCTAGGACTCTTGAGCTAAGGGACTGATGCTACCCCCACTTGTGTTTGAAGAGAGGCTGTTAGTCAAGGTTATGGTGGTGGTTTTGAGTCACCTTTCCTATATCACCTCTCTTTTCCTGTTTCTTACAGTGTCTTGGGGTTTAGGTAGGTTGGGTTGCCCTCCTTGTGAGAACATTTTGTTGTAAGTTGTTGGGCTTCTTTTTTATAGGAGTTGCTGTCTTGGATGATAGCTGTGGGAGCTGTAATGACAATAAGGTTAATGGTTTGGTAGAGCCCTACTTTTCCCAGGCCTCCTGTGCTTACCTATCTATTGATGGCATTTCATCTGTTTGATGTTGGTGTTACCAAAGAGGGCAGGTCCATTTTCCACAGGTATTGCTTCCCTTACTGATGACTACAGGCACCAGACTAGAAGGCTAGAAGCAGGGCTAGGGGTCAGAGTGTGCTGATAGTCACAGAGTTTTTAGAAACAGGATCCCGAGCTGCGTTCCCTCAGTTATTAGGTGAATGGGTGATAGAAGTGGTGGAGGTGGCTTGATTTATCTGAGGCCTACTACCTATTCTTTCTCCCTCAGGATATCTTGCAACTTCAGCTAGGTTGGCTTGCCTACATTGTCAGCATCAGTTGGTAGAAATAGCTGACTCCTTGTGTAAAGAGTTGCTCCCTTGAATAATAGCTGTAGGGGTAGGGTTAGAAGCTCGATATCTGAAGTACTATATTCAGGCCCAGGTATAAAATTTTAAGAACCATGACCATAGGGAATAAATCCAGAGATGAACAATCATTATAGTAAAGGGACTTAAACTAATGCTGCAAGAGTGATTTTTTTTAACTTGTAGATTTACTGTAGTCAAAGGAAAATTCAGGCAGATAGTTTTCAGGATTTTCATAATCTGTTTTTCAAAGGGTAATAATCTTTATTTTATTTTTTTTCTCATTCCAGAAGACAAGAGTAGAAGCAGTAAGTGGATGTCACAGGACATCAGATTTTGGCTCAATATGCAGAAGAAAATCCTCATGAAAAGATCTGTCAGCAAATGGAATAGTCTTCCCCCATAAGGTCATCAATTCCCTTTCGCTAGAGGTATTCAGGCAGAAATGAGATGACCAGGTGTTGAATAAATCATATGGGATTCATGATTTAGGTAAAGGTTGTTCTATGTGACCTTCAAATTGCCTTCCCACTCTTAGCTTCTTTGATTCTTTGAATATATGGAAGCTAGTCTAGGGAGGAGAGGAATTTATACTCCCCCACCTCAGTAGTGGAATTGATAGTCACAGGACACAATCACTGATAACAAGATGGTAATAAGGTTTTAACATGTAGTGATTATTTTACAAATTATAAACTCTTCTCTCTGATTGAGCCAGAAAAGATCAAAATGATTTAACTAGCCTCCAAATACTATAGAAATGACAACGTTTTTGTTATTCTTCTCATTATTTAGAAACCTAAATCTACTAATCACGGGTGTTTCCTAGGGACAGAAAAATGTCACATGGACCGTTTCATTGCTTCTTTCAAGAGCTTACTGTATCATGTACATTTCTACATTTAAGATTACTTGGAGATATTAATTTCTATATATCACTTTTTTCAGACCCATATCTGCTGAAAATCTCACCTAAATATTGTCACATTTGCTTAAAATAGCATTTTTTTTAGAAAAGCAAATTTAATTCCATCACCTCTATGCTGTTGACAATGAATACATTTAAAACATAATTGTACATTTATTTAGATCTTTAGAGTATAAAATCACATAGTAGTCTGGAAAATTCTGTTGCTTTACCCTCTTTGATATGGAACCCAAGACAACCAAAACAGAAATCTTTCCTGACAATGTATGCAATATTCTGTCCTTCTAGTTTTGTACTACTCTACTAGGAGACAGCAGACAAGTTAATTCACTCTTCTCCCAGCCTTTTAATGTTTTTTTTTCCATTACTTAGAGATAAGTTTTCATATTGTTACCTTTTCATTTACATAGTGGTACTCATTTTTCTTTTGTTCTCCTGGTTTCTGTTTTGTTTTGTTGCTTTTTTTTTGGTTCTGGAATAATACTAATTTTCCCATGTTTATTTGAAATTCTCTTACAAATCATTTTTCAGTGTACAACAATATTCCATTACATTCATCTAAATAATTGCAGCCATTTCCAAATTCATAGGCACCTACTTTGTTTTTTGTTCTGTTTTGGTTTTTTCCTCACTAACACAAAGAGAATTGCTATGAATATTTTGTTATTTATTGTACATGTGTTTCTGTCTGTGCTTTCCGTGGAGTATATATCATCAGTTTTTGGTTTTAGCAGGGATGATGGTATGGCCACGGCAAAATCAAAGATTATTTGCCTGTTTGCCATCTATTGGCTTCAGTTCTTGGGGCTGCTGCCCTTTTGTCCTATTGATTGGAGGAGCTGAAGAGGAAGATGGGCATGGATGTTAGGAAGAAAATCTTGATGGAAATGGAGTTGGAGACAAAAATTGTCAAGTCAGGTAGATTTTTATGGATGATGCGTTTTTAGATTTTTGGATAGTGTTTTCGCTAATTAATAGTTGTTTTTTAAAAGAATTCTCAATAGGCTAAAAATAATATATCATTTTTTTCTGGGAAGTTGAAATATGAAATACCTCCTCATGGATATTTTAATAAACTTGGTATAAGGGATTGGTTGCTAGACTTAGTGTCTAGAAGGCCTAAATATAAATCTCAGCATTTTAAGTGACTACCTGTGTGACCTTGGGCAAGTCACTTCCCTTCTCTGCACCTCGATTTATTCCTCTGTTAAATTAGAAGTTTGTACTAGATGACATCCAAAGTCCCATCCAGTTCTAAATCTATGATAACATAGTAGACTTATTTTTGTTGTATTTGAGAGGCAGTGTGGTACAATGGAGATAGCACTGGCTCTGGATTCAGAGGGCTAGGTTTCAGAGCTGACTTCTGATGCTTCTGACTTTTGTGAACTTGAGCAGTTCACTTAAACTCCCCAGGCCTCAGTTTCCCAATTTATGTAATGGAGGGATTGGAATAGGTGGACTTTTAGGATTCTCCAGCTCTAGGTCAATGAAATTCTATTGGTATAATAAACTCATAAAAACAAAACAAAAATCTTCCCCGTCTTATGCAAATTCATCCCTGCTTCAAAATTTTTTATTTTAAAGCTGGAACACTAAGAAGTTAAGACAGTTTCCCAAGATCATACAGTTAGTATATGTCAGAAGAAGGACTTTGCATCCAGGTCTTCCTGATTATGACAACAGCTCTCTCTTCCCCACCCCTGGTATTGTCCCTCAGAGTGAATTACAGGAGAGAGGAGAGTTATCAGTGTTATAATTTTTACACTTGATAGCTGCTCCTCTCTTATTTTTGGCTACAGGAGTTTGTCTGAAGTTTTAGCAAGGTCATCTCACATTTCACTTACATTTTCTCAGACATTTTCTATTTCTCCCTCTTTCAAACTTTTCTGTTCAGTTTACTATTTCACGTTTACAGGACAATCCAACTCAACCTAACCTGGATTCTTGTAGTGCTTATCCTTTCCTAGAAGCATGCCTCTACCTTCTTATGATACTTCCTTCTGTTAATTATATGAGCTATAGTAAGGGAAGAAAACAAGTAAGGAAGAAGGAAATGGTAAACTGTGTGAATCATCTTAGCAATCCTTCCTGCCAAGTTGCTTAGCTTTGGTCGTTGAAGTAGAACTTAAAAAACAGATAATTAAAATCTGGAAAATTTTCCACACTGATTATTATTTTAAAAAAATAATCATTTAATCCTTATGTTTCTTATAAGCTGAAACTTTCAGTCTTCTGTACAGCATGGAGTATGTTAGTTTCTCACACGGTATAACCCTGTAGTTATTGTCCTCTGATGGAAGAAAAGCAACTGGGACATTACAGGAACCACACATTTAACATGTTTTCATTTACTACCCAGTGCAACGGCAACACACCAAGAAAGAAGATCAATAATATTCCCAAGACTAAGTATATTTTCCTTCTCCATTTCCCTTTCCCTCTCCCTCCCTCCCCTCCCCTCTCAGAAATCAGGAGGAACTGGGTTTAACATCAACTCTTAACAGTTATAAAGTATATGAATCTGAGCAAGTCAGTTAACCACTATGTGTCCCAAGCAAAAACTTGGAACTTCAACTGAGTCATAGATGTGTTACCATCTGCCTCAATGGATTAGCTTTCTACACAGGACTTCCCAAAATAATGAAATCACAAACACTTCTCAGAGTTCCAGTGCCTGCAATAGTTCTCTGAACACTTTAGGTGTGTTAAAAATGTTTGTTAAATTGGATTCACCATTGCAGGGACATAAATAGCCTTAAAAAGTATTGCCCAAACTACACTAAAACCCTAAACTAAATGTCCTCTAAATGTCATAGACCTGCAATGGGTTTTAGGCTATATAGTCTAATCCTCTCTTATAGATGAGGAAACTGAGGTACAAGAAAGTGACTTTCCAAAACTTTAAGTGTTATGTAATTGCTAGCTATAATGATGACAATGACCATGATGATGATGATGATGCTGTTTTCTGACTACAAGAACTTCATTCTGTCCATTGTTCAAGCTTCTTGAAGTCATAGACAATTTTTTAAAACTTTATTTTTTCTTTTTGTATCCCCTTGTGGTGCTAATGTGATCAAAGATCTTTCCTGTAGAGGGCCAGCTCTGAGAAAGTCTATTCTGGGATATAGATACAGGCCAGGTTTTCCCTGAATCCTGTTCTTGCCCTTGGGCTGATAATTCAGCAAATGGGCTCTCCAAATCCCCCCTCAAAATGAAGGCTATCCAAGCCTCCTTGGTACACACATGCTCTCTCCAAAGCTCCCACAGCATCACATGCTAAACACAACCTGTGGGTTATTAACACAATATTGTTTACTGCAAAAGGGGAACAAAGCATGAGGAAGTCATGCAATGCAAATGCTTTCACACGTGAACTTGTTGATTTGCTTGCCTAAAAAAGAATATAAGCCCTGTCCCTCAGTTTAGTAAATGGAGCTGTCCTTTATTCTCTCACCTGGTCCGTGTATTCTTTTCACTGTCTGGGGGCCTGGGCCCACACTTTCCTGCCCACTCAATTTGCCTCAGGTGGAGCTAGTTAAGGGAAGCTTGATTAGGAGAGGCTTGCTTGTAGGCAGTGACACACCCTTTTGCTATTAGGTACTAAGCCCCAGGCCTGCACCAATTTGCTACCAGGTGCCAAGCCCCAGGCCTACACAGGGTATATATACCGTGTGGGTAGCCATTAAGCTCAGACCAGATTGCTGTGGAGACCAGAGAGCTGCAAGGAGAAGAAGAAGATGAAGAAGAGACAACTTCAAGAGAGGATGGAAAACTGGAAGAGACAGAGACATGGAGAGACAGAGAGAGAACTAGAAAGGCTCTAAGAACTGCAAGGGCTTTCAGAACTATGGGAGGAGAGGATGCAGACAACCAGATAGTTAGGATTCGTGAGTGAGTGTTTATGGGAAGGCTCTAGCAGAAGAGAAGGTTATAGGATGGCTTGGCTCTTTGCTGTGATACTGTGTTTTAATCTCCTTGCTGTTACATTTAGGTAGACTTACTGATTTTGGAATACAATTACTGTTATGTTCAATTAAGGTTATTTGTTCTGGGATTTGATCCTCTAGTGTCTGCATAAATCTTTTGCCTTCTGTACAGAGTCCCTTATACTTTGCGATTCCGAACTATACAGGCATATTCGTGGTCACCATTGATATCATGAATCTTGCCATACTGATTCACACCTGTGCCTAACAGTCTTCACTGCATACAGGTGTTTGATAAATAAATGCTTTTTAGATTGTTTTGGTTCTGCTTTCAAGTTCATGGTGTCACACATGTAGTAAATGAGACAGTTGGGATTAAAACTCAATCCCTCTTATTCCAAATCCAGTCCTTTTTCCGTTACATCATATTGCCTATCTCATTTCCTTGTGTAAGATTGTAGTTCCACCTCCATCCTAATTTATTTCAGGAACTCTAGACACCTGGACTTTATCAATCAAAAATATAAATAGGATTGTCAATGAACTTAGAAGATTTAAATGATTTGACTATTGATGAAGGCAGATGGTGCCACATATGAAATATCTTTGCATTTACTGGAGAGAATCAGACAAACCTCTGGGTTAATATATAAAAATAGCAGTCTAGTAAGTAGGCTCACT
The DNA here is from genome assembly GCF_011100635.1 of Trichosurus vulpecula. Classification (NCBI taxonomy): domain Eukaryota; kingdom Metazoa; phylum Chordata; class Mammalia; order Diprotodontia; family Phalangeridae; genus Trichosurus; species Trichosurus vulpecula. The sequence continues at coordinate 67,114,014 of NC_050579.1, forward strand.
CAGTCAGTGGACTATCCCTGCTTCAGCTGGGAAATCTCTTACTGGTATCAGGAGACATTTTATCACTCTTCCATTTCTCTCCCTCATTGACCATGTCACTGGAGACATTCCATAAAGTATCCAACAAAAATCAGAGAGAGATATCAAGGACAAATTGATCATCTCCTGTTAATAAAGATGTTATCCCCAGTTGCCAAGAAAGATATACTAAGGACAAAGCAAACAAACAAACAACAAAAACCAGACTCAAATGGCTGAAGGAAGATAGCTACTTTGGGGAGGAAGCAGATGTGAGGATCAGTATCTCTTGGACCAGAGGACAATGATAGCCAAGAAATTAAGAAAGGATTTCCAGCAATCTGGTGTAGAGTTTACCTTGTGGCCATACTTGTTTTCTACAAATGTGCCTCATTATCATCAGACTGAGTTTCAGCCTACTCTTCTTTTAGGCTCTGGGTACTTGTAGAGTGTGCCCAAGGCTTTTTGAGGGGGACAGAATTAGAGGACAGGGAAATATTTTGTACCAACTGTCCTTATAATACCATCTTTGTAAATGTCCTTTCTCAAAGCTTATTGAGTCTGTCTGATTATCAATGATAAACACATTTGTGGGGGTTCATGAGAGTATGAGTAGTCTAGTCCCTCAGGGTTTTTCCTGTTACACTGTGGCAGAGGCAATCAACCACTGGAGACCTGGTCAGCCAATACTAGTTGAAATAGTCAGGAGGAGCCCATAACAGAGTCCTGCACTCTTAGGGACAAATTCCTATAAAAGAAGTACCATTTACTCAGTGAGTGTTACAGAACTATAAGATCCTGATAGGCCAGTACTGTAATGAATATCAAATCAGCAATACTGAGCTTCGAATCTTATTTCTGACACCTGACTTCTGATACCTATTAGCTATGGGTAATCCTCTTAACTTTTCAATGGCCGGGTAACTCTCAAGGACTCTAAATTGCAGATTAGTTCCTTATATGGATAGATAGAGAATGTTTCTACATTGAGAGTTCTGCTAATTGATAAAATCTGAGGTGGAGGCACACACATCCAAGATTTTGAAGATTAAGGTTAAGCTTTCTGGTAAATAGATAAGGATGACAAAGAGATAATAATGATTCCTGTCTTTTATATTTGTTTGATTGATTAACATAGAAGATATGTACTTCCTATCCAGCTCCTATGTTAGTCAGGATTTAAAAGTACTATACACCTAAAAGGGCCTTGCCCTAATCTCTTCAAAAAGCTGCCAAATTTGACTGAGAATTCAACATCATCATTGTGATCATCCTAAAACTCTTTATTTCCCAGAACTCTCCATTGTGTCATAAAGCATTTCCTCATAATTAGCTGGGTGACCCAGGGCAAGACATCATCTTTCCAAGTTTCGATTTTCTCATCTGTAAAATGAGGTGGGTAAACTAAATGAACTTTGATCTCTTCCAGTCCTAATATTAAATGACTGCAAACAAAAACGAGCTCAGTTTCTGAGAAAGCTAAGTTTTCCCAGAGCAGCTGATGAGAAAATGCCCTAACTCTACTTGATAGATCTGAGCACAGACATCCTTATGAATATTCTGTCCTATGTAACTGGGACCCCAGACTGGGGTCACTAGCAGTTCTCCTTTCAAATATGTCCCTTTCAGAACCATTTTTTGCTCCTTATCTTTTGAATTTTTGTGGTTCAGTGAAGGGAGTAGGATAGGAATTAAATACCTGCTTTTTTCCCCCCTCAGTGTCAGGATAGGAATTGGATGCATCTGATTATCTCCCATGGGTTTGCTTCTTAAAATTCTTCTCTGAAAAATGCTCAGAAAAATCATGTTCCTGAGATGGCTAAAAATGTCCAAAAGAGATTTTTAAATTTGATTTTTTGGGGGGAGAAGCGTTGTTGTTTTTGTCTTTACTTTTTCTCAAATCAGCCAGACTACAGAGTGCTGGACTTGAAATCAGGAAGACTTGGATTCGAATTCTCCTCATTTTTCTGACCACTTTCCTGATATGTAAAATGAGAAAAAAATAAAATTTACCTCTCAAGGTTGTTGGGAGGCTCTGATATTTATTTTCTTTCTTTCTTTTTTTTTTTTTTAGAAAACATATTCAGAGCTGCAAAAGATAAATAGGAAAACTGAGGCTGGGAGAATTTAAATGACTTGTATAAGATCACATAACTATCAAATAAGTTTTTGAGGCAAGATTTGAACTCAGGTATGGTTGACTCAAAGTCCAGTTCTCTAGTCCAGTACCTAGCTACCTTTCAAGTTTCAACAGGTAAGTTGTATTATGACTATTATTATTACATTCTGGTATTAGCGTTACGTTTTTTTTTTTGTTTTGTTTTGTTTTTTTGCTTTTTTGTTCTTTGGCAGGGCAATTGGCATTAAGTGACTTGCCCAAGGTCACACAGCTAGTACATGTGTCAAGTGTCTGAGGCCACATTGGAACTCAGGTCCTCCTGACTCCAGGGCTGGTGCTCTACTCACTGCGCCACCTAGCTGCCCCTATTACTGTTATTTTTATTGTGCTGTTATCTTAGAAGTGATGTAAAAACTATTACATTTATAATGTCCTAAGCCCATTTCTATTGTATTATTCCTCCACATACTTATAAGTAATGTAAATAGGAAATAACATTTTCATTCACTTATTCATAGGATTATAGAATTTGAACTAGAAAAGATAGAAGTTATCTCACTTAATTTCTTACTTTTGCAGAGGAAAGAACTGAGGCCTTGAGGGTTAAATATTTTATCCAAGACTATACATGCCCAGTAACCTTGACAAGATCCTTCCAGCATTCAATCTTTCTAATGATGGCCTATGTTATCACAAGTTGATAGAAGGAATTAATTTATATTTATTTGTACAGTGCTTTAAGGTTTGCAAAAATGTCTTACAGTATATACATTATTTCATTTGCTCTTAATAATGGCCCTGTGTTTTAACTATCATTAATGGTATTATTATTCCTATTTTATATGTGGGCCTTAATGATGTTAAGTAACTTGCCTAAAGCTCCTTGTCTAATAAGTGTGCAAGGTGGGATTTGAACCCTGGTCATCTGAACTCTTGAGTACTGTTCTCTATCTTTTATCATTCTGCCCCAATATTATTAAAAAAAAGTGTGGTAGAAAAAACAATAATTGGGGCCAGTTATATAGTTTAGGAATCACAGCTAAACAGCCCAATGACTATGCTGATGAAAAGGAAAATGTAAGAGGACTAAGAGGAAGGAATCCAGCAAATGTGAAAGAGCCTTGGTGCAGAGAAAATAAGCAAATAAGCATTCTTCTTCTGGAAGAACACAGGCAACAATCATCCAGTGTGAGAAAATATGGATGGGTTAAGGTCTAGTTCAAAGAAAGGTGAATCACAGAACTAACTTCCCAGGTCCACTGAAATATTCAGCACTGTATATTTGAGGCAGCATACTAAGTGTTGGGTCATATGTATGCAATTATAAGATAGGGCCCAAACTTCTAGGAACTTACACTTTCAGAGGAAAATTATATATATATATATATATATATATATATATATATATATATATATATATATATATATATATATGCAAATGAGTGGATACTTGTTAATTGAGTATAAATGCCAAGTGGTAGCAATGGTAAAATTTAAAGAATGTTGTCTCCTGTGTGACCACAGGCAAGTCATGTGAAATAAGTATGTGGTGTACTTCAGAGGTCTGGGCTTGGAGTCAGATAGAGCTGAGATTGACTTCTTCCATAACTATTTGACCCTGAGGAAGTCTTTTAAACATCTCGAAGTCTATTTTCTCAAATGAAAATGAAGATGATAATAACTACCTCACACAGGTTTTATGAGTATCGCATGAGATGGAGGGATGATAGGCCTTATCATATTACTAGATACAGTGACCTAAAGCTCCCCATGGTGGTGGCACCTGCTCTGTAGTCATGCCCTCTGCAACCTGCAAGTACTGTTTTCTGACTTCATGATGCTTGTCCTTGACCTTGCCAAGTGACCTCTTGACTCTCTTGACTTTCTATTTACCTTTCAGCTAATCTCTTTGTGTTTTCTCCCTTATATAGAGAGTAAACTCCTGGAGAGCACTTGACTCACTATTTCTATTGGTTTAGTACAATGTTAAATACATAATAACTACTTCATAAATTCCTTTCATTCATTCTTTCATGGAAAGTGCTTCACAAATCATGAAGGGCTATACGAATGTTAGCTATCATTATATGATTCATAAAAGTCATATAGCAAAATGATCTGGGCACATCCAGGAAGATTATTGAGGAAGAATATTTGAAACAACACAGAATCTCTATATGATTTATTTCTGAGAGTTGAGGTCATTTGCCTAAACGCTGTCCATATATTATATGAAGGACTTATTGTGGGTCTTTATCTGTTGTGTATATATGAATATGTGGGTGGGGTGGGGAATATGGGGTGAGGAAAATGATAATAGCTTTTTTAAAATTTGTAGAGGGATTTTCATACGTATATACACTTGCATTCATATTTTATATACATACATACCTATATTGGTATTTATATCTATATATTCTCATATCATCTTCTTAGTCATACTATGGCATCATTTGCCTAGACAGGGTCCATATATTACATGAAGAGTTTATTGTGGGTCTTTATTTGTGTGTGCATGTGAGTACGAGTGGTAGGGAAGATGATAATAATAGCTTCTTAAGATCTGTAGAGTGATTTTCATATATATACACATACATTCATATTATATATACATATACACATACATATATTATTTACATATAAATATATATATGTGTGTGTGTGTTCTCACGTCATCTTTCTAGCCATACTATGAGGTAGGTGTTATTATTCTCCTGATTTAATAATGAAGCTCTGGTTTTTTTTCCATTGCCACATGATCAGTATCAGAGATGACATTTGAACCTTAGCTCTCTCCTGACATGCTCTGTTTCATCTTTTGTATATGTCTTAAATTATATTCCCACTCCTACCAAACACAAGAGAATCTGTAAGTAACAAAAGCATTCATTATGTTATTTTATTTTAGGTCTTATCAAAAGATATCCTGAAATATATATTATAGTTATTTGTTATTATTCTTTAAATAGAAATACACACAGTTATTTTCTATTGTAGATTGTTCATACAAAGTTGTGTATGCTTAGGAGAGTCAGAATATGTGCTTTGTTTAAGCAGTTGGGCACAGATCCAAAAGAGAGGAGTCACTGGAGTTTGTGCAGTATTTCCCCTTCTCCTAAGTTTTTCACAAGATTTTTATCTTACTTTTAAGTTAGTGGAGCTGATTTTTAAATAGTCTATCTATAGTGGTCTCCTTGTTCATGTCCCTGGATGAATTCTCTTATGTGAAATTGGCTTTCATCTTTTCTTTTCCCCCTAGGTGAAAGGTTTACCAGTAGGCTGTTAAAAAAGGAAACTAACAGAAATATCCTAAACTCAAAAAAATGAACCTACTACCTTTCTCAAGGAGACTGGGCAGAGCTAGCCCATTATACCCCAAAGCCACTCAGTTCATCATTTTGTTCACTGAGACTTTTGAAAGAGATAGATAACAATTAAATAAAAACTCAACAGGAAGAGTAATGTCTAATGAAATGTCTACTTCTTACTCTTTGCCAATGTTCAAATGTCTGTGTTCCTTACAGATTAGATTAGATAAAATAAAACATTTCTCAAACATTTAATATGTGTCAGGTACTCTGGTTAATGCTAGGAGGGCAAATACAGACAAAATAAAGAAAAGAAGGAGAGCACGAGGGTCAGGATGAGGATGGAGAAGGAGAAGGAGGAGGAGAAGGGGAAGGGGAAAGAGAAGGGGAAGGAGAAGGAGAAGAAGAAAGAGAAGGAGAAGGAGAAGGAGAAAGAGAAGGAGAAGGAGAAGGAGAAGGAGAAGAAAGCCCAAGCCCTCAGGAAGGTAATGTTCTAATGGAGAAAATAGCACATAAAAGAAAACTAGGAAGGTGGGACTGTGTAGCAATGGAAATGTATCAGTAGTATCCAAATTGTTTTGCAGATGTGCCAGATTAGAAATGTACATAGTTCGTAAGGATGCATCCTCATATGCAGTTCTCATGAAGACTACTAGAACAGAGGTAGAGAAGTAGTTCAAGGAATTGGGGACTTCATCGGGGGAGACAGAAAGTTTGGCTTCTGCTATGTCCAGCAGCCAGTTCACTAGGAGGTCAAACACAGGGCACATGCCTTTGCGCACACGCGCGCGTGTGTGTGTGTGCGTGTACGCATGCATGTGAGCATGAACGTGAGCCCATACCCATACAACACAGATAAAGAATGGGGAGAACATGGTTGAGAGGGTTGGTGGGGGTGGGGGGAGTTGAAAGGATGATTTGAGCCTGGCACTCAGCCCAACTAACTCTTCATTCCCTTCTTGACTGATGGACTCACCTAGATCTCTCTCTGCATTTAGATTGTATTATCAAATGTGCTATCATAAGAAACAACAGTCCAGTCCAAGCCTAAACTGGTAAACGTCCTTAGGTCGTTAGCCTTCTGTTTCCTCACCACTGATTTTCTACTGTGAAAGTAATTATTTTACTTTTCCCCCTATCCAGATATCCATTCCCAGAAGTTTACCACTCCTCCTTCTCTCATATCAAAATCTCTCATAAAAGGAGCTCTTGAGTACATTTATACTCTAGTACAAATGACTGATGAGGAATGTCCTTGATGAAGAACCTTGGTTTTCTTGGTGTTGCCAGGCTGAAATTAGCAAAAGTGGCAGAGAATCCATCCATATTCTGTTGCATCTCAGCCTCAGAAACTGTATTGAGTGTACAATCATCTTCCAACAAAAAGTCACATGCCAACTTTCCCTCCATTTTAATCTTAACTTGTAGCCTTTTCAAGTTAAGCTATTTATTATCAGTGAGATAGGTGACCTTGATGCCATTTTGGTTCTCATTGAAGACATCTGACAATATTGCAAACATTATCTTAAAAAGCATGGGAGCAAGCATACAGCTTTTGTGTTAGCTTTTGTATGAGCAATGGACCCCTGGCCTGTAAATCTCAGCTGGAATAAAATCAGCACCAGGCACTTTGCCTTAAAATAGGAGCATAATGGCATTCAAAACCTCTTCTTCTGTTCAAAGTTTGGCTGGAGAGGGATTGACTTCAACCTGAGGTATATAGTCAATAGCTTAATCATTAGCTGATGACAGTATTGAGAACACTATGGAAGTGTTCAGGCCATCTCTTCAGGATCATGTCCCTATCACTAATCAGCATGACTCCATCAGTGCTGAGTAGTTGAGATGCATCATAGCTCTTTGCTCCATAAATAACCTTCAGGTCATCATAAAAGTACTTTGGATTGTTACCATCAGCATAAAACTGAATTTCATTTGGCTTCTTACTAAGCCAAGAATGCTGCATCTTGCTACACTTCACTTGCACTTTACTTTTGGTGGAGTTAAATATTGCCTTCTTCGAGGCGGATGAACTATTCTGCTGGTAAACTTGATTGAGTTCTTGTTTTTCATTTAGCAGCTTCTGAATTTCCCCAATAATTTCATCAAACAACTCTTAATTTTTATGAGTGTTTTGGTCCCGGTAAGTAAATGTGATGCTAGTCACCAAATCTCTACTCCTTTCTCTGCTCCACTGTTGCCAGCTGTGTTGGCTCAATTTTTCTTCAAAGTTCATAAATTGTTCATGCATGGCAAAGTGCTCTAATCCGTTGACATTAAGTCATCTGGTGGTCCCCTTGTCTTGGAGCCAATGCTTTTGTTGAATGCAAATATTTATTTGTGTAGAGGATAAATCTATGATCAGGGCAGCACTCTGTACTACACATTATCTTTGTCATTCACACATCCTGTCTGTGTCTTCTCCTTACAATGACACAGTCTATTGAGTTCCAATGTTTGCTGTGAAGGTATATCCACAAATTTTCATTGCATTTAGGTAAATGGAAGACAATATTGGTGCTGGTGGTCATGAAACACACAAGCATTCAGTAGTAAGTGACTATGCTATTTCTAATTCCATTTCTCCCAAGGAGTTCCTGCCATATCAGACAGTCTGTGCCTACTCTGGCATTAAAGTTAACCAGAATTACCAACTTTTTATCCTTCAGTACATTGATGATGAAGGTGTTCAGGTTTTCATAAAATTTTTCTTTGACTTCATCAGGGTTCATCATGGTGGGAGCATACTCACAGATGGTGGCATAGCGCTTTCCTCCAAGTGGCAATCACATTGTCATAGACCTGTCATTCACTCCTTTTGGGAGTCATACAATCTTGCTAATTAGATTACTTTTGATTGTGAAACCTATGCCAGCCTTCTGGCACTCCTTTTCACTGCAGATACTCCCGAAAAGATGTATCCATCTCCAATTTAGGTAAGCTGGCCTTGATTCGCCAGCCTTATTTCACTTAGGACTGCTATTTGGATGCGAAACTTGCTCAGTTCTATTGCAATAAGAACTGTTCGTCTTTCAGATCTACTGCATTTTGTGTGATCCATAAGTGTGTGAACATTCCACGTACCAATGGTGAGTGGAATCATCTTTGCAAATGGTTTTGTACATTTTTTTTTTCAAATGCAGGGTAAGATCTCCACCTGCCAAGGTAAGCAGGCCAGGGCTGGGTTAGGTGAAACACAATTTTCAGGGCACCTTTTCTAGCCCATTCCTCACACCAGGAATTGAACAGTGTAGTCCCTAAAAAAAGTTGCTCAGGCATCCAGGGGACTGCTGAATCACACTGATGCTTCAGTCCAGTGAAAAGGCAACCCTATGGCCTTAGCCACCTGTGTGCAGGGTTGTGACTACTGCCGCCATGGTATCCTTACATGCTACTTCATCACTCGCTTGTCACCACAGGGCTTTGAGGAAGGAAAAGAGAGTAAAATGGTATGGGCGATGCCTTTTGACTCATGCATAAATTGTTTTTAAGTGAGGCAAAGTTTCATGAAGTTAATGACCTCACTCTCTCTTTCAGAGTCTTCTAAGTACAGTAGCAAGCCAAAAATCATGAAAACTCACAATTACTCTGGATATAATAAATGACCTTGGCACCTTTGATGTCTAACCAAACTTTAAGCACACCAAAGGGCCTGCTTCAGCCACATTTGGAATAAATTGTTCTCATTTGCCCATTCCACTGGGGGAAGTCTTTGCATGCTTAGGTAGACACTCCCCTAACTCAACCATGGGTTTGAGACCCCTTGGTTACTGTCAACTGGTTTAGCCCAGCTGCCTAAATGGTTTACCAGGGTATGACCACTGTGCATGCTATAGCTTTTTGGCACCACTGGTGAGAGTTGGTGAATCAGGTGGACACCAAAGGTGGAATACAGCCTGGAAAAGGGTTCAGCAGCCCTCAAACCAGGTTACTAGTCTTCTCTAAACACCCATACACCACAGCCTATAATAGTATGCTCTCCGTGGTGCTCCTCTCACCTCAAATTCTTTCCCTGGGGCCCACACTTTCCTGATCAGTAATTACATCACGTAGTCTACTATATCCAGCTGACCTCAGCTGTGCTTGATATTCCACACTGGCTAATATTTTCTTATCTACCCTTGCTGCTTTACCCTGCCATGAAGAATTTATTCTATTCCTTCTCTTCTACCTCTTTGCAGATCTGGAAATTACTGAAAAAACTATTGTCTTAAAAAAAGTAGAGTTGGACAAATAGTAAAATAGTCACAAAACTTCACTGATGAAAAATAACTCCTTAAAAATTAGATTGGTCAAGGGGAAAATAATGACTCCATGAAGCATCAAAAAACAATAAAAAGTAAAAAGAATTAAAAAGAAAAATTTGTGAAATATCAGAAAAATAACTGATCTTTCAGTTCCAAAAGACTCATGATGGATAAATGCTATCCACATCCAGAAAAAGAATTGATGGAATCTGAATAGAGATCAAAACATACTATTTGCACTTTTTTCTCTTTACATTGAGCAACTGAGGAAAAAAAAAGGTTAAGTAACTTGCCCAAGGTCAAACAGTTAGTAAGTGTGTCAGATCAAATTTCAGCTTAGGTCTTCCTGACTCTAGGTCCAGACCTCTATAAGCTGTGCCACCAATTGCCCAAGCACACTGGGTATTTTAAAGGTGAGATAAATGAGGTCTTGGGAAATAAAATGAATTGCTCAAGATCACACAGCAGGGCCAGAATGAGAACTCATGGCACATTATTCCAAGGTCAGTGCTCTTTTCACTGTGGGGGAGGGGGTGGGAAAGAAGAGAGAGAGAGTGTGCCATGGAGGCAGGGAGGGAGAAGTGATAAGATTTAGAGGCAACTCTAAAAATCAAGAATATTTGTTACAATTTTGCTGACAGTTCTCTCTCTCTCTCTCTCTCTCTCTCTCTCTCTCTCTCTCTCTCTCTCTCTCTCTCTCTCTCTCTCTCTCTCTCTCCCCCTCCCTCCCGTTTGAATAATGAATCACAGTAAACTAAATAAGAGACAATATCATGTAGTGGATAGGTGAAGTAGGTTCAAGGTTTGCCTCTGACACTTACTGGCTGAGTAATCTTGGGAGTCACTTTATGTGATAGTACTCCTAAGCAACACTAGGAAGGAGGCAAAGAATGGAGGGGTTTTGTTTGTTTGTTTGTTTTGTTTTTGATATATTTGTTTTTTCAACAGATGCTAAAAATAATGGGAGAAAATAGAAAGATGAGGAAGAGACAGAAGAGAGAGAAGGGGGGAGGGAGGAAGGAAGGAAGGAAGGAAGGAAGGAAGGAAGGAAGGAAGGAAGGAAGGAAGGAAGGAAGGAAGGAAGTATATTTATTGGGACCATAAGAATTATTAAGCTTGCTCAACTATACTAATTTTATTTTTACTGATCTCCCAGAAGTGAAAGATCACATTTCCAATTTCTTTGCCTCTTAGGACAACTTGCTTTCTACACAGAACCTGTTCTTAAAGCAGGTGTTGTCATCCTACCCTGTAACTACCAGAGAAGGAATGATTAGTTTAGCATATTGCAGGCTGTTAACATCCTTTGCTTGTCAAAATCTACAATACCACAGACAGTGCTGCCACCACTTATTATTAATTTACCTTTCAAAAACACAAAGGTACGATGTAGACTTAACATAAAGGTAAAGTGACAGAGTCCTTTATGCAACCCAAATAAATATATCAATGTCAGCTGGAAATCATCTGTGTTCAGAGGAATTATTTTCCCCTGCTACTGGTAGGAGGTTAAAGGAGTACAAAAATAGGAAACAGAGACAGCTCATTGACTTTCCCTATTTCTATCTATACCAATTTTAACCTTGCACATGAAAGGTCAAGCATAAAATTATTTCCTTGGAGCTGTAGTCTTCAGAGGTTTAAATTAACATAGATGGAAAGCACTGTAGGGAAAAAAGTTCATTTTACCTTAATTGGATTAAGACAGGTCTCATCCATACTGAGAGGATCAGGTTTCACCAGAATAGAAACTGCTAGGTTGACAGAAAAAGGATTAATTTATGGGCTTCTGTCAGGTTGTTGACTAATAACATATTGATCGTATCTGGTAGATATGCAGAATGTCTGTCAGAAGAAGAGACACTTCAGGGTGGAAGATTGCTCCTATATCTGACATGATCAAAGTTAGATTAATATCCTTACGGAGCTACAAGGGAGCTGCATCTTACCTTGGAAACCACAGTAGTTTCTGCCACTTCCCTTAGATTTGGACATCTTAAACATTCACTGTACTTACCCACACTGTTTGAAGGAAGTAACTAATTTGTATAGCTTTTAGTTCATGGATTTTTCCCCTCCCTCTCCCTTCATCTTTTCTTTAATGCCTTCTAGCTGACATATTGAACTACCCCAGTTTAATCCCAGTGGAGCCTGCAGGTGGTATTGTCCTTGCATGGAGGAGTTATTAAATTCTTAAGGTCACCATAAAAAAAGGTTCCATTAAATTGAGTTAATAAAAACATTGGGCAAAGGTTTGCAAAGAGCACAGGTGTCAAAGCCTTGGGAATTGGAGTGTCTCTTATGATATCAGGCTAAAAGAATAATTTTAAATGTACCACCATATGAAGATGCCAAAAATTCTGGTTCTGTTTATATTTTCTTGGTTGGGATAGAAATGCCTTTGTTTTGCATATATGTATATATGCATATATATATATATACACACAGATAGCAAGATAGATAAGTAGATAGATGGGTGTGGGTATGGGTATGGGTGGGTGTATATTTAAATATGCATACTTCTATGCATAATAATTGATATTTATAAGAGCTTTTAAAGTTTGCAATATATTTCAGGTACTTTATCTCCTATGAGCCTCAAAACAATTCAGTGAGGTAGAGATTGTATTTTTAACTGTCATTTTACACAGGAAGAGACTAACATTCAGAGAATTAAGTTGGCACATGGCCAAAAGGCTAAGTAGAAAGTGGTGTGTCCAACAAAGGGAATGCTGGATTTAAAGTCACACAATTGCATTCCAATGCTGCTTCTGCTACTTAGTACCTGTGAGATCTTGGATAAATAACAACCTCTCTGGGCCTCAGTTTCCTTACCTACAAAAGGAAGGGATTGGTCCTTATGATGTCTATAGTCCCATTTTACTCTTAGTATATGATCCAAAATTTTGGTGGAAGAAATTAAATTTGTATAGTCCTGACTCCAAGTGTAATACTCTCTCATGTATCTGTATAGATATCTCTTCTTTGTTCATTTTAGGGGAAGTGGAGAGGGATATTTCCAGTTGGGAAAAGGTCTGGTTGCTTTAAAGTTGTGAAATAGTTTTGCCTTAGGAATAATGAAGGCCTCTAACTGCTCCTTGGCCTTTCGGTGAGGATTAAGTGCAGGCAGCAAAGAAGCTAAGATTAAAAGCAAGAACAACCTACCCAACAAAATTGTATAGCATCCTTTAAGGCCAAAGAAAATGAACTAGTGAACTATTCGGATTTTGAGTATTTTTTTTTTTTTGCATCAAGCACCATACTTGATGACGAAATGAAAAAGTTGTGATATACGTAATCATACTGCCACGATTAGGGCGAATGAAACCACTTTGGCAAATATTTCTTGTGACTTCTTAAATTCAGAATCATTATTCTTGTGAAATGTAATAAATAATGTAAGAGAGAATGAGATCAATATGAAAATGCTGTCATTTTGTTTCAGACCTCTAATAGTAACATGAAATGATTAGTGTCAATTTAATTAATTTGTAATCAATCTTCCTTCAGTGTCATTACCCATGATAGCAAAATATACAGTAAATAGTGAATGTGCTCCCCTCCAAACCTCTTTTTGTGGTTTTGTCATTTTTCAGTTATGTCTGACTCTTCATGCTCCTTTTGGGATTTTCTTGGCAAAGACACTGGACTGGCTTGCCTTTTCCTTCTCCAGCTCATTTTTATAGATGAGGAAACTTTGGCAAACAAGGTTAAGCTACTTGCTGGGGGTCATACAACTAATAAGTGTCTGAGGCCAGATTTGAACTCAGAAGGAGGTGTCTTCCCACCTCCAGGCCTGGCACTTTATTCACTGTAACACCCAGCTGTCTCCCCCACCCCTCAAAAAAAAGTCTTTGTTGTTCTTTCTCCAGTTCATTTTTACAGATGAGAAAACTGGGCTAAGTAACTTGCTCACAGTCACACAACTATTAAGTGTCTGAGGTCGAATTTTAAACTCAGGTATTTTTCGGACTGCAGGCCTCTGCTCAATCCACTGAGTCACCTAGCTGTCCTACTATTTGTTGTTCTTCAGTTACATCTTAGTGTCTGAGTACAGATTTGAACTCAAAAATATGAGTCTTCCTGATGCCTGGCACTGTATCTATTGTGCCTCCTATCCCTCCCTAAACTCCTTTTACTAACTTTAATTAGCTTTCTATCACTGATTAAACCAGTGTTAGCCTGAAAAGCATCTAGGTTTTTTTCAATAATGATTGAAATTTCCATGCACTAAATATATTATTTTTTAATGTAGTTATTATGAATTCTTAGCTAAATCATAGGATAGGGTGAAGTGACTTTCCATCTCTTACTCACATTTCTTCATGCTCAATGTTCTCTCTATAGAGAGTGAGAATTGGAAAGGATCCCCAAAGCCATCTAGTCTAGACTGTAATGGACAAAAAAAATCCTCTTTATAATGCTCCTGAACTAATGTTCCTTCAATCTCCTTTTGAAGATACATACTAAGGGGTAACATATGTACCTTGCTGGAAGAGAAATAAAGATTCAGATATATACCCCCAAATCATCTAGAACTCCTATCTACCAATTTTCAGAGACCAGTGCTTTCAGGAGTTCTTAACTTTAACCGCACAAAATAAATACAAAAATGTTGTGAAAGAAAGAAGAAATTTAATCGACACTAGCAGGACATTGATTGTTAGACAAAGTGCTTAAATTTACCATGAAGATATTGCAAAGCACATGGGGCTATTAGAGGAAACTACTGAATGTCTAACAAACTTGTTGATCTATCCAAAATGCCTGACTTCTTTATAAAAAAATAAAATACTTACTTGGGAAACCTTATATTTATTTTTTTCATTATAAGAAAGAAATAATAAAAAATATAAAAAAGTTCCTTATAAAAATAACATTTGTATCACAAGTTAATAGGTAGCTAAAATTATGAATAGTTTTTAAAAGTATTACAAGCTGATTAACATGAAACATGTTCCAAATCATTCATAATGAGGCAATCCCAGCAGCAAAACAACAAAGTTTCATCATACTTGCTTCAAAATGGCAAAGATGACAAATGTTGATAACAGCAATGTTAGAAGGCCTATAGGAAAATCAAGAGACTACCACCCTGGCATTGGTAATAGATCCAAACATTCTGTTAAAAAATTATGAGACTAAATTATTAAAAACCTTTGACCTGGAAATTTCTTATAGAACATGTAAGCTAAAGAGACAAAGTATTAGAAAAAACTAGAGGACATATATTTGACAAAATATTTATAGCAGACTTTTTTTAATGGTAGTGCAAATACTTGGCCCAAATTGGGTGTCCGACCAAATTGAGTGTCTATCATTTGGGAGACAGGAAATGAATGAACAAATTGTTTTGTGTGAATGCAATGTAATAGTAATGTTCTTTAAAAAATGAGCAATGTAATAGCATTGTTCCATAGAAATGAAAAAATACAACACAAAGGATTTATAGAAACATGGGAAGAAATATATGAACTGCTTTTAAGTGAAGTAGGTAGAACCAGAAAAGCAGTATGCAGGGTGACTATAATTACAAAATAAAAATCAAAGTAAACTGAAGTCACATTGAGTACTCTTATAATGAACAATATTGCCCTGGGTAAAAAGATACTGAAATGTAAATCCCTCCTTTGCTTGAAATGATGAAATGGTGGGGAGCTAAGGGTGCAGAATGTTATAAGTGCCATCAGAGCTAGATTCTATATTGGATGGTTTTGCTTAAACATTTTTTCATTTTCATAAGGGTTGTAGGTTGGAAGATGTATATCTAGAAATACTGTGGCATAAAAAGAAAGGTACCAATAAATTTAAAAATAAAATTAGAAGGCTGGAACAAACCCCCCTTCTCCATGCCTGTTTTTTTAGACTACACTTCTCCAATCCCTTCCTCAACTTTGATATACAGAACTAAACTAATGTATTACACCATCACCTCCCTCTTTCTAGATACTATTCCATTCTCAATACTGCCTAAGATAATAATAATTTGAGGGGAGGGTTGCTGTATTAAGCTGTCGAACTCACAAGCTCACTGTCCACCAATATTGAAAGAGAGACAGAGACAGAGTGAGAGACAGAGATAGAAAGAGATAGAGACAGAGAAATGTGATATACACACATATGTGCGATGAATTGCTACTTAGATCTATTTTTTTGTAATCTCATAATTGTGAAATTGATATATTTGACCACAGGTATAAGAGCTTAAGTGTATCTGTATTATATTTTCCTTTACTAGGAACATGGGAAGCACAGACTTGGATGTAAAGAAAAAAATGAAAAAAAGCAAAACCAAATCAAAAACAAAAAACTCAGACATCATCTAAACTAAACCGTTTACTTTATCGATGATGAAATAGAGACGCAGAAAGGTTTGTACTTGTCTGTAGTGATAGCACTAGTAAGAGATAGAATTGGTATTCAAACTCAGATTGTCTAATTCCAAATGTAGTACTCTTTTTCCACTGTACCATGAAAGCCTGCGTATTTGGATATGTTATATTCCTTAAGGACCAGTTTTTTGGAGGGAGGAAGGCAGGGAAATAGGGGTTAAGTGACTTGCCCAAGTCACACAGCTAGTATATGTGTCAAGTGTCTGAGGCTGGATTTGAACTCAGGTCCTCCTGACTCCAGGGCTGGTGCTCTACTCTCTGTGCCACCTAGCTGCCCCAAGGATCATTTTTAACCTATCATTCAACATATTCACTATCCCTATAAGCTTTTTTTTAATTAGAAGATGCCATAAGTCTTTTTAGTTCTTGTCCTTCAACCAGTTTGTTCGATTCTATATTTTCCCTTGTATTTATCTTTCCATTAAATTTGTTCCTGTGAGAAGGACCAACGTTATTTTCAAAAGTAATTTGATAAACACGCCACTTGTTGCATAATCAGGATTGTTGTTAAGAAGGTGAACATCACAAGGCTAAGGATAGATCTTTGGGGTAATATATAGGAGGCGTTTACCCTAGGTGATATCTAATCATTTATTATGTAAATACTCTTTGGGTAAAGTCATTCAATGTCTTCTAAGTCTACCAGTTTTTCAATCATCTGGATTAGTGATGTCAAACTCAAATAGAGGCAGATCCTTGATAAATGCATTAACTTAAAAAAAAACAAATTAACATTGTTATATTGTATTTTGGTTTATTCTATTAAATATTTCTTAGTTACAATTTATTCTGGGTTAAGGGTGCACTCTGAAGTTTTGTTGGTGCTTGTGATCTCAGACCTCTAGTTATCTAAATAATATCTTTTCATAATATAGATAAGGCTATAAAAAAGAGATTTTTCTCCAATACTTTGCTGAAACAAGCTTTCTTCTTTTTTTCTATCTCCTATTTTTGTCTATTATTTATCTATTTACTTCCTATTTACATTATGACAATGATTTCTTGTCTATGTCCATAGCCATGTCTCCCTGTCGCATGTTTGGTGAGATTTTTTTGGTAAGATAATTAATGAGATAGCTGTTTTTCAGTCATGTCTGACTTTTTGTGACCCAATTTCGGGTTTTCTTGGCAAAGATACTGGAATTATTTGCTATTTCCTTTTCCAGGTCATTTTTATATATGAGGAAACTGAAGCAAACAGCATTAAGTGACTTGCCCACGGTCACATAGATAGAAAGTGTCTGAGGCTAGATTTCAACTAGAGAAACGAATCTCTTGACTTCAGGCCCAGCACTCTATCCACTACACCACCTAGCTGTCCATAATTAACATCTTCATTTAAAATAACAACAACAACAATGTAATGTAGTCTATGGAATGCATTTTAAATCTATTATTTGGAAATTTCACCTGATCTATGATCTCCTTTCTATTCTCTTCACAAGCACAGGTAAAACCATTTCTTGTATATGATTTTTATTTATGTGTGCAATCCTCAAATCCCCCATAGAGACATTGTCCTTTGAATGAGAGGCCTTCTTCTGGGTCTTTAACATTTTATTGGCAATGGTAAAGTACTTGCCTAGCACATGTATTATCCTTCATTCTTCCTTCATCAAAAGGACCATGGAGTAGGAGAAGGAATGCTAAATTTTGAGACATAAAAACCTTGCTTTGAATTCTAGCTCTGATGCTTTTACCGTCTTTGAGAACTTAAACTTTCTGCATCTCAGTTTTCACTTAAGCAAAATGAAGGGCTTGGTATAGATGAACTCTCATTTGCCTTCCAGCTCCAAATCTTTGATCCTATCACCAATGGCCCACATCATAAGCTATTATATGGGTAAGGAGTTTTTTTTTTTAATTCAAGCAATCTAGTCTTTGACAGAGATCAAATAATTTGAGAAGCATTGCTGTATTGGCTTAGTCAAAATAAGTAGGTCCATGCTAGGCATTACTCCAATGTGAAGGAACTGAAGGGGTAAGACAACTAGTAGATATCTCCTAAAATAAGAACAAATATGAAGACAGACAAAGCTGACAATCTTTCAGGGAAATCACAATTTAGCAAAAGTAAACTATGTTGGGAAGCTTCATTCTGCTGACTTGAAGATACATAAAATAATTATAACTTTTTTTTTCCTTTCTTTGGAACCATAAAGGGAGGCAAAATGAACAAGGCTCTATTAAGTGTCTAATGTGTACCAGAAAGTATGCTATTTATCAATATTATCATAATTGATCCTTCAACAATCCTGGGAGGTAGGTGATATTATTACTCTAATTTTACAAATCAGGAAACTGAGGCAGACAGAGATTAAATGACTTACCTAGAGTCACAAATCTAGGAAGTAACTAAGATTAAATTTGAACTCAAGTTTTCTTGACTCCAGGTCTACTACTCTATTCATTGGGCCACCTAAGCAATGAGAAGAAGCTGAGAATTTGGAAAAGTAAATATGATTTTTCCCTGAGATGTTTTAAGTAATTAGCTAGTGATCTTTCCAACTCAGAAAAGATCAAAAAGAAAACGAATACAGCATGCAAGTTTTTACTGTGAAACTTCCAGAGAACCAAAGGATCAGAACAAGAGTTCTGCATATTTGTACATTAGTAATGGTCTAAATCCAGGGAAAATATCATTGATAAATCAGAAAATATTGTTCTACTCAAATCAAAACAGGAATTACATTAAGTAGTGCTTTAGAAAAGTCAGTTATCTGGAATCGTAATTCATTGTGCTTAGTGTCGGATTTCATTAAATCTTCCTGTAAATGGTACATTCTTAAATATGTATTACTTAACAACAAATCACATTCTTTTGTGGTATTAAAAATATGTAACACAGTGGCTCTGGAATCAGAAGAGGGTGATTCCAATACTGCCTCTGACAATTTAATGCCTCTCTGACCTTACACAAATCACTCATAACCTCTATGTATCTTTATTTCCTCAATTATAACATAAGGGGATTCTACTAGAGAACCTTTGAAATATCCTCTGGCTTGAGAGCTATAGTTTTCACTCTGTTTTTTAAGGAAAACAAAAAAAATGTGTAATTGAATAGAAAACCATTCTAATGTGTGACTTATCCACATCTAGAAGAAACTTCACTGTTTGGACCAATAAGCTTTATACAAAGTAATCCAGCTCAATTTCTTATCTCTAAAATCACTAATATAAAGCATGACCTGTTTGAGTAGGCAGATAGTTATCTAGAAAGGCATAGTTTAGTGGAAAGAGTATTCAACTTAGTATCACAAATATTTAGGTTTGAATCTTATTGAGTGTACTTTCTGACTTTATAATTATGGGTCAGTCTCTGATTAGTTTTCTCGTCTAAAAAGAAGTGGAATAATTCCCTTTCCTCTGTACTACTTAGATGCCTATCTTAGATAAATTATGGGATTTGGAGTCAAGGAGGCCTATTTTTTCATCCTCCCTCAGACATTCCCTAGCTGTGTGGTCCTGGGAAAGTCACTGTTTATCTCATTTTCCTCAGGAGCAATTATAGATACTATTTTCTAGGGCTATTACAAGGTGATGATTGTTATACCTGTGTGGAATATCTCACAGTGTTGCTATTGTGATTTGAGGATTTAAATATATGTGTTTGTGTGTGTGTTTGTGTATGCCTATACATATACACACTTTAAATGTTAACTACCACATTCATTAAAGCCTAAGATGAAATAGAATTTCGGGTAGTATGCTATATCACACATTGTCTTATCACATTGAATGACTTAATAGGAGTATTTTAATCAGGTGTAATTCTTATCTTGAGGAGCATGGAATTTTTTCTTAGTCCAGGGTTAGAGGCAAGTTAGTTTGAAAGGAAGTTTTCCTTTCCACAGGTACTTTTCACCATAGCTCAGCAAGATGATGGAAAAGAAAGAAAATTCTGGTCCATTCTTGTTGGATGAGTATATAAGGAGAGGAGAGGAGAGGAGATGATGGGGATCTTGAACATGTGCCCAATACTAATAATGGATATTTCTTTAATTTCCGGATAGTTGAATAGCTACATAATTCTGTGATTTTTTTCCCTTTTCCTAAACATCTGTCGACTTCAGACTTTGTGTTTAGGTATAGCTCCATACTGAATTAGACAGGAATAAAACATTGTGATGTTCTTCACACATTTTTTAGCTACCAGCGAATGCATTTTACAAGCCTCTACAAGTTAATAAATGCTTAGGCTGCATACAGAAAGCGACTGAAGCAATTATTAAAGAGAACATATGGCAGGTGCCTGAAAACTCCAGGGTGACAACTAAAGCATATGACTTTAGCTCATTATATGTATTTTCTAGGATCCTCTTAATTGCTGTAGTAATTAAAATTCACCAAAAAATTGTGAAAATGCCAAACAATTCAATAATATAGAGTTAATGTATGCTTTGGAATGTTGCATTGAGTAATATATATATATATATATAGTAGGCTAAAAATACTCCAAAGGAAAAAGAAAATCTTTGAAAGACAAAAGTCCATCTGCCATGGGCTTTTCCATGTCCCCCTTTTATTTTCAACCTATTGTGACCTGTGCATCGCCTAGATGCTTTTCTAATTATTCAAAAGCATACAACATGTTTTCAATCTGTAGGTAAAATGCAGGGTAGTAATTAGTATTAAAACAATTTATGGAATGAGATCAACAAAGGAAGGCTAGAAAACAACACCACTGTGATTAACAGGAATATTTACATGTTTAAAATGCAAATAAAAATGTAATGACATATTAACATTTTCATTCTAAACTCCTACACAGTGGAATAAAAAGCAACTTTTGATAGGGAATTGGATTCTTCAGTTCAATCCTTTCATGTCAGATCATATTAGAGGTTATTGGATACCCTTGAGAAAACAGAGTTATTTTAAAAATATAATCTGAAATGCATGGCAACATAACCACTTGAAATTGCCTTTCAAGTGAGGGTTTAGCCATTATTTGTTTAATCAGTGCAAGCTTTATGAAAACTATTTGTGGGGTATACATTTCTGGCAATGGAAGTCTTTTTTTTTAAACAGGAAAAAGAAATCAGAATAGAAAAGTGTTGAAAGGGAACTTGGATATGATCTAGTCCAGACAACTAATTTTACAGAAAAGGAAACTGAGTCTCACAGAAGTTATTTAATCTACCCATTGTTGGAGACGTAGTTTTTTACCAAGTTGAGGCTAGTGTCCTATTTTTCTATTAAACTTATAATTTTCTTTGGCCTTGGTTGCTGATCTATGCTGTAGCCAAGAGCCTCCCACTGGCTTGCCTGGACACCATCTGCGCTGGTCTGTACTCCCACTTTAGCCAAGGGAGACAGACCTTTCCTAAAGTCCTTCTAAGTTATCTTAAGCTGGAAAAGTGTTACACTCTGTCTTTTTGTAGGTTCTGTTGCTCCAAAATTCAGTTAGAGGCTTGATTTTATGTTGTTTCCAAGGGAAACGGGGGAGAACTTTCTGGCTTTTTTCCACCAACTTGTCTCCACCTCCCCAGCTTTGATTTATTTGTCTGAAAACTGCCCATTCATATCCTTTGACCCTTTATCAGTTGGGAATTGTGCACTTTCTAAAACACTTTACCTATCCAGCAAGGCACCTAGGAATCCTGTCTCCATGGGGTATTTTTGTTTCATTTTATGAGAGCATTTTAAAGTCATTTACAATATCCACAAAGTATCATTTTTACAATTGCACAGTCTTAGAACAATTCACTCACATAGGATAGCAAATGGCAAAATGACAGCAGCATACACTAGACCAGTCCCATTTATGTGCCTTACTGATTCTCTAAAAGCAGAGTAACTCACCAAAGGATCAAAGGAAATGAACAGTGTTCAAAAGAATTGCAAACTATCTCCTTATGAAAAGATGTTGAGAATCACCAATGATTACAGAAATTCACAAGTCTTAGGTTTTACTTCACACCCATCAAATTGACAAATATGACAAAAATAAAAAGAAGAAATGTTTAAAGGGCTGTGAGAAGTGAGACACACTAATAAACAATCATATGAATTGGTCTAACCAATATGACAAACAATTTGGAATTGGGGGAAAAGTAATTCATTGTTGTAGATCCTTTAACCCAGAAACTCGACTTCTAGGCATGTACCCACTTAAAGACATACAAAAGACCCAATGTTTTCCAAAATATTTATGGCAGTACTCTATGGGATATTAAATAATCTGAAAAATACTAGGTGCTTATCAGTTGGGGAAGGGGCTGCACAGATCATCGTGTATGAATGTAATGATATATTTCTATGAAGCCAAAATGACAAAAAAAAGAGAAATTCAGAGAAAGATGAGATTAAAAAAATAAAAAAAATCAAGGAGCAATGTACTTGAACACAATAATATAAAGGAAAATGAAACTAAAAAGGAGTTTATCAATGATTATTTGTAACAATCCTGGTTTTGGAGAACTGTCAAGGAAGTTCTCTTTCTTCATTTTGGTAGAAAGGTAGAAGACTATAATGGAAGAATATCACTTATGTTATCTGATGCCATCATGGCATTGGTTGCTTTTGGTTATCTGTTGTTGCTTCTGCTGTTGTTACAAAGAAGTGCCCAAACGAAAGAGGGAAAGCTAGGGATTATTGTGAAATTAAAAAAAAGAAAAGAAAAGGCATGGATAAAATGGGGAAGGGAAGGGAAGGGAAGGGAAGGGAAGGGAAGGAAAGGGAAGGGAAGGGAAGGGAAGGGAAGGGAAGGGAAGGGAAGGGAAGGGAAGGGAAGGGAAGGGAAGGGAAGGGAAGACAAAAGAATTTTTGTAAGTTTGAGTTGTACTGCAGAAAATCACAGAAGATGACCATATGTGAAGAAAACTTTTTAAAAAGTAAGTCATATATGCATAAATATTGTATATTATTAATCTATTTTATCATTTACAACTATAAGTACATATACATAAATTTGTGGTAGTTAACTTTGTTAAAAGTTTCAGTGCGCTAAAGAATTATGGGGACACATTCTCTTTGGGAATGCCTTTCCTTTTTCTCTCTACAATGAAGATTCCATCAATTGATTTTCTCCTGCAGTGATCATTGTATCTTGGGCTTATCATAGGAGAAAGAAATCTGTGAAGCAGTTGCTGAAGATACACCATTTGCATAGTATGTGAGATACTAATCTCTATCCTAAAGAAACTGTGCAACTTTTTATGAATTCAGTGTGCTGTTTTACTTGTATTGTGTGTTAGACAAATGTGATCAGAATTATTAAAAAATAAAGGTTTGCAGTGGGGCTCAGAGTTACTCAAAGTTTTTCACATTCGTGGGGGTCTTGTATCCCCAACCCTGCAAATATCTAGGGACAATTGTGTCATTATGGTAGAACTTAATGATAATTTCAAAATTGTGAAGCTAAATGAGATAGAAAAAGGGAAATTGTATTGTGAGAACAGTACCTTACACATTATAATTGCTTATTAAATACTTGTTGATAGACTGCATCTTATTCTCATGGGGATGAGAGATTCATCTTAGAATGGGTGTGACGGGGACTATTGTTGGAAATTACCATTGTTTTATAGAATTTGTAATACAGAGGAAGAATAGGTTCATATTCATGCTAGATTTGAGAGATAAAGAATATTCTTAAGAAGGATATTCTGAAGACACAAAGAGGAACAATTGTAAAGAGGAACAATTGTCAACTGTCTAAAGAGATTGTCGTAAATGCACAGGGAGTTCACAACATAAAGTACATACACAGGAGATGGAAGGGAGGGAGAGTGATTGGGCATGGATACAAAGGTGTGGTAGGATACTTTAAGAATTGTAACATCTGGGATAACTCATGGAATGAGCTATCTGATGAGAAAAACAGAGAATAAAAAAGGCTTTATTTAGTTTAGTTAAATTCTCCTTTCTCTTCCAAAGAGAATGACATGCATCTAGAATGGACAAAGCACAAGTGACCATCAATCAATAATAATAGCCAGCATTTACATAGTACCTTAAGGCTTGCAAAACACTGAGTATGATTTCTCATTTAATCTTCATAATCCTGTGAGTTAGGTGCTGTTATTTACAGATAAGGAAACTGAGAGTAAAATAGACTGAATGACATGCCAAGGGTCACATAGCTAGTAAACATCTAAGGTTGGATTCAAATTTACTTCTTTCTGACCCAATGTCTAACATTATAACTGCCTACATATACCAATTTCTAATACACATCTAGCCACCCTTGATAACTGTAAGTCAAATAACCCAAATGAATGCTTGGGTAAAGAAAGAATTTATATGTGTGATTATTGAGCTACTTTCAGTGATTCTGAAAGTTCATAAGAGCACAGAAGTGTTATGCGCAGAATTGTAGAAAGTCAAATTTTGTCCTGATTTTCATGAAAAGAAACAAAATGGATCATGCAGGCTATAAATCAGTCAATTTCTCTTTGATTCCTGGCAATAATGTAGAAAGATGGTTAATGAACATAGGATAGAGGAAAAATGATAACCAAGGCCTAACATAGTTTCACAAAGAAGAGAGCAAAACTTGCCTGATAGCTGGAAGCTTTAATTTATATATTAATATCTTCTCAAGTACCCCTGCTTTCCAACTCCCCATCTTTCTCAGTGTCTGTGATTTCTACCACATTAATCACACTCAGAGATGGCCATATCCTTGACTCTATATGATCATCCACAAGTGGGCTATCTTCTTAATCCTTAACTCTGAAATTCCTCTACTTGAAAATAACTTCTATTCTTTCCATCTTTCCCCAAGCCTCAGCCCTCTTAAAATTATTCTCAATTCTCACCGCAGCCTCCTTTCAATTTATCAATATCCGCTTTCCCAGGTCATCACCCTTGCTCTCCTCTTACTTTCTTCCCTTAAAAAAAAAGGATAGTCCTAGAGTTTGATTACTTGATTTCACATTGTTCGCTTCACTTAAATGTCCTGTCCCATTGTCCTAACACCATTCATACATTTCCCAAACCTAATCCTGGTTTTCTCCCACCATCTGTTTTCTCTGCTTTCTCATACGTTCCTAAGTACAGCTGGAGGAAGTTGCATAGACTTGTTGAATGTTCACTCTAAATATGTTATTTAATATCACTTGGTCTCTTTCTGTTTCACACTCATCATGTTATTCTTCCCTGATTAACTCTTTATGGCACTAACCACAGCAGCTGTTCCAAACTTTCTTTTCTGTCATCGACCCATCTTTTCTACCCACTCCTCACTTTCTCTCAGCACAATACCTTTCTTATACTTCACTGGAAGTCAAAATTAATACCATTCATCACAACCTCCCTCTCATAGCCAATTCTTCACTTTAAAACTCCTTAGTATCACGCTGTCTCATGTTCTTTCCCAAACATCCAAATCCTGGGAAGGGCTTCTTCAAAAGAAATCCATACCAGTCAATATAAAATGGATATTTTTCTTTACACTTCTGAGGAAATATTCATTGTGGTACATCAAAGAACTAAGCTCGATTGTAGCTTTTATATTAATAACTTGCATAAAGACATACAGGACATCATGACATAGCAGGCAGGCCTTGGACTTGCAGCCAGATAGGACCAAGCTCAAATATCATTGTAGACATTTATTTCCTATTGACCTTGGGCAAGTCATTTAAATTTTAAACTGTAGTTTCTCCATCTGTATAATAAAGTTGTTGCAATTAGTGGCTTCAAATATTTCTTTGAGAACTAAATCTACAATTTTATGATCATCTGGGCATACTTGTAAAATTTCAAATTACAAAAAGCTGAGATATTTTTCTAATATTTTGGATGAAATGTTCAGAATTTAAAACAATCTTACAAGTTAGAATAGTTGTTCAAGTTGAATGAGATGAAATTGAATATAGATACAGGTACAATCTTATTGCATTATTGTTATATTATATTATTATATTATACTTTTATAGGTATAATGTCCATAGTGAGGTATGACTATACAGGAATTCATTTCAAAATATTGAGGTTTAAATCAACTAAAAGGTCAACATAAATCAACAGTAATATGGAAGTGAAAAGAGTTAATATAGTCTTGGTATGGTTTAAGAGATGCAGAGTACACATGATTATGCTGGTATTGTGTTCTGCCCTGGTGTAACAACAATGCTGTTTGCTGCTACTGTGGCTGTGCAAGGCCAATAACACCAGCCCCCAGGAGGGCTGCTAGCACAGGTTCTTTCATCTGCTTTTCCTAGGAAAGCAACTTTAGGGGGTTAACAATCTTACTTCAATTAAACATACATATATCATTCACTTAATTCAAGGAGGAAAGTCAGCACCCTGAACTTCAGAGCAAATACAAACAGAAAATATAAACATCAACAGACAGGCTTTTCTCTGATCGAGATACCACATACATAGTTAGAGAGAGAAGCACTGACATCTGGGGTTTTCATATATATATATATATGCTTCTTCAGAGTCAGAGGCATCACAACCATGTGACTCAAAACCATAGGAACTAGGATTTCTTGTGACTTCAGCAGGTCATCAAAGACTCTTGATTCAATCAAAGACTTTGACTGAAACAAAGGCAAACAAAGGCAAGACTCAATCAAAGACACTTGACCACCTTAGTGCTGAGAAGGCAAGGCTCATCAAAGGTACTTCATTGCCTCAGTGCTGAGAAGCCCTCCAAAAGAAAAAGACAAAAGGTCCCAATCTACCTGCCTATTCAAAGGCAAGAATCATTAAAGGCACTTGATTGCCTTAGCATTCCGAAATAGAAAACAGTAAAAAAAAAATGGTCTCTCCATAATTTCGAGATATGTAAAAGCTGGAAAGAATCCAGAGTATGACAGCTAGGATTGTAAATGGTCTCTTCATCACATAATATGATAACCAGTTGAAGAAAACAGGAATAATTAGTATGGGGAAGATAGCTCTAGTACCACCCCCCTCTAATGTTACCCTTTAAATATTCTCTTTTTATCTTGTGTGTACAGATTTATGCATATTGTCTTCCCTATTAGAATGGTAGCTTTTTCCCCCTTTTTCTTTTTATTCACCTTGCTTAGGAGATTTCATATTTTCCAAATATTCATTGATTGTTGTTTAAATGTAGATTGCTTAGGAAGAACATTTAGTTGTCTTCAACCATTTGTAGAATTGTCACACTGAAGACAGGATTAGACTTGTTATGCTTGATCCCAAAGGACAACACTAAGATAAGGGGAGAATTCAAAGAAGGAAATTGAGGTGAGATATAAGGAAAATCTGAAAAAAAATGTTACGGAGAAATGGAATGGGCTGCCTTGGTGGGTGCTGAGCTTCTGCTCTCCGAGGGCTCTAAACATAGGCTTAATACCCCCTTGGCAATTATGATAGTGAGGGAATTATTCTACAGATACATTTTGGATTAACTGGTCCCCTTTCAACTCAGAAATTTGCTATTCAATTACCATGCATTTGTTTCTTTTTCTTAGTACTGATAAAATCTTATAGT
The DNA here is from genome assembly GCF_011100635.1 of Trichosurus vulpecula. Taxonomy (NCBI): domain Eukaryota; kingdom Metazoa; phylum Chordata; class Mammalia; order Diprotodontia; family Phalangeridae; genus Trichosurus; species Trichosurus vulpecula. The sequence continues at coordinate 67,141,523 of NC_050579.1, forward strand.
GTTAAAGTACAAATTTTACCTTTGTTACTTTGAACAATTCTCAATTAGATAGATAGATGAATGATAGATATAGAGATTGAGATGTGCGTGTGTATGATATATATGTATGACTATTTAAGCATCCTATAGGATACAAAGGGAAATGCACACTTAATCACAAAGGAAAGAGAATTGAAAGTTTTCTAAATAATCCAGGCCAAGAATAAGCCCAAAGTGTTTGGGCACCTGAGCAATTTCCTTAATTTTCCATGTCATTTTGCACATGTAGACAGTCATAGCCTGCAGCAAACCAAGAGCATCAGGTTTCTAAGGCAGATGATTAATTAATGCAGCTTTTGATTCCTTTTTTAATAATTTTATTTTGCCTATCAATGCCACCGTGAAATCCCAGAAGCCCTTTATAAAAAGTGCAGTGAGACAGAGTTAGCAGGTGTTATTAAGAGAACATGCCTGATTCTTTTACAAAATGCCAAAAGTTGATTGCCGACCAACTGGGGAAGACCTACGAGAACCTTCCAGTGTACACAAAAGGAATGAACCTATAATTAAATTACAGTTAAACGCAGATGGTTATTTTACAGCAGGTGCTCAACTTTGAAAGTATATCTCTGGACTATTTTTGTTCCAACATAGTGCTCAGTCCCTGTTGGGCATCTGGCAGTGTTCTATGGTTACAAAAAATACTTTTATATAAACTTTGGACAGTATTTTACTGTTAATGACTTTTTTGAAACTACAAAGCAGCCACTCTCCTATACTTTGATAAAAGACTAAAGTTCACATATTAAAAACAGGGTTTTGATTTGAGCAAATACCGAATTTCGTTACCAATACTTATGTACAATTCAATGTTTTAAATGATTCAAATACTTCAACAGCCAAGCCTACACACATGCATGCACATACAAACATGTTTATTATGTGGGTGTGTGTATATGTATAATACACATACATATGTGTACATACATATAATACATACATATGTAAATAAAGAGTATACATAAAGTAATGGCATTCTTGTGACTTTATTGGTACAAAGAATTGCCAATGAGATGTCTTCAAATGCTCTGCATTTGAACTGTTGAATTGTTACTGAGAACGTAAGGGAATTGTCCAACAACATACAACCAGTAAGTTTCAAAGTTCAACGGTGGGATTTCAGCTTATGTTTCCTTGACTGAGGCTGGCACTCTATGCATTATGTCATGCTCCCTCTTAGGATTAAAGATATAAATATATTAAACACTCCCATTTTATGTGTGTCTTCTTGTGTCTTCTTCAAAAGCAAAAGATAATAAAATGAATAACTAAAGGGCAAAAGCAAAAAAAAAGTAGGAATGTATAGTGTTCATTAAATAGTTTAATAGTTTTGGGGCTAATTACATGACATTCATGTGTGTTTTCTTATCAATTCTCCTTAAGTTTATATGTGTCAATTCTGTTCAATATCAGAGGACACAAGTCTGACCTCTTCTCCAGATGCAGTATATATTTCCATGGAATTCAAGGACATGGGAGATTTCTGGTTGTGAGCCTGGACCCAAAGCCATATGATTTTCGATTTGGCTTCTTCTAAGTTTATCTCCCCTTCTCCCCACCCCCACCCAGTTAATATCTACAATGTACTTACGTTCTTGTAGGTGGTCCATCATATGCCCATTCAACCATTTGCATGTTTGTGTGTGTTTCTCAATGCCCAATTTGGAAAGATAAGTGGAAAATTCATGCTTCTAATTGCTTTGGCATTGCTGTCTGGCAATATCACTTCCAATCTGTTATTTTCTGCAGTGATCCAAATTGGGATTTCTTTTACCTGCATCTGATTTGTCCACCAGTTCCTAAAAGAGAAGAAAGGAAAAGATTGGTGGCAAAGGCAATATGGTTTGTTAGAAAAAAATATCAGAAAAAAAAGGATTTATTAAATGCTTTCCATGTTCTAAGAATAATTTTAAGCACTGAGAATACAGAGAAAAACAAATACAGCCCATATCTACAAGAAGTTCACATACTGATTTGGGAGACAACACTCTAATCTGGGAGATAAGTAGGTACGTACATGATATATACAGAGCAGATGGAAGGTTGTCATCATGTTATTTGTCCTTTGTTTTCAAAGATGACATCATGGATATCTTGACTTGCTCAAGAATTGGATACGAATGAGGCAGAGTTATGCAAAGTTGTCAGCCTCATACTCTCTTCCTGAACTATAGAATTTGTCCAGTGGCAGGACAAAAGTCAAAATGACTGAGGTAATCTTAGTGAGGAAGGAAGTAGCAGCAAGTGGGGACTGATAAAAGCTTCCTATAGGAGGTGAAAATTTCATATAAGTCTTGAAGAAAAACAGGACATAAGAGCAGGAGGCAAGGAGGAAGGATATTTAGTGGTTTTGCAGTCAGAATACTTACATGAATCTTCAATCTTCACCATACTATGTATATATTCTTCTGCAAATCATGTAAACATTCTGTGTAATAGTTGTCATATTAGCAAAATGAGAGTATTCAAACATTTAGAATATCTCTGTGGTCCCTTCTAACTCTATGCTCTATGATTCTTTAGGTACTTACATGTTTGATTTATAGATGTTCTTTTTTTAAAACTATAGGTCATGTCCAGGTCAGTGGTAAGTAGTATTTGAACATATGGCACTGGAAAACTCACATTCCCAACACTTATTATGATATCTGAGTGGGGTCAGAGAATCATTGAATTTGAGTGTTTCAAGGAATCGCAGTGGTTATCTGGCATATCTCATATCCAATGATGGATCAGATATATTCAAAATGTCCATTCAGTCCAATCTAACAAGCAGGTATCTTATTGTTTTGGCTTCATTTGTCTTTGGGTTGTTGTTTTGCCTTATTTTGTTTTAGTCTCCCCACCTAATCCAGGCTGAAAATGTGGAAGATCCTCATGAGTTGATCCTTATATTGGCTGTCAGTGGAATTTTGACTGCCCCTTCCCTCCCCCACCTCCCTAGGGCGCACCACCATCTTAATATCCAAACAAGTGCAACAGTGATTGGCTTAGCCTATTGAAGCTCAGAATTCACCAGCTTTACTCCAGTCCAGGCATTGGGATTACAGGTGTGTGTGTGTGTGTGTGTGTGTGTGTGTGTGTGTGTATGTGTCCAAGTTGGGATGGTTTTGTTTTATTTTAAAATACAGGTCTCTGTGATAGCTCCTTGGAATTAAAATCCTTACCCCTCAAGGAGTCTATCTTCTACTTGGTGAGTACAGTATAATACATATACAGATATGTAAATAAAAAGTATATCTAAAGAAAATTCAAGATGGAGAGCATAGTAATAATCAGCGCATCATGAAAAGTTTTGAAGCAAGCTAGAATCTCACAGGGCAGAAGAGAAGAGAACATATTCCTGATACAGGGGTCTACTTTTTCAAGGTCACAGAGGCAGAGAATGGAATACTGTACACATGAAAGAGTTCTTGAGTCAGTTTTCTCTGGAAAACAGCTTGAAGGAGGGTAACATGAAATGAATCTTGAAGGCTAAGTGGGAAACATATGGTGAAGGGCTTTGCTTTAAATGCCAGCCTGAGGTCATGCATATAAACTGTAATATGAATACTTTCTCCAGGGAATCTCCAGAAAGCTATAAGAATATAGGAGATTATACTGAAAAATCTCTAAACTCTACATTCACAGAGCAAAAGCAAATTTCATGAATTTTGACCCGAGAAAATGGGACAAAACCAGAAAGTTCCAAGCTCAGAGTTCTGTACCTTTTTAGCAGAGGGAGTGCTGTCTTTCAGATACAGGAGCATGGGTATGGCAGAGGTCATCAAGGTTGTAGCTTCTTACCTTTTCTGGCAGCAAAGACAGATTGCTATTTTTCCTTATCTACAGTGTAGTCATGAAAAGCCAGGCAGTCCCATTATTAGTTGTAACATAGATCCCCTTTGAAACAACAATGCTCTTTAATATATTTTTAATCTATAGACTCAAATGAGCTAGGTTATCCATATAGAGGGTGTGATTGTGTGAGATCTGAGGATACAGATGTTATTATTCTACAAACCCCCTGGCTGCTGTATGGTAACAGAAATATGTTATATTCCTACATTTGAACTCAATCAAAATGTTGAGATAAGCCTAACTTACATCCAGCCTATTTCCAATGGATGCTCTATTCTTTCTATCTTAAGATCAAAATAAAAAGCAAAAAAAAAATCTCCCAAAACAACCTGACCATTTTAAATGGATATTTATCATCCATCTTAAAAAGCTACCTGATAGAAGCCTCTGTCTATTGGCCCACATTTTACCCATAGTATTACCAATAGTAAGCCTATTTTGAATGACTTTTAAAAAATTAAAAAAAAAAAACCTTCCATATGTAGTAAGTTCTTACCATACCTTGGTAAATCACATTGACTCAAAGAAGATCTGTATAAAGGCAGGACAATGTAATGAGGTCTGATATTAACATTTTGTTATATGTTACATTTGAGGTTCAGGATAGTAGGTAGAATACTTTGAAAATAAAGCATGTTTCTAAAAAAGTTACCATGGCAACAGACTTTGCATTTTAATTTAGTTAAAATGATATCCTTATGTTTATCAAGCATGTTTCTCTTGAAGGGGCACTACATATTTTACAACTACATTCATATGAATTGTCAGAACATCCAAACAAAACACATACATATCATCTATACTGAAAGATAAAGAATATGAAGTTCAGACTGGCTAAATGCCTCACCTAAGTTGGGGGCAATTCATAGAAGCCATTAATAAAAACCACCAAATTCATTTGTTCACCAAAAAAGTTAAAGCATAGCTTACATAGGTTAACGTAAGATATAGTCCCAGATCTCTAAGAACTGGCTTCTAATCTAAGTCCCTATTACTGACAGCAAATTAGCAGAAATAAATCCTTGGTGTATAAATGATACAACACAATAGATTTCATTTTTACTTTATTTACTATATTTAAACTATATCTATATGCATATATATTTCTTGTTGTTGTTATTTATTATTTTCAGTCATTTCCAACCTTTAATGACCTCATTTAGAGTTTTCTTGGAAAAGATACTAGAGTGGTTTGCCAATTCCTTCTCCAGCTTTTTCAGAGATAAGGAAACTGGAGTAAACATGGTTAAGTGACTTGCCCAGGATCACATGGCTAGTAAGTATCTGAGGCAAGATTTGAACTCACAAAGATGAGTCTTCCAGGGCTGGCACTCCATCCACTACACCACCTCACTATACATACACACACTCAAATTTTTGATATGAAGTTTGAGTTCTGAAACCTTAAACATAAACTCAGAAAGACTCAAAATTAAAAGCTAGGAATATCTTAATCTTCAATTCCACTGTACTCTGCTTACACTGTGCTTTTTTTACTTTACTGCCTTGGTAAAAAGGAAAACACTAAACCAGTTGGATCATTGGTCTGATGCAATATGACATTTCTTATTTCCTTCCTTGTACAGTAAAGAGACTTCTAGTTTGACAGATCACTCCTCTTTTTGAGGACCAAATCTCAAGCATTCAAACTCTTTATAAACTACCCCCTCAACCTTTCCAGTCTTCTTATAAATTGCACCCCACCTAACTTCTATACTGTTCCTGTACAAGACATTGCATCTCTGAACCACAGGCATTTTCAATGGCTGTCCTCCACTCTTGGAATACTTTCCTTCCTCATCTCTGCTTCCTTGCTTCTCTGGCTTCTTTCAAGTCCCAGGTCAAACTCCATTCTACTAAAGGAAGATGTGAGGCAGGGAGATAAATTAGAAAACTATGTTAATATTCCTGGCAATAAGTGATAAGGCTCTTTTGGCAGCTTTATAAATGATCAGAAGTGGATGTATTGACTACAGAAATGATAATAATGACTCAATTTGAATTTGAAGAAAAATTAAGGAAATTAATTCTTTCCCTTAATTTCAAAGATAGAGGAAAATAGATGTGGAATATAGTGTGAGTTAATAGATATTGGAGATAATTGTTACAGTTGTTGAAGTTTTTACTTGTATAGCTTTTGTTAAAAAGTATTTTCTCCAGGTCAAAAAAAGTAGGCAGGATATATATTTTGAAATAAACCCAATTTAATAATGAAATAAAACTAAAAATAAGGTTAAAATTTTCTTAAAGCAATTGAATTGTAAAGAGGAAAAAGAAAAAGAGTATGATTTGTACAAGACCAGGGCCTATTATTAAGTTTCATAGAGAATTTTTAATCCTGTAAGTATGTGTGTGAGAGACACATACACAAATAAATGCATAAGGAAAGGATGAGCAAAATTTTCTGGGAGGATTGAGAAGGACCAGAGAAGGCTCCATGGATGAGGTAACATTGAATTTAAACTTTGGAGAATTAGTCTGGGAATCAGCAGATAAGGGAAGGGAAGTCGTTAAAGACACGTTCAAGAAATAGTGCAAGCAAAGAAATGAGGTAGAAAATCATGTTCAATGTACGGTTTTGACTGAAGCATAGAATTCATGTTTGTATAAAGGAGATGGTATCAAGTATGGCTGAGAATGTTGGTTGATACAAGGTTATGGCAGACATCGGAATTTAAAACATATGTGGAATTTAACAGGGAACCACTGAAAGTTTTGAATCAAAAGAATGCCAGGATAGATTTGTAACATTATTCCTTTGAAACATATATCTTCAAAAAATTATTTTGAACGACAATGTATCTTCCTTCTTGAGTCAACTAAACTATGTGAAATAGCATAAGGGTATTGTTTTGTTGTGTCTGCAAAGATAAAGTTGATTATTTTTATTTCAATTTTTCAATTGTGGAAATATCTATTACCATTTTTTGCCAATTATGTTAGTTCATTGTGCATAATTTTGATGCTAATCCTCTTCCCCTTTTTGATGAAAACAATCCACTCTATTTTCCCCTAAGCACAATAATTATCTTCCACAAAATCCTACTCTAATATCTCATTAACACATGATAGTTACAATGGGAGCTCAAAGGATATGACTCAGAGTGAAAATTCTTCTAGATTTGACTGTGCTACAAATGCCCTGAGTATGTTCCTGGAAACAAACTGTGACTTCTCTTTGGACCAGCCCTGCTAAGTATAGAGGCTCATCAATAATAGACTGGATATTGGCAGCAAATACCTCTAAGATCTAATACAAAATCCTCTGTTTAGCTTTTAAAGACCTTCACAACTTGGTCCTTTGCTACTTTCCCATATTCTTGTTCCTTCTCCTCTGTGCATACTGTGAAATTGGCCTCCTTACTGGTCTCACAAGAAAATCCATCTCTTTACTCAATGTTTTCAGTGGTTGTCACCCATGCCAGGAGCTTTTTTCCTCCTCATTTCCAACTCCTAGCTTCCTTGAAGTTTCTGCTAAAGTACCTTCTTCTTAGAGTCTTCCCTTTCTTGATTATGTCCAATTTTTCTTTTGTTTGTATGCAATTGTTTTCATTTTCTATCCCTTATTAGATTGTGAATGCTTAACAAATACCTGGAAGATAATAGGCACTTGATAAATGCTTAGTGAATGACTGACTACAAAAATGTGAGTTGCCAACTCCCACTTGTATCTGAAGGATAATAACATACTTCCTCAATTACCTTGTATTTATTGTGTTTGCATACACACAAAAAATTAATATATTTGCCCAGGAGCATTCCTCCCAACTAGGTTTTGCCAACACAGAAGAGGAAGTTAAGGATCCTTGCAACATGTTCTGCTTTAAAAGAAAAGCCATTTTAGCTTAACCAGCCTTCTAGGGATGTTGGCTGACTCTTATGGGTTAAAAGATGTCCATCTTAAGAGAGTATATTCAGGTCACTACATATTGCTGGAGAATCAATGGGCTCATATCAGTGCCTAACAAATACTAGTCATTTAATAAATGCTAGGCAACTGATTGTCATAATACATGGCATCAAATACCTATCTAAAAATTCCCAAACTTAAAGCAAGAAGCAAGGGAAAGTAGAGTTCCTTCGGCAAGAGAATCAGATTTGGCCTTATTCAAAAGAAACAGGAAATATAAGGGGCAGGGAGGCAACCTATCAGAGAAAATCTAGTAAGTAGAGAGTGGAAGCATGATAATTAGCATTGGATGGAAATCAATGAAAAGAATAGAATGGGAGGGAAAAATCGACATGATTTTTTTAGCATCATGGGAGTATACAACAGTTCACTTGGAGAGAAAGAGAAAAGAAAAGAAAATATATTTAAGAAACAGATCACAAGCATAGCATGATGGCACAATATAATAATTAGTAGATTTTAATTATTCAGACATTTTTAGGAGATTTCTTAAAAACTTCATAATTAGCCTTTATGATAATTTCTTCCTTCAAAAGTTAAATGAATACAGATGTTTTCCTAATAGTACTACCTACCTAATACCAAGAGCCAACATAATAAGTAACAGGGACAAAGTAAAGACCTTTTCAGTATGATCACTGGTGAATCAAGGATATCCATTATCATCATTCCTATTTGATGTAGTGATAGACACAGTAACTGTAGCAATGTGACAAGAAAAAAGAAGTTGAGGAAACAAGCATAGACAACAAAGAAAGATATTTTATAGATGACATGATCATTTATTTAGAATTAGAAAGTCGATTAAAACTAAATGAAATATTCGATAACTTCTATGAAGTTGTAAGGTAGACATCCACCTAAATGAATAGTTTTAGAGAGACCTGAAAAGAATCCCATGAACTATAGCCAAAAAGAGAATAATTTATACAATAAAAACCAATCCAATGACCAACCACAATTTCAGAAAAAACAATGATAAAATTTGCTACATGCTACCTTACAGAAAAAGGATGGAATCAAGATGCACAGTGAGAATGAGGCATACATTGTGGAACACTGTCAATATAGGATTTTGTTTTGCTTGGCTATGAATATCTATTACAATGTTGTTGTTAGGAGTGGAAAATGTGGATATATATGGAGTTGATGATAACACAATTACACTAATTTGGACAAACTCAAATTGTAGTCATTAGCAGTATAGTTTCAATTTGTGAAGATGACTCTGGGGACGTGTCATGTGGATCTAGGTTTGGCCTTGCAGAGTAAAACATTTATCAGCAATTTGGATAAAATCATGCCCTGGGCATCCTTCTACCAACCCATCTTCTCACTAGATACATAGTGGAAGGCTGCTTCTATGAGATTCTAAAGGTATCCTGTGACTACTCATGTCTAACACTGCTGTTTATAGGCTTGTAGTGGCATGCCTCCCATTATCACAAGGCCACTAGAGATAATGAGCACAAAGCAAAGGCAAATACCAAAAAAACACAGTAGGTCCAAGAATTTTCCTGAATGTATATCTAGCATGAACTTTTCCACAAATACATATAGTGGCCATGAGAACGAACAAAGGCTCTGAGTAAAATGGTAATGAGGCACACAGAAGGGAACATATTTGAGTAAGACAACTTATAATTTCAATACTTTATGGTCTTGATTTCTTTGTGTTTTCATGGTATCTTTACAAAACTCAATTTATAGTTACTAGGGCCAGCTCTCTCTTGATCATATAGACTAATATCTTTTTTACTATCAGGGGTTGCACTCCTTAAAGCTGCTTCTGGCTTTGAGTAGCTGCCTATTTGTATCCATGTGTGTTTGTAGAGTGTGTCTCTACTCTTCTTTCTCCTTCCTGGATTCCCAAGGACTGATGGAATGAGAATTATATTCTTAATTGGAAGTTCCATTGATAAAGTTAATGGCTGATGGTGATGTAAAAGGAAACACCTTCCTTTACATTGCCTCCCACCCCTCAAGATGGTGAAGAGCTTGATTCTCCATCCCCTTCTGGCTTATACTTCCTTGAATGTCCTGTTTCTTGTAAACAGCATATTGTAGGATTATGGTTTTTAATCAATTCTGCTATCCGCTTCTGTTTTATGAGAGAGTTCATCCCCTTCACGTTCAGAGTTATGATTTCTATCTGTGTCTTTTTCTCCATCCTATTTCCCCCTGTTTATGCTTTTATTTCTCCCTTTCCCCTTCTCCTCCTCAACAAAGTTTTGCTTTTGACTGCCACCTTCCTCAATTAACCCTCCCTCTTTATTTGCCTCCCTTATCTTACCGTTTCCCACTTGCTACTTCTCCCCTCCCTTCTGACCACCCCCCTCCCTTTTTTCTTCCCCCCTTCCCCTCCTACTTCCTGTAGGTCAAGTTAGATTTCTGAACTTATCAGGGTATGTTATTCCCTTCTTGAACTAGATCAGATGACAGTGACGCTCAAATACTGCTCTTCTCCCTCCCTTCTTTCCCTCTGCTATGTTTTTGTGCCTCTTCATTTGGTGTAATTTACCCTTTTCTACTACCTACTTACACCTTCTCTCACAGCCCTCCCTTTACATCTCTTACTTATGTTTTTTTTTTATCTTTACATCAGTTAATTTATACAGGCATTCACAATCTATTTGTATCCCTTTCAATTGTCATAATAACTGTATCATTCTCAAGACTGACATATATATGTAAATACATAAAACATACATATGATGATACACTCCCACATAAAGATGTAGACAACCTGCCCTTATTGGTTAATAAGGTTTGTGGGGGTTTTCCTTCCTGGTTACCTTTTTATGTCTCTCTTGAGTTTTGTATTTGGAGATCAAATTTTCCATTGAGTTCTGGCCTTTTCATCAGAAAGGTCTGGAATTCCCTTATTTCATTGAATGTCCATCACCTTGCCTGAAAAACTATGCTTAGTTTTGCTGGGTAGTTGATCCTTAGTTGTAGTCCCAGCTCTTTGGCCCTTCGGAATATTATATTCCAATTTCTCCTGTCTTTTAATGTGGAAGCTGAGAGATCCTGCGTGATCCTGACTGTAGTTTCACGATATTTGAATTGCTTCTTTTTGGCTGCTTGCAGTATTTTCTCCTTGGGTTTATAGTTCTGAAATTTGGCTATAATATTTCTTGGTGTTTTCAGTTTGGGATCTCTTTCAGGGGGTGATCGGTGAATTCTTTCAATGACTATTTTGCCCTCTGGTTCTAGGACCTCTGGGCAGTTGTCTTTGATAATTTCTTCGAAGATACTGTCAAGGCTCGTTTTTTCATCGTGGATTTCTGGTAGACCAATAACTCTTAAATTGTCTCTCCTGCATCTATTTTCCAGGTCAGTTGTTTTCCCAATCAGATATTTCACATTTCTTTCTATTTTTTCATTCTTTACATTTTGTTTTACTACTTCTTGGTGCCTCATAGATTCATTAGCTTCCACTTGCTCAACTCTAATTTTTAATGAGTTAGTGTTTTCATTTTGCTTTTGAGTCTCCTTTTCCAATTGGTTGATTTTGCCTCTCAGGGTGTCATTTTCTCTCTCTAGATTCTGAATCTCCATAGCCATTTCGCCAATCACTTTTTCCATATTTTCTTTTAGCTCCCTAATTTGGTTTTTAAAATCCTCCTTTAGCTCTTCCAGCAGTGCTTTTTGGGCTGGAGACCAGTTCACATTACCTTTTGAGGTATCCGATGTATCTACAATGTCATTGCTGTTCTCTTCCATATTGGTATTTTGATCCTACCTGTCTCCATAAAAAGAATCTATTGTTCTCGGATTTTTTGTTGTGTTTTCTTCATGTTTGTTGGTTTGCCTTTTCCTGGCTTTACAACAAATCTCTGCCTTTGGGGCTCAGGGCTCTCTGTCCCAGCGTTCTTATTCTGGGGATTGTGAGCCTAGAATTACAGCCTTCAGTTTCCTGAGGTGTGGGGGAGGGGTCTGGCTCCCTGACATCTCACTCCCTATGGCTGCTCTCCAGCACTGTTGCTCTTCAGCAATGGTCTCAGCTGTTTGTTGTTTGAGCTGATGTCTGGCACTTCCCCTGAGGGAGCAAGATTACGTCTGGGCTCCTAGTGTTGACTCCTGCTGACTCTGGCCCTCTGGGACTAATGAACTTCTACTATCTGACCACTGAAGCCCCACTTATTTCTCCTCTGTTCCAGCTTTCTTTTTTTTTTTCCTGAGGAATTCTCTGGGTGAGGGGGAGAGGGATTAGAGCCATTTACCTGGCCATTATGTTTCCCGGAATCCGTGTTTCATTCCTTCGGGCTGCAAGCCTCAAGAGTCGGTATTTTCCTAGCCAGTGGCATTGCGCTGCCTCTCCTCACTTCCACAGACTGCCGTCCTGTGTTGGGAGGCCTGGGGATCTCTGCCGGTTTCAGGCACCCAGCTTCATCCCAGCCCCGTCTCCCAGGTGGATTTCCCGGCTGGCCGCTTCCGCTTTGGTCTGGAGCAGCTCCCCAGGTCGAACCCTCTCCGAGCCTATAGATTCGTCCCTTCGGCCTTTCAGACTCTCCTGGCTCAGAAATTTGCCCCACACAGACTGCTTGCAGTTTCTGACTCTCTAAAATCTGCTCAAATTAACTTTTGTATAGTAATCTGACAGACCTTGTGAGAGAGCTCCAGTAAGACGCTGCCTTCATGCGGCCATCTTGGTTCCGGACCCTGTCCCTTTTTGAAAGTGTTTGTTTTTGATTACCTCCTCCCCCTATTTGCCCTCCCCTTTTTTGTCCCCCCCCCCCTTTTTGATCTCCTTCCTCCTTCTTTCCTGTGGGGTAAGATATCCAATTAAGTGTGTAACTTGACCCTCCTCAGGTCAAAATAAGAGCAAGATTCACTCATTCCCCCTCACCTGCCCCCTCTTCCCTCCTTACAGAACTGCTTTTTCTTGCCACTTTTATGTGAGATAATTTACCTGATTCTATCTCTCCCTTTCTCCCTCTCTCAATATATTTACCTCATCCTTTAATTGTATTTTATTTTGGGGGGTATCATCCCTTCATATTCAACTCACCCTGTGCCCTCTGTCTATGTGTGTGTGTGTGTGTGTGTGTGTGTGTGTGTGTGTGTGTATTCTCTTCAGCTACCCTAATACTGAGGTCTCATGAATTATACACATTATCTTTCTATGTAGGAATGTAAACAAAACGGTTCAACTTAAGTAAGTCCCTTATGCTTTCTCTTTCTTGTTTACCTTTTCATACTTCTCTTGATTCTTGTTTTTGAAAGTCAAATTTTCTATTCAGCTCTGGTCTTTTCACTGAGAAAGTTTGAAAGTCCTCTATTTTATTGAAAATCTGTATTTTGCCTTGGAGCATGATACTCAGTTTTGCTGGGTAGGTGATTCTTGGTTTTAATCCTAGCTCCATTGACCTCCAGAATATCATATTCCAAGCCCTTTGATCCCTGAATGTAGGAGCTGGTAGATCTTGAATTATTCTGATTGTGTTTCCACAATACTCAAATTTTTCTTTCTGGCTGCTTGCAATTTTTTCTCCTTGATCTGGGAGGTCTGGAATTTGGTGAAAATATTCCTAGGAGTTTTCCTTTGAGGATCTTTTTCAGGCAGCGATCTGCGGATTCTTTCAATTTCTATTTTACCCTCTGTCTCCATAATATCAGGGCTGTTCTCCTTGATAATTTCTTGAAAGATGATATCTAGGCTCTTTTTTAGATCATGGCTTTCAGGTAGTCCAATAATTTTTAAATTATCTCTCCTGGATCTTTTTCCAGGTCAGTGGTTTTTCCAATGAGATATTTCACATTGTCTTCCACTTTTTCATTCCTTTGGTTCTGTTTTATAATATCTTGATTTCTCATAAAGTCACTAGGTTACACTTTCTCCAACCTTATTTTTAAGGTAGTATTTTCTTCAGTGGTCTTTTGGACCTCCTTTTCCATTTGGCTATTTCTGCCTTTCAAGGCATTCTTCTCCTCATTGGCTTTTTGGAGCTCTTTTGCCATTTGAGTTAGTCTAATTTTAAGGTGTTGTTTTCTTCAGCATTTTTTTGGGTGTCCTTTAACCAGTCATTGACTTGTTTTTCATGGTTTTCTTGCATCATTCTCATTTCTCTTCCCAATTTTTCCTCTACTTCTCTAACTTGCTCTTCCAAATCCTTTTTGAGCTCTTCCATGCCTTGAGACCAGTTCATGTTTTTCTTGGAGGCTTTTGATATAGGCTCTTTGACTTTGTTGACTTCTTATGGCTGTATGTTTTGGTCTTCTTTGTCACCAAAGAAAGATTCCAAAGTCTGAGTCTGAATCTCAGTCTGTTTTTGCTGCCTGGCCATGCTCCCAGCCAACTTACTTGACACTTGGGTTTTTGTTGGGGTATGACTAGCTCTGTTAGCAGCCTCAGAGCTGCATCACCTCCACCACCTCCAGGGTGGTGGCTGACCTGCAAAGTCCTTTCACTTTGTCCCAGCAGCTTTTCCCACTAAATGTCTCTGTTGTCTTTGGTGTTTGTGGCTTGAGAAGTCTGGTAACTGCCCCAGCTCACTGTTTCAGGGCACTAGGGCCTGTTCCGCCTGGCTCCCAGTCTGGTTGGTCCAGGCATGGCTCACGCTGGGTTTTGTTCTGCTCCCAGTTCCAAATGATAGACCTTACCCTGCAACCATCTAGGCTGTCCTGGGCTAGAGCCCTACTTCCCTCTGCTATTTTTTGGGTTCTGCAGTTCTAGAATTGGTTCAGAGCCATTTTTATAGCTGTTTGGAGGGACCTGGTGGGGAGCTCATGCAAGTCCCTGCTTTCCAGCTGCAATCTTGGTTCTGACCCCCATGATGTGGCATCTAAAATATTCTATTTGATCTTGAACTTCATGGAAAAGAGACATAGCTGTTCTCTGTCCTGATCAGTCTTCATCTAGCATATTGTTTTCAGTCCCTGGAACAACAACTTAGAGGCTATTAGTAATTTGGAGATGATAAGAAAAAGACAGTGTGGATAGATGGTGCAAGACCTTGGATACTTTTTAGATGAGAATCTCTTGAAGAAACTGGGCATGTAATACCAATCTTGAAGTGAAATGTTATGCCCTGTTGTCATGAGGCATTAAAATCTCTCAAAAATTGAAGTGGAGGACTATACATATTTGCAATATTTCCTTGTGAATCATCCACAGTTGTATCACTTACTACGTTTTGTGTGCAGAACTTCAGCAAAGGAAAGGAAATGTGATCATAAATTTCTAGTGCTTAACTTACAATGTTAGGAGGGTTTGGAGAAAAATAATGAAACTTGTGTTCTGCCCTTGGGAATGGATTTTAAGACTGTAGACTGGCAGAACTGTGTGTGTGTATACATTATATATATTTATATATGTATATATACATACATATATATACATATAATGTACACACACACACACACACACACATATATGAAAAAAATGAGGCATGCAAGATAAACAAGAGAAGCAGAGCAGGCCTTGACCAACTACTCATAGAAAGTTGAGCTCTCATGATGCAACACATAAAGGAGGTATTATGAAATATCATAAAGAGTGCTAAATTTGGTTGGGAGACCAGATTTTGAATCTTGTCTCAGATTCTTACACATATGACCATGGTCTATTAAATTATGAGTCTTGATGGCATCATATGTAAAATTGTGGTAATTAATTCATACAAACTACCATTAAGGGCTATTGTGGAGAAAAAGTTCACAAACCTGAAGAGGATGTATCAATATGAATTTCCCTTATACATACATGTTGTACATTATAAATCAAAAGCACAAGCTAAGCAGAACCAGAAAAAGTATATATATGTATGTGTGTGTGTATATGTATGTGTATGTGTATCTGTATGTATATATGTATATATGTGTGTATGTATATGTGTAGGCATATGCATATGTATATGTATGCATGTATATGTGTATATATATATATATATGTAATTAAAATGGAAATGGAAAGAATTAAAGTAAAAAGATAAGAAAACAATAAAAAAAGAATCCTCTTAATGTAATCATCAAAGCTGGATCCCAAGAAGAGATCCAAAAGAGAAAAAAAATGAATCTCCTCTCCTTCTTACAGATCTAAGGAAACAGTTGATATGGCACAAGGCACAGTCTTAAGATTCGGTGGACATTTTAAATAGGCTGAACTTTTTTTAGTCATTCTTTATTGCAAGAGGTGAAGACGGAAAACAATTTATTTGGAAGCAAGTCTGATATAAAAAAAGATAATAATAAAATAATTATAAGATTTTAAAAATAGAACAAGCCATGCCTTATTTGAGAACTCAATCTTTGATGAAATGAGTGACCAAATGGGTCATTTGTGATTTTGTACAAAGTGACTTTTCCCACAAAAATGCTGGAATTAGATAGTCCAAGTGTTTTTACAGCTATTTTGCAAATTAAGAAACTATGGGTCATTTAAATGATATCCATGGCTATGTTCAATTTAATTCAATTCAATTCAATAAACATTCAGTAATCACCTACTAGGTGCCTACATTGTGGCTATGTAGCTATTAAGTGCTTGATCCAAGATTAGATTCTAGATCTTTCCACCCCAAGCTCAATGTTCTTTCCTTTAAAGCATTTTGCCCAAATTCTCCACACATTTATGGATTTTTTAAAGTAAATTTTCTCCCCTGATAATATACAATGGTTATTAGGGTATTTGGCTTCCATAATGATATGACTATATTTATTTACAAACTGTACTATTGTCATACTCTTCATTCTAATTTCTCAATTTAGATAACAAAATAGAAAGAAATCATTCTATTATAGTTAACACTCAACATTAGCCAAGGTACTCTGTTTCAAGTTCAATTTTTAATGAACAAAAACATAACACTGATATTATACAAAGACATGATAATAAAATTGAAGATGTGCAAAATGCCTGGGTTTCCTCTTTCCCAAACCCTTCACTCAGAAACAGGGTCTAGATTACTATAATTTAGAGCTGTGTGTTATTTAAGTAGGTCTTGAGCTATCCTGTACCTATTGAACATACACATTCTTATATAATCTGTATGTGTGTGTGTGTGTGTGTATACATACATATATATATATATATATACATATATATATATATATATATATGTTCATTTATATACACACTTAAAAGAGAGAAAGGGGTGATCACGGTAAAGTAGAGGTCTACAAGGCTAGTCTTAGTGTTAGAAAGACCTCCATTCAAGTCCTTACTCTGAAAAATGCTGGTATTGATGTTATGGGCAAATCCTATAATCTCTCGGTGGCTTAATAAACTCTCTAAGGCTCAATATTACAGAGGAGGCAGTCTCTGTATTCATGATAGAAAGACTTTCCACACTGGGAATTTTCAAAATTGAAGAAATCAAGGGTTAGGATCTATGTGAGGAGAACCCTACATTATAAATTTACATGGTCTCTGATTCCATAGTTTTCTCATTCATTGAACAAGGGAGTTGTATTAAATATTTTTTCAGGTCACATTATAATCTAGTAACATTATGATTTTTATTTTTATCTAGGATATTATTTGGGATTTCAGAGGACAGGGTTAGCTCAAGCACATCTACTTTCAATTATCCACCATTTTAAAAAATTTAATTGATTGTCAAATATGTTTTATCTCAGGAAAGTGAAAACAGGCAGTATCTTAAGGGTAAGGCAGGGGTTAGATTAAGAATTCTGATGTATAGAAAAGCTGCTTTGGAATTAACTGTAGTAAGCATATGATTTTTAATAGAATCCAAGATTCATCTATTTCATTCTCTCCTTTGCACCAGGGAGTGTTCCTAGCAAATCATCTCTTCCCAGATGCAAAAGAGACTCTCTTCTCTCTCAGGCTGAGCTAACTTATGCCACCTGGCACAATTCTCTTGTTGGCTATGGCAGCTGGGAAAACAGCTTCATACCATATTGTCTTTCATTATTTTTCTTGCAAATGGAAAAAAAAATTAAAAAGCTTAAGCTTAAGTACAATGGAGTCCAGACAAAAGAGAGTTTCCTGGCCTTATTATACACCTGTCTGTTATTACTTTGGCAATTCCATTAGTGTTGGGCCATTTTAAGAAGCCTTACAGTTTCTAAGCTCCTAGGCATTGCTTACTGTTGTCTTTGCCTAGAATGACCTCCTCTTTCTCTCTATCTGCTAAATCAATATGCATCTTTTAAAGTCCAAGTGAAGTGTGACTTCCTCTATGAAACCTTTCCTAGTTTCTATATCTGATGTAATTTTCTTTCAGAGCCTGGTGTTGCAAATTTTCCAATTAATTTATGTTCAATACATATTATTGGATATCTTGTCCTATATTTCCTTCCTACACTGTAAGTACCTTGGAGGAAGGAGAATAATAAGGGGGAAAAGCTCCAAACCCAAAGCCTTTAATATCTCAAATTCCTAGCTTAGTACTTTGAACTCCACAAGCACTTAAGATATATCTTCTTCATTGCTGAATTTACAACACCTTGATCACAGTTGAGGAGGCATTCATCCTTTCTTTCATGTAAAGCTGATTGCCATTTATTCCTTGGCTTAAAGATAATCAGCCCACAAACTAATTAGGGGATTATGTGGCTACTTTGAATTATAGACTCATAAATTCAAAGTTGAAAGTGACCTTAGACATTATCTACTACAATCCCAATTATTGTGAAGATTTAAAAAAATTTCTAAAATAATAGTTATGGGAATTTTAATTTGAAATCCCAAACTCTTTCCGCTGTGTGACATGCTGAACAAGTTTAAAATCAGAAGTGATAAACAGATATGACCACTAACTTTATTTTTTCTCCCTCTTGGTACTGTTTGTACCATTGTGACCCAAAAATAGAAAAAAAGTGGCCAGAAGTATTTTTGTTTTGTTTTGTTTTCTCCCCTAGAAAGATTTGAAATAAAAATAATTTTCATATGTAATTCTCTAACGAATGGCAATGATATTATTTGTGATTAAGGAAAAACTCCAGAGGTCATTTCTGTTCATTTATGTGCTGAATAGAATTAGGTAATGAGCACAGTTGTACACTATTAAACTTCGTGGATTTCAAATGGAGATTTTTACAAATTTCCGGCAGTTATCTTTTAATCAAAAGGTCAATAATATTGTAAGGCCAAATAACAACAACATTTTTTACAATGGTATCTATGGTGCTGGTGCTGTTATTCTTTCGATACCTGTGGTATAAAACAGTGTAGTATAACATTAAATTTACCCAACTTGGGCCAGAAGACCTGGATTCAAGTCCCAGTGTTGTCCATTACTTGCTGTGTCACTTTAGGCATATCATCTCATGTCTCAAAGTTTTGCTTCTCTCATCTACAAAACGAGAGTAGTATAATTGAGCTATTTATTTCATAAGGCATATTTGAAGAAAGGGCCTTGAAATTATATTGCTCTATATCAGAGATTACTAACTTGGGATCATGCATCCCCAAAGGGTTATTTGGATAGACTTTAGGGGGTCCATGAACTGAAATGGAAAAAATAAATACATCTTTATTTTCATTAAACTCTAACTAAAATTTAGTATTTTGTTCAATAATTTAAAACATTACTATAAGAAGACATATGTAAGCTTTATCCAATTGTAAAAAGTATCCATCACACACACACACACACACACACACACATGTTAAGGAAACTTTATATAAATGTGAGTTGTTATCTTCTTCTTGTTGTTTAATCATTTTCAGTCTTGTCTGACCCTTTATGATCCCATTTGGGGTTTTCTTGGCAAAGATGCTAGAGTGATTTGTCATGTCCTCCAGCTTCTTTAAGATGAGGAATTGAGGCAAACAGGGTTAAGTGACTTGCCCAGAGGCACACAGCTACTAAATGTCTGAGGCCAAATTTGAACTCAACTCTTCCTGACTCCAGGTCCATATCCACTGCACCACCTTATAGTGAATAATGTTCCCTTACAAGGATGTAACATCCTTGAGGGTGATCTCCTTGAAGGCAAGGACTATATTTTGCCTCTTTGTATTATCAATACTTAGGACCACACTTGGCACAAAGTAGGTGATTAATAACTGTTTATTGACTCACTGACTGATTCAGGGTAGAGGTTTCTCTTTTTATCTTACTGGCCCCAGTACCTAACAAGTGGTTTGATCTTTACTGTCCTCTGCTCTGTTCTTTATTAACTCTCTATTAAATACCTTACTTAGATATTTAGTATATGCCTTGTTTAGGTATTTAACAAATACCTTGCCTAGATATTTAATAAATATTGGTAGAACTGAATTAATAACAATTATAATGGCTAGGACTTCTATACACTTCAAGATTTGCAAAGCATTTTATAAATATAACCTCATTTTATCCTTACAACAACTCTTGGAGACAGGTACTATTAATATCCCCATTTTAAAGAGGAAGAAACTGAGACATTCAAATGTTAAATGACTTGCCAAGAGTCATATAACTAGCATCTAGGACAAATGTGAACTCAGATCTGACTGAGTCCAAGTCTCACTCTATATCTTTTGTGTTACCTAGCTAAACATTGAATAAAATTATTCCTTTTAATAAAATATTTTAATTGCTCTTTTTTACATAACTATATTTAGTCTAGTGTCCCTATCCTACTCCCTAGAATGACAGCCTATATAGCAAATAGTGTTTTTTAAAGACAAAAAAAAGGGGAAAAGAGAAGGAAAAAGCAAAACTAAAAAATACATTGAAAAATCAGAAAAATATACAGAAAGTACAACACTCATGGGCTTTTCTTTCTTAGGGTGTTGGGGGAGAGGAGTTTCTTCTCATATTTCTTCTTTGGATCTTCTATTCGTTGTAATTTTACAACACTCATTTTTGATATTTTTGTATAGCTGTTTTGTTGTTGTAATCATGGTACACATTGTTTTCTCAGTTATGCATAGTGACATAGATATAGATAATCATACACATATATACATATGTGTGCAGATATATACAATTTACACATACACATATACATATATACATGCATGTATATATTTATCCATTAATTGTTTATGTATCTTAAATATCAATACTTTGTTAGAGAAATTTGATACAAAGATTTTCTCCCCTTTTTATGCTAGGTACATTGATGTTTTTTGTGCAGAAGCTTTTCAGTTTCACGTCATCAAACTTAACTATTTAAACTTTGTAATTGCTTCTATCTCTTATTTTGTTAACATCTCCTACTTGTCTCTGTAAAAGATTTTTGATCTACATCTTCTTTTAATAGTATGACTTTAACTATTAAAGTTTCCAATCCATTTTGAATATTTTGTAGCACATGATGTAAGGCTTTGGTTTAAGACAGGTCTGCCCAACCTGTGGCCTGCCAAAGGATTTCCAGCAGCCTGTGAAAATTGTAGATAATGCTTCCTCTACATTTTTCATGGGCTACCAGAAGTCCTTTGGTGGGCCAGAGGTTGTGCAGGCCTGGCGTAAGCCTAGTTTCTACAGGATTGCTTTTCTATTTGCTTAGTGGCTTTTGTCAAATAATGATCTTTTTTCTAAGCTTTTTATGTTTTCTGGTTCATTAAAAACTGGGTTATTGAATTGTATTGTTTTTGCCTCTTCCTTATCTCATCTGTTCAATTGATCTGCTTCTCTATTTGTTAATCAGTACTACAGAGTTTTCATGGCTACTGATTTATAATACAGTTTGAGGTACAGAAATCCTATTCCATCTTGAACCCTATCTTTTTTTCATTATTTTCCTTGATGTTAGAGATCAGGGCTGTCCAAAATGTGGCCCAGGGGCCACATGTGGCCTGCAGTGTGATTTATGCAGTCTGCTTAAAAGCACAGAAATTTACACAAATGCTTTAGTAAAGGAAGCTGAACTAACACAGAGCTCTCACTAAAACGGCGAATCAAAATATATTGTCTATTGTTTCAATGAAAACCTAAGGTTCGACAGCTCTGTTCTAGATATTTTTACAAATTGATTTGGTTATTACATTATTGTATTCTGTTGGATTGTTATAGCATTAAAATGGCAATTGAACTTCGTTGTTATTGTCATTTCATTATATTGGCAAAGACCCAAGCATGAGCATTAATTATTTCTCCAGCTCTTTAAGTTGCTCTTTACTTCTTTTATATTTTACATTTAATTTTTATTTTATTTTTTCTTAATTACATGTAAACAATTTTTTTTAGAATTTATTTTGTTTTAAATTTTGACTTCTACATTCTTTCCCTATATTTCTCCCTTCCTCCCTCCTTAAGAAGGCAAGCAATTTAGCATAGATTATACATAAAAAATCATGCAACACATTTCCATACTCGCCTTGTGGCAAAAGAAAATTAAAACCAAAAGACAAAAATAATAAAGAAAGAGTTATTTTTTTAAAGTATGCTTCAATTTGCATTAACTCCATCAGTTCTATATTTGGAGGGAGATAGCATTTTTCATGGTAAGTTCTTCAGAATTATCTTTCAATTTCTATTTTATCCTCTGATTCTAGGGTATCAGGGAAGTTTGCCTCAATAATTACTTACAATACGACGTCTAGGCTCTTTGAAAAAAATATAGCTTTCAGGTAGTCCAATAATTCTTAAATTATCTCACCTTGATACATTTTCCAGGTCTGTTGTTTTTCCAATGATATATCTCACATTTTCTTATATTTTTCATTTTTTGATCTTGTTTTATTTATCTTGGTATCTCACAGAGTCATTAGCTTCTACTCTCCCAATTCCAATTTCTAAGGATCTTTTTTTTTCAGTAAACTTTTGCACCTCTTTTTCCATTTGACCAAAACCCCTTAAGGATTTCTTTGATTCAATGAATTTTGGTACTTCTTTTTCCATTTGGCCAATTCTGCTATTTAAGGCAATCTTCTCTTCAAAGGATTTTTGGTACCTCATTTAAGGTGTTATTTTCTTCAGCATTGTGTGTTTGTGTGTGTGTGTGTGTGTGTGTGTGTGTTTGTGTATGTCTTTTGCAAGGTGTTGACTCTCTTTTCCAATTTTTCTTGTATCACTCTCATTCCTTTTCCTGATTTTTCCTCTACTTTTCTCATTTGATTTTTAAAATCCTTTTTTGTTTGTTATTTTTGTGCTTCTAGAATGCTTGTTGGGTTTACATCCAATTAACATTTTTCTTTGAGGTTTTACTTGTAGCTACTTTGACATTTTTATCTTTTGGGTTTGTGTCTAGACCTTCCCTGTCAACATAGTTGTTATAGTCAGTTTCTTTTCTGTTTGCTCATTTTTACTGGTTCTTTTTGATTGTGAGCTTTATGTTAAAATTGAGCTCTGCTCTGGAGGTGGATGAGACACTGTCCCAAGTTTTAAACCTTTCTTGCTGCTCTTTTCAGAGGTATCTTTTCTGGTCTGTAGGTTCTTGGTGGTTCCAAAGTAATATGATCCAAGGAGAGGTGTGGTCACTGCTTTTCTGGCCTGTGTTCTGCTCTTTACCCAGGAAGAGACCTTGTTGTCTTTTAGCCATCAGGATTACCACCCCTCTAGGGCCCTGGAATTATGATCAACTCTCTTTCTCTTCTGTAACAGCAATTGATAGTGCTTTCTTTGGTTTAGCATTGAGACTAGGGTGCCTACTTTCCTGTGAGAAGCATTCTTTTCCACCATGGAATTTTGATATGGGCCCTTCTTCTCCTGCAGCCACAATTACTATCTCTCTCTTTGGCCCTAGGACTGAGACCAGGAACTACATATTCTCAATGCAACAAGGTCCTGAACTATGCTCTAGCAAAGAGGCCCTCCCAATTTCCCTCTGACCAGTTGTCTGACCATCACCACAATCGCTGGGCTGAGAGCTCCAGAGATAGTTGCTGCCAATATAGCTACCCCTTCTCCTCCACCCCACCCCCCTCCAGGCACCAACCTCTGTCTCCTGTGTTTCACTGGGGCCCAACACCACCCTCACGGAACACACACTTCCTGCTGACCTCACAAGTTGTCATGTGCTATAAAATTGTTTAACCTGAACTTTTCTTGGTTTTGCCACTCCAGAGTTTGACTTGAGGTATTATTTCAGAATTGATTCAATGGGAATTTGGGGGAGCTCTACTGAGTGCTTCTCTACTGTGACATCTTTGCTCCACCTTGCTCTTTACTTCTTTAAGGACCATTTTGTAACTTAATCTATACAAGTATTTATTGTGTATTGGTAGATTGATCACCAAACATTTTATTAATTTTATATTATTGCCTCTTTACTTGTAATTATCTTATTTTCATATATTCAATTACATAGAAATGTTGCTTTTGGATGGTTTAATCAATAACCACAGTATTGCTGAAGCTATTATTCATCTCAATTAATATCTTTGCTGATTCTCAAGGATTTCATAGGTAAATTATCATGTCATGAGCAAATAAGGATTATTTAACCCTCATTACCAATTTTATACCTTTATTTTCTTTCTCTTGCTTTTTTACTATTACTAGCATTTCCAGAAGTAGCATTGTTAAATAACAGAGGAGAGAGGGATCATTCTTATATTACTATTGTATTTATTAGAACACCTTTAGTGTAAAATGACTGCATATGATACTTTAAATTTTATACAGGTACTTTGTATTAAGCATATATGATTACATAAGTATATATAGACATGTTATATGTAAAACATACATATGTGCATATATATTCATGTGTGTGTACATGTGATGTGATATGTGTGTGCGATTTAAAGGTCTCATTATGCCTAACCAGGGTTTAGGGTTTTCAGGATTTACAGGGTTTTCAGCATAAATGAGTTTTATAGATTCTCAAAGACTATTTAAACATGTAGTAATATTATCATGTGATTTGGGTTCTTGAAATATGATTAATTTTGTTGTTTTCCCCTTTTCAACTTTTCTTTCATCCCTGGTGTGTTTTTATGTGCATAAGTCCATTTTGTTTAAAAATTTTAAGTTTATATTCATTAATGATATTTTTCTTTCTGTATTTTATTACTCCCAGGTTTACATATTAGGATTATATTTTTCTCTTAATAGAAATGTGGTAGAGTTCTTTCTCAGTTTTTGAGAATGATTCATTTCTTATGAGATGTAATTGTTCTTTAAAAGTTTGATAGACTCTTCCTCTGCATCATCAAGACCAGGATTTTCTCTCTGCTCCCTCCCAACTCCCATCACAGCTTTGGTAATATGTTTATAGCTAATACTATTTCTTTTTCTGAGATAAATTATTTAAGATCTCTATTCACTCTTCTGTTGATTTGAGTATTGTATGTGTTTGAAGGTTTCCCTCTAATTCTTTTTTTTGTATTCAGCTTATTTGAAGAACATAGTTTCGCAGAGTATATTTTGATTTTTTTTAAAGTTTCTTCTGGTTTTCTTATGAGCTCACCTTGCTCATTTGTTATTTTATTTTTTGTTTGTTTGTTTTTTGGCAAGGCAATTGTGGTTGAGTGACTTGCCCAAGGTCACACAGCTAGTATGTGTGTCAAGTGTCTGAGGCCGGATTTGAACTGAGGTCCTCCTGACTCCAGGGCCAGGGCTCTACTCACTGCGGCACCTAGCTGTCCCTCATTTGTTATTTTATTGATTTGAATTTCTGTCACTTTTAAAAAACTAGATTGGCTCAAAATTAATCTGTTTTATTAGTCTTTTCAAAGAACTATCTTTTAGTCTTCTTTAGCATTTCAATAGTTTTTTTCTGTTTATCTGTTTGTCCTTTAATTTTTCATTTTCTAATTTTGGTTTTGATTGTTTTTAGACTTTCTAATTTTCAAATGCATTCACAACTCATTAAACTTCTCTTTCTTCTATTCAAATATATGTTTGTAAGGATTTTTTCTATTTTTTAAATTTTGTGGAATAAAATAAGCATTTCATAACATAATACAATAAAAAAGATGATTGCACACAGAACTGCAAATCTCCTTTACACCACTTGCTATTGCTTTCAAATATACAACACAATTATCATGTAAATTTCCTTTTTTTCTTCCCCATCTCACCCCCAAGGGCTGGCTACCATTAGATACAAGTAGGTGTATGTATGTGTTTATGTATGTGTGTGTATATATACATATATATATACACATATATCTATATACATATATGTGTGTGTATGTATGCATGTATATATACAAACATAGATATGTATATAATTTACATTATATGTTATGTGTGTAAAATTATTCTATATGTACTTCTATTTATTAGTTCTTTCTGTGGATGTGGATAGCATCTTTCTTCCTGTGTCCTTTATATTTAATTTGGGTGTTTATAATAGCAAAAGTCATTCTCAAAGTATACAATATACTGTCTAATATGTTCCCATTTCACTCTTCATTATTTTGTACAAGTCTTTGCATGTTTTTCTAAGATCATTGAACTCATCATTGGTTATAGAACAGTAGTATTCCATAACAGTCATATACCACCACTTGATCAGTCATTCCCCAATTGATGGACATCACTGCAATTTCTTTTTGGAGAGCAATCTGGATATATATTGTTTTTTTTTTCTCCTGAGGACTGCTTTATGTGCATCTCAGAAATTTTGGTAATTTGTTTCATAATTTTAATTTTCTTTCTTATTATTTGCTGTTTCTCTGATTTATTATTTGGCCTACTTATTTCTAATTTTATTATTATGTTTCCACTTTAGTCTATGTGAATCTCTTTCAAGTAATAAAATATAGTTTTTTTCTTATTCAAATTGATGCTCTTTTAAATGTTAAATTTTATTGTTAATTCCATTCATATTTAATGTGACCCCACCCCTTTCTTCATTACAAATTTTTGGTTATTATTTTATCTCATTTTCTGTACTGTTTTACAAAAAAGAATTATTTCCTATATCATCTTCATTATATTTCTTCCATTTCTTTTTTCTACTCAATTTATATTATTTGATTTATAGACCTGATGCTTACTTAATCTCTCTTTCATTTTTGTAATAATCATTTATTTATTATAATAAAAGTTTACCTTATTTCTATGTTTTGTTAATTTCAACATATGTATTTATTTTAGAAAATGATTAAATATATATGTACACACATATGTGTGCATGTATGTTTGTGTGTGTACATATATACCTATACATAAATATATACACATACATGCATACATACATACATACAACAATGACCAAAGGAAACTTAGACAACACATATCACTTGTTGAAACTTATTCAAAATCTAGGCATATCATCTAGGAAGAATTAAGTTGCCTCTGAATGGCTAGTCTTGCCCATTCATGCCTATAACATGATAAATATGGTTATACAGAGAAATTCCTTATTTTCATAGCTTTAAAATATTAATAGGTCTTGAGTTTCTTCACCAGTAATTATCTTATTTTGATTTTCAACTTGAGAAGTATTTGGCAAAATATTGATGTTACCATTCCTTATGTGGCCTAAAGTCTTAAAGTTTAGTTTTATAAAAAAATTGAAAAGTTAAACCCAAATACATGTTCATTTTTCATTCCTTCAAAAGACCCACTGCTATAGAGAAGAGGACTTCCAAATAAAAGAATATTCTTTTTCACAAATGGTAGATTTCATTGAGATAGGCCAATTGGCTTATGAAATAAATGTGACTGACTTTACCTAAAAGACCACTTTATTCTGTAATAAACTTGTTCACTTGTTCTGGTCTGTAATGTCAGACAGTTTGTACCTTCTGAGAGACAAATGATATTGCCAGCTCTTTATTCCCTTTTCTAGATTTTTCTTTTATGACACAGTGGATTGCTGTTCTACCTACAAACATCATATACCTTTCTTTACTTTTATATGCCCTAAAAGAGTGTGTGTTTGTGTGTGTGTGTGTGTGTGTGTGTGTGTGTGTGTGTGTGAATCTTACACTTTCATTTGGGAAAAATTATTAGATAATGATGGGAAAGTAAAAAATGCAAATATTAATATATTGAACCTATAGGAAAGAGGGCGTTAGATTTCCACAACCACCAGAAACTACAATCTTTCACTAGAGATTGATAAAAATATACTTTTCCACATACAACTCTTTATTCCAAAACATTAATTCTGATAAATGCACTTTTCCTGATGCAATAACCATGAAATAACCACAAAATGCAGTAGACCAAATAAAAATGATAATACATAACATAGTTTTGACTAGTAATTCTCTAAAATTTTATGACCTTTTGTGCTAACATCCTAGTTTTTAGAAGCCAATTTCAGTTAAAATTCACTTTTTATAATACATGAAGTAAACCATAACATTAATACTATATAATAAAATTCTTAAAACTAAAACTATTTTTTAACCTGAATCTTACCTTCCATTGTATCAGGTGGCAGTGTGAAAGTGGCTGACAGTGACTGCAGACATTCTCACTTCAATTTTATATAACACATTTGTTTTCTCACAATGCCACATCATCATGGACATGCTTGGGCTTAGAGCCCAAAGGACTTGTGCTATGCTTCGGGGGCATAATCGAAACACAAAATCAGTTTTAAAGATAAGCAATGAAAATTGGTAACCAATGCACTAGGAAATCTTTACAACAGCAGAGTGGACAAGACCAGTGAAACATGTAGTGGAATATCAGCTACTTCACGAAATTGCATGCATTACTCCTCTTATCTTTTTTCTCTATTGTGTATACAAAGGAAAGTATGTGGTTGCCATCAAAACAGTTAAAACAAGCTTATAAATAAAATTACATGAATATTTGAAGTTAAAAATATGAATGTTGAGGATTGACTGAATATATATGTGTATCTAGATGGATAGATAGATAGATAGATAGACAGATAGATAGATAGATAGATAGATAGACAGATAGAGATAGATGTGGGTTTGACATCTATCAATCATCTATCTGTAATAGATATCGATATCTATATCTATATATACACATATCTATCAATCATTTATCCATCTGTCTACAAAGGCATATCAGACACTTATGTGAAAAGAATTTCTTTTAGATAATCAACCATTAAACTTTTTAACCTAATTGAACTAATTTTGTTTATGCAAATTTTCAATTAAATATACTGATAGTTATTTATAAAATCCTTTATAATTGCCACCTTTTGTGGCACTATTTTTTTGTTTGTCTAAGAATATGTATTTTTCCCACACTTGAGAAAGTTAGATTTGTTCTATGCTATTTCTTCTTTACCTCTTTTTGCAGGTGAGATGAGGGTTTCATTTAAAAAATCATAATCAACTAAAATTTAATTGAAATAATTAACGACTTCTGCTAAGTTGTAGTATATAAATAAATCCACACAATTCATCAGCATTTTAGTATAAAACTAATAAAAGCCAGCAGCAAAAACATAGTAAGAGATAAATTACACATAAATTTTGTACAGAAAGTATGAAATACTTGGGCGTTCACCTACCAAGATATAAGCAAAAGCTATATAAATATAATTATAAAATATTGTTTAGAGAAATAAAGACAAACATAAAAAACTGGAGGAATGTGTCATTAAAATGACAATACTACCTAGATTAACTTCTTTTTCAGTACCATACCAAGCTACTAAATGATAACTTTACATAACTACAAAAACAATAACAAAATTCATGTTGAGTAACAAAAGATTGAGAATTTAGTTTTAATGTTCTGTCAAACTGGTGCTTACCTGTCTTCCCAACCTCAACAGATATTATTATCTCTTCTTTGCTCTGAAAGGTTTAAAAATGAGGAAACAGAGAGAGGTTAAGTAAATTGAACAGGGTTATACAGCCAGTAAAAGTCTGAAGCCAGCTTTGAACTTAAGCCATTCAATCTCCAGGTCCAGCTCTTTTTCCTCCAGGCCATATGACTGAATACATAGGTCTCAAAAGAATTGCAAACCATTAACAGCCATCAAAAAGAATGTTCCATATCACTAATAATAAGAGAGATGTAAGTCTAAACAACCGTGACATCCTGTAAATTGTTAAAAAATGAGAAAAGATGGCAACAGTCAATATTGGAGGGATTGTGGGAATATAGGCACATTATTGCACTGTAGGTAAAGCTGTGAATCAGTAAAAAAAAAAAATAGAAAACAGTTTGGAATTATAAAAATAAATTACCTAACATATATTCCTTTGACTCATATATTCCATTACTAGACTCATAGCCTAAGGGAGTCATTGTTGAGAAGAAAGTCAACAAATAAATGGAAATATTTGCAGTAGCACTTCTTATGCAAACAAAAAAAACTGGAAATAAAGTAGATTCCCATCAACTGGGGAGTCGCTAAAAATATTGTAGGATATAAATAAAATAGAACGCTTTTATACTGTAAGAAAAGACAACTATGAAATGCACAGAGAGAATGACATGAACTGATGCAAAATGAATCAAAGTCAAGAAACCATTATGTGACATAATTATGGCAATGTAAGTCAAAAGGGCTACAAAATAATTTAAAAAAATCGGTTTTGTAAAATTACAAAAAAAAAAGCTTGGCCCCAAAGAACAGGAATGAGAAGAAAACCCTATTACATTACTTTGCAAGGGTGGTCTACAGGTGTGAGCATTGCATATATTTTCTGACTTTTTTATGTATTGATTTGGGTAATTTTTCCCTCTTCAGTTTTTTCCTGTTTTTTTTTTTTTTTTTTATTCCTTAAGAATAAGTTTTATATGAGGTACCTTTCTTGGAGGGAAGATGGATACTAAGAAAAATTCTGATGATGTAAAATTTTTAAAAATCAGATAAATTCATTAAAAACACAAAGCATTATGCACAAAATTATGTTTTTACATTTACAAAATAAAGGGTGACCTTTATATTCTGTTGGCATACATTCACTGATTTTAGTTAATTCTCTTGCATGAGTTTTCTTTTTCTAAAATATTCCTGGAAAATGTAGGGGAATCTTCCATCATTTTTTCTGACTGGAGTGTCACTTTTTCTTTGTAATTTTATTTTTAAAGTGAGATGGTCTTCAGATAAAGTGACCTGGCTGATTAAGCAGAATTTTTGGGAAGTCTTCAGCAAAGACTAATGTTGATGGAAATGTCCCATTAACATGATGATTCTTGGTTCAAAGTTTTCTCCTTACAACACTATTAGGCAAAGAGTTCCAAGACTATTGTTGCCATTTTATAGATGACAAAATTGAGGCTCTGAGATGTGAAATGACTTACATATGTAGTTATATACTAAGATGCAGGAATACTAACAAATCCAGTGTTTTCTACCTTTCATGACACCGAACAGACATATTTACACCGCTCAATCACACAATTCTGATTGCAAGAGAATTAAAACAGTTTTCATCTTGTAGCTAATCTGTCAATCAATACAACATAGAATTGAGTTTACTATCAGTTAATACAACAATCATAAGACACTAAATGAATAAAAATATCAGTGTAATTGCACACACAAAAATCAGTATCTAACCTCATTTACTAGAAATTTATCAATAGCTTGGTGATTTAGTGGATTAAGTGGTGGTCCTGGAGTCAAAAAGATCTGAGTTCAAATCATACCTCAGATACTAACTAGATTTATGCCCCTGAGCAAGGCACTAAACTTTCAGCCTCAGTTTCCTCATTTGTAAAATGATAAATAATAATATTTCTTGCCTCAAAGAGTTGTTTTGAAGATCAAATGAGGTAACATATGTGAAGCAATTTACCAATCTTAAATCATTTTATAAATGTTAGCCGTAAAGATTGTCACTACATTTCCTGCTGTTTAGATATTTATATGTTAAACCAAAAGAGAATGAGTGTATTAAGGGCAAATAAATCACTTTGAACATTAGTATCTAGAATTATAGAATTTTAGCACAAAATAGAACCTTTGTAACTTATGATTTAGTTTTACTCTATGGAATGTAGAGTGAGCTTTAGCTAAAGTCTTGTTGGAAGGGGGATGGTTAGAGTTGTAAGAGAGTATATTATAGTAATGTATCTTATTCTACCCTGTCTTTTTAGGACATCTACAGTAAAACAATACAACAAGCCTGACACACAGTCTTTTTTATATGATGTGACTTTCATTAGGTTACCAAATTCATGGTGCATACCATTTATCCTTATTATATTTTATCTTGTTATATTTGGCCCATTTTTCTACCCAGTCATGGCCTTTTTGGATCATGAGGCTGTCATTCACTGTATTAAGTATTCCTCCTAGACTTATGCCATCTACAAATTTGATAAATATGACATAAATATCTTTATCCAAGACACTGATAAAATGTTGAGCAACATAACACCAATGACAAAGCCCTCAAGGAATCCCCTGGACATTTTATTCCAGGTTGACATTGATTCATTAATCAAAATTTTGGAGATACATTTGTTCAATGGTTCAACTGTTAATCCATGAAATGCAAATATCATCCATGTCACATTTTTCTGTCTTGTTCATATAGAATTCATAAAACTAAGGAAGAAAAAAAAACACTTCATCAAGCATCTTGCTAATACCCAATCTGCTCTTTTGTTTGACTTTCCCAGATATATGAGGCATATCAAAAGAAAAATAAGATTTGAATGATCCCCCTTGTTCCTGGGAAACCTATGGTGGCTCCCAGTCATCAGCATTTTATTTTCTTAGTGCTCACAAACCATCCATTTAATAACTGATTGTAGATTAAAGTATGTCAATATGATATCAATAGGTGAGGTCCCAGCAACAAGATTTCTCCCTTTAGAGATTAAGGTATTTTGTTTTCTTCATTTTTCTGGCAACACATTTCTTCAGAGATTACTGCCAAA
Organism: Trichosurus vulpecula; assembly: GCF_011100635.1. NCBI lineage: Eukaryota > Metazoa > Chordata > Mammalia > Diprotodontia > Phalangeridae > Trichosurus > Trichosurus vulpecula. The sequence continues at coordinate 67,173,896 of NC_050579.1, forward strand.
AATTTAGTAGTCACATCCAAAAGTCTCTTCAGCCTAGAGTCTAATTCATCTTGGCTAGAAAATCTGAACTCATGTTTGTCAAATTTGTGAAAGAAAAAAAAAAGTTGAAAAGGACAATTAAGACATTCTATACCAAGATCAGAACCCTAAAAGAACACAAATGATAGGCATATCAGTCAGCCAGTCAATAAGCATCTATTAAGGGTAACATGATAATTATTAGGGATACAAAGAAAGTCAAAAGACAGTCTATCATCAAAGAATTGATAATCGAATGGGGCAGACAACATGCAAGCAACTATGTACAAATAATCCATATACAGGATAAATATAAATAATAAACAAAGGGAAGATGCTTGAATTAAGAGGAATTAGGAAAAGCTTCCTGTAATATGTGAAATTTTAGTTGGGATTTGAAGGATTCCGGGGAAACTAGGAGGTAGATGAAAAAGAGCACTCCAGGGATGGGGAACCAGCCAGTAAATATGGCCAAAGTCAAGAGAAGATGGAATATATTGTTCAAGAAACAGCCAAAAGGACAATGGTACTGATCTCAGAGTATGTTGTAAGGGTAGGGAAGGTGGGGAAGAGGGGAGAGTGGAAGTGAAATAACAATGTCAAGGGGAGGGGAGATTGGCTATAAATGGCTTTGAATGCCAACAGTGGATTTTATATTTTATTCTGAAAATGATGAAGAGTTAATGGAGTTTATTGACAAGAGTAGTGATATGGTCTGATCTGCACTTAAGGAAATTCACTTTAGTAGCTGAGTGGAGGATGGACTTGTGCCAGGCACACCAACCAACCCTGAATGGGGAGATGCAGGCTTGTACCAGTATCAGAAAATGGACCATATTTGAGATATGTTTACAAAGGTTAGATTCATAGGTCTTGCCAAGTAATGGGATATGAAGGATGAGATGACATCTAGGTTTTAAGTCTGGGGGATGGAGAGGGTTGTACTCTTAACACTACTGTGAAATTAAGAAGAGAAGGGTTGGAGGGTGAAGATTATGAGTTCAGTTTTGGACATGTGTTTAAGATGTCTACAGAACCATCCATTCAAGAAGACTACCAGGCAATTGGAAATTCAAGACTGGAGGTCCAGACAGAGGTAAGGAATAGAAAAGTAGATTTGATAATCCTCAGCATAGAGATAGCGATTCCTTGGGAACTGATCACCAAGTGAAAAAGGATAGAGGGAGAAGAGAAGAGGATCCAGGACAGAGCCTTATGGGATACCCATGGTTAGAAGGCATGACCTGAACGAAGATTCAGCAAAATAGATGACAAGAATCAGATAGGAGAAAAATTAGGAGAGAGTAGTGCCATGGAAACTTAGAAGAGGGTCTAAAGAAAAAGAATGTTTTCAACTGTGTCAAAGGCTTCAGAGAGGTCACTGTCTTCCATTCTATTACCATCTGACTTTTTCCCTCTCTTTTTCTTTTCTTCATATCTCCCTTTCTTTCTCTGTGTCTCCCATGTCCCAGTATTCAACAATTCTATATCTCTCTTTGAATATACATACTCTTCCTCTCAGGAATGGTGGCCCTATTCAAGTACCTTCTGGGTATGTGTTTCTCTCATTGAATAAAGTTTTTGTGTTTGATTTAATATTTGGAGTTGTTAAATCTAAGTTCTTAATGCATAGTAATTATTTGATTGCACTAATTCTTGTTTTGATGAAAAATGAATTATGGTCATGCTCATCTGTGATCAAAATTGTTACTAGTATGAAGAGTGAATATTTTAATCTTCCTTACTTAATGCAGTCACACACCTGTTTTCAACTCAAATTCATACAACTGCTAAATGTCTGAATTGAATTTGAAACCAGATCCTCCTAAATCTGAGTCCAATGGCCTATCTACTATTCCACATTACCTTTTATTCTTTATTTCAAATGTGAATTAATATTGTTAAGAAAGGGATTGATGAACAATAGTATGTGATTGATCCCATCTGTCAAGGAATCTTGCATGATTTTGACATAGACATGGGAGACATTAATGCCATGAATAGGTTGGGGTAAGTGGACTGACTTGTTGGTTAAAATCTGTGAGACTCATAATGGGCAAGAAGACAATCCCAAACACACAAGACTCTTGAAACATGAAGAAAAGAAGCACATGACCGAAGGAGATTTTTCTAACAGGACTCCAGGGGCTGTTGATCCAAGTAGCTACTTCAACATTTCTACAAAATCTTTGTGAGAATGATCAACACATGGATGAAAGACATCCCTGATGAAAATATTAGAAGATAGTTTTCAGACTTTCACAAGCAATATTATCTATTATTGCAGACCAAAACTTCACAGTTACACAATTGACTGAAATTATAGATAATATATAGATAATATAACATCTGTTGTTGTCTTGTTTATTTGTCTGGTTGTTTTTTTGGAGGGGGTAGCCAGGGCAATTGCAGTTAAGTGACTTGCACAAGGTCACACAGCTAGGAGGTGTGTCAAGCATCTGAGGCCGGCTTTGAAATCAGGTCCTTCTGACTCTAAGGCTGGTGCTCTACTCACTGTGCCACCTAACTGCCCACTTAAATTTTTTTTTCTATTTCTTTATTTTTCTATCCATTCACCCATTTGTGTATGTATATATGTATGTATTTAGTCTGGTTGGTTTTAAATTGAAAATGTAAATATAGCTTTAAAAGAATTCCACTGAAAAGAGTACTCCAAGAGCTATTACTATGAATTATGGTGCCTGGAATAAGCAATTAATTATATTGAATTGTGGGGCTGTTGAGGATAGAAAGATGAGAAAGAGGGAGTGTGGGTCTTGGAGGCCAGTTCAAAGCCACTTGCTTTTCCAGGGAATGTGCAGGTACCTCAATACACTTTTCTTCAGATATACATAACCCAACCTGAAACAGTCCAGTCAATGTCCTTAGAAGGCTAGAAAAGTGGAAATCTCTCCTTTCCTCAAGCAGAATGTGTTACAAGACCCTTTAAATTATCAGTCTCTATTGGTGAATCCTAGTTGGGAGGGAGGCTTTTCCCTAGGGAGCCTGGTTTGAGCTTTGTCTTTCTGCCTATGTTCAGACCTAGCAGTTAACCTTGACCTCACAAGCTTCTTATATTATGACCAATCTTTGCTATTTTTTCTATCCCAATAAGAGGAGTGAGTCAAGGAGGAAATACCAATTCCCTTAGGTGTTGGCATCTGGGGACCAAAGCCCCACTTACCCCAACCTATTCATGGCATTAATGTCTCCCATGTCTATGTCAAAATCATGCAAGATTCCTTGACAGGTAGGATCACTCACATACTATTGTTCAACAATCCCTTTATTAACAATATTAATTCACATTTAAAATGAATAATAAAAGGTAACGTGGAATAGTAGATAGGACATTGGACTTAGACTTAGGAGGATCTAGTTTCAAATTCAACTCAGACATTGAGTAGTTGTATAACCTTTAGGGGGGCAGAGCCAAGATGGTGGCTAGAAAGCAGGGACTAGCGTGACCTCCCTGCCGAGTCCCTCCAAAAACCTATAAAAAATGGCTCTGAACCAATTCTAGAACAGCAGAACCCACAAAACAGCAGAGGGAAGCAGGGCTCCAGCCCAGAACAGCCTGGATGGTCTCTGGGTGGGGTCTATCCCACACGGAGCTGGGAGCAGAGGGGAGGCATGGGGAGCCGAGCCCAGCGGAGCCCAGCATGAGCCGCGCGGACCAACCAGACCAGAAGCTGGGCGGAAAGTGCCCTAGCGCCCTGAATCAGTGAGCTGCGGCAGTTACCAGACTTCTCAACCCACAAACACCAAAAACAGCGGAGAAGGTTAGTGGGAAAAGCTGCGGGAGTGGAAGGAGTTCGCGGTTTGGCTACCAGCCCTGGGGGCAGCAGAGGTGGGGCAGCTACAGCTGTTGTTGCTTCCAGCCCCAGGCCCACCTGGTGGGAGGAATTAAGTGGCAGTTCAGAGCAGGAGTGCACAGCCTCCTGAAGATCTAAGCCCAGTCTGGGTTGGGGGTTCTTGGGGAAGGAGGAGTGCTGGTGTGGCAGAGCTGGCACATTCCCCCCAAACGAGGAACATAGAACTCCTTAGTCTACAAGCAGTCATATCCCGCTGAAAAACTCAAGGGTCAAGTTAGGTGGTTGGGAATATGGCCAGGCAGCAAAAATGCGCCCAGATTCAGTCTCAGACTTTGGATTATTTCTTTGCTGACAAAGAAGACCAAAACATACAGACAGAAGAAGTTAACAAAGTGCAAGAGTCTACACCAAAAGCCTCCAAGAAAAACATGAACTGGTCCCAGGCCATGGAAGAGCTCAAAAAGGATTTAGAAAAGCAAGTTAGAGAAGTAGAGGAAAAATTGGGAAGAGAAATGAGAAGGATGCAAGAAAACCACGAAAAACAAGTCAATGACTTGCTAAAGGAGACCCAAAAAAATACTGAAAAATACACTGAAGAAAACAACACCTTAAAAAATAGACTAACTCAAATGGCAAAAGAGCTCCAAAAAGCCAATGAGGAGAAGAATGCCTTGAAAGGCAGAATTGGCCAAATGGAAAAGGAGGTCCAAAAGACAACTGAAGAAAATACCAATTTAAAAATCAGATTGGAGCAAGTGGAAGCTAGTGACTTGATGAGAAATCAAGGTATTATAAAACAGAACCAAAGGAATGAAAAAATGGAAGACAATGTGAAATATCTCCTTGGAAAAACCACTGACCTGGAAAATAGATCCAGGAGAGATCATTTAAAAATTATTGGACTACCTGAAAGCCATGATCAAAAAAAGAGCCTAGATATCATCTTTCAAGAAATTATCAAGGAGAACTGCCCTGATATTCTAGAGCCACAGGGCAAAATAGAAATTGAAAGAATCCATCGATTGCCTCCTCAAATAGATCCCAAAAAGAAATCTCCTAGGAATATTGTCACCAAATTTCAGAGCTCCCACATCAAGGAGAAAATACTACAAGCAGTCAGAAAGAAACAATTTGAGTATTGTGGAAACATAATTAGAATAACCAAAGATCTGGCAGCTTCTACATTAAGAGATCGAAGGGCTTGGAATATGATATTCCGGAGGTCAATGGAGCTAGGATTAAAACCAAGACCTACCCAGCAAAACTGAGTATCATGCTGCAAGGCAAAATATGCACTTTAAATAAAATAGAGGACTTTCAAGCTTTCTCAGTGAAAAGACCAGAACTGAATAGAAAATTTAACTTTCAAACACAAGAATCAAGAGAAGCATGTAAAGGTAATCAAGAAAAAAAACAAGAAAAAGAAATTGCAAGGGACTTACTAAAGTTGAACTGTTTGTTTACATTCCTACATGGAAAGATGATGTGTATGATTCATGAGACCTCAGTATTAGGATAGCTGAAGGGAATGTGCATATATGGATACATGTTCATATGTATATATATATATATATATATATATATATATATATATATATATACACACACACACACACACACATATATACATATATGTATGTATATATATACATATATACATATATATGTGTATATATATATAAGTGAATGTGTATGTATGTATATATCTATGTGTATATATACATGTATATATAGAGAGAGAGACAGAGAGAGAAAGAGAGAGAGGACACAGGGTGAGTTGAAGATGAAGGAAAGATATCTAAAAGAAATAAAATCAAATTAAGGGATGAGGGAGGAACATTGAGAGAGGGAGATAGGGAGAGACAAAATGGGGTGGATTATCTCACATAAAGGTGGCAAGAGGAAGCAGTTCTGTGGGAGGGGGGGAGAGGGCAGGTGAGGAGGGAATGAGTGAATTTTGCTCTCATCAGATTGGGCCTGAGGAGAGAATACCATACATACCCAATTGGGTATCTTACCCCACAGGAAAGAAGAGGGAAGAAGATTAAAAAAGGGGGGGATGATGGAGGGGAGGGCAGATAGGGGTGGAGGTAATCAGAAACAAACACTTTCAAAAGGGGATAGGGTCAAGGGAGAAAATTCAATAAAGGGGGATGGGTTGGGAAGGAGCAAAATATAGTTAGTCTTTCACAACACAAGTATTGTGGAAGGGTTATACATAATGATACACATGTGGCCCATGTTGAATTGCTTGACTTCTTGGGGAGGGTGGGTGGGAAGGGAGGAAAGGGGAAAATTTGGAACTCAAAGTTTTTAAAAACAGATGTTCAAAAACAACAACAAAAAAAGTTTTTTGCATACAACTAGAAAATAAGATAGACAGGCAATGGGGAGTAGAAATTTAGCTTGCCCTACAAGAGGGGAAGGGAAAAGGGGATAGGAGGGGAGTGGGGTGACAGAAGGGAGTGCTGACTGGGGAACAGGGCAACCAGAATATATGCCATCTTTGAGTGGGGGGGAGAGGGTAGAAATGGGGAGAAAATTTGTAATTCAAACTCCTATGAAAACCAATGCTGAAAACTAAATATGTTAAATAAATTAAATTATAAAATAAAATAAAATAAAATAAAAGGACATGGAAATGGGACAATTTACATAAGAAAAAAAATAAAAAAAGAAAAACTTTTAGCAAATCATCTAATTACTCTATATCTGTTTCCACATTGGCAAAAGGTAGGGGGTGAGGAATGTATTTAATTGCTTCTAAGAGCTCTTCTATCAGTCAATCATCTTGTGACCCATGCATGTCCTTGCACATAGTCCAAATAGAAGAGGGGTGCTCTGTAGATAGTAATGTCTTCCAGATGTTCCTCTTTGTATATTGTACTTACTGCATCAAGCCCCTAAACTCTCTAAGACCACTTTATTTATATCCATAACCAGCCAAAAGAGACTGGCCTAATGACCCATGTAGGAAAAAAATCAAATGGAAGAAGAGTGGCTATTATTCTGACAATGATTTTCAGCTACCTGAGCAGTCCACTGAGTTAGTTTATTAACACATTCCCCTTTGACAGGCTCTTGCAAAAAGATAATGAACGGATTCCAGAATTAGGAGGAAGGGAGCAGGTTGAATAACATTGGGGTTATTGAGTAGTACTTGCAATAACTCCAAACTACTTCCTGATACAAAAACCCATGTCAACATATATGTGTGTGTGTGTGTATGTGTGTGTATATATATGTATATGTTTATGTTTATGTATATATATATGCTATGGCTGACAGGCCATTTTCTGGCCAACTTCCACCAAAACGCAAATAGACAGAGGGCCATTGGGTGCAGACCACTAGACCTGCTTCTGGCCTAGTCTTCACAGCCATCATCCAGGTAGGCAACTCCTATGGAAAAGGGATGAGTGACCTCTGCCCGATGCCAACCAGATGTAACTCGCAGGACAGGGGAACTAGTTTATCTGAATAAGAAGGACACTCTGAGAGGGAGACAGGAGGCTGCACATACCAGGAAAATTGAAGGACATCAACCACGTTGGCAACTATCTCTCCTCTGGTACTGATGGAGACAGCCCAAAAGAGTGAAACAAAGAGCCTCGGGGTTAGTTTACTAAACAACCAGACTTGCTTCCATCCGAAGCTCTACAGCCAACATTTAGGTGAGAGAGCATTGTAGAAAAGAAGCCCACATGCCTCATTATGATCAACAGCAATCACTAACCAACTGCTATGAACATGGGGATAGGCACAAGAGCTCTATGAGTGGCAGCCGCCTCAGGTTATTGATCCTGTTCCTAGCACAGTCCTCACAGTTATCATTTGGAGAAGCTGCTCCTAGGGAGAAGGGCTCAGGCACTGTATTGGGACTTTTTTACTGTTTTAGAATGCTAAATTAATTAAGTGTCTTTGACTAAGTCTTACTAGGTGCACAGCTCCAGGCACACATCCTTTTGCTAACTAAGTGCAAAGCCCCAGACTCACACCCCTTTGCTGATAAGGTGTGAATCCTTTGAACCCTGAACAGAGTATAAAAGTTCAAAGGTTAGCGTTCTGTCTGGGGCTTTCAGTCACTGAAGAGTGGCATGGGACTCTGGGCAGCCGTAAGAGCTCCCAGTTTGTAAACCCAGATGTTGATGCTTTTCTGGTAAATATTAATTGTGATTTGGTCTGTTTATATTGTGTATGTTTGTAATTTGTTTGTATTTGTTCTTAAGTTCAGGTTGCTGGCTTTTCCTCCTGAACTAAGTGAATGATATTTGTATGTGTGACTAAAGTGAGATTGTTAACTGCATAAAGTTACTTTCCTTAGTAAAGCAGTTCAAAAGAATCCACGTTAGCAGCCTCCTGCCTGCTGGTTATTGTTGGTCTTTCACAGCCACAGTAGCTACTAGCCAGATTATTGCTACAGCCACCTACACCAAACTGTCAGCCAACTGCTGCTACCCAGACAGCAACAAAGTCACTCTGGATGATACAGCAAGGCACCATGAGAGAAAGAGGAATCAATGTGTGCAAAGCACTGACCCACTACCATCACCGCTTTGACTAACATCTCTCCTCAGGCCCTGATGATAATCCAGGACTCTGATCTCAAATGTCTTTGGAACAGCAATGCTTCCACTCCAGTGGCAGGTAGTTCAACATAAAGAAATATTATTTTCTCAAAGGAAATTATAATAAATAAGAGACACTGCAATTTGCTTTGCCATTGTACCCTAATATCCATAGGAACTTTCCATATGATTTGCAGCTAAAAACCTTCCATACATGTTGTTTCCATCATTACAGAGCAATGTCCTCAAGAACAGGTGCTGTTTTATTTTTTCTATTTGTGTTCTCAGGGCTTAGTACAGTGCTTCACATGTAGTAAGTTCTCAATAAATGTTTCCTTCATTCATTTCCATTTCTTCATATCCTGATATATAGCATTTAAAATTATAAATAATTCAAAGAATGAAAAGTGAATTCAAATAACTGCTTATTAAGCACTTATTTTTTCCAATGTTCTTAATATACAAAGACAAACATGAACTAGTTTTATCTTCAAAGAGTTTTTATCCTTTGAAGCATAAGCAAGTTGCAACATGTTGTCATTAACTTGTATATGATAAGTAGCATAAACAATATTTCGAGTATTGTATATCTGAAACTGATGGATGGCCTCAATATGTACTATTGAAAGCAAAGGAAGAACAATAAATTGGGAGCAATGATACCTTCTGTCCCTCAAGAAACTTTGGTAGATGCTGTACAGTAGTTTTATTGGGGTAAAAAATAAATGAGGAGAATCAGGATAAGAAAGGATAGAGGGACTGAAATTCCTGTTAGCTACACAAATATTCAATGGAAAAAAAAATCACTTCTCCCATAAAGAAACAAAGTAGCATCAATATCACAACTGAGATATAATAATAACCCTCTAATAGCGCTCCTTTTGTTAAACTTATAGAATAATGTATACTTTTATAGTTAAAAAATAAAAATAAAAATCAGAAAAGTACAATGTATATCAATAGTAAATTGAATGAAAACATTACAAATATAAAATCAGAGAAAATTAATTTGAAAAAGTTTGACCCTTCATATGTGAAATTTTAAAATATTCACAAAATAATATACTTTTTTTCCAACTAACGTCTCATATGTTACCTATAATCACATGACAAAGGAGAGGCAAAAGAACAGAAAGGGAATTTTATATAATAAAGATGGCAATGATGATGATGATGATGATGATGATAAAGAAAATAAATTTGTGTGCTTACTAAAATGTTTCTCACACATCTCATTTGAGCCTCATTATTTCATGTGTTTCACAGGTAAAAATAAGTAATATTCTCAATTGACAGATGATATGCTTGAAAATCAGTGAAGTTAAGTGATTTGCTCATTGTTGCACAAGTATGAGATGGTTAGAGGCAATAATTAAATCTTCAAACTCAGGTCTTCCTCATTCTAAGTCAAGTATGGTATTCAATATAAGCCCCTGTGTATTCTCTTATATTAGCTTATTACACAAACATGCAATTTAGCTATAATGACCTAATAATTCACCAATTGACTCTTGGACAACTCAGTAATTTAGTCATAGTGTATGAATTGAACCCATGAGATTTGGTCCATGATAAAAAATATTCATCTCCAGAGGCCATACTTTAACCATTAGAAGGTATGATTACCACATGGTAAGCTTTCTGGTTTAATAGTAAAGATTATCCATCTGGTTTAATAGTAAAGATTATCCATCAAATATCTTCTTTGCCCACTTTAAAGTAACAATGATAATAGTACATGCCCATATTTTCTGCTGTATATTGTTTCTAGCATGAATTTCCTATACTATGTATTTTGTAAAGTCCAGCCACTGTCTCAAACTTTATTTAAATGCCATTTCTGCTCCGTCATATACAACATTGATTATAAAGATGTTACAGTAGATATATATATATATATATATATATATATATATATATATATATATATATATATATATATATACACTGCTTGACATCATTTATGATGAGAATAGGTTGCTATAGAAATGATGGCAATTTGTTCCTTATCTCAGCTACTTATTGTCTCTGGCTGCATAACATATAAATGCTCTCAGGATGATCTGGCAGATTTGGTTCTTGTAAGAAGCTTCTTGAAGACTTGCTTTTTCATCTGCTGATCTTTTGCTATTTTGTGAAACAATATATAAGGATATAATCTCTTTCTCTGTCATGTTTGGCAAATGATATTGCATGCTAAACTGGTGGCTTTTAGCTGCTATGTCTCTTCACTTGGCAAGAAGATCAAATGTTTATACACTAATGAGATTTCTGAGCTCTTTGGACCTTTTCTTTTGGGTGATTAGTTTATATCTTTTAAAATATGTCCAACAAGTGATATTAATCAGTCAATATCTTTACCTTTTATTGTTGTTATTTAGTTGTTCAGTCATGTCCAACTGTGACCATGGACAAGTCACTTAACCTCTCTGATAGCTTGTTCCTTTATCTGTAAAATGGGAGTGATCAGACTTTTACACACCTTTTAGGTATAATGATACCTTGTGGGGATGATGGTATACTGAATTAGATGATGTGCAACATGCTTTGTACATCTTGAAGCCTTCTATAAACATCATTTATTCTTAGTAGAGAGTTGTTAACAGGGTCAGAAGATGGATGAAGACTAAAAAAAAAGCCATTAAGTCTGATAACCAGAACAGTCTTTGGTGATATTTTAGAAACTAGTTTCTGTCAAAAGATGGTGACAGAAAACAGATGGTGAAGGGTTGGAAAGACAGGGTAGTGAAGAAGTAGAGTCATTTGTGAGAGAATATTTATGACATTTTTCCTGATGAGGAGAGAGAAGAAATTATAGCTAGGTCAAGGGAAAGTTTTGATGGTGATTTTGCTTTTCATTTGGTTTGGTTTTGATTTTTAGGCTTATAAAGATTTCAGAATGTCTGTAACCAGATGGGAGTGAGTCAGTGGAAGGGGGGAGATTGAAGATATATAAAAATATGGATTCTGATCAAATCCAAGACAAGCTGTTTAACATCATGGTAATACAAATCTATGCCCCAAAACCTGATGCCAAAGAGGTGAAAGTTGGTGAGTTCTATGAAGAACTATTACATCTTCTAGAAATAACACTAAAAAAGGATACCACATTCATTATAGGGGATTGAATGCTAAAGTGGGAGTTGAAAAGATGATTAGAATAACAAACAGGTTTGGCCTTGGAGTACAAAATGAGGCAGGGAAGAGACTAAATTTCGTCAAGATAGCTTGCAGATCGAACCAAACACTCCTTTTCAACAACCCAAAAGGTGACTCTACACACAGATATAAGTAAATGGTCAATATCAAAATCAGATTGATTACATACTTTGCAACCAGAGGTGTAGAAACTCTTTAGAGTCAATTAAAACAGGATGTGGTTCAGATCATGAGATTTTTCTTGCAAAATTCAGATTTATATTGAAGAAAGTATGGAAAACCATCAGACTATATAGGCATGACCTAAATATCATCCCTTATAAGTGAAGAATAGATTTAAAGGATTAGATCTGGTAGATAGAGCACCTGAAGAACTATGGACAGGGGTTTGCAACATTATACAGGAGGCACTAACAAAAAAAAAAAACATTTAAAAAAAGAAGAGCAAGAAAGCAAAATGACTGTCTGGTGAGACCTTGCAAATAGCTGAGGAAAAAGAAAAGCAAAGGGTAAAGAAGAAAAGGAAAGATATAACCAACTGAATTCATAATTTGAAAGGATAGCAAGAAAAGACAAGGTTTTCTTAAATGAACAATGCAAAGAAATAGAAGAAAACAATAGAATGAGGACAAGAGATCGCTTCTAGAAAATTAGAGGTATCAAGGGAAAGTTTCCTTAAAATAATGACCATGGTAAAAGACAAAAATGTCAGGAACGTAAGAGAAGTAGAAGAGATTGAGAAGAGGTGAGAAGAATATACAGAAGAACTCTAGAAGAATGATCAGAACATCACTGATAAACACAATTGTGTGGCTACTGATCTAGAGCCATATATCCTGAATAACAAAGTCAAGTAGGCCATAGGAAACATTTCTAACAATAAGGCTAGCAGAGGTGACAGAATACCAGATGAGCTCTTTAATTTAATCCTACATTAAGGTGCTACACTCAATATGCCAGCAAATTTAGAACACTCAGCAGTGGGTACTATATTGAAAAAGATGAATTACAAGCCTAAAGAAGGCTAATACCAAAGGATCTTCAAATTACCAAACAATTGTGCTCATTTGACATGCCAGCAAGGTTATCCTTAAGATTCTGCAAGCTGGGCAGCTGCTGCTGCCACTGCCACTGTCACCATCACCACCACCACCACCACCTTCTCTGCTACGGGCCTCCTGGGACCAGACGGTGAACAGCCTTTTTTTTCTGGAGGCTCGAAGAGTGCCCACAGGCATCCTGGCTCACTGCAGAGTGCTGTGGCGATGAGGGTGCCGCGACCCAATGGGAGTGGGAGGCTCAGGCGGTCCAAGGTAAAGTGGAGGTACACAGAAAGCTCATTGATGTGGAGTACTCTGTCCCAAAGAGGCAGAGGAGCCGTAAGATCCAGATTCTAAACATCCCGCCTCATCTTCAGTGGGAGGTGCTGCATCATGTCTTGGCTTGGTATGGGTCAGTGGAGGATTGTGAGCAAATAAACAATGATACTGAGACTTCTGTGGTCAATGTAACCTACAGCTGCAAGGAGCAGGTATGTCTTGAGATTGAGAAGCTGAATGACTTTCAGCTAGAGGGGTACACCCTGAAAGGTGCCTACATCCCAGATGAGTCTGCAGCCACGCGGACTCTATAGTCATGCCAACTAGCCATGGTTATTTATGGTCACAGGGGACAGCAGAGAGAGGCAGCCCCAGGAGTTGCTGCAGGGTATGAACCACCAGAATGATATTCCTCTTCATATTGAGTCTTATTGGTGCTAAACCCCAGGCCCAAACCCCTGTCTACTAGGTGTTGAGCCTATGTGGCATGAAGCTCTCAGGGTCCTAAGGGGAGTTGCTAAGACCACAGCAAATAGTAGGAGCCTGAGTTCTGGTCACTCAGATGATGTTTGATGATGGCTAAAGAGGGTACAAAAAGAGAGAACAGAGCTATTTGGGGGAGCAGTTCTCACTCTTGGAGATGTGTTGTTGTGGAGACTCTGAGCAGCTGTAGTTAAGAGCCCTTCAGCTTGTAAACCTGGATGTTGGGACTTTGTTAAACCCTGGTAACTATGCATTGAGATTTGAATCAGATAAGTTCTGTCTGTTGATGTTTGTAATTCATTTGTATTTGCTCTGAAGTTCAGGGTACTGACTTTTCCCCCTGAACTAAGTGAATGATATTTGTATGTTCCATTAAACTGAGATTGTTAACCCCTTTAATGATTACTTTCCTTACTAAAGCAGATCAAAAGAACCTGTGCTTACAGCATTTTTGTTGGGCTTGTGTTGGTTTTTCACCCCCACAGCAGCTGCTAGCCAAATTGTTGCAACAAGTATGCTGGTCCCAATTCATTTTATTGGAGCCATTATTGGGAAAGAAGGTGCCAACATTCGGAAAGTCACCAAGCAAATGCAGTCTAAGATTGATATTCACTGCAAAGAAAATGCAGGTGCATCTGAGAAGCTGATTAATATCTGTGCTTCTCCTGAAGATTGGTCAACTGCTTGCAAGATTATCATGGAGATCGTGCAGAAGGAAGCCCAGGATATGAAATTGCACTTCCATGGTATTTCATATCAGACCTGGCTTAGTGCAATGCACCTACGAAATTTCTTTGAAGATTTTGCCTCATGACAACTTTGTTGGCCTACTGATTGGGAAGGAAGGAAGGAACCTGAAGAAAATCGAGCAGGATACTGATACTAAGATCACCATCTTGCTGCTGGAGGATTTGACTCTATGTACTCCAGAAAGTACTATCACTGTTAAAGGTAGCATTGAGACTTGTAGAAAGGCCCACGAGGAGATCATGAAGAAAAGAAGGGTCTTATGAGAGAGATCTCAGTGCTATGAATTATCAAGCACACTTACTTCCTGGATTAAACCTGAATGCCCTACTGCTGGGATACCCTCACCCTCCACTTTGGGGGTTCCTTCGGCTACAACTGCTACTAGCTATCTGCCATATGGGCAAGAGGCTGAAATGGAGACCTTTCACCTATTAATTTCTGCCATGGCTGTGAGAACCATCATTTGCAAGATGGGCCAGCATATCAAGTAGCATTCTCATTTTGCAAGAACTTCTATCAAGATTGCCCCACCTGAAACACCTGATGCCAAGGAGAGGATGGTGATCATCACTGGACCCCCTGAAGCCCAATTTAAGGCCCAAGGAAGGATCTATGGGAAGCTCAAGGAGGAGAACTTCTTTGGCCCCAAGGAAGGCCCATATGAAAGTGCCCTCAACTGCTGCTGGGAGAGTCATCAGCAAAGGAGGAAAAACAGTGAATGAGCTGCAGAATTTGACCAGCGCTGAGGTGGTGGTTTCTCCCCATGGGATTCTTGATGGGAATGATGAGGCATTTGTGAAGATCACTGGCCATTTCTACATGTGCCAGCTCTCCCAGAGAAAAATCCAAGAGATTCTGGCCCAGGTTAAGAGGCAGCAGCAAATGCAGCAGAAGAATGCCAATGCTGACACCACAACTGGTGGCAGTGGTCCCACTGGGCCAAGCAGCCAGTCTCAGCTCAGGCAGAAATAGAGAGGTTAAGGAAATGGCCCATCTCAGCAAAAGATGTCAAACCAAAGTAAGACTAAATATAATAGAAGTAAGAGGAAACACTTATCCCTAAATCACAATTAGAAGTCCTACTTACCAAAAGCTAATTTGAAGACCAGGCAAATTTTGAATTTGTGTTTTTAAAAAAATTTCTATGTAATGTCCTCTCAAGTTTCTAAAACCTGGCTTTAAAGGAACCTACAAGAAGAAGGAAACAGCAACATCAACAAGAACAGGAGAATTAGAGTCATTTCCCTTGTGTTCTATTCTTTAGATTTGTTGTAAAGTGACTTGATGTTTATTGTCCTTGATATTCTCCTGCCATTTTAGAAATTGGTCAAATTAAGCTTTGTGTTCTTACCTTACCAACTTGAACAGAGAGAAAGAAAGGCATTGCTCCTTATCCACTGCTCATGAAAATAAGCCAGTGGCATGATTCGTGGACTAGAATTATATCCAGTAAATTGTCAACAAATATAATTAAACATTAAATTACATACCCCAAGTCAGTGGCATTTAAAAAAAAATTGGTTGCATTTTTACTGAGGGAAATGCTGAGTGTGTTGGCCAGGACATGGAAAGAATATGCATTTTACAAAACTACCTGTCGCATAGAGAGCACTTAAAAAACAAACAAAAAAAAACCCAAACCAAAAACAAACAAAAAGAAAACCATTTCCTTTCTTTTGGCAATCTGTACATTTGATAAAAAAAGTAGTCCCAGAACTGTTTTTTTTTTCATTTTAAACAAAGCAGATTTAAAATCTGATTGGCCACCAGAAGCAAAATGAGATAATTGAGCAAAAAAGCACAGAGTATTTTGAACTGGTAGCTGATGGGAATAAAATTGGAAAACAAAAACTCAGGCCTTATAAGGCTTCTGCCACCAAAATTTGCCAAATTTAGTCAATGTCCTATGATCCTGAACAATGCCAATAGGAGATCAGCAACGCCACTTGTATTTTTCCTTTTAAAATGGGTTTTAAAAGAAGAGGTCCTCTTTTGGGGAACAGAACCAAGAAGTGATGACGAGATGCTGGGAGTGTGTGGGATTGAGCTGAACCAGGAGACTGGACTGTTTGCCCTCCTTGATTGGATGTATGAATCCTTTGTGCCTCTGACCATCAATGCCTAAAGAAACAATGCTTCAGTACAGATCCATGAAGTCCATGTGGACATTCATGGTGTTCAAACAGCAAGCTTCCTCTTCAGTTCTGTAGGCCATGTGATCTGTTGGGCCATTTCTAATGCTTATCATGCTTTTAAATGGTCACCACATCCAGGGAGGGGAAGCAAAGATTAAACACATGACCATATTTAAAGAAAAGGAAAGGCTACATACCCAGTCACTTTCATGGGTCACACTAAACAACCTGGAAAGTCTAAAAATGAGCTAAACAAGTAAAAAAACCCAAAAGTGTTCAAAAAAGCCACCTAAAATAAAGCCTCCTAGACAGGCTTAAAGCTAAAATACAGCAGGATTGATACACAGTCTGCAACCAACCAGCTGAAAATAAATTAGTCAAAAGACAGGGATGTAGGAAAACTAAATGTCTCTCCAATTTCAAAATGTAATTTGAAAAAAAATGATTGTGCTACTATGCATTCAGGTTTCTCCAATAAACTTCAATCTGCCTCAAAAAAATATTCTACAAGCTAGGCTTCAGCAATAAGTGAATCAAGGATTACTAGATCAGGCTGGTTTGTGAAGAGGCAGAAGGACTAGAGAAAGTATTGTTGATATTAGCTAGATTATGGAGAAAGCAAGGGAGTTCTAGGGGAAAAAAAAACTACTTCTGCTTCATTGACTGCACCAAACCTTGACTATGGATCACAACAAAACGTGGCAAGTCCTGAAGGAGATTGGAGTACGAGTTCATCTTGTCTCCTGAGGAAACCGTATGTAGGCCAAGGAGCAACAGTTAGAACTGAACAGGGATCAACTAATTGGTTTAAGGTTGGAAAAGGAATATAACAAGGCTGTATGTTGTCATGTATTTGACTTATATGCAGAGTACATCACATGACATGCCAGGCTGGATGAATTAAAATCTGGAATTAAGGTAGCTGGGAGAAATAAAAATAATCTCAGATGTGCATATGATACAACTCTGATGGTAGAAAGTAAAGATGAGAGTGAAAGGGGAAAGTATAAAAGCAGGCATGAAGCTTAACATTTTAAAAAAACCTAAGATTTGGCTCTTCATTGGCTCTTCAAACCATCATTTACTGGCAAATAGAGAAAGAAGAAGTGAAGACTGTCAGATTTTATATTCTTTGGCTCAAAGATCACTGCAGATGTCAACCATAGTCATGAAATAAAAAGATGCTTCCTCCTTGGAAGGAAAGCTGTGGCAAATCTGGACAGCATACTAAAAAGCAGAGACATCACCTTGCTGACAAATGTCTGTATAGTCAAAGCTATGGTTTTTCCAGTAGCAATGTATGATTGTAAGAGTTGGACTATAAGGAAAGCTGAGAGCCACAAAGTTAATAGTTGAATTGTAGTGCTGGAGAAGACTTTTGAGAGTCCCTTCGACAGCAAGCACATCAAATCAGTCAATACATAAAAAATTAATTCAGACTATTTACTAGAAGGTCAAACACGAAAGCTGAAGCTTAAATGCTTTGGCTACATAATGAGAAGATAAGACTTATTGGAAAAGACCCTAATGTTGGGAAAGACTGAAGGCAAAAGGATAAGGGGGCAGCAAAGGATGAGATGGTCAGATGGTGTCATAGAAGCGACAAAGATGACTTTGTACAGACTTTTAGAAATAGTGAAGGATAGAAGGGCCTAACATGCCCATTGAGGTCATGAAGAGTCAGATATTACTGAATGACTAAACAACAAAATATTCTGAGCAGTGGTTCACTCATCAATAAAATGGTGGTGTTAGATGGGACAATCTCTAAGACAAATCCTTTCCAGCTCTAAGATTCTAGTATATTAACACAAATAACTATAATACAGAAAAAGATCATTACATACATTGAAGATGTAGAAAATTTTCAAAGTTCAGATAGGAAGAGATCACTTTCACTTGGGCAAAATGCTGGTATTTATGGTGCTAGTCATGGGTGGATTAGGAATATTTTTATGGAAAAATGTTCTTTAAATTGGGCTTTAAAAGTACAGTTCGAAGGGGTGGACATTTAAGGGTTGAAGGATTGGCGTAAATAAATGGGCTCCATAGGCATAAGGGACTGAGTGTATGCAAAAGAAACAGAAAAAGTTTTCTTTCTGCCCATACACATATTCAGTCTTACCCTCAACAGAACCTTGATAAATATTTGTTGTTAATCAGTGATTCTGGATTAGAATTTGTTAAGGATTTTGTAGAAGAGTTTAAATAGGTGGCCTTGAGGTTTATTGCAGCTGTTAGGTTTTTGTTGTTGTTGTCGTCATAATTTTTTTTTTGTTTTTTGTCTTTTTTTGTTGTGGTACTGATTCTGGTTTCACTTAATAATAAGCTCATCAAAATGGGATTTGTAAAAATACAATAATATAATTTAATCATTTTTTACTCAAAACTCACATTTAAATCATAATAGTTAAAATAACTAGATGACATCCCCCATTCCTGACTTTCTCTTACTTTACTGCAGAAGGTTCCATACAGGACTGAAGGACATTATTCTATTTTTATCTGCCTTGTAGTTTGTTATGACCAGGGAATTAATCACCTATTAACTAAATTTCTGGGGATGGGTCACTCTGTGATAGGCTAGGCCTCAGATAGCAGGTACTACAATATCATTGCCCTACTCAAAGCTGTTATAGTTCAGTGGAACCTTCCAGAATTTTTTACCTGTTGTCACAGTGTTGGAGCATTCAGTCACTTGGATACCACAATAAGAATTTGATGAAAGGGACAAAAGAAAAGGTGATGAAAAAATATTAAAGACTATAGCTCCTGATTAGTAAATGAAAATATGATTCACTATTAACAAATGTGTTCTTTGAAGATTTTTATTTGTCAGTCATATAGTGATAAATCTCTTGAGGTATGGAATACTATGTGGCCATCTTAATAAGATCCATGACAAATCAACATAGATCAGTTCACGTTGTGAAAGAAAGGGGGAAAGAACACAGGTTCCTTAAATTAAGACAAGCTATTTGATAGGCAGATCATTGAATTATTCTATCAGTACATTTTCATATATGTAGAGAGATAATATGTGGTGAGAGAGAGAGAGAGAGAGAGAGAGAGAGAGAGAGAGAGAGAGAGATCTTAGAATGATGCTGCTGATAGAAAAATGAGCTGGGCATCCACGACTAGGTACCAGAAGTCACGCTGGATCAGAGCTGATACTATGCTTTTAATTACTAGACATGATCATCGTTTATTTTTAAAACAACAATATTCCATTTCTGACTGCAAAAATTATAGAACACCACAGTCTTAAAAGAATCCAAATTTCATTTCCAAAAATGAAAGAAGAGTTACATATAAGATTATGGCAATATATTACCATTTATGATGATATACAAACAGTTACATAGATGAAT
Source organism: Trichosurus vulpecula (assembly GCF_011100635.1). Classification (NCBI taxonomy): domain Eukaryota; kingdom Metazoa; phylum Chordata; class Mammalia; order Diprotodontia; family Phalangeridae; genus Trichosurus; species Trichosurus vulpecula. The sequence continues at coordinate 67,193,514 of NC_050579.1, forward strand.
GAATGAAACCAATTATTAAGTGTTTATCATGAAAAACAAAAGTATGGGCATGTATTGAGCTTGGGTGTAAAAGGAGGAAAGCCTAATTATTAGATTAATAAAATATTAAAGGAAGTAAAAGGCCTCTTCAATTTAGTTATGTATTATAAGTACACACGTATACAAAAATAAATAAATGAACGAAAAACAAATCAATATTTTTTAAAAAAATTATTAATGACCTACTATGTTCAAAGCATCATATTAAATTCTGCAAAAGAAAACAGAAAAGCAGAGGCAGTCTCTGTTCTCAAGAAGGTCATATTCTTATGAAGCAGACAATTATAGAAAGTTCAAACTTCAAGGCAAATGGAAAAGTCCAATGGTCCTTTGGATACAGCAATCAATCAAATGGTAATAAATCTTCTCTAATGTCATTTCCACTGATAAAATGATACACATTTCTAACGTTGAGCCATTTGATAGTACTTTGGACTTGGAAGCAAAGGCTTTCTTTTCAGTGATTTTTATTAATTCCCCTCACAGACAGTGATGAGAATGAAACAGATGTTTAGGTTACATTGTTTTCCATTAGTTTTTCTACTACTTTTGTTTCCTTTGTATGCCCTCCTTTTTGTGGCCAAGGAACCCATAAAAATTCATTTCAGATAGAATGGGGAAGATGTTTTCTGATTTTTTTCAGCTCTTACAGGGGAGCATTTTAGCAAGTACTCAAACTACCTCTTTCTGATGCCCACTTCTGTAACATGTTCTTCTTAAATATAACAAATCATATTTAACTATTAAAATACATTTTAAAAGATAAATAATGCAGTTTTATCATCAGTATTTTTTTTCTTTTTTGGAATGTTTGAGATTGGGTAGGATGAATGGAGTTGAAGGGCAATTATTGCATGATGACAGAACAAATGAGCTATAAAGTGCACAATAGCTTTCATCTCTGTGTGTAAATTAGGTACTTTGGTTAGAAATACTGCCTATTACAGGGCAAGATATTAGCATTTGTTGTCAATTATAATTTGCAGCAAACAAATCAACAATGAACTATTAGTACAGATCATCTAATAGGCTGAACTGTTTCCATACGAACTGCTGTCTAACCCTCTTATATGTGTGAAACAGTTATTTTTTTTCAACTCAAGTATCAGGTTTTACATTTATCCCTATTAAATTCTATCTTACTGGATTTGGTCTAATGTTCTGTCTTGTGGTGCGTGCGTGCATGTGTGTGTGTGTGTGTGTGTGTGTGTGTGTGTGTGTGTTGATTAGTTTGGCTAGAACATGGAGTATATGAAATAAATCTGGAAGGGTTGGGAATGAACAATGCTTCAAGAAGACAATTTTGGCAGCTTTGTGGCAGACTGATAGTAAAGGAAATGGCAAGGAGAACAATTAGGATTTTATTGTAGTAGTCCCAGTTAAAAGTTATACTGAGTTGAACTAAAGTGATGACTTTGTGAAGCAGAGAGGTAAAGGATATAAAGAATATTATACAGATAGTACTGGTGAATCAGGAGCTGATTAGATGTGAATATAAGCAAGAATGAAAAGTCAAAGACGACTGAGCACATGGACCTTCGTAACTGTTAGAATGATGGTGGACTTAACAGTAATAGCTAAGTCTGTAACACTGAGTTTTCACATAAATAAAATTAGCTCCATTTTGTATTTGATATGTCAAAAATTATGTCCTATAGTCAGCTTCTAACATGTAATCAGAATTCAGGTGCAAGATTAGGGGTGGGATGGTATAGACTTTGCACTAATCTTCATAGAAATGACCGTTGACATTTGGGGAGCAGATGAAATCATCAAGAATGAATGTAGAAAATGAATGAGTCAGGACCTAACCTTAAAGGACACTCACTGTTAGAGGATGGGAAAATTAATATGATTCAACAAAGAAGGATTGGGGCAGCAAGCACACCAGCCTTGGAGTCAAATCTCACCTCAGATATTTAGTAGCTGTATGCTCCTGGTCAAGTCACTTAACCCTCTTGGCCTCAGTTATTCATATTTATAATGAGCTAGAAAAGGAAATGGCAAACCACTCTAGTATCTTTGCAAAGAAAACCCCAAATGGAGTCATAGAGAATTAGACAAGACTGATATAATTCAATAGCAAGAAAGAAGGATGAGGAGTGGTCAGACAGGTAGGAGAAATAAGAGTAGTCATATGAACACTAATTATGCAACAGTAGTAGTATTACATGAAAACAGAGGACACAGTATTTAGGAGAACATCTGAGATAGTCAACTATCAAAATTAATTAAAGAGGTCAAGAAAGATGGAAACTAAGAAAAGGCCATTAGATTTGACTGCATGGAGATCACCGGTAACCTTTGAATGAGCAACTTTACTCAATTTAGAGGGTTAGAAGTCATATTCTAAGGGACTGAAAGTGAAAGGGATTGAGGAACTTGAGGCAGAATGAATTTTTTTCCCCTCAAAGTTTACCTAGAAAAGGAAGAGGTATGTAAAGCAGGATCCTGAAGCAATGATCAGATGCTTTGAAATGCACACACACACACACACACACACACACACACACACACACACACACCTTAAGGATGAGGGATATTTGTACACTGACTAGAAAGAGTCAATACACAAAGACAGATTGCAGATTAGATGGGAAGTTGATATTTGAAGAGACATACTCTTTCAGAAATTAGGGAGAAGAGGATTAAGGAAGCGAGTAGAGGCATTGGTCTTGTCAAGGAGAGGAGACACCTCTTTATTAGAGTCTGGAGTAAAAAGAGAGGATATAGGAGATGATATGCAGGTATATTAAACTGTGTTTGGGGGCAGGAGGAAAAGCTCGCAGTGGATGATCTCAACAATCCTGCCTGACATGAAATCTTGAGAAAAATTCATCATTCAGTCAAAATCACTTGTTTTATCCATTATCATAGTAAGAAAATTTTTTTTACATATAACTTACAGAATAATTCTGGCATGACAAGCTATGGAAGAAAGAAAGAGCCGGCATTTTGATGGCAGTTGACATTCAAACTTTCAGGAGGAAAATATTTCTTAGATTCTGTATTACATACAGAGCAAAAATAAAATCTCCCACCTCCTAACATTTTCCTCTAAGGTATTGGTTTGGAGTGAATTTAGAAGATCATATTTCAAGTGTATTTCTTTACCAAAGGAAAAATAAATAGATAGATATGGTGGATGTTAGTAGGCAGCAACTGTTTATTAAAAAATATTCATAAGAGAGTCAAAGGAAGTAAAAAAACCTACTGAATAAGATAGATGTTACATAGTGAGAATGAAGAATATCAGATGGATGGACATAGTGCTCTATTGGTCTCTGCATAATGTCAAGATAGTCAGATAATATCCTTTCTATCTCCTAGCATGTTGGTACATTTCTGATGACAAAGTAATGGGGGTGGGGAACAGGGGGAGCAAGGACAGGAACCATAGAGAGGCTGTGATCCACATCATTGTAAGGCTGAGTACATAGATCCATCCAAGTAATGGAATATCAAGGCATGTTTAAACAATATATATTGCCCTCATTAATGGTAGTGATTTCCTTAAGAAAAGATTTTCTCTTTTATGAGAATACATGATGCTGCTTAGGGAAATGTGAGACTGAACTGTCTGAATGATTGTGCACTACACAGTATGTCACTTTGCTCTTGGACTATATGCTGAATCACTGAAGTAGGGCATGCATGTTCTCAGGTAATTGGCTGATGAATCTGCACTCTGAATTTATACAATTTGATTAGTTCCACTGGCAGATAATTGGTAATTAGATGGTACATAAAATGTCATTTTCTTCCATGCTTCATCTTGCAATCTTATTTCCCAGATAACATTTGTTAGAACATAAAATCATGGGCTAAAATGAAAACAGTTTTATATCCTAAATAATGCAACAGAACAGGAGATAGGGATTCATTAATAATTGTTTATGCTGATGGTAACAATGAGTTCGTTCATTTTAAAGGAAATATGATTTGGCTTTATTTGTGTTTCATTGTAACATTTTAAGATAAATTGTCTAAGGACAGTAACCCTTTGCTGTGAAAGATTAAGACTTACCACATGATACTGCTTTAGCTTGGGCTGTATTCTTCAATTTCAGAATGATTTTCTTTGTATAGTTCTACTCTGAATGTGTCTGACTTGGTCAGTTCCAGCTCCAGCTTCTACTGTTGAAGATGTGAGTAGAAGAAGGAAGGATGGTGGCAGTAGTCAAAAGCTTATGTTATTTATTCGAGGAAATGCTGTATCAGGTGCGCCGATTATTAGAGGGACTAATCAGTTGCCAAAGCCTCCGATTATAATTGGAATAACTATGAAGAAGATTATAACGAACGCATGTGCGGTTACGATTACTTTGTAAATTTGATCATCACCAATTAGAGTTCCAGGTTGACCAAGTTCTGCGTGAATTAATAGACTTAGGGCGGTGCCTACTATTCCTGCTCAGGCACCAAAGATAAGATATAGGGTGCTGATATCTTTGTGGTTAGTTGAGAATAATCAACAATTAACGAACATAGGTAAAATGGCTGAGGTAAGCATTGAACTGTAAATTCAAAGACAGAGACTAATAATCTCTTTTTACCATTAAATTGAAGCCAAATGTTAAGGTGCTTAGCTGTTAACTAAGAAGAAGTGGGATAAAAACCCACCAATTTAGTAGATAAGGGTTGTTGGGAGATCTCCCGGGGCCTCACGCCTTTTTTTTCTTCCAAAGGCGTGAGGCTGGTAGGTGCGGCAAAGGTTAGGTGATTCAACACCTGCTTAAGGCTTTGAAGGCCTTTGGTCTAGTTTGAACCTAAACCTTTAATATGGCTTTGAAGTATATATTACGTTGAATTGCAAATTCAAAGAAGTAGTTAGAGAACTGCCGGGGCCTGATGAAAGAATTTAGCTTAATTAAAGTGTTCGATTTGCGTTCGGATGATGCAAGATAAAGGCTTGTAATTCTTAGTTATGATAGGGTGATGAATATAGGGGTTAGTGGAAGTAGGAGTGATGAGATAATTGTTAGTGATGGGATGATATTGATTGTTTTGGTTTGTTGATGGGGTCATTGAAGTTTGGAATTGTTTGTGGATGGAGGTATGGTTAGTGTTGATACATAGATAATTCGTATGTAGAAAAAAAGGTTTAATAGGGCGGATAGTGCTATTAGTATGGCTATGGGAATGTTGTTATGTTCTACCAGTTCTTGTAGGATTAGTCATTTTGGTATGAAACCGGTAAGGGGAGGTAGGCCTCCTAGGGATAGTAGGGTGAGTAAAATGACGATAGTTATTGGGGTTGATTTGTTTCATAGGTTAGCTAGTGATTTGATTTTTGTAATTGAGGAGTGATTAAGGGCTAAGAATAGAGTTAGTGTTGCGGCGATGTAAATGATTAAGTTTAAGAGTATTAGGGTAGGGTTGATTAGGATGATAATGGTTATTCATCCTATGTGGGCGATGGATGAGTAGGCTAGGATTTTTCGTAGGTGTGTTTGGTTTAGTCCGCCTCAACCGCCTAGTAGAGTAGATGAGAATGCTAGGATAGTTAAAATTTTTATGTTGAGGGAGGGGGAGATTTGGTATATTAGTGATGTGGAGGCAATTTTTTGTCAAGTAAGGAGGATTATGCCTTATGCAAGAGGGATTCCTTGGGTAACTTCGGGTACTCAGAAATGTAAGGGTGCGAGTCCAAGTTTTATGGCTAAGGCTAATGTTATAATGATTGAGGAGGTTTGATAAGAGATTTGAAATAGGGTTCATTGGTTTGTTATTCAAGCATTGTTGATGATAAAAAATATAATTATTATGGAAGTGGTTGCTTGTGTTAGGAAATATTTGATGGCAGATTCTGTGGCTCGTGGGTGGTTGGGATATGTTATTATAGGAATGATTGCTAATGTATTGATTTCTAGGCCTATTCAAGCTATAAGTCAGTGGCTACTGAGTAGGGTGAGTGATGTTCCTAGGAGAAGACTGATAGAGATAATTAGTAGTACGTAAGAGGACATTAGTATGGGAAGGGTGTTAACCAACATTTTCGGTCATGTGGTGACAATCAGTCATATATTTTCTTGTGTGATAATTAGATTTTTTAGGGTGAAGGAGCCATTAATAGTCTTAGAGATGGTCTTTCCCAATCTATTGTAAGGATTAAGGTTTGTCATCTATTCATTACCCTGAGAGGACAGTGAGATAGTTCTTGTAGCTACGATGATAATGATAATGATGATGACACTTAAAATAGTAACAATGAAAGGCAGCATGGATGGAGAATTGATCTTGGAGTCAGGAAGAGCCAAATTCAATTCCTGCCACTAACACATACTGGACATATGACTTAGGCAACTCATCTAACCTCCCAGTGTCCCAGGAAACTTCTTAAGTTACAGATGTTCCTCATTGGGATTTTCCTGAATCTATGAAATCACAGGTCCAAAAAATACCCCACCAATACCACCAGGCATTGGTAGAAGAATTTTCCTAACCTGTATTTCCATACATAAATGAAAAGATGTATCTGGAAAAACAGTACCAAGGGACAGTGCTTCAAAGGCACTGCTTCAAAATTTGTAATGCATTTTAAATTATCTCTTCTGGATGCCACAAAACTATGTGAGGGAAGTACTACACTTATCTTTATTACTACTTTGCAGATGAGGAATCTGAAATAAAGGAAAAAGTGAATTATCTAGTGACTTAGCTGTTGAGTGGAAAAAACAGGGTTGGAACCTAGTGTCCTCCTGGCTGACTCCAAGTGTGAGGTCTACACTAGTGAAGCAAGATAGAAATATTGTTTTCCAATCCAGGTACAGAACATCTTAAAATGGAATTATCTGGTGTTAAGATTAATTATCACTGTTATTTTTTTTACTAGAACAGTTTATTTTATATTGCAATAAATTATTGAGACATCTTTTCAAAAATCTTTCCTCTTACAAAAAAAGGATTAAATTGACTTTTGAGTCTATCTGAATAAATGATGTCATAGTAACAGTAATAAAACATTTTTAAAGCACTTTTAAATTTCTAAAGACTTTTCTCACAATAAATTTGTGAGGTAGAGATTCAGGCATAATTAACATTATTTTATTTTATAAGTAAAGAAATGGAGATTAAGAAAGGTAGAATGACTTACCTTAAGTTGCATAGTAAATAGAAGAGCTAGGATATGAATTTAGGTCTTCTCAGTTGAAGTCCAATATTCTTTCCATTATATCCCCCGTAAGAGAAAAGGATGGTGTTAAGGCAAACAGACTTTTCCCTTTTCTTGCCTTTTGGGATACTAAGACTATCAAGTCTTCCCTTTGTTTGAATTGGTGTTTCAACATTCCAGCTATCAGCTGCTGTGGGGGGTGTAAAATCAACAACAACCAGCTCACAGAATGCTGCAAAAGTCCAGGTTCTTTTGATCTGCTTTACTGAGGAAAGCAACATTAAGAAGTTAACAAGCTTACTTTAATCTGGCATATAAATATCACCCCTATTAGGTGCTAAGCCTATATGGTTGTGAATTGGTAACTAAGGTGGGGCTCCAGGTGGGGCCAGTGAAGGGAGGTGCTAACACCAGAGCCAATTGAAGGAGCCTAAGTTCTGGTCACTCAGATGACGTTTGATGATGTCTGAAACTGCACAAAAAGGGAAGACAGAGCTATTTGCTTAGGGTTTTCACTCTTGGTGGCATGCTGATGTGGAAACTCTGGGCAGCTGTCGCTAAGAGCCCTCCAGCTTGTAAACCAGATGTTGGGAGTTTGTTAAAGTCTGGTAGTTATGAATTGGGATTTGAATCAGATAAGGTCTGTCTGTCAATGTTTGTAATTTGTTTGTGTTTGCTCTGAAGTTCAGGGTGCTGGCTTTTTCTCCTGCACTAAGTGAATTGTATTTGTATGCTGGATTAAAGTAAGACTGTTAACCCCTTAACATTGCTTTCCTTAGTAAAGCAGATCGAAAGAACCTGAGCTTGTAGCATTCTGTGAGTGGGCTTGTTGTTGATTTTCTACCCCCACAGCAGCTGCCAGCTGGATTGCTGAAACAATTGGTGGGAAACCTTTTGCTGTCTTTGTATTGCAATATTTCTCAGCCATTTCTCTGCATTAAGACCATCAGGATTCATTGACTCCTCTATGATGTAATATTGGGGGTGGGGAAATTTCACACACCCAGTCTGGGTGAGGTCAGAGCCTTCAGGGCTCTGAACAGGATATAATTGAGAGGAACTTGGTGTTTGACTTTTGGGGCACACTCATGGAAAGAGTGTTGAGACTTTGGGCAAGCCATAACTGCCCCCCACCCAGTTTGTAAACCAGACCAGTTAGTTCTTCTCTGGTAACTATGTATTGTGATGTGAATCAGACAAGGTCTATCTGTTGATGTTTGTAATTTCTGTTTGTATTTGCTTGGAAGTTCAGGGGGATGATCTTTTCCCCCAGAACTAAGTGAATGATAGATGTATGTTTGATTAAACTGAGATTGTTAACCCCTTAAAGTTGCTTTCCTTAGAAAAGCAGATCACAGAACCTGTGTTAACAGGCCTTCTGTGTGCTGGTTGTTGTTGGTCTTATATAGCCACAGTAGCTGCTAGTCAGATTGTTGCTACAGAGCGAAAGAGAACAAGAGAGGGAGATTAACTTCACTCAGATCACTACCACCATAGCTATCTGTTTCTTTATTCTCATCTTCCTTCTCAGTCATTTTCCCAAAATTTCTTGGTTCTATCAGACAAACCCTAATGTTCCCTCAGTTCTCCTCATGATCTATATGGTAGACATAGAATGTCACATAGATATCAGTGAGATCTCTTTACAAACTTAGACCAGATTACTTTGGGGAGACAAATAAGCAATCTACCAAAATAACAACTATTCATGGGAAATCCATTTACTCCGGGCGTACAAAGAAAGGCCAAATCACCAAATAGTCTTTGTCCTCAGGGAGCACATTTTTTTGGTGAAAATAATGAGGCTTTAATCTTCAAGATCAGAGGCTAGACCCTTAAGACTGTAATTGCCAATACATTAGATTGAAGAAGCCTATATCACCCCACAACTGACATTCATATTTTGCTGTCTTCTGTTATCTACTCTCCAATTCTTTCTGGAAAGAAAAAAAGAGCGATCATAAATGGGAAATTGATATAAGCATAGGTTAAACCTACATTTACCTAGAGACTGTGAAAGCTCACTCTCCGTAGCTTCATGCTATCTAAATGAGGAGGGTAGAAAAAGAGACAACCTCCATAGGAATTGTTCTAGGCGGCATACTCCATATTCTCCAATCATGAGCCCTACAGAAGATAACAGTGAACACTTTTCTCTTAACTTTACTTTAAAGTTTTTTATATCATATGTCACAAGAATTGGTCAAAAATTCTTCCTCCTTTATGAATTACTCTATATCACGTCTTTAATTCTCTGGGAAGAAGTCATCCACTCAGAATTCCAAGTCAGTTCTAGTTATCAGAATTTTCAGAGTGTACTATAATTTCAAGACAGGTATACCAAGATAAGGTCAAAATGGGTATGTGATCTAGATATAAAGAGTGATATCACAAGCAAATTAGGAGAACAAGGAATAGTTTACTTGCTGGATCTATGTAGAAGGGAAGAATTTATGATGAAACAAGAGATAAAGAATATTATGAAATGCAAAATGGATAATTTGGATTACATTAAATTAAAAAGATTTTCTACAAACAAACAATGCATGCAAGATCGCAAGGAAAGGACAAAGACGGGAGAAAAAAATCGACAGCCAGTATTTCTGATAAAGGCCTAACTTCTCAAATATTTAGAGAACAGAATCAAATTTATAAGAATACAAATCATTCCCCAATTGAACAGGCAGTTTTCAGATGAAGAAATTAAATCATCTATAGTTATATGAAAAAGTGTCCTAAACCACTATCAATTAGAGAAATGCCAATTAAAATAACTCTGAGGTAAAACCTTATACCTCTCTGATTAACTAATATGACAGAAAAGGAAAACGGTAATTGTTACAGAAGATATGGGAAAACTGGAACACTAATACATTGTTGGTGGAATTGTGAACTGACCCAACCATACTGTAGAGCTATTTGTAACCATTCCCAAAGAGCTATGAAACTGTGCATACCCTTTGATTCAGCAATACCACTATTCGGTCTGTATCCCAAAGAAAACAGAAAAAAGAGAAAAGGACCCTCATGTACAAAAATATTTATAGCAGTTCTTTTTGTGGTGGCAAAAAACTGGAAATTGAGGGAATGCTTATCAATTGGGAAGTGGCTGAACAAGTTGTGGTATATGAATGCAATGGAATACTATTCTGCCATAAGAAATGATGAGCAGGCAGATTTCAGAAAAATCTGGACTTACATGAATTGGTGCTGAGTTAATTGATCAGAACCAGGAGAACATTGTACACAGTAACAGCCAATAAATTGCGTGATGATTGACCTTTACAGACTTAGTTCTTCTCAGTAGTACAATGATCTAAGACAATTCCAAAAGGCATGATGGAAAATGCTATCCACATCCAGAGAAAGAACTAAGGAGTTTGAATGCAGATTGAAGCGTACTATTTTACTTGTTTTTGAATTTCTCTTAGTGTTTCCCTTTTGTTTTGAGTCTTCTTTCACAACATGATCTATGTGGAAATATGTTTAATATAACTGTATGTGTATAACCTGTATCACATTGCACATTTCTTTGGGGAGTGGGAAAGGGAGGGAGAAAAAAAACATTAAACAAAATCTTTTAAAAGTGAATGTTGAAAACTATCTTTAAATGTAATTGCAAGAAAATAAAATACCATTAAGTGGGGAAAAAAGCATGTGACTAGCTGGAATCAGAAAGAGACTATCTTGGGGCAGCTAGGTGGTGTGGTGAGTAGAGCACCGGCCCTGGAATCAGGAGAACCTGTGTTCAAACCCAGCCTCACACACTTGACACAGGTACTAGCTATGTGACCTTGGGCAAGTCACTTAACCCCAATTGCCCTGCTTAAAAAAAAATGAAAAAACAAAACAAAAAAAAAAGAGACTATCTTGTTTTGAAATCAAAATCATTATCTCTGATTCTTAGACTTATCATTTTTCTTCAGCTGTGAAAATGAATCTTAGTTTTCTTTATGGATCAGGGGAGCCAGAAGGGTTTGTTTCTACCATGATTGCCTTGCTAGATTTCTTGCAAATGGGATAGATAAATTAGTTAGGTAGAACAAAGGTTAGAACACTGGACCCTAGTGTCAGGAAGACCCAAGTTCAAAGAGAGGCTCAGACACTTAGTAGCTCTGTGACCCTTGGCAAATCATTTAACCTTTCTCTGCCTCGGTTTCTTTAGCTATAAAATGGACCTTGTAGTAATACCTCCCTCCTTAGATTTTTGTGAGGATCAACTAAGATAATATCAACCCAGTGACTAACACAGTGTATGGAACTTAGTAAGCATTTAATAAATGTTTATTCTACCCCATTCCAATCATTAACATCCATCAATGTACATCCTATGATTTCTTATGTGTGCAATGGCTTACAGGCCATAGGGGCATCTTCTTACTGGAAGCAGCAGAGGGATTTGGCAACCCTCTGGGTGCATGAGCAACCTTTTAAGGATTGTACTGCTCACATCCTGGAGTGAGGAAAGGGCTATAAAAAGTACCCTAAAAATTATCTGCTTGCCCAATCCTGGCCTGATTACCATGGAGGCAGGGATCCTACCTTGTAGTCAACACACACACAAATGTACAAAATCTTCTGCAAATGATTCCACTCACCTTGGGTAAATGGAATGTGCACAGACATATGGATAAAACTGAAGTCTGAAAGACTAATAGCTCTTCTTGAGTGAGAAATCAGAAGATAGCTCATCCAAATAGTAGCACTGAATGAAGCAAGGCTGGCAAAAGAAGGCCAGCTTACTGAAGTCAGAGCTTGATACACATTTCTCTGGAGTGGCCACAGTGAAGGTGAGCACTGTGAAGCTGATGTAGGTTTTGTGATAAAAGCTAATATAGTCAACAAGCTTGTAAGCCTACCAAAAGGAAAAAAAAAACAAGAGGCTCATGACAATGACTTGCAGAAAAATGCCATGCCACCATCATTAGTAGCTATGCTTCCACCACAATGAACTCTGATGAGGTCAAACAAAAATTTTGTGAAGACCTAGACACTCTCATCATCAGTGTGCCAAAAGTAGACAAAGTTATAATTCAGGGTGACTTTAATGCCAAAGTAGGCTCAGACTACCAGACACAGCAGTGAGTCCTTAGGAGGAAAGGAGTTGGAAACATCAACAGCAATAGTCACTTACTACTGAAGACTTGTAAATCTCATGACCTTCTCATCACCAACACTATCTTTCATTTACTTAAACATAATAAAACTTCATGGATGTACCTTTGCAGGAAACATTAGCATTTAGTAGACTATGGGACTGGAAGGAGAAGAGAAGAGATAGAGAGGATGTGAGAGTGACAAAGGCAATGTGACATGCAGAGTACTGGACTGATCATGGACTTAGCTTCCCCAATCTAAACATTCACATTCAACAAAAGCGGCACCCCCAATGCAAAATAACTACCAGAATTAATGTCAACATATTAGAGCTCTTCTCTGAGCAGAAACAGTTTGTTGCTAACTTGAAGAGAAAGCTGAACCAACACATGGTTGGCAACATTGGAGCAGAAAAGGATTGGGCAACTTTCAGAAATTTGGTGCTCAGTATTGCATTTGCTCATTTTGGTCAGAACACTTGCAAATATCGAGACTGGTCTGATGTAAAGGATGGGGAAATTCAGAAGCTGCTCAATGAAAAATGAGAACTCCACAGATTTTACCAGCAGGATAGTGCATCCACATCTAAGAAGGCAGTATTTAAGTACAACAAAAGCAAAGTGCAAGTTAAGTTAAGGGAGAGGCAGGATTCTTGGCTCGGTAAGAAGACCAATGAAGTTCAATTTAATGCTGATAGTGACAATCCAAAGAACTTTTATGATGCCCGGAAGGCTATTTATGAGTCAAAGACCTATGGTACATCTCAACTACTCAGTGCTGATGGAGGCCCATTGATAAGGATATGATCCTGAAGAGGTGGGCTAAATGAACACTTAGTGTTCTCAACAGACTATCATCAATCAATGCTGAACTACTGACTGTCTGTGTCAGGTTGAAGTCAATCCCTCTGTAGCTGAAGTTCCAACTGAAGAAGAGATTTCGAATGTCATTAGGTTATTTGTGCATGGCAAAACACCTGGCATTGGTCTATTCCAGCTGAGACTGGAGGTCCATTGCTCATACAAAAGCTAACTAAAATTCTCTAGGTTATATGGCAAGAGGAGGTTATACCCCAGAAGTTCAAGGACATCTCCATTGTCAATCTGTATAATAGTAAACCAAATAGATTATCCTGTGACAAATCACAGAGGGGGTCTTTCTCTTAGTCATTGCTGACTAGTTTCTTGCCAGTCCTCCTTAACAGGCTGATCCTTCACCTGAAGTTGCTCATTTACCTGAGAATTGACGTAGCTTCACAAAGGGCCAAAGAACAGTTGAAATAGTGTTTCCTGCTTGACAACTCCAGAAGACAGGAGCAACCACAGCTCCATCCACAACATTTATAGATCTGACCAAGGAATTTGATATTGTTACTGATGAAGGCTTATGGAAAATTATGAGAAAATTTGATTGCTTGAAGAAGGTCATCAGTGCTGTATGTCAATTTCACGATGGCGTGCTTTTCTGGGTTCTAGGTAATGGATGGTGCTCTCACCATTTCCCAGTAATCAACAGAATGAAATTAAGTTGTGTGCTTGCTCCCATGCTTTTTACCATCAAACACCTTTAAAGAGGTTGAACACAGCATCAAGGTCAGCTACAGCACTGATAGCAAATTCTTCAATGCAATTTAAAAAGACAAGCCAAGATGTAAGTGCAAGGAGTGTTAGTGCGTAATACATTTTTTTGGTTTGTTTGCAGAAGATTGTATACTCAATGTAACCTCTGAAGCTGAGATACAGCAAATTATGGATCAATTCTCTGTTGCTTGTGCTAATTTTGGCCTCACAATTAACACCAAGAAAACACAGGTGCCCCATCAGCCACCATCGCACCATCCATAAGTAGAACCACTGGTTACAACAATTGGAGAAGTTTTGAATACCGTGCATGCATTCACTTACTTTGGCAGTATACTTTATAGGGAAGTACACATAGATGATAAGGTTGATGCATGCATTGCCAGAGATAACTCAGTGTTTGGGAGGCCCCAAAGGAAAGTGTGGGAGAGAAGAGGTATTAGACTGCTTACCAAGCTGAAGGTCTACAGAGGCATTGTGTTGACCTTATTGTTGTATGCTTGTGAAACCTGGCCAATCTACCAGCCTCTTTCTAGGATGCTGAATCATTTCCATTTGAATTGTCTTAGGAAGATTTTGAAGATCACCAGGCAGGATGAGATAACATATTTCACTATATAATTGTCTCGCATTTTATCCTTTCTTTGCAAAAAAATGGGGTGCGACCATTATGTGAAGTTTTTTTTTTAGATTTGTGCTAGTATTACTTAAAAATCATTTATTACTAAACTGTGTCATTGGCAGATGAACTGTACAGTTTAACTAGCATAGGAAGATGCAAGTCTTGCTATATCATGTGACTTACTCATGACAGCTCTGTCTGTCCACCCACTCCCCTTGTGCCTACTCCTCTTCATCAGGTTGAAAGACAATACTGTTAGTACTGCAGTGCTCTAAACAAATCACTAAGTCAGCTTTTGAAAATATACTGACAATGCAGGTGTTCTGAGAATTCTAGTCTTGCAGCTCATGAGGCACAAGAGATAAATGTGTATCCATATGCCACTGGTGAATACATTGCTCCTCTTTACCTTTTAAGTTGTATGATGAACAGAATTATACTATGCAACTATTATATGATGAAAGGTTATAAACCAGTTTTTGGACTTAAAAAAACAGGGTATAATGATTATGCAGTGGTGATGATTATGTGGTGAAATATGGTATTGGGCACTGAATTCCTTTCTTGAACTAAACTACCAAGCATTCAAACTCTACTGCAGAGACTGAAACTCTGATGGGCTGGCCACATTATTTGAATGCCAAAATATGCTTGCCAAAAAGACTATTTTATGGAGAACTCACATAGGACAAGCGCTCCCATGGTGGTCGCAAAAAGTGTCACAAAGATACTCTCAAGGTCTCTCTTAAGAACTTTGGAATTGATGGTGTGACATGGTAGACACTGACACAGCACCACTCAGTATGGCATGCCCTCATCAAAGAAGGTGCTGTGCTCTACAAGCAAAGCAGAATTGAAGTAGCTCAAAAGAAACATGAGATGTGCAAATTTAGAGAATCCACCAAATATTCACATGGACTATTTGTGCTCAACTGGTGGTAGAGCGTTCTGAGATGGTATTGGTCTGATCAGCCACAATCAGAGACACTGTAACTTGCCTCTAACATAATGATGTCATCTGGTCCTCTTCGAGAGCAGAGGACAACAACCAATCAAATTCTGCTTCAAATTTCGACCACATGCTAGGATATAAAGAACAAAAATAAAACTTAGAAAAGTAGAAATATTAAATACCTTCCTTACCCCATGACATGATAAAAAAAAAGTTCCATAAAGATCCTTAGAAGAATTAATTAAATATTCATTGGAGACTAAATATGTTGATACTAAAGAATTTGTAAATCAACAAATGAATCATGGAAACAGCAGAAATTTTCACCAAAAAAAAAAGAATGAGACAAATCAGTAAAACATTTGAGATTCAATAAAAGCAGTCCCAAAGAGTAAATGTATACCTCTAAATACTTTTATGAACAAAAAGAGAAGAGCAAGTTGATAAATTCATGATTAAATAAAAAAGAAAAATAACAAATGTATAAAACTGAGAACTTTTCTAAACCTCTAACAAAAATTCTGGAGATGAGGAATGAATAAAATTTAAAGAAAACAGGAAAATTATGATTTAACTGAATAAAATTAGTTTTAGAGAACATATAAACTTTTAACTCATCTGTTTTTAAAAAGATATAAAAACAAATTGTCAAAATTAAAAAGGAGAAATCAGAGCAGAATAAGAAATCTAACAAATTGTGAAAACAACTATTTTTGCCTAACTATATGCCAACTAAAATATTTATAGGATAAATAGTATCTACAAAATATGAAATTCAGATTAATAGAACAAAAAAAGAGAGAGATTTGAAAATGTCAAGGAAAAGAGAAATAGAAGAAGCTGCAAATGAACTTCTCCCTCCAATCCTATCTGGCCCTCAAAAGAAAAAAAAATCTTAAGATCAAATGGTTTTATGCTTATAGCAAACAGTAAAATGAGAATTAATTCAAATATTATGTATACTATTTGCAAAAAAATAGAAAAAATATGAGATCGTACCAAATTTGATCTATTGTACTAATATGTTTGTGGTGTATAAAACATGAACAAATAAGAAAACTGTAGAATGAAAACCCTGATGAATATCAAGGCTAAATATGAAAATAAAAAAAATTAACAAAGAGGCTATAGTAATTCATTAGAAATAAAATGAATTGGGATTTATACAGGAATACAGGTTTTACTCACTATTAGGAAATTTTCACATATGATAGACTGCATTGATAATAAAAATAACCAAAGTCGCATGATTCTGTAAGTAGATATAGAAATAACATTTGATGACATACAACAATTTCTATCAAAAAACCTACAGAACATATGTACATATTTACTTTTTCTTGGATGGATAGTATTTATCTAAAACTTAGAGCCAGAATTATATGTAATGAAGATCAATTTGATTTTTACCATTAGTTTTAATGTAGCAGTAGTAATAAGATAAGAAAAAATGAATGAGCATAGGCAAAGAGAAGCCAAAATCAAAATGTTTTGCACATGATGGGATGGTTTAAATAGAGAATATACAGTCAGCTAAAATTAATTGAAACAATCATTACAGCAAAATAGCAAGATACAAAATACACCCATACAACTCATCAACAATTCTGTATCTTATCAACAAAACTGCAGGAAAATATAGAAAGAAATTCCATTCAAAATAAATATGGAATATCTATAATACAAGTTCACATACAATAACACACAGGAATAATATGAATATGAGTATAAATAGTCTTTTCAGAAATAAAAACATAACAAAAGAAGTGCAAAAATGTTAACCCTAATTAATATAACTAATAGTTGACCCATGACATATAATGAAAAGTCAATGCTTCATAAATTAAATTTCTCAATTAATTCCATGAAAATCCAACTAATAAACATTATTTTAGAGAGCTAGAAAAATAATATCTATCAGGAAAAACAAAAGGTCATGAAGTTTAAAGGAAATAATAAAAAAATAGAAAGGAAGGGAATCCAGCAGTACCAGGTGTCAAAATATATTACAAAGCAATGATCATCAGAACCATTAGGTATGGTTGAAATATTTAAAAAGATAATCAACAAAACTTAGTAGATACAGAACATTTAGAAGCAAGAGCAAATTTTATATTTTTTGATAAATACAGTGATTAAAATTACTAGTGTAAAGATTTATTAGGTGACAAAAATTTCTGCAAAAAAATGGAAAGTAGGCTAGCAAAAATTAGTTTATACTAAGATTCTCACTATGTTCTCCAATAAGCACCAAAGGATATATGTGCTAGATATAAAAAAGGTCATAACATTAATAACTTAGAAGAGCAATAAAAATACCTTTCAAAATTATGGATCAGAGTACTATCCATGACAAAGCAAAGAATAGAATGGATGTGATAAAAGATAAAATGGACTATTCTGATTACATATAATTGAAAACCTTTTTCACAAGTATAATCAATGGAGTAAAAATTAAAAAGGAAAGAACAAATTGAGATCTAGTAATGATATTATCTAAAAAAGACAAAAAGAAAGAGAAAAAGAGTAATCAAAAAAAATAAATACTTAGAAGAGAGCTAAAGTAAAGATACACAGAAAAGCAGAACATTGAAAATAATACATTGATTTTATTGTATTACTTAAAATAAATAACCTCTACATCACAGTTTAACATATATGTGATCATTATGTATTCTATATTTTATAAAATAATGTTTTCTATGGCCACTGAATATAGAATTAAAATTATAATTTTTTCAATGGAAATTTTTTTTTTCTAAATTGAATGGATTTGGATACTGAATCTGGAATCATTAAACCTGGGTTCATACCCTGTCTTTTTATAAAAGTTATATGACCCTGAACAAGTCACTTAACCTCTCTAAACCTCAATTTCCTCATCTGAAAATGAAGGCATTAGGATATATGGCCTTGAAAGTCTCTTCCAGCTCTAAATCTATGATCTTATGAACTGAATAGGAATTAGTTGAATTGTAGTGTTCCTCAACTGGTTTACTTGACCAGGAAACCTCCAAGTGTGACTAAAAAGGACCTTCCATTTCTAAGAGACCTCTTTATAATCACAAAGAGCCTCATCCAATCTTAACTATCTATCTTGCAAACTTCCTTCTCTGTGCCATGATTCAACTTTTATGAAACAGCATGAAATGATATAATTGGTCTGTTTTGTGTGTTTGATTCCTTTTTACATACTTCTTAGGAAGAGTTCATAATGAGAATGATGTTGTATAGACAGCTCCTATCAACACCAGAGCCATCCCATGGGGTTGCATAGTTTAAGCATTTGGCCAAGAGTTGTCTGCCATTTTCACTAAATGAGAAATTTCAGGAGATAATTCTTGGGTAGAATGTGACTTGGGATAAGGTACCCTGACAAAGAAGCTATTAAATTAGATACAAATGGTTTTGATTTTAATTAGGAACATTTACAAATAACTGTTTTCGTAGACATTCTAAAATTAATTGCTAATTCTCAGCTAATCTTAAACTGCTTAAAACATAAGCTGATTAGACTGTAATTT
Source organism: Trichosurus vulpecula (assembly GCF_011100635.1). Lineage (NCBI taxonomy): Eukaryota > Metazoa > Chordata > Mammalia > Diprotodontia > Phalangeridae > Trichosurus > Trichosurus vulpecula. Next base: position 67,212,442 of record NC_050579.1, read on the forward strand.
TAAAATAATAATAATAATGTTGGTACAAAGATCACATCTCTGCTACTGTTAATGCCTTTTTACTCCTGGCTCAATGTGATGGCACTCTGCCATGTTTAGTAAAATCTTGCTCATGGAAGTAACAGTGTTTTATGCATAGTAGGTATTTAATAGATGTTTATTAAATAGAATTAAATGAAGTTTCTGTCTAATCAAGGGCTATTTCCCTTAGACAATACAATTTTCTGTGCACAGGGTCAGCAAATCTAGTGCTCAGTGTTTTCCATGGGTTCATCTTTCAAATGGGTATTTTATTTTTGGAAATATAGGACTTTGTTAATAAGAATAGAACTAGTATATCTGATATTTTCCATAATGATCTTCTTTCTCGATGTTTGATCATCAAAACACCTTGAAAGAAGTAAAAACACAAAGATAAATATGGCTCTCACTACTTAAAAAAGAATAAACCTAATAGGATTGTTTTAATTCTCTTTATCCTTACCCCTTCTATGTTCCCACTACCACCAATTTTACATGTTGTTAGATCTTTTCAGTTGTTTTTTATTCTCTGTGACCCTATTTGGGATTTTCTTGGCAAAGATAATGGAATGGTTTGCATTTCCTTCTCCAGATCATTTAACAGATGAGGAAACTGAGGCAAATGGGGTTAACTGGCATGCCCAGGGTCACAAAGCTACTAAGTATCTGAGGCCAGATTTGAACTCAGGTTTTCCTGCCTTTAGGCCTGGTGCTCTATCCCCTGCGACACCTAGGTACCCCAATTTCACATAGAAAGCTTAATATGAAATAGGAGGTCATAGGACTAAACATTTAGAACTTGAAGAAACATTAACTTTATATATTATAATAATTTTTTGCACCTGATGAAACTACAATCCAGCCAAACTGACCTTCTCTAAATACCTCACACGCCACTTTATTTCTCAACTCCATGCTTTTGTACTGGCCATTCCACATGCCCAGAAAGCCCTACCTCCTTACATTTATCTCCAGGTCCTTCTCTTTCCATAAGGTACAGCTCAAGTATCGTCTTTTTCGTGAAGTCTTCCCTTAACCCCTTTAATCACTAGTTATCTTGTATTTAAGTATTTCTATCCTTATATACGTATTCATTATGTTTATACTGCATATATATTTTTATAAATATACTTGTTTTTTCTCCCTTTAGAATTTAAATTCCTTGTAAGTAGAAATGGTTTCCTTTTTTTGTACTTCTATCCTTAGAGCCTATCACAATCCTTAGAACATAAACCCAATAAATATTTATTGCTTGATTAATTGAGTGTTTGAAAAGAGGCCCAGAGAGAGAATAAATTACTTGTTCAATGTCACATAGGTAGTAAGAAGCAGAGCTAGAATTTGAAATACTGAGTTGACCATGTCATTATCTATTTAAGAGTTTTTGGCCTGAAAAAAAAGAGGTACCCATTTTTCCCATTCCAAAGTACTAAATCATTTAAACTACAAAATTAGGAAAATATTCAAAATTAGTAGAGCCCCTGAATTTGGAGTCCCAGAAGCTGAGTTCAAATTCTGACTCTATTCTTTTGCATATGATTTTGAGCATGCAAATTACCTAATTTTTCTAGGCTTCAGGCTCCTAAACTGTACAATGAAGTGTAGGACTAAATTTTTCCCAGGTTTTTTCCAACTCTAAATACTATGACTTATTGACTAGCATGAATGTGTTTGTGAAAGAAATAGAAGCATAATATGAATAAAAAGCAAACCAAAAAATGTAAATAAAATCAACAACCCATTGGATAGCATTTTATAATATACGAGCTTTGATTTCAGACATGTAAATTCCTGTAGTTTCCCCGAAAATTGTGATACACTTTGAGAATTTCAACAAAAAATTTATTTTTTGATCATAACACCTCATGAAATAGTCACCTCTATGAAAATGACCAATAAACTTTTATGGGAATCTATTACGAAGCACGCAAAGTAGGCCATTTGCAACTAACTTATGTTCATCTTTAACTCAAGAATTCAAGTACAGCTATGTTTCTCAAACAAGAAAGACTGCAAGATTAAAGGGAGTTTCAGAGCAGCAGCTCCCATCTCTGGTTATCATGGAGATGTTTTTTTTAGAGGAGCAGCTGACATGAATCACTGGCCTAATTACAGTAATGTCAGGGCTTGGTTAAACTTCCAGCAACATTTACTCTCTGCGTCTGGTTACATCTCTGTAATAATTACAGGGATTTGGCAATGCTGCTCATATAACCACTGACCATAAATTATAGTTTAGACAGAACAGCTTTGGAAAACTGATGGCAGGGCAGCTGACAGTTTTAATTTACTGATCCTGTTGTCATTAGTGTAAAGTAGGTGGTAAGGTGAGAAGAGGGTCAGGGCTAAATCCTTCACAAGTTGAAATTCTGCCCACAACCAGAGCAGACAATTACCCGTCATAAAGCATTGCATATACAGTCTTTTAGCAAGAGTGACATCTGCTGGAACCCTGAAACAAGCTGAGCTAGACCAGTCCATTCTTTTCTGTGCTGCTGTTGAGGCTGTAACATCAGCCAGACCTACTTTACAGTTGTCAGAACAGCTGAGTTTGCAATCACAAAGGATGGGCAATCTAGTATAATAGAGCTCTCTTTCAGTCATTGAGCCTTCTCTGCTTGAAGGAAATCATTCTTTATGAGCTACCTGGTTTCCTCTTGTAAGGTTTTACTTTACAGTGTCTTTGTTGTTTTCCATCTGAGATGGTAGGTAAAAATGGTTTTTTTTGTTTTTCTTTTTTTTTTATAAAAAGAGACTCAACAACACACACTAAATACAGACAGGATTGGAAACTATATACAGATTAATCACCATGCCATCAGTTTCAATTGCTACAGGGTCATAACAATTCTGATGGTAAATTGACCCAAATAACCAGACTGTAAACATTATCTGACATGGTTTTGTTTTTACATGTCTTAATAAATTAACAAGAACAATTGTTTATTGTTCAGCTGCTTGGCTCTCTTCCATGTCTGTTGGATTCTGGAAGACAATGAATTGACTCATCTCAGTAGATTCAGGCAAGTTGGTGGAGACATGGACACCTGCTATGTTCATTCACTATTACTACAGGTGACTTAACTGTTCTGTGATGTCTGCATCTATGAGCACCAACTGCAATAGTATTTCTCTGTACATGATACAATTATCTGCATGCACGTGATTTTGACTGGCTTTATAGTTAGTGAACCAGAGATCTAAGTTTTAAATCAGTTATTTTATATACATTTTTTTCTGGATTCACTTCAGGACATTTAAAACATTGTATGATGTCATTTTATGATGTTGTCATCCAGCAAAAGGACAGACCAAAAAATTAAATAATAGCAACATGTCTAATAGAAGTTAACATTCTGGTAAACTTTTGACTTACTATCCAATTGCATCAGATTGTGATTTATACGTTCTAAAATGTCACTATGTTATTTTCAAATGAACTCTCTGTTGATGGTGAGGTTACCAGACATCTTGTTGATGGCATTGTTTTAGGGTAATAGATTTAGAATTCAAGGACTTTAAGAGTTCATTATGAATATAGCATTGCTTCATGAATACAGTGCAGGATTGACAGGTACACCTGAATTTCAATCCTGTCTCAGACACTTATTAGCTATATGGTGCTGTGTAAGTTAAGGAATCTTTCCAAGTATTAATTTTCTAAAATGGGGATATTAATATCACCTCCCTCTTGGTGTGAGGTTCATATTTAGCTTTTGATTGAGAACTGACAAGGAGAGAGAACCCACCGCCTCTCAAGAAACCTCTTTCTCTTTTGGATAGATCCAATTCTTAGAAAATTTTATGGATTTTTTTCTAACTTTGAGCCTAAATTGGCAGCTTTATAACTGCCACCCATTCCTCCTGCCTCTGTTCTCTGGGACCGATCAAGACAAATCTAATCTCTTTTCTAATTTCACCTCATAACCATTCAAATGGGTACTACTGTTTAGGACAATATGCTTTCTGGGCTACATATGTTCAGTTCTTCTAACTAGTCTTCATGTGACATAGACTCAAGGCCTTTCAGGGCCCTAATTTGCCATCCTCTGGACTGTCTCCAGTTTATTAATTGTATTTTTAAACTGGGGAAAATAATAATATAGCAGATGAGATATGAGGGAAGAGTATAGGAATATTACCACCTCATTCTTCCTGAAAGTTATTTTTTGTCTACCATATTATGATGTTTATTTGTAATGAGATTGCATTCTACAAAAGCCCTGAAATCTTGATTAAATAATATGATGGTCAATAATGAACCCATAATTTGTTCTCTATAAAACTATATTTGACTCTCATGAAATATATTTTGCTATATTCTATGAATTGCTCTAGCCTGTCAAAAAACTCTTTGGATCCTGACTCTACCATTTATTTCCCTCCTCCAACTCTACATTGCAATGTAACTACTTGGACTAATGTAAGTCATTACAACATAGCATAGTGTAAAGAAGCTAGACTTGGAGTCAGAAAATTTCACTGTTCAGTATTGGCTTACATACAGCTCAACTTCATGGCAAGAAACTCTACATCTTAGTCACAAGAAAGTGAGGGAACATAGGAGGCTTATAATTCCCATTTCTCCCTCTACAGTCTTGAGCTTCAGTCACTGGGTTGTGATCAAGGAAGAATGGTCAGCTTCTCCTCAGTTCCCTTGTCTTGACTGAAAAACCTGGAGACAGGTAGAGTGATAGGAAAAAAGAAATGAACGTAGAATCACAATAGGTAAGGCTTAGTCTTAACAATAACACATATAAGTTTTACGACCAATGAGAAAATCACCTAACCTCTCTTTATTTTTAGTTTCTTATTTTTAATTTCTAGTACTCTAATGCTCCAAAGAATCTCTGATCTCATTGATGTGGTTATCTTCTCAAATAATAAATATCAGAACTCATCCATGATTCTCCCTTCCGAAGAAATTTAGTCTATACCCCACCTCATATTTCCAGCAGTTTTTCAAGCTAACATAATGATGGCTTTTTCTCCATTTTCTTGATGTAGTGTATTTATAAATGGAGCTCATGCTCACCTTTTTTCTGATTGTTTATTATCTCAGAAAACGCTTATCATCTCATCTTTAAAATAGGGCTATCTGCTTGGCATATGCACCAAGAAGACAAACAAAAGAAAGGTTGCCAAGACATCTACAGTAACATTTATTGCAGTAACAAAGAACCAGGGAGAGGGAAAGGAGGAATAAGCCTTTATGTGCCAGGGGCTATGTTAAGTACTTTGCAAATATTATTTCATTTGATCCTCACAACAGTCATGTGAAATCGGTGCTGCTAATACTTTACACTTGAGGAAACTGAGGCAATCAAAAGCTAAATGACTTGCACAGAGTTACATAGCTTGTAATTGATTGAGGCTAGGTTTGAACTCAAGTCTTCCTGACTCCAGGTACATACTTCTATCCAGTAGGTACCACATAGCTATACACATAGAATAGAAATGAAGTTGATAACAGTGAATTGTAGAACGGCTAAATCAATTCTGGTACATGAATGCAATAGAATATTATTGACTATAATAAAATTAATAAAAATATTATTGAGAAATATTGGAAGACATAGGAACTGATATGAAGTGAAGGACACAAAACAAGGGAAACAATATACATATGGGCTACGATAGTAAAAATAAAAAGAATGACAACAAAGTAGATGAAACAATTAGGATAATTATAACAATAGGAACTAGAACCTGAAGATGAGATAGAAGAGGATGTTCCAGGAGTTCTTCTCTCCTAGAAAATATTTGTAATGATCCATTACAGAAAGTGGGATAGAGAACTAATTAGGAAAGATGAACAAGAGTAGCTTGTTACATTATGGGACTAGTTGAAATCAGATCACATAAATTTATGGTGGTCCCAGACAGTATATTTGCATGATGTCCTCTAGCTCTGTTCATTGGCAAGTTCATAGGAACAGTGGCAACAGATGATGGCAATAGTACAAGGAGAGAAGGTCCTCCTACCCCACCCCCAGCAAGAAATTCTCTCTCAGGGATATAGCTGTAGCTCCTTTACCACTAGGCCTTCTTGCTAACAGAATGGGAGGTTCTGCAATGTTTTTGGCTATTTTATGTATAGAACAAAAGTGTGTGTGATTATTTTAGATAATCACATGATATTTCCTGCATAGAATTATCCATCTTTATTTTATCCATCCATATTTTATTCTTCTCAAATTGGTTAAAAAATCATTCGTACCTAGCTTAATCTTTTGAGTGATTGACTTTTTGGGCCTCTATGTGGGCTTTCTCTGATCACATTACTTGCTGTGAGTGCATTTTATGACATAATTCTTTTATACTAAAATGCTGTTGACTAAGTAATGCAAATGGCAAAATTAAAGGATTTGTTTGGGTTTTTCTTTTTGAGAATAAAACCAAACTTAAAGAATTCTTATAGAATTCTATGACATTTCATCTATGTGCAAGTATAAACTTTCATTACACAGGAGGTAATTAAATGTTGATTACAATAATTTCCTTCTACATTAAAACCTAATATAATAAAAGCAAAGGAAATGTATTTCATGGGTGTTAGTGCCACGAATATTTTAGTTAATTTTAGGTTATTTTTGATAACTGAGAGGAAATTTATCAAGTAATTATAAAATCTACAATAAATGAGGATTTCCTTTCACTACATTTTGAAAGGGTTTTATATTGCACTCAGGGATTGAACAATAATAAAACTATAAACACATCCAATTTATCCTTTATTGCAACATCACGATTCATATTCAATTCAATATTTCTTTGTCAGATGTTGTTTTGTGTACTGTCAGATTAGAAAGTGACCTAACAAAGTCCCTTCCCAAATATTTTGATAGTATAGGTAATTTACAACTGATTTCTGAGCTGTGCTTCCAAAGTTCATTTATAAGACCATTATTTATAACTCTAAAGTTTATTTTCCTCAAAATGACATATTATATCTTTGTTAAATTCGAAAAAAGGGGCAGGGAGCATTGCATAGAAGCATATGGAAACTAGAGCTAGGAAGACCTAGTTTCAAATTCTACTTCAGACATTTATCAGCTATATCACCCTGTCCAACTCCCAACATCCTTAAATCTCAATTTTCACAACTGCAATTTGGGTATAAAAATAACACCTAACTCACAGGGTTGTTCTGAGGATGGCATGACACAATGCAAGCAATTTATATTGAAATTTTTAAAGTACTAAATAAATTTTTATTTATTTTTATTTGTATTATTATTTCTAATTTCTCTCTTTATTCTTTATATTCAATGCAGTTCATGTATAAAATGGTTCTTGGTTCAAAACACTACCCTTCTAGTTTTTTTTGTTTCCTGTTTGGTGGATTATTCTTTTTTATTGCTTATTTGCAAAAAAAAATGAACAGAAGGGTTGGTATATGGATTTATCTTCAGTAAAACAATGGCAAATATCTTCAAGGCAACTCCTGTGCCAGACCGGATAATGAGGATGATAGTGTACTTTATTCTCTTCCCACATGGTTCTAATATCTTCTCCTTATATATTACATTTTGAAATTCTTTCATTCCATTTTTCATTCCATGTAGATTGGAAGTCCTAAGTACTCAGTGACATCTATTTAAAATGTTGTTCTAAAGTTTTTACAGATCAGTACTATTCCTCGGTCATTATAGACAACAATTTTGTCTGTAATGATGATCTGGTTGTAGTGCAGTTTATTTATTGAATTCTTAAGGCTATTTGAGAGTTTTTTATTTGTAATCTGGAGATGTTTCAGCTATTAATTTCACAAGATAGTGTGCTTGCATTGTATAATTCAGTCACTTGATCTGGACTTTCTAGGCATTTGGTGTGTGCTCAAAGTTTTGACATGCTTCAGTGATTGTTATTTTTATAATCACAGCTTTGTGCACTAGTAGATTTTAACATGAGAAGGGAACCTTACATTAAAGATACCTTTTTGCTCCTTGTTAAACCTGTAGCTTCAGAATAGCTGTCTATCAGAACTTTTAAGAAGCATTTTTGATGGGAAAGGAAACTACTGTCCCAAACAAGAAGTATAATCTGGGGTAAGTAAAATGAAATGGACCTTTAAATCCACTTTGTAATTTGTCATATGAGAATTGTACAAACGGTAATCAAGACAAGTCAGACAGAACTGGGGGGAAAAGCAGCTAGGTGGCACAGTGAATAGAATACCGTGCCTAGAGTCAGAAAGACTCATCTTCCCAAGTTCAACTCTGGCTTCAGACATTTACCAGCTATGTGACTCTGAGCAAGTGACTTAACCCTGATTGCCTCAGTTTCTTTCTTTGTAAAATGAGCTGGCAAAGGAAATGGTAAACTACTCTAGTATCTTTGCCAAGAAAACCCCAATTTGGGTCATGGAGAGTCAGACATGACTAAACAATTGAATGACAAGAACAATTAAGGTAAATTTAGTTGAGTGTGAGGAAAGATGAGCTACTATAGTGACTTAGAGTTCAAAATATCAATTAGAAAGACCATATAGATCATCCAGTCCACCCCATGCGAACTGGAGTCTGCTGTACCTTCTGCTTCATAAACGCACCTCTACGAGGCTCTTTTCTGGGAAACATAGGGAAAGGAGGGTGGTACCTACATTATTGCTCACCCTAAGGACAGTATCACTGTCACTTCCAGGGGAAAAGGTGGAAGAGAGGCTGGTCTGCCTCGAAAGGAAGGAAGGAATAAGAAAGGAATAAGATGGAGAAGATGGGAAATTTTTTTATGAGACAGAGGAAAAGACTGAGGGAATAAATAGACTTCATAGTCTTATGTCCCCCCAGCTGGTTAGAAATGGAATTTCTTCTACCCTACTCTTCAACAAGTATTTGGGCTCCTGCTCCTATTTCCTTTTTTCCCCTCTTCTAAAATATATCTATGTGATCACTTTTTTAGGAGCAAAACCCCCTCCAAAACTGAAAAAAATAATATATACCTGTCACTTGAAAAAAGGGATAAACAAATTATGGTACATAAACGTAAGGGAATATTATTATGCTTTAAAAAAGCAATGAATATGAGGAACATAAAAATGCATGGAAATACTTACATGAATTGTTGCAAAAGTCAAGAAAGTGGAGTCGTGACAACAAGAAGCATAATGGTTACCACAATGTTCATTGAAAGAATGACATCCATAGTAAAAAGGAAAAGTAAATTTTGGGAAATCACAAAGAATAAACCTTTCCCCAAAGAAGAGATAAGTCAAGAAATGTATTCCCACTCCTTTGTGTGTGTCTGGGTGGGGGGTGTGGTACAGAGGTGAAGAACACTAGATATTGTATCAGACTTTGTATTGTATTGATTAGGGTTGTTGAATTTTATTATTTTTTCTCTCCTTTAAAAAATCTTTTAAAAATAAGGCATGGTTTTCTGGGAAGGGGAGAGAGAGAGATACAAAGTGAAATCTAGGTGACAAAAAAGAAAATACATCAAAAAATCTATTAAGATATGTATGAAAATTTCACTCCCTCAAATTTGTCCATACCCAAGAAAAGCCCTGGTAACATCATGTCAGGTTTAAATCTGTGTTCTACCCAGATGCCAAAAGACAAAATAATTCTCTTTGAGAATTGGGGAGTACTCACTCTACTGCCCCTTTCCTCAGTCATGGCCTTCAGCATTCCTTCAGCACACCCTTCTAGTTAGCATTAAAAGAAAATGAGCAGACGTGGAGAAAGTAGTATTTATCCTCCAAAAGTCCTGCTGACACCTTTTCTCATTTTATGGAACTTTCACTAGTCAGGTTTTGAAATCTAGTGTGTATAAATAGATATGGCAACAAACCTGTGCAATTAAAAATAATTAAGAGGATTCAGTTCAATTAAAAACCATTTATATGCAAGATGGAAAGGATACAGGGGAAAAATCAAAACAGTTCCTGCCCTCAATAAGTTTATGTTCTACTAGGAGAAGAATAAATCCATAATAATATAGTTCAAAAATAAAAGCAAGACTTTCTTACCTAAATCAAACTCCTGAGTATTGAAGAGATAGTGAATAAATAAATTGTCCAAATAGGGTGGAGTTGGTTAAAGAAGACTTTTGGGGGGAGATGAGTTTGGCATTACCTTGAAAAAACCCATAGGTGTGGTTGAGAAAGGCAACGTGACATAAGAGAAGGGGAAAAGAACAGACATAAGTAAGTAACATAAGTGACATAAATACATTTTATGTGCCAAGAACTACACTAAGCACTTTACCAATATTTTCTCATTTGATTTTCACAACCCTGTGCAGTAGGCACAATTATTAATTCCCTTTGTACAGTTAAGGAAACTGAGACAGAAAGTGCTTGTGACTTTCACAGAGTCACACAGATAGTGGGGTGTCTGAGAATAGACTTAAACTCAGATCTTCCGCAGCTCCTGGTTCTATGTTCTATACACTCACTAACCAGCTGCCTAAGAGAAATATTACTGCAGGCGCAATCATTTTTTTTATCCAAGGCCTGGCTCCCTTACTTGTTAACTGTGTGAACTTCAGCAAGCTATTAAGCCTCTGGGGTCTTCAGTTTCTTAATCTGTTAACTGAAAGGGTTGAAGTGGATTATATCAAAGGTCCTTTCCAGCCATGTCAATCCATCAGTCTATGGATTAACAGAGAAGAGAAGGAAAGGCATCTTTTAAATATGTCTTTTAAACTCAGAGGAGAGTGTCCTTTTTATTGTTGTTGTTTTTGTTCTTTCTTTTTAGTTCTAGTATAGAATACTACTCTTAATTTTATACTTATTTCAAGGATCTGCGATTTCATCAGTGTATGTATCCCCTATACAAAAGTTGAATGAAACTGGTAGACAACTTTTATGAATTGCTGTGTCCAAAAAAAATCATCATTTGCCTATGGTAAACCAAGTTGACTTTAAGTCAAAAGGACCTTAAATCCTTCTAAATTTAGCCAGGCTGCTCCTTAGATGACAGACAAACAATTTTTCCTTGGAGCCATTCATGGAATTATTTGAACTTAATAGAGTTTGTCATCAAGCCTAATGCTACTCCAAAGTAGCCTTGGAAGACTCAGGGTAGTGGCCACATTATAAGAAGGTATTGGGGGTATGGAGATTGTTAGAAGATCAGGTCTGGTGGTTTAGAGACTACCATGACAGTGTCCCATAAAGGGAGGTGGTAAACTTCTATAATAGACTCATTGAAAAATACTGACATTTTTTGAAGGTTAGTACAGCAGCATTCCCCAAATAATTTTGTATCTACCATCAGCTTGTTTTCTGTTCCTGATAGCGCATTCCCCAAATAATATTTTGTCCCAACTGCTGATGTGCAAATAGGCCAGATCCAGACAGATCATCAAAAATCAAAGTATAAGAACCCCACTCTCAGAAGGGAACTATGGAGCACACCCACCCTCCAATAGGAACATACCTTCCCTCCAGAGGACCCCACCACCACTTCCTGGTGGATAGACCTATGTCTCTTTGCTAAGCAATGTAACACTGTTCTTCCTGAGTTATACTTTGTTAGTGTGTAGGCCTGAGTTATGTCAGGTTCTTTTTCCTTTCTCCCCTTACCCAGCTTCTCCATTGCTTACAATAAAGTTTAGTGTCGAACTGATTCCCTTTGTTTAACAAGATATTCTAAGCACCAGAAGTCATTATAACATTGTGTTCCTTGGTATCTCTGATTAGTCTGTGAGCCTTTTCATAGATATAAACTGGGTACCCAGACAAAGACTTAACCTGTTGACAGTTGCACCTACACTGTTAGACCATTGTGAGCCCAGTTGCAGAAAGCAAGGATAAATAGAGAAAACTTACATCTTCCCAGAAGGGACTCCCTTATGCCAAAGGACAGTAACAAAATAGATACTTTGTCTCATTTTGGCAGGGGATAGGGGGTTGGAGTTGTGGAGCTGTAACTTAATTTATATAAGGAATTCTTAGGTATGGAAGTTTTCCTTACCTTTGAAAATTAGCAATTATCTATAATTTATAGTTTTAAAAATTTTCTGGGACACTGAGAAGTTGTGAATTCTTTTCCATGGTGATATAACTAATGTGTCAGTGGCAGTGTTTGAACTCAAGTTCAAGTCAGGATCTGACTTGATTCCAAGGCTGACTATCAACTATATTACAGTGGCTTCCTCTTACCCTCATATTCCAATTAATTATTTTCAATTTGTATCTGCATGCAAAAGAGTTCTTTTAAACATTCTAACTTTAACTTTGGTCCAAAAGAACCAGAGTAGCAGGGTATGAACATAAATATAAATAAATATATCATACACACATACATATATGCATATATACACACACACATCTGTTTATGCATATACACATATGTGTATATACATTATATACACGTGCACATCGATATATACACATACAGCACATACACATATACACATATGGATATACATACAAATACACACATATACATATATGCACATGTGTGTGCATACATACACACATGCATGCACACATACATACACATGAAAACATATATATTTTCCTGTATCTTTCCCAAGAAAACCTCTAAGAGGATTATGAAGAGTTGAAATCTACCGAAACAACTGAACAAAGACAATAACATGTGAGGGCAAGTCTTTAAAACATGTGTAGATATCTTTTGCCTGCTTCCAATCCAAAAATGTGGAAATTTTGGTGAGCTCTTTCTGACCCTGAGACTCAGCGTTAGTAATGTATGAAAATGAAGCTTGCTAACTGGCTCAATAGCCTGAAGAACAATAATTCAAGAGATCCTGAACCAAAACCTGAGTGTGCCTACAAAAGGTGTAATCTGCTCATCTCTCAGTCTCGTTTCTTGGCAGCTTTGAGTGAGGAGAGCTACTTTGAGTTCACATGTGTGAGAAGAGCAAGTGGCTACATCTGCTTCCCCCAGCAATCTCTTAGGATCTTACCATGAACCCCATGTCACTGCCTGGACATGTCCATTTCAAAGCTGCTACTTAGCTACTTCCATACTCCAATGGCTATTTCTACCATTTCTGATTGATTTTTCTACTGGCTCCAGTTGCTGATAGGACTTCTGACGGGTGTCATGATTTCCTGGACCCACAAACTTGATCTGGATATAACTACTGCATCTAATATCAGAAAAGAATAAACATAAACAATGTAGAGGAGCCATGTGTATCCAAACACATGACACCTGGATAGAGAAATTCCTGTAAGCTAGTAGTTCAAAGTAGAATTCCTTACTAGGAGCCACTAAGAAAAAAGGCCTTTTGTGGCAGGTAGCTGATACAGTTGATAGAGCTACTTGTCAGGCACTTTACATGTATCATTTTATTTTTTCCTTACAATACCCCCAGGAAGAATGCACTAATTTTATCCACATTTTTATGGATGAAGAATCTGAAGAAGACAATGCTTAAGTGACTCAGACTTGACTGTCTGAGGCCAGATTTGAACTAAGGTCTTCCTGACTCTTGGCCTGGCACTCTATCCATCATGTCACATAGCTTCCTAGAATTTTAATTTCAAACCAGATCTTGCTGACTCTAGTTGCAGCAATCTGTCCAAATTACAATGCTGATCTTGGTTACAATTAGTGTGAATTCTGTTCTGGTTCAGCCTATTTTGATTTCCATTAGTTTATATTGATCATACGTGACTATCTTAATTATAGCATTCCAATACATTAGCATAATGCTATTGATTCAACCATTTCTCTGTGTTGGACATTTAAGTTGTTTTCCATCTTGAGCAAATAAAAAAATGCTGCTATAAAAGTCTTTAAATATATAGCTTCTTGTGTTTTTCATAACACTCTTGCTTCTAACCAGAATGATTTTTGTACCTGTGATAAGCAACATACAACAGGTTGAGGGCAGTTCACCCAAAAGATACTTTCAAAACAATTTTGTAATTCATGAACTACCAATGATATAGGAAGTTAGTACAATAAATTCAGCTGTGCAGAACGGCAGCCTTAGAGTGCGAAGAGTCCAAAGCATTCTTTTGACAAATGGGGAACTAAGGCACTGCAAGAGACACTGAGGAAGCAGGTTGGGGAATAGTATCAGGAAACAGGATGGACCTGGACCATGGAGGAGATCACTTGATGTGAAACGACCTGAGTAGGAAGAGCATGGAGAGATGTCTTTTTAGTCTAACTAATTAGTCTTAGAAGATACTAAGGCCACTTGTTTCTGCAGTACTGAGGGAATGAAACTACTAACAAAAATAAAAGTCATTTGAAAATTGTTGTCTTCCAGTCATTTCAGTTGTGTCCTATGCTTCATCACCACAATTGGGTTTTTTTTTTTGCAAAGATACTGAAATTGTTTTCCATTTCCTTCTCCAGCTTATTTTACAGAGGAGGAAATTGAGGTAAACAGGATAAAGTGACTTGCCCAGCTAGTGACTCACAAAGCTAGTAATGTCTGAGGCCAGATTTGAACTCAGAAAGATGAGTCTTCCTGACTCCTGGCTTGACACTATATCCACTGTGCCATCTAGCTGACACTCATTTGAAATACACAGTTGTTAAAAGTCATTACTTAAATGTTGTTAAAAGTCATTATTTAAATGTTTATGCATGCTAATGAAACTTTTGAATCATAGGGTTTGATCTTCTTTTGTAATTTTCACTATGATCTCCCAGATGTTTTGGGAAAATTCTATTCATTTTCAATTCCACCAGCAATGTAGCTGAACTTATGAAAATAGAAGCTTCATGCATGTGACCCACTTGATTGCCAAGAAACTCATTTTATTTTTGCCCCACTGACTTCTAATAGAAATTTTGAATGTCTACTGAGGCAAGAAACAAAAACATTTAAGGGACTGAGTATCACAGCTTGATTGATTGTGGTGACCTAAACTAAGAAAGCTAAACAGAGAAGCCTTTTTTTTTCAGCCACTCATCCGAATAAGGGGAAAAATCCTAATGAAAGGAAATGTAATGCTGGAGCAGAATATTTGCCAGGAGATAAATTGGTAATAAAATGGACCCACAATATAGATTAGTTTGTTTAAATTTACTAAGAATGAAATAGGGCGGTAATTCTAAAAGGATCTGGAGAAATCTCTCAAGAATCATTACTTTTTTGGCCTTTAAATCTCTGCCATAACACACTTCTACTAAAAACAAAAGGAGAACAGGGAGAGAATTTCCAAGATACAGAGAAAGAAGAGTAAAAATAAAACCCCATTATGTTTTCACTCCTAAAGTGATATGGTTCTGTTGTACAAGCACCTGGAACTGGAAATGTGGTACAACCATCTAAGGTTAGTCACGTATAAAAGAGATTACAATTATGGTCAGTTTCCCCAGATAAGTATCCAAGATTATAAGTAACTGAGAAAGTGATGATGCACTTTGGTACAGGGATTTTGCTCACCTGGAATTCATCTGATCAATAAAATCAGAGATCTGGTCTTTAAAAAAAATGCTCAGTGTTACCATACCACATCTCTGCAGCAATTCATAGCCAAAGGGTGAGATAAGGCACACTTGCCTAGAGCTGGCACCTAGCTAGCACCTGCCCCACTCACCTATGCTTTCTGCAATCTGCTATTTTGTGTTTCAGCCACCTTCAAGAAAGTTCCTAGAGCTGTTTAAATGCCAACCCATTTCAGGTTACATCCTTGTATCAGAAACCTCGAATCTTCTGATGCAAGTTCTCACATTAGGGCATATTGTCTGATATAATGGATTCTGGGCCAAGATACACTGAAAGTATTCAAGATTGGTAGTATTCCTCAGGGGATGATTCCCTGATCCTGTATAGAATAGACCTCTTCAGTGACAGTGGGATGCTTGGTTTCTTCAAGAGGCCATCAGACTTGGGAAACCAAAGACAAAGACATCTCTGGAACCTCAGCTGTATCTAGCCAGCAACCTGCACAGAGAGGATTTGTCTCAGACAGGGGAGAGACAGAGAGGGCAGGGAAGAATGGAAGAAGGACTGACCTAATGACTTGAACACCCCAGGAAGAATTCTCTTAGATTTTCTTCCATGAACACACGTAGGCACCTAACTCAATAATACAATAAATCCATAATAGAATACCTAGGTCATAAAACAGTCTCTTATTGTAATGATTACCTTGTTTATATTTACATGCGGTCTTCCTGGTTTCCAAACTTTGATTTTCTGTCTTTATGTTTTTCAATAAATCATTATTTATTTATTTAATATTTTTAGTTTCCAGCATTAATTTTCACAAGTGTTTCAATTACAAATTTTCTCCCCATTTCTACCCCCCCCAACTCCAAGATGGCATATATTCTGATTGCCTTGTTCCCCAGTCAGCCCTCCCTTCTGTCACCCCACTCCCCTCCCATCCCCCTTTCCCTTTCTTTCTTGTAGGGCAAGATAGATGTTTATGCCCCATTGCCTGTATATCTTATTTTCTAGTTGCATGCAAAAACTTTTTTTGAACATCTTCTTTAAAAATTTTGAGTTCCAAACTCTCCCCTCTTCCCTCCCCACCCACCCTCCCTAAGAAGGTACGCAATTCAACATAGGCCAAATGCGTATCATTATGTAAAACCCTTCCATAACCATCATGTTGTGAAAGACTAACTATAGTTTTCTCCTTCCTTTCCTATCTCGCTTTATCCAATTTTCTCCCTTGACCCTGTCCCTTTTTGAAAGTGTTTGTTTTTGATTACCTCCTCCCCCTATCTGCCCTCCCTTCTATTCTCCCCCCTTTTTATCCCCTTCTTCCTTCTTTCCTGTGGGGTAAGATAACCAATTGAGTGTGTATGTTATTTCCTCCTCAGGTCAAATCCGATGAGAACAAGATTCACTCATTCCCCCTCACCTGCCCCCTCTTCCCTCCCAACAGAACTGCTTTTTCTTGCCACTTTTATGCAAGATAATTTACCCCATTCTGTCTCTCCTTTTCTCCCTCTCTCAATATATTCCTCTCATTCCTTAATTTGATTTTTTTTAGATATCATCCCTTCATATTCAACTCACCCCATGCTCTCTCTCTCTCTCTCTCTCTCTCTCTCTCTCTCTCTCTCTCTCTCTCTCTCCCTTTCTCTGTGTGTGTGTGTATGTATATATATATATATATATATATATATATGTGTGTGTGTGTGTGTGTGTGTGTGTATAATATATGTATGTGTGTATGTTCCCTTCAGCTATCCTAATACTGAGGTCTCATGAATTATACACATCATCCTTCCATGTAGGAATGTAAACAAAACAGTTCAACTTTAGTAAGTACCTTGTGATTTCTCTTTCTTGTTTACCTTTTCTTGCTCCTCTTCATTCTTGTGTCTGAAAGTCACATTTTCTATTCAGCTCTGGTCTTTCCACTGAGAAAGATTGAAAGTCCTCTATTTTATTGAAAATCCATATTTTTTCTTGGAGCATGATACTCAGTTTTGCTGGGTAGGTGATTCTTGGTTTTAATCCTAGCTCCATTGACCTCCAGAATATCATATTCCAAGCCCTTCGATCTCTGAATGTAGAAGCTGCCATATCTGGGATTATTCTAATTGTGTTTCCACAATACTCAAATTGTTTCTTTCTGGCTGCTTGCAGTATTTTCTCCTTGGCCTGGGAGCTCTGGAATTTGGCGACAATATTACTAGGAGTTTTCTTTTTGGGATGTTTTTGAGGAGGCAATTTGTGGATTCTTTCAATTTCTATTTTACCCTCTGGCTCTAGCATATCAGGGCAGTTGTCCTTGATAATTTCTTGAAAGATGATATCTAGGCTCTTTTTTTGATCATGACTTTCAGGTAGTCCAGTGATTTTTAAATTATCCCTCCTGGATCTATTCTCCAGGTCAGTGGTTTTTCCAATGAGATATTTCACATTGTCTTCCACTTTTCCATTCCTTTGGTTCTGTTTTAGAATATCTTGTTTTCTCATAAAGTCACTAGCTTTCACTTGCTCCTATCTAATTTTTAAGGTAGTATTTTCTTCAGTGGTCTTTTGGACCTCCTTTTCCATTTGGCTAATTCTGCCTTTCAAGACATCCTTCTCCTCATTGGCTTTTTGGAGCTCCTGGCTTTTTGGAGCTCTTTTGCCATTTAAATTAGTCTATTTTTAAAGGTGTTTTCTTCAGTATTTTTTGGGTCTCCTTTAGCAAGTGTTTGATTTGTTTTTCATGGTTTTCTTGCATCATTCTCATTTCTCTTCCCAATGTTTCCTCTACTTCTCTAACTTGCTTTTCCAAATCTTTTTTGAGCTCTTCCATGGCCTGAGACCAGTTCCCAACCAACACCTTAACCCTTGAGTTTTTTGTCGGGGTATGACTACTTGTAGAGTAGAGAGTACTTTGTTCTAAGCTTGCAGGGCTGCGCTGTTGTTTTCAGAGCTATTTCTCACAGCAAGCTCTGCCACACCAGCACTCCTTCTCCCCCAAGAACCACCAACCCAGACCTGACTCAGATCTTAAGCAGGCTCTGCACTCCAACTCTGATCTGCCACTTAATTCCTCGCACCAGGTGGGCCTGGGGCCAGAAGCAACGGCAGCTGTAGTTCTGTAGCTACACCACCTCTGCTTCCTCCTGGGGTGGTGGCTGAACCACAGACTCCTTTCACTCTGTCCCCACAGCTTTTCTCACTAACTTTTTCTGTTGTCTTTGGTGTTTGTGCTTTGAGAAGTCTGGTAACTTCCACAGCTCACTGATTCAGGGTGCTATGGTCTGTTGTGCCTGGCTCCTGGTCTGGTTGGTCTGGGCGCAGCCCATGCTGGGTTCTGCCCCACTCCACTCCCAGCTCCATGCGTGATAGACCTTACCCAGAAACCATCCAGGCTTTCCTGGGCTGGAGCCCCACTTCCCTCCGTTATTCCATGGGTTCTGCAGTTCTAGAATTTGTTTAGAGCCATTTTTAATTGGTATTTGGATGGTCCTTGGGGAGACCTTTGGGCAATCCCCTGCTTTCCAGCCATCATCTTGGAACCGCCCGATTTTCTGTCTTAATGAATGTATCTACTGTTCCATACATTTTTTTGTTCTCTTTCTTCCAAGTCTTCTTTTTTCCAGGCTAAACATCCTCAGTTCTTTCAACTTATTTTCATGCTGTAAGCACAAAAAATTTTGGGACATCCTTTATAGCAAGAATTCTAGCCTCTTCATCATTCTGTTCCTCCTGTCTTTTCCCCAGTACTAGTGACTACATTTTGAGATTACCTTTCATTTATACTGAATATGTTTTGCATATATTCACTTCTTGTGTTCTCTCCTTCATTGACACGTGTGATTCATAAAGGCAGAGACTGTTTTTAACTATCTTTGTATGCAAGCATTTATCAAAGTGACTGACAGATAGTAAGTGCTTAATAAATATTTATTGACTAACTGATCCATAACTGAACAAAAATAATCCAGATGTGATCAAAATAAGGCAGAGCACAATGGAAATATCATTTTCCTTGTCCCGCATAGCATATCTTTTTTTAATGAAGCCTAAACTTGATTTACCTTTTTTAGTTATCCTATTACACTGT
Source organism: Trichosurus vulpecula (assembly GCF_011100635.1). Classification (NCBI taxonomy): domain Eukaryota; kingdom Metazoa; phylum Chordata; class Mammalia; order Diprotodontia; family Phalangeridae; genus Trichosurus; species Trichosurus vulpecula. The sequence goes on from NC_050579.1 coordinate 67,231,874, forward strand.
TAACTCATTGACTGTGTAATCCACGAAAACCTTGGCTTTTTGGGGGGGAAGGGGTAAACTTCTGTCTAACCATATCTCCTCAATCTTAGGCTTACAATATTTTCTTTTAAATTGGATATTTTGATTTTTTTCTAAATGTTGGCTTTTTTGATATATTAAATTCAATGCATTTTTTCTTTTTAGAAATTTAATTGAAGTTTATTTGATGTTATAATTGTTAAATTCAACTTACCACAGTGTACAAATGTCCTATGCTGGTTGAGGACACAATATCTCACCCAGAGCTGTGCTTCCTCAGAGTGGGTAGCTCAGTGGTATGGTTGCTCTAAGCCCATTCAGAGTTTCAGAGAGCAGACAGGGGCTAAGACTAATTAGTGTTTGCTAAAGTGACATCCAGGAACAAGTTTACAGTCTTTTAGCCTACAACTGAACTAGTACCTAGAATGAAAAAGGGCAGTGATCCTAAAATGCCCTCAGCTGACTAAATAGGGCTTAATGAAAGTATACAGCGACTTGACTTAAGATATCCCCATGATCTTTGAAGAACATATAAATCATCACTTGAATGATGTAGTAGCTGGACCCTAGAAAAGACTGGCCAGGATTCTGTAAGGAGGCAGCAGCAGTCCCACCAGAAATATGTAGAACATGACCCTAACATAAAGTCTCACTCCAAAAAGCAAGGCTGGCATAGTGAGTAGAAAAGTGAACAAACAAACAAACAAAAAGATAATGAACTTTATGAAACCAGAGACAGGCAAGGCAAAAAAAATAGCAGAATAATTGCTAAACATCTATCAACGAAGCCCAGAATAGACACAGAGTTGGGCCACAATGCCAATTGAAAGCTCCAGAAAAAGCAAAGCAAAATTTAAAAAATATTATTAATGAAAATCATGGTAGAATTATAGAGAAAGTATTTAGAAAATAAATGAGAGCTTTGGAGGAAAGACTTGTAAAGAGAAATAACAGATTAACACAAAAGTAGGTCAATCAGTCAAGAACAGGCACCAAATCTTATATAATAACTGAAAATTAGAATGGACCGAACAGATGTTAATGATTATCTGAGATAATGAAAGATATTAAATCAAAGTAAAAAGGTTTATTATTAGAACTCTTGATCAAATAAACATAGTTTTATCAAAGAGGACAATTTTGATTACATTTTAAAATTAATTTATTTATTTTTAGTCTTCAACATTCATTACCACAAGATTTTGAGTGCCAAATTTTCTCCCTATCTCTCCCCTACTCCTCACTCCAATGCTGTGTGCATTCTGATTACCTCTTCCCCCAGTCTGCCCCCCCTTCTATCACTCCACCCTACCTCTTACCCCTTGCCTCTTACTTTCTTGTAGGGCAAGACAGATTTCTATACCCATTGCCTGTATATTTTATTTCCCAGTTGCATGTGAAAACAATTTTTAACATTCGTTTTTAAAACTTTGAGTTCCAGATTCTCTCCCCTCCCACCCTCATTGAAAAGGCAAGCAATTAAATATAGGTTATACATGTGTAGTTATGCAAAACATTTCCATAATAGTCATATTATGAAAGACTAACTATATTTACCTCCATCCTATCCCACCCCCCATTTATTCTATTTTATCCTTTGATCCTGTCCCTTTTCAAAAGCATTTGCTTTTGACTACTCCATCCCCCAATCTGCCTTGCCTTCTACCCTTCACCTCCTCCTCTTATCTCCTTCACCCCTACTTTCCTGTAGGGTAAGATACCCAATTGAGTGTGTATGTTATTCCCTCCTTAAGCTAAATCCAATGAGGGTAAAGTTGACTCATTCTCTTTCACCTCCCCCCTGTTCCTCTCCATTGTTACAGCTTTTTCTTGCCTCTTTTATATGAGATAATTTACCCTATTCTATCTCTCCCCTTCTTCTTATCCCAATATATTCCTCTCTCATCCCTTAACTTTATTTTTTTAGATATCATACCTTCATATTCAACTCATCCTGTGCCCTCTGTCTATATATATTCCCTTTAAATACCCCAACACTAAGAAAGGTTTCATGAGTTACAAATATCATCTTTCCATATAGGAATGTAAACAGTTAAACTTTATTAAGTCCCTTATAATTTCTCTTTTCTGTTTACCTTTTCATCTTTCTCTTGATTCTTGTATTTGAAAGTCATATTTTCTATTCAGCTCTGGTCTTTTCATCAAGAATGCTTGAAAGTCCTCTATTACATTGAATATCCACTTTTTCCCCTGAAGTATTATACTTAGTTTTGTTGGGTAGTTGATTCTTGGTTTTACTCCTAGCTCCTCTGACTTCTGTAATATCATATTGAAAGCACTTCAATCCTTTAATGTAGAAGCTGCTAGATCTTATGTTACCCCGATTATGTTTCCACAATACACAAATTGTTTCTTTCTGGCTGCTTGCAATACTTTTTCCTTGACCTGGGAACTCTGCAATTTGGCTTCAATATTACTAGTAGTTTTCCTTTTAGGATCTTTTTCAAGAGTTGATTGATGGATTCTTTCAATTTCTATTTTACCCTCTGGCTCAAGAATATCAGGACTGTTTGCCTTGATAATTTCTTGAAAGATGATGTCTAGGCTCTTTTTTCATCATGGCTTTCAGGTAGTCTGATAATTTTTAAATGATTTCCCCTGGATCTATCTTCCAAGTCAGTAGTTTTTCCAATGAGATATTTCACATTGCCTTCTATTTTTTCACTCTTTTGGTTCTGTTTTATAGTTTCTTAATTTCTCATAAAGTCATTAGCTTCCATTTGCTCCATTGTAATTTTTAAAGAATTATTTCCTTCAGTAAGCTTTTGGACCTCCTTTTTCCACTTGGCCAATTCTGATTTTTAAGACATTCTTCTCCTCATTGGCTTTTTGGACCTCTTTTGCTATTTGAGATAATTGATTTTTTAAGGTGTGATTTTCTTCAGCAACTTTTTGGGTTTCCTTTAGCAAGCTGTTGACTCATTTTTCATGATTTTGTTGCATCACTTGCATTTCTCTTCCTAATTTTTTCTCTATTTCTCTTACCTGATTTTCAAACACTTTTTTGAGTTCTTCCATGGCCTGCAACCAATTTATATTTTTCTTGGAGGCTTTGGTTGTAGGAGCTTTGACTTTGTAGTCTTCCTCTGGTTCTATGTTTTTATCTTCCTTGTCACCAAGGTAAGATTCTATAGTCTGATTTTTTATGCTGTTTACTCATTTTCCAGGCCAATTACTTGACTTTTGAGCTCTTTCTCAAGGTAGGACTCTTCCTCCAGAATGGAGAGTTCTCTGTCCCAAGTTTCAGGGGATTTGTGCAGCTGTTATCAGAGATACTTCTAGGCACCTGTAAATTTTCAGTCCTTCTAAGGTGGTATGATTAAAGGAGAGGTGTTTACTCTTCTCCTGGCCTTTCCTCTGGTCTATGAGTGACCACAAGTACTCTTTTCTGCCTTAGACCTGTGAGGGGGAGGCAGCTAGGTGGCATAGTGAGTAGAGCACCAGCCTTGGAGTCAGGAGGACCTGAGCTCAAATCTGGCCTCAGATACTTGACACACTTACTAGCTGTGTGTCCTTGGGCAAGTCTTAGAACTGTGAGAGGGATTCCTTCTCCACAGTGGCCACAAGCTCTGCCATGCCAGCACTCCTCCTCACCCCAGGACTGCTACCCAGGACTGTGACACAGAGCCAAGCAGGGCAAAGCAAGAAAAGTTCACCTCCGTAGCAGCAAAGAGATCCCTGCAATCCCCCTCTGATCAGTTTCTTGATCTCCCCCACTGTCTGCGGGTCTGGAGCTGTGGATGCAGTCACTTCTGCTGTAGTCACCTCTGCCACAGCCCTAGCTGCAGGCACCTCTGCCATAGCACTGCCATCTCTGCCACCCTGGGCCTAGGGCCAGAGCATGCTTTTCTCTCACCCAGGTCAGACAGAGTTTCCCCACTGATCTACTTTGTCTTTGGCATATGTGGGTTGAGAAGTCTGGAAACTGCTATAGCTACCAGTGATCCAATCCCCTGAGGCCTGCTCTGGCCTGTTCTGTGCTGGTGCAGCCCATGTTGGACTGTGCTCCATTCCCAGTCTGGTGTGATAGACACTTTTTGTTGGCCTTCTAGGTTGGCTTGGACTGGAGATTTGTTTCACTCTATCATTTTGTGAATTCTGTAGCTCTAGAATTTGTTTAGAGTACTTTTTTATAGGTATTTGAAGGGGTTTTGGAGAGAGCTCAAGAAAGTCCCTGTTTTCACTTTCTACCTTGGCTCCATCCCCCATTACATATTTTGAATTGCAGAAACAAATCCACTGCCACCAAGACTAGAAATGAGACAGTTAACTGAAATATTTTCTGTAAAGTTTTCTGATAAAAGTCTAATTCCCATTACATATACGATACTGATTAAAATGTATAGGAATAAGAGTTATATACCTATTGATATGTCAAAGGATATGAACAGGTAGTTCTTATGGAATGAAATCTAAACTATCTACAATCATCTTTTTATTTTTTTTTTAAATTCAATTTATTTATTTAACATATTTGGTTTTCAGCATTGATTTTCACAACAGTTTGAATTACAAATTTTCTCCCCATTTCTGCCCTCCCCCCCCACTCCAAGATGGCGTATATTCTGGTTGCCCTGTTCCCCAGTCAGCCCTCCCCTCTATCACCTCCCTCCCCTCTCATCCCCTTTTCCCTTCCTTTCTTGTAGGGCAAGATAAATTTCTACGCCCCATTGCCTGTGTATCTTATTTTTTTAGTTGCATACAAAAAGTTTTTTTGTTTTTGAACATCTGATTTTAAAACTTTGAGTTCCAAATTCCCTTCCCTCTTCCCTTCCCACCCACCCTCCCTAAGAATGAGCAATTCAACCTAGGCCGCACATGTATTATTATGTATAACCCTTCCACAATACTCATGTTGTGAAAGGCTAACTACATTTTGCTCCTTCCCAACCCATCCCGCTTTATTGAATTTTCTCCCTTCACCCTGTCCCCTTTCCAAAGTGTTTGTTTTGATTACCTCCACCCCCATCTGCCCTCCACTCCATCATCCCCCCGCCTTTTATTTTTTTTTATCTTCCTCCCTCTTCTTTCCTGTGGGGTAAGATACCCAACTGAGTATGTATGGTATTCCCCCTCAGGCCAAATCTGATGAGAGCAAGGTTCACTCATTCCCCCCTCACCTGCCCTCTCCCCTCCTCCCATAGAACTGCTTCCTCTTGCCACCTTTATGCGACATAATCCACCCCATTCTATCTCTCCCTATCTCTCTCTCTCAGTATGTTACTCTCTCATCCCTTAATTTCATTTTATTTCTTTTAGATATCTTCCCTTCATCCTCAACTCACCCTGTGTCTGCTCTCTCTCTTTTACATATATATATATACACATACATACATATACACATAGATACATACATACATACACATTCACTTATATATATATACTTAAACATATATATATATGCATATATATATATGCATATATATATGCATATTCCCTTCAACTACCCTAATACTGAGGTCTCATGAATCATACTCATCATCTTTCCATGTAGGAATGTAAACAAAACAGTTCAACTTTAGTAAGTCCCTTGCAATTTCCGTTTCTTGATTACCTTTTCATGCTTCTCTTGATTCTTGTGTTTGAAAGTCAAATTTTCTATTCAGTTCTGGTCTTTTCACTGAGAAAGCTTGAAAGTCCTCTATTTTATTGAAAATCCATATTTTGCCTTGGAACATGATACTCAGTTTTGCTGGGTAGGTGATTCTAGGTTTTAATCCTAGCTCCATTGACCTCCGGAATATCGCATTCCAAGCCCTTCGATCTCTTAATGTAGAAGCTGCCAGATCTTGGGTTATTCTGATTGGGTTTCCACAATACTCAAATTGTTTCTTTCTGGCTGCTTGCAGTATTTTCTCCTTGATCTGGGAGCTCTGGAATTTGGCAACAATATTCCTAGGAGATTTCTTTTTGGGATCTATTTGCGGAGGCGAACGATGGATTCTTTCAATTTCTATTTTGCCCTGTGGCTCTAGAATATCAGGGCAGTTCTCCTTGATAATTTCCTGAAAGATGGTATCTAGGCTCTTTTTTTGATCATGGCTTTCAGGTAGTCCAATAATTTTTAAATTATCTCTCCTGGATCTATTTTCCAGGTCAGTGGTTTTTCCAAGGAGATATTTCACATTGTCTTCCATTTTTTCATTCCTCTGGTTCTGTTTTATAATATCCTGATTTCTCATAAAGTCACTAGCTTCCACTTGCTCCAATCTAATTTTTAAAGTAGTATTTTCTTCAGTGGTCTTTTGGACCTCCTTTTCCATTTGGCTAATTCTGCCTTTCAAGGAATTCTTCTCCTCATTGGCTTTTTGGAGCTCTTTTGCCATTTGAGTTAGTCTATTTTGTAAGGTGTTGTTTTCTTCAGTGTATTTTTCAGTATTTTTTTGGGTCTCCTTTAGCAAGTCATTGACTTGTTTTTCATGGTTTTCTCGCATCCTTCTTATTTCTCTTCCCAATTTTTCCTCTACTTCTCTAACTTGCTTTTCCAAATCCTTTTTGAGTTCTTCTATGGCCTGGGGCCAGTTCATGTTTTTCTTGGAGGCTTTGGTTGTAGGCTCTATGACTTTGTTGTCTTCTTTAGGCTGTATGTTTTGGTCTTCTTTGTCACCAAAGAAAGAATCCAAAGTCTGAGACTGAATCTGGGCGCGTTTTCGCGTCCTGGCCATATTCCCAACCAACTAACTTGACCCTTGAGTTTTTCAGTGGGGTATGACTGCTTGTAGATTACAGAGTTCTATGTTCTACGTTTGGGGGGGAGGTGCCAGCTCTGTCAGAGCCGCACTCCTCCTTCCCCAAGGACCCCCAGTCCAGACTGGGCTCAGATCTTCGGCAGGCTGTGCACCCCTGCTGTGATCTGCCACTTAATTCCTCCCACCAGGTGGGCCTGGAGCCGGAAGTAACAACAGCTGTAGCTGCCCCACCTCCGCTGCCCCCGGGGCTGGAAGCCGAACCGTGAACTCCTTCCACTCCCGCAGCTTTTCCCACTAACCTTCTCCGCAGTCTTTGGTGTTTGTGGGTCGAGGGGTCTGGTAACTGCCGCAGCTCACATATTCAGGGCGCTAGGGCCCCCTCCGCCCGGCTTCTGGTCTGGATCGTCCACGCCGCTCAGGCTGGGCTCTGCTCCACTCCGTTCCCAGCTCCCAGCTCCCAGCTCCCAGCTCCCAGCTCCGTGTGGAATAGAGCTCACCCAGAGACCATCCGGGCTGTCCTGAGCTGGAGCCCTGCTTCCCTCTGCTGTTCTGTGGGTTCTGCCGTTCTAGAATTGGTTCAGAGCCATTTTTATAGGTTTTTGGAGGGACTTGGGTATGGAGCTCACTCTAGTCCGTGCTTACCAGCTGCCATCTTGGCTCCGCCCCCCTACAATCATCTTTTTAAATGTCCCCAAATCATTAATAATTAGGAAAAATACAAATGAGAGAAATTCAGAATTTCTGCCTTTTACCCATCAGATTGATAAAATAGATTAAAAAAAGGAAAGTGATAAAAGTTGGAGGAACTGTGCAAAACAGGCATATTGGCGAACTGTTGGTAGAACTGTGAATTCATACAGCCATTCTGGAAATAAAGTTTAGAACTTTTCCCAAAAATTTATTAAACTGTGTGTATCTCTTGCCACAGCAATATCAGCACTTGGCCTATCTACCCCAAAGAGATCAAAGAGAAGAAATGGTTACATGTGTGAAAATATTTATAGCAGCAATTTTAGTGTTGGCAAATATTGAAAAATAAGGGGTGACTTTCCATAGGGTAGGAATATAATATAGCTATGTCCCACCTATACAGACATCAGGTAGCAGTGTTCATTCTTTCTCAAAGAGGACCATGACATCAGGGAAATGATGACACAACATGCAGGTGACTTTGATTTGAGTGAGGGAGGGCTGTGCAAGGTTACCAGCCTCACTTTCTCCTCCAGAGCCATCTGGGTCTGGTGGCCTGTTATTCACCAGGATGACTTGAGATGGCCCAGGATGGATTGGGAGACCCTGGCCCTTTCAGGCTAAGGTCTTTTTAGGTTTTTACTTTGAGTGAGGTAATGCTCATTCTGTAAATAGGGTCTTTGAGAAGTTAATCAAGGGATGGCCCCTTTAATCAAAATTCAGAAAAAAAAATCAAACTGAGAAGGGAAAACTCTCAGGGTTCCTGGCCAAAAGAAAAACAGTTACTATGCAGTACCTACATTCACTCTGTGTGTTGTCCAAGCTATGAGCTCCAGAGTGAATTTGGTTTAAGGCTTGGTTTTGGAGAAAGAAATCTAGGTAGTGTAACCAGAATGGCCTTTGTTTTCTTTGAGTGACTCAATTTATCTCAGTGAGCTTTACTAGGTGCTAAGCCCTGGCCCCAAACTCCATTAGGTGTTAACGTAATCCATGTGGATGTGAACCTCCCAGGGTCCTAAGAGGAGGGGCCAACTCAAGAACCTATCACCAGAGCCTGAGCTCTGGTGATTCAGAAGATGTTTGATGATGTCTGAAGCCCTGTAAGAAGGGAGGACAGAGCCATTTGTGCGGGGCTCTGGAGGTGGTGTTGATGAGGAGACTCCGGGCAGCTGTAGCTAAGGAGCCCTCCAGCTTGTAAACCCAGATGTTGAAACTTTGTTGAACTCTGGTAACTGTGTTAGGATTTGAATCAGACAAAGTCTGTTGATGTTTGAAATTTGTTTGTATTTTTGTTTTGAAGTTCAGGGTGTTGGCTTTTTCCCCTGAACTAACTGAATGATATTTGAATGCTGAATTAAAAGTAAGCTCATCAACTCCTTCACCTTGCTTTCCTTAATTAAGCAGATCAGAAGAACCTGTGCTGGTGGCAGCTTTCTGGGTGGTGGCTGTGGGTGAATCTCATACCCCCACAGATTGTTGACACAGGTAGTAAACCAGAACTTAAGGAAGCATCTTTCAGCCATTGAAATGTAACTTCCTTTGGGCAGAGCACTGAGAGGAGAGGGGAGTGGAGGGGAGGGAAGGGGAGGCTACTCACAGGTTGTGCTTGTCTTTCATTCTCAAAGAGGACCATGACATCAGGGAAATGTGTAGTGGATAAAGATGTGTTTTGTACATAATGAAGAAATACAGGGCTGGAAGATTTTTAAAAAGACCAATCTTAAATAAGAGAGAGGGAAAGAGATGGAGAAAGGGAGGTGGGGGAAGGAAAGGGAGAGGTGGAGGAGGGGAGGGGGAAGGAGAGAGGAAGGGAGAGAGGAGAGATTGGAGAAATCCACCTTGAATTGGGGAGCCTCTTCCTTTTCTCCCTTTCTCCACCTACCTTGATGCAATTATGATATGTGGAAGTGTATTATTTGAGGTTGCTTTAAATCTGGCAAAACTGACAAACTGAAATGAATATATCTAATAGATAAGAAGTAAAGTTAGAAATTATGAAGAAAATATGTTACTACTGATATCAATTATAATTACCATGATTGGCCTAAAATATCACTCATATGAATCCTTTCTCAAATTTAATATCTAGTGATGTACACACAAACATAAACACATATACACACACACACCATGACAATAAACAAAGTTACCATATTTTGTACTATTTTGTACATTATTTGCAAAAATTGGATCGACCAGTGAGACTGCTGCCTATTCCCAGTCTCATCCTGCTGTGCCTTTCTCCTGTTTCATTCTTATAAGTAGAAGAAAATGTTCTTTTGCTATTTGTATAATTATAGTTGCCTTTAAATTTCCATCTGTTCTTCTTTGTTATTTGTTATACTTAACATTCTGGATGTTTTAATTTTTAGGATTTCTTAGAAAATTAATACTTACCAAATTGTTGTGAGACAATACTGCAGGTTGTTCTGACGACTTTCCTTTTACATGGCTTCAAGATATGCTAAATACAGACAGAAAAGGTACTTAAACATTTCAATTATTTTTGTAACTCAAACACCCCAGCTCTCTAGGACATAGACATCTTTGCCCCTCAGGGGGAAAAAGAACTAAAGAAAAAAATCTCTTCCCAGATGGATAGCTTTGGTGCTATCATGATTTACAACTCCACTTCAGGAAGTGAAAAGGGCAATGATTGGAAAAAACAGCTTCAAAGGTGACAGGAAACTCCATCAAACTGCTGTTGTAGATACATTGCAATACAAATAGTATGGGGCTTTTATTCCCCTTTGTCAGATGTAAGTTATCTTTTATGTTGCCTATGAGAAGTGCTTCTAGAAACAGGAATAGCTTCTGTCAAATAACATGCTAATTTCCACTTCCATCCTACTTGCAGGAGGGGCAAGAATCTGAAGATTCAGGATGCATAAGGAGAAATTGTCCATGCCACTTCACCATATGAAATTTTAAATTTAAAATATTAGTACATATTGTTGCATTACAAAATTATATAAATATATACTTTCATCTGAAAGTCTCTACCAATATTTATTGATCACATTGAAAAGTACTCTTGGGGGCAAAAGAGGTTTCAGTTATGATTCCTGACATTGAGAAGCTTACAAATTATATTTCACATATAGAAAAAGAAATGACAGAACAAAAGCTGTCATGAGGCAATATATGTTTCAGTGCCAGAGAATTGGTATAGACCTTGACCACCTTGCATAAATGGACTACTTGCTTTCGCATTTATGCCTATTGCAATCCTCTCTTTCTTTTGCTACTCAGTTCCGGTGCTGCCTCCTTTTCCCTCCTGTAATTACCCCAAGGAAAGAAATCCTAAGATCTTTCACAGCATTTAATTTGGGTTTCTTTTTTGTTCCTATTTTCATACTCTAGTTGGGATTATATACATGAGTTCATGTCTTATGTCTACAACTAAATTGTGAGCTCCTCGAGGGGATTAAAATATGTATAACCAATGCTTTGCAAATAGGAAATAGATAGGTAGGTAGGTAGGTAGATGATAGATAGATAGATAGATAGATAGATAGATAGATAGATAGATAGATAGAACATCCAAGAGGTTATTATGTATCTGGAAACATGGAAGTGTTAGGAACACAAATAAAAGCAAGCACTATGGTCCCTGCTGTCATGTGCCTTGCATTATAATAGGCAAAAATAATAGACAAAGGAGTGCTGGCAATGGGTACGGTAAGGTCTGGAGAGGCCCAGAGATTGAGCGAAAGTCTGAATCAAAGGAAGATAATGTTTAAGGCAAACCCACCTACTAGAACAACAGGATTGTTTCAGGAATGGAGTCCAGATTTCCAGAGAGCATAAAGGCCAAAGTGGAGGCAATATGGTGTGGCAATGTCAGAGAAGAGAGGACTTAATGAACACTTGTTAACTTGAACTTAGTTAAAATGATAAATATAGGGGGTGGAGGCAAGATGATGGCTGGAAAGCAGGGACTAGTGTGAGCTACCCGCCGAGTCCCTCCAAAAACCTATAAAAATGGCTCTGAACCAATTCTAGAACTGCAGAACCCACAAAATAGCAGAGGGAAGCAGGGCTCCAGCCCAGGACAGCCTGGATGGTCTCTGGGTGAGGTCTATCCTGCAGGGACCTGGGAGCAGAGGGGAGCGGAGTGGAGGGGAGCGGAGTGGAGCAGAGCCCAGCATGGGCGGCGTGGACAAACCAGACCAGGAACCAGGCAGAATGTGCCCTACCACCCTGAATCAGTGAGCTGCAGCAGTTACCAGACTTCTCAAACCACAAATACCAAAGTCAAGAGAGAAGGTTAGCGGGAAAAGCTGCAAGAGTGGAAGGAGTTTGTGGTTCAGCCACCACCCTGGGGGCAGCAGAGGTGGGGCAGCTACAGAGCTACAGCTGCAGTTGCTTCAGGCCCCAGGCCCACCTGGTATGAGGAATTAAGTGGCAGATCAGAACAGGATGCACAGCCTGCTGAAGATCTAAGTCCAGTCCAGGTTGGGGGTTCTTGAGGAAGGAGGAGTGCTGGTATGACAGAACTGACACATCCCCCCAAGCTTGGAACATAGTTCTCTTAAATCTACAAGCAGTCATACCCCACTGAAAAACACAAGGGTCGGGGGCGGAGCCAAGATGGCGGCTGGTAAGCACGGACTAGAGTGAGCTCCGTACCCGAGTCCCTCCAAAAACCTATAAAAATTTCTCTGAACCAATTCTAGAATGGCAGAACCCAAAGAACAGCAGAGGGAAGCAGGGCTCCAGCCCAGGACAGCCCAGATGGTCTATGGGTGAGGTCTATTCCACACGGAGCTGGGAGCTGGGAACGGAGTGGAGCAGAGCCCAGCCTGAGCGGTGTGGACGATCCAGACCGGAAGCCGGGCGCAGGGGGCCCTAGCGCCCTGAATATGTGAGCTGCGGCAGTTACCAGACCCCTTGACCCACAAACACCAAAGACTGCGGAGAAGGTTAGTGGGAAAAGCTGCAGGAGTGGAAGGAGTTCACGGTTCGGCTTCCAGCCCCGGGGGCAGCGGAGGTGGGGCAGCTACAGCTGTTGTTACTTCCGGCTCCAGGCCCACCTGGTGGGAGGAATTAAGTGGCGGATCACAGCAGGAGTGCAACAGCCTGCTGAAGATCTAAGCCCAGCCTGGACTGGGGGTCCTTGGGGAAGGAGGAGTGCGGCTCTGACAGAGCTGGCACCTCCCCCCCAAACGTGGAACATAGAACTCGTTAGTCTACAAGCAGTCATACCCCACTGAAAAACTCAAGGGTCAAGTCAGTTGGTTGGGAATATGGCCAGGCAGCGAAAACGCGCCCAGATTCAGTCTCAGACTTTGGATTCTTTCTTTGGTGACAAAGAAGACCAAAACATACAGCCTAAAGAAGACAACAAAGTCATAGAGCCTACAACCAAAGCCTCCAAGAAAAACATGAACTGGCCCCAGGCCATAGAAGAACTCAAAAAGGATTTGGAAAAGCAAGTTAGAGAAGTAGAGGAAAAATTGGGAAGAGAAATAAGAAGGATGCGAGAAAACCATGAAAAACAAGTCAATGACTTGCTAAAGGAGACCCAAAAAAATACTGAAAAATACACTGAAGAAAACAACACCTTAAAAAATAGACTAACTCAAATGGCAAAAGCCAAAAAGCCAATGAGGAGAAGAATTCCTTGAAAGGCAGAATTAGCCAAATGGAAAAGGAGGTCCAAAAGACCACTGAAGAAAATACTACTTTAAAAATTAGATTGGAGCAAGTGGAAGCTAGTGACTTTATGAGAAATCAGGATATTATAAAACAGAACCAGAGGAATGAAAAAAGGCAAGACAATGTGAAATATCTCCTTGGAAAAACCACCGACCTGGAAAATAGATCCAGGAGAGATAATTTAAAAATTATTGGACTACCTGAAAGCCATGATCAAAAAAAAGAGCCTAGATACCATCTTTCAGGAAATTATCAAGGAGAACTACCCTGATATTCTAGAGCCACAGGGCAAAATAGAAATTGAAAGAATCCATCGATCGCCTCCGCAAATAGATCCCAAAAAGAAACCTCCTAGGAATATTGTTGCCAAATTCCAGAGCTCCCAGATCAAGGAGAGAATACTGCAAGCAGCCAGAAAGAAACAATTTGAGTATTGTGGAAACCTAATCAGAATAACCCAAGATCTGGCAGCTTCTACATTAAGAGATCGAAGGGCTTGGAATGCGATATTCCGGAGGTCAATGGAGCTAGGATTAAAACCTAGAATCACCTACCCAGCAAAACTGAGTATCATGTTCCAAGGCAAAATATGGACTTTCAATAAAATAGAGGACTTTCAAGCTTTCTCAGTGAAAAGACCAGAACTGAATAGAAAATTTGACTTTCAAACATAAGAATCAAGAGAAGCATGAAAAGGTAATCAAGAAATGGAAATTGCAAGGGACTTACTAAAGTTGAACTGTTTTGTTTACACTCCTACATGGAAAGATGATGAGTATGATTCATGAGACCTCAGTATTAGGGTAGTTGAAGGGAATATCCATATATATATATATATATATATATATATATATATATATGTATGTATGTATATGTATGTATGTTTATGTATATATATAAGTGAATGTGTATGTATGTATATATCTATGTGTATATGTATATATGTGTATATATATACATATGTGTTTATGTGTGTATATATATATATATATATATATATATATATATATATGTAAAAGAGAGAGAGCAGACACAGGGTGAGTTGAAGATGAAGGGAAGATATCTAAAAGAAATAAAATGAAATTAAGGGATGAGAGAGTAACATACTGAGAGAGGGAGATAGGGAGAGAGAGAATGGGGTGGATTATCTCGCATAAAGCTGGCAAGAGGAAGCAGTTCTATGGGAGGAGGGGAGAGGGCAGGTGAGGGGGGAATGAGTGAACCTTGCTCTCATCAGATTTGGCCTGAGGGGGAGTACCATACGTACTCAGTTGGGTATCTTACCCCACAGGAAAGAAGAGGGAGGAAAATAAAAAAAAATAAAAGGCGGGGGGATGATGGAGGGGAGGGCAGATGGGGGTGGAGGTAATCAAAACAAACACTTTGGAAAGGGGACAGGTTCAAGGGAGAAAATTCAATAAAGCGGGATGGGTTGGGAAGGAGCAAAATGTAGTTAGCCTTTCACAACATGAGTATTGTGGAAGGGTTATACATAATAATACATGTGTGGCCTAGTTTGAATTGCTCAACTTCTTAGGGAGGGTGGGTGGGAAGGGAAGAGGGAAGGGAATTTGGAACTCAAAGTTTTAAAATCAGATGTTCAAAAACAAAAAAAGTTTTTGTATGCAACTAAAAAATAAGATACACAGGTAATGGGGCGTAGAAATTTATCTTGCCCTACAAGAAAGGAAGGGAAAAGGGGATGAGAGGGGAGGGGGGTGATAGAGGGGAGGGCTGACTGGGGAACAGGGCAACCAGAATATAAGCCATCTTGGAGTGGGGGGGGAGGGTAGAAATGGGGAGAAAATTTGTAATTCAAACTGTTGTGAAAATCAATGCTGAAAACCAAATATGTTAAATAAATAAATTGCATTTAAAAAAAAAAAACACAAGGGTCAAGTTAGTTGACTGGGAACATGGCCAGGCAGCGAAAACGCACACAGATTCAGTCTCAGACGTTGGAATCTTTCTTTGGTGACAAAGAAGACCAAAACATACAGCCAGAAGAAGTCAACAAAGTCAAAGAGCCTACATCAAAAGCCTCCAAGAAAATATGAACTGGTCTCAGGCCATGGAAGAGCTCAAAAAGGATTTGGAAAAGCAAGTTAGAGAAGTAGAGGAAACATTGGGAAGAGAAATGAGAATGATGTGACAAAACCATGAAAAACCAGTCAATGACTTGCTAAAGGAGACCCAAAAAATACTAAAAAATATACTGAAGAAAACAACACTTTAAAAAATAGACTACCTCAAATGGCAAAAAAAGCTCCAAAAAGCCAATGAGGAGAAGAATGCCTTGAAAGGCAGAATTACTCAAATGGAAAAGGAGGTCCAAAAGACCACTGAAGAAAATACTACCTTAAAAATTAGATTGGAACAAGTGGAAGCTAGTGACTTTATGAGAAATCAAGGTATTATAAAACAGTGCCAAAAGAATGAAAAAGTAGAAGACAATGTGAAATATCTCATTGGAAAAACCACTGACCTGGAAAATAGATCCAGGAGAGATAATTTAAAAATTATTGGACTACCTGAAAGCCATGATCAAAAAAAGAGCCTAGATATCATCTTTCCAGAAATTATCAAGGAGAACTGCCCTGATATTCTAGAGCCACAGGGCAAAATAGAAATTGAAAGAATCCATCGATCGCCTCCTCAAATAGATCCCAAAAAGAAATTTCCTAGGAATATTGTCGCCAAATTGCAGAGCTCCCAGATCAAGAAGAAAATACTGCAAGCATCCAGAAAGAAACAATTTGAGTATGTGGAAATATAATCAGAATAATACAAAATCTAGCAGCTTCTACATTAAGAGATCGAAGGGCTTGGAATATGATATTCCGGAGGTCAATGGAGCTAGGATTAAAACCAAGAATCACCTACCCAGCAAAACTGAGTATCATGCTCCAGTGCAAAATATGGATTTTCAATAAAATAGAGGACTTTCAAGGTTTCTCAGTGAAAAGACCAGAACTGAATAGAAAATTTGACTTTCAAACACAAGAATCAAGAGAAGCATGAAAAGGCAATCAAGAAAAAGAACAAGAAAAAGAAATTGCAAGGGATTTACTAAAGTTGAACTGTTTTATTTACATTCCTATATGGAAAGATGATGTGTATGATTCAGGAGACCTCAGTATAAGGGTAGCTGAAGGGAATATGCATATATATATATGTATATATATATATGTTCATGTATATATATGTGTATATGTGAGTGTGTATGTATGTATATATGTATGTGTGTGTATATATATATATATATATTTATATATAGACAGAGAGAGAGAGAGAGAGAGAGAGAGAGAGAGAGAGGGAAGATATCTAAAATAAATAAAAAATAAAATCAAATTAAGGGATGAGAGAGGAATATATTGAGAGAGGGAGATAGGGAGAGATAGAATGGGGTAAATTATCTCAAATAAAAGTGGCAAGAAAAAGCAGTTCTGTAGGAAGAGAAGAGAAGGCAGGTAAGGGGGAATGAGCGAATCTTTCTCTCATCAGATTTGACCTGAGGAGGGAATACCATACATACTCAATTGGGTATCTTACCCCATAGGAAAAAAGGAGGAAGAAGATTTAAAAAGGGGGGGGTGATAGAAGGGAGGGCAGATGGGGGTGGAGGTATTCTACAACAAATACTTTCAAAAGGGGACAGGGTCAAGGGAGAAAATTCAATAAAGGGGGATAGGTTAGGAAGGAGCAAAACATAGTTAGCCTTTCACAACATGAGTATTATACATAATGATACAAATGTGTCCTATATTGAATTGCTTGACTTCTTAGGGAGGGTGGGTGGGGAGGGAAGAAGGGAGAGAATTGGAACTCAAAGTTTTAAAAACAGATGTTCAAAAACAACAAAAAAATAGTTTTTGCATGCAACTAGAAAATAAGATACACAGGCAATGGGGTGTAGAAATTTATCTTGTCCTACAAGAAAGAAAGGGAAAAGGGGATGGGAGGGGAGTGGGGTGACAGAAGGGAGGGCTGACTGGGGAACAGGGCAACCAGAATATAAGCCATCTTGGAGTGGGGGGGGGAGGGTAGAAATGGGGAGAAAATTTCTAATTCAAACTCTTGTGAAAATCGATGCTGATAACTATGTATATTAAATAAAAAGAGAGAAAAATAATGATAAATATAAACTACAAGAGATCTGAGAAGGGAGAGGTCATTTGGGTCTAGACACTAAGTAAAGACTTCATTAGGGAAATATGATTAAATTTCTAATAAGATAAAATTTATATTCTGTTTTTGTGCTTTCAGTAGTATTCGGCTGCCAAATGCATGTATGAGAAAATGTCACCTTGAACGTAATGTCATCATGACAATGTTGAAGTTTTGCTGATGCAGAAATTCTGGTGACAACCAACCTATCAATCACATTAAATGTGTTTCATAAATCCTTGCGGATTGACAGACTTAATTCACCAAAACGACCCCTGCTTTTCTACAGATTATATTGTTTCGCATTTTAATGGGAAAGCCCAGATTATCCTACATGAGGCCCCTTAATTTCCTCATTTCCAACTCAAAATTTTTTCAGGAAATTTACCTTCTATCTCTGTGGAAGACTTGTCTTTTCTACTTGTGAAAGCTAACACTTAAATGTCACTCTTTATCTTATCTTCTCCCTTTTTTATCGGTTACTACGTGATATAAATTATCTTTTTCCTGTTACTTCTTCAATTCCTTCCCTTTCACTGGTCCCATATTCTCTATCTCTCTCTTTCTCTCTCTCTCTCTCTCTCTCTCTCTCTCTTTTCCTGTTTCTCTTTCTCAACACAAACACACACACACACACACACACATGCTGAATTTTTCCATCAATCCCACTATTCTATAAAGCTACATTTGAGATATTAGCTGGATAATAACACATTAAGGTGAAGTTAGAACTCATTGAAGAACTAGACTTAATTGTGGAGCTGTATCAAAGTGGAAGAAGATCTTCCATAGAGTCTGTGAGATTCTTCACTCTTCAACATTACTGTTGATGACAGAGACACAACTTAAAATGACATTCATCAGATTTGCCAGTGTCATGAAACTAGAAAGAATAGGTAAAACTTTGGATACCCATTAGGATCCAAAAAGAACTTGAATGACTTAATGGAATGAATCTAATGTGATATAATTAAATATAGATAACTATGTCGCAGACTTTTAGAGTTAAAAGTGACCTCAGAGATTTTCTATTCCAATCCCTACCTGAATAAACATCCCCTATACAACATACCAAAGAAAGGGTCTTGCAACATTATGTGAAATTATCTAGTAAAGGAAACACCACTACTTTGTGAAATACAATATTTTGATTTTAGATAGCTCTGAATGTTTTATTGTGTAATTGTTTAGATAGTTACGAGTGAATTTTCTCTTGTGTTTGTCCTTCATTCTCGAAGAGGACCATCACATCAGGGAAATGATGACATGACTTGCAGTTGACTTTGATTTGAGTGAGGGAGGGCTGTGCAAGGTTGCCAGCCTCCCTTTTTCCACCGGAGCCATCTGGGTCCAGTGGCCTAAAATTCACCAGGATGACTGGAGATGGCCCAGTATGCCTTGGGAGACCCTGGCCTTTTCAGGCTAAGGTCTTTTCAGGTTCTCACTGTGAGTGAGGTAACACCTATTCAGTAAATAGGCCTCTTTAAGAAGTTAATCAAGGGATGGACCCTTTAATCAAAACTCCTGAAAAAAAATCAAACTGGGAGGCGAAGACCCTCATGGTTCCTGGCCAAAAGAGAAACAGTTACTATGTAGTATCTACATTCACTCTAAGCTTGGAGGGCAGGAACCTGTTGCCCAAGCTATGAGCTGCAGAGTGAATTGGGTTTAAGGCTTGGTTTTTGGGAAAGAAATCTAGTCCGTAAACCCTAAATTAAAAGTCAAGGAGGCAGCCATGGAAATGCAATGTACCTTCCTTTGGGCAGAGCACCAAAAGGTGGGAAAGAGAGGGGGAGGAGAAAGGAGAGGGGGAGGGAGAGGGAGAGCCTACTCACAGGTTGTATTTCTCCTTTTTTCTCAAGGAGGACCATGACATCAGGGAAATGATGACATGACTTGCAGTTGACTTTGATTTGAGTGAAGGAGGGCTGTGCAAGGTCACCAGCCTCACTTTCTCCTCCACAGCCATCTGGGTCCAGTTGAATTTTCTCTTATAACACACAAATATCTGCATCGCTTCAACTTCTTCTCATTTCACTTATTTCTCTTAATCGATGTCAAGCAGAACAATTCTCATCCTTCTTCCATATGACAGCCTTTCAAATAAGTGAGGTCAACCTTACTTTTTCCTACTTAAATATACCAATTCCTTCATCTTATCCTCATATAGCATAATCTTAAGACCATTCCACATGATGAACACTGTCCTACAGATATGTCCCGTCTTATTAATTTTTTTTCACTAAATGTTACACTAGAAGTGAACACAGTACTCCAGATGTACTATGAGTAGGAAAGAGTATAATGAGATGATCGTTCCCTTCTTCTAGATGCTATACCTCTCAACATACTTTAAGGTCACATTAGATTTTTGGCACATCATTGTCTCATATTATATATGGAGTCCACAACAATAGCCAGATAATTTTCTGACTATGGTCTCTCTATACCTCTCCTCTCTTAAAATTGTGAAGTTGTTTTTTTTTTAAACTCAAATGTAATACTTTACATTTTCCTCTATAAAATATCAATATATTTCATTTTGTCCAATGTTCTTGCTTGTCAAGATCTTTACTGAATTCTGTTAATGTCATATAGTAAATTAGGTAAGTCCCAGACCCCTTATTTGTGCCCTCTGAAAATTTAAGTATATCACCTATTTCTTTTCCTGAGTAATTGATTGAAGTGAACTTATAATAAATGTGAATCAGTGAATTTCATTCAAGTGATCATTACATATGGCCAAGTATCTCTTGGAAAAAGATGAGATAGTTCTCATACAATGAAGGGGTGAAAAAAGCAGTAATAGGGCATAATCTCAAAAATAGTAAAATGATATCTGTTTGAATGCAAGGCAAACCTTTCCACATCATAGTAATCCAAGTCTATGCTTCAACCACTGATGCTTAAGTGACCAAAGTTGATCAGTTCTGTGAAGACCTACAATAACTTCTAGAAATAACAGAAAAAAATCACATTCATCATATAAGATTGGAATGCTAAAGTAGAAAAGAAAAAGAAAAGCAACGGAATAATAGACATTTGGCCTTGGAGTACAAAATGAAGCAGTGCAAAGACTAGTAAGTAATAGAGTTTTATCAAGATGCCTTTCTGGTCACAGCAAAAATGCCTTTACAACAACCCAAAAGGCATTGGTCTTTTGAACATCATGGATATCATAAAATAGTAAATATAGAAATCAGATTAATGAAAGACATACTTTGCAGCCAAAAGTGGACAAGCTGTATACAATCAGCTAAAACAAGACGTGGAGCTACCTTTAGCTTATATCATAAGCTCCCTATTGCAAAATTCAGACTTGAATTGAGGAAAGTAAGGAAAATCATGCAAACATATAGTTATGACATAAAAACTTTACCTTATGAATATGAAGTAGAAGTGATGAATAGATTTAAGGGATTAGATCTCGTATTTAGAGTAAATGAGGAACTATATGTAGAGGTTTGTAATATTGTACAGGAGGCAGCAATAAGCAGTCCAAAAAAAAAGAAGAACTAGAAAGTAAAATGGCTGTCTGATTAGG
Source organism: Trichosurus vulpecula (assembly GCF_011100635.1). Classification (NCBI taxonomy): domain Eukaryota; kingdom Metazoa; phylum Chordata; class Mammalia; order Diprotodontia; family Phalangeridae; genus Trichosurus; species Trichosurus vulpecula. The sequence continues at coordinate 67,252,664 of NC_050579.1, forward strand.
CTCTTAAATGCCTGAGGAAAGGAGTAAAATGAAAGGGAAAAGAGAAAGGGAAAGATATATTCAACTGCATGCAGAATTTCAGAGAATATCAAGGAGAGATTTTTTTAAGAAGCATTTTCTTCAAAGATCAATGCAAAGATATAGAAGAAAACAATAGAATGGGAAAAAGAAAAGATCCTTCAAGAAAATTAGAACTACCAAGGGAACACTTAATGCTAAAATAAACATGATAAAAGACAAAAAAAATGAGAGAGAGTTAACAGAGCTAGAAGAGATGAAGAAGAGGTGGCAAGAATGTGCAGAAGGACAATACAAAAATGATCTTAACATCACTGATAACCACAATGGAGTAGTTACTGATATAAAACTAGACAACTTGGAGAATGAAGTCAAGTGGGCCTTTAAATGCCCTGATAACAATAAGGCTAGTGAAGGTAATGGAATTCTATCTGAACTATCTAAAATCCTCAAAGACAATGCAATTAAACCTCGCATTTGATATGCCAGCAAATTTAAAAACTCAACAGTGGTGACTACATTACAAAACATCAGTTTACAGCCCATTCCTAAAGAAGGATAATGCCAAAGAATGTTCAAAGTTCCAAATAATTGTCCTCATTTCAAATGCCATCTGGCAAGCTTAAGATTCTGCAAGCTAGGCTTCAACAATATGTGAACCAAGAATTAAAAGAAAAGAATGGTTTTCAAAGAGACAGAGGAACTAGAGACCAAATTGCCATTCATTGGATTACAGAGAAAGCAAGGAAGTTCCAGGAATTAAAAAAAACTTATACCTATGCTTAATTGACTAGACTAAAGCTTTTGACTGTGTGGATCACAACAAAATGTGGCAAGTCCACAAAGAGATAGGATTACCAGTTTATTTCATTTATCTCCTGAGGAACCTATAAGTAGCCAAGAAGGAATAACTAGAATCGAGCATGGAACAGCTGATTAGTTTAAGATTGGAAAAAAGTACAATAAGCCTCTATATTGTCACCTTATTCATTTAACTTACATGCAGAGTACACATGTGAAATGCAAGCCTCAATGAATCAAATTATGGAATGGAACTGAGGTTGTCAGTAGAAATACCAACAATATCAAATACGTAGAAGATATCAATCTGGTGGTAGAAAGTGAGGAAGAATTAAGAAGCCCCCTGATGAGGTTGAGGAAGGATAGTTTCAAACCTGGCTTGAAACTTAAAATCAAAAAACAAAAATCTTATGATCTTGGCAACTGGTTCAGTTCTAACACTTCCTGACAAATAGAGGAAGAAAAAATGGAAGCAGTATCACATTTGATATTCTTAGCCTCAAACATCACCTCAAATAGTAACTGCAACCATGAAATTAAAAGATGCTTGCTCCTTGGAAGGAAAGCTATGTGAAATATGGACAGCATACTAAAAAGCAGATATATCACATTGCTGATAAAGGTCTGTATAGCTGAGCTATGGTTACTCTAGTAGCAATGTATGGCTGTGAGATGTGGGCTATAAGGAAAGCTGAGCACTGAAGAATAGATGCTTTTACACTGTGGTACTGGACAAGACTTTTGAGAGTCCTTTGGACAGCAAGGATACTAAATCAGTCAAAATTTAAAGAAATTAAGTCAGACTATTCACTGGGAGGTCTAACATTGAAGCTGAAGCTATAAATACTTTGGCCACATAATTAAAAGACAGAACTCATTGGAAAAGACCCAGGTGGTGGGAAAGATTAAAGGAAAGAGGAAAAAGGGATGCAGAAGATGAGATGGATAGATGATGTCATGGAAGCAATGAATATGAACTTGGACAAACTTCAGGAGATAGGGGAGGAGAGAAGGGCATGGTGTGCTATTAGAAAGAGTCAGACATGACTGAATGACTGAACAGTGACAACAGAGAAATTGGGACAGCTAGGTAGATGTGAGAATCATCAGCATAGACATGGTAATTAAATCCATGTGAGCTGAGGAGATCAATAAGTGAAGTAGTGTAGAGAGGAAGATATGAGAACCTAGAACAAAACCCTGAAGGACATTTACATTTAGAGGGCATAATCTGGAAGAGGATTAAGCAAAGGAATCTGAGAAAAGACAGTCTGATAGGAGTAGAACCAGGAAATAATGTCCTGAAAACCAAGCGAGAAGAAAGTATTAAGAAGGAGAGATTGAACAGCAGTGTCAAATGCTTCAGATATCCATAGATAATCAAATATACACATCTTTCTTACTTATTCATTTATATTTTGTTTTTCATTCATTTCAATCATGCCTGACTCTTCATAATGTCGTTTGAGGTTTTCTTGGCAAAGATTAATGACTATGGTTTATAGATTCCACTTGCTATTTCATTTTGCCAAGTCCTAGGGTATTTTTGACTTTCACCAAATCCTTTCAAAGATCATTGGTAGCAGCTCAGTAGTCACATTTACAAATTTACTTGATGTCTTAGCTGGATTTTGTGTGGTATTTGGTGACCCAAACTCACCAACTACTAGGCAGCATTCCATAACACTTTAAATTTTGTAAAGTACTTTTCACATTCAAACCATTTGACTCTCACAACTACCCTTGAGATAGGTGCTCTGATTATCCCCTTTTCACAGGTGAGAAAAATGAGTCTCAATGTAGTTAAATGACTTACACAGGGTGACATAGCTAGTAAAAGGATTTAGCAGGATTTGATCACAGTATTTTTTTTCTCGCTCCAAGTCTGCACATCTATATTGCATACCATTTATGTGTCTTACCAAAGGTAGCTACATATAGTTTAACTATGGTCCTACTTAATTTGTCTTTGAACTCCAATATTTCATTTTGTTCTCTTTTTCAATCCAAAATTATCCTCTTTGTCAATTTTTTTTTAAAAAGGAAAATGAATTTTGAGTAATTCAGCTTTTTCATCACACCCCATTATCATTATCACATTCATCACATCTTCCTTGGCCTATTCTTTCACTGTCATCATGAAACTAAACAAATATAGAATGGCGAATATAAAATTAAACAACCTTTTACATGAACATATACATATACCCAAACCTGGAGACTGCAAGTTCAATATGAGTCAATATTGTAACATGACAGGATAGAAAGTCAATGGAAGCATCATAAGGCCAGAGATTGTTTCATTTTTGTCTCTGTATCTCCATCATCTAACACATTATAAGTATTTAACATATGTTCAATAAAAGAAAATTCAAAAAGCAGGAAGGCAACAGTCGCACTTTATTGCCATAGTCAGACCATGTCTATAATATTATGTGCAGTTCTAAGTAAAGCATTTGAAGAAGGAATCTGTTAAGGTGAAGGATGTCTAGAGAAGGGTGAAAAGAATAATGAAGGAACTCTGAATCATCCCATAAAAAGAACAGTTGAAGTTGTTAGAAATATTTAACTTACAAAAGAGAAAGCCTGGTAAGTACTTGAGCACTGTTTTAACATTTGAAAAACTTCCTTGTGAAACATAAATGTGGGTTGTTATTCATAGTTATTTGTTTGTTTATTCATTCATTTGTTCACTTGCCAATTCGTTTGTTTATGCAGATGGTAAACCATGGAAAAATGAAAGGAACATATAGAGAGGTAGGTTTATATTCTACATGAAAAAGGGGAAAGAGTGGAGGACAGACTTTCAAATATGTAGAGCTATCTTAAAGAGGAAGCTGAAAAAAAATTTAAATAAAAGGATGAATGAAGGCTTACAAGTGGGATATTGTAGACAGGATTCTTCTTCATGTACTGGTTGGGCTATATGATGCTGGAGGTTTTTGTTTTTGTTTTTCCCCCCAACTTTGTGCATCTATAATTATGGTTTCCATTACCTGCTCAATTTTCCATCTTTTCTCTTCATGCCTTTACAATGAGTGTCCACCATCTTTGGACTGCTTTCATTCTTCACCTCCACTTCTTAAGTTCTTTAGCTTCCTTACAGACAATGTGAATCCTGCCATTTTCAGGAGGCCTTTCCTGTTCATCTACTCCCACAGATGCCAGCTAGTGTCTTCCCTCTGAGATTGATTTCCATCAATTCTATAAATATCTTATATGTATCTATTCAATTTATCTGTTGTTCTCAATTTGAATGTGAGTTCTAGGAGGAGAAGAAATATTTTTACTTTTCTTTGTATCCGAGTACACATTAAACGTTTAACACATGTTTGTTGACTTAGTGTATGTTGGGGAGGGAAGGGGACTAGAAGGCTTGACATAATAATTTTTCCATTGCTCTTTTCACTACACCAAATTTCATGTCAGCAAAACCTAAAGGATCTGTATCAGTTGTTGCTGTTGTTCACGTATTGCTTTCAAAGGATAAAACCATCTCCACAAATGTGTTAAATCAAGTTGAGAGTAACTGAGGGGCCTCAAATCCATTGGTGAGTTAGGGGGATGTCTATTCCAAGTATGTGAAGAATTCCCATGCTGGAATAGGTAGATGAGAACAATTTGTTCTGACAGCCATAAAGGCAGCTGAAAGAGACAGTGTGGAGCTCTTAGAGTTTGGTCTATATTAGTATTAAAATACAGACATGTCTCTATAGTTTGGTACAGATTTCAAATGTCCATTTTTCCCTTTGTGTCATTCTTGACTCATATAAAAGAGTAGAACTGTTCACATGTTCACTGTATGAAGCAATTGATAGGCTCCTCTCAACTGCTCTGTAAATAGTCACTTACTTGTGGATAACTACCCAGGCCCCTTTTGTATGGCAATTTTATTACCCTATAGCACTGATCCTCAAATTGTTTCTTTCCTTTAAAACCTCAGTTTCAATTGCTATGGTTCACTCTTGGGTATTTGGTCAAGAACTCATACTTGGAAGAGAGAAAAAAAAATCAATTACAGTACCCAAAGGTTAAATGGGCAAAAAAAGGAATTAGAGCATTTTAAAGAAATAATGGCTTCTTTGGGTACTAGAATTTAACAGAATGTTCTATGAAACAATCTAGTTCAAAAGAACTAGATGCAGGCCATTACCTTTTAAATTTTTGGAGACCACTGAATACGAAATCAGTGCAAACTGAATGAAATTTCCTTTGCCTCCCTCCACACTGTGTTGTGTGTAGGTTCATCTAAGAAAGCAAACCAAGCCTCCTACCCATCTCCACCCCTTTACACATATGCATTCAGAAATAAGCTGGACCACTGTGGGAAGTATATTTAAAGGGAGAAAGATTAAATATCATGTGACAACCACCCCTCACCCACACATGCACACACAGAGAGAGTGAATTATTGTATATATTTCCACTGAAGTGGAGAATAGCATTGTGTTTTTGCTGTAGAAAGAGGCAGAAATAAAATAGGTGACTATCAGGTAGGAAGGGCTGAATAAACTATAGTATTTGAATATAATATCATTCCATAAGAAATTATAAGTGTGGTGGATTTGTAGAAAAATGCAAAGAATGGTGTGAACTGATGCCAAGTGAAACAAGCAGAAACAGACCAATTTTCATGATGATAGAAATAATAATGTAAAGGTAAACAATTTTGAAAGACTTCAGAACTCATATCAAAGCAGTGAACCATCATGATGCAGAAACATGTCCCTCTACCTCCTGGATATTGGGAGAGAAGTGATGGAGCAGAGGTACAGAATAAGACATGTATTCTCAGGCATGGTTTATGTCTTGATTTCTTGGTATATACATATTTGATATTAGGGAGGTCTTCAACTGGGAGTAGTGGTGTTGATTCAATGGACAGTGATGTATATGAAAAGGATATCAATAAAATATTTATTTTAGATGCAAAAAATTTGCAGAAGGGAAAAATAAATAGAAGCAATTAGGTAGACCTTATTAAATTTAATTTATCTGTGAATGTATGCATTCACACACACACATATATATATATATATATATGGATGGATGTATGTATACACGCAAGTATTATTTGTGTATAAAATATAATTACTATTTTTAAACTATGTGACCTGACATATCAAGATTGAAGAAAAATAGAAATTATGAATGCTAAAAGAATGAGAAAGGCATATGGTGATTCAAACAGGTGGCAAACTATTACTAAAATGAAATTGTTTAGAACATAGAATGGGAAGGATATATCCAAGAAATGTTGAAACAGACTCCCCCCCACCCCAAAATGAATCCCTTATATAACAAGGGATGAGGACAATTCAAACAGAGTCTGTATCCTCCCTTACAACATATAAACACAATGTCGAAAGGCCAAAAGGAAGACCTCCAACATGGTGCACAGAGTCCTGTCATGACATTTGTTTATCTGTATTAAATTTAGAGCCAGAACTAAGCCTTTCATTTTGTATCATTTTCTTTTTTTATTATAAAGTCTCTCAGCCAACAGAAATATTTCAGTTTCCAGAGAACAATAAAAAAATTATGTATGAAACTGTGGAGAAAAAAAAAACATGAACAGAAATACAATTTCTAATATATAACTTTTTAACTGTACATTATTTCTGCATTTATTGATGATAGATAATTTCACAAAAATAAAACAAAATTAATTTTTAAAGAGTGATATCATACACATGCATGCATGGCCGCCTAGACAGGAAGAGATATCAGCTATTTTCATTGTTGTGTAGTCAATAAATAAAACTTAAGTACCTACTACTCTGGGTATACAAATTTAAAAAAGTCACTTCCTACCCTAAAGGAACTTACAATCATAGGGGAAGATAATATACAAAAGAAAGTTGAAAATGGAGGAGTCTGTGGCAGAACATCATGGAGAAGTCAAAGAAGTCCAAAATGGGTGCTTTCCAGTGAGAAATGAGGTGATGACAGGGAATGTCTGTCCTATCGTCTCTCCTTAAATGCAGGGGTTTATGACTTCAGCCTCCAATCAGAGTGGCATAAGGTACTGAACAGGCTCTAAGTACTGATGCACAGTTGTAGTTGTAGCTCTCTCCATACATATATCCAATATTTTATTCCTCACTTAAATGGACAGCCTCCTAAAATGTATTTGTAGCAGAGGAGGCCACCAGCTCTAGATGAATAATCTGCACTTGATCCAAGAATTTCCCAGGTTCGAATCAATTTAAAGTGCTGAAAAGGAAGAGTGGCTTCTTTTCTACATCCTGGGAGCATTTATTATTGTTGCTGAGAGTAAAGGGGAAGAACTGATTATATGTTATTGATGTATTTTTAAGGCAAAAAAAACTGTGAGATTGCACTTACAATTTTAAAAACCTTTTATTGTTTGGTTCTGGTGGAAGAGAGTAAATAAAATTTTTATCTTAATTTCATATTGTTTGATTTGCAAATTTTGTGAATTTTTTGAGTGAAACAGAGCAGGATTGAAAAAAAAATTCCTCTTGAGGAAGGCAAAATTAGACAGGTCAATTGCTTTAGGTCATTTTGAACCTGTATGGAGCATACGTCTTTTATGATCAGACTTTCTTCATCCTCTCTAAGTGAAAAGTACAAGCAGAAATACTTGCTTACACATACCAAACCTAGTCAGGGTGGTTGTACATATTAGAAGCCCCATAAATGGGAAGTTCCTGTCTGGGACCTGATAGCTCCAATACCAATCTGAAATGATCTTCCTCTGCTTAAACAACAGATACAGTAGCACCATCTGTTGGCTTTTTAAGGAAATCAGGAGCATCGCAATTGATGATTGTCTTTTTTTATTTCTATTTTGATACATTTTCAAAATGACTAAGCAGAGAATATATAAAAAGCGTATTCTTTGAGCCCCTGAATTCTGTGAAACTACGCGTAAAGAGAACTTTGATTGTTGATGGAGATGTTTTTTTTCTACTGTCTTGCTGCTCCTTGAACATGGTACTTCATCTTCTAATTTTCTGACTTCCCCTGGCTATCTGCCTCCCGGCCTGGAGTCTTCTTTCCCCTCAGGTTGACCTCTTCCCTAGATTCCTTCTACATTGATTTCAAATCCCGTCTTCTGCAAGATTTTCCCACCAGTGTGTCCCACTATCAGGATTTTTCCCTCTGAGATTACCTCCCATTTATAATCTAAATATAGTTTTTGCAAATGGTCTCCTCTGTTAGAATGTAAGATCTTTGAAGTCAGGGACTATTTTTGCCTGCTTAAAACAATGTTTGACACATTGTAGATACTTAATAAATGCTTGCTTGCTTGACAACTTTACCTTTGTCAAATAATGGTTTTATTTATATATAAACAGGTTGTGTATATATAACCTTCATTGAAATTTTTAAACTTTGAAGGCAATAAGAAGGGAATGATGAGATTTTCCATTTTTGCTGAGAATAGCACCCATGCTGCAATCACCTAGGGAAGTACTTCTGGAGAAGGAGCCAGTTATCCCCACAAACTCCTGACTGACTGACACCTACTAGGCCAGCAAGCCAGTTCAACTGAAGTTTAAGGCACCTTTATGGAGGTACAGGAGATGATATGACAGGTGAGTCCAATCACTGCTAGTATCTTCACCACCCTCTCTCTTAGAACCTGATTAAGCTAAGCCAATACCTGGAACCTTAGATCTTTTGGAATATCACTTCAAGACCATTAGTTCTACTTCCATCCTTGGTCCCTCAGGCATAATTTAGGGAGAAATTGCTAGGGAAAAGGAGCCCCCTGTAAAGCCAGTCAGTAAGTGAAAAGATCTTTCCTGCCCATTGAATAGGCTTCAGGTGGGGCTTCAGGTAGGGCCAACAAAGAGAGGTCTGATTAGAGAGGCCCATACCCTTTCACTAATTAGGTGTGAGGGCCCAGATTGGTTACCAAACTGGTTAGCTAGTTTGAGAGAGGCGGGAAGCCCTCAGGGCCTGTAATAGTATTTAAGGTGGTGCTTTTTGCTGTTGACCTTTAATGATTCTGGCCTTTGTTTGAATGGGGCAGATAAAGTGGGATGGTTTTGTATTTCTCAGCAATGAGACAATTGGGAGCCATTGATTTGTATCTGATGTGATATTGGAGGTGGAGAATTTCTCCACGCCCAGCCTGGGTGAGGTCATGGCCCTCAGGGCCCTGAACAGGATATATAAGCACAGAGGTTAGTGGTCTCTCTTGGAGCTCTGAGCCACAGCAAGAGTGGCTTGTGACTCTGGGCCAGCCATTGTAATGAGCTCCCGGCTGGAGACTCAGATGTTGACAACTACAAATTGTATTTGGTCTGTAATTCAGGGTCCTGGCTTTCTCTCCTGAACTAGGTGGATGTTATTTGTATGTTGGATCAAAGTAAGATTGTTAACCCCTTAACATTGCTTTCCTTAAGTAAAGCAGATCAAAAGGACCTGTGTTGGTAGCTTTCCGGGTTGTTGGTGGATCTTACACCCCTACAGGAGCTGCTAACTGTCATGTTGATACAGGGCCCTAAGGGCAGTTGCTAAGACCAGAGCCAATGGTATATACCTTAGTCCTAGTCAATCAGATGATGTTTAAGGACTGTATAAAAGTGAGGACAGAGCTTAGAAACAGAACAGAAACTGAGAAACAGAGGACTAGAAGTGAAAAGCTGAAGAAACCAAGAAACAGAGCAGCAGGATTCAGGCCAGCTTCCGGAGCCTGCAGAGCAGAGAGTGCTGAACATAAGAGGGAGTTTCAGAACTTGGAGTCAGTAGAGTCGAAGGAGAGAGAGTGCTGAGCAGGGACTTAGAATTTGTGAGTGATCTTCTTATAGGAGGGCCCTAGCATTGAGGGGAAGCACAAATATGGTCTGGCTTGCTGCTATAATATTTTGTTGTAGCCTCCTTGTTACTATAGTGAGGTGGGCTTATTGGTTTTGGAATGTTGTTGCCACACTATCGAATTGGGGGCATTGGTCCTTGGGTCTGATCCTTTGGAGTCTAAATAAATGTTATACTTCCTCTGCCTTCTACCTAGCAAATTCATTATACTCTGTGATTCCAAACCATTCAGGCATGCTCATGGTCTTCTTTGAGGTCATAAATTTTGCCTTAATGATATACTCCTTTCATTGTCTCCCACTAACACCAACTGATAAAGAACCGCCATGGTAAGATCAAGAGCTCTGTCAGTGACAGCATTCTCCAGACCACTGGTTCTGCTTCCAGTCCAACCCAGCTCTCACTGTCATCTAGACCTGGAATCAAGGGGAACTGATTAGAAATCCAGCCTCAGATACTTGCAAGATGTGTGATCCTGGGTGAGTTACTTACAGAAAAGACCTATTATAGTAGAAGGAAAGAAGAGAGGGGTGAGTATTGTTGAACCTTACTCTCATCAGATTTGGCTCAAAGAAGGAATAAAATACACACTCATTTGAGTATAAGAATTTTTCTTAACCTATAGGGAAGTAGGAAGAGAAAGGGGAAAGAAAAAGGACTGGGTAGATACAAAGGAGAGGAGAAAGGAAAGGAGAAGTAGTACTGGAAAGGCAAAAGAAAATGGAAGGGGCCTGATACAAGGGAGGGCAGATTGAGGGAGGTGGTGGTCAGAAGGAAAACACTGGTGAGGAGGAACAGGGTGAAAGGAAGGAAAAAAATATAAATGGGGGGGGGAATAGGATGGAAGGAAATACACACTTAGTAATCACAACTGTGAATGTGAATGGGATGAACTCTCCCATAACTTGGAAGCATATAGTAGAATAGATTAAAAATCAGAATCCTGCAATATGTTATTTACAAAAAACACATTTGAAGCAGAGAGATACACACAGAGTAGAGATAAAAAGCTAGAGCAGAATATATTTTGCATCAGCTGAAGTAAAAAAAAAAAAGCAAGGATACAATCCTGATCTCAGACAAGGCAAAAGTAAAAATAGACTCAATTAAAAGAGTTAAGGAAGGAAACTATATCTTGCTAAAAGGTACCATAAACAATGAAGTAATATCAATACTAAATATGTATGCACCAAATGGTATGGCCTTGAAATTCCTAGTTAAGAATGTAATGGAGTTACAGGAAGAAATAGACAGCAAACTCTCCTAGTGGTGGACTCCAACCTCCTGCTCTCAGAACTAGACAAATCTAATCCTAAAATAAACAAGAAAGATGTTAAGGAAGTAAATAGAATTTTAGAAAAGTTAGATGTGGTAGAACTCTGGAGAAAACTGAATGGGGATAGAAAAGAATATATCTTTTTCACAAAAGTACTTGGCATCTACACAAAAATTGACTATGTACAGGGATATAAAAACCTCACAATCACACACAGAAAGTCAGAAACATATAAAGTATCCTTTTCAAAGCAGGATGTAATAAAAATTATGTGTAATAATTACTTGTAATAATTACATGTAATAAAAACATTTCTCTGTTTTGGCTCTTCCTGTTTTAGGAATGGAAAGATAGACTAAAAATTAATTACAAATTAAATAATCTACTCCAAAAGAATGAGTGGGTCAAAAAACAAATAATAGAAACAATCAAAAATTTCAACAAAGAGAGCAGCAATAATGAGACAACATACTAAAACTGGGATACAGCCAAAGAAATCCTTATGGGAAATTTTATATCTTTAAATGCTTACATGAATAAAATAGAGAAAGAGGAGATCTATGATGTGGGCAAGTAACTGAAAAAGCTAGAAAAGGAAGAAATTTAGGATCCCCAATTAAATACAAAATTAGAAATTCTGAAAATCAAAGAAGAGATTAATAGAATTGAAAATAATAAAACTATTCAATAAATAAAACTAAGAGGTGGTTTTATGGGAGGAAAAATCAACAAAATAGATAAACATTTGGTTAATTTGAGAAAAAAAAAAGAAAGAAGAAAAACAAATTTAATTTGAGAAAAAAAAGAAAGAAGAAAAACAAATTACCAGTATCAAAAATGAAAAGGGAGACTTCAACACCCATGAAGAAGAAATTAAAACAATAATTGGGAGCCATTTTGCCCAATTATATTCCAATAAATCTGACAATCTAAGTGAAATGGATGAATATTTATAAAGAATATAAATTGCCCACATTGACAGAAAAGGAAATAAATAACTTAAATAACCACATTTAAGAAAATACTTTAAACAGCCATCAGTGAATTGCCTAAGAAAAGAAATCCAGGGCCAGATGGATTTACAAGCAAATTCTACCAAACATTTAAAGAACAATTAATTCCACTACTGTATGGAAAAATAGGTGGAAGAGTATGAAAATTTTATTATGACACCAATATGGTGCTGATTCCTAAGCCAAGAAGAGCCAAAACAGAGTAAGAAAATCATAGATCAATTTTCCTAATGAATATTGACACAAAAATTTTAAATAAAATATTAAGAAAGAGATTATAGCAATAAGAAAAAATAATAGAAATCATACGATTATCTCAATAAATGCAGAAAAAGCTTTTGACAAAATACAGTACCCATTCCTGTTAAAAACACTGCAGAACATGGGAATGAATGAAGTCTTCCTTAGTAGTTTCTATCTAAAACCATCAGCAAACATTATTTGTGATGTGATGAGCTAGAAGTTTTCCTAATAATATCAGAGGTGAAAGAAGGATGCCCATTGTCACTTCTATTATTCAATATTGCACTAGAAATGTTAGCAATAAGAGAAGAAAAAGAAATTGAAGGAATTAGAATAGACAGTGAGGAAACAAAACTATCCTTCTTTGCAGATTAAATGATGGTATACTTGTAGAATGCTAGGGAATCAACTAAAAAACTAGTCAAAATAATTAACAACTTTAGCAAAGTTGCAGGATATATAACTCACATAAGTCATTGGCATTTTAATATACTACTAACAAAGCCCAGCACAAAAGATAGAAAGAGAAAGTCTATTGAAAATAACTGTAGACAACATAAAATATTTGGGAGTCTACATGCAAAGAAAAATCTAGGAACTATATAAACACAATTACAAAACACTTTTCACGTAAAGTCAGATCTAAACAATTAGAAAAATATCAATTGCTTATGGGTAGGCCAAGCTAACATAAAAAAATTGACCATTTTTCCTCAATTAACTTACTAATTCAGTGCCATAACAATCAAACTACTTAAAAAAATTTATAGAGCTAGAAAAAATAACAAAGTTCATCAGGAAGAACAAAACATCTAATCAAGGGAATTAATGAAAACAAATGCAAGGAAAGGTGGCCTAGCCATAACAGATCTAAAACTATATTATAAAATGGCAATCATTAAAACTATTTGGTACTGGCTAAGAAAGAGAGTGGTGCATCAGTGGAATAGGTTAGGTACACAAGATATACCTGTCAATGACTATAAAACTCTGTTGTTTGATAAGCCCAAAGACTTTAGATTCTGGGATAAGAACTCATTATTTGACAAAAACTGCTGGAAAACTGGAAAACAGTAAGGCAGAAACTAGGCATAGACTGACATATTACACCACATACCAAGATATAGTAAAAATGAATACATAATTTTTACATGAAGAGTGATACGATAAGTAGAATAGGAGAGCAAGGAATACTTTACCTGTCAGATCTAGGGAGGAGGGAAGAATTTATGATGAAACAAGAAATAGACAATGTTATGAAATGCAAAACATATAATTTTTATTAAATTGAAAAGGTTTTGCACAAAGCCAGCCAATGCAACCAAGATTAGGAGGGAAGCACAATGATAGGAAATACTTATTTACTGACAGTGTTTCTGATAAAGGCCTCATCTTTAAAATAGAGGCCTGAGTCAAATTTATAAGAACACATGTAATTCCCCAACTGATAAATGGTTAGAGGATATGAACAGGCAGTTTTCATATAAAGAAATCAAAGCTACCTAAAGTCATATGAAAAAAGCTCTAAATCATTATTTATTAGAGAAATGAAGATTAAAACAACTCTGAGGTACCACTTCATACCTATCAGATTGGCTAATATGACAAAAAATGATAAATGGTGGAGAAGATGTGGGGAAATTGGAACACTAATGCATTGTTGGTGAAGTTGTGAACTGATCCAAATGTTCCAGAGAGCAATTTGGAACTATGCTATAAAATTGTGCATCCCCTTTCATCTAGCAATACCACTACTAAGTCTGCATTCCAAAGAGATCATTAAAAAGGGAAAAAAGACCCAAATGTACAAAAAGATTTATAGCAGCTCTTTTTGCAATGGCAAAGAATTGGAAATTGAAGTGATGCCCATCAATTGGGGAATGGCTGAATAAGTTGTGGTATGTGAATGTAATGGAATACTATTGTACTATAAGAAATGATGAGTAAGCAGATTTCAGAAAAACCTGGAAAGACTTATATGTGATGCTGAGTGACAACCAGGTGAACATTGTACATAGTAACAGCAACATTGTGCAATGATCAACTATGATAGACTTAGCTTTTCTCAGTAATACAATGTTCCAAGACAATTCCAAAAGACTCATGATGGAAAATACTATCCACTTCCAGAGAAGAACCATGGAGTTTAAATGCAGATTAAACCATGCTATTTTCACTTTTTTTGTTTTTTTTTTTCTTGGTTTTTCCCTTTTGTTCTCATTCTTCTTTCAACTAATGTTGAAATATGTTTAATATTTTGCATGCATAAAATATATTAAACTGCCTGTCATCTTGGAGAGGGGAGAGCAGAGAAAGGGCAGGAGAAAAAAAATTGGAACTCAACATTTTATAAAAGTGATTGTTTAAAACTTTCTTTACATGTAATTGGAAAAAAATAAAATATTTTCACAAAAAATAAAATAAAATAGATTATGGCACTTCTAGGATCCAACAGAGCAGAGTAAGCAGTAAATCTCTGTATCTCTCGCATATTCATTCAACAGCAGAGCCAGGGGAAAGATGAGGTAGACTGATCTTTTAGCCTGGGAGAGCTGGAGGAACAGCAAAAAAAGGTCCATCTCGCTCTTTTCTCAAATATATAGAGAAGTGACTCAAATTTATGGGAATACACGTCATTCGCCGATTGATAAATTGTCAAAGGATATGAACAACCAGTTTTCGGATGAAGAAATCAAAGCTACCTGTAGGCATAGACAGAATGTCCTAAATAATTTTTGATTAGAGAAATGTAAATTAAAACAACTCTGAAATATCACATCATACCAATCAGATTGGCTAATATGATGAAAAAAAAAGGAAAATTATAAATGTTGGAGAGTATGTGAGAAAATTGTGACACTAATGCACTATTGGTAGAGTGGAGAACTGATCCAACCGTTCTGAAGAGCAATTTGTAACTATGCCCAAAGGGCAATCAAACTGTGCTTCTCCAGCAATACCACCACTACGTCTGTAAAAAAAAGGAAAAGGACCCTGTGCAAAAATATTTATAGCAGCCCTATTGCTGGTGGCAAAATTTTGGAAACTAAGGGAATACCTATCAATTTGGGAATGTCTGAACAAGCTGTGATATAGGAATGTAATGGAATACTCTTGTTCCATAACAAATGATGAACAGAAACATTTCAGAAAAACCTGTAAAACTTGTACAAACTGATGCGAAATGAAATGAGCAGAAGCAGAAAAACACTGTACATAGTATCAGCAATAACTGTAAATGACTCAGCCTTTCTCAACAACAGAATGGCCCAAGACAAGTACAAAAGACTCATGAAGGAAAATGCTATCCATATCCGGATAAAGAACTGATGAACTTGAATGCCAATTGAAGCATACTATTATCACTTACTTTATTCTTTCTCATTTTTTTTCCTTTTGATGAGTTTCTTTTTACACAACTGTGATGAATATGGAAATGTTTTACATTATGGCATATGTATCAACTATATCAACTTCTTACCATTTTCAGAAAAGGGGAGGGGAGGGAGAGAGGGAGAAAAATTTGGAACTCAAAATCTTGCAAAAATGAAAGCTAAAATTTTTCTTGATATGTAATGGTGGGAAAAAATAAAATAACTATTTAAAGAAAAAAAATGGGTCTTCTGAACCCTAAATATTGATAAGTAGATAGATAACATTCTAGATACTGACCTAAGTATTGCAATATAGATATGTGTAAATATAAATAGATGGATACACACACACACACACACACACACGCATATACAAAGAGAGATGAGAGTGATAAGGGTGATCTAACGATAGATAGATCTCTCTAGATATATAGATATAGATAAGGCAATGCCTCAGGGTCCTGTAATTTGGTCCATGTATGAATTCTTAATGTGAGATATCCTTCCACTGATACAGATATTTCACATGTATAACTTGGAGTCATAGGGAGTGGCCTAAGGCTGGGAGTGGTTAAATGGTTTTCCAGTGTCCAACCTGCTAGTAAGGGTCAGGTGCAAGAAATGCTTGTAATCAAGCATTCTTGACTCCAAGTCTAGCATATTATATACTGTGCCATATATCCCTTGATCCCTCCTACCCCCATCTATCTAAAAGCCTCTAGAAACTATATTATCTAACCCTTTTCCCACTCCCCTTTGAGCAGCTCAGCTCAGAACTCCCTTCCTGCTCCCCTGCAGGATATTCTCTCCCCTGCAAGCTTCTTTTTCTCAGACAAAAAAATGCTTTTAAGTGATGTATTGGACATTTTCATTTCAAGTCTCTTTATGGGCATGGGGGTCTTTTGTTCATAATACGTATGTACATACATACATGTGTATATATACATACATATGTGTATCTGTATATATGTACATACATGTATTATGTATCTATATATTTTATATGAGTTTGTTAATTCCACTTTGTGGCAGGAATGCTGAGGAAAATCTTTCCTTCATATGATTACTATTGCTTTCTGTCTTGGAAAGTAACAATGGCAATGCCCTAGGTGCATTTGGAAGTCCCCAGTACATCATACTGTACTTGAATGAAACCAGGGAATTCCTCTGGTAAATCCAGTTGCATGATTCTGCCTAGGGGGCATTTAATTTACTCAAAGGGAATAATGCATTAGCCCACAACCACCCATTAGCCCACTGCTCAGGTACATCACCTCTCATATAGACTATTACAATATTCTCCAAATTGTGGTGCCCCATCTCTAAGTCTCTTCCTTCTCTAATCCATTCTCTATACGACCTCAAAAATCACTTTCCTAGGACTCAGGTCTGACCATGTCATTCCTCTACTCAATAAATTCCAGAATTCCCTGCTGTTTCCAGTGTCTAATGAAATTATTCTTTAGTATTTGGTATTTAAAGCTATTCACAAACTCAGCTCTTCCTACCTTTCCTGATTCATTACAAATGACAAGTTGTTCCAAAAGTCTTAGTGCAGTTCTCTCCTTTCCCCCTATATGTAATCCAGCTGACCTGTCTTTGCTCATGCTCACATTTTGCCCTCCATCTCCTATTTTTATGCCTTTGCTTAGCCTGTACCCCTTGCCAAGCATGTTTTTCTTTCTTTTTCCTGTCTTTTTGAACCTCAGGCTATCTCCCTGACTATCTCAAGTGTTACCTTCAGCATGAGTGGTCCCCACTCACCTAGGATTTGCTAGTACCCTCCCTCAAGGTCATTTTGCATCTGTTTTGTATGTGTTTGGTATATTCTTATATATGTACATGTTGTCTCCCCCATTAAAATGTAAGTTTCTTGGGGTAATATTTCACTTTTTCTCTTTTTATCCCCAAAGCCTAGTACAGTGTTTGGCATATAACAGTTATGTAAAAAAAACACTTGTTGATTGATTGATTGATTCATTCATTCATTCATTAATTCATGAATTTATGCATTAATCCATTAACATCCCATTGGTACAAGTTAATTTAGGGGAAGAAAGTCTAAATATCCACAAAAATGTGTTTGTGGTTTAATAATAAAGCCTTGGTGGAATTGATCAGCTGGCTGCCCCTCTCTACTTCTTGGATAGAGTTGCTCTGTTAGCTCATTAGCTCAGCTAATTAGGGCATCATGTTTGTGAATCTTAAGACAGGAATTGAATCCTTGTGCAAGCCCTTCAGATGCACTCTCTCCTTGGTCACAGATTAACACACCAATCCTACCCAGCAACCTTACTATTGTGGAACTTTAGAGCTTGAAGGAAACTTAGATGGTTTAGACCAGGTCCCTTATTTTACAGCTGATGAAATTTGTCCAAAGATGGCAATTGACTTGCCCAAGAGTATACTGATGGCAAATGATAAAAATGAGATAAAAATCCAGGTTTCTGATTCTCAGAACAGTATACATTCTACCACATCACACTCTCTTAAGTTCACAAAACGGAGTCCTTGGAAATGTGTGGTTAGATCACCTCTACTGAAAAAATCACCATGACTGCCACCATCAAAATTATTCAACGAACATTCCTTACCATCAGCGAGTGTGTAGCATCACTTTTGCATAAGAAGCATTCCCTGTTCAGGTTGCTGTAACTAGAATATTAGCTGAAAATAAAATGTGCATCACTAGCTCCTCATACCTGATGAAATCTACTAAGCAAGGGTTCAATTGAGGACCATCCAAGTTATAGTTAGATTTTTAGTAGTGCTTCCAACCTGGTTGCAGTAGAGATTATAAAATCATTTAATCATCTAATTAGAAATGGAAAGAATGCTAGAGGTCTTTGAGTCTAACACCATAATTTTACACATGAATAAATTTAAGGACAGACAGCCTAAGCGACTTACACAAAGTCACATAGCTAGGTTTTCAGGTTGAATTTGAACGCATATTGTTCTGACTCCAAGTCTAGCACCTAATACCTAAATGTGAGTAAAATAGTCAATATGGTGGTGTTAGTGATTAATAAACTGTGATATTGCCTCTTCTAATGTCATTATCTTGCTCTTTAATAATCTGTGGAGATAATTTCTAGGCTTAACCACAGAAAAAAATTGCCTTCCCTGCCCCAATTAGTCTTAATTGTTCTTTGTAAACATTTCTGATGGGAGATAAATCAAGGTACACATTTCTACACTTGTACCAATGTATCAAAATAGGTCTACTTGTGCATGCTTGTATCTATAGCTATGTGTGCCAACAGAGGAATACATGAGGGCCAGCCAAGATTTTGATGCCAATCATTTTACCAGAGTCTGGAAGAGTTGTGGCCATTATGTTCATTGAGCTCTATCCAGTTGGCAAAAGTTAATCTAGGGGGAGAACATCTAAATATCCACAAAAATGTGTTTGTGGTTAGATAATAAAACCTTGGTGAAGTTGATCGGCTGGCAGTCTTACAATTTGCAGCCTGTCTCACACCTGTTTCATGCATTTGTTTTATGTGGCCTCTGATTAAAACCCTGTAATATGCAAGGAAAGTAAGCAGGTTCTTGTAATCAAATCACTAAAGCTGAATTTTTCTTTCATTCAAGACATTCCAGATTCTAATTCCCAACTTACTCTTACCATACAACACCTTTCTCTAGGGCTTTTCAGTGCAATTAGAAATGTGCCAAAGTTTGCAATAAAAATGTTCTCTGTAAAAAAGCCCACGGGCATTTATATGCTTAGTGACTAACAATGGCTCAGTGGGGACAAATGTGAAAAACACAGCAGCACCCAAGTATGGAAAGATAGATATACCTACTGTGGCATTGATGTGATCTTTTTTGTTAGTCACTTCGATTTTATGAATTAAAAAATACTAACCAATGCGGTATAGTCTAACTCTAAACCAAAGGCTTTTAGAAATTCTTGTTAACCCAAAAGCAATTAAGTGTTTTTTTTTTGTTTTGGGGGAGTGGATGGGTGAAGGGGACTAAAAATACCAACACAATAATAATTATATTATATAATCATATACATATAATTACATAATAATATATGCATTTCTATGTAATTATTCTTGCACTGGTGTTTGAACACACGTATATGTGAATGCATATGTTTACAAATGCATGCATGTGTGATATATGCTGACATGTACACACTATATTATAATCATCCAGGCCCGTATTCTTCAAGGAATGAATGGAATACAAACCATTTATTTATTCATTCATTTTTTCATTCATTCAACAAATATTTATTAATTGCCTATGTTGCAACAAACACTGTGTTGGGCACTGGGATAAGTAGAAAGTTTATATAAGACATAATCTTTGCCTTTATGGAATCTCTAATCTAGTAGAGGGAAGGGATAAGGATAAGATACATATAACTACAATACACAACATTTTAAGATAAATGTGTTAAGAGGTTACAGAATAAAGTTTCTCCAGAAGTCAGGAAGGAAAATTTGTTAGTAACCAGGGATATTAGAGAAGGTGTCAAGAAGGAGGTGTTGCCATTGGCTTAGGGCATTAAAGGATAGAGAACAAGTAGTGGAAAGGCACAGGGAATAGTGTGAGTAAATGCCTGGAGCTATTCCTTGAGAAGGGGGAGGAAAAGCATCAGGGGAAGTGAGGGGACAATGCAGGGTAGAAAAATAATAATAGTGGTAGTTATCATCCTTTTAGGTTTGCAAAGTGCTTTTCACATTTTCTCATTTCTCACAACAACCCAATAAGGAAGAGGTTATTATTTTTAGAGATGAAGAGCCTGAGGCTGAAAGAGGTTAAGTGACTCATCCAGAGTCACTCAGGTAGGAAGCATGTGAGGCAGAATTCAAACACAGGTCTTCTTCACTCCAAGTCCAATTCTATAGACTCATCCAACTAGCAGCCTCTACTGTAGTAGCATTGTGATTAGAGCAGAATAGTACTACGTAGTATTGCCATAGAGTATACAGAAAAGGTAATGTTAGGAATGGAGGATATGATTTTGAAAGGCCTTGAATGCCAAGGCTATCCAAATGAAAAGAAAATAAAAAGAGCAGAAGCAGCTTATGGAGCTCACAGCCTGGTAATGATGATAGTGGGGTCACAAAACTGGTCCTGCAGTGTGAGAGCTCTTATAGTTTGAGTCTTAAGTAAAATATTTAGCCAGACTCAGGTTTGGAAGAAAGCTTTATTGCTAGAAAAGCAAACAGAACCAAGCAGACCACGAGACTGTTTGGTTGTAGGTGTGCAAGGACAGGGGCCTTATATTGTCATTAGAAGGGGAAATAGGTGAGTAGGTCTATGCCTTTAGGGAGGAGCTAGGAAAGGTGTCTGGGGTTTTAGCTAGCAAATATTCAGAGAGACACTTCTGAAGGGATACCAGATACCTGATTTATGCTCTTTGGAGTCTCTCCATTAAAATATTCATAAGATGATAATGAAGGTCCTATGCTCACATAGGTAACTAGCAGGCAGGTAGTATTGTTACTGTATTTGTGCTAAACTGGGGAAAGTGCCTTAATCATATTCTTCATGGGGATTGGGTGGGGGGCTGAAGGTTGTTTCTGGTTCTTGACGACAAGCTCACAGGGGATTGGTTGTGGTGATAGCTGTTCTAAGAACTGTTTTGATGCAAACTGTTCTAATAAAAGGCTGAGTGGTTAGGCATGGCCTAGGGACCCCTATTTCCTTTTCCCTGTGGCCCACTTCAGTCCAAAAGGTATTCAAGGGATCTTTTGCTAGAAATGAGTATAGCTTGCACAGATTGACAACTCTACTGCCCATAAGCAATTCTGCCTCAAAAATCTAGGTTAGAGTGGAGTGCTTGCCATTGGTCACAAGGGAGCATGGGCCTTGGTCACAATTTCAGGGCCCAGAGGAGTGCTAGTGCTTGCAGCTGCAGGGAAGCAGAGGGCACTTCCTGGTTAAAGACAAGAGCACGTGCTAGGAGAGTAGTGACTACACCTATCTGAGGATAGTACCAAATTGTAAGCACTGAAAACTAGAGATCTAGAATTAGCTCTGAAAACAGCAGCATGAAAAAGGCTGAAACTTGGCATAATGCACCCATACCTTCAAATGAGCAGAGATAAACTTTATAATAAAGTTAAATGTGAGAAAACAGAATGGAAAAAATGAGCAAACAACTAAAAAAGAACTTGACCATAAAAAGATACTGTGGTCATAGGAAGAATGAAGACATGAACTCAGAAAAAGATAAAACAGTGTGAAAATAACAACAAGCAAATAATGAAATAAACATATTAACATGACCTAAGTCCAACAAGAATTTCTGGAAGACTTTAGAATGGTGAAGAGAAAATTGAGAAAAAAAATGGAACTGATATAAGAAAATTATGAAAAGAGAATTAACAACTTGTTAAAACAGGCACAAAAATACTGAAGAAAATAGCACTTAAAAATACAATTGGACTAATAGTAAAAGAGGCATAAACATTCACTGAAAAAACAAACAACTCTTCAAAAAGCATAACTGGCCAAATGGAAAAAGAAGTACAATAGCTCACTGAAGAAAAAATTCTTTAAAAATTAGAATTGGATAAGTGAATGTCAATGACTCTATGAGTCATCAAGAAACAATAAAACAAAGTTAATTTTGTTTTTAAAAAATGTGAAATATCTCATCAGGAAAGATAACAACAACAACAACTTACTTTAAAAATATATCAAGGAGAAAAAATTTAAGAATTATTGGACTACCTGAAATACATGATAAAAAAGGAGCCTAGATATCATATTTCAAGAAATTATTAAGGAAAGCTGCCTTGATAGCATAGATTCAAAGGGTAAAATAGTAATTAAAAAAACTATATATCACATCTTGAAAGAGAGTCTAACACACAGGAAAATCAAAGCCAAATTCCAGTTCTCCAACAGAAACAAAAAAATATTGTAAGGAGCCAGAAGGAAATAATTCACTATCATGTATCACAGTCAGGATTTCAAAATATTTAGCAGCTTCTACACAAACAAAGGGAGGGCTTGGAACATGATATTCCAGGATGCAAAGGAGCTAGAATTACCACCAAGAGTAGTCTACTTTGCCAAATTGAGTATAATCCTTTAGGGAAAAATGATATTTAATGAAATAGAGGATTTTCCAGCATTTCCTGATGAAAAGATCACAGCTGAATACAAAATTTCACATTCAAACACAAGACTCAAAGAAGTATAAAAAGGTAAACATCATGGGAAAATCACAAAAAGATTAAACTTTACATTCCTGTATGGGAAGATGATACATATTATTCCTAAGAACTTATATCATTAAAAAGGCAGTTAGAAGACAAATATATAAGCAGAGACCAAGGATATAAGTCAATAATATTGAGATGATCTAAAAAAAATGAAGAGGTGAGAAAGAGGGATATATTGGGGGAAGGGGGAAGGAGAGGAAGGGTGGGGGGAAATTTCTCTCATATAAACGAGGCACACAAGGGATAACTTTTATAGTGAAAGGGGAAATTCAGAGGTGGTGTGCAATTCTTGAAACTTACTCTCACCAGAATTGTTTCAAAGAGGGAAGTACGGGAGCAGAGCCAAGATGGTGGCTGGAAAGCAGGGACTTGTGTGAGCTGCCCCCCAGGTCCCTCCACAAACCTAAAAAAAATGACTCTGAACAAATTCTAGAACTGCAGAACCCACAACATAGCAGAAGGAAGCAGGGCTGTAGCCCAGGACAGCCTGGATGGTCACTGGATGAGGTTTGTCATGCACAGAGCTGGGAGCAGAGGGGAGCGGAACCCAGCGTGGGCAGTGGCAGGACCAAACAGACCAGGAGTCAGGCAGAACAGGCGCTAGTGTCCTGAATCAGTGAGCTTTGTCAGTTACCAGACTTCTCAAGTCACAAACACGAAAGACAACAGAGAAGGTTAGTGGGAAAAGTTGTTGGGGATGGAGTGAACAGAGTTCATGGTTCAGCCACCACCTCAAGGGCAGCAGGGGTGGTGCAGCTACACAACTACAGCTGCAGTTACTTTCGGCCCCAGGCCCACATGGTGGGAGGAATTAAGTGGTGTATCAGAGCAGGAGTGCAGAGCCTGCTTAAGATCTGAGTCAGGTCCAGATTGGTGGTTCTTGGGGGCGTAGGAGTGTTGGTGTGGCAGAGCTGGCTGCATACAAATAGCTCTGAAAACAACAGCGCATCCCCCCAAGCTTGGAACAAAGTACTCTTTACGAGCAGTCACACCCCGCTGAAAAACTCAAGGGTCAAGTAAGTTGGCTGGAAACATGGCCAGGCAGTGAAAATGGACTCAGATTCATTCTCAGACTTTGGAATCTTTCTTTGGTGACAAAGAAGACCAAAGTACACAGCCAGAAGAAGTCAACAAAGAGCCTACAACAAAAGCCTCCAGGAAAAACACGAACAGGTCTCAGGCCATGGAAGAGCTCAAAAAGGATTTGGAAAAGCAAGTTAGAGAAGTAGAGGAAAAATTAGGAAAAGAAATGACAATGATGCGAGAAAACCATGAAAAACAAGTCAATGACTTGCTAAAGGAGACCCCAAAAATACAGAAAAAAATACTGAAGAAAACAACACCTTAAAAAATAGACTAATTCAAATGGCAAAAGAGCTCGAAAAAGCCAATAAGGAGAAGAATGCCTTGAAAGGCAGAATTAGCCAAATGGAAAAGGAGGTCCAAAAGACCACTGAAGAAAATTAGATTGGAGCAAGTGGAAGCTAGTGACTTTATGAGAAATCAAGGTATTATAAAACAGCGCTAAAAGAATGAAAAAGTAGAAGACAATGTGAAATATCTCATTGGAAAAACCATTGACCTAGAAAATAGATCCAGGAGAGATAATTTAAAAAATACTGAACTACCTGAAAGCCATGATCAAAAAAGAGCCTAGATATCATCTTTCAAGAAATTATCAAGGAGAACTGCCCTGATATTCTAGAGCCAGAGGGTAAAATAGAAATTGAAAGAATCCACAGATTGCCTCCTGAAAAAGATCCCAAAAAGAAAACTCCTAGGAATATTGTTGCCAAATTCCAGAGCTCCCAGGCTAAGGAGAAAATGCTGCAAGCAGCCATAAAGAAACAATTTGAGTATTGTGGAAACACAATCAGAATAACACAAAATCTAGCAGCTTCTACATTCAGGAATTGAAGGGCTTGGAATATGATATTCTGGAGTTCAATGGAGCTAGGATTAAAACCAAGAATCACCTACCCAACAAAACTGAGTATCATGCTCCAAGGCAAAATATGGATTTTCAATAAAATAGAGGACTTTCAAGCTTTCTCAGTGAAAAGACCAGAGCTGAATAGAAAATTTGACTTTCAAACACAAGAATCAAGAGAAGCATGAAAAGGTAAACAAGAAAGAGAAATCACAAGGGGCTTACTAAACTTGAACAGTTTTGTTTACATTCCTACATGGAAAGATGTTGGTTATGATTCATGAGACATCAGTATTAGAGTAGCTGAAGGGAATATGCATATATATATATATATATATATATATATATATATATGTGTGTGTGTGTGTGTGTGTGTGTGTGTGTATGTATATATGTATGTATATATATATAATATTTGTGTACATATATATTATATATAATATGTATGTATAGACAGAGGGCATAGGGTGAGTTGAATATGAAGGGATGATATCTAAAAAAATAAAATCAAATTAAGGGACGAGAGAGGAATATATTGAGAAAGGGAGAAAGGGAGAGATAGAATGGCATAAATTATCTCGCATAAAAGTGGCCAGAAAAAGCAGTTCTGTAGGAAGGGAAGAGGGGGCAGGTGAGGGGGAATGAGTTAATCTTGCTCTCATCAGATTTGACCTGAGGAGGGAATAATGTACACACTCAGTTGGGTATCTTACCCCACAGGAAAGAAGGAGGAAGAAGATAAAAGGGGGAGGACGACAAAAGGGAGGGCAGACGGGAGGAGGAGGTAATCAAAAACAAACACTTTCAAAAAGGGACAGGGTCAAGGGGAAAATTCAATAAAGGGGGATAGGTTAGGAAGGAGCAAAATATAGTTAGGACACGTGTGGCCTATGTTGAATTGCTTGCCTTCTTAGGGAGGGTGGGTGGGAAGGGAAGAGGGGAGAGAATTTGGAACTCGAAGTTTTAAAAACAGATGTTCAAAAACAAAAAAAAAAGTTTTTGCATGCAACTAGGAAATAAGATACACAGGCAACGGGGAGTATAAATTTATCATGCCCTACAAGAAAAGAAGAGAAAAGGGGATAGGACGGAATGGGGTGATAGAAGGGAGGGCTGACTGGGGAAGGGGGCAACCAGAAGATACGCCATGTTGGAGTGAGTAGGAGGGGAGAAAATTCATAATTCAAACTCTTGTGAAAATCAATACTGAAAACTAAATATATTAAATAAATTAAATAAATTTTAAAATAAAATAAAATTAAAAAAGAGGGAAGTGCATGTGTGTGTGTGTGTGTTTGTGTGTGTGTGGATACATATATATGTGTATATACACATATGTACTTTTACCCTACCTTTATATCTATTATTTCATGCAGCTTTTCAAAGATACACACAGAGAGTTAATTAGTTAACTAGTTAATGTATCATAACCATTGTTTACTTTGGTACAAGTTGGAAACTCAGCTTCCTTCCTGTCGTGATTTTATGGTCCAGCTCTAATCCCTTGTCACTGAAATATTTTCTCTTTTACCCCCTTCCAACCTTCTGTTGAGTAAGGATGGCTGGCCCATTTTGGAATGCAAGGTGATTTTCATGTTAAAAAGAAATTTATTTCACTGCTTTGTTGAATTATTTTTAAAAAATTGTTTTCCTAATTATGAAGCCTTTTGAGATGCAGCAACTCTTTTGACTCCTCATTCAGATCAGTCTCAAATGACTACACTGGAACTCAAAAAAGGGAGTGAGAATGAGAGCTGCCTCCCTGGGTGACACCACTTGAACTGCAAGTGACTTCCTGCTGACAGGTAAGGGAAGTTGTTGTCAACAAGATTTAAAGTTACTGTCATGTTTACACAGCTACCTTGAAAAGGTTGGGAGTAAACTGTGATTTTGTTAGAATTAAGTACCAACAACTACTGGACCATGGCAGTACACACTGGTTATCATTAATGTCTGACATTGGCATCTCTGTCTCTCTTTCTCTCTCTATTTTTGATGTTTAAGTCACTTTTCTTGTCAGAAATAAAATGCTTTGCTACATACTCCTCATAAATTTCTAAGATCAGGGTACAGGTTTGGATTTTGGTTGGTCTATGAGATAAGGGGATATTTTCTTTTTCTTTGCCATTTCATTGATGGAAAATCAAAAGGGATCCAAACAGGCAAAGAATGAAATATCTGTGAATCATTTCAAATGTGAAATATTTTGTCCAATATATTTAATATAGTAGCAGATCCTTCTGAGAACATATCACAAGCATATTTCCAGTTTGAGATCATTTTAAATCAACATTTGGTGGCAGAGGTGGGAGTATATAGGAGTATAAAATAGGAAATTACATTTCCCTGAATTCCACATATTTTATCACTTTTATAACCAAAATTCCACTTATTCATAGACCTTAATTTGTTTAGTTTTTCCGTAATCTATTCCCATATGCACTCCTATTGTTTTCATTTCCATACTAACATTGAAAAATGTTGCTATGCATAGAAGGTGCCTTTCTTTTCTTCCTTGACCTTGGTAGTATATACCCAGTATATACTGGGCCAAAGAGTGATGACATTTCTTGAATAATTCTAATAACTTATATAATAAATTGATAATTTAGTTATAACAATAGAATAGTTCTAATAATAGAATAATTCTGAATTGTTTACCAGATTGTTTGGATCAATTCACAGCTCATAAAATAGTATATTCATGTGTCTGTCTTCCCATATTGTCTCTATCATTTCCTGCTTTTGTCTTTTATCACCTTTGCAAAATTATTTGGTATGTATGTTTTAGAAATTCAGAGTTGTTTTAATTTGTGTTTCCCTTAGTAGAAATTAGCAGTCATTAATATTTGAGTGAGCTCATGGAGTTAGAGTCCAGTTTCAGTGGTACAATGATCTTCACTGTTTGATAAATCAGCCAGATTCTAGATTGCTGTTTATCCTGGCCTGTTCATTTTGAAAGTATAGACTTGTTTACGCACTATGCCAACGGGGCAATCTAGATCTTATTCTGAGGGTACTTATTCTTGACTTTGACATTTTCTGAGTTGAGACTTTGCCCAGAGAACCATATAGCTGCTTCTTGTCATAGACTGTCTTCCTAGCTCAACACCTCATCTCATGTTAATAGCAGGAGAAGCCTAAGTCAAGCACTTTTGAATATATTTTAACAGAATTTGGGTCTGTATCATATAAGAATCTGATCTCCTATGACACCTAGTTTACAAATGTTCTGAGTTGAGCCTCAACAACCCTGAGAGGTCAGCACTAAAGGTATTATTTTCTCCATTTTACAGATAAGAAAAATAAAACTCAGAGTGATTATGTGGTTTATCCTTATACAGATGTTAAATATTGAAGACAGGATTTGTAACCAGATCTTCTTTATTCCTGGACTAGGTCTGTTCACTGTATCACTGAGCTTAAATGGAGGACAGACAGTCAATAAGCATTTATTAAGCCCCTACTGTGTACCAATCACTGTGCTAAGAGCTAGAGACACAAAGAAAGGAAAAAGAACAGAGCATCTAACCAAGTTGAAATGACATTTCTTTGCTTTGCCTCCCTAGAAAAGGAAATACAATTCAGAGGGTTGAGTCTAATATGATTGTGTATAGCTCAGAAATGTCTCTGCCCAATGCTTTTTTTAGCATTTCCCCATAAAATTTATTTGTATTACTGCCTGATAGACTACACTGTAGCACTTGTTGTCAGGGCATCTCATCAGAAAGGAACCATGCTGATTTCTGCCTTTGGTGCTTCCTAGATTATGAAGAATAAATGTGGAGAGTACCCTGGCTATTTGATACAATGGACTTTGGACTAAAGTTAAATAAGCAGAATAAGAAATAAGAGAATCTATTTTTCTTTCTCCTGCTTCTTTGACATTAATTTCCATTTTCTTTTGCATTGTTGTTATTATTATTTAGTGTTATTATGTTTTAGTAAGTGAAGAGCATTTTCCACCATGGGCTGCCAAGACAAAAGACTTTGCCTCCAAGTGGCTGACACTATACTTAGCTGATCTGGGCCCATGGAGAGCAGAGCCTGTCATCTTCAGAACAGTGATGGAAGGTTTCTAACGCAATAGATACTACCAGAGATTATCCTTTGTTTACAAAGTCTTTGAACCCAACACTGTCTGTAAAAAAAATATAAAAACTCAGAGTAGGGCCCTCTATTTTGAGTAGATACCCTATAATCAGATTATGGGCCAAGTTAAAGAAAAAAAATCACAAATATTGGCAGGCTTGCATAGGATGCAGTCTGCATTTTAGGCCTGACAGTGATAAGATCACAGACCCTTCTATTTTTGTATTAGGTTTTCAAAAGAATCTCCATTTGAAGAAGTACTCAGGTCAACTCTGTTCCTTACTTCACTCTGCTCCCAGCTCCACTACTGACTCTCTGAACTACTCTACCAGTCCCAAGCAGTTTTTCACCCTGGAAGATTTCTCTGTCCCTGTGGCTTCTTCAATCAAACAATAATTTCCTTCCAGTGCCTCCATATTGAGGAAGTGCCCAGGCAAGCCATATTCACTCATTCACCCCTCTCTCAACCTCCTTGAGAGCAAGAAATATCTGTCTTTCTTTTTGCTTCTCTTTGTCAGACATTTACATGGCAAATAACAAGGGCATAAGAAATAATTTATCAGAGGAAAAAGGTGCAGCATTGCGTTGGATACAACAGTTGGGAAGTTCAAGTTAGGAAATGTGTTAACAATAAAATCTTTATATAGGTATTCAGTAACATGAGAGTCATACCATTATAGCCTTGGAAATATTACATGAAGAGTCTGATTTTTATTGGTGTCCTGGGGAAATGAGGCAACTCCATTGCTGCAGATATAAGCAGAAATAGAGATTTTTGTTTGTGGATGGATCCAGGGAAGTTCTCTGGCTACAGGAGATATTATTGCTTAGACTGCCACACAATCATTACAGGATCACAGAATGTCTTTTAGATGAGGCCTCAGAAGCAGTCTCACCCAACTTATCCTCCATAGGAATCTCTCTACATTATGCCTGACAAGGGACACAGTTCAAAGGGAATATATATCTATATCTATATATATATCTATATATATATATACATATATATATATGTATATACTTATTAAAAAACTTCAAGTTCCAAATTCTTTTCCTTCCTCCCTCCCCAACATCCTCATTGAGAAGGTACGCAATTCAATATAGGTTGTACATGTGTAGTCATGTAAAACATTTCCATATCAGGCATGTTGTGAAAGAGAACATGAACAAAAAAAAGCTCAAGAAAAATAAAGTAAAAAAAGTATGCTTCAATCTGTAGTCAGTCCCCATCAGTTTTTTTTTTCTTTGAGGATGGATAGCAATTTTCATCATAAGTCCTTCAGAGATGTCTTGGATCATTGTATTGAAAATAGCTAAGTCATTCACAGCTTAAAATATTGCTGTTACTTTGTACCCAGTACATTTCACTTGGCATCACCTTCTGTAAGTCTTTCCAGGTTTTTCTGAGGGCATTCTGTTCATTATTTCTTATAACACAATAATATTCCATCACAATCACATTCCAGAATTTGTTCAGCCATTTCCCAATTGTTGGGCATCCCTCAAAGGAAATATATAAAAAATATTGAAAAGGGGTCTGGCTATTCAATGACAAGTATTGGAGTTAGGGGAAAACTGAAAAAAGTTGCATGAGGCTTTTTTCCCTTTCCCTCCCCATCCTCTTCAACCACTACCCCTGACCCCCATTTTATATTACCGTGATTTCTAATTCTGAAGGGCTGGTGCTTAGTTTGTTTTTTTGTTTTGTTTTGAGTCAGTGTATTATTTCCAGTGCCTATCAAAGTGTCCAACATTTAGTAAAATTATACTTTAAAAAAATTGAATTGAATATCTTCAACAGCAATCCTTTGAGGGAGGTTTAGGTAGGGGAATATCAGGTGAAACCATCCTAAAAATGTGAAGATTTTTCCCCAGCAAATCACAGAGTGTTCCACTCTGGAGTCACCTGGATGTTTTTTGAATGAATAAAGAAATGAATGAGTAATCATTTGAATCCATGTCTTTATTCCTGCTAATCGCTCTGACCAACAGATCTGTTGGTATATCTGTGTGGTAAAATTAATAATTGACCTGTATATACGTAAGGCTTTAAAGTTTCATAATATATCAATGATGCACTACAGATATTATTAATCTTGTTGTAGAGATGAAGTAACTGAGACTTAGATAATTTCAGTCTTGATACTTTATTTAATAGTATGTAATTAATTTATCATTAAAAAGTAGGCTCCTTGAGAATATGAATTTTTTTCATTCTTTGTATTTGCAGTGCAAGGATCTAGCACAATACATGGAACATGGTAGATGCTAAATTAATACTTGTTGAACAAATCATTAGTTAATCTAAGGTCAGTTTTAATTTTCAAAGTAGATTTTTAAAAATTTGGGACTTGCAAATTAAATGGAGTAAGGAACTTCAGATATGGAAACTCCTTCCAGCATTGTAGATCAAAAACTGTTCTGTAATTTATGGTCTTAGAGAGTTGCATCAGGAATGGAGATGTCAAGTAACTTGTCTAGGGCCACACAACCAATAGGTATCACAGTGGGGATTTGAACCTGGTTCTTCCTGAAACTTCCTTTTCCTGAAATGCCATAAGGTTTATGAGAAAAGGAGAAAAAGACAGAAAGAAACAGAGAGACAGAAAGGAAGAAAGGAAACAAAATAGGAAAGCAGGAAGGCAGAAAGAAAGGAAGGAAGGAGGAAGGAAGGAAAGAAGAAAGGGAAGAATGAATGAATGAAGGAAGGAAGGAAGAGAGAGAGAGAGAGAGAGAGAGAGAGAGAGAGAGAGAGAGAGAGAGAGAGAAAGAAGGAAAGAAAGACAAATCCTCTAGTACTGATCCCCCAAACTGTACTTGCACTCTTGGCTGGTTCCCAGAGGAATTGACTATTTCCTCCTGGGATTCTTGGGATAACCCTGGGGTCTGGCATTTTAGTACTATCACTTACAATCCTCCTGCCATTTGATTACCAACTGGTCTTAGTTGTCTTTTAAAAAGATAAGGTACTTTCCTCTCAAATGGACAGCACATGCTTTCCTTGTGCATACAAGGTCCCTAGAGATACTGGGCTCAAACTTAGAGAATGCACACAGTCTCAGAGTAAACACACACATACTAGTTACTAGAAGTCACTTCTTTTTCTCATAGAGTCCTTGTGAAGTTCCCTTAGGTGTAACCATCTGCCAGACTACAAGTGTCAGTTTCCTTGAGGAATCCTGAAGCAGCCTTCCTTTGTTGTTCTAGTCTGCCTTATCCCCATACACAGATGCTTCTATCAGCCACTGCTGCTCCAGGGACACTGCTACTAGCTTCCATGAATCATGCTACCAATGCTCATGGGAGCCCCAGATCTTCTCACCTTTCAAAGTTCACAGTAACATATCTTGGTGTCTGTGTGTACTGCTATTCAAGAAGAGACTGTAGGGAAGAAGAACACACTCAGAAGAAGCAGAGTTGACACCAAAAAAGATGACAAGAGGCAGCAGGATACCAAAGTATCACGGAAAGCAAAAACACTGGACTGAAGGTAATGAAATTAAATTAAATGGAGGTAAATGTAAAACCTTGCACATGAGTTTTAAAAAATGCAAGATGGGAGAGGCATAGGTAAACAACAAGTTAATCTGAAAAAAAATCTAAGCATTTTAGTAGACTGCAAACATAGTATGTGTCAATAGAATCATACAGAAGACCTGAACTCTGGTGATTTGTGTATTTAATAGAATCATAGATCTAGAATGGGAATGAATCTGAGAAGTCATTGAGTTGAGCCTTCTAATTTTACAGATGAGGAAACTAAGGCCGCCAAAAAGGAAGTGACTTATCCAAGGCCCCATCATTAGTAAACAGCAAAGTAAGATTTAAACTCCATATGCTGTGCTCCTAAAGGATGTCTCATTGTCCCTGGTACACCAAGCTACACTGAACAATATAGCTACTACCAGTATGTCCCTCTGTATCCTGCCCTGGTCAAGCCACATCTCTTGTATTGTGTGATTAATTCTAGAAGTTACTTTGTAGAAAGGACGCAGATATTCTTGAGAGTGTCCAGAAGAGGACGACAATGATAATGAAGTGTCTTAAATCCATACCATAAGAAGAAGGAACTTGAGACAGTTAGGCAGGAAAAAGATGTGGATGGAGGAGTAGGGTATGAAAGCTAGCTTCCTGTATCTGAAGGACTATGATGTGGAAGTGGAATTATTTAGACTTGTGCTATTTGTTCCTAGAGGGAAGAACTAGAAACAATTTATGGAAGTTCCAGAGGCTAGTTGAGGCTCGAAAGGAGGAAAAACTTATAAAGCTATCCAAAATTGGAATGCATTGCCTCAAGAGGTGGTGGCTTCCTCCTGGCTCACCCCTTCCCCTCCCAATACTTTTAACAAGGGCCGAATAAGCAGTTTTCAGATATTAAGCAATCAACCAGCATTTATCAAGCACCTACTATATACTAGGTACCATGCTAATTTCTGGGGATACAATGAAAAAAATAAAACATCCAGAAGGTACAATTGATAGAGCACCAAACCTGGAGTTGGAAAGATCTGGTGTCAAATCCAGTCTCAAATACTTAGTAGCCATATGATTCTGGTCAAGTCACTTTACCTCTGCCTCAGTTACTTCATCTGTAAAATATGGATAATAATAGGACCTACTCTCAGGGTTATTCTGAGGATCAAATATTCAATAATTGTAAAGCATTTAGCACAGTGCCTGACACATAGCAAATGCTTTATAAATGTTAATTATCATTATAATCTCTGACCACAAGGTATTACATTTTTGGGAGGGACACATGTTCACAGATAAGTAAGAATTAGAATATGTATAAAATAAATTCGGAGATTTGGATGTGGTGTATAGGTAACAACTGGGCAAAGCAGAAAAGAGCTAGTTTTGAAGATGATTAATTTGAATTTAGTCTCGAAGGTGAGGATGGTCCCATTGCTTTTTAACTTTAAATTCAGCTTGCTCACCTCCTGAAATGCATGCTGATGTTTTTGGTAGGTTGTAAAAATTATTATTGTTATCATCATCATCATCATCATCATCATCATCATCATTATTATTACTATTATTATAGCGGTGATGAAGTTGATATGTAGCTGAGGTGGCACAATATGTTGACATACTCAGTTTCTTCTCTGATAATATTTTCCTGTTTGTACATTCTCAGTGATCTCTCCTACATAATATCCACTTTCATGTGGCCTTCACGTATGTGATGGTCAAGTCTGGGTGAACCTGATTTCAGGGGATGAAAAATCTATTCTTCATGTTGAATTTAGGACCAAAAATGTGTAAAAACACTGCTTTTGCTGGCCTGCTAAGAAATTCAGTTTAATTTAACGTGCATGCATTAAATGGTGACTTTATGCCAGACAATGACAGGTTCTGATGACGCAAAATGAAAGTGAGCAACATTTCCTACCTGTCCTCAAGGAGTTTACATCCATCGTCCTGTGGGAAAAAATGTGGGCATCAAAAAGTAAACACAAAGTCGATGTATATGTAGCACAATTCCAGCTCCTGCCTCGAATTTAATGTACAATTTTAGTATTGTGTAAGGGACAGCCTTTATTTTACCCACTACAGAAACTGCATAAGACAAGAAGGACTCCTGGGAGACATAAAACACTGAAATTAACTAGGTGATTTATAGACTTCCCAAGGTATAGGCACGTTCTTACCCAGGGGAGAGGGAACTGCCTGTTCTTACTATTGCCCCTGACCCATTAGAGTACAAGCTTGTTGAGAACAAGCAGTATTTTTTCTTTTTCTTTGTGTTCCCCAGAGCTCATCCCAGTACCTAATACATAGTAAAATATTAATAATTCTTTATTGATTGATTGAGTTTTGGGGTAGCTGAACCCTACTCAGAAATGAAAACTAATTTTGAGAAAGTGCCACTTGAACTGAGCCTTGAAAGTATCTCCATGTTCCAAGGGATGGAATAAAAACCTCAGGAATATGGCATATCTGAAATTAAGGAGAGACCTTTCAAATACTTAGACTAATAAAAACTGACCCTTGGGAGTTTTGAATACAGTCCATTTTCTAACCCTGTAACTCTGAGTGAGTCATATTCCTCTCTGATTCCCAGTTTGTTTTCTTTAATATGAGGGGCTGGACTATAAATTATTGGTGACTAGCATTATTTCTAGGTACAGAGACTCCAGCATAGGCTACATCTAGTCCTTGATCAGTGCTGAAGGTCTCAGCCTGGGATCAGACTGGTGAGTCATCTGGTTTTATTTTATGCAAAAGCAACTTGGGATACAGTTAAGAAAGGCGGGACTTGGAGCCAAGAAAGTCAAGCAAAAAGTCTCATTTGTTCATTTTTTCTTAAGATTTTGTTTTTAAATAACTAAAATCATCTCGTAACATAAGCTCCTTGAGAATAGTAACTATTTCCTTTTGTTCTTTGCATCCCCAACACCTTGCATGTAGAAAATGTTTAATAAATGTTTATTGAATCAAAGAGATTAAAAAAGAACAACTGTCTATAATATCTTATTTTTTTTTCATATGTTGGCATTTATTATTTAAGTTCAAGAACAGGTTGTGAAAGGGGTGGGTGTGGGAGGGCCTAGAGGAGAGGGAGGGAAGAGACAGGGAGACCAGAGTCTCTCCTCTGTGTCTGCTCTAGACGGGGTTGATCCTGATTTCTGAGCCTTGGTCCAGGGCACACAACGAAGCACGCGATTAAGATGAGGTTGGAGGGTACAGGTTTAGGAAAACACGGCGTGGGTGGGGGTGGCCAGAATTACACATCCAACCAGAGGTGGGGGCTGGGATTCTCCTTGGATCAGCAGCACGGCTTCTTTTTAGGAATTGAAGCATAGTGATAAGTTCCATCCCACTTATTTCAGCTCTTATAAAATATTCTTGTAGTTAAAAGTCTGAGCTAGAGAATTCTTTCATCGCCTCTCTAACTTCTTGTACTTTGCTTCTAGTTTCTTTGAATATGCATCCAATTTGTAAGCTGCCTGCTCAAGAGCTGCTACTTGCTCCTCAATTAGAGTGATCTGATCCAGATAAGGCTGAAGTGCTGCATATTTCTGGTTTAAGTCCTTTAGGTTTCTACTTATGTTTACTGCAATATCTTTCATTTCTAGATACTTCAAGCTAGTCAGTTTGTTCATATTTTCCAGAAGTTTATAGTCTTCACTGGTAGCTGTGAGCTCGCCTGTCAGGTACGTGGCCATTTTGGAGAACATGTCCTGGCACAGCCCCGTGATGTCCGCCTCGGTGGGCTCCGTGGCCTCCTCCGCTGTCTCCACCACGGCATCGTCTAGGCCGGGGAAGGGAGGTAGGAGAAAGGATGGAGGGAAGGATGGGATGGCGAAGGAAGGGGGGAAGGGAGGGGGAGGGAGGGGAAGGGAGAGGGGCAAGAGTGGAAGGAAAGGGAGAAAAGGGGCTATAATATCTTATTTGTAAGAGATTCTTCCCAGTCTTGATTTTGTCCAAAATTAAGGTCTTCAAATGACTTCTCATATTCAAGCTCAATAATAAGAATTTGTCCCTGATTTTTTTTTTTGCAGGGAGGAAGGCAGGGCAATTGGGGTTAAGTGACTTACCCAAGGTCACACAGCTAGTAAGTGTGTCAAGTGTCTGAGGTCACATTTGAACTTAGGTCCTCCTGACTTCAGCACCAGTACTTCACTCATTGTGCCACCTAGCTGCCCCCTGTCTCTGATTTTTAAGATGAAGAAGGAACCATAGACAATCAAGAGCTACCTGAGACACTCTTCCTTCAAAAATCTGTAGTCATTCTAGTTTAATAAAGGAACAGTAAGAAGCAGTGCCTTCGGACAGACTTCCACAGTATTCCACAGCAATCTTGAAACACTATGAGAAGTGGTTTTTCCACTAAAAATGAACATTTATCCTGAACCATGTCCTAATCAGGTAACCATTTAGTTATATGCATAGTAAAGAATAAGTACTAAAGTAACATCTACAGTTGTTGACCTTTGAAGTAAGAGGCTCTCTAGAGATTCATTATAATTGCAGAGGACTTAGCCTTTCTAATGGCTCCTGGGATAAGTAATCATTGCTTTTTTTATACTTTCAATGCTTATTCTTCTGCTTTTCATTTCTATGGGATATTATATTGATATAAGAGCCAAATCTACTTTATTTGAGATAAAATGCTTTCCACCTACATACTTGTATTGATAAATTAATAAATGGTGATGAATTTTTAGACCCATTATAAATTATAATGTCTCATTTGGTTTTCTTGGCTATACATCCTCTAGTATATGAAAATACATCTGTCTCTCTATCTATATCTATACATACACACAAATAACAAATACACATATATGCATATACATATGTAAGTATAGATATACATGCATATTACTGACATACAGGCCAATATGTGTACACACGTGTATTTTTTTTCCTGGAGACACACTCAAAACACATATACCTCCATACATAGTCATATGTGTCTATATATGTTATTGTATGCTCACACAACTATATCAGATATATACATATATATGCGTGTATCTATGCATTGCATGACTATGAACATATGAGTATATAAGGGCAGCTAGATGGCTTAGTTTATAGAGTATTAAGCCTGGAGTCAGGAAGACTCATCTTCCTGATTACAAATC
The DNA here is from genome assembly GCF_011100635.1 of Trichosurus vulpecula. NCBI lineage: Eukaryota > Metazoa > Chordata > Mammalia > Diprotodontia > Phalangeridae > Trichosurus > Trichosurus vulpecula. The sequence goes on from NC_050579.1 coordinate 67,290,003, forward strand.
TGGACTCATACACTAGCCATGTGACCCTGGTCATGTCACTTAACCCTGTTTGCTCCCACTGCATCGATAAAATGAGCTGGAGAAGGAAATGGCAAACCACTCCAAGAAAACCTCAAAAATGGAGTCATGGAGAGTGACAAGACATAAATAAGTCAACTACGACAACAAAAGTAATTCATTAAATTAAATAAACGAAGTAAGGTCATAGAATTAATTACTCTATCCAGAATAACTTGCCATTGGGAACTGATTAGCCTATAGATATAATTGAGTTTAACTTTAAACATGATCGTATTTCAGATGATTATATTTGATTTTAAGTAAAATATGAGCTATGGAAATATATTAATTCTTTTAGTTTGATAACCATCTATATGCGCCTTCATTTCTCACTCCAAAAACAAAAATAAAACTCTTTGAAATAAAATATGAAACTGGTCAACTAGCAAAATTCAAACAGGAAAATGCACACGTAAATACTGATCTAAGTCATGGATAATTCATTGCAGGAAAAGTTGCCAGGCTGCATCTCCACAGCTGTTCCTTCCCAGGATGATATGTTTGAGAAGTAGGATCTAAGCTTTTCTGTTCAATGTATTTAATTTTGTATCATAAAAAGTCATATTTTTTTCTCCTTTTGACTGGCCCTAAAATTCCTACTTTCATCAGAGTTGTTTACAAATATTATTAATTTGTGTTTGTACAATATTGTCAGTACCATATTGTGTTGTATAAGACATCTATTTTGTAACACATATTTTATTGATATGATAGAAACATTTGTTATCAAAACAAGTAATTTAGTATTATTCTCATACATTGAATAAAAATAGTTAAAATATACATTTTAGCATATCTGGAATTATCATTTTCCTCAAAACTAGATATTAGAAAATGGCAGAGCCAATAGTGGCAGAAAGATTGTTAACAAGAGGATAGCACAGCTTCCTTCTAGGAAAATCAATGAGTATAAAATACAGATGTGAGTGATTATTGGGCTTCAGTGATATCCTGCAAACCTGACAATTTTCCTTTCTTCTTCCTTTCTCTTTTAATTACTTACAAAATTTTCTTTTCAAATTAGATGGAAATCATCCTTTCTAACCTTTCTGTTTATTCACCTAAGAGAAGATAAAGTCGTATAGTGGAGAATGTTTGACCTGCAATCAAGAAGAGCCAGGATTCAGATTTTGTCTTTGGTGTTGTTTAGTAGCTGTGTTACCACAGGTAAGTCACTTAACCTGCCTGAGCCTCAGTTTCCTCATTTGAAAAATGAGAATGGTCATATCCGTAGTTGTACTTCCATTATATTGTAAGATTTTAAAGAGACAACATAAAATACTTTGCAAAATTTGTCACTAAATAAATGTCAATTATTATTAATCCTGTTGTCCTTCACTTTATTGCCATCTCTTCCTCTCTCTGACCTCTGTCCCTCTTCCCTAATTTGTCTCTTTTTCTTCTTTTATTTCTCACCCTCTCCCTTCTTATCCTTTCTTAGAATGCACACCTCCATTTTTTCTCTCTCAATTAAGTTTAATGACAATAGTTTTAAAACATAATATTAGACCATAAATGGGTTGGTGGGAAGGGTTAAGGGAACTGAGTTACAAGGTGATGGAATTCCTATAATGTGAGAACCTGATAGATAGGAATGAACACTGCAGTAGTTTTCTAATTCAGTTCTGGCCAGACTTTGCCTAAGACTGCTTCTTCTGAGCCAGAACTGATGCCCATGTCATTAACAATTTCAATCACCATTCCCTATCTATCTTCCAAAAGAAAACACCAGAGAAGCTGCATATTTCATCAGAGAACTCAATCCTGCACTGGCTGAGGCTGGACCTAGCGCAGCCAAGTCAGCATCAACAATTAACCATAATGCTGTGCTAAATCCACATAACTAAGCATCTAATTTAAATTTAATGGAATAGTTCCTCTATGTTAAGTCCAATCATGAGCATTAATGTGCACAAATAAAGCATTTTCTCAAATAAAAAGGACTGAATCAGGAGAATGGCTCATGGAATAAAGTTAAATTGGGTATTTAAAAGGCTAGCTGTTTATTAAACAACACCATAACTAGAGGATATTTTCTCTTCTATTTAGACAGGCAAAGAGGAAATTGTGAGTTTCTGGCCAGAGAAGGAGCAGTGTGTTCTTATGGGGTTAACTGACCATTAAAATGCTTACTGACACAATGCTTTCAGATTAGGCATCTTGGAGGATAGCTAAAGTGCATCCATGTTATGAGCACTACGCTCAACTCCACCACTCTTGCCCTTTCAACTAGGTTAGGAAAGAAAAACCCAATCTATTATATGAATCTAGAAAGAGGAGTATTTAAAGCCAAAGTTAAAATATCAATTGTTGATTTTTTTTAATCTTACTGTCTCATACTTGTAAGAATAACACAAATTTTTACTGGTTTCTAAAATATATTGCCAGAAATATCCATCTGAAGAAAGCAGAAATTCCTCAATACCATTAGCAAGATCAATATAATAAATGTCTAGATTTAAGCTTGAATCAAAATGATTTTTATTTCCTTTCATTTGAACCTTCCCCTTTTTGGTCCCAGCCTATAATTTCATCAGTGTAAAAAGTAAATCCTTTCTATTAATGGAAAAAAGGCAACAGTTTTTATACTTACAGAATTGACTTATAAAGAGTTTGCAGGTTGAATGAATAAAGGAATGAATAAATGAATGATTAAGAATTTATTAAGTATTAACTGTGTGTAAAAAACACTAGAGATTCAATAGAAAATAAGACAGGCACTGCTCTCTCATTTTTTAATGGAGGAAAAAACCTGGAACTCAGTTGGAATGGCCCCATGATCCTTGGGTGCAGCAGCAAAGCACATGGTAATGCTTCTTCTTCAATGTCATTTCCACTGATAAAATCATGCCAATGGCATGATCTTGAACCATGGGACAGTGCCAAGGATTATGATGACATAACTTTCTTTTCTGAGGCTTCAATAAGGCAGGCTATAACACCTGCAGGAGCAGGTGCCAGGCTGTATCTCCATAGCTGTTTCTTTTCAGTATTATGTCTGTGGGTAATGGGGCTGGAAACATTGCTATTTCCAAAAGGTTTGGGGTTGAGAGTCCTACACCGTTTCTATCAGGATCCAAGGGGAGATGGTCATCAAAGTGTGTGGTGGTGGTAGTGGTGGTGGTGGTTTCACTTGTGTGGTATATGCTGTTCTCTGTCTCATCCTCAGAGAGCCCCACAGCTTCAACTGGGCTGGTCTACTTGACTGAAGAATGTCAGTTTGTAGGCAGCAGTTGCTTCCCAGATTGATGGCTATAAAGCCTGGGTTGGAAGCAATATTAGTGATCTGGTATGGGGAGGTTGGGTCAGAGAACTCTTCTATTCACCTACCTTTTGGTGTAAGTTGGTCAGTAGCTGATGGTGGTGGTAATGAAGAAAGTGAACCCCTTTTTACAATTATCTCCCCTTGTTGGTGGCTGCAGGGGCTGGGTTAAAAGTAAGTCTAGTGGTTTGGGGGACATTGGTATTCTCAAGGCTTTGGGACTCAAGGTCCCAATCTCCTTCAGGCTGTGAAGGGAGGTAGTAATCAAGATGATGGTGGTAGTTTGACCTGCTTGGTACCTGCTGCCTACTTTGTGTCCCTCCAAGTTCCTTCCTGCTTCAGCTAGGCTGGAAAATGACAGCTACCAGAAGCTGTTAGTTACATCCTATGCCACATGTGCTTTAAATTATGCCCACTTTCCCCTGGACTCTGTATGTATTATGGGAGATTATGCCTCAAGTTTTGGGGGTGATTTGCCCAATGTCACTTAAGTAATAAATGAAAAAACCAAAATTTAAGTTCAGTTGAAATAACACGTTGCTACTTGCCTTAAAACCTACATTTACCTCTGTGTAACTTGTAACCCTTCCTCTTATTTTATAATATAGCTGAGGCTCTGGGCTTGCTCTCTGAAATTGCAGTAGACTGGATTTCCAGAAGGTAGTTGGCTACTTCTTATCTTAGGGCTCCAAAGATAACCTGGAAGAGCTAGTTTTTGCTTGGTTGTTTTAGTACAATCCCTCACTAACCATACTGCTCTTTACCTATGATTATTAGTTAATTCGCTAGTTCAACATTATTAGCATTTATAAACAAGTGCTTACTAATCTAGTAATAATGGTTAGTAGAAAACATCATTCCCTGAAACTACAGGCATGCTATCCCACACATATCCATAAAGAATTCAGAGAAATTGAGCTCCAACTTGAAACTTCCAATTTCTATGTGCAAAAATATTTATAGTTGGTTTTTTATGGTAGCAAAGAATTGAAAACTGAGGAGATACCTATCGATTTGGGGAATGGCTGAACAAGTTATAGTGTTTGAACGTGATAGAATATTATTGCACTCTAAGAAATGATGAAAAATAAGGTTTCAGAAAAATCTGGGAAGACTTAAATGAACTTATGCAAAATAAAATGAGGAGAACAATTTCTATGGTAACAGCAATATTTTAAAGATAATCAACTGTGAAAGACTTAGAAACTCTGATCAATATAATGATCTACCATGACACCAAAGGACTCATGCTAAAAAAAAATACCATCTACCTCCAGATAGAGAACTCATGGCCTCAAAGTTTATATTAAAACATCTATGCATACATGTGTGTATGTATACACACATACATTATACACAAACACACATACACTATGTTTATACTGGTTCTTAATACTCAATTTCTCATTTTGTAGGGTCTTTAAATAGTTCCCCTTAGGTATGGTAGAGATTTTGCTGTGCTTTTAGCCTTCTGATATTAATTTTTGTCAGATCATCTATTTTATTTTCAGCATGTTTGTTTATTGAAAATGCAGATGTTGGTGTTTAAGAGAGAAGGCTACCAGTGCTAATGAGAAATCAAACTTTTCTAAACTTCAGAAGGCTATAAGTTCATCCTTTGGTCAAGAGAAGAAGGAGACAATCTCTCCCCCACCTTCAAATAATTTCCTCTCAGGGATATGGTTGCTAATAATAACAACTACAACAATAATAGGTGACATTTCTATAGAGTTTATTATAGGCCAGGCCATGTGCTAAATGCTTTACAAATATTATTTCATCAATTCTTAAAAAAGTGAGAGGTAGGTGCTATTACAATCTTAGATTTACAGATGAGGAAACTGAGGCAGGCAGCAGTTAAGTGACTTGCCTGTGATCACATAACTAGTATCTGAGGCCAGATTTGAACTCAGGATTTTCCTGATGCCGTGCTCAGTACTCTAGTCACTGCACCACCTAGCTGCCCCAGTTGCAGATGCATGGTCTACCACTGAAATGCCAGACCTTGAACAAACTTGCTGTTTTTATCCAAGCCCCAAAGTGGGTGACTGACCCTTCTCTCCATCTTAATGCATTAAAAATTAAAAAAAAAAACAAATGTTCTTTGACTTTACTTAATGCACCTTCTGTGTAGCCTCATCTCATTTAATCCAGCATGTATATCAAAACATTTGATTCCTGCCTAATTTGATTAATTACATCATTCACACTTTGTGTATTTGATTAACTGATTGATTAAATGAAGAAGACCTCCGTCATTCAACTGGATTGACACAGAACCTCAGCCTTATAATAAGATCCTAGATCTAGAACTGGAAGGAACATAGAGGTCAGGTAGTTCAATTCCTTCATTTAAAAAACAGAAGAGGAAGGAGGATAAGTGACTTGTCCAAGGTGCTAAATCAATAGTAATCATAAGAGGCAGGATATAAACCTAAGTCCTCTTACTCTAGAGCTGGAGTTCTTTTCGCTGCACCACAAAACATTAATGAAATATTGAATTTTCTCAATTTGACTAAATCAATTCCTCTATATAAAGTTGCATGATGCATGAAACCAATTGAAAAACGCATTTATTTATTATTTGCAAGACATTTGGTAAAGCACTGTAAGGAATGAAAAGAAGTACATGATATAACCTTTGACCCTAAAGGGGTCACCATATAGTTAAGATATAAAGATACGAATTCATAGAACTAAGTAATACTATCAGAAAAAGACAAACAGTGACAGAGAATAATACATGATTTATTTCCAAATAAATTTCTTAAACATTCTTCTATCAGATTGCTATCTCTGTAACTATTCTGAAATATGCACAAAGTACTTTAATATGTAATACTTACAAGTTAACCTCCCAAGTTCACATGATTTGTTTCTACATTTCCTGCTGATTTGAGTGCTTTCATCTCTACAATTGGTCACTATCACCATTTCATTATGGACTTCTTTGAAGATCGAATAGTTTAAAGAAAAATAAATTTAGGATTGTGGCAGCAAGGTTTCATATACACACATTTTTTGATTATTTTCAAATACACAGGCATATTTAGAGAAAACTACTAAGATTACAACTGTATTTTTAGTAAAATAATAACTTAATATGAATATGAACCTTTTAATTTGAAAAAAGACCTTTACTCGTTACTTTTATCTTCCTCCTTTCCCTATTCCTTATGGAAGGTCTGGTTGCTTTTACCCAGTTACCTTATGTGTGAGTACTGTGGGATGACAGCAATCCTTAAATTATAGGAGAATTTCACTTGCTTTTTGCAAGACCTGGATCACAGTGAAGAGCATGAAAATGCCCCATGTAAATAACTCTCAGATACTTTAGGTAAAACAAGAAGAATTTGATAGAGCTTCATTAGCACCTTAAGATACTGCTTAGAGAGGAAAGCTGTACAGAATCTTGATGGATACAATCACATGGAGATGTTCATAACAATTCCTTTTGACTAATTATCTCAGCAAACAGAGGGAAGTCATCATTTCTGCCCCTTCCCCATCATGTCCAATGTAGTCACAGAGAGCTAAGAGTAGATAACATAAATAATAAGGCATTAATGTGCAACAAGTTCTTAATGTCCAAAATCACTTTATGAAATATAAATACATTTCTCTGACAGAATTAAAGAGAGCAACCTCATTAGATGACTAAAGATTTGGACATGCCTTTTCAGGTTTTAAATAATTAAATACTAGAAAATTTGGCAGGACAAGCCAGGAGCTAAAAGTAAAAGAAGAATTAGGGCATTGAAGGAAACTCCAAGGGCAAGAAATTTCTCTCTTCCCTTACTACCCTTCCATGAACCATGTAGATTTGAATAGTTGTACTCAATTAGTAGGAGATGTAGCCTCCAGTGTGGAGAAGAGCTATAGTCCATTGAGATCTGGATATGTAGAGGCAGTTATAAGAGGGAAGAAACATATTTAAGCTGTAGGAGCCCAGGAAGCAGTGAAGAGAGTCAGCTATGGACCCAAGAAAGACTTAGTCTGTCAACTGAGAGTCAGACTTCAGCAAAAACCCTACAAAGAAACAAAGGTCACCTTGGCCTACAGCTCATAGACTTTTGAGTTTCTTTGATTGCATGTGACCTCTACACATCATATTCTTAAGTTTGTGCTTAAGTTTAAGCTTTTTTTCCATGGCTGCTATGGATATTTGGAGTATGTCCCAGGTTAATGCTATATGTAGGAAGTGGAGTGGACAATGTTTCATAGCTGATGTTCTTGCTATGCTCTCTTAGTAAATTAGTTTGCCAATAGCTAATTATGTCTGTTCGATGATTATTAATGGTAAAGATGCCACTGGATACTCATGAGCCATAATGTTAGAAGTTATCACTAGATTCTTAAGTAGTAGATGTCCTCATGTCATCCAACCCATGAGTGCTAGAGCAAGTTGGGCATATAGCCCAGAAAATGGTCTACATCTGCTTTGAGTGCTAAGGACTCGAACTTCCACTTATATGTTCTTGTAGTCTCTCACCAAGAATATGTTGGTGATTAGAAAATATGTATAAAATTCTGTGTCATCACCCTTCTATCACAAACAGTTACCAAAGACTAAAACAGCTCAAAATTTTTAACAGCTAATGCTCTTCCCATTTAGGATTTTTTAATGGAATGGCCAACAGGCTAACTATAAACATAAGCATTTTTGTTTTGGGTGGAATAGAAAGAGGTGGAAGGGAGGGGGAGAGAGAGAGAGAGAGAGGAGATGATGATGATGATGATGATGATGATGATGACAGTGAGTCCTCATTAGGGGAAATTCCTAATTAAATAAAACATACTAATATCAAAACAGTTGCTATATTTTGATCCTTAACTATAATCTTAAAGGTACATGCTATGTAAAACTTCATGAAAAGAAGCTAGTAATGGGCTAATACTTGTTCCAGGATAAGCAGGACTTCCCATACACAGTACTAAAGAAAATTGGAAGAACCAACCTTGTCTCTTAGTCTGCCCACAGGAAAAAAAAAGGAAAAGAGAAAGTCCCCTGAGTGAAGCCTGTCATCCCAACAGAAATGAGAGATCAGAAAGAGGTCTGAAGAAATTAATTTTAGAAGACTTAAATCATTAAACTTTTTAGTCTTACTATTTACCTTTGAGTCAGGCCCCATTCCAAAATCACCAGTTCTACTTAGCTCCTTCCATAGAAGATTAGCATCTTGCCTTCTACATCTCACCTTCTTATTTTACCTCTCAGGATGTTATCTGAAGGTAAATATTGTTTTTCAAGAAACAGGTTAGTTTTGATATTCCAATACAATTCTCTATCATATCTATCTAATCAAAATTATTGGTGCTTGTCTACTGACCCCAACCCATCCACACACTCTCACAGCTCCACTATTTTCCTCAAAGAGTTATTTCAGTGCCTGCCACACAATCTTTCTTCTTGAAATTCTGCCCTCAAAATCTCTTAGGGGTTGGACTCAACGGAGTGTGCATTTAGGGTTTTAGATCACTTCAAGCTATAAATCAATTATTCTATGATTCTGATCACCTTCCCCAGAATATCAGTCTTATTACCACACAAAGGAAGTCATCAAATTGAATAATCTCATAACGTATCTCACAAGTCTTAGTACAATTTGATGTTATTTTGTCTTAAGTTATTAAAACTTAGAATTTTACCAAAACTTTTGGGAGACCTGTATATGAAAAGCAACTTAACATAAAAGATTTGGTTCAAGCCTTGTCTTTAAAACCTACAGATTCTGAGACCTTGGCAAGTAACTTAACCTCCCAGTGCCTCAGAAAATCCACTAAGACTATAATTGCAGAGCCTGTGGAAAACTTCATGGGCACTGAGAAGTTCTTCACCAGGAGCTCCTTGTACTGACGAAAAACTTAACTCCAGTAAAACAAACAAATAAATTGATAGATAGATAAATAAATCAATAAATCAGAAAAATAGATTTGTAAGTAAATAAATACATAGATGAATAAATAAATTAACATGTAAACAAACACATAAACTAATAAAGAAATAAGTGCAGGAATAAATGGATGAAGAAATACACAAATAAATTAAAAGGTAAGGAACCTTAAACATTTTACACAAAATTGAATAATTATAGAAAAAGGGTGGACCTACATAAGACCCAGATTAATCAATTGGTTAATTAAAGTTTTTGGAATATAACTTCCTTTAAATAATTGCCTTTTAGATTAGTTTGAAATTTTAGGATGCTTACAGGAAAAAGCTCGACAATAGGTGGCTAAAAGTCCCAAAAGCCAAGGAGGTAAGTGTTCACCGTTGACATTTCCATAGCTATTGGTTAATTTACTTTTTGAAAATCTTAATCATTTCTTTCCCAACTGCTTCTGTCACCTTCTCTCCTGGTTATAAAATTTGATTTTCATTAAAAGTTTGTAAAATATGAATGAAACTCTTGAGAGGCAGTGTGGCCTAATTGGTCAAGGGTTGGCCTCAGAATCAGGAATACCTCTAGTCAAGCCTTATTAACTGTCATTTAGTGGTCCAGTGTCCACTGAAATTCTTAAGCATATTATCTGCAGATGAATTGCTGATGTGTGCTGGTGGACAGATGTCTCCACACCAATGAAATTACAGTTCCAAACCCAGATCATCAAAAAGCAAATAAATAAGGAAAGAGAAAGGAAGAAGAGGGAGAAGAGAAGAAACTCTTGCCCTTTATTGTGCACTTGATGTTACTTCCTTGTTCGGGAAAAGTTTAGAGAAAACAATTCCAAAAATAGTCAAGAGACTGTTGCTCACAAAATGCCATCAAACAATGTAAGAGATGTCCTATTTTTTTTTCATTTAAAGAGGAGTCAGTAATTGTCTGCTCTACCTGGATGATTTTACCTGTTTGTCTGTAAACATCAGTGAGCTGATGGCAAATCTTTACATCAGAAGTGTTCCAAGGCCTTGATAATGTCACTCTGTCTCTATTACTTAGGAGGTGAAATCATCCTATCAGCTGTTTCTCTAGATTTATTATTTCTTGTGATTTTTTTTCAATTGTTCGATGGTATGGGATAGGAAGCAATTCCACTTTTTTTTGTTTAAATGAATCAAATATTTTTCAAATAGTATCTGCTTATATGACTGAGCCTCTTTGAATGTCTATGCTTATTCTTAGACTGTCACCCACACTGACAGGGTGCAATCCTTATTAACTGGAAATAGTATAGGGTAATGATTCACCTTATTTCTGGGACAAGATGTGGGATGATTTGGTGCAATAAACTCATGTTATGCAGTGGTCTCCTGGGTGACTTTCATTTAAACATTTCCATTATAGAAAATTAAATGTCTGTCAACACTCCCTCCCCCACCCTTACTCCACTACTTCAGTCCCACAAACACACAGTGACGATTTTATAGCAAACCTCAATGGCTAGAGCTTCATAGTCACATTTATAAGGCCATTAAATTGACTGATAAGAATGGATTGAAAGGACCATAAACAAGGTTTCACTGGTTATGTTGAGCTGACAGGAGATCAAAAAATTTAGCACTTTGAATTTTCATCACAGAAAGAAATTATTGAAAATAAGGCAAATTTATACTAGTACCTACTTTTTATCGATTATTGTTTTTCTTTTCTTTTTCCTTTAGCACACAGAAAGAATGCTTTCCATTTATAAGGTTTATCTGGCTGTCATTGGGCACTAAGAGCCATATGTGTGACATTTTAATAGAAAGGATCATTGACCAGACTATTTCCTCAAGGTGTAAAAGCTAGAAGAGGGAAAAAGATGATTAGTCACCATGACACCATGAACATTTGGGAATTACTCTTCTGTGTATATCATTTTAAAAAATCAATTAGATGAATGTATAGAGGCTAATACTATTTACTTTAAAAGAGCAAGAGAAAAGAGAATAGTCACACCTGTCACTGTGTCTTGGGTTTTGTCTCTGGCCTAGAAATCTTGGGAAGAAAAAACTCTGATGAAGAGATGTAATTAAAGGCCACCTTCTTCTGGAAGAATGTGCTTCTTCTGGTTCTTTTCAGAGTGTAGTGCCATCTTGAATAATTATGACCAAAGTAGTGATATAGGAAAACTGGCTACGTGATCTAGAGGAAAGTCTGATCAACTCGCACTTAGCTCTTGCTAGCTCGGTAAACATTGTTAAGTAGGAAAAACCTTTCTGAGCCTCAAATTCCCTATCTGCCACAAAGGTGAAATAACCCTTCTGACAAAGCTTGGACTGGCTGCATCTAGGGGGGCCCTAAGTCACTATTGACTCTGAGAACTGAATTTCTTCCCATTTTGGGAAGAAATAAAGCAATTGAAGCATCAGACCTGGAGGGTAACATTTTCCACTAAAGGGGCAATTTTAAACAGGGCTCTCAAAAAACATATAAAGAGGAAGGGCTGGTATGATATCCCTCAGGCACATGGAGCAGAAACTGCAAAGGCCATGGAAATATTGGGAGTCTGAGTCCTCAAATCCGTTCACCTGGGGAGACTGGTAAACTGAATATTAAAGGGTCAAGAGGCTAGATAATAGAGCTACAGGCCCACAAACAGTGGGGGAATCAAGCAGTTGATCAGAGGGGCATTGCAGAGATCTCTTTGTCGACACTGAGGAAGGATTCTCTTGCTTTGCGCTGCTTGGATCTGGGTCACAGTACTGGGTGGTGGTCCAGGGGTGAGGAGGAGTGTTGGTGTGGCAGAGTTTGTGGTGGCTGTGGGGAAGGAGTCCTCCTGACAGTTACAAGGCAGAAAACAGTGCTTGAGGTCACTCACAGAGCAGAGCACAGGCTAATAGAGGAGTAGACATCTCTCCTTGTATCATACCACCTCAGAAGAACTGAAAATTTGCAGTTGTCTACATGTAGCTTGGAAAGTAGCAGTGCAAAAATCCTGATGCTTGGGACAGAGCATTCTCCACTCTGAAAGCAGCATCATACCTTAAGATAGAGCTCAAAAGTCAAGTAATTGACTAGAAAAATGAGCAGAGAGTATAAAAAAAAAACCTCAGACTATAGAATCTTACTTTGGTGACAAAAAGAATAAAACATACTGCCATAAGAAGACAAGAAAGTCAAAGATCTTATATCAAAAGCCTCCAAGAAAAATGTGAAAAAATGGAAGACAGTGTGAAATATCTCATTGGGAAAAAAATTGACCTGGAGAATAGATCCAGGAGAGATAATTTAAAAATTGGTGGACTACCTGAAAGCCATGATCAAAAAAAGAGCCTGGATATCATCTTTCATGAAATTATCAGGGAAAATTTCCCTGATATTCTAGAACTAGAGGATAAAACAAAAATTGAAAGAATCCACCAATTGCTTCTTGAAAAATATCCCAAAAGGAAAAATCCTAGGAATATTGTAGCCAATTACTAGAGTTCCCAGGTCAAGGAGAAAAGCAGCTAGAAAGAAACAATTCGAGTATTGTGGAAACACAATCAGGATAACACAAGATTTAGCAGCTTGTACATTAAGGAATCAGAGGGCCTGAAATATGATAGTCCAGAGGTCAAAGGAACTAGGAATAAAACCAAGAATCACCTACCCAGCAAAACTGTTCATAATACTTCAAGGGAAAAAAATGGATTTTCAATGAAATAGAGGATTTTCAAGCATTCTTGATGAAAAGACCAGAGCTGAATAGGAAATTTGACTTTCAAAAACAAGAATCAAAAGAAGCACATAAAGGTAAACAGGAAAGAGAAACCATAAGGAACTTATTAAATTTGAATTTCTTATATTCTCACATGGAAAGATGATATTTGTAACTCTTGAGACTTTTCTCAGTATTAGGGTATGTAGCCAGAATGGACTTTGTTTTCTTTGAATGACTCAGCTCACCTCGTTGAGCTTCCCTGGACACTGGGGCTTGCTCTTCCGGGGCAGGACCAGAGCTTCCTGTGTGATGAGTCGTGGCGCTGGCTGAGGGGAGGTGTGTTAACGTGGTCTACGCTGGGGGAGGGGCCAAGTCAAGAACCAATCGGCCCTGGTCGTTCAGGCGGTGCTTGATGATGTCAAAAACTATATAAGAGGGGAGAGGACAGCTTGAAGATCCTCCTTTCCTTTTCTGGTTGGATCCAGAGACACCTACAGCTGAAGCTGAGCTGCCGGTAGCAGAGCTGACTAGAGGCTAGTGGGTAATCTTCTTACCGTAGAGGGGAAGCATGTATACGATTTTGCCTTATACCATCTCGCTTCTCTGTGCCCTTCTGATTACCCTTGTAAGGTGGACTTATTGGGCCTGGAAGCTTTTGATGAAAATATCAAAATGGGGATGCTGGTTTGTGGGCTTGTTATTGTGGAATGTAAATACATGCTTTAGTTCTCCTGCCTTCTGCCTAGAGAATTCCTTATATCCTGCGGTTCCAGACCTTTTAGGCACATATGAGATTCTCTTTGAAATCATAAATTCTGCCTTCCTAATATAGGGTAGTTGAAGGGAATATACATATGTATAGACAGAGGGCACAGGGTGAGTTGAATATGAAGTGATGATATCTAAAAATAAAATTAAGGGATGAAAGAGGAATATATTTGGTGAAGGAGAAAGAGAGAGATAGAATGGGGTAAATTATCTCACATAAAAGAGGCAAGAGAAAGCTGTTACAATGGAGGGGAACAGGGGGAGGTAAAAGGGGATGAGTCAAACTTTCATCAGATTTGGCTTAAGGAGGGAATCACATACATACTCAATTGGGTATCTTACCCTACAGGAAAGTAAAGGGGAAGGAGATAAGGGGGAGGATGATAGATGGAAGGACAGATTGGGGGAGGGGGTAGTCAGAAGTAAATTCTTTTGAAAAGGGACAAAGTCAAAGAAGAAAATAGAGTAAATGGGAGGTGGGATAGGATGGAGGGAAATATAGTCTTTCACAACATGACTATTATGGAAGCGTTTTTCATAATGATACATGTATAACATATATTGAATTGCTTGCCTTCTCAAGAAGGGGGTAGATGAGGGGGAAGAACGGAGAGAGTTTGGAACTCAAAGTTCTAAAAACAAATGTTAAAAACTGTTTTTACATGCAGCTGGGAAATAAGATATACAGGAAATGGGGTATAGAAATCTGTATTGCCCTTCAAGAAAGTAAGAGGAAAGGGGATGGGAGGTGGGGTAGTGGGGTGATAGAAGGGAGGACAGACTGGGAAAAGGGGTAATCAGAATATATTCCATCTGGGCATGGGTGGAGGGGAGAGATGGGGAGAAAATTTGGAACTCAAAATCTTATGGAAATGAATGTTGAAAACTAAAAATAACTAAATTTATCTTTTGTCAAAAAATGAGGCAAGATAGTAGACTTTTTTGTTTGTAGTTTTGATTATTTAACTTGTGTGCTATAAGTGTCTCAAGTAACACACACACATATGTACATATGTAATGTATGCATGTGTGTATGTATCTATAGTGAGAGCAAAAGAAAGAGGAGAGAGACAGATTAAATTGGAAGAATTTTAGTCTTCATCTCCTTCCCTTGACTAATTCACCATGTTGCAAGTTTTAAGTGTGTTCTTTTATGCTGTTAATTACTACATCTGACTGAGCTAATCTTATTGCTCCTAATATGCATTGTATTTCCTTGTGACCCTTTGTGGCATGAGGGTTCAGGGAAGCTCTTTGAGTCATACAGGAAGAAAGGTCCTTTCCTAGTTCAAGTATGGGATCCCAACACCTGAGGCCATTTTTAGAGAGCTTTCTCTCTCTAAATGGAGATATAATCATAAGTAACTCCTGTATTTCATATTTCCAAGTACAGAATAATTCTGTACTTGAGCCTAGTGTCACCCAGTAATAACTTTTTACATGTTCCACTGAATCATTCCTATTTCCTATGTAAAGAATTTTGAAACTTTGAAAATCTTAAAGTGCTCTATCAATATCTGTTGATGTTCTTGTTCTTGTTGTTACAATTATTATTAGAACAGCAATTCTCTACAATTGGCAGGAATGAAACATCTTAATTTTTTTTTTACTCTTTTGCTTGATTATTTAGTCTTGATGATTGGTGTCTTCTAATTTTTGAGTTTGGCTTTAAAAAGCACTCCTTTAGAGTTCTGTGGGATGAAAGACCCTCACCAATTGAAAAAAATTAGTTTTTAATAAGGAACCATCTCAGGGTGGCAACAGAAATAAAATTTTATTCGATTCTTGCGAGAATAGGGTGTCCTCTGCCAGAATAGATCTAGCAAGGGAGGCAGAGTACAAGAGGCAAAGCACCAATAATTATGCCTAACACAAGAGAATTCCTGCCCACCTCTAACCCTTCTCACCATTGGCTGGGAGGCTGGCCTACAGACTGAGCACCAAAAACTAGACAAAGAACGGGGAAATCAAGGCACAGAAATTCCAATTCTGATTCCCTTAGTTAATGATTACAACTGAGGTGACATCTATAAATCTAAAGAAGGAGAACAAGACAAGGGGAGGGGGAGACCCTCTCCATTCTTTTACTGTACTTTTCCAGTAAAGGAAAGCAGGTCACAGTGACCCTATTCTTAACTAGAAGAAAGAACAAAAAGTTTCAGGAGAAAAAAAAGAAACTTTCCCAGAGGCTGAGTAATCAAACTCTCACAACCTCAGAATTCTTCCACTTCCCTATTTCCCTATTTCTTGATTTTTAAGATATATAGATATAGATATATAGATAGATATAGATATATGTATATATGTATATGTATACGTATATGCATATACATTCCCTGTGAAGTCTTCACATTTTATTTTCTCACTACCTCATACAGAGTTGAGTCATAAAATCACAGAGCTGTGTGCAATTGTTTCAACAATCCAGCTAGCAGCTGCTGTGGGGGTGTAGGATCCACCAGCAACCAGCACCCAGAAAGCTGCCAACACAGGTTCTTTTTGATCTGATTTACTAAGGAAAGTAGCATTAAGGGGTTAACAATCTTATTTCAAACCAACATACAAATATCATTCATTTAGTTCAGAGGAAAAAGCCAGCACCCTGAACTTCAGAGCAAATACAAACAAATTAGAAACATCAACAAACAGACCTTGTCTGATTCAAATCACAACACATAGTTACCAGTACCAACTTCTAGGTTGAAAAGTTGGTGGGCAGTTTGCAGCTTTCCCAGAGTCTCAACACTCCTTCAATGAGTGTGCCCCAAAAGTCAAAGGACAAGCTGTTCTCAAATATATGCTGTTCAGAGCCCTGAGGGCTCTGACCTCACCCAGGTTGGGTGTGGGATAGGCCCCCTCTCCAGTATCACATCATATACAAATCAATGACTCCCAATTGTCTCTGTGCTGAGAAATAACCAAGACAAAAGTTCCCACTTCATCTGCCCCATTCAAACAAAGGCCAGAATCATTAAAGTACTTAAGAGAAGAAAAGCAAAAAGTCCCACCTTAATTACTATTATAGCAATCCAAGCCATCTCTAAAAATGAAACTCATCTACTATAGCCTTCATGAGTTGCTTACACAGGCTCTACTTGAATACCTCCAGTGAAAGAGAACTCTCCCTACTCTAATGTCATCCATAGCAGGATTCAAAAACTTTGAGTTCTGCAAGTCATATTTAGTTATTTTTATCTCCAGATCTTCCTTGTTCAAAGACCTATCCCCTGGTTCTAGTTCTGTCCTTAGATGCCCAGCAGAACATTTCTCTCCCTTATTCTACATGACAATCCTTCAGATACTTGGAGAGAAAATGGTACATATTCATAACATTTTCTTTTCTCTAAAACCACCATTGTAAATTCTTTTATTTGTTTCTGATTTGACATGAATTCTAAAGTATTTCCTTCATTGTCCTAGCTACCGTATATTGGTGTACTCCAGCTTATCAAGATACTTTCTGAAATATGCTATTCAGATTTAGCACAATATTCTAGACATGCTCTATGTGTACAAATGCTTTACAAGCTATCTCATTCAGACACCATAGTATTACCAGCATAACCCATGACCACACTAGCTTTCTGGCTACCGTATCTCGGTATGAAATGTTATTGTACTTACAGTGAAATCATACTAAACATATGCTTTACTGAATACCATACAATAATGCTATAGCAAATGTCTTCCCAAATCCCCAAAACATATTAATCGTATGACTATAAATATATTGGATAAACACAAGCGGAGAAATTTATTTTCCTCACATAGAATCAGCAGTAGTGTCTAGGTCTGATAGGTGCTTTGGAGAAAATAAAAAATATGAAAGTGGTAGTTTGGACGTTTTCTGACAGTTGCATTTTGGCTGATTTTTTTGACATTTTTCATCACAGAAAATATTATATAAACTAAATTAAAAAACAACAAAAAGAAAATGCCTTGGCTTAACATTATTATAAGCCAGAGAGAATTCAAGGAAAAGAAATTATTCCATTTATTGAAGGAAATAGGTTTGATGTTGCCAAAATTAATAATGAAAATTTTTGAGCCCTTTCCTCTCATCTCTCAATCAATATGTTATAAATTAGTGGAATCACATTTTGCATCCCTACACAGAGGTTTCAATGCAGCAAGATACTACTTTGACTCCTCCCTAACTGACTTTCAATATCAGTCATCACAGTAGATTCTCCAAACCTCTTTTTTCTCCTCAAGCTAATCAAAACTGCAAACCCTTATTACCTCAGCGGAGGACCTCATCTGACATGTAACCAAAAATTTGAGGCCAGTCACACAGATCTCTCTCTTTTTTTTCCCCTGTCCTTATCTCACATCCCTCTACCCTCTCTTTTATCCCATCCTTCACTTTACTTGCTAAAGTAAACTCCCTCTTGCATACATCCTTGATCCCATCCCCAATGTCTTCTCCAGCAAATTTCCCTCAATATTATGCCTACTTTCTGTCTAATCTTTTTTCTCCTCTCCCTTTCTACTGGTTCCTTCACTGCTACCTACAAAAACTCATATATTTCACCCATTCTTTAAATAAAAACCCTTTACTAGAGTCCCTTCCATCTATAACTTTATATATCTCATCCTCTTTACAATTAAACTCTTCAAAAATCCAATAACAATAAAGACTTACACTTCATGACTTTATTCTTTTCTTAAGCATTTGCTTTGGCGTACCTCATTCAGCTGAAAATACTTAAAGTTATGTTTTTTCTTAGTTGCTAAATCTTATATCCTCTACTCAGTCTTCATCATTCTTGACCTTTCTGTGACATTTCCCACTAATTGTCTTGTCATTCCTGGAAACTCTCTCTTCACCATGATTTCAAGATGCTGTTCTTTTTTGTTTCCACTCTTACTATATGACAACTCATCAGTCTCCTTTGCTGGATATCTATCTAAGTCATACCTACTAATTGTGGATGTCTCTTAAGGCTACATCCATGGCCCTCTTTTTTCTTTCTTACTATCTTACTTGGTGATCTCATTCAATCCCATGGTTTTAGTTATCAACTCTATGCTGATGGCACCAAATTTACCTATCTTTATCTAGTCTCTTTCCTGAGCTCCAGGCACTCATCAATAATTATCTGATACTTTGAACTGGATTTACTTTAGACAAATTCAATATGTCAAAAACAGAACTCATTATCTTTCCCAAAAAAGTGATGCTTACTCAAACTTCCCTATTATTTTTAAGTACCCTCTCAGTCACTCAAGTTCACAGTCTTGGTGCCATTCTCACTCCTTAATCTCCTTCACCCCACATATCCAATCACTTTGCCAAATCTTGTCCTTCCTCTCTCCATAACATCTCTCATCACTTTCTACTTGTCCAGTTAAGATCCTCTTTATTTCTCTGCTTGGCTATTGTAACAGGCTTATAGTTGGCCTTCCTGACTTAAGTCTCTCCTCAGTCTGATCCTCAATCACCCTCTTATTCAACAAGTTCCAGTGACTCTCTATTACCTTTAGGATAAAATATAAATTCCTCTATTTGACATTTAAAACCCTTCAAAACCTGCCCCTTTCTTGTCTTTTTAATCTTATCACATTCCCCTCCTCACACTCCATGATCCAGCTATAGAGCACTACTTATTGTCCTTCACACAAGATGCTCCATCTCTCATCTCTGCCTTTGCACTAGCTTTCCCTCAAGCCTCCACCTCCTCTTTGGCATCCTTGTTTCTTTCAACTCTCAGCCCAAAGGTCATTTTCTGAAGGAGGTGTTTTGCATCTCCCTAGTATATGTTTATCTTCCATCTTCTCTGTTTGTCTCTTGGACATACCTATTTATACATATATTGTCCTTCCATTAGAATGTAAGCTCTGTGAAAGCAGGGGCTGTTTTATTCTTTGTATTCCCAGTGCTCTGCAGAGTACCTGGCACAATAATAGGGACTTAGTAAATGCTTTTTGATAAATGATTTATTTTGTGGTTTCTCCCTTTAAGTGCCATAGGGTTTCTTTGTCCATTCTTATTCATCCATTATCTCCTTAATGTTTATTGTATTCTCCTGGCTCTGTTTTTTCCTATTTATATCCTAAAGGGCTTTTCAAGTTTCTTTGCATTCCTCATAATGTGCACTTAAATTGCCTTATGGTGTTCCACTAAATGAATGTGCCATCATTTCCCTTTGTTGGACATTTAGGTAATTACAACTTTTTGCAATTACATATAATGTTGATATTAAAATGTCGAATGGTTAGACCCCAAATTTCAAAAGGGACAGCTACCCTTCCATTTACAAAGAAAAGCTCTTTTAGACAAATAGTAAGTCTCTATTCATCTAGCAGTTGTCACACCACTTTGGTGTTGTGTGAATGTTTGTATGCCACATTTTAGGAAAGATACTGATAAGCTAAAAATGTGGTGAAAGGCTAGAAGTTGAGATGAATACTTTTGAAGTTTAGGCATAATATTTGCTAGAGCTGTGGAAGTATGTGAATGGCTATCCATGCAAAAGAATAACATTTGTTCTGTATGATCTTAGAGAAAATAACTACTAGATAGAAGTAGAAAATAGGTATGCAAGGGGAAACCTTCTAGTACTAAGGACTGGCCAAAGTTAAATGGTCTGCCTTGGAAGGTAATGGGAGTTAGACCTTGTGGTTATCCCTATTTTACAAATCAGAAAGTAGAGGATCAAAGAACTCAAGTGAATTGCCCAGCTCACACAAATACTACAGCTGGTAGTAAGATTGGGGCTTAGATTCTTCTGATTCAAAGTTCAGCACATTGTATCTAGGAATGAGTCCCAATAAGTCACATGTTCACTTGTGTCATTCACTTAGAAATTACATGAAATCCTGAGTTGATATGGTAGAATTTATTGTGGGAAGGCAGAAAAGATTGGATTATGGGAGGATTTAGTCAGAATTTTTGGTAAAGAGGCTAGAATGGGGCTTCTTAAATTTTTTTATGGGTCAAGATTCTTTTTGGCAAACTGGTGAAGCCTATGGATTTTTCTCAGAAAAATGTTTTTAAATGTATAAAATAAAATACATAAGATTACAAAAAGTAATTATGCTAAAATACAGTTATCAAAATGTTTTTTTCAAAGAAGTTCATGAACTCTATTTTAAGAACCACTGCTCTAGAACATTGTATCAGCATAAGAGATTATGAAATATAAAGTTGTTGCTTTACTAGCTAAATCAAAATGAAAATTTCAAAAAACCTCTTGAATGGTTTTTGCTAAAGTGATTCTTTCATTTTTTTTTGAAATTCAGAATGTCTACATAGTTTACAGAATAGCTTCATGGAAATAATACTAAGAGGCAAAGACTTGGAGGAACTATAATGAAAAATATGCACCATATTTTATCCTGCCAGATTCAGACTGGAATTTGACAGACATACTTATCTATCTAGGACCTTGAAAGGAGTAGAGGTATTTATCTCTGCAAAAAACTTCAATAACAGAACCAGGCTGTAACCTTTGTGAGATGCCTCAGGAGACATAAACATATGAGACTTCTCTCTTTGTGTCTTAATAACTGAAAATTTGGTCTGTGGAAATTTTCCTGGAATTGAGACTGACAGACATTAGAGCTTACAAACTGTCCCTAAATATATTAAAAACAACAACAATAACAACCATAACTGCAAATGAATAAACCCCAAAACACTATAGACAAAAGAAGTTCTTTCTGTAGGTATTAGTTACATCAGGAATGACTCCTTCTGCATATCTACATACACATTTGGAATAAATCTTTCTTGAATAATGAATAAGCTAGATAGGATTATTTGATTTATAGTTGTTCCTGAGCAATAGGTATGATTTGGTTCAGTCAGTGTTAACATTTAAATGCTTAACTTTAGGAATTGCTTTATATTTGAGATAATTGGCACCTTTGAGCAAGGTAAAGTAGGACTTGATTTTGTACGTAAGAGATAAAGACCCCCAGACACATTCTTGAGATATGAAATAATAAAGTAACTAGCACTTACATAATGCTTTAGAGTTTGGAAAGCATTCCATCTCATTTTATCCTCAAAATAATCCTAGAAGGTAGATCTTACAATTATTCCCATATTGTTAATGTTTAGTCATTCATTTGCATCCAACTTTTTGTGGCCCCATGGACCATACTGTCTTGGCATAGATATTGGAGTGGTTTGCCATTTACTTCTCCAGTGGATTAAGGCAAATAGAGGTTGAATGACTTGCCCAAGGTCGCAGGGCTAGTATGTATCTGAGGCTTGATTTAAACTCAGGTCTAGTGCTCCATCCACTGAACCACCTAGCTGCCTCCTAAGCAAACAGAGGTTATGTGACTTGCTCAGGGTCACAGAGTAGCAAGTGTCTGAGGATGGATTTGAACCTAGGTCTTCCCTATTACAGAAACAGCATTTATCCATTGTGTCACTGAGTTCTCACTTACCTAGCAAATGTCCAAGACAAGCAATGAAATAATATTTCAAATCTAACAGTGTATCTACTGTGTCACCCATGGCAGTATACTATTTGATACCTCCCTGTTTTAATTAATTATTCTTAACCACAAAGTAATAAGCTCAGTCTTTCCATGATTTTGACAGACTGAAAGTATGGCAAACACTCTTTAAATTCTGCACCCTGAGCAAATTCACAATTAGCCTAGGTCTACTTACGTCTGTGTCCCTGCTTACTTTCTAAAACTTTACTCATAAACTCCATATTATCTGTCAAACTATTACGATGTTGTTTTTTCATTTATCAATATAAGAAAAGGAAGAACAACAGTTTGGCTACATTGTAGGGGAGAGAGAATACTTGAAGGGCAGTGTGAAGCCCAGATATGAATGGCATTTAATGCTAAAAATTGAGTTTATTTTTTTTCATTATTCTAGAGGTCATTAAGGACTATTGGAGTTTTTTGTTTTTGTTTTATGTTTAGGGGGTGTTTTCCTTTTTTTTTTTTAAATAAGGGAGTCATATAATGAGAATTGTGATTTAGGAAAATTACTTTGGTAAATGTATGGAAGATAGATTGGAAAAGGAAGAAACTTGAATCAGGGAGAGTAATTAGAAGCTTGTTTCAATAGTCCATGTGATGATGGGAGCCAGAACTGTGGTAGTTACCTTGTGAGTAGAAAGAAGGAGAAAGATGGGAGAGATGCTTGAGAGTAAAGAAGGCCAAGACTTGGCAATTTATTTGAATGTAGCAAGTGAGGGGAAGTAAGAACTTAATGATGACATTGAATATTTAAACCTTAGTGCCAGGAAGGATAGTGGGGCCCTAGACAGAAAGAGAAATGTTTGGGGAAAAAATGTGGTTTGTGGGGAAAGATAATGAATTCTGTCTTAGACAAGTCAAGTTTGAGTTAACTAAAGGATATCAGGTTTGAAATATCTAATAGGCTATAGGTTGTGTGAAACACATTTGTATAGTTTTTAATGTGTATCTTTTTAGGTATTATAAATACAATTAAACCCATTGAGATTCAAAGAGATTAAATGACTTTCCTAAGTGTATACAATTAATGGGAGTTAGGATTTTAATCCCAGTATTTCCTTGCTTTAACAACAGTACTATTTTCATCTACAACTCTATCCCCCCCCAAAAAAAAAATCAATCAATTTTCTGCTTTTGGAACTCAAGAAACGGGAAGCTAATTGAGTGCCCTGTGATATAGGACATTTCATTCTTGGTTAGCTCTGGTCATTAAGAAGGTTTTCTTTATATTGAGGCCAAATGCACCTTCCTGTAACTTCCATTCATTGATTTGTTCTGCTTTCTGAATCTAAGCAGAATAAATATGATGTCTTGATCCTATTACAGCCCTTAAAATACTTGGAGGCTGCAATTATGACCTTCTTAAAGTCTTCATTTCTCCAGGCTACACTTTTTTCAATTTCTTCACTCAATACATACATTGCATATTTTCTCATGCTCTCAGCATATCATGCATGCCTCCCTTTAGACATATTCCAATTTGCCAATGTCCCTTTTATGATATGAAGTCTAGAGTTGGGCTCTAACTACACTTATTTTGTGATGCCATGGGCAGAATCATGCAAGCTTGTCAACTCTCTAATTCTGCATATCAAAAATCTACTAATATAGCCTAAGATTATGCTTGCTTTTTTTGACCAAGACGTCATGCTACTGACATATTAAGCATATAAGATGTAGTAGAATGTGTGCTCTTTGAGAGCAGGAACAGTCTTTTGTTTTCATATGCCCATCCCTTAGCACAGACTCTGGCATATAAAAGGTGCTTAATAAAAGCTTATTGACTCAAGTGAAGAATTTATATGCTTATTCGTATGTATGTATGCAAAATACATTTATACAACTAAAATAACATGTTATATATTTATATGTTTTACATATTTACTTATGTTGTATGGCTAGAAAGTCAAATTATACATATATATATATATATATATATATATATATTTATAGAAACGCATATAATATACACACAGAAAGGTACCTAACACACATACACACAAACATGTATGGACACACACTTACAACTAGAAGTCACCTATGCAAACACATTTTCATAACCTTTCTGGGCACACATATGCACAATATGTTTATACGTAAATGTACAAATATGTGTAGATAAATAGATATTCCTTTCTTACATTTCTCCTATCATATCGAAGCATTTTTTTTAACTCAGATTCAAAACCTTATATTTTTCCTTACTAATTTTCAGCTTGTTAGTTTAGGCCTAACATATACTACATGCTTATCTCTCCTCACACCCCAAATTGGGAAGGAAAATAACTATGACTGAGCTAATCTACCCTAACATAGTGCTTTAAAGTATATTTTTAGAAATATCACTATTTTTTTCACCATTATCCTTTACTCTGGCCAAGGCCTATTACTTTAGCAGATTTTTGTTCCTGTTTTTATAGCAGATATTTCTTTACTGACTCTTTCTTTGTTTATACTTTCTTCTTTCCATTCCTTTCCCTTCACCCCTCATTTTCAATATTCCTAAGTGTTTCCCTGGGGTCAATGTTTTCTTGGAATAGCTCCTGCAACACCCTGGGAGATCACAACTCCCTTGAAGTTTGATTTTCATCCTGATTAGCTGTGCCAGGACTCAAACTGTGATCTTTGAGAAAGTCGACTTAGCCCAGTACACCCCTGGTGAGCTGAGATCTGATGTTATTTGTTAGCTTAGTTAAAATTCAGTAACACAGTAGTACAATACACTGTTTGCTTTTTTAAGATACACTACTCTAATTGAGGGGAAAAGAATGGCACACACAATAAAACTGATTTGCATAATTGCTTACTAAATAAATATAGGTGGTGTTCTGGTGTTACTATACTCTATGCTCATATTGTCTGAATTCCTAAAGTGAAACACTTTCAGAATCGGTACATAATACAGGACTCCTCCCACTCTTTCATTAAGGGGAAGGGGAAATAAAATGAATACAAAACTTTCCAAATCTGGCTTTTTAAAAATTCTCTACTGAAAGATCATCTTATTAAAAATTAACACCTCTTTATTATACATAATTTACTAATAAATCTCTTTGCCACTCATTATCAACTTTTGACATCTCAATCAACCTTATGATTAAATCTGTTTTATTCAGACAATTCTCTTCTTACCAGTTCTACTCTGTCTTAATGACTTTCATTTTCATTTTCTCAAAATCATTTTTCTCCTTTTTTTTAACGTTCCATTATCTGCTTCTTAAGAGCCAGCCTCCCTTCTGATCACATAAATTGTTGACCACCCACTTAGTAGAATTTCCCCTTTTATTGAAAGTTGACTTTTCCATATTTGGGGAAAACAAATGGATTAGTTTTAATTTTCATTAAAAAGTGATATCTTCTTCCTTTTTTGCCATATTCCTTGACTATTGATTATTTATAGAAAGTTGTCATATGATTTTAAATGTTTAAAAGTAACTTTACTTCCTTTATATCAACATGTGTATAAATTCTGGTCAAAATGTTCCATTTTTAAAACAAAGTCTTAGTAAAAGTTTACATTTATATAGCATTTTACAATTATGAATGCTTGATACAAACCTTATTGAGCAATTGTAAGAAGCAATAGTAAAAGTAGCATTATCCCTATTTTACAGATGAGGAAATCGAGATTGAGGAAGATTAAATATGTTTCCTCAACATCAGATAACATGTTACTTATAAATTAATGTGTTTTACCCATCAGTCATCTAAAATTATGTTTAAAATGTTCATTAGTTTTATTCCTAGTTATCTATAAAGAAAAAAAATCAACTCCAGACTTCCTTTTCTTCCCTATTAAGGAGTATTATATTCAAAGTTAGTTAAGTACAGTAAAATAACTTGAGAAATATTCAAACTTTCAATAATATTAGACTTTTCATGCACCAGGCTTCAAGCCTAGGTCTTATGAATGACTTAAGAATTCCACTACTGACCCACCAAAATATTAATATGATATTGGTAAATGAACCTCAGGGAGAAATATCACCCTTATTTTAAGAAAGCAACTGACTCCTTTGTGAGATGCCTGATTGACTTGCTGCCAGAACTCAGACTTTTAAAAATTGGTGCCTGGAGCCAGAAATAATTTTTTCCTTTTCCATATTCATGCCTCCCACCATTCATCCATGCAGGTCAGAACCTTTAGCAAATCAGAGTTTCATACTTGGGAGGGATCTTAGAGACTCTTGAGTTACCCAGGCATTCCATCTACAGCATCCTCGATAAGAGGTCATGCAATCTTTACTTGACAGACCTTGGTGAGGAGCCCACGACTTCTCAAAGCAGCCCATTTCATTTTGGAGTATCAATAGCTGTTAAGATGATTTTTCTTATATAATAGCATTCTGGCACATTGTATAAACCTTCAACTTGCCTCAAATAATGTATTCACATGGAGAAAACCAGGGAGAAGATGATATCTCTCCATGGGGAGGATGCTAAAAAAAGTAGCTGCTTATAGGATAATCAAGATGGTGTATAAAGAAAATGCCTTGGAGAGATAGACTATAGAAGAGACAATCTTGTCAGTTCAAAAGGCCCAGATGACCCCCTACTCCAAAGGTCAGTACTTCCACTCCTTTCCTATTTCAGGAAAATTAATAATGGCCTGCCTACTAATCCAAAAATGTTCAATGATGACATATAAGGAACTTTCTGGACCTTTTTAATTCTCAAATTATAGGCCCTATAGTCTTTCTTTCCTAAGCATTTCCCTCACACATCATTATGATTGTCCTGGAAGCAGCTACTTAGCATTCTTCAAATGCACAGATGCCCACTTCTCCCTAGCTCTCTCCATGTGGAGAGGCCTTCTGAAGTAAGTTAATGGGATTTGTACATATGCTAGGCCCCCACGATACTCTGCTTCCCTATTTTAAAATTTTTCCATCCTTGGAAAATCGACAGAGGTACATTTTGAACATGCTGTATATGTATGTACTCCAGGATAGGCTAATAGGATCTCTACAGAGGCATAAGCATTGTACCTTCACTTGCTTCCCACTGGCATACAAGAAAGAGTCCCAAAGAAATAATTTTTTTCACAGTCATATAGTTCCAGGTATCCAGGCAAAAATTATAGTTATCACTAAATGCAAAATTTTGTATGTTCATCAAACAAGAAACCTTTCACAAATTCTTGCACAAGGTTGTTTTAAAGCCTCAGAATTGCCTGGCTCAGTGCTCAAATGGCCTTCTTCGACCCATAAGCAAAAATGAATGAATGAAGAAAAAAAGGTAAAGAAACTTAATTTCCTGTTTTGGAAGGATATTTGGTCACTACTGAGCGGCCCAGACCATGTGACCCTCTCTCCCCTGGAGTTTAGGACCTACAGTCAAGAAGATATCACTACTTCAATTAGAAAAGAGGGTAGCTATCTTGTGTGAAAACTTTTCTGTGATTCCCCCAGTGCATAAAGTCACCCAAGTTGGAGAGGAGAGGGAGGAACAAGCATTTATATAGGGCCTACTATGATCAAGTCATATTAAATTAAAACAAATTAACTTTCTCGGTCCTTCAAACAATCCTGAGAGATGAGTACTTTTTTTATCTCCATTTTAGTCAACAGAAGTCAAGTGATTTGTCCATGGTTACCCACTGTAAGTGTTTGAAACTGCATTTGTACTCTGGAATTCCTGACTCCTGGCCTAGTGCTCTAGCCACTGTATTTACTCAACTGGATTCTGGACAAAAAAAAATATTTTTTTGAGATTTTTTATTTTTAGCTTACAACACTCAGTTCCACATAATTTTGAGTTCCAGATTTTCTTACCCCCTGCCCTCCCCCCTCCCCAAGACAGCATGGAATCCAATATATCTTCTACATATAACTTCCCATTGAACTTATTTACACAATAGTCAAGTTATAAAGAAGAATTATGACTAATGGAATGAATCATGAGAAAGAAGAAACAAAACCAAAAAAATTAAAAAAAAACAAAAGAGAAAAAAACACAAAGGGGAAAAAAAGGCGAGCATAAAGTGTGCCTCAATCTGCATTCAGAATCCATAGTTCTTTCTCTGGATGTAGATAGCACTCTCCATCATGAGTCCTTTGGGGTTGTCTTTGCACCTTGTATTGCTGAGAAGAGTGAAGTCTGTCAGGGTTAGTCATCACGGAATCCATATATCTGTAGTTGAGTATAATGTTCTTCTGGTTCTGCTCCACTTGCTCAGCATTATATCATGTAGGTTTTTCCAGGTTGTTATGAAGTCTGTATCATCCCCATTTCTTATAGCACAATAGTATTCCATTACCTTCCTATACCACAACTTGTTCAGCCATTCCTCAGTTGATGGGCATCCCCTTGATTTCTAATTATTTGCTACTACAAAAATGGACAAAAAATTCTACATGTCCCTTTCTGTGCAAAGCACAACAAAATTTATTCTATGATTTTCCATACCATAGAGAATTCCCTTCAAGGTCACGGGAAGTTTCATGTGGTTCTCTCTTTAAAAGAGGACCCAATATCTTCTCCAATTAATCCCAGATTTTGCAAGAACAGTACTGATGGAACTGAAAACTCACCCAAAAGCAGAAGTAGGTATATTTAGAAAACTTACCCAGCAAGGTCAAACAACCCCAGAGATGGGCAAAGCTCCCAAGAAAAGCAACTAATCACTGCAGGTTGATGGCTTGGTGTTTATAGTCACACAGGTAAATTCTACCCTGTGGCCTTTAAAGGTTATAGACCACACAATAATGCAAGAATTTCAGTTTGTGTAAATTCGAAAAGTAAAATATGAACATTTCTCAGAAAATATAACAAAGCATTTTATTCAATCTAAGACTATATGAAAAGATATCCAGAAGCCTGCAAGTTCTCACAGAGTTTACATGTTTGGTGCAATAGAAGCCTGTCCAAGCTCTGGAAAACAGGGTTTAAAATTTGCAGGGACATATGGGGGAGATTTGAAACCAGCATGAGTTCTCTTTAGCAGGCTTTTAAGCCAGAATGAGCTCAGTCCTGATTTATCAGAATACCAACAAAGAATAGATCCAGACCCTGAGAGGTTACTGTGAAGGGAGAGTGTGACAGTCAACCCATTCCTCAGAGCTTTTAGAGCCAAAGTAGGAGACAGACAGTTCTACAACCAGGAACATAAGCCAGAGGGCCTTTTTAGGAGTCTTAACACCAATGTTATGCCTGTTAACTGATTGGAACACACTAGGTATAGATGGAAGCATCTATTTATTAAGGATGATACAAGGAGAAGGAAAAAAGAGACTAAGGCCA
Source organism: Trichosurus vulpecula (assembly GCF_011100635.1). NCBI lineage: Eukaryota > Metazoa > Chordata > Mammalia > Diprotodontia > Phalangeridae > Trichosurus > Trichosurus vulpecula. The sequence goes on from NC_050579.1 coordinate 67,319,359, forward strand.
TAAGATATATTGGGTAATGTGACAGAGGGCAGTGCTTAGTCCCATTCACTCCTTTCAGAAATTGGAATGCTAATTTTATGTGTGTGTGTGTGTGTGTGTGTGTGTGTGTGTGTATTTTAATATAAGATCAAGAATTTTAGCCAAGTAGAGGAATCTTTTTAAAAAATAGAATGAATCAAACACAATTCAGTGATTAAATGAGAATATCAGAAACATTAGACCAAAATCAAAAGACTGAAAAAATGGGGGGGGGGGGGGAATCATGCAAAATATGTTCTACCAAAACTAATGGCAATAATTTAAAAATTATTTAACTTATTAAAAATCATAACCAAACAAAACTCTGGATGCCATCTTTCAAAAATTGGTAAAATAAAACTATCCAGATGCATTGGAATAAGAGAACAGAGTAAAAATATGAAGAACTCAGCACTCACTTATTGAATACTTTAGAGTAATTGGAAAGATCTAATGATGAAGTCTTCAAGACCAGATCAACGAACTGGACAATCAACAACAACAACAATTTTTTTAAAAAATCAAACAATTAAACCATCTTAAGTAAACACAAAATAGAAATTATGAAAATCAGAGAAAGTTGAAAAGAAATAAAATGATATAAGAAGGTTGCACTAAAAAAGAGAAAAATAAAAAATAGATAATTTATTGGCTCATTTTATTTTTATGAAGAAAAATGAAACCCAAAGTGCAAAAATTAAAAATAAAAAAGAGGAATCACAATTTGTGTAGTAAATAAGGAAAGTATTAAAAGCTACTTTTTTCAGTTATGTGTCAAGAAAGATAAATGAAATAGAAAAAGACTAACAAAAATGCCCATAATAACAGAAAAATTGAGAGTATAAAAAATCAAATCTTATAAAATAACTGGACAAGACACAAAAGGTATTCCAAGGGGAATGAGGAGGGAGTAGAAGAGAACAAAATGAATTTTTCAAGTAAATATATCAAATATTATAAAAGTAGTTAACTTAAACAATAAATTCTTTATAATAACCATATAAGAATAAAAATGATATGATTATATCAACAGATGCAAAAAAATTTTCTGAAAAAATTCCATTGATGTTTTAAAATATTACACATTTTGGAATAAAGTGACCTTTAGAAATACAGTAACCATTATATCTAAAATCAAATTATAACTTTTTTTCACAATGAAGATATGCTAGAATGCTTTCAAATGAAATCAAGGTTAAAGCAAAGATAAAAATTTTCACCACTATTATTGATATAGTTCCAGAAGTGATATTTATAGTAATAATACAACAAATTAAAGACATAAAAATAGAAAAAGTTAATTAGTGTAAGTTACTTGTGCCATACTAGTCTGAAGTGAACAGGAAATCTCTGTTCAATAATCCCACTAAGTCAGGAGAGGATAATAAGTGTAATGGACTATTTCATTGTTTTATCTCTCTAAATGTTTTCCTGGGTTTCTTTGTATCCTTTCAATCTTCATTTATTTCATGGAAGAAACAAAAAAACACCTCAATACCTTAACAAAATGAATAATTCTGGGAAATTAATAATATTTATCATTTAATAAATATGGAAGGATAAACAATTGAGGGCATTCCTAAGGAAACTTTGAAATACCACTTGGAACTCTAGAATTTAAAGAGAGTGATCTGATGATAATCTGTTCCATCCACCCAATTTTAAAGATGAAACAGGCTCAGAGATTTGTCCAAGGTCGTACACATAGGAAGTAATTCAATTCCATTCTTCAACAACCATTTAAAATTGAGTTGTGATTAAATCCCACCTACAGTATTTTTGGCACTGAAAACAGAGTCAAAAACTGAACTGTTGTTATCCTTAAGGAGCTTAATTTCTCTTCGAACATATAAGGTGAAAAGGAACATTAAGAGGGAGACAATACTGACAACTGAGTGTATGGGAAAAGTCTTTGTGAAAGAGAGTCTGAGCTGTGCTTTGGAGGAAGCACAGGATTGTAATCAGACAGATTAAGAAGGCAGATACAGAGAACTACTTGTTCAAAGTTGGGAGAAGTAAATGATGTGTGCAGAGAACAGCTATCAGTCTAGTTTACTGGAGCAGGAGGCATGTGAAAGGAAAAAATAAAATATAAACTTGGAAATGTTGGTGGGAAATTATAGAGGTCAACATTAGTGTTTTCACTCAGGTCCAAATCCAGTCAGTCAGTTAGTTATTCAATAAGTATTTATTAAGCACCTACTATGTGCCAGGTATTGTGGTAAACATTGGGCAGCCACAAAGAGGAAAAATCATGGCTCTTTTATTATAAGATAATCATAATTATAATGCATCCTGGATTTTAATGGAAAAGAATTGACGACTTCATTACCCCCTCTTTAGCTCACCCTGCCTGGCCTCAGAATTGCAGTCTCTTCTCATGTCTATGTAGGCATTTCTTCTTGACACTAAATCTGTATGCGCATGAAAAGATTTGCGCTATTTTCTTACTTTGTTATTTTTATATTTGTATGTATATCACTTGTTTCTCAGTGGCAAGTTTTGTTCTTGTCTGCAATCTACATTATACGATACCTAGCACTTGAAATTGGGTGCTTAATGAAAGTTTTTGGACATTTGAGGGGATAATTACCATAAAATTCCAAAAGAAAACAAAAACCATAGTTTGAACAAGTATACTTTCATCATGCTAGTATCTGAAGCATGACTCTTCTATGGTCCCCTACACTCATCTTCTCTGGTTTCTTGGGCAACAATAACCTCATGTCTAAAATGATGTGATTAAATTGATGATCTCTAAGGTTTCTGTCAACTCTTATGTAATAATTGTGTAATTCTATTATCCTGACATTTAAGGCCCTTCACAATCTATTCCCATTTGTCTTTCCAAATATCCCCCAATGACTTCCTTATACAAAGTTCATGCTTTAAACAGGTGTGTTGGTAAGCAAAACAGGCTCTTAGCACTCAGTTCAACCAAGTGCCCTTGAAGAGTTTGGCCTTTGTTTCCTTGATTAGATGTGGGAGTCCTTGATGACCTCCTTGCCTCATGGGAGGGCCTAGTTTACACATGAGTTTGAGTGACATGTTTGGGACATCAGAGGCTTTTAGATCACATGGGTTTAAGTTGCCTCTTTGTGACAATTCTAGGTCACATGGGTGAGGTGCATCTGTGACTTACCCTTGACCTTGAAAAATACATAAAACCAGGGGTTGGCTTTCTCTTTTTTGGAGCTCTTACCCACAGCCATGGTGGCGTGGTGTGACGCCGGGCCAGCCCTTGTTATGAGCTCCCGGGCTGAACCTAGATGTTGGTAACTATGAATTGTATTTGGTCTGTCTGTCGATGTCTGTAATTTGTTTGTATTTTGCCCTGAAGTTCAGGGTGCTGGCTTTTTCCACTGAATTAAGTGAATAATGTCTGTATGATGGATTAAAGTAAACTTGTCATTGCCATAACATTGCTTTCCTTAGTAAAACATTGCTTTTGCAGTGTGCTGGCAGCATTCTTGTTGTCAGACTTGTGTTGGTTTTTCACCCCCACAATAGCTGTTAGCTGGATTGGTGAAACAACAGGCATACTGAATATCCCCATATCTTGCCATCTTACAACAAATGAACTTTTGCTCAAACTCTCCTTCCTGTTTGAATCCTGTTTACCATTCTATCTATCAAAGTCTTAACTACTGCTTGAAACCTTACCTGGCCAAAGAAGTCTGACTTGATCTCTTCCTTCTCCTTTAGCATGTGGAATTTAACTATTTACTTGGAAGTTACTACTTGTTATTGTGTACTTTTCACTTTTCCCCCAAAAGGGAAAGAACAGGAATATGGATGAAAGTTGCCAAGAGATAAAAGGAAGCTTGATATAAGGAAAAACATTTTCTAACTATAAGAATTATCTAAAAATGTAATAGGAAGAGGCTAGGTTTCTTCAAAAAGAGACTAGGGAACCCATTTCTGAATGTTATTTGGTGGATTGTTTTTGTTGCTATTGTTAATATGAAAACCCCATTTTGAATTTGTTGCATGGTGAATTCTTTAACATAATTTGTTACATATAGTAACTTTCAATGAAATACAGAAATCTATTACTACAATCCACATCTTAAAGAAAAAAAGATGTTGCTAATTCGGGTAAGATCTAACATTTCCATTTCAATTTGATTCAACTCAGTAATTCTTTATTTAGCATACACTATTCGTGCAGCATGATGTAGGGGAAATTACCCTTGAGTTGTGACAGATGACTCGACTTTGATTCCCTGCTATATTCTTCAATTGCCATTTATTTGGACAAATCATTTACTTGTCTGAGCCCAAATTTCCTCATTTTCCAAGCAAGAATTTTGGCCTACAAATGGGTTCTTAACCTGGTATCTATGTACTTTAAAATATGCTTTGAAAGTGATTTAAATGCAATGAATTTCCTTTGTGATCTTATGTATCACATTTTATGCAGTTAAAAGCATTGTTCTGAGAAGGATTCCATAGACTTATCAGTCTGCCAAAAGGGCCTATTACATAAAATAGGTTAGCAAATTTTGATCTTCAAGGTACCTTCTAGTCCCAAATTCTTTGACACTACAGACCTATGATCATACTGAATGCTGTAGAAAATACAAAAGCTGTGTATGCCATGTATCCACTTCCAAAGATTTGATATTCTTGTTGGGAAGATAAAACTCATACACCAAAAATAATTGATAGACATTACACAATAGCATATTAATCAGTCTTTCTTCACCTTTGCCACAGTGTACTATATAGGAATAAGTGACTCGTGTGATCAAGAAAGAGAAGGATGTCATCTAAAGTTAGAAGAAAAGGGTGCAGAAAGTAGACTCTATTTAATTCTAAAATGGCTTTGATACTCACTCTCTGGACTTTTCCACCTCCACCCCAACTGTCTTTTCATGTATAGGATTTATTTTGTCCTGTAGCCCCCAGCTCTGATTTTTGATTTTGTGCTTGGGAATCTCCATCTGAGGAACTGTTCAGGCCACCCACACCCACTTTTAACCCAGTTCTATTCCTATTTCTCCAGACATTAATATTTGCTCCCGTATAGTTACTTTCCTCTATATTCACTAGACTTTTAGATCTCTGTTATGTGTTACCTTTTTCTATTAAAATTTAAGTTCCCTGAAGGAAGTGCCTGTCTTAATCTTTCTTTGTTTTTGTATTTCCAGAACTTAGTATAGTGCCTGGCACATAATAAGCACTTAAATGTTTTTTTTTCTATAACTATAACTGTCTGTTAGTCTCTTTCTCTGTTTCTCTATCACTCCCTTTTTCCACATTTCTATCTTTCTTAGGGAGTATTGTCATTTTTATTATACTGGCTCATCCTATCTATCTATTTATCTATCTATCTATTTATCTATCTTTCTAATTTTCAATTAATGGTAGGATTAGATAGCTATAGAAAGGAGGGAAATTTAAAATGGTTAAAAATATGAAAAAGTAAAAATGGCAATAACTGAGAACTGCATGTATCTATGGGACAGTCAGAAGTTCAACTAGACTGGATTGAAATGCATATGTTGGAAAAAATGCAAAAAAAATTTGGATGGATACTTATGGCAAGGTCAAAGGTAAGGCAAACTCCTAAACATATGCATGTTTTCTTATCATTGGCTTTTCTATATGAATGGAAAGGGTGCAATGGGTGGAAATGTCATAGTGCAATTCCTACTGAAACATTTAATAATCATTATATATCATTATGTAATACTGGATATATTAACCATTTATTTTACAACTCTTCCTAGACTGTAAGGAGTCAAATGGCAAGCGATATGTTGTCAGAAAAATGATTTCCCCAGAATTATAATAAAGATACTTATTTCACCCATGGACTTATATCATAAGGTATTAATAACAAAATAGCATCCTAGAAAGTAGATATGAAGATATATGAATATATGTATGTATATACATGCACACATAGAGTACATATGCATATGTGAATGTATGCACTTGTTTATATCTATTTATACATACATAAATGTATGTACACATGTTCAATTTTTCTTTTTTTAGGAAAGCAGTTAAAATGATGTCATAATATTTCTCTCCTGAGAAATAGGTTCACTCAGAGAGTCAGTCACAGAATCAAAGAATGTCAGAGTTAGAAGGGTCCTTTGAAGCCCCTTACTCAAAATCCTAAATGAACAAGAAGCCATTCTACAACATACTCAACTTTTGGTCATTCCCTTAGAAATTCTCTGAATGTATTTAAGGATTCTTTCATAAAACATTTTTAAAGTACCTACTATGTGCAAAGCACAGGGCTGAACACTTGGGGAGCTCACTTAGACGTTACTAACAGTAGGATCAACAACAACATTATGATAAAGAATGGATCTGTGGTTTCATTTATATATCGAACACCAGCCAGGTGAGAGTATTGGAAATTCCTTTGACCAATGCATATCATCACCTTCTCTGCAATATATAATCTTAGAGTGTTTTCCAGAAGACTGAGAGATTAAATGACTTGCCTAGGGTGAATTACCTAATATCTGTCAGAGGTGGGGCTTGAACCCAGTTCTTCCTGTCTGGGAGATCAATGAATTGGGCATGCAACTAAAAGAATTTTAGAAAAAAAGAACAAATTTAAAATATAGAATTAAACAATAAAATAGAAATTTTGGAAATCAAAGGAGAAATTAATAAAATTAAAAGTAAAGATGAACTAATAAATAGACATTGGAGCTGGTTTAAGAAAAAATAAAATTGATTAAAATTGATTAAACTGATTTTTAAAAAGAAAGAAGAAAACCAAGTTAACAGCATCAAAATTGAAAAGGATGAATGAACAACCAAATGAAGATGAAATTGAAGCAATCATTAAGAGCTATTTAGCCCAACTTTTGCAAAGATAACTGTCAACCTAAATAAAATGGATGAAAATTTATAAAAATATTAATTATCCAGATTGATAGAGAAAATAAAACATTTAAATAACCCTATCTTAGAAAAAGAATTTGAATTATAAATAAATGAGCTCTCTAGTGACAGAGGTGGGGAAACAATCCAGGACCAGTAGGGTTTACAAGTAAATTCTACCAAACATTTAAAGAAAAAAAATAATTCTAGTAGTACATGAACTGTTTTAAAAACTGGGTAAAAATGAAGTCCTACTGAAATCCATCAATGAGAAAACTATGATTTTGAAACTTAAACCAGAAAAAGCAAAAACAAAAGAAGAAAACTATAGAATATTTTACCTAATGAAAATTAATACAAAAATTTTAACTAAAATATTAGCAAGAAGATTGCCACAAGATAGCACAATATACACTATTACTAGGTGAGATCTATACCTAGAATACAGGCTGGTTCAATGTTAGAAAAAATAATCATACTGGGATATATCCTAAGAAGATCATATGATTATATCATTAGATGCAGGAAAAACCTTTGACAAAATACAACATCCATGACTACTAAAAATACCAGAAAGCATAGGACTAAATGGAGCTTTCCTTGAAGTAATAAGTATCATCTATCTAAAACCAAGAGCAAACATTATTTGTAGTAGGGATGAACAAGAAGTCTTCCTAATATGATTAGGGATGGAATAATGTACCTGTTATCACCCATATTATTCAATTTTATTTGTGAAATGCTAGCTGTAGCAATACAATAAGAGCTAGACAAAAAAGAATAAAAATAGGGAGCAGGGAAAAAAACTATCCCTTTATGCAGAGGAAATAATGATATACTTACAGAACCCTAGAAAAAAAAACTACTCAACACAACTAACAACTTTAGCAAAGTTATAGGATATAAAATAAACATGTAGAAATCATGAGAATATATTCATATATGTATTTATATGTATATTGTGTATATGTATGTATATATGCCTATGTGTATACATATGCACACAACTGTTTAACAAAATCTCACAGAAAGAGAAAAAATCCACTAAGATAACTATAGATAATAGATAATAAAATAATAATAATGGAATTCTAATTATCAAGACACACACAGGAATTATATGTACAAAAATAGAAAAAAGCACTCCACACAAATACATATTAAGTAATTAGACATTACAACTATGTTGCAAACAGTAATCATCTAAACAATGTGATGCTATTCAAGAAACAGTTCGGTTGATCAATGCAACAGATTAGATACACAGTATACAGAAGCAAATGAACACAGTAATGTAAATGTTTGATAATCTCAAAGATCCTAGCTTTTGGGGCAAGGATTCAATATTTGACAAAAAACACTGGGAAAACTGGAAGGTAGTCTGGCAGAAACTAGGCACAGATCAACATCTCACACCATATTCCACAATAAGCTTAAAATGGTTTAGACATTATTTAGACATAAAGGGTATTATCAAAAAGAAATTAGGAGAACAATGGAAGAAATTACCTGTCAGATCTATGGATAGGAGAATAGTTTGTAACCTGAAAAGGAATAGAAAGGTTCACAAGAAGTAAGGTGGATAGTTTGGGTTATGTAAAATCAAAAAGTTTTTGTGCAAATAAAGGAATACAACCAAAATGAGAAGAAAAGCAAGAAAAAAGTTATGTGAGAATTATAGCAAGTTTCTTCATTAAAGGTCTTATTTCTCAAATAGAGAACTGAGTCAAATTTATAAAAATAAAAGCCATTTTTCAAATGATAAATGGTAAAAGGATATGAACAAAAAATTTTCAGAGGAAGAAATCAAAGCTACCAATAGTCATATAATATGCAGTAAATCATTAATAATTAAATAAGTGCAAATTAGAGCAACTCTGAAGTACCACTTCTTACCCATCAGATTGACTAGCATGAGAGAAAATGATAGAACAGAAGGTAGTATGGGAAAGTAGATACACTAATACACTGTTAGTAGAACTGTGAACTTGTCCAAATATTCTGGAGGACAATTTAGAACTATGCTCAAAGGACCATAAAACTCTGCATTCCTTTTCACTCAGTAATATTACTATGAGGTCTTTACCTCAAAGAGATAAAAGAAAAAGAAAAATGACATATTAGTGTACAAAAATATTTATAGCAGATTTTTTGTGGTGGCAAAAAATTGTAAAGTAAAGGGATGCTCATCAATTGGGGAATGGTTGAAGAAGTTATGAGATGAATATGGTGGAATATTATTGTGCTGTAAGAAAAGCTAAAGCAAAAATTTTGGAAAACTTTGGGAAAACTTCTATGAAATGATGGAAAATAAATTAAGCAGGGTCAGGAGAACATTGCACACAGTAAAAGCAATATTGTAAAGATAATCATGTGTGGAAAAATTAGTAAATTTGACCAATGCAACAATCCACCACAATTCCATTTTATGAGTTAAAATGCTATCCACCTCCAGAGAGAGGACTGGTGGACTTAGTGGTTAGATTGAAAGATATTTTTGTTCATTTTTTACATGACTAATACAGAAATATATTTTCATGACTTCGTATGCATAATTAGTATCATCTTTCTTGTCTTCTCAATGAGTGTTGTAGAAGTAGAGAGATCAAGTTTGTAAATAAAAATAATGATAAAATTTTAAAAAGAAACTAGATTAGTAACCTTGATTTCTACACATGCCAAAAATTAAGGGCAAAACATGAAAGGGATGTTTTGTGAACATCGAGAGAGAGAATCTGTGATTACTCTGAATGATCAAAGGTTCATTTAGACCAATATATGTCAGCTTCATTTCCTTGTTGTTGTTGTTTAATCACAATGCATAGAGAGTTTTTATAACATTTGCTAGATTTATATTTGACTCAAAACTATGTAGAACCATGTGTGGTAAACTAAAAATAAAAAAAAAATTAAAAAAATAAAAATAAATAAATAAATAAATGAATTTAATGGTATACAAAGGAAATGCCACAGAGATTTAATAGACTATCAAAATTGAAAATGACTTCAAGAATCATCCAATCCCACCCATAATTGAACAAGAATCCAGTGAACAATACACTCTTACAGGTCATCATCCAGGTTCTTCATGAAGAAATCCAATGATGACAAATTTACTGATATTTGAGGTAATTTATTACTTCTTTAAGAACCTGAAGATTTCTCAAAGATTTATTATAGTGCTTTGTTGTGGATGATGTGTAACAGGAAACAGGAAGTCTGAAACACTTTTCTTCATGATCAAAATGAAAAAAAGGACAAAAAGGCCCTTACAAATAACTGTGGTGGCCTGCAGAAATAGATATTCATCTAGAGCCCATACATTTTACATCTTTTTTGTTGCAATTAATAGTATTTTTCCAATTATACGTAAAGATGGATTTCAATATTTACTTTTATAAGATTTTGAGTTTCAAAATATTTCTTCCCCCACTTTGCCCTTCCCCTTCTCCAAGATAACAAGCAATCTGATATAGATTATACATTTACATTCATATTAAAGATATTTCCACATTAGTCATGCTGTGAAAGAAGAATCAGAACAAAAGGGGAAAACCATGAGAAAGAAAACAAAAAAGTGCAACACCATGCTTTGATTTGCATTCAGACTCCTTAGCTCTTTCTCTGAATGTGGTTAGCATTTTCCATCACGATTCTTTTGGAATTGTCTTGGATCAATCAGAGTTAATCATCACACAATGTTGCTGTTGCAGTGTACAATATTCTCCTGGTTCTATTTACTTCACTCAGCACCAGTTCATTCAAGTCTTTCCAAGTATTTCTGAAATCCAACTCATTATCATTGTTTATAGCACAATAGTCTTCCATTACATTCATCTACCATAACTTGTTCAGCCATTCCCCAATTGATGGGTATCCCCTCAATTTCCAATTCTTTGCCACTACAAAAAGAGCTGCAATAAATATTTTTGTACATGTGTGTTCTTTTCCCTTTTTATGATCTCTTTGGGATACAGACCTAGTAGTGGTATTGCTGGATCAAAGGGTATGCACAGTTTCATTGCCCTTTGGACATAGCTGCAATTTATTCTACAGAATGGTTGGATCAGTTCACAATTCCACCAAAAATGCATCAGTGTTCAAATTTTTCCACACCTTCTCCAACATTTAATATTTTCCTTCTTTGTCATATTAGCCAATCTGATAGGTGTAATGTGGTCCCTCACAGTTATTTTAATTTGCATTTGTCTAATCAATAGTGATTTAGAGCATTTTTTCTTACGATTATGGATAGCTTTAATTCCTTCATCTGAAAACTGTCAATTCATATCTTTTGACTGTTTATCAATTGAGGAATGACTGGAATTCTTATAAATTTGACTCAGTTCTACATATATGTATTTGAGAAATGAGGCCTTCATCAGAGATATTTGTAAAAAAGTTTCCCATATTTCTGCTTTCCTTCTAATATCAGTTACATTGACTTTGTACAAAACCTTTTTAATTTGATGTAATCAAAATTATCCATTTTGCATTTCATAATGTTCTCTATCTCTTGTTTGGTCATAAATTCTTCTCTTCTCCATAGATCTGACAGGTAAACTATTCCTTGCTCTTCTAATTTGCTTATGGTATCACCTTTTATGTCTAAAGCATGTATCCATTTTGACCTTATCTTAGTATAGGGTATAAAATGCTGGTCTATGCCTAGTTTCTGCCTTACTGTTTTTCCAGGAGTTTTTGTCAAATACTGAGTTATTATCCCAGAAGCTGGAGCCTTTGAGTTGATCAAATCATAGATTATTATAGTCATTGACTACTATGTCTTGTGTACCTAAACTATTCCACTGATGCACCACTCTATATTTTTAGCCAGAACCAAATAGTTTTGATGATTGCAGCTTTATAATAGTTTTAGATCTGGTATGGCTAGACCACCTTCCTTTTCTTTTTTTTCATTAATTTCCTTGATATTCTTGATCATTTCCTCTTCCTCATGAATTATTTTTCTGTCTCTACAAAATAATTTTTATGTAGTGAGATTGGTATGGCACTGAATAAGTAAATTAATTTAAGTAGAATTGTCATTTTTTATTATATTACCTCAGCCTACCCATGAACAATTGATATTTTCTGCATTGTTTACATCTGACTTTATTTGAGTGAAAAGTGTTTTGTAATTGTGTTCATATAGTTCCTGGGTTTGTCTTGACAGGTAGACTCCCAAATTTTTTATATTGTTAATTATTTTAAAGGCAATTTCTCTTTCCATCATTTGCTACTGGGCTTTGGTAGGTTATATAGAAATGTGAATGCTTTATTGGGCTTCTTTAATATCCTGCAACTTTGTTAAAGTTGTTAGTCATTTATTTTTTTAATAGCAGGAATAGTAAAAACATCCTTTAATGATCATAGTGCAGTACAAATTATAATAAATAAAAGACATTTGAAGAAAGGATTAAAACTTGAATGAAAACCAAATAATTTAATCCTTAAAATCGGTAACAAATTATAAAATAGCAAATGATTTCATCAAATAAAAATGACAAAGATGACATGACCTATCAAAACTTTTAAGACAAGTCCAAACCAATCCTTAGGGGAAAAATTATGTCTCCAAAAACTTCCAACCAAAAAAAGAGGGAAAAAGATATCAACAAATTGGATAGGCATCTTAAAAATACTAGAAAAGCAACAAATTAAAAAATTTTAATCAAACACAAAAATAAAAATTCTGAGAATGATAGAAGAAATAAAACTAAAAATAAGAAAGCCACTTGATAAAACCAGAAGATATTTTAAAGAAAACTAATGAAATACACAAATTGTTAGCTAACTTAATTATTAAAAGCGAGAGGAAAACCAAATTTCTAGTACTAAAAATGAAAAATGAAAAGTCAGATGAAGATATATTTTGCCATTAAATGCCATGACAGCAAAACTAATAATTTAAATGAAATAGATGAATTTTTACAAAAATATAAAATGTCTAGGTGAATGGAAAAAAGAAATAGAAAATTTAAATAGCCCAATTTCAGAAAAATAAATTTAATCAGTGTAGTAGGATGCTACAGTCTTTTTTTGACACTTAAAATATATTTATTGAATAAGCCAGACCAATTTGATAAAGACAGCATGTGTCCATCTAGAGTATTAATACGAGATGAATTTTAAAAGGTAGGGAGGTTGAGACATGATTGTAGAGGACCTAAATACCTGAATAAGGAGTTAGGACTTTAGTATGTAGACAAGATATGAAGAAGCCATTTCAGGTCTTTTGAGCAATGAAACTGGTGCTTTAGTAATGTGATCTAGGAGCATTGTGAAAAAAATGAATCAGAAAGGGGAAATGACTTGAATCATCAAGACTAATAAGGATGCTATTGCAATTTTGTAAACATAAGGCCATGTGGACCTGGATTTTTGTGGAATCAACTGAATGGAAAGGAAGAGTAATAGATTCAAGATGTACAAGAAGAAAGAGTAGGATTTGGTAACTGGATATTGTAGTTGATGGAAACATAACTCAAAATAGATTCTTAAGAAGTAGAAAATATTTCTATTCTCTCTTTTCTTCTTTTACTCTTTTATGTTAAAAATTATTATTTATTTATTTAATATTTTTCATTTTCAGCATTGATTTCCACAAGATTTTGAATTACAAATTTTCTCCCCATTTCTACCCTCCCCCCACTCCAAGATGGCATATATTCTGGTTGCCCCATTCCCCAGTCAGCCCTCCCTTCTGTCACCCCACTCCACCCCATCCCCCCCATCCCCTTTTCCCTTACATTCTTGTAGGGAAAAATGGATTTCTATGCCCCATTGCATGTATATCTTATTTCCAAATTGCATGCAAAATCTTTCTTTTTGAACATCTGCTTTTAAAACTTCCAGGTCCCAATTCTCTCCGCTCTTCCCTCCCTACCAATTCTCCCTAAGAAGGCAAGCAATTCAACATACACTACATATGTGTCATTATGCAAAACCCTTCCACAATACTCATGTTGTGACAGAATAACTATATTTTACTCCTTCTTATCCTATTCGCCTTTATTCAATTTTCTCCCTTGACCCTGTTGCTTTTCCAAAGTGTTTGCTTTTCCAAAGTGTTTGCTTTTGATTACCTCCTCCCCCTATCTGCCCTCCCTTCTATCATACCCCCTTTTTATCTCCTTCCTCCTTCTTTCCTGTGGGGTAAGATACCCAATCGAGTGTATGTTATTCCCTCCTCAGGTCAAATCAGATGAGAGCAAGATTCACTCATACCCCCTCACCTGCCCCCACTTCCCTTCAAACAAACTGCTTTTTCTTGCCACTTTTATGTGAGATAATTTATCCTATCCTATCCTACCTCTCCCTTTCTCACTCTCTCAATATATGCTTCTCTCATCCCTTAATTTGATTTTAGTTTTTTAGATATCATCCCTTCATATAGAACTCACCCTGTGCCCTCTGTATACATACACACACACACGCGCGCGCGCGCACACACACATACACATACGTACATACATACATACATACATACATATGTATGTATATTCCATTCAGCTACCCTAATACTGAGGTCTCATGAATCATACACATCATATTTCCATGTAGGAATGTAAACAAAACAATTCAATTTTAGTAAGTCCCTTGGGATTTCTCTTTCTTGTTTACCTTTTCATGCTTCTCTTGATTCTTGTGTTTCAAAGTCAAATTTTCTGTTTAGCTCTGGTCTTTTCACTGAGAAAGCTTGAAAGTCCTCTACTTTATTGAAAATCCATATTTTGCCTTCAGGCATGATATTCAGTTTTAATCCTAGCTCCATTGACCTCTGGAATATCATATTCCAAGCTCTTCAATCCCTTAATGTAGAAGCTGCTAGATCTTGTATTATTCTGATTGTGTTTCCACAGCACTCAAATTGTTTCTTTCTGGCTACTTGCAGTATTTTCTCCTTGATCTGGGAGCTCTAGAATTTGGTGACAATATTCCTAGGAGTTTTCCTTTTGGGATCTTTTTGAGGAGGCAATCAGTGGATTCTTTCAATTTATATTTTACCTTCTGGCTCTAGAATATCAGGGCATTTCTCCTTGATAATTTCTTGAAAGATGATATCTAGGCTCTTTTTCTGATCATGGCTTTCAGGTGGTCCAGTAATTTTTAAATTATCTCTCCTGGATCTATTTTCCAGGTCAGTGGTTTTTCCAGTGAAGTGTTTCACATTGTCTTCCAATTTTTCATTCCTTTGGTTCTGTTTTATAATATCTTGATTTCTCATCAAGTCACTAGCTTCCACTTGCTCCAATCTAATTTTTAAGGTAGTATTTTCTTCATACAACTTTTGGACTTCCTTTTGCATTTGGCTAACTCTGCCTTTCAATGCATTTTTCCCCTCTTTGGCTTTTGAGAGCTCTTTTGCCATTTGAGTTAATCTATTTTTTAAAGTGTTATTTTCTTCAGTATTTTTTGGGTCTCCTTTAGCAAGTTATTGAGTTGTTTTTCATGGTTTTCTCACATCACTCTCTTTTCTCTTCCCAATTTTTTGTCTACTTCTCTAACTTGCTTTCCCAAATCTTTTTTGAGCTCTTTCATGGCCTGAAACTAGTTCATGTTTTTCTTGGAGGCTTTTGATGAAAGCTCTTTGACTTTGTTGACTTATTCTGGCTTTATGTTTTGGTCTTCTTTGTCACCAAAGAAAGATTCCAAAGTCAGTCTGAATCTGAGTCCATTTTCACTGCCTGTTCATGTTCTCAGCCAACTACTAGACCCTTGAGCTTTCTGTCGGGGTATGACTGCTTGTAGAGTAGAGAGTACTTTGTCCCAAGCTTGAGGGGCTGTACTGTTGTTTTCAGAGCTATTTCTACAAACCAAACTCTGCCACACCAGCACTCCTCCTCCCCCAAGAACTGCAAATCCAGACCATGACTCAGATCTAAGCAGGCTCTGCACTCCTACTCTGATCTGCCACTTAATTCATCCCACCAGGTGGGCCTGGGGTCAGAAGCAACTGCAGCTGTAGCTCTGTAAGCAGCCTTCAGAGCTGCACCACCTCCACCCAGGGTGGTGGCTGACAGCAAACTCCTTTCACCCTGTCCCTGCAGTTTTTCTCACTAACCTTCTATGTTGTCTTTGGTGTTTGTGGGTTGAGAAGTCTGGTAAGTCCCACAGATCACTGATTCAGGGCACTAGGGACTGTTCTGCCTGGCTCCTGGTCTGGTTGGTCCAGGTGCGGCCCATGCTAGGCTCTGCTCTGCGCCTAGCACAGTATGATAGACCTTACCCAGTGACCATCTAGGCTCTCCTGGGCTGGAGCCCTTGCTGCCCTCTGCTATTTCATGGGTTCTGTAATTCTAGAATTTGTTCAGAGCCATTTTTATAGATGTTTGGAGGGTCCTGAGGGAGAGCTTTAGGCAAGTCTCTGCTTTCCAGCTGCCATCTTGGCTCTGCCCCCTGTTAATTATTTCAAAGAGGTTTTTTAGTTGATTCTCTAAGTATACCATCATATGATCTGCAAAGAGTGATAATTTTTTTCTTCAATGTCTATTCTAATTCTTTTAATTTCTTCTTCCCTTATTGCAAAAGCTAACATTTCTAGTACAACACTTAATAACTGTGGTGATAAAGCCTATCCTTGCTTCACCCTGATCCTATTGGTAAAGCTTATAACTTATCCCCAGTTAACATAATGCTGGCTGATGTTTTTAGATAGATATTACTCATCATTTTAAGGAAAACTTCATTTATTCCTATGGTCTTTAGTGTTTTTAGTAGGAATGCAAGCTGTATTTTTCAAAAGGTTTTTTTCTGTGTTTATTGAGATAATCATATGATTTCTATTAGTTTTGTTATTAATATGACCAATTATGCTGATAGTTTTCCTAACATTAAACCATCCCTGCATTTCTGGTATAAATCCCACCTGGTCATAGTGTATTATCCTAGTGATAAATTGCTGTAGTCTCTTTGATAATATTTTATTAATTTTTTGCATGAATTTTCATTAGTGAAATTGATCTATAATTTTCTTTCTCTATTTTGGCATTTCCTTGTTTAGGTATTATTTGTGTCATAAAAAGAATTTTGTAGGACTGTTTCTTCACCTATTTTTCAAAATAATTCTCATAGTATTGGAATTAATTGTCCTTTAAATGCTTGGTAGAATTCATTTGTAAATCTATCTGGGCCTGGAGATTTTCCTTAAGGAGGTCATTGATAGCTTGTTCAATTTCTGTTTGCCCTAATAGAGATACAGTTCTCAAGAGTTACAAGTATCATCTTCCCATGTATGATTGTAAATGGTTTGACTTTATTGAATAAAATGTTGTTTTCTTTCTTGTTTACTTTTTTATGCTTCTCTTCAATCTTATATTTGAAGATAGAATTTTCTGTTCAGCTCTGGTCTTTTCATCAAGAAAGTTTAAAAGTCCTCTATTTCACTGAATGTCCATCTTTTCCCCTGAAAAACTGTGCTCAGTTTTTCTTGGTATTTGATTCTTGGTTGTAATACAAGCTCCTTTTCCTTCCAGAATAAAATATCATATTTCAAGCCCTCCAATCTTTTAATGCAGAAGTTACTAAGTCCTGTGTAATCCTGACACTAGCTCCATGATATTTGAACTGTTTCTTTCTGGCCACTTGTCATATCTTCTTCTTGATCTGATAATTGTGGAATTTGGCTATAATACTCCTTGGAGTTTTCTTTTTGGGATTTCTTTCATGAGATGATCAGTATATTTGTTCAGTGATTATTTTACCCTCTGGTTCTAGAATATGAGGTCAGTTTTCCTTGATAATTCATTGAAAGATGCTGTCCAGGGTCTTTTTTTTGATCATGGCTTTCAGGCAGTCCAATAATTCTTTAATTATCTCTCCTGGATCTATTTTCCAGGTCAGGTGCTTTCCAATGAGTTATTTTACATTTTCTTCTACTTTTTTATCCTTTTGATTTTTTTGACTGGTTCTTTATGTCTCTCAGAGTCATTAGCTTCCATTTCCCCAATTTTAAATTTTAAGGATTCATTTTCTTTGGTTATCTTTTATCTCCTTTTTCATGTTGTCAATTCTCCTTGTTAAGGAATTATTTTCTCCAGTGGATTGTTTGTTTGCTTGTTTTTCCATTTGGCCAATTCCCCTATTGCTTTCCTGTAAAGTACAATGGATTCCTCTATCTCTCTGAGTGTGTATGTTCTTCCCTCTTTGAGCCAGTTCTGATGAAAGTAAAGTTCAAGCGTTGCTCACCCTCACCTCCATCATCCTCTCCATTTTATGTGAGATGATTTTCCCCATTCTTATTCTCTCTTCCTCTTTTTCCCAGTACAAATCCACTTCTAAGAATACCTCTATGTAATGAGATTATCACCATCACCTAATTCCACAACTTCATAACATCTTTGACTCTTGACCTTGACTCACCCACCTATCAAATCAATGAAAAAATCACCAAATTTTCTTATTTCTTCCTCCAAAAACACATCCGTTTCCTTGTACTCACAAAGACACATCCCTTGTTAGGTCATCATTCCTCAGTTATACTATTATAATAACATGATCATCTGTCTCCATGCCTCCAGTATCTCCCCACTCCATTACATTCATTATAGTGCCTTTCAAAACAATATAATTATAGAACATGCTTCATCCTAATATTTGCCTTCTAAATAAATTCTACTGATTTGTTGTCTCTTCTAAGTTCTAATACAAGTTCCTCTGTTTAGAATTTAATGCTCTTTGTAATCTGACCCCATCTTTCCTTACCTGTTTTATTGTATACTTTTCCCCTCCACATGCTCTATGTCGGATATAGCTAAACTGGCCTTTTTGCTATTAATCACAAATGACACTTCAATTCCCATCACACTCTCTCCCATATTTGGAGTGTTTTCCTTTCTCAGATCTGTTTTTTTTTTTTGAATCCCAGGTTTCCTTCAAGACAGCTCAGAAGCCCACTGTGACATGAGAACTTCATTGCTTCCCTTCATAAGGTTCCCTTTCCTTATGGATATTTCATGTAGGATTTATATATACATGTATACATGTATGCCACCTCTCCTGTTAGAAACTTTTTCATGTTTCCTTACATTTCCAACACTCAATACAGTACCTGGCAAATAGTAGTTGTGTGTTAGAAAAAATGTCTTATTAGTTCCATTTCCTATGCAGAATTATCTAGTTTTTCCTTTAAAAATTATGGAGATATTCCTCAAGCCATGATTGGTTCATGTAACTGAGAGCTCAGACTGTTGATGTCACTTCCTCATTGCCTTTGTACAAAGAAGCCACAAGGACCTGGGTGAAAATGGGGCTAGGAGGATGTATCATCATTGTCATCCTAGACAAGGGAACTTCCCACAAGATGAATCAACTTAATGTGCTCTCAGTGCCTATCCTTGTCAAATATCCTTCTGCTATGGCTAGGTAAATTGCCTTTTGTTAACTGTTGAATAACACAGAAGTGTCTCATTTTGTTCCAATATTGAACATAAACTCCCAGGGGATGGACCCTAGTCAGACCCAGTCCAGAACAAACTGCTTAATAAATGCTTGCTGAAATTGATTGCTAAAATTTACATTTGGTGACATTAGCAAGGCTGCTTCAGTGAATTACCTTTTTATTTGGCAGACAAGAAATGGAAGCAAAAAGAAGGCTCCTAATCAGCAAAATTATGGGATTAATAGAGGATCTCCAAGGTCTTTTTGGGTTGTGAAATTCTGTGACCTTAGAGATGCAATCGAAGAGATTTTTCATTGGCCAACTAGCCTGAGTATGTTAAAATCTTAGGCTCTCAGCTGCCAGTCTCCTGCTCTGTCCCTGAAAACATATTTCCTCCCTTCTCCTTTGTTGCTTTTCCTTAGTTTTGCATCTTGGAGATACACAGGGTAGTGATATCCTCAGGTAAGCCCCACCCTCACCTACACACAGACTTCTCTCACAATTTAGCCCACTAACATAATTAACTTCAGATCTATTATTGGACGATAATTACAATGAATGAATTGGGGAAGGTGGTGATAGGAGTGTGTTGGAGAAAATTTCGAACAGCTGATCTTTAAATTTTCAGGGTGTGTATGTACACCTTCAAATTGGCAAATGCTATAAATCAGGGCTTGCTTAATTGTGTTGTTGATTTTCTCGAATTAAGAAAGTAAAGGAGAAAATGTTAGGTATGCAGATGAAATTTTAAAATGAATTCTCCATATATTTCCCCCTCTGAGAGCTGGTTAGTAAACATTTACCAGTACACCACTGGTGACACTGGAGTATTAGCAGGACATTTTTGAGAAAGCTTTATAATATGTCCCACAGATCAAGGATATGGTGCTAAATGTTTAACAAGTGGCTCTCTGGTGGGGGAAAAACAACTTATGTACAACATACTATTAAGGTTAATTTGCATTATTCTAGCCAATAAACAAAACAATAAATTAATTCCTTGCCAATTTCCAAAGTGTAATTGATCACACTGAAAATTTAACAATAAACTCCAGCAATCAGCCTAATTTTGCTTGCTTCTGCT
Source organism: Trichosurus vulpecula (assembly GCF_011100635.1). Classification (NCBI taxonomy): domain Eukaryota; kingdom Metazoa; phylum Chordata; class Mammalia; order Diprotodontia; family Phalangeridae; genus Trichosurus; species Trichosurus vulpecula. The sequence continues at coordinate 67,339,698 of NC_050579.1, forward strand.
AAACATGGAATCTTTCCATTACTACTTGATGCCTTGTGAGACTTTCTACTACACTCAAGAGGATCACACAGTTATAGAATCTCAGCTTTGGAAGAAAACTCAGGGTCCACTTAATCAAAACCATGCCTGCTTAAGAAACATGGCTATACTCCTCCCATTACTTTACATATAGCCTTCAATTGAATATTTCTATCCAGGTGAAATCTACTACCTCTTGAACCAACTCATTCAAATTTTATAAAGCTCTTGTTCTTAGGAAATATTCACATCCTGTGTCATTCATATACTGTCTCTGTGACTCTGAGATAGGCACCTAACCAGTGTTCAGTTGTTTAATCATTTCAGTCACTTCTAAATCTTTGTGACCCCATTTGTGGTTTTCTTGGCAAAGATACTAGAGTAGTTTGCAAATTCCTTCTCCAGCTCATTTGACAGATGAGGTACCGAGGTAAACAGGGTTAAGTGACTGGCCCAAGTCCCACATCTAGTAAATGTCTGAGGCCAAATATGAATTGAAGAAGATGAGTCTTTCTGATTCCAGACCTGGGAATCTCTCCACTGTATCTCCTAGCTGTTTAACTAGTGTATTAGGCAACTTTCCTATTCAAGAATGAAGAATGAATACCACCAAAGGGAATTTCCTCAGCTGTGAATTCCTTATATCAATGAAATCAGATGTTGAATTCCTATTTCTCTTTCAAAATGATAGATTGAAATTGTTGACCCCTAAAATTTCTCTCAGGTCTATGTCTTCAAGACATTAAAAATATCTCATTACATTGGGAATATCACATTGGGAAAGTCATAATCTAATGGTAACTCAATTGTCTCATTTAGAAAAATGATAATAGTATCAAAAGCACTACTACTACCACTACGACTTCTTAATAGTAGTAATCTACTATTACTACTACTATCACTACTTCTACTACTACTACTAACTACCACCATTAACTACTAGCTAATATTTATATATTGCTTACCGTGTGCCAGGTACTGTGCTAAGCATTTTGCAAATATTATTTTGTTTTCTCCTCACAAGAACCCTGAGAGGCAGGTTCTATGGTGATCTCCATTTACAGATGAGGAAACTGAAGCAATCAGAGGTTAAGTGACTTGCCCAGAGTCACACAGCTTGTAAGTGTCTGAAGTCAGATTTGAACTCAGATCTTCCTAGATCATAAGCTCCTTGAGGGCAATCCCTATCCTTAGCACAGTGCCTGGACATAGTAGATGCCTAATAAATGTTTATTGATGGATAGATTCCTAACTACAGGACGGGTGCTCTCTAGCCACCTCTATTTTGGTAAGTGATTATGTAAATTATGTAGAGTATTTTTCTGATCCATAATTAAAAGAGACTTTTTGCCTCTTTTGCTTTCCCATTCCCTTCCTCCAAAAGTCCTAAATAACATTATAATATACTAATTGGAGGAGGATACTTCCCATAGTGATAAGAGCATTATCTCTGTGTCTCTTTTCTGAAAAAGGGAATTGTAAAATCACTAAGGCTACAAAGTACTCTTTACCCTCACTTATATGTTCTTTCTGGAACTCTACTAGTTTCTGGCTCAAACCATTTAGCTTATTTGAATCAATTCGATGCAAATAATTTTGACTGAGAAACTAATAACATTTTCACTTGCTGTAGTGATAATTTCATCCTTCAAAAGGTAAGGGAATCAATAAGAAGGAATGTTCTTCTAGATCTTATTTTTACTAACAGGAAGGAAATTACTTCTGTGATAGAAATTTTGGTAACCCTGGGAAGAAACAATTTATCCATCCTAGAGTTTCTGACAGAGAATGAGAAAAAGTTGGGACATAGTGTAACATAAGCCTTAGATTTTGGGAAAGTAGATAAAACAGAGTAAAATGTTTCAGGGGAAGTCAGACTAGAAGGGTTAGGAGGTGCATAAGGATGATGTGAAAGTATTTAAAGAGAAACAATTACATGGAGAAAAAAAATGAAATTTCCCTGAAGAGACCAATGTCAATACACAAACCAAATGGGATTTAAAGAAATGAATATATGGCAATGTTGGTGAAGTTGTCCATCCCCTTTCACCCAGAGATTCTACTGCTTGGCCTATATGCAGGGAGGTCACTGATAAATAGAAAGGCTCTATATTCAATAGAATATTTATGACAAAAGTTCTCAATGTAGCAAAGAATTGGAAATAAAGTAGTTACCCATCAGATAGAGAATGGATAACAATATGTTATATGTACATATAATGGAATATTATGTGCCATAAGGAAAAAAAAGGATACATCATTAATACAAATAATCTTAGAAAAACATTTATGTACTAATAAAAATAAAGTAAGCAACAATGTAAATAGAAAGGATAACAACCAAACAAAATAACAATAAAATTACAAGTTTGAGCAGAAATAACATATGTGAAAAGATACCACCTCCCAATCTTTTCCAGAGGCCTATCTGGGCCACTGTATTGGTTATAAGCTATTATGTAGATAGATAGATAGATAGATAGATAGATAGATAGATAAATATAGATAGATATAGATATATACAATTCTTTCAATATATTAACTAGTTTTGTTGACTTTACTGATATATATATGTGTGTTTGCATGGTGTAGGTATGCATTTATACATATATGTATGCAGCTATAATGAAGAAAATATTTCAATAGAAATGGGTAGAGATGACAAGATATGATTCTATGGTATGCCCTCTCCTCCCCTCCTCTCCACACCCTCACAAACATATTGTCAATCCCTTGCCAAATCCTTGGTCCACTTCCACAACCACTTTGGGATGGAGATTCCTGGGAGCTCCATGTTTTAACAAAAAGCTACAAATATTCACCAGGGGCCTGTTGACACAGTCTTCCAAATACTGATATGAAGATCGGTATATGAACAGAGAGATCCACTAAAGCTCACCAAGTTCATTCTAGACTTGGAATTTACATTCTCTCTTCCAAAATATATAATTAAAAAAATTCTAAACTTTTAAAATGCCTGAAAAGAGTCATCTGAATCCCTACTGATCCTTACGAAAGTAATATTTTCATAGCTTCAAGATACTTCTACCCATTAATCACTCTCTCAAGTTTTCACCAAGTTGTTCAAATGAAATATCAACTTTCTATCTTCTGCACAGTCAATTTGTCCTCTACACTTAATCATAAACCCCAAGAGATAAACTGCTGACCATACCCCTTCCATGATTTACCAATGTCGGAATAACATCCTAAGATACTTTTAGTTCATAGCATAATCTATCACTAAACCAGCTGTGGAAGGCATAATCTTCAATAGTCACAGGTTCTATTTCAGTGTCTATTAGAAACAAAATTGTCTGTCCCTCTGTTTAGAAGTACATATTTTGGCCAAGATGGTGGCTGGAAAGCAGGGACTTGTGTGAGCTCCCCTCCAGGTCCCTCCAAAAACCTATAAAAATGGCTCTGAACAAAATCTAGAACTTCAGAACCCACAAAATAGCAGAGGGAAGCAGGTCTCCACCCCAGGACAGCCTGGATGGTTGCTGGGTAAGGTCTATCATGCATGGAGCTGGGAGCGGAGGGAGCAGAGCACAGTGTGGGCTGTGCCAGGACCAACCAGACCGGGAGCCGGGCAGAACAGGCCCTAGCATCCTGAATCAGTGAGCTGTGGCAGTTACCAGATTTCTCAACCCACAAACACCAAAGACAACATAGAAGGTTAGTGGGAAAAACTGCAGGGACAGAGTGAACAGAGTTTGTGTTTCAGCCACCACCCCAGGGGCAGCAGGGGTGGTACAGCTACATAACTATAGCTGCAGTTACTTTAGGGCCCAGGCCCCCCTGGTGGGAGGAATTAAGTGGCAGGTCAGAGCAGGAGTCCAGAGCCTGCTTAAGATCTGAGTCAGGTCCGGGTTCGTGGTTCTTGTGGGAGGAGGACAGCTGGTGTGGCAGAGATGGCTGCATAGAAATTGCTCTAAAAACAACAACACATCCCCTCAAGCTTGGAACAAAGTACTCTCCACTCTACAAGCAGCCATACCCTGACAAAAAACTCAAGGGTCACATAGTTGGCTGGGAACATGGCCAGGCAGCAAAAATGGACTCAGATTCAGACTCAGACTTTGGAATCTTTCTTTGGCGACAAAGAAGAACAAACATACATTCAGAAGAAGTCAAAAAGTCAAAGAACCTACATCGAAAGCCTCCAAGAAAAACATGAACTGGTCTCAGGAAATGTAAGAGCTCAAAAAGGATTTGGAAAAGCAAGTTAGAGAAGTAGAGGAAAAACTAAGAAGAGAAAAGAGAATGATGCGAGAAAACCATAAAAAACAAGTCAATGACTTGCTAAAGGAGACCCAAAAAAATACTGAAGAAAACAACACCTTAAAACTAGACTAACTCAAATGGCAAAGGAGCTCCAAAAAGCCAAAATGCCTTGAAAGGCAGAATTAGCGAAATGGAAAAGGAGGTCCAAAAGACCACTGAAGAAAATACTACCTTAAAAATTAGATTGGAGCAAGTGGAAGCTAGTGACTTTATGAGAAATCAAGATATTACAAAACAGAACCAAAGGAATGAAAAAGTGGAAGACAATGTGAAATATCTAATTGGAAGAAACAGTGACCTGGAAAATAGATCCAGGAGAGATAATTTAAAAATCATTGGACTACCTGAAAGCCATGATCAAAAAAAGAGCCTAGATATCATCTTTCAAGAAATTATCAACAACTGCCCTGATATTCTAGAGCCACAGGGCAAAATAGAAATTGAAAGAATCCACAGATCGCCTCCTCAAAAACATCCCAAAAAGAAATCTCCTAGGAATATTGTCACCAAATTCCAGAGCTCCCAGATCAAGGAGAAAATACTGCAAACAGCCAGAAAGAAACAATTTGAGTATTTTGAAAATACAATCAGAATAACCAAAGATCTAGCAGCTTCTACATTAAGAGATCGAAGGGCTTGGAATACGATATTCCAGAGGTCAATGGAGCTAGGATTAAAACCTAGAATCACCTATCCAGAAAAACTGAGTATCATGCTCCAAGGCAAAATACAGATTTTCAATAAAATAGAGGACTTTCAAGCTTTCTCAGTGAAAAGACCAGAGCTGAATAGAAAATTTGACTTTCAAACACAGGAATCAAGAGAAGCATGAAAAGGTAAACAAGAAAAAGAACAAGAAAAAGAAATTGCAAGAGACTTACTAAAATTGAACTGTTTTGTTTACATTCCTACATGGAAAGATGCTGTGTATGGTTCATGAGACCTCAGTATTAGGGTAGCTGAAGGGAAAATGCATATATATATGTGTGTGTGTGTGTGTCTGTGTGTGTATGTATATATATGTATGTTTTTGTGTATGTATATATGTATGTGTTTATATGGAGAGAGAGAGAGAGAGAGAGAGAGAGAGAGAGAGAGAGAGAGAGAGAGAGAGATTGAGAGAGAGAGGGCACAGGGTGAGTTGAAGATGAAGGGACGATATCTAAAAAATAAAATCAAATTAAGGGATGAGAGAGGAATATATTGAGAGAGGGAGAAAAGGAAAGATAGATTGGGGTAAATTATCTCGCATAAAAGTGGCAAGAAATAGCAGTTCTGTAGGAAGAGAAGAGGGTGCAGGTGAGGGGGAATGAGTGAATCTTTCTCTCATTGGATTTGATCTGTGGGGGGAATAACATACACACTCAATTGGGTATCTTACCTCACAGGAAAGAAGGTGGGAGAATTTAAAAAGGGGGGGCAATAGAAGGGAGTGCAGAAGGGGGAGGAGGTAGTCAAAAACAACACTGTCGAAAAGGGACAGGGTCAAGGGAGAAAAGTGAATAAAGGAGGATAGGTTAGGAAGGAGCAAAATATAGTTGGTCTTTCACAACATGATTACCCTGGAAGGGTTATACATAATGATATGCATGTGGCCTATGTTGAATTGCTTGCCTTCTTAGGGAGGGGGTGGGGAAGAGGGGAGAGAATTTGGAACTCAAAGTTTTAAAAACAGATGTTCAAAAAAAAGCTTTTGTATGCAACTAGGAAATAAGATACACAGGCAATTGGGCACAGAAATTTATCTTGCCCTACAAGAAATTAAGGGAAAAGGGGATGGGAGGGGAGTGGGGTAACAGAAGGGAAGGCTGACTGTGGAATTGGGTAACCAGAATATATGCCATCTTGGAGTGGGTGGGAGGGTAGAAATGGGGAGAAAATTTGTAATTAAAACTCTTGTGAAAATCAATGCTGAAAACTAAATATATTAAATAAACAAATTTAAAAAAAGAAGTACATATTTTCCTTCTCCTTAGGAGTATTCAAAATCAATATGCCTTCCACAAGAAGCACCACAAAAGACAATGGATCCTTGCCAGAATGATTTGCCTCCATAGGCTTTAAGGAAGAATACATCAAGCCTTCCCTTTTGGAATTAATCTAAAACCCTTGGACTCTTGTACAATTGACAATATAGATACTCCTTTATCCAACTTGCACAAATATATTTATACATTGTAAAAACAGATGATATTACAGGACATACAAGGCAGATGCTCCCTGACTCTGTGTCTCTGTGTCTCTGTGTCTATGTCTGTCTCTTTCTGTCTCTGTGTCTCTGTCTCTGTGTCTCTATCTCTCTCTCTGTATCTGTCTCTCTCTGTGTCTCTCTGTCTCTGTCTGTCTCTGTCTCTCTGTCTCTGTCTCTCTCTTTCTCCCCTCCATCCCACTCCCTTCAGTTGTTTAAAGAGAGGGGTACATAGCCTACAACACAAAGTATGGAGTCCATTAGATCAAATAAAATTCTGCCACTTATTTCCTCTGCAATCTATGAATCTATGTCTTGGATGCTTAAACCCATTACTACTACGTTCCAATATAAATTTACCATCCCCTTCAACAAACTTCCTACAACATCCACGTGAATTTTTTTTGTACTGTGTTAGAATCATATTCTACCATGTTATTTATGAGATGTAAAATACATTTAAATAAAACTGACATCATTTATATAAGGCTATTCCAATCTTCTTGATTTAAAATCTAATGACCCACCAACACACTATGATTTTTTTTAAAAAATGACAAGTTTTGCTTGGTAATAAAACCTATTAAACAACTACTTGAATTAATTAGCTTAATAAAAATTGTGTGGTATAGTTGTTTCAATTTCCTAACCCTAGGATCCCACTAACATGGTCTCAGTTTAGACCATACTGTGGTATAAAACTATTCAAAGATATTAGGAATTGGTAGTTATGTGCATTACTCAACATACACACCAGGAAGATTGGACAATTTGCATGGAATTGGAAGAGTAAAATACCTTCAGAGCTGCAGCAGTCAGCTATTGTATTTTTTTTTTCTCTTAGGTAGTAACTAAAATTACATCTTTATCACTCTAAGGCATGCCCCTTAAGTCACAAAGGTTGAGAAAGCTCATGCAGCTGTCAAAACAACAATGCAGTTTTCTGTATTTTGTATCATGAAGTTATAGTGGTATGTTTGTAGCACAAATAGCATCTATCCTCCCATTTATTCATGTATTAATTCAACAAATATTTATTATTGCATTCAGCAAAAATCTGCAGGGAATTTTTTAAGGCCCTGGGGATACAAAAAGGAAATAAGATGGAGGCCCTATTCAAGGGAAGCTTACAGTGTAATAGTGAAGATAAGACATATATAAAAATAACTGAAATACAGACTAGATACATGTGTAGAAAATATCTGTGAGAGATTCTGGGAGAGGAGGAAAAGACAAATTCTCCAGGCATAAATGAAAGAAAAGTCTCTTCCAAAGTAAATGAGCATGTTGTAAACAAAGGCACAACATGGGAAAGATCTGGGAAGAGTGAATAATTCAGCCTGTCTAGTGGGTAAAGAAGGGTCTTGAGTGCCTAATACTCATAACAATAGCTGATATCCATCTAGGTCTCTAAAATTATATTTAAAGTCTTCATGTATTGATGTATTCAAGCCCCAACTTCACAGCCATACGAGTGGAAGCTATTTTTTTATCTTTGTTTCCCCAATACCTAACACTAAGCTTTTCACGAGTGTTTAAAAAAATGTGTGTTGATTGACCAAATGACTTCTATAATCCTAATTTCATTTCCGGTCAAAGGATTATTTGCTAATACAGTTAAGAAATAAGACATCATCTCAGATAAGCAGCCTGGTTTTTCAGAACAGAAGCACTGACCTGAGAGTCACAAGACCCCAGGAAACTATCTAGCAGTGTACCTTTAGACAAGTCTTTTAAGACATCTGAGTTTCAATGGTAATATGGGCCCACAATCTTCTCTACCTACTTCACAGGTTTGTGTGGGCAAATGAGGTCACAATTGTAATTAATACACTTGGGAGCCATAAAGTAGTAATGTGTCATAAGATTATAGATTTAAAGATGGGGGAGGGAGCCTCCTCTGAAGTATGACTTTTTCTCCAAATGAGGAAACTGAGGCCAAGAGAAATTAAATGACATTCCCAAGGTCACATATTCAACAAGTGGCTGACCTTCAATCCCAGGTATTTTAACTCCAAATCCAGATTTCTTTCCATTATGGCATTTTGCCTCTTGGTTCTTCAAGTTCTTTTAAAAATCAGTGATATAATTAGTGTGGGAATGTTGTCCATGGGTGAAGTTTACAACCTTTCACTTAAGGACTCTTAATAAGCTACTAATTTTTTTTAAAAAAAAACATAATTAATTTCCTAGGGGATAAGCCTTCTTACACTTAGGTTGGTCTAGAAGAAATAGATATAAATATCTATATCTATCTAAATATATGTGAATATATTTAGATAGATAGGATAGATAGATAAAGATAGATGAATGATGGATGGATGGATGGATGGACAGATAAATAGGTAGATAAATAGATTAGATAGATAGGTAGATAGATATAGATATAGATATATGCTATTAAGTCAACCCTGAACATCTTTATAGCTGGGCAGGATCATCAGGAGTTTATGACCATGGAAGTTAAACATTTAAGTTGAAGAAGTATTAAAGTACTAAATCTGTGGAAGGATACCCATAACAATAGTGAGTATTTAGACAATGTTTTAGTTGTTTTTCATATCTCTTACCTCATTTTTTTCACAAAGTAGCCCCATAATATTTGTGTCAGAATATTAACTATTTTATGTAGAAGAGGAAACTGAGGTTCAGAGGTGTTAAAAGTGACTTGACCAAGTCATGTAGGCAACTAAATGGCAAAGCACATAGAGTATTAGATTTGGAGTAAAGATCTGGGTTCAAAACCTGCTTCAGACTCTTATTAACTATGTGATGCTGTGTAAGTCACTTAATTTCTGTCAGCCTCAGCATCCTCACCTGAAAGATAGCGCCAATGCCATAGAGATGTAGGGAGTTTCAATTGAGTTAATATATGTAAGGTGCTTTGCCAAACTTAAGGTATAATTTAAATATATCATTGTTGTTGATTTTGTTATAATCATTTTTATTTATTTTTAATGTTTGGAATAAAACAAGTATATCTATAATATAGTAAAATAAAAATATAATTGCACATGAAACTGCAACTCTATTATTTACAACTTGCTATTCCATAATCAACATACGTATATACATATATTATATATATATATACATATATATATATATAATAGTTATCATGTAAATTTCTTTTATCCCTTCCCTCTATCCCACCCTAGAGACGGCTACTATTAGACACAAATAGGAATGTATGTTTACATGTGTGTATGTATATAAAATTCTTGTATACATAACTTCTATTTGTCAGTTCTTTCTCTGGATGCAGATAGCATCTTTCTTCATGTGTCATTTATTTTTAATTTGTGTGTGTATAACAGTTAAAATGACTTACTAAGTAGCTGAATTGGCAGATGAATTTCAGTCTTCTAATTTTAAGTCCAGCAAACTTGACAAAACATTGAGGAAAATTATAGATAGATAGATATCAGTTGAGGAATGATTAAACAAAGGAGTTTTCATTGAATATGATGCACTATTGTGCTGAATATGAACATAGCATAATAATAAATGAAGAATTGATGGGAATTTGCAAATCATACAATTATATAAAGGAACACAAGAATTAAAGACGACAAAACTCTTAATCAATACTAGGACTAATTATGACTTCAGCTAACTATGACTAGTGATGATACATGCCCCTCTCCCTTGCAAAGAAGGACATACATAGGTAGAAAATGAGAAGTTCATTGTCACGTAGGGCCAAAAAAGTTATTTATTCTGTTTAACTTTGCTTTCTTACAAGGGAAAACTATTGGTGAGTAGCTGGATGGGTTGACATGCTGGGGAAATGACAGCATGGATGAAAACTGTATCAAGTTGTAATTTTAAAAAATTGCTACTGTGGCAGCTAGGTATTATAATGGATAGAGTGCTGGGCCTGGAGACAGGAAGATTTAAGTTCAGATCTGGCCTTAGACATTTACTAGCACTGTGACCCTAGGTGAGTCACTTAACCTCTGTTTGTTTCAATTTCCTCAACTATAAAATAGGATAATAAGAGCATCTACCTCCCAAGGATATTATGAGCGTCAAATGTGATAAGTATTGTAAAATGCTTAGCACAGTGCCTGGCACATAGTAAACATTATATAAATGTTAGCTATCATGATATTAATTACATCCCACTATGTCTTACTAAAAAAAAAATCTTCATTTCTAAAGAACAAATATCCTGTTTTCCTCTGATTCTTGAAAAATAAAGGGGCGGGGGGAAGAACACACTCGTATTTGCAAAGCAAAAGAGTGATTTCAACATGGAGATTACAAAGGGATTAAGGGAGAGTTGAATTGATGTCAAAGGGAGAACAAAGGAATGAAAAGAGGAAAAGTTAAGGATGGATGGGTGCAGGGAACATATTTGGAAATGAGAGAAAGAAGGAAAATGAAAGAAGATACGAAGGAGGCTGGAGAAAATGAAAGCAGAACATGGAAGTAGGTTACTGTAAAAAGCAGGGATGGTGAATATAAAACAAGTTGATCTTTATTCTGCCCAAAGGGTCAGAGGTTGCTCCCGTGTTGTGTAGAAAACTTTATCAGTGTGAGTAAAATGCCAGCTCCCTCAGTGACAAAGGAATTTCTCGGTAGAATTACATGGATTGAAAACCTAGCCTGAGAGGCATTTTTAAAAAAAATCTTATTTTACTGAAAATATCTACTAAAAGCCAAACCTCTGTGCCCTCACACGAGGGATATAATCCAGTCATACTTGCAGCACAGGAAAAAAAATCTAAAATCTGTTGCCATTTTAAGCTCTGCCCTGACCTCTACTGTGTTGAGGTCTTTTTTCTTGTAAGGAAATTATGGCATTTGGGGACTGGCTAGTTTCATCCAATTTAAAAAAAAAAATCAGAATCACCTCAAGGTGATCTTTTCTTCTTTTTCTTGACCCTTTGCCTTTTTTCTTTCTTAAAAATAAAAAGAAAGAAAGAATGAAAAGCTGACTTTTTTTCCTTCTTTTTGTATTTCCTGAATGGCTTCCCTACTGCTAGCAGTGGTGACCTTGACGTTCTGGGAAGACTATGATGATTTTTAACAAACTTTCTGGTTGACACTGCATCTTGTCTCAACAAGATTTAGATAAGGTCTAGAGCTACACAAAACTGTGCAAGCTCAATATTGTGTAAGCATATGAATACGCATACTGAATTAAACTAAAAGAACCATGAGTATGATTGTGGATGGAGTGATTTTAGTCTCAGTGGCACCAAAAGTACTATAATGGCTCTCTTAACTATGTTAAGACACATATCATAGGTATGATTATGTTTGTATGTGGTTGTGGTTGTTATAACTATTTTTAATCAGTCTTTTATATTTTATGAGCTATTAGTGCCAGTGATGTTGCTAGAAGAGATAGGTTATAGCTCTTGTTTAATGAATTAACAAACTAACACAATTCAAAACACATTTTCAAAGAGGCCAATATGTGCCAGATACTGTTCTTGGCCCTGGGAATACAAAGACAAAATTAAAACATCCTTTTCTCTCAAGAAGCTTATATTCTGCTTGAGAGGAACAACATAATGAGCTAATACATGAGAAGGAAATAAAACTTTGAATCAAGTTCATGAGTCAAATTAATTCCACAAACATTTATGAAGTGCTTACTATGTGCCAAGTTCTGTGTTAAGTACTGTGGATACAAGGTCAAGTGCAACTGCCTAGCTGGAACAGAGAAGGAAGAATTTACAAGTTAAGAAATCCCCATTCTAGCCTCTGGTTGGGTAGGGAGCAAAGGGCAGCGCCAGTCTAACCTGTAGGCAAAATAGATTCTTGCCTACATTATATGATTTCAGAATAGCAAAATCCTTTTAGGGGAAAAAATATAAACATCTGCCCATTATTGCTTGAAATTTTTCACACTAATATAGCAAAGGCCTTTGTGGTAGGAACCATCCTCTCCTTTATAGCTATCAGATAAAAAAGAAAAAATTCTAGACTTTAGTACCAGAAGAAACCAGAGAGATCATCTAATCCTCATTATTTAATTTAGATTAAAAAAAAAACTAAGACTCAGAGAAATTAAGTTAATCCCGAGAGGGTTAATATATTATGTTCCCAACATCTTAGTGTATGTCACAATCTCAAGGACATGTGATTACTTCAGTGTAGTAGCTACAGTTATGGGAACTCTCTTTGTTATATACCTCATTTTATATATATATATATATATATATATATATATATATATATGTGTGTGTGTGTGTGTGTGTGTGTGTGTGTGTGTGTGTGTGTGTATACCTTTGTTATATACCTCAGGATAAAATATACCTTAGTATAAATTTTGTCTTGCCCTGATTGCTCATTCATTCATTCATTCAACAAAAGTATAGTTCTCCAATAAAGGAAACTCCAGATGCCTAGAAACTTGGAGAATTGGGGGAGGGATTATATTAAAAGGTGGGGTGGAGGGGTAGTGGAGGAAGAGGGAAGGCTACTTGAGAGTGGGAAGGTCATAATCAACTCTGCAAACACCTAACATTACCTAGGGCAGACTATGATACCTGAGGGGGAAGGAAGGCAGAAAAGGAATGAAGAGGAAAACAGTACAGATAGATCAGTGAAACAAAAGTCTTCTAATGCAAAGTGTCAAATTTTTCTCAAATAATTTTCCTCCAAAGGATTAGGGAAGGAATCTGAATTTTTAAAAATGTCATTAGCTTGATTAGTCATCTTGACAGCTAGATATCAGTTCACAAAGCACTAAAGAGTTGCTGATGAGGAAAAACAAAAACCAAAGAATATAGTTGAGATTCATCAAACAATGAATAGAATGCTATAGATATGGCAGATAGATATGGAATCAGTGCTTCTGAAAAGGAATACTATGATAAAGCACTTTGCAAGACTTGCTATACTGTGGATTTGATTTCAATGTGGTTTAAATACAGTCCCTTATAGCTAAAGATGTGCTGAAGATTTCCCTCTCATAGGATCATGGATTAAAAACTAGGAGGGTCTTTAAAGATAATCTAGTCCAATCTGTTCATTTTACACATGAGGAAACTGAGGTCCAGGAAGGTTAGCTTATTTCCCAAGGTCATGTGGGTAATAAACATCAGAAGCAATCTTTGAACCTAGGTTCTCTGACACTTGAGTCAGTGTGCTTTCTATTGTACCATAATACCTCTACAAAATTATATCTCATAGTGCAGGTGTACCCCACACCCACATCCTTATGGGGTTCTACTCTATAAACTTCTTTATTATCATTTCATAAAAATCACTGTGTGTCAAAAAGGGAGGGAGAGAGAAAAGGTTTTATTTTAACCTTAATCATTGTGTAAGAGCATGTTAAATGAAACCTTAAAATTATATTACCAATATATATACAATTAAATTCTCAATGAAGAAGATGTTGCCTCTAATTGACTTTTATTCATAAGCATAATTATTTGAGGGCGTTCCATCCCATTTGTTATTCCCACAAAGGAATATCTAGCTGATTGTATCTTATTTCATTCAGAGTGCAAATGAATTGGGAAATGATAGGTTTGCATTTCTAGTCACTATTCAGGAAAATTGAAAAGCCAAATCCCACTGAGGGACCCTTTAGCTTCCATGCCACTAAAGAACTGTAACACCACCATGAGGTGAATCCTGAATTGCGGCACAGTTGTGACTTGAACAGGAGTAGATGAGCTGATTCTCTAGGTATCTTTACAGATGTGAACATAATTTTAAAGGAAGTAGGAGGGATAGATAAGCACTAATATAAAAGAAATTTTACCTATATAATATTATTATATTTTAAGTCTGTTTTCCCACATATGATATGAAATCCAAGTGTAGTTGTTGCTCAGTGGAAAAAAAATGAATGCTACAATAGAATGCTAATACTAAAAGGATTACAGCTCACTACTAGAAAAGCATCAAAGTTACAGGGATGGTGTAAGGGAATCCAGTGATCATGTCTTTCTCCTGAATTATTTCCTTCTTTTTTCCATAGTGGAAAAAGCAGCATGACATCAGGGAAGAACAGTTCCACATCAACACTTTTCCCTCAAACTCAATACATTTTCAGCTGCTCACATATAACCTGGTAATATGGGTTTCCAGAAAATCCTTGTTTATTAGTTGTTACTCTTTCTTCCTGCACATGGTACAAGGAAGCATCTTTATGCACTTGTCCACCTCCAGATTGTTTTCTTTATCTTAAATTACACCTTTTTTAAAAAATTTCTACATTATCAGTAAGAGTATTCCTTTGTTTTTAATCATTTTCATATCCTGGATAAAAAGCAAATTGCTAAAGTATTTTTAAATGATCTAGAAAAAAACATGTGTTTATACATACACACATATACGCATGTGCATTAATTTAAAACACGTTTATTTCTAATAAAAATAATAAGGATTGATGTGATTTTCTGCTGTTGTCCTCTTAGGATTCACTTAGGTTCTTAATCATCCCCTTTGAGGCTCTCAAAGTCTAGGGCATAAGGTATTCATTAATTTTAGGCCTTCGACTTCATCTGCTTAATTACAAGGAAACCTGCTATCTGTCTCATTGCCAGAGCTCAGGCGCTATTCTTGATTAAAATCTTTCATTTGGAAATGCTTTCATAGCATAGAGCAGAATCAATCAGCGTTCAGGGAAACAGAGCTATTGTCAGCATCAAGTGCTTTGCTAACTGAAGGGAGCAAACATGGCATGGGGAGAATTGGTGCCACTGAATGGATTTGAGTGATAGTAGAAACTTAGCTGAAGCATTTCTAGGACTTCCCCTATTAGTGGAATAAGCAAATGAGGTTTCTTCCTGAGGAACAAAGCCTAAGTACAGACACAGGCATTGGGAAAAGAATAATATCCTACCCCTCATGGCTTCAAAGCTAAAGTTATTTTTTCCCGGCTAAATATAGGTATCTTCATCATCATAAGAATGAATATTTATATACCACGTTAAAGTTTACAAAGCTCTTTCCACATATTAACTCCTTTAAGCCTTGCAACAAATATATGAGGTAGGTGTTACAGCTATTATCATCCCTGTTTTACAGATGAAGAAACTGAGGTTCAACCCAGGGTCACACAGCTAAAGAGCGTCAGAAACGACTAAACAAAAGTCTTCAAGATTCCAAGTCTGAACTCTATTCATTACCCTTCTATTTACACTGTCAAAAAGACTATACTGCCTAATAAGGAAGTCGGGCCTCCAACTCCAGTAACAAACATATTAGGGACTTAATAAATGTCCACTGAATTATTTTGAAATACAGCAGCTGACAGACATGAAATGGTTCCTTTTTTCCCTCTTTCATATTGTAGATAATCTTCAGACCTTGGATTTTATAATTGTTCTTGACTCTGTATTGTTTGTTTTTGTTTCATTTTTATCACAAAAGTTTTTTTTTTCTGTACAATATTTTTTCTTCTTATTGTTTTTATTATGTATGTTCTGGCTTTGTATTTTTTCCCTTTTGGATTTAGCATTGTCCTAGATGCTTAAAGACGCCAAAGGCTGAGTGGGATGTCACTGATATTTGGGTGGGGGAGGGTGGGGAAGAGGGACAAAGCTTTATCAGGAATAGTGCTTTGTGGAAAATAAGTTGTGCCTATACTAAATAATTCCCTTAAATAACATGCAGTGAAAATTGCTGTAAGTTCTTGGCTACTTAAAAAAATTTTTTATTGTATTGGTTCTATAAAGGTAATAAAATGACAGAAAAAATACAAGTAACATTTGCTTGAGAGCATTTTGAATATTTTAATTTATCTCTTCATAGTCAATTAAAAATTTTTGGTTGATTTTTAAAACTAAATAAAATAATTCTAAGACTGGAAAATAGGTCCATCAGTCATTTCCCTCTGTCCAGACTTCCTATGCATACAGAAAGTCTCAAATCTAATTCTAATATAAATGTTGAAGTACAGTTGGTATAGTAGATGTTCTTTCTACAAATCAATTTTTGGAGTCACCAACCTACTTATATGGAAATGAATATATTTGACTGGGATTCCATTTATTATCTATGAATATGTGAGTGATACTCCTTTTGGGTTTTGATGCATTCTTTATGCTCATTGGAATCTTCTTTGAAGAGAAAGTGGGAACAGATTAAAAATTCATACTTGCAGTACCTGAATGTGTATGAAGGATTTAGAAATATTAACATCAGGGAAAAGTAATACACACCATCATATTCTTCACATTATTAGCTTTGTACTCATGGTAGAAATTATTCTGAGACTTTATTCCCCAAACTATCACTTGCCTCTATTTTAACAGTTTCTCAATCCTGATAAAGTGACCACACAAGAGAATTGAGCCTGAATGGCCACCAAGTAGCTTAGGTAAATGCCAGAGGGACTTGAGGAACAAATGTCTACTTAAACCCTTGGGATGAAAAAGCTTTACACAGGCTCTTTATCACATGCCTCCCTGCCCAACCTCCTGCCAGAAAAAAAAAAAGAAATACATGTATTACCTACTTAGAGGAGTCTGTTCTGAGTTAACTATTGAAATGCCACATTGTTTAGAAATATGAAATAATATGCCCTAAGTCATTAGATGAAAACCCGAGTAATTATAGGTTTCCACGTGGGTGCTTTAATCTCATTGGGATAGATACTCGAGTGCATTGTACAAATTCTGAAGTGGGATCTATTTTTATTGAAATGGTTTTTTGAGCATCCATTATGAGCTCAGCATATAACAAAAATGAAAATTATTTTCCTAAAAATACAAGTTGCTGCCCTGTGAACTTCAAGGGGTTTAAGGTAAAAGAAGGGTAGAACAGGTTGGGGTTTGTGGCTCCTACATGCCTAAAGGTGGGTCTGGGTACTTTCAGGACTAGTTAACATGTAGATGATTTTTAGTATGATTCTCTTGACTTCTATGATTCACACCTTAATTATTCTTCAGAATTTCCACTTGCCTCTATCCACATCTGTTGGGATGTTTTAGACTTATTAAGATATTCTATTTGGCAGTATATGTTCTGTTGGAACTGGGAATTATGTCCAGTTTTCTTAGCCTGAAGTTTTGGTCAAACCTACATTCCTTGCCTTCCAGGACAAGGTTCACAAAGCAGCAATTTGATATTTGTAGCTCTTAAGAATTCAAATCCAGAAAGGAAACAAAAAAATTAAAAGAGCTTTCAAGAAGAAACAAAGTTGGATTACATATGTGGGCAAGTGGTTAAGTAGTCATCAGAGATGAATGAGTAAAACTGATGAAGCCATAACAGGGCATAGAGGAAAAAAGCAGAGAAGATGGGGGCGGGGGGAGGGTTCAGAAGCAAGAACAATAAACATGATTTATATTATGCTTAGTTTTTAAAGTCCTTTTCCAAGGAATTAGGATATGCATTCCTTGATGAATAGCACATTCGTATGGCATTCCTTGTAATACAGATTTTAGGGTTCATAGGATTTGGAGCTAGAAAGGATGCTTGAAATCACCTAGTCTAACCTCTTCAATTTACAAATGAGGATCATTTACCCAGAGAAGGGCTATAGCCTGCACAAGATGTCAAGGGAACAGTGAGATGTACTAGACAGAGTGCTAGAAGTGAGAGTCAGAAAGGACAAGGCTTGAATACCATCTTCAACAATAGTTGTGTGACCATAGGCAAATCACAACCTCTCTGAGCTTCTTCACCTCTAAAATGAGGATAATAATGGCACCTACCTCGGACGATTCCTGTGGTTAAAGGAGATACATCTATAAAGTGTTTTGCAAACCTTAAAGTTTTTATAAATATTTCCTATTAAATAGAAGAATTGAAGTTTGGAACCAGGTGCTCTGGCTACAAAGGTAGAACTCTTCCCATCGCAGTGTGCTACCCTTGATAAAATAAAGTAGTTTAACCCTCTCTCGTTGTATTTGAATCTGGAAAGCAGAGCCCTAATGAGGGATTGGGGTGAAAGGAGGGGTCCTACTCTCGGGCATTGAATTTAGAATTTGCTGACTTTATTTGAAGTCCCTTAGCTAAATAGAAATAAGCAGAGTTTAGTACCTTGTAAGCAAGAATAACTAGTTAAAATAGAAAGTCATTAAATGTAGGGGTTGAGAGATCAGTGAACTTCTGCCTCCTATGCCTTGCCTCACTAAGTGTACTCCTGAGAAGCACCAGCATCACAAACTATCTGTGCCTGTGCCATGCTCCCTTTCCAAAGCACAATAGAAGATTGATCAATTAGGTACTTAAAAAAAGTTCTAGTTATATTTCCTCTGGAGAAAAATGGGAGTGAACTACAGAAGCCCAAAGGTCTCTCCTATCAAGTAAGTAAATACTTATTATGCACCTACTGTGTGCTAGACTTTATGGTAGGTGCTAACAATACAAAGACAAAAGCCAAATTCTCCCAGCCCTAAAGAAGCCTAGATTCTATCAGGGGAGAGAGCATGTAAACACAGATATGTATGTATATTATGTATGTATGTGTGTAAAAATATGTTTGTATTTATATGTGTGTGGGCATATATTGAATAGAACTCCAGTACATAACACATGTACTCGAAGACATAAAGACATAAAGTCACAAAAACTTTAATTCAAAAGTACATAGTTTTGTTGAGAGATAATTCTGACAACCCACTGACTAGTTTGTTTTTCATGGTTTAGAAGTAAAGTCTCATTTCTTCCTTGACAGCCTGTAGTCAGAAATATTTAATGTACCACAATTTGGCTGAAAGTACAGAAATTTCCTTCTATGTTACAAAGACAAACAAACAAACAATAAAGCAAGTACTTCCACAGGTTTTTCCCCATCCCAGATAATAATATGAGAATTTTCCATTATCGGGTGGTGTTTCTTTTTATCTACACATCCTCGATGTGTAAATCGTGCAAAACACTCAAGAGATCTGTCAGTAATGAATTCTCATACCTTGACATGGCAAAGGGCAAGGAAATCAAATCACCATTCTAATATGGTAACAAAATATGAAGGTAACCAGAAAAACTACTTTAAAGATTTCTAAAGTTACAAGGAAGTGGTCTCACTTAGGTAAGATATGAAGTGAGATATCTGCCTTTTTTTTTACAGGAACACCTAGGTTAAAAAAATGCTGCATCTATGTTTAAAGCAGTTGGTGTGAATATATATAAAAAAGTTTCTCTTACTTTAATTTAAAGTGTTATTTTTCTAACTATCTGACAACCCACATAAATTCAGAACTGCTTTTATGGTGCTTTTCCATTATTTTTTGTTGCTTGCTAATTACTTTTCTTGCCCAATTTCATTTGCAGTTTGAATAAATAAACTGTTAGTTTCTGCCTGCAGGTTATTGTAGGAATAGTCAATATGCAGCCATAATAAAATCATAAATTTCTTTGAACAGGCAATTTCCAACATATCCTTCCACAGAGGGTTTTTAAATTTCTACTGTTAGAGAAACAACTTTATGAAACCTGGAAAGTTTTTATGCTAATTTCTAAAGCTGGGATTAAATGAGGATAAAATCAAATGATTGGCCCCTAGTCCTAGGCACTAAAATAAAGTAATTTCAATATTTTTATTGTAGTCCCCTGGGGGATTTTCTCCATATGTTTGATAGAAAATGTTTCTAAACATGACAAAGTGGGAAACACTGGATTTGGTGGGTATCCAGCAACTTTAGGACAAAGTCTGTGTCTTTTAACCCAAACAGATAAAACAATCTGCCTAGTAACCCATTCATGTGGTTAAGCCCCTCATTTGACAGATTATCCTCCCCACTAAGTATTCTCATCAGTTTAGATGAGCAAAAGTAGTACGCAGGGATAATCTTTGACTATATCAATCATTATTTCTGCCCCCCCCCCCCCGTTCCCATAGAATCAATTACCAATCAACCAGCAAGCATTAATTTTGTATTACATGCCAGCCAAAGTTCTACCTTCTGGGCATAGAAAGATAAAAACGTGATGAAATTATGCCTACTTTCAGGTACCTTATATTTTATTGGGAGTGATAGGAACATATATAAATAGATATTCAAGAAATATGTTAGATAAATGGAAAGTATGCAAAGAACACTTAACATCCTTAATAGAACTCTAATAGCCCACTCTACCAGGGAGCTGAGAAACCAGTCAAGGAAAAAAAAGAGTTCAATTAAAACATAGTAAAGCATAGGAAGTATCATACTAATATTGACGACAAAGGTATTCACTGGGGAAATTTCATTCCTAGTCCTGCTTGTGTGTTGACCAAACCCACCCTTTTGAATATTCAAATTCATGCAGAACAATGTCCATTAAAAGATAGGCAGTTGTACATTGATTAAATGACAAAGCAGGGCAGATATGATGATAGGAAAATTAATCAGGATAGAACTGAAATTTCTCCAGTCACATTCTGCCGTTTGAAACCCAAAGCAAATTTCATTGTCACTCTTATATTCATCATCATTATTATTAGAAAATTAATGTCTTATTCCAGTGCTTTTTGGTGGCAGGGAGGTTATCTCAGGTTCTTGAAAGTAATAGCGTGGAGTTCAAACCTGGTGGTAAGTGCCACGCTTAGAGAGCTTCAGTGACATTGGCCAGGTGATGGACTACTTCATGGTTTTCCCAAGGATAAATCAAGCTAAGTTTGAAATGTCTCCTCACCAGGGTGGATTTGGGGTGATACCTTTTGAGCCAATAACTTTGGAAGGTAGTGACAGAGACCCAGGAGTTCTTTTTCAGCTTTTCAGGGTCAAAAGAAGGACCTTCTCTCCTCTTGCCAGCATGTTTAGGGCCCTTTCCTAACCTGATACTTTATTCCACTGAATCCCCTGTCAAGTGCAGCATGGGGTGATGGCTGACCCACACCTCCCCCTTTCTTCAGGGGCTGGGAAATAAATGTTGGACTGGTCCCTTCAGACTCCCCACTGCTTCTGTGTTTTAATAACTCTCAAGCGTACAGAGGTGCAGACGTTTCCATTTCTGTGGAAGGCTAGGAAAGGGAGGGGTTGAAAGTATTTAAGAAGAAGAATATGTTTATTGAGAAGGGTCATGCTGCGGGGGTCATGTGTCTAAAAATTTTGGGATAATTAGGCTAAGCTTTGCATAAACATCAGAAGTTTGGGAAGTTTATATGAACTGAATTCAGACTTTTTTCAGGTCATTTGCACATTCCTACTGGGAGAAGCATGAAGAGGCTGCCTTAATGAGATGCAGTGATATTATCGCCATTTCATATGGAATGTGTGAGAGCTGAAGCAAGTACATGGGGAAATGACAAAAAGTGTAAAGGAAAAAAACACAATGGAGGACAGTATGGAAAGTTTGTATGAAAAAAAATGTAGAAGAAAAGTTAGAGTAAGAAAAGATCTTCCTGCCAGTGGGCATGGATTATAGAAAGAAATAACAATAACCAAAACTATTTATAGTACTTTAACTTTCAGTAACCATTTTCCTCACAATTGTTCTGTGAAGTTGGTTGTGAAAGTATTATTATCTTCACTGAAAAAAAATGATTTGCTGGGGAAGCTAGGTGGCGCAGAGAGTAGAGCACCGGCCCTGGAGTCAGGAGGACCTGAGTTCAAATCCAGCCTCAGACACTTGACACACTTACTAGCTGTGTGACCTTGGGCAAGTCACTTAACCCCAATTGCCCAGCCTTCCTCCCTCAAAAACAAAACAAAACAAAACCAAAAAATGATTTGCCTAAAGAACAGGTCTGACTAGGTCCCTCCACGTCAATAAACTCCAGTGGCTCCCTTGCACCTATATAATCAAATGCAAAGTTCTTTGTTGTGTATTTAAAGCCCTTCACATTGCATCCTCCCCCATGTCTTCCATCTGCCTTTTGAGCCCCATTAAATGTCCTTCTCACAATCAACAATCCGGGTAAAATCTTCCTCACAGAAGACACTTCATCTTACATCTCTGTATTTTTGCACAGGCTGCCCCTAATTCCTGGAAGACATTCCCCACTCTTTACACACACACACACACACACAAACACACACACACACACACACACACACACACACACGATTATAGATCTAGAAAAGGAAGGGACCTCTAAGACTAACTCTTCGAAACCCTCATTTTACAGAAGAGAAAACTGAGGCCCAAGGACAGTGAATGATTTGTGCAAAATCATACAGGTAGGAAATACCAGAATGTGGGTTTGAATCCAGGTCCTCGAAATTGAGAGCCATTGTATTTTCTCCTGCATGAAGTTTTACAATTAGTTATTACTAATTTCTATTAACTAAAGGTAAATACAGTCTGAAATGAGGGAAAAAAATGTATTAATTTAAAAGAAATAGCGGTTCTACTTTCAAATACACAAAGTAAAGGTAACTGATAGAAAAAGTTTAGTTGTTGCTGTTATTTTCCCAGTAGAAATCCAATGAGGGTGAATTTAATGAATTGCTTAGACTCATTTCCAATTAGCAACATCATTTGCATCTAAACAATGAATGTACTGATAATCTTTTTTAAAACAGTTTATCTTCTTAAGTAGTGTTTCTATTAGTATAGCACTTTAGGGTTTGAAGAGTTTCAAATGCATTATCTTATTAGCAAAACTGTGCTTTTGAGTTAGGTAGTACAAGTATAATACTGACTTAATAAAAGTGGCAAATGAAGCTCAAAAGAGGTTAAGCAACTTGCTCAAGATGACACAACTGGTGAAACAAAGAGCTAGGGCTCAAATATAGGTCTTCTGATCCCAAATCCAAAGCTTTCCCCTCACCCCAATAAGATGCTTTCTATAATGGAGATATGACTAAACATGACCTTTATGTCAGATCACCAATTCCCAGAGTTGTGTACGTTTCCATCCTTCCACACCCAAGCATGATTTCTCCCTGAAGCGAGCCAATGTCAAGCCAAACACCTAGTCCTGGTGCCTTGCCTGTAGGTCTTTCATTGTACAATCACTAACTGCAAAACACTGTCCATGTTTCCTGAAGGGTTAAAGGGCCCTCTACTTACTCGTATATACCACGAAGAGTCTATACAAGTGGTGTCAAACGTGATACACAGGCTACATGCAGCTCACAACACTCCAGAGTGTGGCCCGAACCAGATTAAAATGTAATTGGAAAATATTTAACAAAATAAATAAAAATACAATAAAACATAGATAATATTGCATTTTAAAACTAAACCAATATTCTGCCCACAGGAATCCTTATGTACAGATTAGTAGCCCCTACTCCTAATAGAGTTTGACACCATTGGTCTATACAATCTTCTGGTAAGACTGGCCACCTTTTTGATTTTCAGTCACCAATCATATTGGAGGCAGCCACAGTCATAGGAGATGAATCAAGACTTTCCCATGTCTTCTCAGTAGGGTGCTAATGTGCATGTTTACCTCAACCAATCAATTATCCAATTGACAATATGTTCTAGGAACTGTTCTGGGAGCTGTGGATACAAAAACCAAAAATGATATAGTTCCTAACAGAAACCTTCAGAAAACAGTTAATTCCTTGAAATCTCCTCATGTTAAGTCAACTTAAGGAACTCATCAAAATCATGAAGGTCTCCCCAAAATAACCCTCCTTAAAGAGCGATAATTTGGGAATCAGAGCCGTAGGTTTAAAATCCTAACTCTAAATTACTAAATCTAACTTTGGTTACTGTGACCTTGGACTGGTTTCCATATTACCTCTTTTCTGTTCAACCCTTCCCCACCCCAGCTGAAATGATTATTAATTATAGTTCTGCCATGTCATCTAGTCTCCATGAAATTTGCTTTATGGATCACTATGCAAAAGCAAACTTTGGTCCAGTCCAGCACAAGTTGAACCACCAAAGATTCTCATATTTTGTTAATATAGAGTATAATGAATCCAGAATCATTCTACAATACAAATCTGGAAAAAGAGATAAGAAACAGAGTAAGAAATAGGACTCCTATGTAATCATAACAATTAGCATTTATATACTGCCTATTAGAGACCATGCAGTTCACTAAGCACCCTTACAAATATTATCTCATTTCATCTTCATGACAACCCTGAGAGGTAGGTCCTATTATTAGCTCCATTTTGCAATTCAGGAAACTGAGGTTAAGTGCCTTGCCCAGGGTCAAAGGGGTAAGTATTTAAGGCCAAATTTGATCTTAGGTTGTCCTGATTACAGGCCCAGAGCTCTATCCTCTGTGTGGACTAGTTGCCATGCTGTATAAAAAGACATGAAAAGAGATACTGAAAGGCCCACTAAAAGGCATTAACAGACTATTGTCCAGAAACAAGAATGATATTAAATGAAGTTGGTGGTTAAAAGGAAATTAAATAAAATGTGTGGTATGGGTATATTCTGAGGGGTTTTTTGTTTGTTTTATTTTTTCAAAAGCCGGTATTTGATAGAGTTGGTTAGTATAGTCCGAGCACGGCATCACTCATCCAGTCCAATCCATAAAGGAAATAAATCTGCCCCATAAAATATTTGACAGATGTTTGTCTAGCCTCTAATTGAAGACTTCATGGAGGCTAAAGACCCCTCTAGGCATCTCATTCTACTTTAATAAGCAATAATTGTTAAGAAGTTTTTGTTTTCTAGACATCAAGTCTCAATTGGGCTCTTTGTAAATTCACCAATTTCTTCAAGTGTTATCTCACATCCTGGGTTTTGATCCACTTAGTTGATAACCTGGTACAGTGATTTATCTATTTACTGATTTTTTTTAATCTGGACCTCAGTAGAATTTAAGCTTTTTATTTTGTCTTTTTGTCCCCAGGACCCAACACAATGCTTTATACATAGTATATATCTAATATGTACTTTCAGGGATTTCATTACTTTTATATTTATTATTATTATACATGAACATATATATGCATGTATGTATAAGTGCATACATATATGTGTTTATGCATATACACACTTATAAGAGTACATATTGTCTCTTAAGGTAAAATTTTATACCTTTGAAGGAAATAATATTTCATTTTTATCTTTGTATTTAGCAAGGTACCTAAAACATAGTGGTTGTTTGTTGATTGACATAAAATTAATCAAAAAGTTAGTTAACCAGCTTTTATTAAGTGCCTACTATGCTTCAAGCACTATGATAAGCACTGGATTTACAAAGAAAGGGGGATAATAGTCCCTGTTCTCAGTGAGCTAACAGTCAAATATAGGAGAAAATATGCAAGTAACTCTGTACAAAGTAGATACACACAGAAGAAATTGAAGGCAATCTTGGCACCAAGACTGAGGTTGAAGACTGGGAAAGGCTTCTTGTAGAAGTTGGAACTTGTATTGCACTTGTCTGTTTTTGAAGAGGACCATGACATCAGGCAAATGATGACATGACTTGCAGTTGACTCTGATTGGAGTGAGGGAGGTCTGTGCAAGATCACCAGCCTCACTTTCTCCTCCAGAGCCAGAGAAGTTGGAACATAGCTGAATTTTGAAGGAAGTCAAGGAAGCTAAGAGGCAGAAATGATGAAGGAAAGTATTCCAGGTACAGGAGTAATCCAAGTGGTAACTAAGTACATGAGAGATACCAAAAAGATAAGAGAAAATCTTCCAGTATATTAGGTAAATACTTTATTTAGAGATTATGGGGGAAAAAAGAAAATAAGAATCACTCACTTTTAATGAGCACGAAGTGATCATAGGATTTTAGAAAGGTTCATAAATTAAGTGCTAAGAGATCTTAGAGGTCATTGAGTTCAAGCTTCCATTTTACAGATAAGGAAACTGAAGTTAAGTGTTTACTTGAAAGATAATGAAATTATGGATCCATCAAAATCAAAATACAGGTGAGCTACTGTTATCCAGTGATATAGAGAGGAAATAATAGAAAAGTTTTCCCCTGGAAAAGTTTATAATCTAGTAAAAGGATAATTTATTCATAAAAATAACTGTAAAATGTTTGAAAATGATTAAGTACATAATAAACAGATTTGCTATTTTTAATTGAGAAATTATTTACAGCAGCCAGGAAATATTTTAATTAAATTATGCCCACCATTAGAGATGCCCACAAACACAAAAGCTCCTACGTTGTTTCTATTTCCCCCTCTAGCCTTTGCATATCATACTTTATAATGTTATAAAACTTCTTTTTGAAAACAGTGCATATTTTGAGTAGGCATACTTGGCCATAGAGACAGCTATCCATGTAGCTACCCACAGGTTGTAGCAGAGATTAATTAAAATAAAATTATTCCACGTCTTTCGAGTATTTATCAAAGTTTTCAGACCTTCATGCAAGGGGCTCCCCAGTACTTCCAGGATCAAACATAATGTTTTCTGTTTGGCATTTCACACTCTTCATAACCTAGTCCATTAACGCCTTTCAAGTTTTCTTATACTTAACTCCCCTCCAAGTACTCTATGCTCTTTTCTTCTATTCATCCATATAATAGGCCTATTTGGTATTCTGCATACAACACAGTCCGTCTTGGCATTTGCCTTCCCCCATGCTCCCTTTCGTTACATCTTAACATCTCTGGTTTTATTCCTTATTTAAATCTAATCTTCAATATGAGGACTTTCCCATTTACTTTCTGTACTCCCTAGCCCAGTATTTCCCAGGTAAAATATCTGTCATCTATTCATTATATCTCTTCTCTGTACCTAGGCATTTAAAAGTCTTCCCCTCATTCAAATTTAAGGTCTTTCAGGCTGAAGTTGTGTTTTTCCTTTCTTTGTAGCTGTAACCTTTAGCATAGTACCTAGCACAGGCATGGGGAACCTGCAGCCTCAAGGCCACATGTGGCCCTCTAGGTCCTCAAGTGTGGCCCTTTGACTGAGTCCAAACTTCCGCGTAGCCTCAAAGCCACAGCTTTCCCATCCCTGGCCTAGCACATTTATTCAATCGTTTTTCAGTTGTGCACGACTCTTCACGACCTCATTTGGAGCTTTCTTAGCAAAGAATACTAGAATGTTTGCCATTTCCTTCTCCAGCTCCTAAAGCAAACAGGGTTAAATGACTTGTCCAGGGTCACACAGCTAGCAAGTATCTGAGTCCAGATTTGAACTCAGGAAGATGACTCTTCTTGACTCTAGGCCTGGCCTCTATCCACTGCATCACCTAGCCGTCCCCCTCTCTAGAACACAAGAAGTGCTTAATATTTTTTTTTGCTTGACTGACTGACCAACTGAGTACCATAGATTCCAGTTTGGCTTGATAGGAGGTAAGGCTTTTTTTTCTTTCTTTATTTTTTAAAGCACCCCTGTCTATGATATACATTTTAAATGATCATTCTAATCTTAAGTATTAGCTAGTAAACCCCATTAAAAAGTGCTCAATGTCTTATATTCTCATTTATGTGTAAGTTCAAGAGGGAAATTTTGTCCTTCAACATAGGTAAGTCTTCAACAAATCTAATAAGTACAAGAATAAAGAATCAGATTTTTTGTTTGATTATCGATTTGAATTGACGTTATCTATGTTCCAGTTGTGTGACTATCATTTGTGAGCAGTTATTTATTATCAGATACATGTGTTCTGTATGTAGGCAGTAGGGCAGGCTCAGACTTTTTCATCTCTTACCGGAATGGCTTGGTGAACTCCTGATTCACTTTGGAGCTATTTTACCCCAATGTATCCAGACTTTCTTTCAATAATCAGATCTCTGAAGGACGCATAATTAGATAATAGAAAAAGAAAAAAAAACCAACAGGTCCAAGCATCTCTGCATGCATAAATTAGAAATTAATAAGGCATTAATTTCATTTTGTCTAATGTTAATATAAACTAAAATTCATTTGCATTTGTAGCACAAAGCACCAGGCATAGATTACTAGTGATTTGGTATACTGAGACACAGAGATAGACCATCATAAAAGCTATAAATGCTAAATATTACTTAGGTCTATCTAAATAGTCACGGGGATAATTGCTTTGTATCTGCCCCACAGCTACTTAATATTCTTCTGAGGTCAGTTTCCTAAGCCATATGCCTGACTACAGTTAGCCAAGGCAGTTTGTAGGAGCTCTGAATAACAATAATATATGAAAAGCTTTACCATCTATAATTGTTAATAGGCCACTAGTGGCCACCAGCTCAAGAATAAAAACTGGGATGCCTCATCACAAGTAACACACAGCTGGTCGATGTTCTGCTGATGTAACATGACCTTGATCTCAGCAACAGGAAAAAAAAAGATAAGTGTGGCAAAATCATTAATTCCATTCTCACAATCCGCATTTGTGGGCAGCCAATGACATCATCTATCAGGCAAGGGGAAAGTTGTTTAGGAACATTTTGGTTTATTTTTTCTGTCTCCTTCTCTGCTCCCCAGCACCCCTCTGAAATAAAAGCAGGTTGGTAGGGTCGTTTGTTGCTCTGTCTAGAGAAGATTTATAATCATTGTTCTATGCTGCCTGCATAATACATAAGCTTTGGGAATATTCCACATATATGCCTTTCTACTTGCCATAAGTAGAATATTGGCAATCACTGAATTAATGTACACTTGACCTGTTTGGAAATCGGAGGTCAAGGTCACCCAAGACCCTAGAGTGAAGCCACAAAGTGTTTTTGATTTCCAGTGGCATCTGACATTTTTATCATTTGAACTGAGTTTATGTAAAATGATTAACCTGTTACAGTTCAGCAGACAGATCTCTGAGAAGCAAAAATCTTGAATTGACTTTTCGCTCATTTTGAGTGGTTTCCTCCTAAGCTTGGAACAGTATTTTTAACCACTGAAAACTGAGCTAGTCTTGCCATTAACCCCTAGATATAAGCATAGCTCTCTCTACCACTATATCCAATGAAATGAAAGTCTAGAAATGCATTGAAAAAGAAATAACTACAAGGTGATGGCTGTAATTCTTGTTGCCAAATATTTGCAGGAATTCTGTGTCTATAATATATGTTTAGATGACACGCAAAAAGCTCTTTCACTGAGGCTAATAAATTGTCCTGATCAAGATATGTTGGTGTGCAAGATAACTAGTACTTAATATAAATTACTGACTGATTGGGAAAGGCAGGAGCAATTTTTTAAAAAATGGACCATCATTGAATGTGGCATTGCATCAAATACGAAAAGAAGGTGTCATCGTCCTCCAAATATCTACCATTTTTAACTTTACAAAAGTCTACCATTAGAAACACATTGCTTTGGGAAATTTTTTTTTTTCTCTTTTGGTCTTCAAGATTTTTCTGTTTAGACTATAAATACAATGCAATGCTGAAACTTGTACTTTCATTTATCAGATCACTTTTCAACCATTATAGCTAACTGAGTTCGAGGAGCAGTGAGAATGAGAAACAGGGTAAAATGTCTCTTCTCCAGTAGTATAAGTCAGAACTTATATGAGAATTGGTCAGGAAAAGTAGAAATAATTGACTAACTTGGAGAAAATAAGTGTTTGCCAAGAAGAATAGATTTAAGAATGCAGTACTGAGGCCAGAAATTCAAGAGGATGAGAGTACTAGAGGATTTAGTAGGAAAAAAAAATTATTGAATTATGTTGGTTCAAAGTTAGTAAATTCTTGATAGAAGACATTGATATAGCAAGGGGGTAATATGGGAGTAGATAGCGTGAAGTCTGATCAGTGGTTATAAGAGAGAAAAGATGGGTGAAGAAGTTGCTGGACATATTTCAATAGAAGATCTAGAAAATAACAGGGTAGTTACTAGTTACAGAAGGGTATTAGACAGGAATATGCAAATTATGGTTCAAACAAACATAAGTAAATTATCGAAATCCTCAGATGTCAAAAGAAAAGGTATGAGAAACAGGAAGAGGCAGAGAAATCTCATTATAGAGAAATAATATCTGTGGAGCCTCCAGGAAAGGATGGCCCAATATGGCAAGCATGGTAGATTGCTGTCACAGTCAAAGGAGCCAATGAAGACAATAGCAAAGAATTGAAATATTTTATTTTTAGAAACTATGAAAGGCAAATTGAGTATCTCAGTGTCTTAGTGAAAGGGATATTAAACTGTCCCAGTGGGTGGCAGAATGTGATACTAAGAGAAAAAGGAAGAAGTTGGATCATTACACCCTTGAAGCTACTTTATTTAAGAGGTTAAGGCTCTTCTTATAATAGGTAAGAATGAATCCCTCTGAAGAAGAAACAGATTTTGGTATTCTAAGAAATAGGTAAGAATTATAAAATATCGAAATTGTAAGGGACTTCTTTGCCCATATAGTCCAATCTATAGCTGATAAAGAACTCCTAGTCCTATTGTTAAGGAAAATAAATCCACTTTCAGATAGCTCAAATGGTTAGAAAGTTGATTTGCTTTTCCTCTCATGTTGAGACTAAATTTGCCCCCTCTGAAAATTCTATTCTTTGATTCTAGTACCAAGGCCAAGCAAAAGTAAGTATAATTCCTTATCCACAGCTATGTGGCAAGAGGCAGGTAGGTATCATGAGGTAGCTAGGTATCATAAGGAAGCTGCCATGTGATACAAAGTTTAGAGCACTGGACATAGAGTCAGGAAGACCTGAGTTCAAATCCAGATTTAGGTAGCTGTGTGACCCTGGACAAATCACTTAACCTCTGCCTGTCTCAATTTCCTTATTTCTTTTTTTTTTTTTTTTTTTTTTCTTTAAGTAATACCTATTTATTTGAAAATAAATATACAAACCCAGTTGCTAGATTACTTACACTGCTAAAGAGTTTTCGTTTATAAAAAGTAAATGTTTTAGATGTGTGCTTATAAGGTATAATTATTTTTTTTAATGCAATTTATTTATTTAACATATTTGGTTTTCAGCATTGATTTTCACAACAGTTTGAATTACAAATTTTCTCCCCATTTCTGCCCTCCCCCCCACTCCAAGATGGCGTATATTCTGGTTGCCCTGTTCCCCAGTCAGCCCTCCCCTCTATCACCCCCCTCCCCTCTCATCCCCTT
Source organism: Trichosurus vulpecula (assembly GCF_011100635.1). Classification (NCBI taxonomy): domain Eukaryota; kingdom Metazoa; phylum Chordata; class Mammalia; order Diprotodontia; family Phalangeridae; genus Trichosurus; species Trichosurus vulpecula. Next base: position 67,370,912 of record NC_050579.1, read on the forward strand.
TTCCCTTCCTTTCTTGTAGGGCAAGATAAATTTCTACGCCCCATTGCCTGTGTATCTTATTTTTTAGTTGCATACAAAAAGTTTTTTTGTTTTTGAACATCTGATTTTAAAACTTTGAGTTCCAAATTCCCTTCCCTCTTCCCTTCCCACCCACCCTCCCTAAGAAGTTGAGCAATTCACCTAGGCCACACATGTATTATTATGTATAACCCTTCCACAATATTCATGTTGTGAAAGGCTAACTACATTTTGCTCCTTCCCAACCCATCCCGCTTTATTGAATTTTCTTCCTTGACCCTGTCCCCTTTCCAAAGTGTTTGTTTTGATTACCTCCACCCCCATCTGCCCTCCACTCCATCATCCCCCTGCCTTTTATTTTTTTTTTTATCTTCCTCCCTCTTCTTTCCTGTGGGGTAAGATACCCAACTGAGTATGTATGGTATTCCCCCTCAGGCCAAATCTGATGAGAGCAAGGTTCACTCATTCCCCCCTCACCTGCCCACTCCCCTCCTCTCCTAGAACTGCTTCCTCTTGCCACCTTTATGGGAGATAATCCACCCCATTCTATCTCTCCCTATCTCCCTCTCTCAGTAAGTTACTCTCTCATCCCTTAATTTCATTTTATTTCTTTTAGCTATCTTCCCTTCATCCTCAACTCACCCTGTGTCTGCTCTCTTTCTTTTACATATATATATATATACACATACATACACATACATACATATACACATAGATACATGCATACATACACATTCACTTATATATATACATAAACATATATATATGCATATATATATATGCATATTCCCTTCAACTACCCTAATACTGAGGTCTCATGAATCATACTCATCATCTTTCCATGTAGGAATGTAAACAAAACAGTTCAACTTTAGTAAGTCCCTTGCAATTTCCGTTTCTTGATTACCTTTTCATGCTTCTCTTGATTCTTGTGTTTGAAAGTCAAATTTTCTATTCAGTTCTGGTCTTTTCACTGAGAAAGCTTGAAAGTCCTCCATTTTATTGAAAGTCCATATTTTGCCTTGGAACATGATACTCAGTTTTGCTGGGTAGGTGATTCTAGGTTTTAATCCTAGCTCCATTGACCTCCGGAATATCGCATTCCAAGCCCTTCGATCTCTTAATGTAGAAGCTGCCAGATCTTGGGTTATTCTGATTGGGTTTCCACAATATTCAAATTGTTTCTTTCTGGCTGCTTGCAGTATTTTCTCCTTGATCTGGGAGCTCTGGAATTTGGCAACAATATTCCTAGGAGATTTCTTTTTGGGATCTATTTGCGGAGGCGATCGATGGATTCTTTCAATTTCTATTTTGCCCTGTGGCTCTAGAATATCAGGGCAGTTCTCCTTGATAATTTCCTGAAAGATGGTATCTAGGCTCTTTTTTTGATCATGGCTTTCAGGTAGTCCAATAATTTTTAAATTCTCTCTCCTGGATCTATTTTCCAGGTCAGTGGTTTTTCCAAGGAGATATTTCACATTGTCTTCCATTTTTTCATTCCTCTGGTTCTGTTTTATAATATCCTGATTTCTCATAAAGTCACTAGCTTCCACTAGCTCCAATCTAATTTTTAAAGTAGTATTTTCTTCAGTGGTCTTTTGGACCTCCTTTTCCATTTGGCTAATTCTGCCTTTCAAGGCATTCTTCTCCTCATTGGCTTTTTGGAGCTCTTTTGCCATTTGAGTTAGTCTATTTTGTAAGGTGTTGTTTTCTTCAGTGTATTTTTCAGTATTTTTTTTGGGTCTCCTGTAGCAAGTCATTGACTTGTTTTTCATGGTTTTCTCGCATCCTTCTTATTTCTCTTCCCAATTTTTCCTCTACTTCTCTAACTTGCTTTTCCAAATCCTTTTTGAGTTCTTCTATGGTCTGGGGCCAGTTCATGTTTTTCTTGGAGGCTTTGGTTGTAGGCTCTATGACTTTGCTGTCTTCTTTAGGCTGTATTTTTTGGTCTTCTTTGTCACCAAAGAAAGAATCCAAAGTCTGAGACTGAATCTGGGCGCGTTTTCGCGTCCTGGCCATATTCCCAACCAACTAACTTGACCCTTGAGTTTTTCAGTGGGGTATGACTGCTTGTAGATTACAGAGTTCTATGTTCTACGTTTGGGGGGGAGGTGCCAGCTCTGTCAGAGCCGCACTCCTCCTTCCCCAAGGACCCCCAGTCCAGACTGGGCTCAGATCTTCGGCAGGCTGTGCACCCCTGCTGTGATCCGCCACTTAATTCCCCCCACCAGGTGGGCCTGGAGCCGGAAGTAACAACAGCTGTAGCTGCCCCACCTCCGCTGCCCCCGGGGCTGGAAGCCGAACCGTGAACTCCTTCCACTCCTGCAGCTTTTCCCACTAACCTTCTCCGCAGTCTTTGGTGTTTGTGGGTCGAGGGGTCTGGTAACTGCCGCAGCTCACATATTCAGGGCGCTAGGGCCCCCTCCGCCAGGCTTCTGGTCTGGATCGTCCACGCCGCTCAGGCTGGGCTCTGCTCCACTCCGTTCCCAGCTCCCAGCTCCGTGTGGAATAGAGCTCACCCAGAGACCATCCGGGATGTCCTGGGCTGGAGCCCTGCTTCCCTCTGCTGTTCTGTGGGTTCTGCCGTTCTAGAATTGGTTCAGAGCCATTTTTATAGGTTTTTGGAGGGACTCTGGTAGGGAGCTCACTCTAGTCCGTGCTTACCAGCCGCCATCTTGGCTCCGCCCCCAATTTCCTTATTTCTAAAATGGAGGGAAGAGTGTAACAACAATGTCATTAGCAGCTGCTGTGGAAGTGTAAGACCAAAAACACCAGCACACAGGACGGCTGCTAGCAGAGGTTCTTTGATCTGCTTTTCTAAGGAAAGCAACTTTACGGGGTTTACAATCTCACTTTAATTAAACATACATATATCGTTCACTTAGTTCAGGGGAAAACATCAGCACCCTGAACTTCAGAGAAAACACAAACAGAAATTACAAGCAGAAATTATATAACCAGAGCAAATAACAAAGATCAGCAGTCAGGGCTTCTAATTGTCTGTCTGTAGCAATACATACATAGTTTCCAGAGAGAGAAGCACCAACATCTGGGTTTTCAAAGCTTGGAGGCTCTTTAATGTCGACCCAGAGTCTCACCTGGCCAAATCTCACAGTCTTCCAATGAGTAAGTCCCCAAAGCAAAATGCTAACCTCAGAGTATATATACACTTCTTCAGGGTCAGAGGGCATCACAACCATGTGAGTTAAACTCACATGACTTAGACTTTCTTATGACTTAAGCGGGTCATCAAAGACTCTTGATTCAGTCAAAGGCAAGGCTCAATCAAAGGCACTTGGTTGCCTTAGTTTTGAGAAACACACCAAAAGAAGTAAACAGTGAAAAATTCCACTTTGCTTGCCATTATAGGAGGTTGTGATCATAATAGTAGCAGCAGCAGTATTACCTAACAACAACAAAAAATGAAAAAGGTGATAATAATATACCTACCTCCCAGAGTTGTTGTGTGGATAAAATGAGATAATATTTGTAAAGTCTTTTTTAAACATGAAAGCTACATATAAGTGCAAGTTATTCATTGTTATTACACCTGACAGTCCATCATGTACATGCAAAATATCATGCCTTGTAGCCCCCATATCTCCTCCCCTCTAGATTAAACACTTCAATTTCCTTCAACCAATCCTCATATGAAGAATGCAAGGTCCTTCACAATGAAGGTTGCTCTCCTGTGAATGTTCTCTTCCTCATCTATGACCCTACTAAAATAGGGGAACCAAAATTAAATGCATGATTCAAGATGGGTCATGACCAAGTCATAGCACTGCATGCCTATCACTTCCTTACGTTTCTTACTGTAGCTGGAAATTACATTAGTCTTCTTGGATTTCACATCACACAGTTGACACATTAGACTTACAGTCCATTAAATCTCTCTCTCTCTCACACACACACACACACACTCTCTCACTCTCTCTCTTTCTCTCTTGCTCTCTCTCCCCCTTCCCCCTCTCCCTCTCTCTCTCTCTCTCTCTCTTTCTCTCTCTCTCTCTCTCCCTCTTGCTCCCTCTCCCACTCTCCCTCTTTTTCTCCCTCTCTCTTTTTTATTTGGAGAGGAAAGAGTGGTTCAAATGAGGAGATTTTTAGCTATCATTCCCTCATCTTATACTTTGGAAAATCAATCTTTGTATTTTAAAATAAATTTTATTTATCTCTTTTATGTTTCATCTTATTATATTCAACCCAGGATTCTAACCTTTAAGCAGGTGCTCAGGCAGATTATCCAGTAAAAAGATAAAAAGATAACTGAGGTAGCTGCTGATACATGACTAAGTGGTACTAGTATGATCAGACATTATACTGAGATGAAAAGTCAGAAAGTTTGTTGTCTTCAAGAGGAAATATACAGGAAAGAAAGATCTTCCAAAGGCTTCTCAAACTTGATGCCCACTGCCCAGTTTTATCGATTGCTTTGGGAATAGATGATAGAGCTAAACAGAACCTAAAGAACTTGATTTTTCACTGGTAAAGCCAGGGCAAGAAACTGAAGACCTTGGTGGTACAGAAAATATTTTACTATTGTTATCTGATGGGAGTTCGAGAATAGAAAGGCAGATTTGAAAGAAGACATAATTAAGATGCTAAGAGTCAAAAGATAGGATTTATAAGCCTAGATTAACTGTTTTCTAAACTGATGACCCTATATAAGCCATTTAACATCTCTGAGACAGTCCTACCAACTCTCAAATGAGAACAATAATATTTTCACTACATAAGGTTGTTTTGAAGACAGAAGTACAGAAAGTTTAAAACACCATTTAAAGGGGAGTCATTATTAGCATCAAATCCTTATTATTAAACTAGGCATGTGGGTATAAATATACATATTTACTTATGCATATATATACACATAATTGATAGGATGGATTTTAAAATAAAAATAGATGGAGAAGGAATATGCTGCCTATACTCACCAAGCCAGATACTATAGAGAGTACAAAGTCTAGCACAGAAAAATGAATTAAATTGAAGACATTTGATAATGATAGGAAACTATATCCAGAAAAGAAGGAAAAATATAATTAATGACCTCAGTCATCTGTATGACAATCAATTAACAAATATTTATCTAATATGTGCTATGTAGATGTTAGGGGATAAAAATACAAAAATAAAATGCCTTTCAGAAGCATAAATTCTATAGGGGAGAAAATATATCCAGATTTAAGTACATATAAAACCAATCCAAGGTAATTTTGGGAAAGAATACTAGTTCCTTGGAGAATCATGACAGATCTCTTGAAGAAGGTGATATTTGAGCTGAACTTTGAAGAAAATTAGGAACACTAAGAGGTAGAGGTGAGGAGGTAGTGTATTCTAGCAATGGAGGCAGTCTAGCAAAGCCTAGAGATGGGAAATAGAGTGTCATGAGTCAGAAATATAAATAGGGTCAGTATATCTGGAACTTAAAGTCTGTGAATGCGAGTAGTATATAGTAAATTTTCATATATAAGTTGTGGTCAGAGAGGTATGACATGTTCAGTTTGTACTTTGAGAAAATCATTTTGGCTGCTCTGTGGAGATTTGATTGGAGTGGGAAGAGATTAGAGGCATGGAGACTCATTTGGAGGCTATTACAATATCTAAATGAGATGTTGGGGTAGCTAGGTGGTACAATGGATAGAGTGCCTGGCCAGGAGTCAGGAAGACCTGAGTTCAAAACTGTCCTCAGACGGATGTGATCCTGGGCAAGTCATTCAGCCCTGTTTGTCTCAGTTTCCTCATCTGTAAAAAGATCTGGAAAAGAAAATGGAAAATCTCTCCAGTATCTTTGCCAGGAAAACCCCAAATGGGGTCACAGAGTCAGACATGACTAAAAAGACTAAATAACAACAGATGAGAGGCTATGAGGTCCTGAACCATGGTCATGGCTGTGAATGGAGCAAATATAAGAGATGTTGTGAAGTACAGTCAACAAGGCTTGGCACTGAATTGGAAAAAGTGAAAGTCATGAGTCAATGACAATTTTGAGGTTATGAATCTTAGTAAATAGAAGGTGAGAAAGAAGTAACTGCTATGCTGCTGTGTTTGACTCTTCATGATGCCATTTCAGGTTTTTGTGGCAAAGATACTAGAGTGGTTCACTATTTCCTTCTCCAGCTAATTTTACAGTTGAGGAAATGGATGTAAACAGGGTTAAGTGACTTGCCCAAGATGACACAGCTGGGAAGTGTCTGAGACCAGATTTGAATACATGAGAATGTCTTCCTGATTCTAATCCCAGTGCTCTATCTAGTACCACCTAGCAATTGAGGAAGTAACACTCAACGGAAATTGAGAATTTCATAAGAGTGGTGGGTTTGGGGAAAATATATTTAGTTTGAGATACCTAGAGGGCATATCAGTCCAACATATTTGATAGGCATCTGGTGGTATATAAATGAAGTGCAGGAACCTGGAGTTGAATATATAGATTTAGGAGTTGACTTTGTAGAATACTTCAAAAATAATAATAAGTTAATTTTAGATTTTAGTCGCAGGAGAGAACATAGACCTCATAGACATCACTGAGATTTCTTGACATTTGACTTATTATACTGTGGTTAATGAAGAGCATACTATATTCAAAAATAAAAGCGATAGTAGTGTGCCATTGCATAAAGATTGGGTTATTTGAGGAAATATAAAAATCCATGGGTAGAAGTATGATGAATAGCATTTGGGTGAGTATAAATGGAGGGAAAAATAGAGTTGATAACATGGGAGCATACAACAGACCATTAACACAGAACGAGGAATTACTAATGAACTAAAGAAATGGGTTAAAATAAATGTGGCCCGATATATGACATGGTCACATATAGACCACTGGCCTGGAGTCAGGAAAATTTGAGTTCAAACATGACTTCAGACACTTACTATCTGTGTGACCTTAAGCAACACACTTAATCCTGTTTTTCCTCAGTTTCCTCATCTGTAAAGTGAGCTGTGAAAGGAAATGAAAAACCACTCCAGTATCTTTGAAACACCACATGGGATCATAAAGAGTCAATCTTGAACAAACGTCATCAACAACATAACATGACAAGTCATGAGGGACTTTAATTATGTGGAATTTACTAGGGATCTCAATTTGTTAACAGCAGAGGAGCTGACAAATTGTTTATTTCCCTTTCATTATCTACAGGATAGAAAGAGGTAAAAGAAGGTACTTTTCTGTACCTGATTGTGATCAATAAAAAGGAAATATTTGTTGAAATAAACATGCTTATTTCAGTGTTTAGAAGGAATGCTTAGGAGGAAATAACCACGACATTTAAGAGGTCAGGATGAATAAAGACTAAAGTCTAGAATAATCTGATGTTAATCTTTGATTTGGGGACAGCAGATTTCAAAATTCCAAAAAAGGACAAAAAATCTATCCCAGGGACTACTAAGAGTAGAAAAATATGAAGGGGTGGGAAGGAATACCCATTCATTTAGCATCTACTAGGTGCCAGGCATTGTGCTAAGCACTTTATAAATATTATCTCACTTGGTACTCATAACAAGTGAGAAGATAGATGCTATTATTATGTTTCTTTTATAGTTGAGGAATCCAAGACTGACTTAGGTTAATTTACTTGCTCAGAGTTGTACCAGTTGTAAGTATGTGGGGCCAGGTGTGAACTCAGATCTTTCAGACTCCAGGCTCTATCCACCCACTACCTAGCTGCCGAAGGAGTGAAAAGGCCCTATGAAACTAGTCATAGGACTAAAACCCAGGATGACTTGAGACTAATTGCAAAAACAAAACAAAATAACTTTCAAAATCTAACTTCTCCCATCTAGCCTCCAATTCTATGTTTATTTTTCTTGTCCTGCATTTTCCAGGTATTTGACACCAAAGACAGACAAAAGGGTGGAAGGAAGAGATAAAAAGTGATCCTGCCAGAATAGCCAGGGTTCCCCTTCGTTGACCACAGGTTGTGGAACTTGTTAAAAAGCCAGGGACAATACTTTACGTCAAGCATCTGCTTCTCTTCTGTTAGACAAACAAAAAGACTATCCCTGGGCAGTCCAAGAGGGATAGCTGAGATGCTTCTGCAAGGCCAGTCCCTTAGAGTTTCATACAGTCACATTTGTCTAGCAGTTAGTCAGGAGCCCGAGTTAATGACCACAATAACTCATTCTAGAAGACAGAGTATGCTATAGCAGTCATGCTAAACTCAAATAGAAACAGGGGGGCACTAAAATATACTTAGGGATCCCTAAGGACATTGTATTAACTTGAAAAATCACACATTAACCTTACATATGTTCTATTTTTTTAAATTTATTTTGTTAAATATTTATCAAACACATTTTAATTTGGATAGGTCTGCACTCCAGAATTTTGCTACCCAATGCTCTATGAGCCTGTGTTTGACATTTCTGAGTTAGAGAATCTGTGAGGCATTTTCCCACACCCTTTGTGACCTTGAAATTGAAAATGCTTGGCAGCAGTCATCTACCCCCAAAAAGGTCTTTGGGTGTATCTCTGCCATCCACCTACACATAAACATCAAAGGAACAGGATCCAGAGGAAATAGTATGAGTAATCAGCAGTACAGATTTTGCCAGAAGCATCTGTAGTTACTTCAGATGTTCAAATGTTAACATTGTTACACTTTACTTTCATTTTTACTTCAATTATAGCCTATATGCCTGAGTGAGTTCTTTGGGGGCAATGATGGGAAGGGAAGCAAATATGGGGTTCTGGTGGGCTGGGACTAGGGTCATCATGAAAACACAGATTTAATCTTTATTGTCAGAACCAGAAACTAGAGAGGTCTAAAGTTAAAGCCACTGTGAAGAGCTTTGGCTGTGTGTTTCATTTGAAGTGAGATACTGTACCTCAACCTTTGAACACAACTTGTTGCTTTGAATGGATATCTTTTCCTATAGCATCTGTTCCGGGTCATATTCCCCAGTAAAGAAATCATTTCTATTTCTGCCAAGGCTGGCACATTGGGGTAAAAATATATTATCTTTTTAGTACAGGGATAAAAGAAAGATCAAATAAACAATAGGATTGCTATTTTGGGGTAGAAAGTATAAGTGACAGAGAAAAGACAGAATACAATTTCTATTTTGCTTTTTTTTTCCTTATGAAGCAGAGAAAGCTTAGGGCTAAGAAAGTTAGAATAAAGTGGTTTGTAGTGAGGGTAGCTTCATTGGTAATGAAGATGGGCTTTTAGCACTTATTCAATCAAGTGCCCTTGAAGAGTTTGGCCTTTTGTTTCCTTGATTACGTTAGGAGTCCTCGATGACCTCCTTGCCTTAAGGGAAAGCCTAGATTACATGGGTTTGAGTGACATGTTTGTGACATCAGAGGCTTTTAGACCACATGGGTTTAAGTTGCATTTTTGTGACACTTTTAGGTCATGTGAGTGAGTCACATGTGTGACTCGCCTTTGATCCTGAACAAGATATATAAACCCAGAGGTTGCCGTTCTCCCTTGGGGCTCTCACTCTTTGAGGTGTGTTGATGTGGAGATTCTGGGCAGCTGTAGTTAAGAGCCCTCCAGCTTGTGAATCCGGAAGTTGGGACTTTGTTAAACCCTGGTAACTATGCATTGAGATCTGAATCAGACAAGGTCTGTCTGTTGATGTTTGTAATTTGTTTGTATTTGCTCTGAAGTTCATGGTTCCGGCTTTTTCCCCTGAGCTAAGTGAATGATATTTCTATGTTGGATTGAAATAAGATTGTTAACCCCCTTGACACTACTTTCCTTACGAAAGCAGATCAAAAGTACCTGTGCTTGCAGCATTGTTGTTGTTGGGCTTTTGTTAGTTTTTCACCCCCACAGCAGCTGCTAGCCAGATTGTTGCAACAGTAGCCAAAAAGAAGCTAAAGGAATTCTATTTTGTCTGTAGCTCCTCTTATTTTGGCCCTAACTGCACTGCAAGCCCCACCTTGTCTTTGACTTTCCTTATTACTGAGACACCCAGTACAATCATATAGAGTAGGGCAAGGTTACAAGAGCTAAACTAACCTGAAGCTAACCTGTTATCAGGCTCAGGAAGGGGCCTTGTCCAATCCTGAGTTACCCCATACCTAATTCACTGCCTGCCTAAATTAAACCTATATAAGCCTTGTCCTTTTTTTTTTTCTCTGGGAGAGTTTCTGCCCAGGGTAGGTGAGTGTCCCTTGCTGGCAAACTCAATAAACCCTCTTTGGTTCCTAAATTTATGGTTTTGTTTTTAGTTCTGTTCCTAGTTCTACCAACTGCAGAAAATTGAAATAAGTAGAAGATAGTGAGGGAAATCGGAAGACTGTATCAGACTTAATGAGTTTTTCACCAAGTCTACATGAAACTATGTTGCTGAATCACTGTCCAAGAAGTTTGAAAAATAAACATCGAATGGGAGAATTCTGACAGTGAAGATGAGTATACTTACACATTTTAGGTTTTTAAAAATTATTTTTAAATAGAGAATAAACTGAACTCACCACTACAGGTCAATGAAATTGACTTTAATGACACAATTCTAAAATGTATCATTAAAAGGATGGTTAGTAAGAATTTAGAAATGAAAACTGTTATTACTAAGAGCCAGCACAGGTTCATCAAGGAAAGATCATGCCATGCAGGCACTTAATAAATCTTTATTGATGAACTGCTAACTTCATTTTCTTTCTTGACAGTGTTATTATACTTTCATTGAATATCAGAATCTAAGAGTAGCAATGAGCCTCAAAAGCCATCAAGGCCAAATTATATGTGTTTAAAAATCTCTCCGCTATATCTTTGACAAAGTTAAGACAATCCCATTGGTCCCATGTATTTCAATATCATCTCTTAGTTGATGATTCTCAAATCTATTTATCCAGCCTTAATGTCTGCTGACCTCTGGTGTTACATCTCTAGCCACCTATCAGCCATATGGAATGTTCATTTGATATCTTAAACTCAGCATGCTCAGAACTGAACTCATTATCCTTCCCTTGAAACCCTCCCTGCTTCAAAACTTCCCTATTATTGTCAAAGGAGCTACCATCCATTCAGTCCCCCAGGCCCACAACCTAGGTGTTATCCTGAGCCCCTCACTAATCTCTCACCTTCCATATCCAATCTGCTGCCAAGACTTATTGATTTCACCTTTGAAACATTTCTTGAATAATTCCCCTTCTCTTCTCTCCTCTGATAATGCCATCACCTCCTTAACTCAGGCCCTCATCTCCTTATTTCTTGATTGTTGCAACAGCCAACTGGTTGGTCTGCCTACTACAAGTCTCTCCTTCATTACAATCCAACCTCCATTTAGTTACCAAAGTGATTTTCCTAAAGCTCAAGTCCATCCCTGTGACTTCCCTACTCAATGAACTCCAATGCCTATCACCTCCAGGATCAAAATATAAAATCCTCTGTTTGTCATTGAAAGCCTTTTTATAGCCAAACCCTCTAGTACCTTTTCAGCTTTCTTAAACCTCACACTGCAACACCACCCCCCCAACATACACATAAACTTTGACATTGGCCTCTTTGCTGTACCCCACACAACATATTCCATCTCTCAGTGTTGGCAATTTTGCTGGCTGTCTACTCTACAAAGGATTCTATCCTTTTTCATCTCATCCTCCTGGCTTCCTTCAGGTTACATCTAAAATCCAACTTTCTAGGATATTTTCCTAATCATACTTAATACCCGTGATTTTTTATTATTTCTAATTTATGCTATATATAGCTTGTTTGTGCATATTCGTAGGCATGTTGTCTCCCCCATAAAATTATGAGCTTCTTAAAAGTAGGGCTATCTGGTGCTTTTTGTATCTTTGGCACTTGGCACAGCACCTGACACGTGGTAGGTAATGTGCTCATTGGCTGACTGACTAAAATGGTTGCACTTTAAACCTAATATGCTAAGATTTTAGCAATGAATTTGACAAAGTCTTCCATAATATCCTTAACTTGAAAGATATAAGTTTGATAACAGAGTAGCAAATTCACGGAAAGGCCACACTGTAAAAGAAGATAATTATGGATCAGTGTCAAAACACAGCCAAGTCTTTAATGAAGTCTCCTGTGTGATGGCACATTTGCTATGGAGCATTCTATGAGAGTTAGTGGATAAGAGTGATACTGTTTTTAAGAGATGGAGGACTTAGCAGCATCAATTTGCTCAGCAGAAAATTTAATTAACAAATATCTTGTACATCACAATTCTTTTATTCAAATGAAATAATATAACCTAAAATTTATAGACTGCTGAATGACTTACTTTGCATATATTATTTTATCTGATCTTCACAACATCCCATTGAAATAGAGGTCATTATCATTTTCTTTTGTAGATAAGGAAAGTGATACTGATACTAAGATACATTAAGTGACTTGCCCAGGGTCAAAAATCATAATATGATTCATATTTTAAATATTATTTGTGTGCTAATAAATGGGTTTTTTGGATACCATAAGAGGATTAAAAGAAATTCAGACTCAAAAAGGGTTTCTCACAGTATGCTATTAAATTTTACATTAAACTCTGAAATATTTTAAAGTATCCAAGCAAGGGAGAAGTTTTCAGTAGTACAGTTAATTCAGTATATCATTATTTCTTTTAAAAGGGAAAACAAATGCTCTAGTTCTATTTGGAGTATTTTTAAGAGTTTAAAAACTGTATAAATTATGGTAAAGAAAAGAGGCTGGCCAAAAGAAACATCTTCTAGTGATTTACGTTAGAACTATGAAAATACTTGAAATACGGCAGATCCTTGACATTTGATTAATTTTCAAGTTTCAATCAAATCAAGTTGTTAAAAAACATAACTTTGAATGTGAATGGGATAAATTCACCCCCAAAAAGAAACGAATAGCGGAATGGATTAAAAAACAGAATCCAACCGTATATTGTACAAGAAATACATTGACATAGGAAGACACAGATACAGTTAAATTAAGGGGCTGGAGAAGTGGTATGAACATTTGAGAATGTACAGGTTCTTTTTCTTTTTCCTTAATCATCTTTGGTAATAAACCTAATAGTGGTATTGCTGGGTCAAAGAGTATAAGCAGTTTAATAACTCTTTGTACACAATTCCATATTGAACATTGTATATAGTGACAGAAATGTTGTTTTAAAAACTAGTTTGAGAGAATAAATCATTTTGACTATTACAAATACTCAAATTAAATAAATGAAGAAATATGCTATCTGCATGAAAAGAAAAAAAACCCTAATAAATAGAAGTATGTATAGAAACATTTTACATACCTATTTGTGTTTAATGGGGGCCATCTCTAATGTAGGGGTAGGGGAGTGGGAAGGAAAAAACAGGAGAAGGGAGGGGGAAAGAAATTTTTATGATCTTTGTTGTATATTTAAAGAGAATAGCAAGTTGTACATAGCAGATTTGCGGTTTCATATGCAATCATCTTTCTATTATACTATGTTATGGAAATGCTTGCTTTATTCCAAAATTTAAAAATAAAATAAATTTTAAAAAATAAGGGGCTAGAACAGAATTTATTTTGCTTTAACAGATGTGAAAAAGGTAAGTATAGCAATCCTGATCTTAGACAATGTGAAAACAAAAAATAGAACTCATTAGAAGAGACAATCAGAGAACTTCCATTTTACTAAAATGTATTATAGACAATGAAGTAATAGCAATATTAAATGTATGTGCACCAAATGGTATAGTGTCCAAATTTTTGAAAGAAATGTTAAATTAATTGCAGAAGTAAATAGAGAGTAAAACTGTACCAGTTTGGGGCCTTAATTTAACCCTCTTCAAACTAAATAAATCTAACCATAAAATAAACAGTAAGTTAAAGAAATTAAATTTTTTCTAGAAAAGTTAGATATGATAGATCTCTGGAGGATATTAAATTAAAATAGAAAAGAGTATACCTTTTTTTCAGCTGTACATAGTACCTTCACAAAAACTGACCATGTATTAGGGACAGAAAGGTCTCAGAAACAAATATAGAAAAGCAGAAATGTTAAGTGTACACTTTTCAGTTCATAATGCAATTAAAATTCTATTCAGTAAATGGACCTTGCACCAAAAGATTGATTGGAAACTAAATAATCTAATCTTATGGAATGAGTGGGTCACAGAATAAATTGTAGAAATAATCAATAATTTCATTAAGGATAAAGAAAATAATAACATAACAAAATTTGTGAGATACAACCAAAGCAGTAATTAAAAGAAAAATTTTATCTTTAAATGTTTACATCAATGAAAGAGAGAGGAAATCAATGAATTTAATATGCAACTAAAAAAAAATGTAAAATTAACAAATTGAAAACTCCCAGTTAAAGACCAAGTATAAATCCTGAAAACTGAAGGAAAGATTTAAAAAATGAAAATGAAAAAAGCATTGACCTATTAAATAAAACCAGAAGCTGGTTTTATGGGAAAATAACAATAAAATAGATTTTTAGAATGACTAATATGATTTTTAAAAAGAATGCAGAAAATTAAATTATCAGTATCAACAATGAAAAGAGTGAATGAAAAAACAATGAGGATTAAAGTATTTAGTAGGAGATATTTGGCCCAACCATATTCTAAGAAAACTGGCATTCTAAATGAAATGGATAAATATTTCTAAAAATAAAAATTGCCTAAATCAATAAAACGAAATACTAAAATATACTATCTTTAAAAAAAAATTTGAACAAGCCATAAAAAAGCTTCCAAAGGAGAAAAAACCCAGAGCCATATGGATTTACAAGTAAATTCTAGCAAACATCTGTTATAAAATGTTTGAAAAAATGGGTAAAGAAAGAATCTTACTAATTACCTTCTATAAAAAAATGTGGTTTTGATAGCTAAACCAGAGAGAGCAAAAACAGAGAAAGAAAACTACAGATTAATTTCCTTAATAAGTATTGATGCAAAAATTCTAAATAAAATACTAGCAAAGCGATAACACCAATATATCACAAAGATCCTGTATAGTAATCAGGATATATTATATCAAGAATGTGTGACTGGTTCAATATTAAATAAAATAAACATAACTGATTATGTCAACATAAATAGCAAAAAAATGATTGTATCAATATATTCAGGAAAAGCTGTTTACAAAATACAACACTATTGAAAACCCTAGGAAACAGAAATATAGAGAGTTTTGCATACTTATCTATAATAAACAGCATCTATCTAAAATCAAGAACATTTATTATCTGTAATAGGGATAACTCTAGAAGCCTTTCCAATTTAGGGGTGAATCAGTGAATCCATTATTACCATTATAATGCAATATTGTACTAAAAAAACCCTAACTATAGCAATAAAATAAGAAAAAAAAATTATTGAAGGAATAAGATAAGCAACAAGAGAAGCTTGATGATGCTGCTGATGATCTGATGGTATACTTAGAGAACCCTAGACAGACAACTAAAAAAACTAGTCAACACATTTTACAATTTTAGCAAAGTTGTAAGATATAAAATAAGCCCATACAAATCATTAGCACTTCTCTATATTACCAAAAATATCCTGTGGGAAGAGATAGAAAGTAAAATTTTATTTTAAATGACTCCAGACCATATAAAATACTGTGCAGATGTATAAAATCTATCTGCCAAGACACATAGGAACAAGATTGCAAAAAAGAAAAAAACTTATCACACAAATAAAGACAGATTTAAATAATTGGAGAAATACTAATTTCTCAGGGTTAAGCTAAGCCAATGGGCAGGTAGGTGGCACATTGGACAATGTACAGGGCTAGGAGTTAGGAAGACTCATCTTCCTGGGCTCAAATCTGGTCTCATACATGTAATAACTGTATGAACCTATGCAGGTTACTTAATCTTGTTTGCCTTGGTTCCTCCTCCATAAAATGAGCTGGAGAAGAAAATGGCAAACCACTACAATATCTTTGCAGAGAAGACCTAAGTGGGGTCACAAGATATTGGATATGAAAGAAAAATGACTCAACAACAATCCTTGGATATAGGTATGATAGATGATTAATTGGACTCCTATTTTATTCCAATCAGTATTAACCAGTTTGATATGATTTCATAGGGGTGGTGATTATAAGTTCTGATAGCAGGCCTCAGAGCTATGAAGTATAGAATTTAAGTTCACTTGCCTCATCATAGGAAGCTAACTGGAGGGCCTCCACCCTTGTTTTCCCTTCTTATATTGACCAAGCCCAGAATGGCAGAGGTTACTCAATTACATGGAAAGCCCCCCAAGCTACTTTTGCTGCTCCTCCATCTCTTGTCATCCCTCTATTGCCCAACATGGGGAGATGACCATAAGCACTTGGCCAATGAGTGACCCTGGTTCTGGCCTACAGACTGCCTTTCTACCAGACCATCAGCCCACTTGGATGTTTTGACATCTGTTTATTATCCCAGCCCATGTGTGTGCTGATTGGCTTGTTAAGGTCTTTATCAACCAATAGGATTCTGTATTTTGTGTAGACCAAGGGTGGGGAACCTGTGGCCTTGAGGTCATAAGTGGCCTTCTAGGTCATTGAGTATAGCCTTTTGACTGAGTCCAAGTTTTACAGAACAAATCCTTTTATTACGGGGATTTGTTCTGCAAACTTTGCATTCAGTCAAAAGGCTATACTTGAGGACCTAGAGGGCCA
The DNA here is from genome assembly GCF_011100635.1 of Trichosurus vulpecula. Lineage (NCBI taxonomy): Eukaryota > Metazoa > Chordata > Mammalia > Diprotodontia > Phalangeridae > Trichosurus > Trichosurus vulpecula. The sequence goes on from NC_050579.1 coordinate 67,387,480, forward strand.
CATGTGGCTTCTAGGCCACAAGTTCCCTACTCCTGCTGTAGACCCTATTAGAGGATCATGGGAAAGCTCTATCAACCAATAAAAATCTGTATTCTTGGTCAAGCACTATAAAACTAAGGTCCTGGAGGAAGGGAGCATCTGAAATCATGAGGAAGATCTCAAGTCCACTTCACTGGAAGAGGCCACGGACCTTTTAATAAAGTGTCATTGGCTCAGATCTCTGTCTCAGTGGTAGTTTTTTTTTTTGTTTGTTTTTATTGCAGATTGGACAATTTCGAAAATCCATACACCAGTAAGAGAATCCAGGGTCTATGAGAGGTTGGAGACTGAGGGGATGGCCATCAATAGTGGAATGGCTGAACAAGTTATGGTATATGATTGTGATGGAATACTATTATACTATGTGGAATGATGAAAGGCATGGTTTCAGAAAACCCTGGGAAAAATGTATATGAACTGATGTTAAGTGATATAAGCAGAACCAGGAGAACAAGGTATACAGTACAGATATACAGTAAAAAGATAATCAACTATGCAAGAATTAGTCATTCTAATGAATACAATGATCCACCACAATGCCAATGATGTAAAATAATATCCATGTCCAGATAAAAAACTGATGGACTCAGAGAATAAATTGAAACATTTTTTTTCCTTTCTATTTCCTATCTTCCCTTTTTATTTATCTTGCTGTTTTATTTGGAAAATGGCTAAAGTAGAAATGGTTTTTTATGACTTCATATTTATAAGGGGTGTCATATTTCTTGCCTTCCCAATGGGTGTGGGAGGGGCTATAGAGACGGAGACAAGTCTTCTGATGATTAGACTTCTTGAACTTATACAAGTTGCTGCTAGCACAACAAATGTATATCTTTTTTTTTAAATTGGGAACACAGTAGAGGATACTCTAATCTACTTCATCAGTTCATCTTTTCAGCTCATTTTGTTTAATGGTTGCAAAGTTGGTAGTGATTTTTGTTCTTTTCTTTTGTTTTTTTTTTCATTTTCCTTTTACTTCTGTAAATGTAAAAGAGGTTTCTCAATAGTCAAAGAGGAATTTGTTTATAATTTAACAATCCACAGGTATTACTGAGAAGTAAATATTCTCATTCAGGATTCTATATTGTATGCCTTTTGGTCATATAACAATAGGCATTAGCCATAATGCTGTTTTTTTGTTTCTTTTTTTCTCTTTTTTTTATTTTATTTAATATATTTAGTTTTCAGCATTGATTTTCACAAGAGTTTGAATTACAAATTTTCTCCCCATTTCTACCCTCCCACCCACTTCAAGATGGCATATATTCTGGTTGCCCTGTTCCCTTGTCAGCCCTCCCTTCTGTCACCACACTCCCCTCCCATCCCTTTTTCCCTTCCTTTCTTGTAGGGCCAGATAAATTTCTACGCCCCATTGCCTGTATATCTTATTTTCTGGTTGCATGCAAAAACTTTTTTTTGTTTCTTTTTGAACATCTGTTTTTAAAACTTTGAGTTCCAAATTCTCTCCCCTCTTCCCTTCCCACTCACCCTCCCTAAGAAGTCAAGCAATTCAACACAGGCCACATGCATATCATTATGTATAACCCTTCCACAATATGCATGTTGTGAAAGACTAACTATATTTAGCTCCTTCCTAACCTATCCCCCTTTATTGAATTTTCTCCCTTGACCCAGTCCCCTTTCAAAAGTGTTTGTTTATGATTACCTCCACCCCCATCTGCCCTCCCTTCTATCATCCCCCCCTTTTTTATCTTCTTCCTCCTTTTTTCCTGTGAGGTAAGTCACTCAATTGAGTATGTATGATATTCCCTCCTCAGGTCAAATCTGATGAGAGTAAGATTCATTCATTCCCCCTCACCTGCCTTCTCTTCTCTTTCTTTCTACTTTTATGTGGGATAATTTACCCCATTCTATCTCTCCCTATGTCCCTCTCTCAATATATCCCTCTCTCATCCCTTAATTTGATTTTATTTCTTTTAGATATCTTCCCTTCATCTTCAACTCACCCTGTGCCCTCTCTGTCTCTCTCTGTCTCTCTCTCTCTCTCTCTCTCTCTCCCCCCATATATATATACACACACACATACATACATACAAACATACACACTCACATATATATATATACACACATAAACATATATATATGTATATATATATATATATATATATATATATATGCATATTCCCTTCAGCTACACTAATACTGAGGTCTCATGAATCAAACACATCATCTTTCCATGTAGGAATGTAAACAAAACAGTTCAACTTTAGTAAGTCCCTTGCAATTTCCGTTTCTTGATTACCTTTTCATGCTTCTCTTGATTCTTGTGTTTGAAAGTCAAATTTTCTATTCAGCTCTGGTCTTTTCACTGAGAAAACTTGAAAGTTCTCTATTTTCTTGAAAATCCATATTTTGCCTTGGAGCATGATACTCAGTTTTGCTGGGTAGGTGATTCTTGGTTTTAATTCTAGCTCCATTGACCTCCAGAATATCGTATTCCAAGCCCTTTGATCTCTTAATGTAGAAGCTGCTAGATCTTGGGTTATTCTGATTGTGTTTCCACAATACTCAAATTGTTTCTTTCTGGCTGCTTGCAGTATTGTTGCCAAATTCCATAATTCTGGTTTTTAAAAGCACTTTGGCAAGAGCCATTGACTCAGTCTATCTCTAAATTGAAGATGCCATTTTACTCAAATTGCCATATGAAAAAGTGATTACTGAATCATGTATGTTTTTATTGGAATCATGTCCATCTTTTTTGTCACATATTTCATAATCATCTTAAAACGGGCAAAAAATATAGATCCTACTAGTGAATGAATGAACAAAAAGTATTTACTAAGGACTTATTAAATGCTACCCACTGTGCTAAACATTGAGGATAAGAAAGCAAATACTTGTCAAGGGGCATACATTATACTTACAGAGAACACACATAGAGGGGACTGTGTTTTGCTCTTAGAAATCTAAAGGATTTGTGAGTAGAGACATCAGGGAGTTTATTGGATTTATCTTTCTATAAATAATGTGCAGATTTTTTTAGCATTCTATCTTCTATTTTTCTATTTTAATAACAAATGGGTTTCAGCTGAAAAAACTTCAACGTACATACAAATAAAACACAATGGCTACTTAATTGCAGAATTTTCATTGCCTTCTCCCTATCCCACCTCCAACCTAATTCATTCTAGTGTATAATTTTCTGTTTCTTTTTTTTCCTTTTCAGTCTTCCACTTCCATTACCGTTTAAAATCAGTGGACAGGAACTCTGTCAATCAAATATAAAAATGGAAGTCTCTGTCCTTAGGGAGTCTTTCCATTGAGGGGAGGGATAGCAGCAACATGACAGAGAATATGTATACAGATGAGTAAGTACAAAATAGAGAAAATAAATAAATTGGAATTATTTCAGGAGAGGGATACCAATTATTGGAGAAATCATGAAAGGCCTAATATAGGAGATAGAATCGACCTAAACCTTGAAGGGATCAAGAGGTTGTGAACATGGAAGATGGCTTATAGGTAAGAATAAAAGCAAGAGATAGAGGCTAGTTGATAGCATTTCCTGCCATTCCCTATAAATAACCTGAAAAAGTATAGGCCATCACAGTATGGGACAATCGATATCATCAAAAAACAACAAACCCAATTGCTCAAAGAATTCAGTTTAATAATCATTTCTTATTAGTGTCTACTTATTGATTGTCCTTGAGGATAGAAAAAGACAAAGTAAAACAGACACTGCATTCAAAGATTTTATATTCTATTAAAATGTTGCACTAGGTGAGGTCCTTTGGCAAAGGGTCATCTCAACCAAATCAGGTCCTTCTAGAGATTTTCCTCAACCATTTTGGGAATTTTGGATTGTTTTACACATGGTTTAAAATAGCCATGTGAACTTAACCTGGAGAAGGTGCTGAAATAGATGATTAAAAAAAGCCCTAGACTACCTATTCAAATATAAGATGCAGTGTTGTAAGGCCCCAAGGAAAGGCTTTGAAAAACTTTGATCACTTTCTCAGAATTCAATGGCAATGAAACTGTTTCTTAATTTTCTATATTATATTAACCAGTAGATTGTTGGGCGTCCTTATCCTATGACAGGTGACATTTTGATAGCATCCTTAACTTTGTGTCAGTCATTGAATATAGTAAGTTACTCATGTAATAGGGATCATAAACCCAGAACTGGAAGAGATGTCAGAGGACACTTAGTTCCATTCCTTCATTTTACACATGAGGGAAATGAGGCTCAGGAATATCAGTTGTCTTGCCTAAGGTCAAAGAAGTAATAAATGTGGGAGGCAAGATTTTACCTTAGATCCTCTGATTCTATAGCCACTGTAATGTGTTTTTTTTTAAAACTCAACCTTACCTCATGGACATTTGATTTATAATAGAAAAACAATTCTTCACAAATATGTCTTGGAAATCCACCAATATGTTCGACTTTGCCTCTGATCTATCATTTTCTTGGGTTTAAAATATATTTTTCTCAAAGAATTATTATCTTCCCATATTTCTTTTAGGTATAGGCATATTTTAATTTTTCGATTTTTCTCCTCATGTATGACATATGAGTAATATTAAGCATGACTATGCATAGAAAAAAATTAACATGAAATATTAATGTCTTTGGGTGGGTAAGCCCTAAAATCAGCTTCTGCATTTTTTACATTGTATTTTTTTCTTCTCTTAATTATTAACTCTTTCCCCAAAGGGATTGAAATACCTTAAATTATTAGTCACAGGGCTCATTACAAATCTCCAGATTGCCAAATGTGGATAGGATAGAGGCTTGTCTAGGTGACATAATTTGAAAGACCCCCAGGAAGGTACCCCATCTCCTCACACATCTCCCCTATAGCTTCCCATCTCCTTACACATCTCCCCTACAGTATCCTGAACCCTGTCATTGCTACTGACCTTTACTTCCTTTGGGATCAGGAATTATTCTGCTGACCTTCTTTGAAAAATGCAAATGCCCCAGTGAGGGACAGCAATTAGTGAAGTTGAATTTTATCATCTCCAGTCAATTTCTACTCAAACAGAGCAGGATGGGGCAGGACAGAATGAGAGCAGAAAGGACCTTGGAAGGGTGCAATGAAAGCAATATAAAAGTCATTTTTTCTTAATGAAATGTAGCTAACAATGGTACCAACACAACAAAGCATAATGTTTATATTAAGAAAATGAAAACTAGAACAAAAATACTACTGTAACAATTAACATTTTGAAACACATAAAACAACCTTGTTTCTTGGTGAAAAAGCTATTACGTAAAATGCCAAGAACACAATGGTCTCTAAGGACTTTGAATCACTAGCACTAAAGGCATTATATTCCAGAGCCCTGAAAAAATGTCTGATGGCTGACCTCCTATCAGTAATCTCGGAATATTTGGAAAACAGAAAATGTGTTATATGCCTAAAGATGGGCAAATATCCCTATTTTCAAAATTTAGAAAAAGGTGCTAGCTGCAAACTATATGCTAGTGCAGGGGTGGGGAATCTGCAGTCTCAAGGACACATGTGGTCCTCAAGTGCAGTGCTTTGACTGAATCTAAACTTCACAGAACAAATCCCTTTAATAAAAGGATTTGTTCTGTAAAACTTGGCCTCAGTCAAAAGGCTATACGTAAGGATATTGGAGGCCACATGTAGCCTCAAGGTTGCAGGTTCCCCACCCAGGTACATGTGAGTTTTATTTCAATCCTGGCCAACTCCTAAGAAACATAACTAAACAGCTTGTGAACACACCTAGAAGTAGGAGGCAACATGGATTCATTCAATATGGGCCTTCCCAGATCAGATCCATTTCTTTTATTTTTTAAGAGGTTTTGTACACTGAAGGATTAAAGAAATGACATCTAAGAAAATACACTTAGATTTCCATAAGGTATAAATAAGTCTTTCATGATCTCCTTGTGGACAAGATGGATGGAAAGATATAACCTAAATGATTATATTCAATTATATTCAAGGACAATGGCAGGTTTGCATGGGTTCAGGATAATGGATGATACTCTCATGCTTTCTCAGTCATGAGTGTAGTAGACCTGGGCCATTCTTCTTGCTCCCATGCTTTTTAGCATGATGTTTTCAGTGATGTTGTCAGATGGCTTCAACAAGGACAAAACAGCATCAAGGTTAATTGCCTTACTGATGGTAAATTTTTTTAACTTGAAAAGGATACAATTTAAGACTAAAGTTAAAAGAGAATTGGTGTGTGACTTTTTTATTTCAGATGATTATACACTCAATGCAGTCTCTGAAGGTTGAGATGCAATAAAGTATGGATTGATTCTCTGCTATTTGTGCTAATTTTGACCTAACAAATAACTCAAAACAAGATAGGGTCTCTACCAGCCACCATTGCACCATCCATACATATATACATGAAACTACAATACATGAAAAATACAATGTATTGTATACAATACAATATACATGAAAACAACAATCAACCTACTGGTTACAGCAAATGGAGAAATTTTGAATGCAGTGGATAAGTTGATTCACATTGGTAGTATGCTTTCTAGGCATGTACATGTAAATAATGATATTGACATACGTTGCCTGAGCTAGTTCAGCATGAGAGGCTCCAGAAGAATGTGTGGGATAAAAGAGGTATTAGATTGCCTACCAAATTGAAGGTCTAGAGAGCTGTTGTACTGACCTCATTGTTGTATGCCTATGAAACCTGGACTGTCTACAAGTGTTATGCCAGATACTTGGACTGCTTCCATTTAAATTGTCTTAGAAAGATTTTGAAGATCACCTGGCAAGATAAGGTACTGGACACCGAGGTCTTTTATTGAGCTGAACTGCCAAGCATTTAAACTCTACTGCAGAGAACATAGCTCTGATGAGTTGGCAACATTGTTGGAATGCCAAAGGTACATTTCCCTAAAAGATTATTTTATGGAGACCTCACTTAAGGTTGTTATTCACATGGTGGTTGGAAGTGATACAAGGATGCTTTCAAGGTCTCTTTGAAGAACTTTAATATCAATTGTGAGACATAGGGGACACTAACACAGGATCATCCAGTATCACATGCCCAGATCAAAGAAAGTGCTGCTCTCCATGGACAAAGCAGAATTATGGTAGCTTAAATGTGAGATATGCAAATTTAGAGACATCTCCCTCCCAAATGGTCACATGGACTATTTGTGGTAGAGCCTTCTGAGCTCACATTGGTATGATCAGCCACAGTCAGACACACTGTACATTGACCCCAACACTGTGATGTCACTTCGGTTTTCTTCCAGTACAAAGGACAAACAACAAAAACTTTCAATAATATCGAAGATTGATAAGGGACAGATCCCTTGTTCCCTCTTTGGGGATTTGTATGAAGTAGTTGGATATGGGTAAGTGTGATAGAAATGAACTCAAAATCTCCCTTTAGAAAAGAGGTTGGCGTGCAGAAACATTTCTCGTTAACTACTCTCAGACCGTGTGGACAAGTACATGTACATTTATGACATGTGATTCTGTCAATAACTCTAATACTTCAGCTCTAATCTTCTGCCATCTATTGAGCTGGTAAATTCTACTCAAACCACATTGGGAAGCATATCTTTTTTTTTTCTTTTTCTTTTTCCCCCCTCTAAAGTAAAGCAGTAATCTTTTTTAGGCCAGGGGTTTGGGAAAGAGAAATTGCCTCCTTGCTCCCTCTTTTCTAAAGCATGGTAGAGTGGGAAAAATGCTGAAAAACTCAAAATATCTGCATTCTAGTCCCAGTGATTCCACCAGATGGCTATATAACCTTTTGCAATCTATCTGACCTCTCTAGAGTCTAGTTTCTTCATTTGTCAAATTTCTGAATAGGCTATCCTCTAAATCTCTAAATTTCCTTCTACCTTTAAATTTCTCCAATCTCTCTCTCTCTCTCTCTCTTTCTCTCTCTCTCTCTTTCTCTCTCTCTGTCTGGATGTCTCTCTCTCTCTCTCTCTCTCTTTCTCTTTCTCTCTGTCACACACACACACAGACACACACAGATACACACACAGACACACACACAAAATAACAACAGCAATAACAACAAAAACAATAACAATGACAAGTAATAAAAGGTGAAGGATTTGGAATTCAGATTAAGTGAATGCTCCATTTTATCTGGTATTTGAGATGAGTTAGTCACTGATAGCATAATTTAGTAAAGATCTTTCATGGCTATACCATATCACTGTGATTACAAATATAATGTCAACTATTTATATTCACTTTTAATTAAGATTGTTTTGTTTGATAAAAACCCAAATATTTAAAGTGAATTTTTCCTCATTACTAAATGTGATGTTTACAAATTTAGGAGGTTGGAGTATTGTAAAGGTATTTTTTTGGATGGCATATCTTAAATTACTTTTTATTGTATGAGGATTTATATACCCTGAAATCCTAATGAGTTTGTTTGGAAGATCTCAGTTCACAAGATGAAACTACAAACTTTTTATGTGTTTATAGAATTCTTATGACATGAAACAAACGGTAGGTTTTTTTCTGTTATGAAATTTAAAAAATTCTCTTTGTTTCCCAACCTTCCACTTCTTTGTTACTTCAATTGACTCTTTTTACAATGATGCCTAATGAAACCCATCTACCTTGTATAGCTCTCCTACATATCTTCCTTTAAATCTAGCCCAGAGGATCCAACAAACATACTAGGTACCTTAATTTCATTCTCTTGATACTATGTGGACACCAGTAGAGAATGCAGCCTGTACATCAGTCATTCCTCATTCTCATAGGCCACCTTCTTTTCCACTCAGATGTGTCATTGATGATGTTCATTATACAGTTTCTCTGGTCTTCATCCAATTGTAAGTAAAATATGTATTGAACCCTTCATCCATTGTAGAGTGCTTGCTGAGATGTGACCAGTTTAAGAAATTACCATCTCTAATATATCCATATGCTCTCATTCAAGCAGATAGCAAGTTGTGTGAAAAAATGACATGCATTCAAAGCAAAAACAATTATCAAAAACAGTAAAGCTGGGAGTGGAGTGGGGGTGAGAATGGGCATTGGAACACATCCAGTCCTTATCAGGTAAACTGCAAAAGAGCAAGCAGCAAGTAAAAACCTGCCAATTGTTTTGCTAAGGAGTAGGGAATGGACTTTATTATGTTATTTATTTTTAATATGAGACATTGCTATGGCACCTGGATGGCCTTTGGAAGATGTGGTTCTATCACAAGCATCAATAAAAAGCCAATCATGTGGGATTATATATCTTTTCCTAAACTGATGCAGTGAATATCATGGCAATATAGGATTTGGATCATTAACTCTAAACACCTCATCAATTCATCTTTAACAACATACATACTGGGGCTGCTGAATTGAAAAATGCAACTGTGGGTAAAACTCATCTATTTTAAATGGTAGGGAAAAGAGCAAGTGGAAAACATAGTTTTCTTTTTATGTTTACATTTAAACTATGATATTGCCGACAGCAAAATCCCCTCTAAATGGATAACGTACCTGACTAGAACATAAAACCCTGCCTGTCCAATTGAGAATTCTTTAAAAAAAAAACTCCACAGTTTTCTGTCTGGATATTTCACAATCTATTTAGTGTTATAATGATCACAACAAAGAAGTCATTTCATAGAAGGAACTATTTTTTTCCTGGCTCACAACTAAATACACCTAATCACTATAAGTTACTCTATGTCATTGCCACTAACCTATGATTCTTATTAAGATAAATCCCATCACCTCCCAGGACAAGGAAAGAACATATTTATGAGCTCCTGTAGCTATATTTCTGTTTCAGGGATAAAAATTTATTCAGTTACAGACAAAAAACTCCAGTCCTTTAAAATATAGATTCACAACGGTGGTGCTCTGTTAAAATTTAGTACATCTTTCAGGCATAAGTACTTCATAGTTGTATTTTATAATGGAAAGCATAATCTTCACTTTCAGATCACCCTGTGGACTTGACACACCTCCCCAGGCTCAATTGATTCTGGCTTCCTGACTGGCTATATGAACATTTATTCCTCTGAAACTAAGGTTAAGTAAAAACAATCTTAAAGGGAAGAAAAGAAGAGAATGTAAACAAAGTCAATACAATCATAGGGAACACTGGAAATAAAAGGTAGTGGGTAAGTGGTCATATTTTTTTCTTTTCTTTAGAAAAGCAGGAAGGGGAGATGGTTCCTATAGAAGACAGTAACACAAGGAAACATACCAGAGTGATGAGATCAAAATACTCAGTTGGCAACCTTATGAAGAACTTATCATCTTCCATAAAAGACCTTTACAATCTGTTAATTTTTTTAAAGACAACAAACAGAAATGAAACACAGGTTAATCACAATAAATGACAGTATATATCACTTTATTACAGTGAATGTACAATTTTCTTTTAACAGTTGAATGCACCATCAATTGCACTTACCCTTTAGCATAACTTTATTTAATTGATTCAGGGAATGTGCTTTGTAAATTTTTCTTTTTCCTCTGTAATAAATCAGTTTATCAATTAAAAAAATTAATTAAAAAAAAGATCTAGTTCAAGCCTACATTTCCAGGGTATTCTTTCCCACATGATTTCCTAGGTTCCTTCAAAGATCAACCTGAATGCTGCCTCCTACATGAAACCTTTCCCAATTTCCTCAGTTTTAGCATACAGAGCCTCCATTTTACTTTGGATATACCTATAATATATGCTGTATTTATTTATGTGTTTTTCCTTAGTAAAAAATTAGCTTCTTACAAGAGTGTCACTTTATCTTTGTATTTCCAGTTACTAGCATAGTGCTTCCCTCATAATAGGTGCTTAATGAACACATGTTGATGTAAGAAATTAATACTAAGCAAGCAACAAGACTTTATTAAGTACTTACTATGTGCCAGATACTGTGCTAGCTGCTGGGGCTGGGGATAAAAACACAATGAATGACACAGTTTCTACTTATTTTTGACTTTTATTTATTATCTGTTTAATTCTTTTTAATTTAGATCTACTTCTTTTACACCACCATCCTTCCAGTAACCCAGGCTCCAAACTGTACAATCACTTTCAATTCTTTCCTGGCCCTTATTCTCCCTATCCAGTCACATATACATTATTACTGCCCTCATACCATCTTTTCCACTGTCACAATAATTATTATACCTCAAGTACTTATCTTCTCTCATCTAAACTGTTGTAATAGCCTTCCTCCTTGTCTTAATATTTCCAGCACCTCCTCTTTCTAATCCATACTTCACACTACAGCCTGCCTAGATTTGTTTTCTAGTGTTCCTCTGATCATATCACGTCTACTCAAATTCCCACAATGGCTGCAAATTACCAATCAAATAAAATCTAAGCACTTAGCTTGGCATTCAAGGTCCTCCAGAATCTGATTTCAAACTATTCCTTGAATCTTACTGAGATTGTGCTCCCTTTGATGTCCTCCATATTCCAGGCAAATTGAATTACTCCACCAACTTTTTTCTAACCTTACTAGTATCTGTGACTTTATTTAACTGTCATCTAAAAGTAAAGTGAGTTTAACTTTCACCTTCTTTGGTGAAATCCACTGCCTTCAAGGACACATTCTTCATGAAATCTCTGAAAACAGACTCTCCCTCTTCAGATTTTACATAGTACTTTTTGAATTTATAACATTTTTGCTTAGGATTGAACAGAATTACTTGCTCATGTCATACCCCTTCCATTTAATTAGGAGTTTCTTGAAGAAAGAGACTATGTCTTATTTCATCTTTGTATATCAATATAAATGGTGAGTGGTGGTCGACTGTATCATCAACAAAGAATCAGGCATGATAATTACATCAAATATGTTATTTTACTTTTTAGTTTTACATATTGACTTTTATAAGACTTTTGAGTTCCAAATTTTTCTCCTTGCCTCCCCTGGCCTCTCCCCAAAAAGTATGCAATTTGATATAGGTTATACATGTACAAACATATTTCCACATTAGTCATGTTGTGATAGAGGAATAAGAACAAAAGAGATAACCATGAGAAAGAAAAAAGGAGAAAATAGTATGTTTTGATCTGCATTTAGACTCCATAGTTCTTTGGATGTAGATAGCATTTTCCATAATGAGTCTTTCAAAATTGCCTTGGGTCATTGTATTGCTAAGAAGAGCTAAGTCTATCAAAGTTGGTTATCACACCAACGTTGTTGTTGTTAATGTGTACAATGTTCTCCTGGTTCTGCTCACTTCACTCAGCATCAGTTCATGTAAATCTTTTCAGGTTTTCCTGAAATCCACCTGCTCATCATTTCTTATGGAACAATAGTATTTTGTTACATCCACATACCACAACTTCTTCAGCCATTCCCCAATTAATAGGCATTCCCTCAATTTCCAATTCTTGGCCACCACAAAAAGAGCTGCTATGAACATTTTTGTACATGTTGGTACTTTTCCTTTCTATGATCTCTTTGGGATACAGACCTAGGAGTGTTATTGCTGGATCAAAGGGTAAGAACATTTTAATAGTCCTTTGGACATAGTTCCAAATCGCTCTTCAGAATGACTGCATCAGTTCACAATTCCACCACCAATGCATTAGTGTTCCAATTTTTCCCACAGTTTCTCCAACACTTATCATTTTGCTTTTCTGTCAAATTCATCAATCTCAGAGATGTGAGGTAGTCCCTCAGAGTTGTTTTAATTTGCATTCTTTCCTAATTAATAGTGATTTAGAGCAGTTTTTCATATGACTACATTTTAATTTCTTCATATGAAAACTGCTTGTCCATATCATTTGACCATTTATCATTTGGGGAATGACTTGTTTTCTTGTAAATTTGACTCAGTACTCTATATATTTAGAAATGATGAGCCCTTTATCAGAGACACTGGCAGTAAAAAGTATTTTCCTAGCTTTCTGCTTCCCTTCTAATATTGGTTACATTGGTTTTGTTTATGCAAATTCTTTTTAATTTAATATAATCAAAATTATCCATTTTTCATTTCATAATGTCTTCTATCAATTATATGGTCATAAATTCTTCTGTTCTCCATAAATCTGACAGGTAAACTATTCCTTGCTATCCTAGTTTGATTATAGTATCATCTTAAAGTTTTTTTTTTTTTATCTTATCTGGCTTTACAGTGTAAAATGTTTGTCTCTGCCTAGTTTCTGCCATACCATTTTGCATTTTTCCAGGCAGTTTTTGTCAAATCATGAGTTCTTATCCCAGAAGCTGGAGTCTTTGAGTTTATCCAGCAGTAAATTACTACAGCCATTGACTACTATGTCTTGTGCACCTAACCTATTCCAGTGATCTACCACTCTATTTCTTAGCCAGTACCAAAGAGTTTTGATGATTGCAGCATTATAATACAGTTTTAGATCTGGTGCTGCTAAGCATTTATTTTCATTAATTCTTTTGATATTAAAGACTTTTTGTTTTTACAAATGAATTTTTTTATTATTTTTTGAGCTCTTCAAAAGAATTTTTGGTAGTTTGATTGGTATGGCACTGAATAAGTAAATTCATTTAGGTAGAATTGTCATTTTTATTATATTAAATTGGCTTATCCATGAGCAATTAATATGTTTCAAATTATTTGGATCTGGCTTTGAGTCAAAAATATTTTGTAATTATGTTCATATAGTTCCTTTATATTGACTCCCAAATATTTTATATTGTCTATAGTTACTTTAAATGGAATTTCTCTTTCTATCTCTTACTACACACTTTGTTAGTAATATATAGAAATGCTGTTGATTCAGGTGGATTTACTTTATATCCTGCAACTTTGCTAAAGTTGTCAATTATTTCAATAATTTCTAGTTGATTCTCTAGGATTCTCTAAGTATACCATCATATCATCCGTAGAGTGATAACTTTGTTTCTTCATTGCCTATTTTAATTGCTTTGATTTCTTTTTCTTCTCTTATTGCTAAAGCTAACATTTTTAGCACAATAATAAATAATAGTGATGATATTAGACATCCTTGTATTCACTCCTGATCTTATTGGGAATGCTTCTAGCTTATCCCCATTACATATAACGCTTGCTCATGGTTTTAGGTAGATGGTACTTTTCATTTTAAGGAAAACTCCATTGATTCCTATGCTCTCTAGTGTTTTTTCATAGAAATGGGTGTTGTATTTCATCAAAAGCTTTTTCCTGCATCTATTGAGATAATCATATGATTTCTGTTAATTTTGGTATTGATATGGTATAATTATGCTGATAGTTTTCCTAATATTAAACCAGTCCTGCATTTCTGGTATAAATCCCACCTGGTCAAAGCTTATTATCTTTGTGATAAGTTGCTGTAATCTCTCCATTTTGGCTCCTCCTGATTTAGGTATCAGCACCATATTTGTAACATAAAAAAGAATTTGGTAGTACTCCTTTGCCTATTTTTCTCAATTGTTTATATAGTATTGTAATTCATTGTTTCTTAATTGTTTGGTAGAATTCATTTCTAAATCTATCTGGCCCTGGAGATTTTTTTAGGGAGTTCATTGATGGGTGTTCAATTTCTTTTTCTGAAATGGGACTATTTAAGTATTTTATTCCCTCTTCTATTAATCTGGGTGATCTATATTTTTGTAAATATTCGTCATTTCACTTAGATTGTCACTTAGATTGTATTGGCATACAATTGGCCAAAATACCTCCTAATTATTGTTTAAATTTCCTCTTCATTAGTGATGAATTCACCTTTTTCATTTTTGATACTGCTAATGTGGTTTTCTTCTTTCCTTTTTTTAAATCAAGTTCAGCAAAGGTTTATCTATTTTATTGTTTTTTTTATAAAACCAGCTTTTATTTTTATCTATTAGTTCAATAGTTTACTTACTTTCAATTTATTAATCTCTCCTTTGGTTTTCAGAATTTCTAATTTGTTACGTAATCAGTGATTTTTAATTAGTTCTTTTTCTAGCTTTTTTAGTTGCACACCCAATTCTTTGATCTATTCTTTCTCTCTTGTATTCATGTAGGTATTTAGAGTTATAGAATATCCCCAAGAACTGCTTTGGCTGCATCCCGTAAGTGGTATATTATCTTATTATTGTCAGTCTCTTTGATGAAGTTATTGATTGTTTCTATGATTTGTTGTTTGACCCTCTCATTCTTTAGGATTAGATCAAATATATTATTTATGAAATGTATGACAGGGAAAGGGAGTTGATTAATCATGCAGTGAGTGGTAGAGATAACTGATGGATAATCTCATTAGTGCAATAGGAATCTATAAAATATCAAAGGAGCATGAGTAAGCCCTCAGGTGCATTGAGTACACCTTCTTTAAAAGGGTTGCCAGAGATCAAGACAGGATAATAGCATCATACTTCTCAGAAGGGACTTTTAAGTCATCTATTCCAACAATCTCATTTTGAAAATTAAAAAAAAAAACTTAGACCTAAAAAAGTTAACTGTATTGCTGAAAGGTACAGAGGCAGAAAGGGTCAGAGATATGATTTGAATATAGGACACAAGTTGCACAGGAAGAGGGAAAAAATCATCCCCAACAGTCCAACCCTCTGGATTATGAGACTCTCAAAATTTAACTTATTTGTTTCTAAAGCAACAGACATACTGTCCTCTTAATTATTTAATTTCTTTCCCTTCTTTGGATGACATCAAAGACATGTTTTTGAAAAGACTATTCATGTTTCAAGACAAATGAAAGTGTGTGATATTCTTTCAAAATCAAGAGAAAAGGAGGATGCCCTGTGCTCTTTGGGTGGAGTTCCATTTTTATGGCAAACCTAGGGGAGAGACCTTTTGCTCTGAGTCATAGAAGATGGGGAGGTATGAATGGGTTATAGTATGCGTAATTGGAGAAAACATCCATATCAACGAGACCATGGATCCATAAGAATATTACGTATTGCCATCCTAACCTCCACGCACTCCTTTGCAAAACCACCATTTTATTTCCTGTCAGGGACTTAAAATTGGAATGCAGATAAAGGGAAGAATTCCTTTCTTTTTAAAGAGCTTTTTACTTAGGGAATTCAAAGAATAATTCTCAATTTATACTACCTATGAAAGGACTATTTAAGATGCCTATAATAGTGTGACTTTATTTATCATGTGATTAAATGCCTAAATATTGATTTGCAATTTTATCATTAAGAATTTTAGCATAACTTTTGTTAAGAACATATTGTTGTGATCATAAGGAACTTTTCTTTTTAACTCCCTCAAGTTTCTGCATTTTTTTTCCAGTGTGCTTTACACTGTTAGGAAACATTTATACAAAGTTATTTCACCATTAACATAAACCAAGCATGCTGGCACATCCTAGTTTAAAAAATTGGCATGCCAGTATTCATTTCTTCTAATTTATCTCTCTTCAAGGAACAAGCAAAAAGGATTAAATCCCTTAGGTTGGTGTTCTTCCAGTTGGAGGGTTTAGGCTGTGCTGATTTGCTTAGTTTCCTTTGTGTATCATTTTGCCTTACAGAGATGTACTAATTCACTTCTTTAAAGCTGTTCTAAAGATCTAAAATTGGAATTGTGCTTTATAGAAGGATTCCATTTTGCACATTAAATAATAGCAGAAAATGCTAATGCAGAAAAGCTTAACAGTGCTACACATAACAATATCTCCCATTTACAAAGCACTGTCAAGTTTGAAAAGTGTTTTCTTCAAAATGACCTTATCAGGTAGGCAGTATAATTATTATTTCATTTCATAGGTGAGGAAACTGAAGCTATTGAGAGATTTAGTCACTTTCCTGGAATCCTAGAGATCACAGGGATCTACAGTGGCAGTCAAATCCAGGTCTCTTCACCACAATTTCAGACCTCCAGTCACTCTATCTTCTTGCTTCCTAAAGTTCTTCCAAGACTTGGGGTACCACCTGCTTTGACTTTAAAGGGGATCCCCCAGTTGGTCTTAGCTACAATATTGATATCAAGATTCTAGCATTATAAGGGCCATCTAGGTGGTGCAGTGGATAGAGCACCACCCTGAAATCAAGAGGACCAGAATTCATATCTACCCTTCAATATTTATTAGCCATGTGACCCTGGGCAAGTCACTTAACCCCTACTGCCTTTTAAAAAAATCCTTGTATTATTTATTTAGACTCCAAAGAAATTTAGAGTTTAAATAGCCCTACCTTCTCATTTTAAATATGAGGAAACTAAGGCTGAGAGATATTAAATAACTTGCCTAAAATTTCAGATATTAAATGGCTGAGCCAGATTTTGAACCCAGGTCCTCTGACTCTAAAACAAGCACTCTTTAAACTGTAGCAGATTACCTCCTTGGCCTCATTCTGGTATGATATATATTCTGCAGACACAGTCTGATACTAGTTTTCAAACTCTAGCCCTAGTCAATTTTAATATGTTCTATCATATGTTTAAGGATATAAAAACCATGTCAAAAATAAATCAGAGTAGTATCTACCTCATTTATGCAATACCAGGCTAATGTAAGAGGGTTGGCCATGATTTTTTTTCTTTTTTTAGGCCAATCTGTGATCTCTGGTTTCTGTTTTCTACAGATATTTGAGGCTATGAGGTGACTCTATGAATAGATATTTGCAGACTTTTTTTTAACTGCAAAGAATTCTATAACTAAAGTTAAATTAATTTTAAACCTTTGAGCCAAATTAAAATGCATCTGTCCCATGCTATTGTCCAATTTGGACTTGAGACATTAGCTCACATCCTAAGATTTTGTGCTCATTATTCAGTGGTTTTAATTAGATCAATCTTAGATATTCCCATATGTCATGACCAGAGAACATCTGGGACTCTAAGGAGTAAATTAGCTTGTACTCTAGAAAAGGTAAGTCTTTAGTTTTTTGATTGCTTGTTTTTAGCAAAATCCACAGATGTTGGCCAAGAGCTATAGTAGGCAGGATGGATGATAGCCATTACATTCTACCTGCAGGGCATTCTCCTTTTAAAAGAAGGAATATCTACTCCAAACTAGAAACCTACACACTAAGCTTAAAAATAAAAAAGTCTATGGAAACAAAAGAATTGGGTTCTGAGTTGTCTATACAAATGTACCAGAAACAAGGAAACCACTCAGGAAGATAATCATGTTCTAGTGGAGAACAAGCAAAAGTGAAGAGCTCATAGTATATAACTTACAAGGAAACAATAATTGCTGAAGTTCCTGTGGTAATTGGGGAGGGGGTTTTGTTAATATTCACAGTCTCTGTGCCAGCATCCCTTCCGAGTCTAAAAGGGTATTTTATGGTCATATCCTTGTCCTATCCCAGCCTGGAAATGATGTTATATGGTCAAATAAATAAGCATTTATTATGTATCACCACCACCACCACCATCATCATCACCATCATCATCATCATCATCATCATCATCATCATCATCATCATCATTACCACAGCCATCAGATCTGGTTAATTTTGTTTGGCTCCACAGTCAGTAGAATCATGCAACCCTAAACCAGACCAGCTATTTCTCAACTGTACATCATTGTAAAGGAAAGCCTAGGTGTGTGGGTGTGGTTGTTTCAAGTGGTTATGCAACTTTCAAGTTTATGTATTTTCAGATAGGAATGAGGTATTTGAGGGAGGGAGAAAGTCTTTGAGAATAGGAATGCACCTAAATCAGTTAAGCAAAACTAATCATAAGGACATAGGATTGACTTACAAGGGAAACAGGATTAAGATAAAAATGTAATTTGGGAGGAGGAAAAAAAAAGATACTCCTAAACAACTGACCCCCTCCCTCCCCACACACACATACAACCCTGCTGATAAGATTATATATAAATATAATGAAATTTTAAAGTTTTAAAAGGAAGCTATTCCTTTAAGAAGCATGAAGTTCTTTAGCCAAGCTCGGCAGAATTAGTGTGAGTGGCCATTTTTGAGTGGCCAGAGGATCAGGTACAAATGTAGTGGTAGTTTAAAAACATAATACACTCTGAAATATGATTCAAGAGAAGAGGCAACTCTGAAGGATATGAGTTCTGGGAACTGAGAAGGGAGACAACTTTGGAAGAGAGCCCAGGACATGATGGGGAATCATTTCTCACTGGAGAGGGAGGAGGGTCCTTTTCTCTCTCTCTCCCCACTTTCTCCTACAAGGTCATAGTGTCTTTCAATAGAACCAAATTCCCAGGAGAAGATAACACATAATTTAAATCTATACTTCTCAAGGACATTGCTTTCTGTTTTAATTTGTGTCCCCACCACTTAGCACAGTGTTTGACACATGGTAAACAAGTAAGATGCTTTTCTTTCACTCATGTCATTCTTTCCAATAGGAAGCAGGCCCTGACAGGCAAGATAGAAGATAGGAGGAGCTTTGTGTGTCTAGAGAATTGGCTCCAGCTATTAGAGGGCAAGATACTGAGAGGATCTCAGTGCAGTGACATATCCAGCAGAGAAACAGGACTCAGAGGGAGCAGTATGAGGACATCATTATAGGAAAAAAAACCTAATGGAGAATACCTTAGCAGTGCCATATAAGAACTGCAGTATAGGAGATATGAGTTGTCTAGGCCACATGTATTTCCAAAATATATTGTGTACTCTGTGTGTGTTCCCATTCCTATCTCAAATTAAATGCATAGTCCTAGGGGACTATACTTTAGGTTTATGGAAGGAATGTTTGCTTGTTACTCTTATTATACTTATGATAATTATTATTATGATTCTTGTGATATTTATAATATCCTTATGATCAAATGTCTTATATATATTTTTTCTTTGAGTAACTGTGTGTACTGGCTGGCTATTAAGGTGAGGTTTCATGAGTGACAGTTTTAAGATTTCAGAGTAGCTTGAAATATGGTGTGGTCCCTCCAACACCCAACTTTTGAATTCTCATTGGGGTAAACCCCCAAAGGTGGCACTACAGACACAGAGAGAAAGATGTATTTGTACTGTTTCCATGAATGACAAAAGTGCTTTTATTTTACAGGAAATATTCAAATTCAAATGTGTTCCAGTCAATCCAGACACCAAAAAAAATCCATATTTGTTGTATTTTATTGAACTATTTATCTTTTTTCCCCATTTACAGATAGCAGATTTGTGTAGTTAAATCCCTCTTTAATACAGACTCCTGTTTCCAAACCAATTACTGAAGCTCCCTTGTGAATGAGTTTAATAATAATATATTGTAAGTATGATGCTAAGAATCACAAAAATGTCTCTTTTTTCATTTCTTTTGAAAAGTATATTCAAATATAAGCTGTGAAGGGAAAATACAACTGACAGGAACATATTCACAACTTGAATATTTAAATTATTACTTGAATTTTGCTATTCGATGAGCCAAATTCTACTAAAGAATATATGTAGAGGCAAAATAGTCTGGGGCTAGGAGGGCCCCAAGAGGCTAGTCTTAGTGTCATAGAATGAGCATTCCATGGTCACAGATACCTATTCATTTAAGATTATATAATTCATATATGTGTGTGTGTGTGTGTGTGTGTGTGTGTGTGTGTGTGTGTGCGTGTGTGTGTGCGTGCGTGTGTGTGTGTGTGTGTGAGAATTGGACACATCATAGCATTACCTTTGACCTCTGAAACTATGTCAAATATCCATATCAGCTAAACTCTCCAAATTTATAGTAATCCAGTGATTAATAATACTTACATAGTGCTTTATGTAAGTATTGGGGAAACACTTTACCTACATTTTTTGTTATTGCATTCACATAATTCTGTGAGAGAAATACTTCATTATTCCCATCTTACAGGTAAGGGTAATGAGGCTCAGAAATGTTATATGACTTGCTTGAGGTCACATAGATAGTAAGTGTCTGATGCAGGATATGATTTTTTTCATTCAAAGTCCAACAATGTCCATTTTACTTTGCTGCTAAATATGTTAAATTTAGCTTTTCGATGTAAATAATTATTCCTCTATTATACCTGAAAAAGGTGCAAAAGCATTCCATTGTAGATTATCTAAGCCTCTGTCTGTATATCTGACTGTGCCTTCCAGCTTATATAGGTGAAACCCTCCTCCTACTAATATAACTTACATTTCTGTCTATGTCTCCCTGTAACTCACTTAATTTCTCAAAGAGTTTAGATGCTGTAGCACTTGGTGCACACATGTTTAACATTGCTATCACTTCATCGTCTATGATAGCTTTTAGCAAAAAGTGTTTTCCTTCTTTTTCTCTTTTAATTAGATCTATTTTTGCTTTTGCTCTGTCTGAGATCAGGATTGCTACCCTTGCTTTTTTTTTTACTTCAGCTAAAGCATAATATACTCTGCTCCAGCCCTTTACCTTTTCTCTGTGTGTATCTCTGCTTCAAATGTATTTCTTGTAAAGAACATATTGTAGTATTCTGGTTTTCAATCCTTTTGCTATTTGCTTCTGTTTTATGTGAGAGCTCATCCTATTCAAATTCACAGTTATGATTACTAACTCTATATTTTCCTCTATCCCATTTTTCTCTCTTTATCCTTTTCTACCTCTTTTCACTCTGCCCCCTTCACCAGTGTTTTGCTTCTTACCACCACCTCCTTCAGTATTTTATCTCTTCATTTCCCTTTTCTTTCCTATTTCTCCTCTTACTTCCCTACAGGGTAAGATACATTTCTATACCCAACTGAGTGTGTATATTGTTCCCTCTTTGAGCCAAATCCAATGAGAATAAAGTTCAATGTTCACTCCCTTCCTTCTTTCTCTGTACTTTAATAGGTGCCTCTTCATGTGATGTAATTTACTCTATTATGCCTCCTCTTTTCCTCTTCTCCCAGTACAATCCTTGTTTAATCTCTTATTTTGTTTTCATATCATCAAAGCCAACTTATATTCACATCAAAGTAAACCTATATCCATACCCTCTGTCTATTTATACTCCTAATTGCCCTAATAGAAATACAGGTCTCAAGAGTTACAAATATCATCTTTCCATGGAGAGATGTAAACAGGTTAGTCTTATTGAATAAAATGCTTTCTTCCTTCCTATTTACCTTTTCATGCTTCTCTTGAGTCTTGTATTTGAAGATCAAATTTTCTGCCCAGTTCTGGTCTCTTCATCAGGACAGTTTTCAAAACCCCTATTTCTTTGAATGTCCGTCTTTTCCCCTGAAAGATTATGCTCAGTTTTGCTGAGTAGTTGATGTTTGAGTCCAAGCTCCTGTGGCTTCCAGAATATCATATTCCAAGCCCTCCCTTCCTTTAAGGTAGAAGTTGCTAAGTCTTGTATAATCGTGACTGTGGCTCCTTGATATTTGACTTTCTTCTTTTTGGCTGTTCGCAGTATTTTCTCCTTGACCTGATAATTCTGGAATTTGCTTACAATATTCCTTGGAGTTTTAATTTTGGGATCTGTTTCAGGAGATGATCGGTGGATTCTTTCAATGACATTTCACCCTCTGGTTCTAGGATATCAGAGTGATTTTCCTTGATAATTTCTTGAAAGATGCTGTCCAAGAAAAATAAGAATACACAAAAAAACAAGAAGATTATGACAAGAAAGTCAACCAATTAGAAAAGGAGATTCAGAATCTTAAGGAAGAAAATGACTCCTTTAAAATCAGAATTGGGCAAGGGGAAGCAAGCATAGATATAAGAGATGAACAAATAATAAAAACAAACAAATGCCAAAATATAAAGAATGAAAAAATAGAAGAGAACATGAAACATCTCATAAGGAAATGGATCTAGAGAACAGATCAAGAAGAGAAAACATAATAATAATTAGACTACCTGAAAGTTCTGATCAAAAAAAGAATCTTGATACAATAATACAAGAAATAGTTAAAGAAAATTGTCCTGAAGCATTAGAACAAGGGGTGAAAGAAGAAATAGAAAAAATCCACTGATCACTACCTGAAAGAAATCCTACAAGGAAAACTCACAGGAAAATTACAGTTAAATTCTGAAACTCCCAGATCAAGGACAAAATATTATAAGCAACAAGAAAAAAACAATTTACATATGATAGTACTACAATTAGAATCACATAAGACCTAGCATTGGTGATACTAAAAGATCACAGGACTTGGAACACTATATACCAAAGAGCAAAAGAACTGGGCCTCTGGCCAAAAATATCATACTCAACAAAGCCAAGCATAATTTAAAATGGAGAAAAATGGATGTTTGACCAACTGTCAGACTTTCAGGATGCTGTTTAAAAAAAAAAAAAACCAGCAACAACTCGGAACTCAGTAGAAGATTTGACATACAAGAGCCAAGAGAAAGATAAGGTATATACTAATGACTAATTTCAAGGGATTCAATAAGGATAGAATATTTATCTTTTATGTATAGAAAATGTAAAACCTATGTCTAAGATTGTTACCAGTAATTAGCTTATAAGAAAGATTGGGGAAGAATATGATATGACTTTAAAAGCAAAACCATTCAAGAAAAATTAAAGAGTAATTAGCCTATGCAAGTGAGGTGCAAGAGGAAGAACCAATACAGAGGAATCAGATGGGGGGGGGGGCGGTTGTTAGTTCTGGAAACCTACTTTCATTGGGTATGGGTTTAAGATGGAAAATACATACACATCTAGAAAAGTATAAATGTCTTCTAAATTTAAAAACAGAAATAAAACTCCAAGGAGATAGGGAGAGGATAAAAGAGGGAACTTTAGAGGGGAAGGTGAGGAAATAGGTCAAACAGGTTTACAAAAGGGTGCTCAGATTTAGTGCAATGGGAGGATAAGGGAGGGATTACTGAAGGGGGGTAGGTTAAGTAATAGGAGGGTAAGGTAGCAGGCAGAAGTAAAATAGAGGAGGTAGGAAATATAAGAAAAAAGAGATACGCATAAACATAAAAACAAGATTAGGAGTAGAATCTCTTAGGGAAATTATATGTTTCTGCATGCATGTATGTATGTCTGTGAATGTGTATGAGTATGTGTGTGTATATATACATATATATGTATATATACATACATGCATGTATATATCAATACCTATATATAAATATATCCATGCTCAATTGTAACCTTGGGGTGGTGGGTGGAGAAAGGAAGGGAGAAACAGAACAAAGTGAAAAGTATACATCAGAGAACAAAAGAAAACCTACAAGGAAACAAAGAAAAGATGGAGAACTTTCAACTTAACACACAGTATTTAATATATAGGCTTTCTTGAAATGATAAGTTGTTGCTCTATATTTTGAATCCCCTCCTATGTTCTGCTGCACACGACATGCTTTTTTTAATTTTATATTTAAGTTTATAATGTTTCTTTTTCTTTTCTTATTATGTATTTAAGTTTTAGTATTCGTCTAAAAGAAAAAGATGCTGCCCAGGCTCTTTTTTGGATCATGGCTTTCAGTCCAATAATTCTCACATTATCTCTCCTGGATTTATTTTTCATTCTTTTGATTTTGTTTGACTGATTCTTGATGTCTCACATAACCATTAGCTTCCACTTGCCTAATTTTAGTTTTTAAGGAATTATTTTCTTCAGTTAGCTTTTGTATCTCTTTTTCCATTTGGTCAATTCTATTTTTAAGGGAGTTGTTTTCTTCAGTCAATTTTTGTGCTTCCTTCTCCAAGCTATTGGCTATTTTTTCATATTTCTCCTGTATAACTCTCATTTCTTTTCCTATTTTTTTTCTTCTACCTCTCTTAATAATTTTTAAAATCCTTTTTAAGCTCTTCCAAGGGCAACTTTTGGGCTTGAGATCAATTCATATTCCCCTTTGAGGCTTCACATATAGGCATTTTGACATTGTTGTTCTCATCTGAGTTTGTTTTGATCTTCCCTGCTACCATAATAGCTTTCTACAATCAGGTTTATTTTGGGGTTATTTTTTTTGCTCATTTTTTAAAGTTAAGCTCTGTTCCTGGGGCACAGGGGGCACTATCAGAAGCTTTCTGTGCTAGGGGCCAGGGACCTGGCCCCTGGGTTTCCACACTGGGGCCTCAGGTGCTGGTGGTTTGCTTGCCACTCTGTGGTAGTCTGGCCTAGTCACTCCCATTATGCCAAGGTTCCAGGGCTGGCAATTTGCCTTCTTTGCTGGGGCTGGAGGACTCACAGTTGGCCTGTTGTGCCACTACCCTCCTGAGCTATGACTGCAAGGCCTTGGTTGCTGATTTGTGTTGTGCTAAGTGCCTCATGATGGTTTACCTGGACACTGGCAGCATTGGACTGTGCTCCACTTTTACCCAAGTAAGACAAACATTTTCCTCAAGTTCTCCAAGTTAACTTAAGCAGGAAAATTGTTTCACTTGATCTTTTTGTGGGTTCTGTTGCTCCAGAATCCATTCAGAGACTTGACTTAATGTTGTTTCTGAGGAAAACTGGAGAGAGCTCAGGCAACTTCCTGGCTTCTCTCCATCATCTTGGCTTGGCTCCCACTCAGTTCCATAACTAAGATTTCAAGGCAGTCTTGACATTCTTTAACTTGGAATTTAAGTGAACTTCCCTTCTTTTCTCTCTGAAAGCCCTCAACATATCACTATGTCAGTGAATGTATTATTTCCTTTGTTGATCTGCCCTAATACAACCAGGGAGTTATTAATTTCTCAAAGAATTAAACTCTTTTAAAAGACTCTTTGTCTACTTTCATGACCTCTTCGTGACTATTTTGCCATCTGTTGGGAAAAGAAGGGAAGCTCACTTAAATCCTAATTTGATGTAATCTGAAGATGCCATGACACAAGAGTGGGAAATGTTGATGGGGAGTCAAAGTCAATGACCTTAAGGTCAACATTTCTGGGAAGCCCCATTATACAGAAATACTATGATTGGTGTTCCAAGAAATACATTTTAGAAGCAAATTAATTCCTTAAGTTGACCATTTCATTCCTTGATTCTATTCAGGGCTTTAGCTTTGCTAGGAGATCTGAAGGTTGCATTTCTTGAAAATTATCTAATAATATTTATTATCTAATAATATTATCTGTGCTAGAAATTACTAGCGATTTGTAGTGACTGAATATTTCTTTCAGGCCATGGTTCTTCATAAATACTACTAAATGTAGATATCCATGATAACAAGTGAAGAATGTGAAGAATGCTGGAACTGTTTGAAGAAAGACAAAGAAAATCTTATTGCCAAATATGTTTTAAATCACTGTCATACTAAGTTGGTTCATAATAATAATAAAGCATATGCTTATTATTATATTATTTATAGAAAATCTCTGAAAGTTTTAACATGACACTATTATAGAAAATGATGTTTTTGTGTTCACACACACAAATAAAATTTTATGTCAATACAGAATAGCTTGCAATTTGAGAATTTCCAGGAATTCTAATTTCTCCTTCCAAAATCCCAAAGATAAAGTTGTCAGAAATTTGTAAACACTAATTGAAAGCTTTATTAAGTAAAACAAGTTTCTTTAAAGTTGTGTGTCCTAATTTCTCTAATTTAAAAATAGCTTGATATTAATTGCCCCTCCTTGCACTTGAAAAGTATCATGAAAATTAATGAAATAGCATTTGGTACCTTTTAAAATCACTGAAATAAAAGTAGGGGATGATGTCAAATTATTCCTGTTATTATTGCAGGGAGAACATGGAGGAAGATCAATCTATATAAATACAAAATAGAAAAGTGAATTGGACACAAGAATAATCAAATACTGTCTAGCAAAAAGGTATGAGTGAATTGGTCTTGTCTGTGGAAAGTCATATTTGACTCACTGAAGAGAAAATGCTCAGTTGACAGAAAAATATTGTCCTATCTGACAGGTTAAGAAATAATTAAGAATGATAACATAAAATACAAGAAAATTTGCATCTTCATGGACAATGTTTGACAGAAAACATCTCTTAATAAATGTAAAAGGTCTGTGATTTTTGGTGGTGGTGGTTAATGAGATATGATTTCCTGTGGTTTCATTTATTTGGAGAACTCCTAGGGAGGGTATTTGGTCTGGTAATGCAGATCCTTAACAACTGTTGTGAAACATATAGTTTTGGACAGGTGCTGAGGCACTAAAAGGTCATTTACTTGCCCAGGGTCACAGAGTCAGTGTAATAATATCTACCATTTAGATAGCACTTTAGGGTTCATAAAGTATTTTAAACATTTTCTATTTGATTTTCACAATATCACTTTGAAGTAGCTACTATATTATCCCCATTTTACAAATGAGGAAATCGAGTATGCCAACATAAAGTGATTTGCCTAGGGTCATTCAGCAAGTGTCTAAAGCAGAATTTGAACTTAGGTCTTCCTAACTGCAAGACCAGCACTTTATTCACAGCACCATTAATTATCTGATAATAATATGAGGAGGAAAAATGAGTATAAATAGATCTTCCTGCCTCTGAGGCCAGCATTATATAATATTCACTCTCCTCCCCTCCTCTTCCCTCCATTTCCCTTCCTTTTCCCCTCCTCTCTTGTCCTCTTCTCTCATCTCCTCTTCCCTTCTCTCCTCTTCTCATCTCTCCTTTTCTCCCTTCCTCTCTTCCTCTCTTACAATTAACATGCAAAAAAATTAATATGAAATTTTATTGACTTAATGGAGTTTCTTAAGACCTATATTTGTAACATTGATAAATAACCAGTGATGACCTTGTTTAATATTTGATATGAAATATCCTTCTAGTTGGTTTGTGAAATGTTGTCACAATTATTCTATGCAATATTTCAGAATTCAATTTTTAGAGAGTCTTCAGTTTGGATACTTTTCTCATTCTGATATTGCTAATCATACATCTTCTGAACAAACCAGATTAGTGAGCTTCCATCTTACCTATTTAAATCACCCCAGCTCCTCTAACTCACAGGAAATAAGAGCTTTGGGCCACAATAAAATGTGACTAATGGCCCTTTTCATGTTAATGCTGCAAGCAAGAGGGCGAATCACTCACAGAAAAGTGTGATTGGTGGAATGAATAAGTAGTAATTGTTCCACATTAAGTAAACAAAGGGAGCCCTCATATATTAATGCATTCTCTTGTTTTATTACCTTTAGGCAGATATTCTAATCAGCCATGACAGGACCTGAATAGATTGCCAGCACCCAAAGGTGCCATCTATTAATTTATCTAAACAAATAATGATGGCGTGTCAAAGCAAATTATATTGGTTCATATGTTGCATGCTTTTGTAATGAAATGGGAGCAGAGAGATGTGCTTATTCATTGGCCCCTTTCCTAAATAGGAGGCATTTTGTATCTACCATCATAGCTTTTGGTGCTTTCCCATCATATCCAACTACCTCTACTCCTTCCCACAAAGCAAAGATTATCAAAATGGAAAAAATATATAAATCCACTTTTAAAACTATCTTTACTATCAGAAACAAAGTTCTATTTAAGGTAAAAAGGGACCACTTAAAACTTTTTCTATCTTTCTTTTTTTTTTTTCATATTTCGTCATAATCTCCAATCTGGAAAAACGGTAAATATGTCTCACTTCCCTTATTGGATTGTTGACAGGGGAAAATTAGGTAAAATATGAAAATGCTCAAAGGGACAAGACTTTATGATTGTTCTAAATAAAATCAGACTCTAAAAGTTGGAAAGAGATTCCAAAGACCATCATAGCTTACCTTCTTCTACACAGAATATGTCCAACAAATGTTTATACAGCCTTTATTTGAAAACCTTTACAAAGAAAAATCCAGTCCATTTAGGGAACAAATGGGACAGGGAGTAACCCACTCTACTTTTAGTAAATACTGTTACTTAGAAAGCTTTTCCTTATAATGAGCTTACATCAGTTTCTTTGAAACTTCTACTCTCTGTCTACTAGATCTCCCCTTTGGGGCCAAGCAGAAAAATTGCAATCCCTGTTCTATTGGAGAGCCCTTCAAATACTAGAAAAAAGCAATCTTGATCTTTCTTTAATCTTGCTTTCTCCAAACTAAAAATCCCTGGTTCCTATGAATAATCTTCATATTACTTTTGACATAGCAATCCCACAACAAATCCTATACTCCCAAGGAATCAAAGAAAAAGGACAAAGACCCAAATGTACAAACCTATTTTTAATAGTTTTTTTTTGTTGTTGTTCTAGAGAAGAACTAGAAACAAAAGGGGTGTCCATCAATTGGGGAATGGCAGAACAAAGTGTGTTATACAAATGTAATGAATAGTAATGTGCCATGAGAAATGAATAAAGGGATAGTTTCAGACAAAATAAATCCTAGAAGGCTGGTATAAATGGATTCGTAGTAGATAAGCAGAAGCAGAGTACAATTGATGCAGTAGTAACAACACTGTAAAGAAAAAAAAAATTGGAAGAAATCTGATCTCTGTGATGACTAACTGTAGCTCCAGGGGAATGATAATGAAGAATTCTTCCCACATTTTGAGACAGGAAAGATGGACCTATGGTTCAAAATCAGACATACTTTTGGACAGGGAAAATGTGAGGATTTATTTTACCTGGTCATGCTTATTTTTATAAGGAATGAATTTTCCTCTTTTATTTTGGGGAAGGGGTATTGGAGTGAAATTGGTAACTGGTGAGAGTGCTAACAATAAACAAATAAGTGAATGAATGAATGAGTTAAAAATAGGTAGATAGAGGAAAGTCACTGAAGTAGCTTTTAAAATAAACAGAAAAGAACAGAACCAGAGAGAAATCCCAAAGGAAACCAAGAAAAGCAAAACAACTTTGAAAGATATGTATATTGAACTTACGTATTAAAAAAAACACAGTCAGTGCAAAACAGAGATTTGTGATTTCACAAATAATCATCTTTGTATTCTTTTCCTTTGTATATAGAAATTATATCTTAGAGTAAAATGTTATTTAAATTCAGAATTTAACAAAAATTTAAATAATTTTAACATCATGATCCTGAGTCTCTTCTGTATTCTGTTGCCTTTGTCTACATACTCGCCAGTTTATCAATGACCTTCCTAAAGTGCAGCACCCAAAACTGAACACAATATTCCTGATGAGGTTCAAGGACACCCTAAAATGCTGGAATGCAACCATGGGGTTTAGACTGTGGGAATCCCCTTGAACCCCATCCTGAATCTTCCCACTTGATCTGGCTTTTCATGTCCAAATAGCTTAGCCTAGCCTTCCATAGTCTGGATACCTCTGGATTGCTTTCTGGCTATTTCCCACCCTTCATCTCACTCCTGGAGTCTTAACCTCTAGTCACCCCAGTCCCACCAAAATCCTCTTTAGATTCGTCTTCAGGACCTTCCCTAAACCCCTCCCCTAATCACCCCGGACTACTTGACCACCCCTCAATCCCTCCCACAATCTTTCTGTATATAAACTCCATCTAGCTTCCAGGAAGGCACTCAGATTCAATCTAGCTCAGTTTAGATGAATCTGGCCCACTGGCATTAGTGGCACAAATGCTTGGGCTCCTTAAGAGTCTACCCAATATGGCAAATCTTTAATAAACTTTGCTTTTCTTTGGCTGAGAAGACTTGATTTGAATTCGTTTGGCAGGACCCAGCATGTTGGTGTTTTGGGGTCTTGAGCACCCCTCAACCCCAAACCTCATCAGCAAGATCATCTTGAAGAATTCACTCAGGCTGTCTCCAAATCAAGTATAGGCATTTATTGCAGGCAACACAATACATCAAGCACAACACACCAAGCACAACATATCAAGCAGGCTCCTCCTCCCCTTAAGGGAAATGCAGTTTAAGGGAGACGCCAGCTTAGGAGGTGAATGGCAGCCCCCTAAGTGAAGCAGCTCCCCAGGGAGAGGGGGCAATCCCACCCAGGGAGAGGGGCTATACAGGAAGACAGCTGCTCCAGGGAGATGCCTCCTGCTCAAAGGAAAGGTCTATCAAAGGAGACCCCCAACTTAAGAGGGGTGCCCTCTCTTAAGGAAGGTGTGGATTTTAATTGAGGAAAACCTGCCAGGGGCAGGGAGATGAGGTAATCAGGGAGTTTTGGGCACTCCTTATTATTGTCATTGTTATTCCACATTCAGGCCCTTGTGGGAGGGGCTGCCCACTCCCTTAGTTTCTATATTTCATTGATCAGCCCACTTTAATCTCTTTGTCTCCTAAAGTGTCTTTAAATTGTACTGGAGATAACAGCCTTCTTGTTGACCACTCTATTTGATTCTCTTCATTCCAATTGTCTTTTGATCAGTACAGAGTATTAGAAGGATCCTTAGTTTTGCAATCTTTACATCTCAAAGTGGCCTAAGGATGGATTTTATCTTTTGTTTTTGATGCCATGCCACACTATTGACTCACACTGATTTCTCAGTCCACTAACTATTCTATTCTATTTTTCAAATGAAATGATTTCTAGCTATATCTATCTGGTATTTGGACATAAGTTATTGAACCCAAGTCTAAGATTTTATATTTATTTCTATTACACTTTGTCTTCTTACTCTCAATCCAACATTTTACTCTATCAAGACCTTTTTGCATCCTATGTCACATAATATATTTCCTATCCCTTCCAGCTTTGTGTCATAAGACAACCTATGATTTTATCCAAGTCACTGATAAAGATGAGGAACTGCTCAAGGATAATGACAGATCCCTGGGCCATTTCACTGATAATGCCTTCAAGTTGACACATAAACACTAATAAATATTCTTTGGTTTAAGCCATTAACCAACTCCAAATCCAATTAATTACATACCATTATGTAGGTTACATTTCTCTCAGTTTTCCATCAGAATAGCAGGAGATATTTTGCCAAAGGCCTTGATAAAAAGGAGTTAAATTGATTGTATCTTTAGCATTCTCTTGTTCTCTTAATTAAGTGACTTTGATGAGGGCACAGTCTCTGGGAACCCCCTTGAATCTGGAATACAGTCTCTGGGAGCCCCCTTGAACTGTCCTTGAATCTTCCAACTGGATCTGGCCTTCCCCTAAGGCCACAAGCCTCACATTATCATTAGGCCCAAATCTCTACCTAGCCTTGCCCTTTGTTGTTCAGCTACTTCCCACCCTTAATCCCATTACCTCATCTTGCCCTCCTTGGACTTCCCCTCAAGACCTTCCCTAAACCCCTCCTCTAGTCACCCCAGACCACCCCTCAATCCCTAATACAATCTTTGTGTATATAATCTCCATCTTGCCTCCATGAAGGTGCTCAGATTCAATCTAATTCAGCAGGTTGAATCTGGCCCGCTTGTGGAAACAGGTGTCACAAGGGGGGGGATTTCTTAAGACAGCCCATTGTGGTGAATCCCTAATAAACTTTCTCTTTTCCCTTGGCTGAGAAGGCTTGAGTAGAATTCTTTCAGCAGGACCCGGTTCGTCAATATTTTGGGGTGTCAAGCACCTCTCAACCTTTTACCTCTTCAACTTGGCCAAGAAAGGAAAGAAGGTTTGATTGTGTCAATCCTTTCAGATAATTTGAGCCCCAATAATATCCAAAGCCTCCAAACTGCTTTGCTCTATTCTAAAAATTCCCCTTTCTGTGTCAGCAACTTCGAAGACCAGATAAGATTGACAAGGGGTATCTTTCCTGTTGGTGACAGAACATCTGCAGCCAGAACAGTGGGCTAGAGACATTTACATCTTGTGATCATAATTTCTAAGTGACCCTACCTTGTCAATTGTCTTGTTCAACTAAGAACTTCCTTTCTTTGATATGGAGATCATAAACTGCAGTTGAGAATTGTTACTTAAACCTTGTCTTTCTTCTTGTCAGTCAGAAGGTTGCTTCTGATCCCATGATCACATACATATCCACTAGCTTGAAGGGAATAAACTATATGCATTTGTATATCACCTAGCCTGTTGTCTCCTTTAACCAAACATTCAGGTCGACAATTGGTAAGGTCTGTTCTTGCAGCAATATTGGCTCTTAATTATCAAGAAATCCTTTTCTAGATGTTAGCTAATGACACTTTTAATGATATATTCTACATTTTTCCTGGGAGTCAAAATCACTGGCCTATAGATTTCTACTTTCTTTCTCTTCCTTTAAATCAAACAGAACATTTCATCCAATTGCCATGATCTTTCCAAGTTCATTAAGAGCAACCCAACAAACCCACCTTCCCCTCCCCTGACACTCCACCCCACAGAACCTGATATATAGTTATTCTCTCTATTAACATGGGCATCACCTTATTACAAGCTTATCACCTCTTGCCTGGATATCTGCAATACCTGCCACAGTAATTAATTTCCTTGCCTCTAGTCTTTCACATTTCTAATCTATTTCTAATCTACATAACTGCCTAAAAAGATAACCCTAAATCACATGTCTGGCCATGTCGCCTTGATCAACAAACTCCAATGGCTCCCTGTTGCTTTCACAATCAAATAAAATTTCTGTGTTTGGTGTTCAAAGCTCTTTACAACTTGGTTTAAATTTGCCTTTTAAGCTTTCTTATATAGTATTACTATTCACTCCCTCTCTGAAGTTCAACCAAATTGACCTTGGTTCTTCACACATGACACTCCATTTCCCAGCATCCTATATTTTGACAGGCTAGCCTTATGTTTAGAATACTCACTCTCCTTTTCTAATTCTCCTTATGACATATGTGTGTATGTGTGTATACATATATATATATTAGTTTAGGTCATCTTCTATATCACATGCTTCTTAATCCCCTCAGCTATTTGTTCCCTTCTACTCAGAAATTTAGTTTGCATTTACTTTCAATATAGTTTTAGATGTACATGCTGTGTCCTTTGACAGAATATAAACTCTTTGAGGTCCACGGATAGTTAATTTTTGTCTTTGTAGCCTCAGTACCTAGAACAATTTCTGGCACATAGTATGCTTCTAATAAATGCTTGTTGATTGAGTAATGTAAGTCCAGTGACCTGGGATAAATAAGGGCAACTAAGTAGCTTCTAAGTATCACCTAATGATATCCTACCTTCTCTTCTATTTCATCTTTTTTTTAGCCATTTCAAATCTGTCTTTTTCATTGCAAAGACCATTCTCCTTAATAGAAAAAAATAAGCTTCTCTCCTATGGTTTCTGGACTTCATCACATAAATATACCTTATTAATATACAGTTGTACTTGTTTCCCATTGATCTTTCCTTTTAATTTTAAAAAGATATAATCTCTTAAGGGGCATATTCTAGTTCCATCATATCAAGGCTCAGTGCTACCTAGGATGTCAAATTTACCTTTTCTAATTAGATTCCTTACTTTGTCATATATTATCCATACCTTGAACTTTTTCCTATGGACATCTGAGATTATGGATGCAATAACACACATTATCTCGTCTGATCCTCCTAGCACTTCATTGGAGTGAGGTAGTTGGGTATTATTACCTTCTTTTAACAGATGAGGTAGCAGGTTTAGAGAGAGAACAGGTGACTTTTCCATAGTGCTATAAAGTCTAAATAGCAGTGGTCAGATTTAAATCCAGGTATTTCTTGTCTCTATATCCAATACTTCCCTACTATACTCAAGAGCCTCTATGAGTCAATTAGCAACACTAATTGACTATGCATCATGTACAGGGCACTATGCTAGGCACATTGGGGAAAACATAGTTTACAGAATGTTAGTGGGAAAAAGTTACAATGTGACTTCTATCCAACTCTTTCTATTTTCACATATAAGGAAGTTCTTTCCTTTCTGTTTTGAAAGAAATAAAAGTAACACATACATAGACCTAAGAGCATAAGTGCTGTTATGTGTAGATATACTGCAATGGAGAAAGGCTTCTCCGAAAAGGAGCAGATGTACTTTTGTCATAATCCAGGTGTGAAGAATCTAGAGTTTAGAGAATTAATGCAGAGATCAATGAATAGTAATTGGCCACAAGCATCATGGCATTACAGCAATGCCATAAACATGCATATGTTTCCCTCAACCTCAGGGAGAAAAAAAAAACCCTCACTTGATCTTTTGATCTCCACTAACTGTCCTCCTACATTTCTTCTCCCTTTTGTGGATAAACTCTTGAAAAGGTCATCTACAATAGATTCCTCCACTTTTTTCAGGTCACTCTTCCGAACCCCTTATAATCTAACTTCCTACTTCATCATTCCACTGAAATTACTGTCTTAAATCTTACCAGTGAAATCTTGATGAACAAATTCAATGGCCTTTTCTTAATCCTCATTTTTCTGAAACTCTTTGCAGCCTCTGATGCTGTTGATCATCCTCTTCTCTTTGATACTCTCTTCTTAGTGTTCAGAACACAGTTCTCTCTTTGTTTTCCTGTCAGATTGATCCCTCTCACTCTCCCTTACTAGATTGTAAATCCAAGTCACAAGCTCTAACTTCAGGTGTCCCACAGGATTCTGACCTGGACCCTTTTCTCTTCTCCCTTCCTCCTTCAGCTTCCATGTATTTAATTACCATTTCTATGCTAATGATTCTCAAATCTATCTATCTTGCCCTAACCTCTCTCCTCACCTCCAATCTCTCATCTTCAACTAACTTTGAAACTTCTCAAAATGGATATCCAGTAGACATTTTAAACTCAACATGTCTGAAACTGAATTCATTATCTTTCACCTTAAACCCTTACCCTTTCCTTACTTCCCTATTCCAAACAACAACATCATGTTCCCAGTCCCTCAGGTTCTCATCCTTGGTGTCATGTTTGTCTCCTCACTATTGCTTACCCACCAAATCCAATGTCTTGCCAAGACCTGCTGATTTTACCTTTCTAATTCTTCATACATGCCTCCTTTTTCCCTGGTACTGTGTGTTGGTAAGCAAAATGGGCTCTTAGCACTTAGTTGGCCTTTGTTTCCTTTGAGTAATTCAGTGTATTTCATTGAGCCTTACTAGGTGCTAAGCCCCAGGCCCAAACCCCTATTAGGCCTGGAACCTACTTGGGTGTGGATTGGTGACTGGGGTGGGGTCCAAGGTGGGGCTGGCTAAGGGGAGGTGCTAACTCCAGAGCCATGCCTGTCTTGAGTCTTACTAAGTGCTAAGCCCCAGGCTCAAACCCCTATTAGGTGTTAATCTAACCTATGTGGATGTGAACCTCCCAGGGTCCTAAGGGGGGAGGGGCTAACTCAAGAGCCAATCATAGCAGCCTAAGTTCTGGTCATTCAGATGATGTTTGATGACGTCTGAAATCCTATAAGAAGAGAAGACAGAGCCATTTGCGCAAGGGTTCTCACTCATGGTGGTGCTGAGATGGAGACTCTGGGCCCTCCAGAGCTAAGGGCCCTCCAGCTTGTAACCCAGATGCTGAGACTTTGTTAAACTCTGGTAACTATGTATTGGGATTTGAATCAGACAAGGTCTGTCTGTTGATGTTTGTGCTTTGTTTGTATTTTATTCTGAAGTTCGAGATACCGGCTTTTCCCCCTGAACTAAGTGAATGATATTTGTATGCTGAATTAAAAGTAAGCTTGTCAACCCCTTCAGATAGCTTTCCTTAGTTAAGCAGATCAAAAGAACCTGTGCTGTTACAGTGTGCTGGTAGCGTTCTTGTTGTTGAGCTTTCACCCCCACAACATCTGCTAGCAGGATTGTTGAAACATACTGTTACCACCCTGGTATAGGCCCTCGTCACCTTACATTTGGACTATTACAACAGCCTGCTGTTCTCTTTGTCTCTCTTCATTCTAATTCATCGTTCATTCGTCTTTACCTTTAGCTACTCCCTTCCCTGACTTCCTTTAAGTCACAACTAAAACTTTCCTTCTGCAGAAAGCCTTTCAAAATCCTTCTTAATTCTAGTGCCATTTCTCTTTTAATTATTTTCTATTTATCCTGTTAATAGCTTATAGATATTTGTTTGGCTGTTGTCTCTCTCATTAGATTGTGACTCCTTGAAGACAAGGACTGTCTTTTGCCATTCTCTGTGTCTTCAGAACTTAGCATAGCACTTACCACACAGCAGTTGCTTAAAAAATGTTTGTTGACTTACTGACTGTCTGTAGTGAATGAAGAGCTAACTTCGGAATCAGGAGGATCCAGGTTTAGGTTCTGCCTCTGAGACATACTTGATATGTAATCTGTTGCAATAAAAATCTGTGATAAAGAGAAAAAGATACACAAAGTTCTGAGTATGATCAATTTATTAGCAAGGCAAGCAATTGCCAGTAAAGTGAGATCCCGAGCTCCTCAGTAGCCAGGGATGCCTCTGACAGCCAAAACAGGCTTTTTTATATAGTGAAAAGATAACAGTTTATATAGGATGCCAAAAATAGTGGTGTGATGAAAACTAAACTGAGACTGTAATTGGTCTATGTCAGAAGTAAAGGTGGGCTTATATTTGGGCAGATTCACAAGAGGGGATTTCTAGGACCCATGACAATGGGAAAAACACATCATTAAACACACACTCTGGAAACTCCTGTGTCAGGCAATCCCTACACCAGAGTTGTGTGGTACTAGGCTTATGACTGGGCAGCACATTTTAACACTAGGCCTATTCATCCTCTCTTTTCCCCGTCTTCCCTTCTGGGGTAAGATAGATTGAGTCCAGGCTGTAACCCAAAGAAATATGGAAATTAAACTCATAAACTCTTAATACTAAGGCTAAATACTAATACTAAATATTAAATTAAATCTAATTCTGATCTATAAGTAATGATTCCAGTGCTAAGACATAACTCTCAATGAATAAATAACACAAAATAAAGCAGGGTAAAAGTTTTCAGTTTCATAAATTTTAGTGAGTTCCTTAGTACTCCCAAGTGATTCCAAAGTATCAGAGTCTTCATCTGATTCTATTCTAAACATTGACTTGGCAGCAACTTTCACACTTCTTGTCCTGGGTACCGGACTTGGTAATCTTACTCTATAGAATGTGAACATTGTTATCCAGTTGTGGTTATTACAATCATGACCATGGTTTGCTTAATCTCTTACTTTAAATGGTTGAGCAGTTTCTCCCTCATTCCTCAAGATTAGTCCCCAGGAACATATGCAGTCATTATAGCAGATCTCAGAATATGCAATGTTTTCCTATTCTGCCTGGCTAGACCATGCCAGGGAATTGACATCCCATCTGATTCTGACCAGTTCTTTGGCATACCTGGGAATCTTGCTAGGTTCAGAAGCACTCTTGGGTTCAGATTTAAGCCACTTTTTATAAAATTAGCTTAGAACTTATTAAATTGCATTAGCAGCATTTTTTATTGCCAATCTACCGTGAGCAGTTTAGAATAAGCAAATTAAAGGGTAAGAAGTCATCAAGCCACCAAGGTAAATAGCTGAGCACCAAAACCTGGTGCCCAGATTAGGATGATACATTGCTATAATATAGCACAAATATAGCAAGAATGAGGGACTGCTTTCATATTTTAATTTTAATAGAGCTTGGCTATTTGAATTCTGCAAATGTGTGTCTGAGTTTAATAACCATCAAATACATGTTCAGATTGAATGACCAAGCCAATTATTTCTCCAAAAGTAGTTATTAGGAGAGTTTAAATGCATAAGAATAGTAATGGGACTTACTCATGAATATTCTACATGTTTCTAAATTTAATTTCAATCTACTTTAGTAACGTACCCTTTATGAAAACAAGAGTATAACACTCGGAGATGCTCTTGTGGAATTTCAGGAGCTAATTCCCCAACCTGGAACCAGGGATGAACCAAGGATTACTGAGGACTATATTGTTAACCACTTTATATTTTTGTTTCCTCATTTGTTTGTTTGGAAGACTTATTTCCCAATAAACAGAGATCTAATTCAAATGGAGAAATTTCTACTATACTGGCAAGACCCAGCTGACATAAGTTAATTTAATATATGTGGTATCTTTCATTTTATAGTTCAGAAATATAGGCAAAGTAGTCTTTATTCATTAATAATAGAACAAAAATGTTTGAAATGTGAGGCAGGTAAGAAAGGATGTGACCTGATTCATGCTTGTACAACTCAGAGGTATTACAGTAGGCATGGATGGAAAGGGGGGGAAGAATGATTGCATTTCTTACTTCTATCACAACACATCACAAATAAAGAAAGAGACAGAGTGGCCTTTTGCTCTATTTAAGCTGTTCTAGCATTGCAAAGCCAGGTACTAGAGAGGGAAAAGGCGGGGTTCTCTGGAAGCAGGAACCACGCTATTTTTGAAAAAGATAAATGCGACAACATGCCTGTGAATATTAATTTACTTGGAATTTAGGAAGCATTCTTGTGTTACACCATCCATCACAGACATAAATTATAGAGGAAGAAATAAGCAATTAAAAACATGTTTATTATTTCATGTAGTTCCTTGTTCCATTAGTCTCAACTGAGAGTTTCATTTAAAGAGTTTGTTTTAAGCTTTTCAGCAAATGTCAACACAAATGGCGATGCCATAAGGAAAGACCTGAAGACTAAATTTCCTTGGTGAGATCAGGCCAATTCTGTGAACTCAGTGGCAAAAAATAAGGGGAGGGGAGAAGGAAGTGAACTGAAAATAGTTATTTGTGAACTCTTCATAGTACAAGCTATCTGTGAGTAGTAACAGCTGACCCACTGGGTACCCAACTGGCCAGTTCCAGTGGGGCAACTCAGCTCTTTCCTTCCTTCCTTCCTTCTTTCCTTCCTTCCTTCCTTCCCTCCTTCCTTCCCTCCTTCACCCTTTCCCTCCATTTTTCCATCTTTCCCTTGCTCCTTTCCTCCTTCCTTTCCTTCCCTCCTCTCCCTCTGACCACATAGGGAATCATAACCTTACCTGCAGGTGCTCTGCCCGAAAGAATGTAAATTCTGATCACTGAATCCTCTCTGGATATCTTGGGGTTTATGGGCTAAATTTCTTTCCTAAGGAAAATGCCTTAGAAACAAATCACTCTAGGTCTCATTGATTGGCCAACAAAAGGTCCTAGCCCAAACCTCACTCGAACATTGATGGAGATATGATGGCTCAGGGTGAGTGTAAACAGAATTGTTTCTGTTTTGGCCAGAAACCCTGAGGTCTTCCCCTCTCAGACTGATTTTTTAAATGTTTTGACTAAAAGGCCATTATTTTTCTCATTTTTTACTTAGCCTTAATCACTAAATGGGTGTTGCCAAAGTCAAATTGAACCCTTAAAAAAGCCAAAGTCTCTCACTGAATCAGGGCCATATCCAGTTCTCCTGATCTATATTTTGCTACTGGACCCAGATGGCTCTGGAGAAAAGAGTGAGGGTTGTGAATTTGCACGACCCTCCCTCACTTAAATCCAATTCACTTGCAAGTCATGACATTATCTTCCTGATGTCATGGCCCTCTTTGAGAACGAAGGACACACAACAACAAAAATAGAGAAAAAAAAATGCTCGAACTGGTTGATTTCCATTCTTGCCCCCTGAAGCTATAGTTGTTGGTATAGCATATGGAGAGAGTCGCAAGCACTATTAGGAGGAAAGAAAGATTTTCCATACTGTCTTAGCCACTCAGGTCTAATCAGTAGGCAACCCATTAGGCTCTTCTTGACTCTTTCACATTTGGTTCACTACAGAGAACAATCCATATCCTACCACAGTCTCCAAATGACAGAACATTACTACGACACAGACAGCTCTCACTACTACTCTAGACACCAAGGTAATTGTAGGACCTCCAGAAATTCGGAGTTCGTCATCATCATCATCATCACCATCATCATCTTATTGATAACAACAATAACATTTATGTAGAGTTTTAAGCTTATAATGAACTTTACAAATATTATCTCTTTATATCATCACAACAACCCTAGGACATAGGTGCTATCATTACACTCATTTTGTAAATAGAGAAACCAATACAAACAGAGATTAAGTGACTTAAGTAATTTCTTCCAACTACATGCTTTGGAGTGTGTTCCCATAACCTAAGCTATGTGAGAACTTTTTTTTTTTAAAGTACTGCTAAACTTCAGCAATACATTGTATTGTCCTATAAATCAGATTTGAAGTTCTCAAAAGGAATTGATTTTAGGTGAAAATGCAATGTGGTTATAAGTGTATGTTAAGTGATATTTATACACAAATATTCAAATGCTTCAGATGTTATCAATATAGGTACTTTCTTCAGTAATTAAGATTAAATCAACCTATACTTGCTGGTTTTTTTTGACTCTTGTAAAAGTCCTCCCTTTCTCTCCTTAGAAAGAATGCCCCAAAATGATGAGGGAGTTCTTCGCTTTCTTTTTATAAATAGTATTTTATTTTTTTCCTATTATATGTAGAGATATTTTTAACATTCTTTTTTTAAATTGAGTTCCAAATTTTCTGTTTTCCTCCCTCACTCCGCTTCTTCCTCCCTAAGACAGTAAGCAATTTGATATAGGTTATATATGTGCAATAATTTGTCATGTTGTGAAAGAACGGATCGAATGGGAAAAAAGCATGAAAAAAGTCAAAATAGTATGCTTTGATATGCATTCAGACTCCGTCAGTTCTCTCTCTAGATGTAGATAGCATTTCACATCATGAGTCTTTTGGTGTTGAATTATTGTATTGATGAGAAAAGCTAAGTCTATCATAGTTCATCATTGCAAAATGTTGCTGTTACTATGCACAATGTTCTCCTACTGCTGCCCAGATCATTTTGCATCAGTTTATGTAAGTCTTTCCAGATTTTTCTGAAACCTGCCTGCTCATCATTTATTATAGCACAATAATATTACAATACATTCATATATGACAACTTGCTTCTAATTCTAATTCATGAAAAAGAGCTGCTATAAGTATTTTTGTACATGTAGGTCCTTTTCCCTTTTTATGATACCTTTGGGATATATACTTAGTAATGATATTGCTGTATCAAAGGGTATGTACAGTTTCATTGCCCTTTGGGCATAGTTCCAAATTGCTCTCCAGAAAGGTTGGGTGAGTTTACAACTCCACCAACAATGCATTAGTTTCCCAATTTTCCCACATTCTCTCCAACATTTATCATTTTCCTTTTGTCATATTACTAATCTGATAGTTATGAGGGGGTACTTCAGAGTTGTTTTAATTTTTATTTCTCTAATCAATAGTGATTTAGATCACTTTTTCATATGACTATAGATAACTTTTATTTTTTCATAAGAAAACTGTCCGTTCATATCTTTTGACCATTTATCAACTGAGGAATCATTTATATTCTTACAAATTTGACTCATCTCTATATTTGAGACATGAGGCCTTTATCAGAGACACTTGCTATAAAAATTGTTTCCCAGATTTCTGCTTCCCTTCTAATCTTGGTTGCATAGGTTTTGTTTGTGCAAAACCTTTTTAATTTAATGTAATCAAAACTTTCTATTTTATATTTCATAATGCTCTCTCTCTCTTGTTTGGTCATAAATTCTTCCTTTCTCCATAGATCTGTGTAATAGCAAGTAAAGTGAGACTTTTTTGTTGTCTTTTGTTTTGGAGTGCTTTTCAGAATTAAGGCAATCAAGTTCCTTTGAGTCTTGCCTTTTTTCAATCAAGAGTCTTTGATTGAATCAGGAGTCTTTGATGACCTGCTTAAGTCACAGGAAGGTTTAGGTCATGTGGGTTTGAGTCACATGGCTGTAATGTCCTCTGACCCTGAAGAAGTGTATATGTACTCTGAGGCTAGTATTTTGTTTTGGGCTAATTCACTGGAAGAGTGTCATGTGATATGACCAGAAGAGACTCTGGGTAGTGGTTGGAGCCCCTGGGCTTTGAAAAATCCAGACGTTGGTGCCTCTCTCTCTGATAACTATGTACATAATGTCTAGGAGAGACAGCTAGAAGCCTGTCTGCTGATTTGTGTTATTTTCCTCTGTTTATGTAATTTCTGTTTCTGTTTTCTCTGAAGTTCAGGGTGCTGACTTTTCCCTCCCTGAACTATGTGAATGATATATTTACGTTTAATTAAAGGGAGATTGTAAACCCCTTAAAGTTTCTTTCCTTAGAAAAGTATATCAAAGTACCTGTGCTAGCAGCCCTCCTGTGTCCTGGTGTTGTTGGCCTTACACAGCCACAGTAGTAGCAAGAAATATTATTGTTACAATCTGACACGCAGTCTATTTCTTGCTCTCCGTATTTGCTTATGGTATCACCCTTTATGTATAAATCACATACCCATTTTAACCCTATCTTGGTAACTAGCATAAAATTTTGATCTCTACCCAGTTTCTGCCATGCTATTTTCCAGGTTTCCCAGCAGTTTTTTTCAAATAGTGAGTTCTTGTACTCGAAGCTGGGGTGTTTCAGTTTATCAAACAGTAGGACACTATGGTCATTTACTACTGTGTATTGTACACCTAACATATTCCACTGATCCATCATTTTATTTCTTAGCCTGTATCAGATAGTTTTAGTTCCTCCATTTCTACTGACATTGTGATGATACAAATGGAATATGCATAAGGAAAACTCTTCTAAGTGGTATCAATTCATATTCACAGGGGTTTGCAATTTTTTAGGGATCGATGAAGAAGATAATGCTATGCACAAAAAGAAAGATTTAGATGATCATAACATCTACATCATTTGCTCTTAACCTAAGGTGGACAGAATTTCCTACCTCTCTGCTCTCCAAAGAATCCATAAATAGATTTCAGGGAGTGCATGAACTTTGGTGGGGGAAAATGCAACAGTATTTTCACTACTGTTTGTTCTCTATGTAATATCATATGTTTTATTTGTGTGTGAACATGTACAAATGTATATATAGTATATGTGTATGTATAAATTCTGAGAAGGAACCCATAGGTTTCAACAGAATGCCAAATAGATCCATCACACACACACACACACACACACACACACACACACACGCACATGTGCATGCACACACACCCACACACCCACACCCACGCACACACAAAGTTTAAGAACTTCCGATCTACATGGAATCCCTTTTCAACTTTAAATTTGTGATAGTTCTTCATAATAAATGTTTTTTCCAACTCATTCTTTCAAGAAAACACTGAAAATATTTTATGAGCCTTTATGTTTCTGTTTTATGTCTTCCTTACCTAACATTTTAATTAGGCTCATTAGGCAAGATTATCCCTGTTACATAGCTCTTGAAAACTTGAATCATTTTAATGTATCCATTGTAGTTATATTGTTCTAAGTGAACATTTGTGGGGAGGGATGTTTTGTTCTACTAGAGTTAATAAACAATGAATACAATTGAATTTTATATTCTTTTCATCTTTTAGTCAATTGTGTGATAATGAAGACATCCTCTATGGTACGATATCATTTAGAAAAACCTGTGAGTTTTCTATGAATAATGTTTAATGAGACTATATTTAATGCATGGCTAGGACATTCTCATCAAAATTGCATATAGATGGAAAATTAGCATAAGATATAATCTTTTTTTTCTTTTGGGCACTTTTTGTTCAGCTTTAATGTTTAAGAATTTTTAGGCTTTTCATATCACTTCCTCCTTCAGATGTCTTTTGAACTGGTCCTTTCATATCCTCACATTTGCACTGCATGATACACAGATCT
Source organism: Trichosurus vulpecula (assembly GCF_011100635.1). Classification (NCBI taxonomy): domain Eukaryota; kingdom Metazoa; phylum Chordata; class Mammalia; order Diprotodontia; family Phalangeridae; genus Trichosurus; species Trichosurus vulpecula. The sequence continues at coordinate 67,431,560 of NC_050579.1, forward strand.
CTTTTATTTGTATGTGATCTAATGCTACTGATTTTCTTGCACGTATTCCCTTATGAATCATATTTAGCTCATTTATAACCATAGCTATAATTGTCTTATTAAAGACCAAGTGGATTGGCTCTACTGTCTCTGAATATGTAAAAAGTACATAGCAAAGCTTTGCAGATATTTTCCATCTTTCTTCCATGTGTTGTTCTTCTACTGTGATCAAGATCTCATTATAACTTTAGGTCTTACTCTAAAGTTTAAAAAAATAGCTACTTTTACTGTAGACTGTGTATCTCTGTTTTATGACATTACTGTTCACAACCTTCTATCATTATCCTTATATGATTTTCCAAGGTAGTTTATATTCTAAGATTTTGCCCTTGTCTGACACATTTCTCTGCTTGGCAAGTATATGACAAGTGCCAGTAAGATAAGTGTTTTTCTTTTTTAAACTAAGGTGTTTTTTTAGTCTCTGTTCATTTTGTTATGAAAATTTATTAACATTATTAAGATCTGTATGTGAAATTGCTATTTTCTGGATCTACATTTTTTTTTCTTTCATACATATCTGAGTTTAATCATCAGGATGTGATTAAAATAGGTTAAGGTCATTTGTTAAATTACATTCTAAAATGCTTGTCTCTGTGTTTGTGTGTATATTTCCACAGATAGTGAATGTGACATGTATGAAGAATCAAGAAGGAAAACTGATGCATAGACTTCTGCATAATCTTCAGTCTTGGGGCTGTTTCATGTTTTACCCTTAATCCATATTTTGTGGGATATTTTTGGCTGTTATACTCCCAAATTTGTGAGAAACTACATGGTATCAACATTGTGTGGGTGGGTATGTATACATACATACATACATATATGTATATATGTAACACACACATATATACATATACATGTATGTGTGTATATGATTCAGAGGATTTTATTGAGTTCTTTACTCTTCACTCTCTGTGATAGATGCTGTTAAAAGCTTTAATAATTTTCATGACAGAAAGTTTGCAACTATTTATCATGAACATTGAACCATGAGATGACCAAGGGTCCCATGAAACTATGATTTGTTTTATGTTAGGAGTATGTGATGAAAGTAATCCTGCCAACTCCTTTATTTACTCCTCCAAACAGAATTTATAAGCCATCCCTCCATTTAGATATGACTTCCTTTTTTCTTCTGATTTTATTTATACTTAGAATGTCAATATTGATAAGATTAATTCCTCTATTTGTATGTCCATTTGTTGGTCATTGGACATTTAGAGTATCACCAGCTAAATTAAAGTTTGCAGTCAGTGTGAAAAACATATGGTTCTCATCATTTTTTTCTATCACTATGTCACTGTCATTACATAAATAGCAAATGATCTCATAGGACTATTGGCTATTTTGTATTTTCCTCTCTTCTTATATTGCCATCTCCAAAGCACTGGTAAGTGCTCAGGCAACCAGTATCAATACTGCCTCTACTTAGCTAAGTTTGTCTCTGTAAAACAAATTTTCCCTGTTTAAAGGATAGTTCTTTCTAGTTTTCTAGCACTTTTGATTTATCGACATAACCTTTGGAAATCCAGGGCTTTCACTTCATGGACATAGTCTTTGAGTACCTGGGGTCAGAGAACCTTACATGACCTGAAATTGTTTGTTTTTTTGAAAGGCCTTTTTTCATATCACTCTTCAAACTATTATGATAATGTTATGTCCCAAGTAGAACTTTGTGGAAGAACTAATATTTATAAAGCATTTTAAAGTATGCAAAATGTTTTCTTCATGTTATATTATGAGATCTTCATAGCAATCATCCTGTGGGGCATATTTGGGTCTTTTATCCCTATTTTAAAGACTTAGATCTGTTGAATGACTTGCTCACAGACAGGCAAAATTTGAACCGAACATATGTGACTCTAAATCAAACTTTTTATCTGCTTTGTCATACTGCCTCTCATTTATAAAAATATTTGTAATACAGCATATATGATATGTACTGCAGCACTTACCAGTGCAGTCTCTCCATATATGTGGGCTCTGTAGTCATATTAAAGCAGAGATATTCTGAGTTCTCTTGCTGCATTTCTAACAGCACAGTTGACACTCCATAGATATGTCAATGTGTTCTAAAATGAACTCATTAACTTTGTCCACACACCCACCCTTCCTCTAAACTTTCCCATAACTGTCAAGAGCACCACCATTCTTCAAGGCGATCAGGTCCACAGCCTCAGAGACACAGAATCACAGACTTTAAGAATTGAAAGGGACATCAATATCAATCTAATCCAAGGAAATATTACCATTTTGGTGTGATTGACCTATTTAACAGTGTAATGATAAGCCTTTCTCAGAATAATCTTCTTATATGCATAAAATATACAACATTACCTAGGAAACCAACTATAGTAGAATATGGTGATACACATACATATGTATCTCTCTCTGTGTGGATATGTATATGAACTTGTGTATATAGGCACATGTATGCAAATGAAACATATATGTATCCATACATATATGCATATTGTATACCTACACATCTAAAGATAAACATGCGTGTAGAGAGGTAGTGCTATCTATCTATCTATCTATCTATCTATCTATCTATCTATCGATGTATTTGTTACAAAGTACCAAGTTACTTCAGCCTTCTCTTGTATTGGTGAATCTATTTTCTCCTGGCCTCAGTTTTCTCCCTAAGTAGCTTCTTGGCAGGGGTGGGAGATGTGCAGAAGTAGTCCTAGATTAATTATTGTCCACTTTCCTTCTGGTTAGTCACATTCATCAGCCCCTCTGCCCCAGTTCCACCCCAGGTTCTTATTCATCTCTTCACTTATTGGGTTGAATTAGTTTTTGAAGCTTTTGTAGGTCTGGGAGGTGGTAGAGTGGCTATTCCAGGAATAGTCTATGCAGTCTTAATTTTTTTTACTACCCCAGGAAGAATGCACCTCATGCAGGAGTTAGCCAGCTCTTACCCACTTCTATCCTACCCTGCTCTTCAATGTAGCTGGGCAAAGTCATTGTTCTGCTGCTTGTTGCAACAGGGTGGGGTGTGCAGTTAGAGTATCAGAAGCACAGAGGTAATCATGTATGATCCCAAGCATACATCCATAGGTTGATTTGGGAGTACAGGTGCAAGGCTTTATCCACTAAGCCATCTTTGAATTCTGAATATGAAGGACGCATTTCACAAGAATGAAAAATACTTTTGGAGAGCATATTTCTTCCATCTCAAGTCCCAGGTCCACTGTTAAATCCTCCATGCAAATTTTGCCAATGTCTACAGTTGCTAGGACTTTCTCTTCAAACTATGTGTGCGTACGTTGCATTCCCCACCCCGCCAAAAAAAAGAATATAATCTCCTTGAAGGCAAAGCATTTTAAGGTTTTGTCTTTGTTAATTGAGGGTCTAGTACATCAAAGGGATTCTTAATATAAAACCTCAGTGAGTCAAATAGTCATTTCCAAGACCAAAATCTACCGAGAATACATATAGAGGATCTTGTGAAGATTATTTCCTTCTATGTGTTTAGAAAATGTGTCCCTGCACAATGCAGTCGCTGGGGAAGAGAGTGCTTTATGATGCTTTCTAGCGTAAACATGCAGATGCTTGAAACTGCTTTGTCTGCAAATAAAATACTTTATGACCTGGAATATAAATGCTAGCCAGAGCAAATTTAAGCCTGCTGTTTAGAAAGTAGTTTCCTTATATAGTCAAGTACTATTTAACAAGCATTTATTGAGTGCCAACTGTGAGCTCAGCACTCTGTTTGGTGAATATTTATAGGTGGCAATACAAGGGCAAAGAATACATTGTTTTTTTTTGTCTTATTGAGAGTAATGGTTTATCATATCAGTATTGGGAGAGTATTCCATAGTGCATAGTGCATTGGACTTGGAGAAGGAAGAACTGAGTTCAAATCCTGCCCCAGATGTCAGTTGTCATGTGATTATGAACAATTGAATCAACTGCTCAGAACCCCAGTTTTCTCATCTCTAAATGTGGACAATAATAACCCTACTATCAAACCTCAGAGAAGGAAAAAAAGAACACTTCACCAACCTCCAAGAATTATACAAATTTTATATGTTACTGGATATATTATTGCCATGCTTCCTAACTTTAAAAATGAGGGTAAAACTGAAAGAAGTCAATAGATCTGCCCAAAGTAAAAAAAATTAATCATTGGCAAATTCAGGACCAGAACTCTGGCCACAGAAAAAATATACTAATTAGCCATAGTATCATTTTTATCCTTGCTGCTTCTCAGAATATCTGATTTGACTACAGCTACAGCTTCAGAGTTCATCTCACTCAAAATTGTCTCTTCCTGAGTTTTTGTCTGTTTTGGAAAACCTGATTTGATTATACTTACTTTAAATGTTTATCTCTACCTGTAATAGAACTTCATTTTTGAAAGCCACACTTCCCCCCACTCCCCTCACCCCGAAAGTTTCATGCTTCAACCAGTCTGTTACATTCTTATCTTGACTGTCTCCAGTCTAGATACTTCTATCCATCCTCAATCAACAATAATATTTGTTCCATGCTAGCCGTTGGTGCGGAACCTATGTTGAGCCTATTTCAGGACCTTTACATAGTAGGCACTTATTAAAAGTGTTTATTGAATCAAATATTTTTTTCCAAAACTACAAGTTCACCCAGTATACATATAGAACAGGGGTTCTTAGTCATATTTTGTCAATTTGACCCATTGAAAGTATGATGAAGCCTATGGACTCCTTTTCAGAATGTTTTTAAATGCAGAAAATAAAATACATGGGATAACAATGGAAATCAAATTATACTGAAAAATAATTACCAAAATATATCTAAAAAGAATAAAGGCCATGAACCTCTGATTAAGAAATCTTGACTTAGAAAATCTTGTAGAATTACTTTCTTCCCTTTGTTGGGGAAATATGTCTCTCTGTACAATGCAGAGTTTGGAGGAAAAAGTGGTACAAAATGCTTTCTAGCTTAAACGTGTGAGAAAAGGAAATTTCAACTCAAAAGCTTTTGAAGCAGATTGAAATCTTCCCTTTAGCTTCATTTTGTCTCCTTTGATCCTTTAAATAGCTGCAATCATACTTAACTAAATAAAATGCCTTCTGTAACAATTATCTAAAGGAATGTTTTTAGGTACTCTATTTGAAAGACTGTACATTTAGAGCTACAAGAGACATGTGAAGCCAATCCCCTCATTTTATAGATTTGAACCCCAGAGAAAACAATAATTGATTAAAATAATAGAGGTAGTAGCAGAGTTGGGATTTGAACCAAGATATTGACTTCCCTAAGAATCCAGCATTCTCTACTCTGTAAAGGTTTATACTCTAAATCTTTTTGTATATTTTAGACTGGTTGCGGCTGAATATCCTTCTACATAGCACTATAAATACATACAATGTCATTTATCCTCTAGCAAAGCCCAACTCAAAGTTTCATTATGATCCTGAAGTGAGCTTGGGTTCTCAAAGTGTGTGACAGTAGAACACAAGTTATGATAAATCATATCATATCGATCATATAATAAAAGTATTCAGCTAGAGGTTTGATATGTATGGTGACAAGACCAACATAGCTAATTCTGTAGTGGATAGTCAACAGAAAATTGGTTGTTAGGGGGTGGATTATTTTTATCATATGTACTCATGAAATTAGAAAAGCATGGAAGGGTTGAGTTGTGATCTATGTCAGTCAATAAAAATTTCTGAAGCATTTATAATGTTCCAGGCATAGTGCTAAGTGCTGGTGATAGAAAAAAGAGGCAAAAGACAGTCCCTGCCCTTGAGAAACTCACAATCTAATCATTGCACATATTGATGAAATTGTGGAGCTTTCACTTTTTTTATTAAGCAACAGAGAATAGTAGATAAGAAGACAGATGTTAGCATAAGTAAGAAGGTGATTCAACTGATGCAAAGTGAAATGAGAAGAACCAGGAGAACGTTGTATATAGTAACAGCAATATTGTAATGATGCTCAACTGTGAATGACTTAGCTATTCTTAGCAATACAATAATACAAGATAATTCCGGAGGACTTATGATGAAAAATGCTATCCACCTCCAGAGAAAGAACTGATAGTGTCTGAATGCAGATGAAAGCATACTTGTTAAAACTTTCATTTTTCTTGTTTTGTTTTGGTCTGTGTTTTCTTTCACAACATGACTAATACAGAAACATGTTTTGCATGACTACAGATGTATAACCTTTATCAAATTACTTGCCTTCTCAATGAGGGGTGGAGGAAAGGACAGGAGGAAGAGAATTTGGAATTTAATTTTTAAATGAATGTTTAAAATTGTTTTTACATGTAATTGGAGAAAAATTTTATATATGTATATATATATATATATATATATATGTGTGTATGTATAGTTTTTACACAGCAAAAAGGAGGTTCAAGTCTTACTTTAGCCACAGAATGACAGTACTAATGGCATTTATACAGTACTTTAAGGTTTTTAAAGCACTTTGTATATACTGTCTCATTTGATTCTCACAAAAACCCTGTGAGTTGGGGTCCTATTATTATCCTTATTTTATAGCTGATGGAAATGAGGCTGAGAGAGTTTAAATTATTTGCTCCAGATCATTCAGTGAGGAAGTGTCTGAGGCAGGATTTGAAATGGAGTTTATCTTCCTTCCAGTCTAGTGCTAGCTACAAGATCCTGGACAAGTCACTAATTTGCACTCCAAAGAAATACTCTAAGAATATAAATTATAAATAAACTATCCATCTACATGTGGCAGTGGGAGTTTTTATTATGAGAAATTCTTTTACTAATGACAGAGAGAGAGAGAGAGAGAGAGAGAGAGAGAGAGAGATGATTTAGATAACATACAGATACAGAGAAACATAGAGATAGGCACAGCTCATATTGTTACAAATAAAGATAGAATGATATATGTACACACATATGTATATATGCTTGTGTAAATAGATTATGCACATATATATGTATATAATTCACTTCAACTACTATAACTACTAATAATGCGACTAGTTACCATTTAAATATTTTAAGGTTTTCAAAGTGTTTTACATACATTATCTCACTAATCCTTATCTCAAAGGTAAGTGCAATAAATAAAACCATTTTATAGATGAGGAAACTAAGGCTAAGTGCTTGTGATTATCTCAGGGTCACAAATTAATAAATATCCTAGTTATGACTTGATCTCAGAGTTTTCTGACTCTAATGTTCAATCAGCAATATTTCTAGCTATCTCACCAATTTTTTCTACTAGTGTCTTTCAGATCTCACAACATTTGATCCATTTTCAAAGCAGATAAAAGTAACACTTCTAAATGCTTATCTTAATAAAATACTTTGTCTAAATACTTTTTGTGAAACCATTTTTAATGAAATCCCCTCTATATGCTCTAGAACTTAAATAACTGTTGTGATGTATAGATTATAGATTATATATGTAATTACATTATATTACTGTATATAGTAGTATAATCAATCAATAAATAATCTATAATTGTAGAATATAGATCACATAATATGTAATTATGCTATATTTAATTATCTCAGAGTTCTTTTATGTTAACTTAGATCCTAGGTATTTGTATTCTATATTTAATGAAGTATATAGTACAAAGGTTCAAAAATGGTGTCAATTGTAATATTGTCAACTTCCAGCCAGTTTGAGAGAGAAAAATATGAAAGCTCTGTATTTCCAAAGCACTTACAATAGACAGGAAAAATAGGCCATTTTTTGTACTTAAGAATAGTGTTTTACAAACCAGCCCATTAGCTTTTAATGTTTCTAGAACCAGAAAAGGATTGCTGTGAGGATCAAATGAGATACCATATATAAAATGCCTTATACTCCTTCAAAGGCTACATAGATATCAGGTATGGAAAATTAAATCAATGCAGAATACCTCATATTAATTTTGGTTACTAAATTTTACCATAGGTGAAGTTACAAGCAGCATAGTTTACTGCTGACCCTGACCAGGAAGACAGGAGTTCAAGTACTGACACATTGGCTATATGACCTGTACTGAGTCACGTAGCCTGTGGGTGTTCCAAGTAACTCTCCACTCTCCAAATGATAAGTAGGAGAGAAGGTGTTGTTGAACTTAAATGGTAGAGGGAGCATCTTCCAACTACGCCAATAAAATTGTAGGTTTAGTCTCTATCCCTAAAATTTTAATCTGTGTTACTAAAAATTAAGACGAAATATTTTATATTTCCTTCACTATTTAAACATAGTTGTTTAGAATTTAGAGGTGGAAGAGAATTCAAATGTCATTTAGTCTATACACTTTATTTTACTGAACAGGAAACTTAGATCTACCTTAGTTAAGTGCATGAGTGTATTCAGATATTACAGTTAGAATTTGAAGCCTGGCCCCTCTGATTCCAGTTCCAATGTGCTTACTGCTTGGAGATTATAAGATCGTAGACTTATAGAAGAGACAGGTTTCTTCCCTATAGGATTAAAAAATACTCTCAGATAATGAGTAGGTTTACAGACTTTAGGTGAGGAATAAGGTGTGAAATTTCACTAGTATAGGTAATTGCTGACTGTGAGGCTAGTCTTCTAATCACTGTTCCATTTTCTTCTCAGTAGAATAACCGGATTCCTTCAAAGGAATGCCTTATAAGGATTTTCTTGATGCTTCCAGGTATTGGTGGTCTTTCTATCTTAAAATTACTCTGTATTTATTTATTAATGTTAATCCTATATCTTTCTCTGCTCCTCCCTGTAAAACAAGTCTTTAAGGGAAGGGAAGTTTCATCAGGGCCTTTATATTCATGGTAGCCAGTAGAATGCCTTGCACATGATAAAAATTTAATAAATGCTTATTGGATTAATATGTTAATTTAACTGGAATTCCTTTAAATGATTGGTATTGCACTAGGAAGAACTATTGCATTTTGTATGGTTTGGAAAAGGAAACCAATGTTAATGCCTCAGGAAGAGTCTAATTAGCTGAAAGAAACAGATGTGGCCAGTGGTAAACACATGTCTTTTAGCAATCAGGTATTTGAAAGTATTAAAACTATTGTTATTTTGAATTTATTAAAATGCTACATCTGAAAATTAAAATACCATACTGTATTAGTGTAGATATTGTGGGATAAATCTCTCAGTGATGGAAAGAGAAGTTGACTATGGTGGTGAAAGAATTACAGGTGAGGATTTGAACCAAAAGAGAAAGGGGCAGGGGTTAAAATAAACTTACATGAAATGTAGAAACATGAAAAATTGAAAGCGTAAATCCAGAACTAGAAATTGTTATGGAGCTTAAATGAACTACATCATTCACATTCTGGCAAATTTCTTAAAATAACCAGGGCACATTAATAAAGATAGCATGAAAATTGGAGAGGGAAATGGATTAAAAGAAGATTAGATGTAAGATGTTCTGGACCAGAGCAAGGGGTCACATAGATAATTAGAGTGAACAGAAAAGCAAGGTAGGTAACAATAGATTTTTTTCAAGTGTCTTTCATAAGAAGTAAAAACATTTTGAATTGATATTCTAATTTAAGAGAAAAGTCAACTCCTCACAAGCCATCAGTTCCTTTTTGGAAAAAAAGAATGAAGAGGAAACTGATGAAGAAAGTAAACTTCTAAATTGACACAAGTAGGAATCTCCTTTCTTCCATCAAAAGCTCAGTTGCAAACACCCTTGAGTTTGGTGAGGGGGGGGATCTGATGTCCAATAATATTCACTGAACATTTGTTACACACTGACAAAAGGTGGGTCAGTCAGGTAGTAAACTTATGGTGAAGTGATAGACAGACTTCCTGCTCCATTGATTTCTGGACAAATGAAGCATAATGAAGTTCCCAACATTTCTCTCTCTTTTCTGTCCATTTCTGAAATTTCTATACTCATTAGGATCACTGGAGTTCTAAGATAGAGAAAACAGAAAATTAATATTGGAAATTTCTTTAAGCACTATAAAATGCAAAGAAATGCGCTGTGGTAGATTCATAAAAATACTGCATAAATATGAGTGATTTTTGCCTTAGAGACATAGGAAACATCTCAATTCTGATGCATATTTAATTGTTGGTGTTTTTTTTTTTAATTCAGAAGTATCATACTTGTTCTTCAAATACTTTGTCAAAGTTCTCAAATTCAGTTCATGGTGTGTGTGTGTGTGTGTGTGTGTGTGTGTGTATACACATATATACATATATATGTGTATATATATATATACACACATATATACATATATGTATATACATTTCTCTAAACCATTCGTTTGATCATTCCTCCTCCCCCCATTCTAGACCATTTTTTTGCACTTTATTAGGCAGTTCAGTATCTATACAAAGCAAATGTCTTCAGACAGCATTATTCAGTCCTAAATGTGTTTTCCTCAACCTTTGTTCTGTCAGTCTACAAGGAGCTAAATAGTGTATTATTGGCAAAGTGGAAATTTGTTCTAATGTAGCCAATCAGTATATTTTTGTGCACATATTTAAATCAGAGTGACATTTATTTCCTCTGGTACCAGTCTAATCTATATCTCTGGCCATATCATTGCTAATGCAGAAATCAAGAAGCAAATAAAATAAAATAATATAAACGACATTAATCTAGATGAACTCTAAAAGTTTGGTAATGCTTCTGCTTATATTTCTACTTCACACTCTCACACAGGTAAGCTGGAGTGAGGTGACCACATTTTATGTTCACTTAACCTAATGTCTATAAATTTGATCCCATGATATAGGAAGAAAACTCACTCATTGATTCACCCAAACATCCATTCATTCTACAAATATTGTAACACAAATTAATAAATTTCTGATGTTATCAATTTGGACATTATCCTCAGTAGTGAAAATACTAAACTATACATGCTTGTCTATCCAACTCTTCATGACACCATACAAAGTTTGCCATTTCCTTCTTTAGCTCATTTTGCAGATGAGGAAAATTAGGCAAACTGGGTTAAGTGACTGTCCCAAGGACAAACAGCTAGTAAGAGTCTAGGACCATATTTGAACTCAGAAAGATGAGTCTTTCTGATTCCAGGCCCAGCACTCTATCCACTGCACCTTCTAGCTGCCCACACTCCCATGAAATTGTTTACATACTCACAGAGAATTCAGAATGGGAGGTCTACCCAATATGCTATAAGCCTTGCTGAATTTTATCAGATATTGTGAAGTTACCAATGGAAGACTCTGGCTGTTTGTCAGTCATCCCTTGTTAAACTCATTTTCTTTTCATATCATTCAATTACTGAATGGTATTCTTTACTTCTGTTCATTCTCAGGGTTCTTCAATGGACATACATTTCAGCCTGCTCAAACCAATCATTTTCTCTCCATCATCCTTTGCATGACATGCATTTTTAATTCTTCAGAGATCACTATATTTTGCATCTTGCTGCCCTATAGCAACATTGATTTTATATCATTGTTCGAAAAGATGGGCCTTTGGCCATGAGAAGGTTTGGGTCATTGTCCTTCAATGATTTAATTTTCCAAAGGTAATTTGAACTGTTTTCCTCCTTCTATTCAACTCTAGACCTGACTTATTTTCCATCTATACTTTCTGCAAAGATGTACACAATGATGGGAAAACTCTATAATTTATCCATCCAAATGTGTATTGTAATCTAGGCAGTAGACATTCTTTATCCATATAGTTTGTCTTAGGTGAATGATCAGGCAAGATACCTTTAAATGATTGTAACAACAATGTTGCTAGCAGCTGTCATGGGGGTGAAAGACCAACAACAAAAGCACACAGGTAGACTGCTAACACAGGTTCTTTAATCTGTTTTTCTAAGGAAAGCAACTTTAAGGGGTTAACAATCTTACTTTAATTAAACATACATATACCATTCACTTAGCTCAGGAGGAAAAGCCAGCACCTTGAACTTCAGAGCAAATACAAACAGAAATTACAAACAGATTAACAGACAGACTTTTAACTGTCTGACCAAATCACAATGCATGCATAGTTACCAGAGAGAAGCACCAACATCTGGATTTTCAAAGCCCAGGGGTGGGGCTGCTTCAACAGCTACCCAGAGTCTCATACCAACGCTCTTTGAGTGTTCCCCCCAAAGGAAAAATGCTAACCTCTGAGTTTATATACACTTCTTCAGGGTCAGAGGGTATTACAGCCATGTGACTCAAACCCATGTGAACTAGGCCTTCCCTTGACACAAGCAGGTCATCAAAGACTTCTGTTTCAATCAAAGATTCCTCGGTGCTAATAAGCACTCCAAAGCAAAGACAACAAAAAGTCCACTTTGCTTCCCATTACATTTGAAAGACAAAACTCATCAAAGGTACCTGATTACCTCAGTGTTCCAAAAGAGAAAACAATAAAAAAAAACAAAACAAAACAAAAAAAAAAAAACTCCACCCTAATTACCATAACAATAATTACAAGTCTCTTTCATGAATCACTGCATTGCTCTAGAGCATGATGCAGTGAACGCAGGCACATGTGGAGTACCACACCATATAATGAAAGCTTCAACTTTGACTCAGGTGTATTTTGTCAATTACAGTTACCAACAAGTTTGGTGAGCATTCAGGTTGCTACTTTGGGTCTCACCTGATGTTTATGAGCACAGTTTTTAAACAAGGTTATTTCTAATGTTATATTTTTTTCAAGGAAGCTTAAATGATTTTAAAGGAAGGATGACAGCCACCTTTTTTAAAAAAAATCAGTAGAGGTAGTGCCAAAATGGCAGAGGAGAAGCAGCAAACCAGCTGAATTATCTCAACATTTCCTACCAAATAGCTTTAAAATAATGCCCCAAATCAAATTTTTGAGTGTCAGAGCCAACAAAAGGTCAAGGTAAGACATTTTTTTCAGTCCAAGGCAACTTAGGAGGTCAGCAAGAGAGGCATGTAATAGTGTAGCGAGGACAGGCCTGGAGCTAGTATGGAGACAGCACCAGCAGAAGGGCCATGGAGGTAGCTGGGACAGCTGAAGTCCCAAAAGCAGCTTCAAGAATTCTAAGCCTAAAGACAGTATGAAGTTCACACAAGTAGTCAGAAAAAGATTACAGGAGACCCTTTGCCAACACTTGGTATAACTGGCACTGATTAGCAACTCTATTGTCCATAAATAGTTCTGGATTGCAGTTCCAGAACAGAAAGGAGTTCTTACAGTTGGTCATAGGGGAGCAGGGTCCATGGTCTCAATTTCAAGGAACAGAGAAGCACCAGCCCTTGTAAATGAAGAACTGCAGACATGGTCACAGTTTCAGGATGAAGAAAATGTTAGTGTTTGTAGCTTCAGGGAAGTGAGGTATCTTCTTGTATAAAGATCATAGCACACACTGGGAGAGCAGTGTGACCACACCTCTCTGTGTATCATACCATGTTGGGAGCCCTGAAAACTTGCAGAACTTCAAAACTAGCTTGGGAAAACAGCAGTACAAAAAAGTCTAAAGCCTGGAGCACTGCCTCACCATGCAAGGAGAATTCAACTTTACATAAAGTTCAAAATCAAGAAATGGGCTAAAAAAGTGAGCAAAAAACAATAACAAAAAGTAACCTGACTATAAAAAAAAGTCACTACGCTGGCAAGGAATACCAAGACAAAAATGGAGAAGAGAACAATATGAAAACAGCTACAAGGAAAGCTTTGAAGGAAAAAAAAAAAACACTGCTAATTGGACACAAGATTACCAAAATTTCCTGGAAGAGTTTAAAAGAAGATATAAGATTTGTGGTGGAAAAAAATGAAAAAAAAGAAAGAAGTGATGCAAGAAAGTTACAAAAAGAGAATTAATAGCTTGGTAAAAGAGACACAAAAAATATGGAAGAAAATAACATCTTAAAAAAATAGGATTGGCCTAAAAGTAAAAGTTTAAAAAAAGTGAAAAAGAAGTAAAAGTAAATATTCTGTTTAAAAAGCAGAATTAAATAAATGAAAAAAGAGGTATAAAAGCTCACTGAGGAATATAAGTCCTTAAAAATTAGAATTGGGCAAGTAGAAGCTAATGACTCCATGAAACATCAAGAAACAATAAAACAAAGTAAAAAAAAAACAAGAAAATATGAAATATCTCATCTAGAAAACAACTGACCTGGACAACAAATCAATGAGAGATAATTTAAGAATTACTGGACTGCTGGAAAGCCATTTAAATAAATAGCCTAGACATCATACTGTCCTAATATCTTGGATCTAAAAGGCAAGAGAAAAATAATCTGTAAAGAGACATTTTATTCTACTAAATCAAATGTTTTTGTTTCATAATCTACAAATACTAAACATGATGGGGCTTTTGTCTTCTATATTTCAGTCTAAAACAAATGAAATGAGTTACAAATACATTTGCAAACCTTAAAGCACTATATGAGGGCTATTATTATTATGTTATGAAATGGCAAAGATGTGGTCCCTTGTTGAATATTTCTAGTGAAAGATTATTTTTTTCCCTTCAAACACCTTAACTGATGGTGCTCTTACTTCACATGTAAAGGATTAAGATAAAGTTTTTCGGAGACTAAAAAACACAAGCCAATGGTTATTGATTTTATCTCAGTAATCTTTTTAAAAAGGCAATTATTTATGTAAATAGTTTTGAACTGAGTTGTTTTAATCATAGGCCCCATCTTTCTTCTTAATCATCTTGCTTTTTTTTTTTTGCTAATCCTGATCTTTGATTTGTAGTGATTATATGACTATATACAAATAGTTGATTTAATGAAAACTCTCACATCAATAAAATTCTGTCTTAAAAAGTAATCTACGTCACACATATGCGTGAGATATTATTTGATATTCATGATGCCCAGTAACTGACAATTCCTTTCTGAAAGAGTTCATGATATAACACCTAGGGTTTCTGTATGATGTACATTTCTTTGACCTATTTCATTCAATATTCCTGGGCCATGTAAGGAAATGTTTAAGTGCTGACAAAAAATTGTTTAAAAAAAATGAGCAATTAGACCATCATGATAAAATATAAACTCAATTTAAAAAAATATGGATTCTAAATATAGTCGAAATAATACTAGTATTTCAGCTGAGGATTATTTTTATTTTTGAAGATAAGACAGGAAAGTAACTTCATTCAAAGGAACAATGTTTTCAATAAGGCAATCCTCTCAATAACAAATTATGTTTTAATATTAATGTTATTAAACTGTATGGAACCTACGTTTTCTAGATGTGCTGAAGAGTTCACCATTTACAAAAAGAAAAAAACATGATTCATTATTATTTTAAAGGTACAACTTTGGTAATGCAGAATAAAGGACAAAGACTCGACCTCAAAGTCAGGAAGAGCTGAAGATTGAAGCCTTGACTGTGATGCATACTGGTTTGCAATCTGGGCAACTAATTAACCTATCATTGTCCCAGGTACCTCTGTAAGACTCTATGCTGCATAACAGTTGAATTTTGAGATAATGTTTTCACATCTGCTCCCCCACAAAAAAAGAAAAAAAAAGAAAAAGAAATGTATATCCAAGCAAAAGGCTACTTGTTACACTTCTACTTGGACGCAATCAAGGCTAGCTGATTAAGTGTGTTGTAAAGAATATGTTTTCTTCTTGAATCTTAATTACTTTGACTTTAACTCAAGCCATGAAATTCAGCCAGCTGTCAGCTATTGCTTAGATCTCTCACTAATTAAAACTCCAAGGAAGCCTATTAAAGGTGTTCAAAAGCCAAGGTCCCTCCACAACTGTTCTAGCATTGTTACAAAGACTTGGTGATGGCGATATTATGGTTTGAACAATTTGTTTATTTTTACCTTCACTGAAAATGAGCCAGGTTATGTAAGCCTTGTTTACTCCAACTTCTCATACTTTTTTGTTTTATTTTTGTTTTTTAATGGGGAAGGGTGTGATTACCTTGAAATGAATCCACCAGATAAAATGTGACAATTTGCATGTACTTCTCATATTTCTACTAACACATGTTATCACAGATTCAAATTTTCGGCTTGGTGGAAGTTCTGAACTTCCATCAAAGTGGAAACATGAGAGAAAAAATGGTTTATAGATTTGTTGAGCTAATTCTTAAAATGTTGTGGCATATATCAATAACCAAATCTATATTGATAAAATATATTGATATACATAATTTAATCTATTCAAGTTGGAAGTACAATCTTAAAGAAATTATTATAATTTAAAAGGCTATGGTTACTGATATACTTCGTTTAAAATTAGAAAATACATGTTTCTTGAAAAAACTTATTAGATATTAGAATATTAGAAAACGGGATAATCCAAATAATTAGATTATTAGGAAATCATGGTATACTTCATGAGACATTATTCGGGGATAAGTAGTGCTCAGGCTAATCCCCTGGTAGTTTAGATTCAATGTTGAGACAAAACAAGGCATTGTGACCTATTATGAGCACACTGTTTCACAAAATAATTTTTAAAATGATGTTGGGACAGGGCAGCTAGATGGCGCAGTGAGTAGAGCACCGGCCTTGGAGCCAGGAGGACCTGAGTTCAAATCCGGGCTCAGACACTTGACACATGTACTAGCTGTGTGACCTTGGGCAAGTCACTTAACCCCAATTGCCCTGCCTTCCCCCTTCAAAAAAAAATGATGTTGGGACAAACAAATTTATGGAAAATTTGGTGAGATATCCATTTAGTCTGTATTATAAGTGCTTAATAAATGTGTGTTAAATGATTAAAGACAAAATAAGATCCTTGAGATCAGGGACTATTTTTTGCCTTTCTATCCTTAGTGCTTAGCAGTGCCTGGTACAGTAGATGCTTAATAAATACTGATTAGTTGACAATGAACATGATTTTTAAAAAAATCCTATCAAAATTTATAGAGCAAAATGTCTTCTGAAAAGGACACTATATCAGAGACTCCACCACTGGACTCTTAACATTAGATTTGTGGATATATTGCATGAGGGAGTAGAAGTGGCACTATTGAAACAAAGTTGGTAGAAGCAGTAGCACCAGACCACTGGAAGTTCATGTAGAGTGTAACACAATTTTGACAATGTTAAGGAAATGACTTTTGAAATATCTGAAAAAGGATGATATCCCAAATTTTACTTAAAATCGTACATAAATCTCTTTTCTGAAATAAGTTATTGAGAATGAACCAGGGCAGCTAGGTGGCTCAGTGAGTAGAGCACCGGCCATGGAGTTAGGAGGACTTGAGTTCAAATCCAGCCTCAAACACTTGACACACTAGCTGTGTGACCTTGAGCAAGTCACTTAATGCCAATTGCCCTGCCCTCCTCCCCCCTCCAAAAAAAGAAAAGAAAAAGAGAATGAATCAATAACAACTGACTCATGTTCCCTTTCTTATTTCTACAAAAAAGAAAAAGAAAGATTTTTTGTATATAGATGTACATATATACACACATTCACACACTATACATATATATGTACACACATATGCAAATACATATACAAATACATACATACACACAAACACACATACATACATGTATTATGTGTGTATATAATATAATACTATATTACATATATTATGATATATGTGTGTGCGTCAAAATAGCATACTGAATGGGACATTGTGGATGTTATTAGAGGGTAATACCTTTATCGAGATCACAGGTCCTTGGGAATAATAATATAATAAAGCTATTGAAAAGTTTTGTTATAAGGGTAGCAGAATCAGAGTGAGAGAGAGATAAACACAAAGGCAAGGAAACAGACACAAAGTGATAGAGACAGAGATGAGAGAGAGAGACACAGAGAGAGAGACAAAGAGACAAAAAGAGAGACAGAGAGAGGAGAAACAGAAAGAAGAAGGAGGAGGAGGAGAAGGAGGAGGAGGAAAGGGGAAAAGTAGGAGAGGAGAAAAGAGAGGAGAGGGAAGAGGAGGAGAGGAGAGAGTTTAAAATCACCATCTTTCCCCCTTTGAGTAAGTGTCTAGAGGAAATGACATCCACAATTTAAGTCCTCATATTTCTTACTTAAGTCTCTAGAGATAGTCAAACAGTTAGAAATGGTACTTGATTATTCCGGGTTATTTAATTGAACAAAACTTACCTCCATTTATGATTGCAAGTAGGGCTTGGCAAGGATTATGCATATATTCCCAGATTTCCTGGATGGGGATTAAGAGGAAAGAGAGTGAGAAAAAACCCTTAAAATGTAGTTTTTTTTTTCAAGTCAAGGAATTATCTGATAAAGTTTATACATGTTGAGTATCACAGAGACATTTTGTGTATCACTAAATGACAGGGGTTTATTGGGGGAAATGAATTCCCATCAATCAGTATGATACATATTTTTTACTTTTTTTTCTTCAATTAACACACATTTTTCTCTCTCCCTATTTATATACTATAATTGGTTCAGCCATTAACCAATTGATAGGCACTTCCTTAGTTTCTAGTTCTTGGACATTCAAAAAGGAACTTCCAAAAATATTTTGTACATATGGGTCATTTTCTACGTTTTCTTATAATTTTAGGTGTAAAGGCCTAGCAGAAATGTAACTTCGTCAAAAGATATACATAGTTAAGTAAATTTTTGGACATGATTCCAAATTTCTTTCCCAAATGGCTGCACCAATTTATAGCTCCACCAATAGTTCATTAATATGTCTGTTTTCTTGCAACCCTAGACAGTCTATCATTTGTCCTTCTCCTTTTTAGTCTCTGTTGCTAGTCTTATGGGTATGAGGTGAAACCTCAATATTATGTTAATTAGCACTTCTCCGTTTAATAGTGATATGGATCTTTTTTTTTTAATTTGGCTTTTGATGGCTTGGGTTTATTCCTTTGGAAACTGCCTGTTCATATCCTTTGACCATTTATTAATTGGAAACATTTAATTTTATGTAAAACACAGAGGCATAGCTAACATAGGGCAAAAAGGTCTTTGTCCCAGGACAATAACATGCCAGGCAGCATGTTTTTGCCCAAGGTAAAAAATTCCCTTGTTCAGTGTTTGGCAAATGAATAAAATACTGATATTTTAAAAAGCCAACTGATTAAACCTTTTCTTCTTGTTTTTTCTTTTAAAGTTGTGACACATCCAGATGCCATGGGGATTATTTTTCCTGAATTTTATAATGACAATAGTTGTTTTAACTATAGTTTATAAACCAAATGCTTTGAACTATGAATGGTTGCATTCTGCAAGTTTCTTGGCAAGGTCAGGAGAAAGTGAGAAAGATCCTCAGAATATTGGGCAAGGTTTGTAGAAGTACCTCAGAAGAGTCTCACAAGGGGGGTATGCGCGGATCAAGTTCTGAGTTATTATCATTGGTGGGAATATACACATTGAAGAAAGTATAGAGAATAAGGAGCAAATGAAAAAAGAGATAAAGTTATCTTCATATTCACTTTGGATTGTAATAAACTTACTTATTCTAGTATTTTAAAAATTGATTTCTCCCTGTATTTTAAAGTTTTAAAAAATCTGAAATAGTTGAATATGCATTAAGAAACACGGAAACCTATTGTGGAAAAATATACCTGGAGAACTGTATTGCCAGCATTTTTAATAGATGATATTTGAACCTAAGCTGTCCTGACTACGTGATCAGTTCTCTATCCACTAGGGCAGGCTTCTTCTTACTGTAACAACATAACTCTGTAATTTAGCTTTAAAAATGATAGGATGTCCCAAGAAGAATAATGCACTTTTAATACTTTTAATTCTTTTAAATCCACAGGCGGGGAAAGTGGTCTTTAAAATAGTCAACCTGTGCAACACAGTTTTCTGATCAGAGATCCAGTCGTGGAGATTAGTACCTGTAAGAGAAATAACCTGTGGGTCCACTGGGATGCAATAAATGTGAGATATTTTTATTTTCACTTTATGAACTTATTCCTTTTAATTCTGTAACCATATATATCACGTGTTTGACAGATGTTTCTCAGTGGAGGATTCTTGGGGAATTTTGTTGTTTACTTGTGAGCTTCAAGGATAAACAGCCAAAGAGATTGAAAAATTATTCAAAGTACAAATGAGGCAGTGTATAAACTAAAGTCTAAATCCATTCTTATAAATAAAGGATAGGAATCAGAATTACTCCGTCATTCATAAGGTCTTGGCAAACTTTTGTTTTAATCACATAGGTTGCCTTTAGCTACTGACAAGTAGTATTCTACAGGGAGCAAGCATGTACCACGAAATGATATATAACAGTTATAAAAATTAAATTTAATAAGTACTAACCTTCGTAGTATTGAGTATAAATTCTTTTTTAAAAAAGTTTAAAAGCAAAATCTTTTACAGAAATGATGCCTTTAGACAGCAATAGTAAATATTTTTGTATAAACACATGCATATGATTATTGAGTGTTATTTCTACTGAATTAGTTTCAAAATAGCCATTTTAACTATATCATTATTTTGAAGTGATATTACTCAGTATGATGCAAGTACCTAATTATTTAATTCCACAAAAGTCTTCTAAGAAAGTTTTATTCTCCTTTCATTTTTCCCTCTTTTGTAGTGCATCATTCAAAGCAATATATTTACTTAGCACCTACTGTGTACATGGAACTATGCTAGATGCTAGGGATATGAAGAAAACAGTTATTGAATCTCCACTCTCAAGAAGCTTGCTTTTTATTAGGAAAGATATATACATATACACAGAATAAAAACAAAATGAATATGAGATATTGCAGGGGTCAGGGAAAAGCCATTAACATTGGGAAAGGATCACAAAAAGTGGCAAGTGGAAGGTGGTTCTTGAGCTGAGCTTTGAAGGAAAGGAGGGCTCAAATTTGAAGAGTATAAGCATATGCTTTTATATGTATATATACATATACATACTATATATACACATATGTACACACATATTTATATATATATATATATGTGTGTGTGTGTATATAAGCTGGCATAAGCATATCAGACCTGGGTCGTAAGCTGTACGAAAGCAGGAAAACTGCAGACGGAGTCTTGTGTAAGAGATAGTAAGACAGGTTTAAACAGACTGCAGAGAGAGTGAGTATATATAACATATAATAAAACTGAAAAGGTATGTAGGAGCTTAGGAGCTATGTTGTAAATGACTTTCATTGTCTAATGGAGAAGTCTGTATCTGATTCTGGGAATAGCAGGGAGCCACTGTTTGTTGACGTTTATTGACTACTGATATGGAGTTTTTTGAATATGAATATGAACATGGAATTTATTGAACAGCAGAATGACATGATCAGACATGTGCTTTAAGAAAATTACTTTTGCAGTTGTGTGTAGGATAGATTGGAGAGGCAGAGAGATAAATGTAGAGACTGCTGATTACGGTTTATGCTGGTCTTATGAACAGGCCAATAGAATGTGGTATAGTTTCAGACATAAGAGGAAGAACCTCTCATAACTTTACATACCCAAGTTACAGACCCTGTGCCTGAAATTGCTTTTAAGAAGTCAAAAATATTTCAAACCACAATTAAAGATAAGGCTTAAAGTGGAAATTTCACTAGGTGAGGTAACAAAGTTGACTGAAATGTATACTACATTGAATTTCACAGCAAAGGTCAGTTTATGAGAGTTGTATAAGTAGGACTAGACTTTCAAGGAACTAATAGAGCTTCCCCGAGCCTGTGTGTATCAATCATGGCCTCTTTTACATGCCCAGTATTTAACTGTAGAATGAAGAAAGCTACATGCAGTAATCCCCATCTGACAAGGTAAGCTCAGGTCAAATTTTGCCTGTATGTGATCCTTTGCTGAAACGTCCTACTGAAGTCAACCCCGGCCCGGAGAGTATATGTCCCTCAATCTTGGTCTGCATAGAGCAAACTACTTGGGCCAACATCTCTGGATTTCAGGGCTGACCAGAATATAGGGAGACTATATGAAAGTTGATATAGTATGACTGCTTAAGGTTCTCTAGATATGGGTAACTTCTCTCTGTCTCTATGTATCCTTCAATAAATGATATACTATCAAATTAACTGATTATGGTGCATTGTGTCAGACTATAGGATTCCTGTGAAACTGGAATGAAAATAATGAATCATGTAATAGAATACACCTCATTGTTTCATGGTTGTGTGTGTTTGCATACATGTGTGTATATCTATGCACATGTAGTATGTGTTTTTAACTAAAATAAATGAATAAAGTAAGTAATAATCTATGCAGATTTGGTTATATATTAATTGGCATACTGCTAAAAATTACATCGTCCTCAAAAAGACAAAGATTCTCCATCACTGAAAAAAACTAATAAAAAATTTTCCTTAGTTTATGAACAAAATTGCACATAAGTAAGAGCAACACTGTTTGGGAACAATGGTTATGTGGTTTCTAGAAGTATATAATGTCTTGTGATGGTTGCTTTGTTAGGTCCAAGATTCACCTTGATGTGTTGTCATCATATCTGTTAAAAAAGAAAAATATGGACATGTTTCTAGATAGTCATCTGCTATATGTAGTCCTTATCTATACAAATAATTATCATGATAGGTTAAATTAATCACAATTAAATTAAACATTAAGACAGCCTCCAAATATAGAGCACCATCTCAACATGAAATTCATCTAAAATTATTCAAAAATCACAAGATAAATGGTGATGCAGTCAATAAGAAACTGAGAAATCCTGACCATACTAAACTTTTTGCTATTTTAAGATGCAGTAGAATTTTTTTTAATGAAGTAGAAGTGATTAATGCAGCTTTATAGATTGGAAGGTGAGGTAAGTACCATATGCCTTAAGTTGCCTGGCTCCACCAGAAGATCTAAAATAAATGTGAAGTGTGAGAACATAGAGAAAAAAGGAAAAGAACCCCAGATCTTCAGCCCATAGGTTAGAGGCTAAAGTTACAACAACTAGAAAAATGGAAACTCTCTAGGGCTTAAAAGACTATGCCTCTCCTCCATTTGTATACATGCCATTCACGAGGCACATAGATACAAATACACACATTCCCATATGCCTATACTATCCTCTCCAGTCTCCAAGCCAATATAAGGTTATCTGACTTCTTTGGCTTTAAGAGTTGCAGTGGTTGCTCTGGAGTTGAAAAGTGAAAGTGTAATTAAATAGCAATTAACATCATGATCCTAAATAATATATGTAAAGTGCTTTACAGATTTTGCTGTGTCAAATAATGATGATGATGATGATAAATTTTCACTTTTTTCCCAAAGGCATTCAGAGAGAAATGGTCTCAGGACCAATGTCTATTCAGCTATATCCTACTATTCTTTTATATTTGATGTTATGTAGATGGTAGCATGAGTGGATGAAATAACCGCTTTTTTTTCATTAAAAAAATAAATTAGTCTTCCATATTCACTAAAAAATATTCTATTATCCTTCCAGTCATCCTAGTTCATAATGTAGGCATTATGCTTGACTCCTCATTCTCTGTTACCCCTAATATCCAATTTCTAGACAAGGCTTGTCAATTTTACCTTTGTAACATCTCTGCCATATGTACCCATCACTCATCTGACACTACCACCACCCTAGTCCAGGCTCTCAATACTTAATACCTGGAGTATTGTAATAGACTGATGGTTAGTCTCTCTTCCACAAGTCTTTTCCCACTCTTGTACAGATGTCAAAATTATATTCCTAATATGCAGCTCTGATTATGTCACTCCTGGTCCATGTATTAAACTACAATAGCTCCCCATGACCTCCGGGATTAACTATAAAATCCTCTATTTGGCATTCAAAGACTTTCATATTCTAGCGTGCTCCCCTTCTTTTCTCTTTCTTATACCTTAGGACATTCTCGTGACACTCAACCATGATATCCTTTGATCCAGTGAACACTGGCCTCCTACTTGTTCCTTGAACAAGATATTCCATCTCTTAACTCTTGGGATTTTCATCCATACTTAGAACACTTTCCCTCCATATCTCTATCTCCTGGTTTCCCTGGCTTTATTCAAGTTCCAGTTAAAATCCATTAATTTACAGGAAACCTCTAACTCTAGTAGCTTCCTCAACCTACTCCTAGCATTGTGCTATTTGACATCTGTCACTTAACAGATCATCCTCCTATATCTCTTATAATCTCAAAACCTACCATGTCTATTGTTGTATATAGGAACTAAATTTTTTCATTCTTTAAGTGAAATATTTTGGGAGAATGTGTAAAAAATGATATTTACAGCAAAAACTACCTTTAAAAAAATCTCCTTTGGTATAGTTGGACATCCACTTGATGAAATTCAGAAATGACTTAAATCTAAAGATACCCAAATATTCTTTAAATTCATTTGAGACATCAGAATCATTTTTTCATTATTTGTTATTAGGTATGATTTCTGGAGTTTTAATTGATGGAAGGTTCTTCATCTCTTCTCATTTCGGATTTTCACAGCATATCAATTTCAACTCTTCTAATCTATTCTCTGGGATGAAGCTATTGCTTACATTGCCATGCATTGGCTTGCAATACATTTCTGTGGAAATTGGGGAAGAGGCTACCACCAAAAAACGAAAAACAATTCCTATATATATCTGGTAAGTATGTGTCTAGTTTTCTTATAAATACTAACATATGACATAAATATCATATCTTCAGTTCATATCATGTGCATTCATTATTTGTTTTACTGGTCAGCAACATCTGTATTGAAGTATGCAGCCCACCATTCAAATTGGTTACAGGTATTTCTTCTGTGTTGCCAGCGTATCTTACCTTGTGGTGTGAAAATATACAGGCATGCCACTCAGGCTTCCATCTTCAAAACCAAGGTGAAAATAATAATAGTTTGAAGAAGTACCATCCTTCAAACCTACCTAACATCACACTAACCTGAGTAGTAACCCAATCAGTGACATGACTGGATTCCAATTGGCCAGACTTTTCAGTTTTTCTGTGCCATGTCCATAACCATAATACTAATCATGGGGAAATAGAATGCTAAACTTACATCTTATTTCCTAGCAATCTCCTAATTTGCTTTGGCTTCTCCTTATGCCACAGATAATGGGTTGGACTTTGAAAGGGTTATTATTTTCAAAAAAAGTTAAAAGTGACAGAGAAGTAGTTCCCATTTTTTACATAAAAATTTTGATATCAGACAATATTTCATTGATGTTACTAATAGAGAAAATATTATGTTGAATTGTCCAATATTTTCACAAGCCATATGTTGTTAGAGTATTTTTCTTAATTGCTGGTGACCCAGGAGAATACTACAAATGTAGCAGAATTGATTTGCAAATTTGTAATAAGGAAGAAGTCTTGGAAAGGCTTTGATTGAAAACTGTCATATCACTGACTTCTAGTGTTTTCTTCACACAACGTAAGTATGCATTCTCACCCTCTGAGATTTGTATGGCAATTGTGTAATCTATTAATTAAAAAGACCAATTTGCATATTTGATACTCAATATCTTCATGTATTTGAGACTCACATTTCAAATGAGCTTCATCAGCTAAAACCATAAATATTCATTTCCCAATGTTTTTTTAAGAAGAGATAGAGGGGAGCAGAGACAAATTGGTGAAATAGAGGAAGCAACCTAGCTCTCCCAACATACTCCTCCAAAAAAACTTTAAAGTAATACCTCAAATTAAATTCTGGAGCAGGAGAAAACAAAAAGTCAAAGAGAGATATTTTTCCAGCCCAGATCAGAAGGAGAAGTATGTGACACAAAACTAAGGTCCTTAGAAGTGGCAACAGCAGCTTTGGGAGCTCTCAAGAAAGAGACAGTAAGTAGAACTGGAAAATGGCCAGGAAGAGATTACAGGGGAAACTTGTGCTAGCACCGCATACACAGCAGGGCATTGTTTGGAAACTCCATTTCCTATACCCAATTCCAGGTCACAGTTCCAAGACAGAGAGGAGCACTGACAGTCACAAGGGAGCAAGGCCTAAGGAACAGTATCATTTTCTTTGCAAGAGATCAAGGGCACTTCCCCAGGAAGGAGAACACAGCCCAGGAGAGCAGTGGCCACACCTCTTTCCAGATCACATAACCTGGGAAGCACTGAAAACTTCAAAACTCTGAGAACAAGCTCTGATAATAGTATGAAAAAGCCTGGAGCTTGAGAAAATATCCCCCACTATAATCATTACAGGAACAAAGAAGAAATTTAAAATAAATTTCAAAGTCAAAAAATCAGCTGGAAAACATTAACAAGCAACAACAAAAAAGAACTTGACCATAAAAAGCCGCTGCAGTGACAGAGAAGGTAAAGACACAAACTCAGGAGAAGATAATGATGTCAAAAAAAGTACAAGTGAAACCTCAAAGAAGAAATGTGACTTGGACACGAGCCAAACAAGAATTCCTGGAAGAGATTAACTTAAAAAATAAAACCAAATGATAGTGCTGGAGGAAAAACTGAGAAAAGCCATGACAGTGATCCAAGAAAATTAATGGAAAGGATAGTTGGGGGCGGAGCCAAGATTGCGGCTGGAAAGCAGGGACTAGCTTGAGCTCCCCGCCGAGTCCCTCCAAAAACCTATAAAAAATGGCTCTGAACCAATTCTAGAACTGCAGAACCCACACAACAGCAGAGGGAAGTAGGGCTCCAGCCCAGGACAGCCTGGATGGTCTCTGGGTAAGGTCTATCCCACATGGAGCTAGGAACTGGGAGCTGGGAGCTGGCAGCAGAGCAGAGCCCAGCATGAGTGGCATGGACCAACCAGACCAGGAGCCAGGCGGAGCGGGCCCTAGCGCCCTGAATCAGTGAGATGCAGCAGTTACCAGACTTCTCAAGTCACAAACACCAAAGACAGTGGAGAAGGTTAGTGGGAAAAGCTGCGGGAGTGGAAGGAGTTCGAGGTTCAGCCACCGTCCCCGGGGCAGCGGAGGTGGGGCAGTGGAGGTGGGGCAGCTACAGATGCTGTTGCTTCCGGCCCCAGGCCCACCTGGTGGGAGGAATTAAGTGGCAGATCAGAGCAGGAGTGCACAGCCTGCTGAAGGTCTAAGCCCAGTCCAGGTTGGGGGTTCTTGGGGAAGGAGGAGTGCTGGTGTGGCAGAGCAGGTGCATCCCCCCCAAACGTGGAACATAGAACTATTTAGTCTACAAGCAGTCATACCCTGCTGAAAAATTCAAGGGTCAAGTTAGTTGGTTGGGAATATGGCCAGGCAGTGAAAAAACACCCAGATTCAGTTTCAGACTTTGCATTCTTTCTTTGCTGACAAAGAAGACCAAAACATACAGCCTAAAGAAGTCAACAAAGTCAAAGAGCCTGCATCAAAGGCCTCCAAGAAAAACATGAACTGGTCCCAGGCCATGGAAGAGCTCAAAAAGGATTTGGAAAAGCAAGGTAGAGAAGTAGAGGAAAAATTGGGAAGAGAAATGAGAAGGATGTGAGAAAACCATGAAAAACAGGTCAATGACTTGCTAAAGGAGACCCAAAAAAATACTGAAAAATACACTGAAGAAAATAACACCTTAAAAAATAGACTAACTCAAATGGCAAAAGAGCTCCAAAAAGCCAATGAGGAGAAGAATGCCTTGAAAGGCAGAATGAACCAAATGGAAAAGGAGGTCCAACAGACCACTGAAGAAAATACTACCTTAAAAATGAGATTGGAGCAAGTGGAAGCTAGTGACTTGATGAGAAATCAAGATATTATAAAACAGACCCAAAGGAATGGAAAAATGGAAGACAATGTCAAATATCTCATTGGAAAAACCACTGACAAGGAAAATAGATCCAGGAGAGATAATTTAAAAATTATTGGACTCCCTGAAAGCCATGATCAAAAAAATAGCCTAGATATCATCTTTCAAGAAATTATCAAGGAGAACTGTCCTGATATTCTAGAGCCACAGGGCAAAATAGAAATTGAAAGAATCCACCAATCGCCTCCTCAAATAGATCCCAAAACGAAATCTCCTAGGAATATCGTTGCCAAATTCCAGAGCTCCCAGATCATGGAGAAAATACTGCAAGCAGCCAGAAAGAAACAATTTGAGTATTGTGGAAACACAATCAGAATAATCCCAGATCTGGCAGCTTCTACATTAAGAGATCGAAGGGCTTGGAATATGATATTCCGGAGGTCAATGGAGCTAGGATTAAAACCTAGAATCACCTACCCAGCAAAACTGAGTATCATGCTCCAAGGCAAAATATGGATTTTCAATAAAATAGATGACTTTCAAGCTTTCTCAGTGAAAGGACCAGAGCTGAATAGAAAATTTGACTTTCAAACACAAGAATCAAGAGAAGCATGAAAAGGTAAACAAGAAAGAGAAATCATAAGGGACTTACTAAAGTTGAATTGTTTTGTTTACATTCCTACATAGAAAGATGATGTGTATAATTCATGAGACCTCAATATCATAGTAGCTGAAAGGAATATGCATATATATGTTTATGTATATATATATATAAGTGAATGTGCATGTATGTATATATGTTTGTGTGTATATATATATATGTGTGTGTGTATGTGTATATATATAAATATATATATATATATATATACAGCGTGAGTTGAAGATGAAGGGAAGATATCTAAAAGAAATAAAATCAAATTAAGGGATGAGAGAGGAATATATTGAGAGAGGGAGATAGAGAGAGATAGAATGGGGTGGATTATCTCGCATAAAGGTGGCAAGCAGAAGCAGTTCTGTGGGAGGAGGGGAGAGGGCAGGTGAGGGAGGATTGAGTGAATCTTGCTCTCATCAAATTTGGCCTGAGCAGGGAATACCATACATACTCAATTGGGTATCTTACCCCACAGGAAAAAAAAGGGAAGATGATAAAACAAAAAGGGGGGGATTATGGCAGGGAGGGCAGATGGGGGTGGAGGTAATCAAAAACAAACACTTTGGAAAGGGGACAGGGTCAAGGGAGAAAATTCAATAAAGGGAGATGGGTTGGGAAGGACCAAAATATAGTGAGTCTTTCACAACATGAGTATTGTGGAAGGGTTATACACAATGATTCACATGTGGCCTACGTTGAATTGCTTGACTTCTTAGGGAGGGTGGGTGGGAAGGGAAGAGGGGAGAGAATTCGGAACTCAAAGTTTTAAAAACAGATGTTCAAAAAGAAAAAAAAATTGCACGCAACTAGAAAATAAGATACACAGTCAATGGGGCGAAGAAATTTATCTTGCCCTACAAGAAAGGAAGGGAAAAGGGGATGGGAGAGGAGTGGGGTGACGGAAGGGAGGGCTGACCGGGGAACAGGGCAACCAGAGTATACGTCATCTTGGAGTGGGCGGGAGGGTAGAAATGTGGAGAAAATTTGTAATTCAAACTCTTGTGAAAATTAATGCTGAAAACTAAATATGTTAAGTAAGTAAATTTAAAAAAATAAAAAAAATTAAAATAAAATTTAAAAAAAAGAAAATACTATAGTTGCTGAGGGGAAAAAAAGAAAATTAATGGAAAGACTATTAGTTTGGAAAAAGAGGCAAAAAATTACTGAAGAAAAAAGAATCCTTAAAAAATCTGAGTTAGCCAGATGGAAACAAAGGTACATGACCTCACTGAAGAAATTAATTCCTTAAAGACCATCATTGGGCAAGTGGAAGCTAGAAAAAATAAATCAACATTTAAAAAAAATAGAAGAAAATGTAAAATATCCTATTAAAAAACTGACTTGGAAAATAGATGAAGAGGAGCTAATTTTAAAATTACTGGATTATCTGGAAGCCACAATTAAATAAATAGCCTAGATATCATATTTCAAAAAAAGTATGAAGGAAACCTGCTCTAATCTTTTAAGACCTAAGGGTAAAATAGAAATTTAAAAAAATCTACCAATAACTGTCTGAAAGAGATCCCCAAATGAAAATTCCTAGGAATATTATAGCCAATTTCCAGAACTCCCAGGCTAAAAAGAAAATACTTCAAGCAGCCAGAAAGAAACCATTCAAATGGCTGTGTTATTCTGGGCAAACCACTTTAACCCATCCATGTTGTAGTCTATTCTTTAAAAATAAAAGTTGTATACTAGGTGGCAACCTGCAATGAGAGATGTAGTTTCTTTATCCAGAAGTTATGCATAACAATGAAACCATAAACTTAGTCTCTCCTGTATATAAAACAGATTGTAAGATCACAAAAACAATAAATGGAAATTCCAGGATCTATTAACTGAGCAATTAAATGTCTGGATCTATTAATGGAGTAATTAAAACTCATTTAATGAGTACTTGCTTATTTGTCAGATACTGTGCTGATTTTAAATTAGTGAGCAGCAAAGCCTTTGGATCTAATATGGCTTACACAGAACCATAGCTAACTTGACAGAATTCTAAGAATACAAGGGACCTAGGAAGTCAGTGAGTCCATTCTTTCAGTAACAGTGTAAGAGCTAACATTATTTTTTTTATATATTTATTCAAGATGTTGACAGTAACTGAATAAAGGAGCAAAGTGGAGTGTAAAATTGTTTTTTCATCTCTACAACTTGCTTATCTGTGAATTTCCCCATGTACTTCTGATTAAGGGTTTTATTTAAGGAGTTACCAAAAAAGAACCTTAAATGTGTATTTCCTGTGAAATAATATGGTTTTCATCAACAAAGCCTGAAGGAATTGGTACTTAGAGAAAAAAGAAAAGTCAGTTATTGATGACTTGCCATCTACATAGGCAGAGATCAAATTTAGAAGAAATTTCCTATTTTAAAGCTTCCACTCCATTTATGCCTTGAAGAAGATTCCTACATGGCATGCTCATTTTAAATTTGTTTTGGTTTGGTTTTTTTGTGAATTTCTATTGTAAATAATTGGTGGTAGCTTCCTTTTTCTTGAATATTGTTATTATTATTATTTATTGATGTTTCAACAGGATTATGGATTACAAGATGTCTAGAAAAGCAGTTATAGTTCCTCTTTAAATGTCATCATATTTTGATATCTTACTGGAAAACAGAAAAGAGAAAACACCAAAATGTTTAACTGTTATTGTTTTGTCTGGTTTACTCCCCTATGAAGTGAAGATTAAGGTGATTATATAAAGCTATAGAGGGTAGATCTCTAAGGCCTTAGAGAAGGCCTGGAAAATTTTCCTCTCTTTTCTGTAAGAGGGAATAAACTTGCAATTGTCCTATAGTACTCTGCCTTGGTTTTTGTTTGTTTGTTTTGTTTTATTTTTTAATCACAAGTATTGTGTTTGGTTTATGACACCATATTTTTCGAAGGACACTATAAAATGGATACCATTCAGAATAGAGAAACCAGAAAGGGAAAGGGCCTTGCTGATGCCATAAGAAGATGAGTTTAAGGAACTGTGGATATTTAACCTTGAGAAGAGTACAATGAAGTAGGACATGATAGCTGTCTTCAAGTATCAGGGGCTATCATACAAAAGATGGATTATAATCTGCTTATAGTCACAGAGAACTATTAGCAATGCTCAAAAGTGCAAAAAGGCAAATTCATGGTATTTATTTATCTGTCTGTCTGTTTTATAAGCATTCGTTATTGCTTCCTCCCACTGCCTCTCCCAACTTAACATTTTAAAAATGAGAAGTAAACACCCACAAAACAAAGAGACTTAGTCCAGTAAAAAAAAAATTGCTGCATTGGCCACATCCAAAAACCTCTCTTATTCCTCATTTTAAGGCCATTACCTCTCTTTCAGGAGGTGTATTGCATGTTAAATGTTCAGTCCTCTGGATTCATGGTTAAACATCTCATTGTTCAGAACCCTGAGGTTTTTATCTATGATGTGGTTTATTATTCAGTCATTCAGTCATGTCTGGCTCTTCATGACTCAACCATAGCATGTCAGTCCCTTCTATCCTCTACTATCTCCCAAAGTCTATCTATGGTCATGTTCTTTGCTTATGTGACACCATCTATCCATCTCATCCTCTGCCAGCTCCTTCTCCTTTTGTCTTCAATCATTCTGAACATCAGGGTCTTTTCTAATGAGTCCTGGATTCTCTTTAGGTGGCCTAAGCATTTAGGCTTCAACTTGAGTATTTGAATTTCTGGTGAATAGTCTGAGTTAATTTCTTTAAGTATAGACTGATATGATCTTTTTGCTGTCCAAGGAACTCTCAACAGTCTTCTCCAGTGCCACAATTCAAAAGCATTGATTCTGTGATTTTCAGGTTCTCTAATACTCCAATTCTCACAGCTATATATTGTTACTGGAAAAACCATAGCTTTGACTATAGAGACCTTTGTCAGGAAAATATTTCTGTTTTTTAGTATGATGTCCAGATTTGGCATAGCTTTACTTCCAAGGAGCAAGCATTTTTTTTTAAATTTCATGACTGCAGTAGCCATTTGCAAGGATCTCTGAGTCCAAGAATATAAAATTTGATATTGCTTCCATTTCTTCTTCCTCTGTTTTCCAGTAAGTGATGTGACCAGTTGCTAAGATCTTAGTGTTTTTTACGTAAGCTTCAAGCCAGCTTTTACACTCTTTCACACTAATCAAGATGCATCTTAATTATTCTTCACTTTTTGCCATCGGAGTAGTATCATCTACATATCTGAGTTTCTTGATATTTCTACTGGCAAACTGAATTTTGTCTTTTGATTTATCCAGCCTGACATTTCTCATGATGTACTCTGTATGTACTCTGTATGTGTGTGTATGTGTATGTATGTATGTATGTATATATATATATATATATATATGAGATTAGGTGACAATATACAGGCAAGCTGTACACCTTTTCAAATCTTAAACCAATTACTTGTTTCATGTTCAGTTCTAACTGTTGCTTTTTGGCCCACATAAAGGTTCCTCAGGAGACAAGTAACATGATCTTTTACTTCCAACTCTTCAAGCACTTGCCACATTTTGCTGTCATAAACACAAAGGATTTAATGTAGTTAATGAAGCAGAAGTTGGTGTTTTTCTGGAACTCCCTTATTTCTCCATAATGTAGTGAATGTTGGCAATTTGGTCTCTGGTTCCTCTGCCTCTTTAAAAACCAGCCTGGTCTTCTGGTAATTTTTGGTTCATATATTGCTGAAGACTAGCTTGTATAATCTTAAGCATAACCTTGCTGGTGTGTGAAATGAGTACAATTGTTTAGTAAGCTGAACATTCTTTGGCATTGTACTTCTTTAGGATTGGGACATAAACTGATCTTTTCCAATCTAGTGGTCACTGTTAAGTTTTTTTCAAATTTGCTGGCATATTAAGAGCAGCACTTTAACAGCACCATCTATTAGGATTTCAAGTAGCTCAGCTGGCATTTCATCACCTCCACTACTCTTACCATTAGCAGTGTTTCCAAAAGAGCACTTGACTTCATCCTTCAAGATATCTGGTGACCAATAACCAACACCTTCTTGGTTTTCAGTGATATTTAAGATCCTTCTTGCTTAGTTTTTTCTGCATATTCTTGCCACTACTTCTTAACTACTTCTGATAAGTCTCTACTATTCTTGTTTTTTTTTTTATCTTACCAATTTTTGCATGAAACATTCCCTCTATAGCTCTAATTTTCTCCAAGAGAGCTCTTGTCTTTCTCATTCTATGATTTTCTTCTATTTCTTTGTATTGTTAATTTATGAAAATCTTATGTCTCCTTGCAATTCTCTGGAATTCTGCATTAAGTTTAATATATTTTTCCTTTTCTCCTTTCCCTTTCCTTTTCCTCCTTTCCTGAGATATTTCTATAGCCTCATCAGGTTCCTTTCTTGCTCTTTTTTTTTCCTTTGGACTTTTTTGATGTTATTGTTGCTGCCTCCTGTAGAGCATCACAAATCTCTGCTCGTTGTTCTTCAGGCACTGTATCTGCCAGTTCTAATCCCTTAAATCTCTTCATCGCTTCTACTTCATATTCATAAGAGATGTTATTTAGGTCATACCTACCTGACCTTGTGGTTTTTTTTCCCTACTTTCTTCAATTTAAGTCTGAATTTTGCCATAAGAAATTCATGATCTGAGCCATAGTCAGTTCCAATCTTATTTTACCTGACTGTATAGCATTTGTACACCTTTGGCTGCGAAACATGTAATCAATCTAATTTCAATATTTATCATCTGGTGATGTCCATATGTCAAGCAACCATTTTGGTTGGTGAAAAAGTGTATTTGTATTTGCTTTAAGTGAGTTATCTTGACAAAATATTAGTCTCTGTCCTCCTTAATCTTGTATTCCAAGGCCAAACTTATCTGTTATTCAAATTATTTTTCTTCTTTAACATTCCAGTCCCCTATGATAAATGTGACTTTTGGGGGGTCTTATTTCTAGAAGATGTTGTAGGTCTTCATGGAACTAAACAACTTGGGCCACTTTAGCATTAGTGGTTGAGGCATAGATTTGTTAAACCATTTTTCTTGAATTCAAACATATCATTCTTTCATTTTTGAGATTATAACCCAGTACTGCTTTTTTCACCATTTTATTGACTGTGAGAGCTACTCCATTTCTTCTAAGGGACTCTTGCCAATGGTATTATATGTAATGATCACCTGAATTAAATTCTCCCAGGCCATTTGAATTCACTGACACCCAGGATGTCAACGTTTAGTCTTTCCATTTCCTGTTTGACCACATCCAGCTTACTTTGATTGATAGATTTGATTTTCAGGTTCCTATGCAATATTGATCTTTATAGCATTTTGACCTTCTTTTCATCACCAGACACATTCACAGCTAAGCGTCTTTATGTCTTTGGCCCAGCTGCTTCATTAGTACTCAAACTATAGTTGTCCTTCCTTCTTCCCTAGTAGTGTAACTGGTACCTTCTGACCTGAGGCGCTCATCTTCCAATGCCATTTCTTTTATCATTTTAGTATTGTCCATGATGTTTTCTTGACAAAGATACTGGAGTGGTTTGCCATTTCCTTTGTCAGTAGATCACCTCTTGTCAGAACTCTCTACTATGACTTATCCATCTTGGGTAACCCTGCATACCATGGCTTACAGTTTAATTGAACTACTCAAGCAGGCAAGGCAGTGATCCAGGAGGGAATTACGTGGTTACTAATGTATAAATTATTCTCCTAGTTCTACTCACTTCACTCTGCATATGTTCATCTGAGGACTTCCTAGTTTGCTCTGAAATTATTAATTTCATTAATTCTTATGGCATAATAATAATTCATTATATTCTTATATCATTGTTTATTTACCTGTTCTCCAATAGGATGACATATTGTTAGTTATCAGTTTGGGGCTACTGGAAAAAAAGCTGTTATAAATATTTTTGTATACAAAGGTACTTTTCTTGTTTCTTTGATCTTTGTGGGGTATTGGCCTATTAGGGATATATCTAGGTAAAAAAGATATAACTCTCTGGACAGGGTTCCAAATGGAAAAAAAAAGGGGAAAAATAATGTACTTGGTGGATCAATTAATAGTTTTAATGCAACCCTCCAACCTTTTATTATTGTTCCATTCAAACACAGACACACACAAACATACAAACACACACACGTACATATGTGTATGTATATATATATATCACAATAAATTATGATACATGTTTAAAATTATGCATATGTTATAAATAATGTACATACATATTAATGTATGTGTGCATGTATTTTTTCTTCCTGTATCGTCCAGGCTAGAAGTGCAAGGTCTAATAAGTGATTGACATGAGAGTTTTGTTACAGTCTTTTTTCTGACCTGGGCTAGTTCATTTCTCCTTAGGTAACCTGGTGCTTTCTTATCATTCCCCACTCCCAGTCCTGGCTGCTCATCATATTAATGCAAAACTTAGTGCATATACCTTATTGGCAGAGTCCCCTGAAGCACAGAAATCCTGAACTCAAGAGATTCATAAACCTCTACCTCTCAAGAAGTGGAGATTACACGTATATTACCATCCTCAGTGGTCATTTTCCTTTTTCCTCATCTTTGCCTGTCTGATAGATTCGAGGTGGAATATTAGAGTTGCCTTTGGTTTATGCTTGTCTAATTATTAGTGAAATGGAGCATCTTTTCATATAGTTTTTAATAGGCTGGATTTCTTCCTTTGAAAATTGCATTTTCATATCTATTGACTGTTTATTGAAGAAATTTTAGCCTTCTTTGAATCAATTCCTTATATATTTTGGATAGGAGATCTCTGATCTTCTATATTGTATTAACTTGTCTATTCGTAGGCTTCCAAGATAATTTTTCCCCCTCTGCCCTCTGATTTATGAAATAACTTTTTAATGTCTAAGTTGTATATCAATTTAAAGCCTTTTTTAGTATAGCGTGAAATATTGGTCAATATCTAATTTCTAACATACTGCTTTCCTATTCTCACAGAGGATTTTACTCAAATTGTGAGTCTTTAATAGATAACCAAGATCTTTGTGTTTGTCAAACATTATGCTGTTGTGTTTATTTCTTTCTGTATGTTGTATAACTTATTCTATTGATTAACCTCCTGTTTTTAAACCCATTTAAAATTTAATGATTAATGATTTATAAAACAGTTGAGATCTATTGCTAATCAATCCCCTTCCCTCCTACTTTTTCTTTCATTAGTACCCTTAATTTCCTCATCTTCACCACTAAACTTCATGTGGCTTAAAACTAGACACAGACAAGCTAGTTAACATATTTGATGACAGCCTGGACCCACCCACTCCCCCCCCCCAAAAAAACTCTCAACACATTACAACATTGGGATGACTATGATAAAATGATATTTAACAAGGATAAATATAAAAATACTTCATATAAATACGAAGTAATTTTTAGAACTAGTAAAATGGTGGCTTTTAAAATATTTAAACACAGAACTTGAGAAAAGATATAGAGGACTTTCTACATCAAATAATAACAAACTCCTAATAACTCTGATTTTCTCTGGGGTACTCTGCCAAACTTTCACACACTCCCAATTTGGTTCTCCAGAGGGTAGCTGCTACCTCACATTGTAGGAATAATTTTAGGGTGGTTACTCTTACAACTATAGTTCAGAAGTGCCCAGGGTTATTCTTTCCACCGTTAATCAATGTGCATGTATAATTAGATTTTGTCAAAGGCATTTACTAAGATTATATAGTAAAGGCAGTTGATACAAAACATGCCCCCAGAAAATCTGTGCAGCATTCTTCCTGAAATATATTCTTTGTCCATAGGAAGAGTGAGTCTAAACAGAGTACAATGATTGTGAAGTGTAAGTGTGTAATATATGCATGAAACAAAAAGGATAACATAAATCCTGGCATTGCTGGGCCTAGAAGTCCTTTATGACTTCAGAATCTTAATGTAACTGTCATTGGGGTCAATGACTTATCTTGAATGGGCCACTCAGCTAGGTCCTAGAATCCACTCCTTTCTTGAGCATATTATCTGATACTACTGGTGCAAAGTGAGTTGGAACATCTTGAGGTGGCTTCCTCCAGGTGATTCTTTTTCTGTATTCCTGTTTGTTCTCAAATATGTATCTTCACACCTGGCTTGATGCCTTGTCTCCCACCAGTTGAGTAGCTTTGATTACATAGCCCAATGTGGCCATCAGAGTGTTGGGAAGATAAGTTGGAGCTTTATAATTTGAGCTCATAAAGGGTTCATGAGTGACAGAAGTAGGAGTAGTCCTCAGGGTTATCCCTAGAATTTGAGGTAGCAGTCACTTTCTGGGGAAACACCCTGTCAACTTGAGCTTGACTGAGCTTTCCACAATTAAGGCATGACTTGAGAAACAGTATTATCTTATGGGACAACAGTAGGAAGTAGGCATGGTAGAGTGATATCTGCTTCCTTCTCCACCTGGTGCAAAAGTCCAAAATGTTTGTATTCCCCCAGGGATAAAAGACCTATTGAGTAGTCTATGGCTACTGCTAATGATATACTCACAAAACTTTAGAGAAGGGTTTTTACCCAAAGTCTATGAACTTTAAAAATGGACAGATAAACTATCTCAATGTAATTGATTTCCTTGGTAATCCTCTGTATTTTTTTATGAAGACTATATTTTGAGAAGGGTTTCCTGTGATTCACCAGACTACCAAAGATTCCTATGACACACAAATAATTAAGGACCCTTTTAGAGCTAGTAGCCACCTTTAGAATTATGTAACCAAACTTATCACTATATAATGGAGGAAACTGAAGTCCAAATAGTTAAGTGACCTGCCCAAGGGCTCATGGCAAGTTAATTGCAGACAGAGAAAGAATCCAGGTCTTTCCCATGTATCATGTTGCTACATCCTACCTGAAGATATGAAGAGCCTACTTTTTATTCCTGAACAGCCAAAATTAGTTTCCTGAGATTTAACACACTCTACAACATTTTCCATGGCAGTCTTCTTTTTAAATACATTTTAGTACAAAAAAAGATCTTTTAAAATCAATCAGTGACTTTCCTGAGTATACCCTGGAGAGGCTTAGAAAACTTGAGTTGATTAGGTTTCATTAGGCAGTTAACTGGCACAACTGACAGAGTACAATGATTGTGAGACATAAGCATGTAACATTTGAACAAAAAAAAGGCTACCTCATACCTAACCTTTGAGACAGGAAGACCAAAGTTAGAATCTTGCTTCTGACACTTATTGCTGTGTTACCCTTGGCAAGCTATTTAAGCTTTTTCTGCTTCACTTTTTTCATCTGTAAAATAGGAGTTGTATTTGCACCAGCCTTCTAGGGTTGTTATAAGGATTAAATGAAATAATATATACATATATATATATAAAATGCTTTGCAAATTTTAAAGCCCTCTATAAATATTAGCTATAATAACTTTTTTATCATTATTATCAACTAGCACTTCAGAATAGATTGAGGGCTGAACTTAAAAGCCAGGAAGATCTGGGTTCAAACTCTGTCTTTGACACGTGTTGTGATAAGCAAATCCCTTCATTTAACTGAACTTTTTGCCTCATTGGAAAAATGAGGATTAAATAATTCCTGTAGTACTTAATCTCACAGAGTTTTTGAGGTGTTCAAATAAAATGATGTTTTGCAAACTTGCAAACACTCAATTAAGTGCCAGCTACTCTTCTTTTGTTGATTTTCATTCTCTACTCCAGCTTTTCTCCATAGTTCCTTGTTATGTGTTCTAGCATTCTCATACCTATTATGCAATAGTACATTTCTCTCTGAGTAATGGTCATCTTTTAAAAATTTCTTTAGACACTGGAGTGTTCTGTGGATTTGCAACCCTACAACAACATTGCAAAAAAGGATATCATCTAAGGAAAGTGTAATGGAAAATGAAGAAGGAATTGTCACATGATAAGGGAGAGAAGTAACCAATGGACTGCATATGTGCTCCCCTTGTATTCTCATGATGATAAGATGGACTTCCTATAGCAAACTTATTGGAGGGCGTAGACAAGAGTCATAGAGAATGGGCATTCAAAGATAGATTTCCATCTTTATCACTTAAGGGAATGTTGAAATAGCTTAGATCACTTATTATTATCATTATCATCATCATCTCTAACACTCCTATTTTTCAAGAACCTCCTACTAGGAAGGAAACAAGCATTTAAGTGCCTACTCCGTGGAAAGCACTATGCTAATGGCTTTACAAAAGTTATCTCAGTTGACAACTTACCTCCCAGAAAGTGCTATAATTATCCCCTTTTTATAGATGAAGTAGCTGCAGTAGACAGAGATTAAGTGACTTGCCCAGGGTCACACAGCTAGTAAGTGTCTGAGATTAGGTCATCTTGACTCTAGTCTAGGCCCAGCTGTCTTTTAACTATTCACTAGAAAGATAAATATGTTAACATTAGAAATAGAAACTCTTGACAAATGTTTTAATATTGAAGGCAAGCTATTTTTTTTAGCACTCCCATTCTCTTTTACTAGAGACTCTCCATCACTAGGTGAATAGAATCACAAATCTTAATTATCACATTACATCCCACAGCCCCACATTAAACAATAGCATGCCTCACAGAGTCTATTAAGTAAACACTAGCTTCTCTCTCTGGTTTGTAGACAGCTTAAATGTAATGACCAAAGCCCAATAATGTGGACTTCACTTCATTTACAAGTTGGCTTCGGCTTGGTTTTATGGAGTCTATCTCCTATACGTACAGACAGTGAAAGTTTGAGGTATAGCAGAGTCTCTAAGCTAGAAACTCAGTTTAGTAGTATTTATAGTAGTGACTGATAGCAATGCCCATCAATAACTTTCTATCAGATAACAGGAAGGCAGGATCTCTGTTATAAGCTCTAACCTATAGACTTGCTGCTCAAAACATTGGGACCAATTTTCCCGATGCCTGAATTCACATAAATGAAAAGAGAGGTCATAATATCTATGGCATATGCCTATCATTGCTTATTTTTTCCTGGATGAAGTTGAAAGTTGACAATGAACAAATTTAAGTCCAACGAAAACTAACTCCAGGATTCCATTAATTATAATCTTTTCTTGAGTTAAAATGGTAATTCACAGAATAGTCAACTTTGTATCAAATGAATTCTAACAAAGGTGATACTAAATCTAGGCAAATCTCTAAGGCATTCTGTCTCAATTATCTTATGAGTGATTCAGGGCCGACAAAAGCCTCATAAAAAATACTGGGTTCATCCTCTAATAATTTTTATAAAAATCCTAATGTGAAATAGCTCTATCCTGGAATTGGTTAGTTGCTCTTTAACAAGTATTATTAACACATTATGCCCAGAATAGCATCCACCTACTTTCTTCTTTTGCTTCAAGTCAAACTTGCCTCAAAGAACTGCTGTTGAGTCAATCAAAGTGAGTAGGGAGAATATTTATGAACTTGCAAGGATTAATAGCTGAAAAAGAGAGCTCGTTTTCATAGGCATAAATACAGGTGGTATTTGGATATTCTGGAAGAACTCTCAGCATAAGAACAGAAACTAGAAATAGTGAGTTCATTAGAATAGAGAAATCTAAAGAGGAAAATAAGGAACGAAGCAATTAGGAAAAAAAAAGAAAATGGATGCAGAGAAAGAAGAGGCATAAACTAATAGGGTAAAGTGAAGTTTAAATTATTTAGAGAAAGAAGAAAAGTAAATGATGATTAAAGTAGAAGTAGCAAAATATGGCAATTAAAGGAAGAAATGCATAAGAAAGAATAGTTGATGTTCTGTGATCATCGATTGAAATAATATGTATAGAAACTATTTTAAAACTGCAAAGGATTGTACATTTAAAAATCATAGCTGATATTTCAGATATATGTTTTACATATAAAATATATGTATTTAATATCTTACTTGAGCCTTTCCAGGTGAAACAGACACTATGGCTACTTTAATTCCAATATTACAGGTGGGGAGATACTAAGGCTGAATTACATTGAGTAACTTGCCATATTATTTTAGGTTCAATATAGATAAGATAGTGCTGTACTATGTACTATGTACTATGTTATCTTTCTTTCCAAGATCACCATGAACAAAAAACTCATCATCTAGTCATCAGCCTAGTTGAGAAGCCGTATGGTGCAGTGGAGGAAAACAAAAACAGGCTTAAAGGACTTGGGTTCAAATCCTGCTTCTGACAATACTTCAGTGATCCTCGACAATTTATTTAATCTCTCTGGGACTCAGTTACCTTGTCTGTAAAATGAGGTGGTTGCATCAGCTCAATCAATAAGCATTTATTAAGCTTGGGCTAAGTACTGGTAATTTTACATACATACACATATACATACATTTATGTTTATATAGCATATATAGTATATATACATACACACACTAAAAGGATAACAATAACTACTCAAATAGACCACATACAAATGGGAGGCAATAAATGCACATAAAAGTACAAAAAGCATAAATACGAAGAGAAAAATTACAAGTAAACACAAAATAGTTAAATACAAGGCAGTGTGGGAGAGAGGACACTAGCCGTTGGGGGCCTCAGGAAAGACTTCCTGTCAAAGATCGATCAGTCAATAAACTTTGCCTTATTGCTCCAGTCACTATGCTAAGTCTTGGCGATGCAAGGAAATGTAAAAGATAGTTCTTGTTCTTAAGGAGCTCACATTATAAAGGGGTGATGACATGCAAAAAATAATGTATAAACAAACTACATATAGGATAAATTGGAAATAATCAACAGAGGGAAGGCACAAGAATTAAACAGGATGGGGAATGTCTTCCCATAGAAGATTTTATCTGTGACTTGATGAAGTTAGCAAAGTCAGGGGGCAGAGATGAAGAGGAAGAACATCCTAGGTATGGTAGGCAGCCAGAGAAGAGGCCTGGAATTGGGAAATTGAGTATATTATTCTAGTAGTTGCAAGGAGGCTTGTATTTCTGTATCAAAGGAAAACAAGGTGACTGAGGTTTATTTTGAAGAGAGAGGGATTCCATGGAGTTGAAGGGTGAGCACATTCCTGGCTTGGGGGAAGGCCAATACAAAGGCATAGAGATGGGAGAGGTCATCTGTGAGAAACAAAGAAAAAGTGTGTTTGGACTGAATCACATAGTGAGCAAGGAGAGTAATGTAGAATAAACCAGAAAGGTATTTTAGGATCAGCCTGTGACGATCTTTAAAGGATAAATAGAGGTATTTCTATTTTAATTGTAGGGACAATAGAGAGCCACTGGATTTTATGGAATAGGGGAATAACATGGTCACTAAAGTCCCATCTAGAACTATACATGACAATATTTCCTCTTTTCAATTAGACATATGCTTGGAAAGCAAGCACAATCTATATCTGGCACCTCATATGCATTTTAATAGGAAGTGTAATTTCTGCATTTTCTAAGAAGGGATAACATCAGCCATGTCCAATTCATAGGTCAGTTGCCCCATAAACTGTAAAGAACTCTCAACTAGACTCAGAAATCTTAGTTTTGAATTCTCAGCTTTGAATCTCAGCTCTGTTAATTGTGTCCATGTGACTTTGGTCTTTTTCTTCATCTATAAAATAGGGGAGGTGGTTGGACTAGCTGAACTCTAAGAGACTTTCAACTGAGCTCTGTGAAATCTGTCAAAAAGTAGAATAGCTGTATGCAA
This sequence comes from Trichosurus vulpecula, assembly GCF_011100635.1. NCBI lineage: Eukaryota > Metazoa > Chordata > Mammalia > Diprotodontia > Phalangeridae > Trichosurus > Trichosurus vulpecula. Next base: position 67,474,227 of record NC_050579.1, read on the forward strand.
GCAAACTATGATGATTATGTTGAAGAGAACCCTTAATTTCAGAGACAAGAAATGTTCTCCCAGGGAAAAAATGTACCAAAAGAGAATCGCTAGGACCTGTGCAGATTGATGAGTGTTTCTGGTGCCCAGGGAATGAGATACTCATCAAAATGAGAAATAGTTATTTCTTGAAGGAAGCCCTTTATTTCATTGTTGTTTGCTTCATTATATCAGTGTAGGTCCATAATTTGTTTTAATCATCTCTCTGGCCTGAAAAGAAGATCTATATAGTCAGCAACACCCAGCTGGGTAAAAGCTCCAGGAACTCATTAATCCTTTCAGTTATTTTTTTAAAGCAAAGCTCCAAAGGAATTGGAAATCAATGCCAAAGGTCACTTCACATTAAAAGGATTCCAATGAGTTAGAAATGCAGGCATTTATCAATTATGTAGGTATTGCTGATAAGAACTCAGGCCTTAAAGAAATATCTATAATAGAATTGCTATGGGTTTCTGATCTATTGACACGCGCTGTAAGGGCAACAATTTCCTGTTAGGTACCAATAGACTAGTACAAATGAGGGTTAGTGGTCCTTGTTAGTAATTTGTAAGTTTACAAATATTTCTGGTACAATAACTATGCATATTGCCTCTTTTTATCATAGTACCATTTTCAGTTCTGATACTGTCAATAAGCCTGAAAGAAATAGCAACATTGATGACCTAAGTAATTAAAATACTGGAATGAAGAGGGCTGAGAAAGTATGCTTACCTAGAAAACTTTAAGAAGTAGTGTGTCATTAATCTTTTTATTTGGAATGAAAAAGTACAGCAATTTAAGGAAATGACCTTTTATTCTATCTTCAGACAAAATTTGCGATTAAGTACATTTTCTTGGTGGTGATAAAAGCCATATTAACCCCAAACTGCATTATTTATAGCACCAGGGGGAGAAAATGACACTGGGAAAATTGGTGATTTTTAAAGATCCCTCATAACCGACGTAATGGGTACAATGCTACATCGACATCTGCATTCTTAAACTTCTTCTACCCTGTTAAAATAAACCAGAATCTCTGGATTTGATATCTATAACTATATGGCTGATTGATTCCTTTGAGATAGAATACAAACTCCATACTTTGGCAATTTAAAAAGATACTTTGTTTATATAGCACCCAGATTTCTCCTTGTATCTCTTTCCATCCCTCCTCACAGAAACATGCCTTATAATATATTTAAGAATAAAAGAAGGAAGAAAAATTCATCAGAATCAATAAACATGTTGGAAAAAAGTGTGTCAATAAATGAAATATTCCACACACATGGAACCTCCACACTTCCCCACATATACTCCTATACAAAAAAGCAGGCGAAGATATATTCTTCTATCTCTTCTTTCGAGGTCAAACTTGTGTTTTTATGATTTTACAACATTCACTTTTTATTATTTTCTGATGTTCTTTATGTTTATAATGTAACCATTGTGCAAAGTGTTTTTCTGGTCTTGCTCACTTCAATTTAAATTAGTTCATGTAAATGTTTTCATGCTTCTCAGTATTCATCATGCTCTCACAATGATTAACACATATCCTAAGTAGATATCTGTTGCTACTTGAGAATGGTTTTGGTCCTCTAAATTTCATTTGTCTACATATTTTGGAAATCAAAACGTTTTGAGACAGATTTGACAAGAATAATTTTCCCCCAGTTAAACGCTTTCTTAACTTAGATGCATTTTCATGCAAAATTTCTTAATTTCATGTAACCAAAATTCTATCTTTTATCTTTTTAAAAAATTGCCTCGATACCTTGGTTGGCTAAGAATCTTTATAATATTCGAAATTGTTAAAGATACATAATCTGCTTCTCTTCTAACTTCTAAGAGTAAGATCATTAATAATCAGTTCATATATAGATTTTGAATTTATTGTGAAATATGAAGGTACTGTTTTAAGCCTGATTTCTTCCACACTGCTGTCTAGTTTTCCCAACAGTTCTTATAATTATGGAATTCTTTGCTGTATGATTTTTGTTTTGGAGTTTATCGAATGATGAGTTATTAAGTTGCATTATTTCTGATACGTCATTGTCTAATCCGTTCCATTAATCTACTTTTATGTTTTTTAACAAATAAAATAATGTGTTTTGATGATTTCTACTTACAATGTGCTTTCATCTCTGGCAGTGTTCTTCTACCTGTGGTCCTATCTGTTCATTGTTTTCTTTACTATTCTGAATGTTTAGATCCCCTAAATGACTTTTGTTATCATTTTATCACATTCTATGAAGTGTCCTTTGGTAATCTGATTGGCATAGCATTAAAGCAGTAAGTTAACTGTGGCAATGCTGTTATTTTTACTATGTTGGCACAGCCCAGCATGAATATATACCATTAGTCCAAATATTTTGGTTATTCTTTGTTTCTATACAAGCATTAAATGTTCTTTATTATCTTAACACCTAAACTTTAAAAATATTTCTACTTATTTTGGATAAAATTTCACTTCCTGTTATTGCCTCCTGGATTTTGATATTAGTATGTAGAAATGCTGTGGTTTTTTAAAGTTTATTTTGTACTAGGAAATATTGCTAATATTATTCATCTCAATTAGTTTCTTAGCTGATTCCTCAGGAATATCTAAGTAAAACATTGTCGTGAAGAAATAGACATGGTTTTGTAATCTCTTTGCCAATATTTATGCTTTTAAATTCTTTTTTCTTGTTATATTGCTAGCATTTCCAGAACTAAATCAAATAATATTGAAAAGTGGGAGCATCTTTGGTTTATTCATATATTTGTTTGGAGAAACTTTGATTATAATGCTTATTTAGATAAATACATATACAGATATATTTATATACGTGTACATGTAGATAGATAGATTGATGATAAATCTTTCTATGTCTATATTTTGTGAGGATTTTAACAAAATTAATGGTGGACTTTGTCAAAGATATTTTGCTGGATACATTGTGATTAACAGGTGGTTTGGGCGATTTTGTTTTAATGCGATCAATTATGTTTATTGTTTTCATAATGTTGAAGATTTTAATATTCCTAGTATAAACCTAATTGGCCTTATTAACATTTATTGTATATATTACCATAGTTTGATTTGTAGTATTATATTTATTTAAATTTTTAAAATTTATATTAATAATATCAGTCTGTGAGTTTCCTTCTTTTGTACTTTTATATTTTGGATATGAGAAGTATATGTATTTCAAAAAAGGCTTTGGAGAAGTGTTCTTTCTTCTAACTTTTGGAATTAATCTTTTTAGTGTTGTTATTAATTGTTCTTATAAAATTGGATAGTATTCTGTTGCTAATACATCAAGGCCAGGCCTTTTTCCTTTGGTAGTTCATTTGGATTTGACCTTGGTCACATGCCACATTGGGTAATTTACTTTTCAGTGTTCTTGGTTCCTGCTTCAAGAATCTATTGAGCTGATCCTAGCTCAGATCCAGTCCCTTTTCCTTCACATTTAATGTAACCACATATGTTGGCTCCCTGACTCACTCTTCATTTTTCTTTAGTTCTATCACCACCATAATTCTGTAGCTGCTAACTTTTCAGGGTTATAGGAGGTCAGCATAGCTGTTCTAAAAATATTTTCTTCAGCCCTAGGATTCCCTTAATCTGGAGGGCCAACCTAAGTAAAGGGAACTCAATTTTCCACTTCCTAATTCCCCATTCTTTGCATGTCTGTGACAAGATGATGTGCTTTCTTGTTGCAATATTATGATAGTGAAAAGTCAAAGGAGAATTATGCTGTATTGCAAAAGAAAACATATACATGTGAGCATACACACAAACCCAAGAAAAATAAAGTGAAAAAAGCATGCCTCAATCTTAATTCAGAGTTCGTCAGTTCTCTCTTTGGAAGTAGATAGCATTTTTCATCACAGATCTTTTGTATTTATCTTGGATCCTTGTTGATTAGAGGGGGCAAGTCATTCGCAGTTAAGCATCCCTACAATAATAGTGTTATCCTAGTTCTATTTATTTCACTTTTCATGGATGTGTATGTGTATAAGATAATTCCAAAAGATTCACGATGGAAAATGTTATCCACATCCAGAGAAAGAACTACAGAATATGAATGCAGGTCAAAGCATATTATTTTCTCTTTTTTTCCTTTCTCATTGTTTTCCCCTTTTGTTCCGATTCTTCAGTCACAACATGACTAATGTGGAAATATACTCAATATGATTGTACATGTATAGCCTGTATCAGATTGCATGCTGTTTTGGGAAGGGGGGAGGGGAAGGAGAGAGAAAAAATATTTGGAGCTCACAATCTTATCAAAGTGAATGTTGAAACTAAAAATAAATGAACAAATAGGCAAATAAATAAACAAATGGGGAATAAAAGGAAACTGTAACTTTCTTGAGGACCTAAATCAGGACTGTGTTATATTTCTGGCTTTGCACCCTCATGGCCTCATACAATACTTAGCACATAACCAAGATTTTCATAAATTTTCACTGAACGGAATGATAACTTAATGACATATCTAAAGATTGAGTTATATAATGAAGCCTGAGAATATCAAAAATCTAACAGAGGAATATGCAAATAAGCCTGGATGTAAATTTGTAGGAGTCTGTGTTTATTCCAAAAATAAACATAAAATATTTTATTAGCATTAATAATTCATTAGTTATGACTTCAATAAAAAACCCTTTGCTAAATATCTCTTAAAATGGATCTTGTCATTTGAATATTCTCCTTCCCAAACCACCACTTCCACCCTTTCATATAGCAGACTGTCTTTTAGACCATTCATGGCTCCAAATAATATTGAAACCATGCTAAATTCTCTCCCAAACTAACTGAGGGTAGTGACAATTTTGTTTTGTGTTTTGTTTTTTTTTTCTTTATATCTATAGCACCTAACACATTGCCTTGCATAAACTAGGCAATTTATTGAATGACACTGAGTTGATTTTTTTTCCAGTTTCTGAGCTCCTCAGATTTATAGAACACATTGTAAAAGTGAGTATTGGCAGAGCAGATGTATGGTGTGAAGTCCAGACTGAGGTCTAGGGAAGTTAAATGACCTACCCAAAGTCATACAGGAAATAGATGCCAGAGCCTGGGTTTGTACTCTTGTCTTCTGACTCTAAAGTCACTGAACAACGGAATCTTGAATCATGATATCCTCTCCACATTCAGTGAAGAGAACATTCTAGCTACAAAAGAAAAAATGAATTAATACATCCTTTAAGACAAGTACTGGTTAATATGTTCAATGCCTGAAAAAACTCAGAGTGGTCCCACAAAATTTGACAGTGATTGAGGAATAAAAATATCCCATGTCTCTCATTTCTATTCTTATGGGAACTGGTTTGCCATGTGAGTTGGTGAGCAAACAGCTACTTTTATTAATTCAACAATTCTCTAACATACATTTAACTTTGTGCATGGCACTGTACTAGCTAGTAGGAACACAAAGAAAAAAAATGATACTGTCTTTGCCCTCAGGGAACTTACACTTTATTCAATAAATAGGAGTGAGGGGAAATAAATTTTCTAGAGATAAGTGAGTGCTAAACAATTTCAGGAAATAACTAACAAAAAGAGCCAGGAGGGAGTTGGCAATAGGGTTTAAAACAAACTTTGATGGCGGTCATAAACTGTGCCTTGAAGAAGGACAAGGATTCTGAGGGAGTGGTTAAGAGATAATTTATTTTAGGCACTAAATATTCCATATAAAAACATGTCTACATGCTTTGAGCAGCTCCCTAGTGTTCATCAAATCAGGTTTCAATCTTTGTTATTAAAGTGAGTTTCTGCACTGGAATTTCCCTACGCTAAAGAAATCTTGCTTCTCATAGTGAAAAAGTGGAATTCAATCACATCTTTGTAATTTGTGACTTGAAAAGACAAATCCAATTCAACAATATTAAATCCCTTCTGTGTACCAGATAATTCCCCAGTCCCTAGGGATGCAAATACAAAAACAAAAAAAGTTCTCACTCCTAATGGAGTTTACATATTGTGAAAGAAAAATAAATACAACATAAATAAATACAAAGTGCCATCAGAGAAGTAGGGAGGGAGGAGTGTACTAATAATTAGGGAGAATAGAGAAGAGCCTGTTTAGAGATAGCATGTAAGCTGAGTCTTGAATGGAACTAAGATTTTCAAGAAATGGAAGATGAAGAGGAAAAATGTAAAGACTAAAGGAGCAATCTGGACCCAAAATATCTAAGATAAAAGACATATAATCAAGTTCTTGCAAAGGGAAATGAGAGTAGTAAAGGAATAAAGAGGAACAGAAAGGAGAGGAAATGAAAATGAACTCAATGAGAAAATTATAAAGTCTAGGTGAATTGCCCATCTATCATATGATAGAGTCTGGATCAGGGAATTCATTGATATAAGGCACTGCCAGTTGAAAAAATCTACTTTGTCAATTTGGTACCTTCTCTGTAACTTATATTGTTAGAGAATTGCTTGGAGTACTAAGAGGTTAAGTGATTTGGAGAGGGTCACACAAGCATAATGTGTTTGATGTGAGAGTTGAACACAGGGCCTCCTAGCTTTGAGGCCAGTTCTGTCTGTTGTGTCATGCTGCTCCTTTACAGCTCTCGTATATAACACATACATACATACATATATACATATAAAATGAGCAGAATATATATATATACCTATATTACATATAGGTATATATAATTACATAAATATGCATATATGTATATGCTTACACACATGCGGGTATGGGCATGTGTACACAAATATATAAAAGTTTAAAATGTCATTTACGGCAATAGATGAATCAAAGAGCTCTGTCCATAATATTTTACCCCCTTCCCCAAACTTGGGTCCTTTGGTCAAACACATTCTAGGTCCAATGAATAGATTATTTCTTGAGAAGACGGTGAGTTTTGGATTAGCAAAGGAGAAGTCCAAGTAACATGAAGTAGTCTGATAGAGGGGAAAAACACTTTTATCAGGTTTTAAAAGACTTTTCTCCAAAGCTTGAGAGTCATTCTTGCTGTAGCAACATATCAGTGTTGTCCTAGTTTTTAGATGGACTCTGTGATAATAAGACAGGTGTTACCACCCTAAAGTGAAGCTGCCACTAAAAGCAATAGTTGGGATATTTGACAGCAAACATCATTGCTTCTCGTGTGTGTGTGTGTGTGTGTGTGTGTGTGTGTGTGTGTGTGTTTTCTCCAGGATTTCCTAGTTTAAGTTATTTCTTTTGGTTGGCTTTATCTCTCCTGTATACTCAGATTTTCAAATATAACTTTCCACACTTCTCTTTTGTTAATAGCAGAAAATAATTATACAATCTAAATGGAGAAATAATTAATGCAATGGCTTTGTTTTCTCAAACAATATATAGAGTCTAAGAAGCCATTTTAATTAAATGAGGACATTATTAGCAATATAGATTATATTCAGGTCTTAAAGAAAATAAGCTTAAAATTTTAACTGCATAATTTGATCATCCAAATGTGATAAAAAAAAAACTAGAGATGTTTAAACAATAAATTACATGTATAAACTTACTATTAAGTAGAAATTTAGTGGACAAAATATTGTGACTTTCTGAATAAAATTACACCACATTTTTCTTTAGCAGAATGCATATGAGCAAGCAAGATGGTAAATTTGTCTTTTTCTGCCTATCTCGTCAAATGTTCAACCTCAAAAGAAAGCAATTATTTGCCAGATGTAAAGTAATTACAACTAAATCCACAAGATAAGAAGACAGCACATCTGGGATAAGGTAAGAACCTTATGAGTTAACACCAGACAGTGTTAATACCTAGAAATCTTTCTAAATACCATCCCGGTTTACACAAACTATTTCCACAGGTTTGTGCCTGGGGGCCCCTGTTTGGTAACCTCCTTTGACTGCAGTATAGATGACCAAAAATCACTCAGGTTGAAATGGCAGGTGCTAATTCTTCCCAGCTGAATGAAGGTAAAGGAGGAGAGTGGAAGGAAGAATTAGGGAAGTTGAAAACATGCCAGTGTTTGTAAGTGCATTAGGCCTGAAAGAACAAGGTCTGGGAAACTAGTTTGGGTCAGTCCTGTCTCCCCAGAGGTCACTCAAGGTAGAGAACTCAGCTAGTAGCTCCCATACCCACCAGAAAGAGGAAGTAGCCACAGTATGTGGCCTCATCTTGGGAACCTGAACACCAGTAAAGGGAGAGAAAAAGTAACAGGGAATACATGAAAAAATGTAGAAAACCTGAATACTAAATAACCAATTTTGGTCCCAAAGATGAGATGAGAAAATAAACCTCCCTCTCCACTTTGTAGATTTGGGGCCATGACTGTAATATTGCATATATTATTGCTTGGTTTTGATGAACTGTTTTTTTCTCTTAATTTTTTTTTGTTGTGTACTTTTTACTTTATTTTTCCCCTGCCCCCACCCCGAACCCACCAAGAAGGCTACAATTAAGCATATATATATATATATATATATATATATATATATATATATATATATATATACACACACACACATATGCATATATATGTATATGTGTATGTATATGTATATGTATGTAAATGTATATATAATATGTGTGTATGTGTGTGTGCACACACACATATATACACAATATATTTCCATATATAGAGATATACACACATACACTAAAACACATACATGCAAGACAGTATTATGTTTATTTCCACTTGTCATCTGTTTCTTTGAAGGTCTATAGCATCTTCATAAGTCTAAGTCTTTGTACATTTTTCTAAATCTGTCAGCTCATCACTTCCTATACCACAACAATATTCTGACCCAATTATATTCTATCTAGGAGATTGTCTAGGACAGTCCCCCCACCCCCAATTTTTTTCATTCCCTCTATTCTTGCTTATGTAGGTTTTATTTGCACAGGAAAATTTTCATTTGAAATAATCAAAATTATCCATTTTATACTTCAACACTGCTCTCACCTTATAATAGGGTTTAAAGTCTGAATCTAGTTCCTTCACACCTTTTTCCCTGAGTTTCCTTGAAATTCCTGATGATCTATACTTTTCCAAATGAATCCTGTTATTATTTTTCAGACTCAGTAAGATAATCTTTTTAGTAATTTAATTTGTATGGCATTACATAAATAGATTAGTCAGGTAAAATTTACATTTTTATGATATTAGCTTTACCTACCCAGGCACAATAAATATTACTTCAATTATTTAGACCTAACTTTATTTGTATCAAAGGTGTTTTGTATTTATATTCATATAGTTCCTGTGTCTGTTCTGACAGGTATTGTCTCATAGTTCTTTATATTGTCTAGTTATTTTATATGGTCTAAAATTATTGATTAATATGACTGACACAGTATAGTTTCCCTATTTTTCTTCTTTTGATTAAATCTGATTTAGCTTTGTCTGATATTATGATTACTATCCCTGCTTTTTATATTATAAATCCTACTCCTGACCTTTATTCTATTTGTGTATATCTCTCATTTTTATATCATTTCCCAAAAACAATATATTGTTGAATTCAAATTTTTAATCTGCTGTCAGTTTCCATTTGCCATCTCAATTACATTCTAAACTGTAATTACTTTTATATTTTCCTCCTTCCTATTTTCCTCACTATCCTTCTCAGACTATTTCTATCCCTCTTCACTCTTCTACTTTACTTCTACCTGCTACCCTGACCTCCTATTCCTTAACCTACTTCCCCCTCCAATAATTCCTCTCTTATCCTCTCCCTCCACCCTAACCCCTTACCCTCCTATTTCTTTCTGAATTTGGAAGATTTTTATACCCTTCTAAATATATATGTGGTTCCCTCTTCATCCCATTCCTGTTAATCTATACACCCTTATCCTATGTATTTTTATATATCCTACATACCACACTTATCCTATTGCTTATCCCTCCCTTATCTTCTCCCCTTTCTATGCCCTTATTATCTTATTTCCTTATGAATTTAAAAGACTTACTTTATACCCTTCTATAGATAGAGAGACAGACAGACAGATAGATGTATTATTCCCTCTTTAACCCATTCCTGATGACTGTAGCGTTCCAGAATTACTTGCCCTCCTTCCCATCTAATTCCTCTACATCAGTTCTTCCTCTTAACCCTCATTAGTATGAGATAATTACTCTTTTTTTCCTACATCATTTTGTTTTTTAGAATCACATCATACTTGGCTCTACCCCATTCTTTCAAACTACCCAATTACTAATAACAATCTTAGACATACTGTTTACATTTCCAAGCATAAAAGTAAGCAATTTGTCCTTATTGAGTTGTGATTAGTTTTTGATGTTTACCTTATATTTTCTTGGATCTTGTATATCAATTTTTATCAAGTTTTGGTATTTTTGCAATAAAATCCTTAAAGTCTGTCAATTCATTGAATATCCTTTTTATTCATTCAGGATTCTATCTTTTTTTATTGTTTGCAATAAGACTTGGCTCTCTAGGGAGTGAAGGTGGAAACTAATATAATGTGGACTGTATTTAAAGGGACATAGATCTTCCAGGAATAGGGTAATGATAGTTCCATTGTACTCTGCCCTCATCAGAGCTCATCTGCAGATTTATATTTAGTTCTAGGTGTGCACACTTATAGACAACACAAAATTCAGTAGACCTGAAAGACGAACAACTCTTATTGCAAGAGAACTCAGCAGGTATCACGTCCAAATAACAGCCCTGAGTGAAACAAGACTGGCAAATGAAGGCCAACTTACTGAAGTTGGAGCTGGATACATGCTTTTCTGGAGTGGTCACAGTGAGGGGGAGCACCATGAAACTGGCATAGGTTTTGCAATCAAGATTAATCTAGTCAACAAGCTTGTGTGCCTGCCAAAAGGATTGAACGACAGGCTCATTACAATGCAATTGCCACTTCCAGGAAAATGTCATGCCACCATTATCAGTGCCTATGCTCCCACTATGACAAACCCTGATGAGGTCAAAGAAAAATTCTATGAAGACCTGGAGACACTTATCATCAATGTGTCAAAAGAGGACAAGCTTATAATTCTGGGTAACTTTAATACTAGAGTAGGCTCAGACTACCAGACTTGGCAGGGAGTCCTAAGGAGGAATGGAGTTGGAAACAGCAACAGCAATGACCACTTACTACTGAAGACCTGTGCACCTCATGACCTTCTCATCACCAATGCTATCTTCTGCTTATCTAAATGTATGTAACAGAACTTCGTGGATACAGACAGGATGTGAGAGTGACAAAAGCAGTGCGTGGTACAGAGTGCCGGACTAATCATAGACTTATCCTTTCCAAGCTAGATATTCACAGTCAACAAAAGGGGCATCCCCAAGACAAAATGACTACCAAAAGAATTAATGTCCACAAATTAGAGTTCTTCTCTGAGTGGGAAATGTTTGTTGCTAACTTCCAGGGAAAGTTGAGCCAACACACAGTTGACAATAGTGGAGCAGAAAAGGACTGGAAAGCTTTCTGGAAACTTACTTTCATCTGGAATGGGTTTAGGAGGGGAAAATACATATACCTCTACAAGAGTATAACAGTCTTCTAAATTTAAAAAAGAAATAAAACCCTTAGGGGATAGGGAGAGGGGAGAGGATAAAGTAGGGATCTTTAGAGGGGAGGGTGATGGAATAGGTTAAAAGTGGGGTATACAAGGGTCTTTAGATTTAGGGGAGTGGGAGGATAAGGGAGGGAGCTTTAGAGGGGAGGGGAACATAACAGGTCAAAGGGCATACAAAAGGATGTTTAAATTTAGGGAAATGAAAGGGTTAGGGAGACACTGTTGAGTAGGGGTAGGTTAGGGAATAGGAGGGCAAGGTAGCAGGTAGAAGTAAACTAAAGGATTTTGGAGAAATGGGAAAAACAGAGATATGCACAAACAAAAAAACAAGATTAGGAGTAGAATCACTTAAGGAAAGTATATATATATATATATACATATATATATATATACATATATATATATATATGTGTGTGTGTGTGTGTGTGTGTGTGTGTGTGTGTGTGTGTGTATATATATATATATATATATATATATATATATATATATACACACACACCAATACCTATATATAAATATATCCATGCTCAACTGTAGAATTGGGGTTGTGGGTAGGGGAGAGGAAGCAGAAAAAAAAGAACAAAGTAAAAAGTGTATATCAGAGAACAAAATAAAACTTATAAGGAAGCAAAAATATATTCAATATATAGGCTTTCCTGAAATGATAAGTTATTGCTATATATTTTGAATCCTCTCCTATATTCTGTTGTGCATATGACATGTTTTTTCTTTTCTTATTTTATATTTAAGTTTATAATGTTTCTTCTTCTTTTCTTATTATGTATTTAAGTTTTAGCATATGTCTAAAATAAAGAAAATTTAAAAAAAAGAATAACATTGATAAAGGGAAGACTGTCCAGAGAAAGGGTTGCAAACAGTGGCCTGGGGGACAAATGCAGTCTTTTTGGTTTTTTTGGTAAGGCCCTTTAAGCCAAAAATGATTTTTATACAAATATTTTTAAAAGTGTTAATGACAAAAACCTTCTTAGCTTGCTAGCCCACAAAAATAAGTGGTGAGCCAGAATTAGTTCTAGGGCTAAAATTTGCTCAGTCCCTGGCTAAAGAATGGTAACCAAGATGGCAAAGGACTAGCTCAGGTTCCCGAGTCAGTATGTATCAAATGTGAGGCTTGAATATAATTGCTCCTGGTTCTGCACATTAAGTGCTTAATAAATGCTTTATTATTCTTTCATTCGTGTATGTATCGATTCATTCATTCTATCTCTAAATCCTCTGATCATGTTTCTAATGCAAAAGGAAATAAGAGGGAAGGTAGATGGAGCTAGACTTATTTAGTCAACAGAAGAAAAAGATTTAAGGAGTACATGATAATTCTCCTCAAATATTTGAAAAGATATCTTGTGGGAGATAGAATAATCTGATTCTATGTGACTTTGGAGGTCAGAATTAGAATTTTCACAGTTCTTTCTTTTAGAACTAAATCTGTTCCTTCTTTATGTCTCCCACAGTGCTGGTTCTATCACCTAGCAAGGCCTTTTTCCTTGAAGAAACCTGCACATTTAAATTTTTTCCTTTAAATTTGTTTTATGCATCCCTTTCTTACCTTAGATGAACAATCTAATGTGTTTCTGAATTCTGAATTATACTTAGTAAATTTTATTTCTAAGCTCTCCAAATTAAGGTTTCTCAAAAATATACGACATATACTAGATCCAAAGTGGCCTGTTATATTCTAGGTACCTAGATGGTACAATGGCTAAAGACTGGGAACTAGGAGGCAGGAAGACCTGAGTTCAGATTCTGCCTCAAAAGCTTACTAGCTGTGTGACTGTAGTAAGTCATACAACCCCTTTCAACATTAATTTCCTCATCTGCAAAATTTGGACAATAATAATATCTACCTCTTAGGGTTGTTGTGATGATCAAATTAGGTAGCATTCATAAAGCATTTTTTGCAAACCTGAAAGTCCTTTATAATTTTATTATTACTTATTACTTCTGTGGCCTCATCTACGTGGAAAAATTCCAGGTTCCTAGCTTTTTAGATATAAACGATATTATGTCATAAAGGGATAGTAACAGCAGAGGCAAAGTCGGATGATTTGGTTTGGATCCCAAAGCAAACATACTTTATAGTATGGCATGCTGGTTTGGGCTGTTTTGTCAGTGTTAGTTTATTGGAAATGTGTCACTTTGATAAAAATTTTCCTCCTTTTAGCTTTGTTAAATCACTGGAGGACCCCTTCTGTGCCATATGAAATCAACACCTGTGTTCCATACTTTCTGAAGATAAATATGATTATCTTTCAGAAAGCAGAATTTCAGGTATTCCCTTTCTATTTGCACATCTTCATTATTAATGAATTCCGTGGATGTGTTTAGAATACCCACCAGCAAACAACTTTGGGATATGTTTCAGTGTTGTAAAATATATAATATTGGTTATCTTGTAGTACACGCTCTTTGGTTATCTACAACTGTGATCACAGCAGACATGTATTTTGATAAGATTGTATTGATTTTGATAACATTTGTACAAAAAAGCCAAAAACATAAAGGATGAAACACAGCGATGAAGACAACTTTCAATCTTATCCTGCATATATGAAAGGGAATACCAAGTTCTGAACAGAAGAGATAAGAGATGCGATGTTTATTAGACAAAAACTGACAGGAAAAAAATCTTTTGGAGGTATGACAAAATACAGTTAAGCCATGGGGGTAGGGAAAACAAAATTTAAAAATTAATCTTGCACATATAAAGTCTATTTCACCAACTAAAGTTAAATTTGCGATCAATTTAACAATCTGAAAGTCTCTTATTTTCAAGGCACTATAAGCAACATAAAGATGTGTAGGGTTGAGTCCTTGCTCTCTAAAAATTTACAATCTAGTGATGGGAGCCAAGGAAGTACAAAATATCTATAAAATACCTGCACCAAGAAGTCATGGTAAATGGGATAGAAGAAATCCAAGCAATATGATGGAGGAGGAAGGAGGATATGAGATTAAAGACACTGGAGTTGGGAGGAAATCAAGAACAGATCCATGAATGAGGAAGCATTTGAAATTGACCTTAATGAGTGGAGTTACAGCATGGAGAGATGACATGGATGCCATTCCAAATGGAAGAAATAGCTTAAGCAAAAATCCAGAAGCAAAACAATCCTGCAGTTTGCCACCAAAATACTGTTTTCAAATGACAGTCCAGTTTTGAAAGAGCACAGGACACATGTCCAGAAATAGTGGGAGTTAAGTACAGAAAGAAACTGATGCTATTTTGTGAGAGATATTTTAATGGCAGACTAAGCTATCTAAATTTAATTCCATGGGCAGGGAACTAGCCACAGAAGAAATAGGAAGAACTCAAAAGTAGGAATGTAGGCTTAAGGAAACAAGTATCTAACTTCTGGAACAGGAATACAGAGTGAAGGAATCTTGTCAGAAGGGAACAAGGCAAGAGCAACAGTAGCCAGAATTAGAACACAAAATCAGAGTGGTACCGCAATTAAAGTTGTCTCTGCTGAAACACTGAAGTTACTATTCCATAGCTTGTTATATTTACTCCTCCTTGGAAATTGATTATTGTCAGACCTTGAAGCACTTTTAGTACTGTAAGTGGGAGTAGTTCCAGCTTGAGTACAGAAGGGATGAAGACAGCCAAGGCAGGTGTTATATAGGGATTTGTAAGATTGGTGAAGGAAAGAAAATAGAGAGGAAAAGGGAAAGACAAAGCCTTAATGAATAACAAATTAAGAGCATCAGAGCTAGGTCAGAATGTCTGAAAAGCAGGAGAGGCAAGACAGTTCAGTGTGATGGAACCCCAAGACTGACAAGAATATCAAGAGAGAAGGTGTCGAATAGTACCAAGTGCTGTAGAAAAATCATGAGAAAATAGAGTTGAGAAAAAGCTAATGCATTTGCTGATAAACTCAATTTTATTCCTTGAAAAAGAAATGATGGAATAATGAGGTTAACAAATGAGTGGATAGAAAGTGGAAGAAAAAGGCAATGCAGTGTATAATCTGTATTTAAAAGTGGAGAGTCAATTGTTTCTGATGTAGTAAATGGATTCAATAAAAGGTATATAAATAATTAATTGTGTTTTAGAGAACCCATAGAGTCAGGCATAAACTCATAGAATACACGACTAACATTCACAGTGTAATTGTCATCCTAAACTCTAAAGGTAATTCTCAGCTGCTAATCTTGGGTTTCTCTGTACTGCTTGCAATAACAGAATCACATTCTCCAAAGCCTCCCTTGGTATTTTGCCTTTAATGTGCTGTCCCATCTAGTGTGCTATGAACAAGTTTTTCTTAGTTTCATCGGTCCCCATTATTAGTTCTTTGCTTACTATAATCACCACATAAGAAACACATCTTATTTCCATGAAAGCCTCAAGAGGAGAGCTGCCAGGAAGCTAGGGTTTGGTATCAAAAATAAACAACAAATAAATAAATAAACAAATACACACCAGACACCCAGTTGAAAGTAACAGTTTTCCAACAAACTGACATCACTTGTTAGATAAAGCCCACTTTAGACCTGTAGAATTTACTGTTTAAGTTACAAGAGAGCTATCTCATTTGTATGCCTTGTTATTACAGTTTAGTATACAACTTGGTTCAAATTTTATTCCTTTAGATGTGCATATATTCAATAAAATCCTGAACACAATTGTTTGTGTAAAAGGTGGAT
This sequence comes from Trichosurus vulpecula, assembly GCF_011100635.1. Lineage (NCBI taxonomy): Eukaryota > Metazoa > Chordata > Mammalia > Diprotodontia > Phalangeridae > Trichosurus > Trichosurus vulpecula. The sequence goes on from NC_050579.1 coordinate 67,490,401, forward strand.
GTTGGTACTAACCCCAGTGACAGCATTATATACCAAACTTCCAACAGGTCACCAAAATTCACACTATTACTACTGAATTCAGGAACTAAAAATTTAGTAATTATCATTCTCTTTGGTTTTCTCAGCATGTAGTAAAATCTGGTAAAGAGCAAAACCAAGCTTCTGAAAATGAATAAGGTAAAACATTAGGTTATAATAAAAATAAATATAAAGGGAGAGAAAGGAAATTCAATTTCACAAATATTTATTGAGTGCCTACTATGTTCCTGGCACAGTAATGAATGTGTGAACTCGTTTGGGGCAGTTAATCACATCCAAACACTTTTATACCTAACTCAGTCTCACAAATGCAGACAGAACGCACAAGTATTTCTAACAGATTTGATGCAGGTGGCAGGGGGATGGGGACATTAGCTTTGTTCAGACTTTCTGCCAAAGTCTTGAAATAATGCCACACCATTCTTTCTTCCATTCTGATGTGTCAGCAGGAAATTCTAAAATGGAACAGGGAAGCTGATATGGCACAAAAACAGTGAGATCCAACCACAGTGAATGTGGGGGTAGCTGTTGGTAACATTGTAGAGAAGAGATATGTACATATACATATACATACACATATACGTACACACAAATGTATATTCTTATGCTTATGTAGGTATATACAGATATGTGTATACACACATATACATATGTAATATATATGTGTGTATACATGTGCATATATATATATATGGGGGGGTGGAGGTGGAAGTGTATATGTATAGTTTTCTCAGTTAAGAATTTCAGCAGAAATCTTCAACAATTTGCTTAAAGTCCAAGGGAGTATGAGAGAGAGATGGAGGCAGCTGTTGAGAATATACTTGACTAGTTTCAAGATAAAAAATCATCCCCGGGATGCCCTTCTATTAAAAAAAAGAAAGGAAGAAACCTGGCTTTGAAAGTAAAATAAGGGGTTGGTCTAGATCAGGGGTTCTCATTCTGACATCCATAGATTCCCATCAGATCCACAGAGAGATTTCAAGGATGCTGTGTATTTGAATTAGGAAATGATGCATCTTTATTTTCACTAACCTTGAATCGAAATTAAGCATTTCCTTCAGTTATAAATGTAAGCAACAAAAATTCTGAGAAAGGATCCCCTGGGTCTGGCAAAGGGGTCCATGATACAGAAAGGACTAAGGTACATAGATGTAGAGAATCTCTAAGGTTTCTTTTAGTTTTAAAACTCATAATCCTGTGAATATATTTCATATACTACCCAACAAATGAATAGGAGATTCTGAACTTTGCCTCTTCATTCCCATTGAAGTAGGGCTCTATAATCTATAATTTCCAGCTGTGGTTTTGTGGACATCAGTAAACACACCTTCTACCTAAACCTCAAGTTGAGAGATGGAAGGACTAGGAGGAGATTAGTGTCTAAGGGCCCAATATTTGCTATTAAACCCTGGTTGAGCCAGTGATGCACACTTTAGGTCTCAACCACATATTAGAATCATGGATACTTTTGGAACAAGGGAAATGAACTTTAAAAAAGTACTCTAATTCCTACAGATCTCTCTCACTTTTCAATATGCCTCTGATTTATTATCTGGCTGCTCTTTCTACATCTGTCTTCCCTGACCCTGAAGCCTTTTCCAAGAATTGGTTTTGGTTTCCTGCTCATTTGTTTCAGACTTTGCTTACTTAATATTCTCTATTTTATGCCTTGATTTGAGAATCCCCTGTGTATACGCCATGGACTTTCTTTAATTAGTATAATAATGCCCATCTGCAGCTTCTTTCTTCCAACTTTATCTCTGGATAGAAAGCTGGTCTTGAACTTAGGAAGATATGTGTTTAAGTCCCATCTCTGATACATTCTGATTATGCAACCCTGGGAGCAAATCATATGAACTCTCAATACTTCAGGCAGCCCTTTATGATCATAAGTAGCAAAGAAGCCTGTAATGGTAGAGAAAATTTCCTCTCTTCGAAATTCTCTATACCAACAGAATCACAGGTCCAGTTTCTATTTTATGAATGCCTAATGTCCAGGTACTTTCCCTAGTCTTACAAGTGGATAACAAAACTTGTTCCCCCGCCCCAATAAAATCCATGGTTTCAAAATACCTGTAATTTAACTGAAAGTTGGAGTGGCTTTTGTCAGTTTTGTCATTTTTATTGTTGTCTTTGTTCATGATTCAATTTTGTTCAAACCCCTGACAAAGAGACAGAGGAAAACTTGGTCATATCACTGAACTCAACATAGAATTATGATGATTCTTGGACCTAAAAAGAAAAACTAGGTAAACTATTTGTTAAAAACCCACAAATTTAAGATTTAAATGTGTTAAAGAAAAACCCCTATAAATTGTTAAAAAAAACACCCCAGGTCCAAAAAAGGGAACCTGGAAAGAACCAGAGTCCAATTAAAGTTTACATAGATTATAAATATATTTATTGCCTGATTGACAAAGCATGTCTTTGTCAGCATGAAAGACACTTTGCTACATTTCACCTTTTGGCTGCTGTAATTCTCCATTATTTTTTTCTTATTAGGGAGATATATAGCATCCTCCTTCCAAAGATGAATACCATTTAATAATAAAAATAGTTAATACATGTAAAATACTTTAAAGTAGGTAAAGCAGTTTATACGTGTGATCTCACCTGATACTCAAAATAATCCCATAAGGTAGTTGCTACAATTAGTCCATTTTTTCCAGAACAGGAAACAGATGCTAAAAGATATGAAGAGAGTTGCTCATGGTCATAGAGTCAGAATATGAACTGAAATCTTCCTTATTCTACATGAAATGATCTATCCACTAGACCACATAGCTGCCTAGGAAGAAGGGTTTTGTATTACTCAAGCCATTTTATTCTAAGAATTGGTATGACATATAATTGTTTATTTATAGGCTAACTGAATATTTAACAGTGACATTGTGTGTCATAGTGTCTTCCCTCTCTTATTCATTTCCTATCTATTCTCTACATAACTTGTTTGTAGGTGTATATTTATTTGCTTGTTGACTTCCCCAATAGATCCTAAGCTCCTTGAGGGCACAGATTATCTTTTTGCCTTTTTTTTGGTATCTTCAGAAATCTGAATAGCGCCTGGTACATAGTAGATTCTTAATAGATGTTTATTGACTGACCCTTCTGCAATGTTGAATAAGTTTAATTTTGTCCCAGAGATACCTGCAGAATGAATGGTTGCACATTGGAGATATCTGAGATACATTACCTATTGAAGAGCTCTGAAATTTGCGTATATTTTCTTCATATTTTTTTTTCTTCTCACAACCTGCCTCCCCAATAATTTTCACTGATCAGATACAAAACAAACAACTGAAGGAAATAAATGGAAGGATGCACAAATAAGCAATAAATTAATGAATGAACAGATGAATGAATAAGCAAATGAATGAATGAATGAATAGTAGATATAACTTCAGTCCAATATTTCATTTATGAGTTCCACTCCTGATTCTTCAGAATTTTTCCACTGTGCCACAGGAGCTTCCTGACGTTTGATGTTTCCTTTCCTATTACTCTTCTCACCATGGAGAGTTCACCACCCTTTCTCCCTAACCTTCCCATTTTTCAACTTCACTTTATATATTGTCTTCCCCCTTTGGATGACTTGATGATACTATCTATAGCCTTCATGAATAGAGTATAAACTCTATTCCACAAACTTCCCAGAAATAAGATGAATAACTCTTTGTACTGTGCTATGGCCATATCACATCTGACATATTATACTCAGTTCTATTTGTTACATTTCAGCAGTTTTTCAATCATGTCTGACTTTTTAATGACCCCATTTGTTTTTGTTTTTGTTTTTGGAAAATACTGGTTTATCATTTAGCAAATACCGGTTTATCATTTCCTTCTCCACATCATTTTACAAATGGGGAAACTGAGGCAAACAGAATTAAGTGACTCGACTCAGTTTGTCATTAAAATGAGCTGGAGAAGAAATGGCAAACTACTCTAGTATCTCTGCCAAGAAAACTCCCCAGAGGGGTTACAGAGTCTGACACAACTAAAATGACTAAAGAACAAAAGAAAGCACTTTACAAATATTATCTTTGTTATCCTCACAACAACCACAGGAGTAGGTGCTCCCCATTATACATATGAGAAAACTGAAGAAGGCAGAATTTACAAGATTTACCCAAGGTTACAGAGCCAGTAAATGAATACGATCAAATTTGAACTCAGCTCTACTTTCTGTAAGCCAAATTCAGCACTTTATACTGGGCAGACTAGTTTTTTTTCAAAAGATAGGTTGGAGACATTGTAAAGGTTTTGAATGCTAGGCTTAAAAGTTTGTATTTAATCCTATAAGGAAGTGAGAGTCATTAAGGGTCTTGAGTATGAGAGTAATTCCAATAAGATTTGGACATTAGGAGTACTTATTTGGCAAAAAATTATTATAGGCGAAGAGAGCAGAGGAAGAGAAACTGTATCAGAGGCTATTGCAGTAATCTTCAGAAAGGTAATGAGCAAGCTAATTATGTTGATAACAGGGACAGCTAGGTGGTGCAGTGAATAGAGCACTGGTCCTAGAGTCAGGAGGACCTGAATTCAAATCTGGCCTCAGACACTTGACACATTCACTAGCTGTGTGACACTGGGTAAGACACTTAACCCCAATTGCCTTGCCTTCCCCCCTCAAAAAAAATTATGTTGATAACAATGTGAATAGAAAGATATGAAATATTGTGGATATGAAATGATGACTGATTGATTATGGTGATAATGGGAGAGTATTGAAAACTCAAAGATGACCAGGAGTCTTTGAGTCTGAGTGACCCTCTTACTATCTTCTCCTCCATCTTGGATTTCTCTGTACATCCTTTCCACACTATTCTTTCCATTCTGAAGTTAATTTTTGTTGAAGAAAATAGAATCAAAGAAGAATATAAGTACAAGAACACAACCTTTCCAAAAGTTGCTCATCAGCTCCACAAAAATGCAGCATTAGACCAAATTATTACAGGTATTAGTTCTTTAGGAACATTAGCATAAGTGGATGGTCTTCTGGGTGATGTTACTCACAATAAAGTCATGCTACATTAAAAATGTTTTTAATACTAAGACTTAAAATATAATAATGATGGTCTTGAGAAATGATCTTACTTTAGCTGCAACACTATCAAACTTTACTAGGTTTCTATTTCCTGGTTAGTATACTCTGATTTGAAGAAATGGGTCGTATTATGACCACCCAAACACAATTCAGGAGTCTTCCTTGTTGTTCTTAATTTTTGAAAACCTCAACTTTTCACTTCTCCTCAGTATCTTCCCTCTTTTTTGATTTCTTATTGCTACGGCAACTTCCCTAATCCATTCATCTGGTTTTGGAGCTAAGTACAACTACTAGAAAATCTTGAGGCTTGACAGCAATTCCCCTGCCACACGTGATGACATGCTTTAATGCATCCAACAGTATTTTATGAGCTTTCGATCAAGAAATAGGATCTTCCAGAGTAAGATTCAATATGTTAGACAGCAGCTTTGTAGTCACCATCTCTGTAACTTTGTCCTAATCTGTTAAAAAAAAAAAGCGTGAAATTTTTGACCCAACTGCGTACCAACTATTTTGAGGGATTCTAAAATAGACTGATATTGTTCTGCTGAATTTATGTATATCCATTACTGAATGATTACTAAGTTCTTAGTGCATCTATTCCTATAAGCCATAAGTTCATATGCCTATACCTGGAACGGAACTCAGAAACCATAAAACCTAACTCCTTCACGTTTTCTTCTGTGTAGAAGCTGAGGCAGATAGGTGATGCGGAGTGTAGAGCAATGCACCTGGTCTCAGAAGGATCTGAGTTCCAATCTGATCTCAAACACTTACTGGCTGTGTGATCTTGGTCAAGTCACTTAACCTATTTCATCAATTGTAAATGGGGATAATAATTGTATCTACTTCCCAGAGTTGTTGTGAAGAATAAATGAGATAAAAATGAGGATTACTTTAAAAATGTTAAGTACTTAGCAAAATGTATGGCACATAGCAGACACTTAATTCTTTCCTTTTTTTCCTCCTTCCTTCCTTCCATGGATGTAGTCACTGTCAGAAGTGTGATTTGAACCCAGCTTCTCTGGTGTTTGAGATACTATGTTTATTATTGTACCAATGAGGTCACTGTATCGAGAAACAGAGATCTTAAGTCTGAAGGAATCTCAAAAATATAATGGCAAGCAAAGTGGTACTTTTTGTTTTGCTTTTTTTTCTTTTGGAGTTCTAGTTCTTCTCAGCACTAAAGTAATCAAGTGCCTTTGATTGAATATTTAATTGAATCAAGAGTCTTTGATGACCTGCTTAAGTCACAAGAAAGCCTAAGTTACAAGAGTTTGAGTCACATGGCTATGACGCCCTCTATAGGCTGACCCTGAAGCAGTCTATGTATACGCTGAGGTTAGCGTTTTGCTCTGGAGGCTCATTCATTAGAAGAGCTTTCCTGTGATTTTGCCAGACGAGACTCTTGGTATCGGTAAAGAAGCCTCCCGGCTTTGAAAACCCAGATGTTGGTGCTTCTCTCTCTGGTAACTATGTATGTATTGGTATGGACAGTTAGAAGCCCTGTCTGCTGATTTGTGTTATTCGCTCTGTTTATATAACTTCTGATTGTAATTGTTGTTTGTGTTTTCTCTGAAGTGCAGGGTGCTGACTTTCCCCCCTGAACTAAATGAATGATATATGTATGTTTAATTAAATTGAGATTCTAAACTCCTTAAAGTTGCTTTCCTTAGAAAAGCAGCTCAAAGAACCTGTGCTAGCAGCCTTCCTGAGTGCTGGTGTTGGTATTTCACAGTAGCTGCTTATAATATTGTTGTTACGAAAGGCCATAGAAAAGCAGCTCAAAGAACCTGTGCTAGCAGCCTTCCTGAGTGCTGGTGTTGGTATTTCACAGTAGCTGCTTACAATATTGTTGTTACGAAAGGCCATATAGTGCAACCTCTCATTTTATGGTGAGGAAACTGAAGCCCAAGAATGCTAAGTGACCAAGGTCACAGATACTAAGAGTCAAAACATGCAAAATAAGAATGAGAAGATCTACGTGAGATCTGAAGTCAGATTCTCCAACTTGAGAGTCGATGTCCTTGAACTCATATCACTCTTTTGTATTGTTCAGGACTTGGTACTCTTTGCATTTTTTACTTTAATATTTTAATGGTTCACCCATGTGATACTCCCCTTAATGAAGCAGATCACAATCTAATCTATCTTCCTAATCTCTGTGATTCTTGCACACATTGTCTTATACAGGGGGTTAGGACAAATAATATACTGAACACATATATGTCATTCTTTTTTTTTTTTTTTTTATGGAATTTTATTTATTTTATATCATGGAAGTGAACAGTGTATTTTCAAACTAATTTTAGATGCTGGGTTTTTTTTTATTTTCAAGAAAATGGTATTTGAATTTTTTCATAACTTTTTTTTTAACATCAGAAACTGCATATTATTTTTTTTCCTTGGCAAAAAGGCAATTTCCTAAACTGAAACCAGTTAAAGCCACTGTTAGTTTAGCTGATAGAAGTGCTTGAATTCAAAACATGGGAATAACGTTGTCAATTAAAAGTTATTTTAAAATAACCCTCCCACTAAATGTTTTAAGTGGTTTGGTTTAGTAACTTTTTTTTTTTTTACAAATCACCATTTTAGAACATGGTAGAAGCTACAAGGTACCAAAATCACTTCTACAAGCTGAAATAACATGTAAATAGAAATACTAAGAAGACTGAATGAGCATTATAAAGTATTTATGGGTATTAAATGTAGGAAAATTAAATGAAGGCTTATAAGACATAAAATTGCACTCCAATTCTTATCTACTGAACAAAGAGAAAAAAAAGACTTCAAACTAAATTAAATACCATCTACCTTATCACCAACGCATAAATGACCCTGACCAGACAAGAAAAATTTGTCTCCATTGTCAAATTTACAATTTAGAAACATAAGATATGATCTCTTAAATTAGTAAATACCTCATTAAGGATGACAGAATGTATTAGGAGGGCAGAGTTTATAATCTCAAAGAGGATCATAAACATGTCTGAAAGGTTCGGAACCGCCGGATATAAGAAACTCTCAAAGTAGAAGGCAGAAGAATCAAAACATTTATTTAGGCTCCACAGTAACCAACCCATGAACCAGCAACCCCATTTTGATATGTTGATCAAAAGCTTCCAGGCCCAATAAGTACGCCTTGCAAGAGTAACCAGGAGGCTACAGAGAAGCATGAATGCGTAAAGCAAAATCATGCTTCCCCCTTTATGGTAATAAGATTACCCACTGGCCTGAAGTCTTTGTTCAGCTTCCTCCCGTAGGTCATCTCTGCTACTGGCAGCTCCTGCTTCAGCTGTGTCTGTGGCTGTAACTGTCGCTGTAACAGTAGCTGTAACTGTCGCTGTAACTGTCGCTGTAATGGCCAGAAGTCTTTGTTCAGCTTCCTCCCGTAGGTCAGCTCCGCTACTGGCAGCTCCTGCTTCAGCTGTGGCTGTAACTGTAACTGTCGCTGTAACTGTCGCTGTAACTGTCTCTGGCTCCAACCGGAAAAGGAAAAGAGAGCTCTTCAAGCTGTCCTCTCCCCTCTTATAGGGTTGTTTACATCATCAAGCTCCGCCTGAATGACCAGGGCTGATTGGTTCTTGAGTTGGCCCCTCCCCCTAGCATAGACATTAACACCTCCCCTCAGCCAGCCCCATGACTCATCACACAGGAAGTTCTGGTCCTGCCCCGGAAGAGCAAGCCCCAGCATCCAGGGAAGCTCAATGAGGTAAGCTGAGTCATTCAAAGAAAACAAAGGCCATTCTGGCTACACAGAAACATGAAATTTTAGAAAAGCAAGACCAAAAAAATCACGATATGATTGTTTTGTATCAGTGCTGGTTATGTTGCCCTCTTGCAAAATGACAGGCAAAATCATACTTGTTTTTACATTTGCATCCACATATATTACACTGAAAAGGGTTTTCAAACCCATGACATCCCATGTGAATAGTATAAAGGATGTTGTCTGCAAAGTACATATCACAGTGCTGGCAGTGATGCAGAAGCTGAGGGTCCTGAACTGGCAGGGCTGGGGCTGGCGTGCTGGGCTGGCTGTTACTTATGCTGGGAGTACTAGTGTGAGCACTGCGCTCACTGCTTGGGCCTGCCACAGGGCTATAGTTCCTCTGACTATGGGATGGCCGAGGTTCGGGACTTGTAGGAGACGAGCTCTGAGGAATACTTGTTGAAACAGCAGAAACAACTGCCGGGGTGGTGGGCTGCTGAATCATAAAAGGCTTTTCATCAGGGCATGGAACAACATCAGGGGATGCAGGGTTTTGATTCTCAGGTGGCAAGCTAGATAACTGTCCTGCTAGAGTGGATAGCTGATTTAATGGGTTGTCAACCATGAGTTCTTGTGGGTCCCTTGGCAGGCCACCAGTCTGTGTCGTTTTTCCCATGCTTTCATATGTATCAGTCTGGATATTTGGGATTTCATGGGTAAAATCATTCAGGTAGTCTGGTTTCTGAACCACCATGGAAGGTGGACTCAAATTGATTAGTGCTCTCCTGCTGTACCCTAGATTACTAGTCTTCTTTTGTAAAACCCCCCACATTTTCTTGCTGCTTAAGGAAGACCTAGTACCTTTAATTGGTACCATTTTATGTTTACGTCTACGATGATGGGAAAGATTACTTCTATCACTGCAGCGGAAGGAACATAATTCACATTTGTATGGTTTTTCACCAGTATGGGAACGCATGTGGGCTTCCAGATGACGCTCATAAGCTGATGCAAATGGACATAAGTGACACATATGAGGTTTTTCACCTGTGTGAATTCTAATATGCTCAATGAGTCGTGCTGTTCCTTTGCTGGCATAGTTGCAGTATCGACATTTTAGTTTTCCATCAAATGTCCTTTCGAATCCATCCACCAGCATTCCTGAGTTTTCATCCAAGGACACTTCAACAGATGGATGATCAAGTCCATTTTGATCACCATCTGTCCCAGCTCCCTGAAGAGCTTCTGCTTCTTTGTCCCCACTAACTGATCCAGAGATCATGTTCACATGGTGGGTCTGTTGAGTGAGATATTCCTGAAAATCCTTCACGAAGTCCAGAGGCTCTGGTTTCTTTTCACCCATATTCACCTTCTGAGTTTATGATTTCTTATACCTTTTCAACCCAAATCAATTCCACTTTTTTCTTTCCACTCCAACATTGATGAAATGTAGAGTAACTGAAATCCACTCTGGAAATATGCTAATTGACTCCAAAAGGCCATCGAGAGACTTTCAACTAAAATTGAAAAGCCCTACAGAGGTCTCTTGACAACCGCCTCGAACAAGCACCGTCGTCGTCTCCGTCGCCGCCGCCGCCTCCACCTCCGCCGCCGTCGATGTCTTCGTCACCGTCGTCGTCGCCGCCGCCGCAGCCGCCATGTTTGTTGTGTCTCCGCTTCCCTCCCCCTCCCCCCGCACCCCCTTTCCCCCTCCTTCTTTCTTCAAGTCTCGCGTGAACGGCGGCCGCTCGCGCCCCGAGACTCCTCAGGAGGGGCAGTAGGGAGAACTACTCCGGGGGAAAAACATGCCCGGCTAGCTTTCCCTCCTCCCTCCCCCCTCCTCCTCTTTCTTCCCTTAAATGTCCATTCGGGCCTCCCGTAGGAGCCGCGGGTGGGTGGGGGAGCGGCCGTAGGGGGGTGTGTGCGGGGCGTTTCTCATATATGTCATTCTAATGAAGAGCTTTCTTTCACCATACAAATATATTGTGTCCCTCTTTCCATCCTCAGCACAGAAGACAGGATGAACATTTTTGAGAGACATCTCTCTTTAAAAAGCCTTAAATTAATATGTATATCAACTATAATTATCCCTTGAATTATTACCTTTGGTTATGATGGTGAATGGCACATAACTAGCATTCAGTATGCTCGTTCTCTCTCTCTCTCTCTCTCTCTCTCTCTCTCTCTCATCTGATTTTGTTGTTTTATCTCAATATAGCATCAATAAAAATTAAACCCAACATAACTAGGGCACACTGTATCCCTTGTTAGATACTTGAAAGCAATTATCATGTCCCTCACAGGTTATTTTGTCAGTTGAAGAAACCCCTCCCCCAAAAATCTTTTATTAAATCTACATATTACATGCTCTTGAGATCTCAAAATCATGATCACTCTCTTCTGAATGGTCTCCAGCCTATCAATGTCCCTTGTAAGACGCACCCCTTCATCCCAAATCTGAACAGAATATTTCAAATGTGATGTAATCAGGAAAGAGTACAGTGGTATTATCATCTTCCTTGTCCTGGATATTATGCCTCTCTTCTTTCAATGCAACCTAAATTTTCAATCATTGTAGATTTATATTGAACATCCAATCCACTCATACACAAGTAGTATCTCCCTCTAAGATGAAACACCAATTTCTTTCAGTTCTCTCTTTTGCTGCTTTCAAAACTGTCATTAAGACTGATGTTCTACTCAAAATGACCCATTCCTCACCTTATTCTGCTTGTCTTCTTAGAAGTAAGCTACATAGCCTTCCCCAAAGGATTATACACTTGCCTTCCAGGGGCTGCCAAGCTAATTCCATTGTTCCTTGGTTCTCTGAAATACGGAACCAAGGAACACTATGCAAATTAGAATATTATTGTATATATAAAAAACAAAGAATTCACAAGGACCACCTTATATAAGTATTTGCATCTGAAGGGATTTTGAGTTTAAGGTAAGGGTCACAGTATAAGAAAAGCAATTTAAGATTTATTCCAAGATGATACTGTAGTGGCACTCAAATGAGAACAAATTTATTGGAGAATCTATTTGCACACTATACTGGATTGCAGTATAATGCGTTTTGTAGGCTGTCTAAGCTAGTAACAGAATGATGAGCAGGTCATATGTCAAAGAAGAGTGGTGATGAAGAAGACTAAAGGAGGCAGGGAAAAAAATTGATTTGATTATAAGGTCCAGTGGCAAGAAAATTCAAGTAGAAAGAGTCAAAGAGCCATTGAGTGAATGATAGCTTTTAAACAGAAATGAGGAAAAAGAGATAAAGAGGGTTTTTCATACTTTAACATTTTAAAATCTTGTTGAAAAGATTTGGTGGATTCATTTTCTATATAATCATTTTCTAATTTCACAATGTAACCAATTGGAATATATTTTCCTCATTATTAATACTAGCATTATTATTTAGTCCAGGTCTAGGATTTCATCTGTGTGTGAAAATAATGATGTTGAAAAATTTTCCACCAAGAGAGACTGGCAATTCATCTGAAACCTTCATATTTAAGGAGGTGCCTTGGCCACTGAGAGTTAAATCAGTAAGTCAGGCAATAAGCATTTAGTAAAGACATACTACGTGTCAGGCACTCTGCTTAGTAGGAGAGCTACAAGAAAGACCAAAGACAGTACCTGTCCTAAAAGATCTCACAATCTAAAAGGGAAACAACATGCAATCAAATATTTAAAGCAAGTTATATGCAAGATAAATAGGCAATAATTATCAAAAGAAAGACACTAGAATTAAGGATGGGGAAAGTCTTCCTGTAGAAGGTGGGATTCTAGTTGGAAGTTGAAGGATGAGGTAGATATGAGGAGAAAGCACATTCCAGGCATGGATGACAGACAGAGAAAATGCCCAGAGTTGAAAGAGATAGCTGGAGTCTCTTGTTTATGGAATAGCAAGGAAGCCAGTGTCACTAGACTGAAGAGTATATGGGGGAGTAATGTATAAAAAAACTTACCTATAATCAGAGGTAGATATTAAACAAAGGACTTCTTAACTATAAGACTAGCTTCCTCTCCACTACAACGTGACACCCTAATTATTATTACTATTAAGGGGATGGTGTGTACCTACAGTTTGATCAGTGTAGGGAACTCTCAATGAGGAAACTCCCTCTGCTAATGCTAATCATTAATTATTCTGGAGGTCATAGTCATAGTGAGTTGCCTGGGACTCCAAAAATTTAAGTGAGCTGCCCAGGGCTCCACAGCCAAAGTACAGAGGAGGGAATGGGGGGAGGGGTAGAATTCTGGAACAAAGATATTCCTGACTCCAAAAGTGGTCTGTATCCACCAAGTCATGATACTTCATTGTTGTGGTTGCTACTGTTATCGTTGCTGTTGTTATCATTATGGACTAGACCAGTGATTTTATGAGTATAGAGAACTCCCAAGGGAGGAAACTCCCTCCATCAATACAGGTCAGCACTTTCTCTGAACTTTATAACGTAAGAGATTTTCCTAGAACCTTGAGAGGTTAAGTGACTGGCCAGGGTGACAACAGTATTTATAAGTGATGGAACTTGAAACTATCTGATATAGAGGCTGGTTTTCTATCACTGTGTCACATTGCAAATATTATCAGTTATATTGTCATTAATTTAAATGTGAATTTGTTGTCTTAGGTAAAAGGTTTATTCTAAACTAGTAGGTATGAACTTTGTTTCAATTACTTCTAAGCTAAAGTTATGCGTTAACAATTATCTTGGATTTCAAACTGTTGACAGCTAGTCCCAATAATTTTCAGACTGCAAAATGCACTTCAAAATAAAATCCTATTTAGGAGACATATTGTCAAGAATAGCTATATTAGTAAATAGAATTGTCTGTGTCTATGCACAGTATAGCAACTAGCTAGCTTCATGGATGGAGTACTGGACTTGGAGCCAGGAAGACCTGAGTTGAAATATGACCGTAGATACCAGCAGTTTGACATTCAGCAAGTCATTTAACCCGTATTCTTCAGTTTTCTCATATATAAATGAGGAAGCCATAGTATCTACCTCTCAGGTTTCTTGGGAGAATAAATTGAGATAATATTTATAAAATACTTTGAAAACTATTAAGTATTTTACAAATGCTAGCTATAATTATTATAATTATTGCAGCAAATAATTTTTGTCATGCAGTTTGTTAAACTACTCTTCCATTCATAGGGAACAACAGACATAATATTTTTATAGGACAGATCAAAACACAGGAGATACAGTTATTCTACTCACTTCATAGATCAGATCATCATGGAAGAACAGATCATGTTGCCACGTTATTTGTTAGCAATAAAACCAAATTGCCTGAGTCTGACACTTTTGATAAAGTCACATAAATTTTGAATCCAGAATATACAGCAATATTTTTTAAAAATGATTAATCCAAATTTAGCAAATGATGTCAGCAAAGGTGGTGTTAACTATCAGCTAACTTGTACTTGGTTTCCTTGGATAATATAAAGTTAATCCAAGGTATGACTAATTTTAAACTTTGCCTATTATTGTACCTTATATAATTGAAAACTAAGAAACACATCATAAATGAACCTAAATAAATCAAGAATTTATGTAACACTCTGATCATTCTGTTTTCATTTAACTTTTCCCCTCCTCCTACTAGTGAGTAAGCTCTCTATTCTCTAAATAACTAATAACAAGCAAGTCCTGTTTAGATTATTTTTCTTAGAAAATAGTTTTGTTAAATGTCTTGATTTCAGTAGCAAAAAATGAAACAAAAGGATCCATTCTATTCACCTTACTTAGAAATGCAAACTAATAACATTTCCATTGGGCTTACATTTTTAGCAAGGAAGAATAATGAACAAATGCATGCAACTCACTATATGCTTCTGAATAAGTCTCCTGTTGCTATCTTATTGAAATATAGAAATGACCTTGAGTCCCTAAAGCTATGCCAGAAGAAAGGATCTGCTCTGGCAAGTTCTATAAAGTAAGAAAGTTTTTTGTTGTCATTGTTGTTGTTTTTTTTTTAGTACTAACCCAATGACACTGTTTCTGTCACATAACCATACACTCTAGAATCTAGATTTCTAAATCTGGAACCTTGCACTATCTAGGTTATCCAAATTCTAGAATCTAGGGTGCTTTGGAGAGGCATATCACCAGGAAATAGGTCACAGGAACTCATGAGGAAACCCTTCCATAATGATGGACCCATCCCATACTCTGTGTCTCAAAATCCTTATCAGTACTCATTTTCTTCTCCTTTGTTCTAGTCTGTGGTAGGAAAAACATCTCTTCTCTTGCCAAAGTCAACCATTTCACTTGATTTCATGATTTTATCCCCTCCCTCCCATCTCTTCCAGTCTCCAACCTTTATCATTCCCCTCTTCCTCTCACCTTCAGTTTCTACTTATACACTGGTTCCTTCACTAAAGCCTATGCATGTGATCATGTCTCCTCCATACCTAAATAAACAAAAAATATATTTCTACTTAATCCTAATACTCTCTCAGCATGGTATATCCTCTTTCTTTCAGGGCTGAACACCTTAAAAGTATCAGCAAGATTTATCAACTACCACTTCATTCTCAAACTCTCTCTATTGCCATTCAGTGAAAGTATTAAGCACTTACAATATGTTTGACACTGTACTAAGCATATCAGATAAAAAGAAATATAAAAACACATTCCATGTCCTCAAGGAGCTCAAATTCAAAGGGAGAAGACCACATACAAAAATGTTAGATGAATAGTATAAATGGGAGAGAAAAGACACTAGCGACTGAGATGGGGTTAAAGTGAGAAAGTCCTTTAGTAGAAAGTAGGATTTTATCTGAGTTTTGAAAAATGCTAGGGGATTTAGGAGGCACAGTTCTGGAAGGAGAGCAATTCAGGCATGAGAGAGAGCCACTGGAAAATCACATATTTAGGACATGAAGAGAAATGAATGGGGAACAGCAAAAGTTAATGTTGCTGGATCCAAGAGCAATTGTAAAGGAGTAAAGTGCAAACTGACTGAAAAAGAAAAAAAATGCCAGAATCTGAAAAGCTTTAAAAGCCAAACAGGATTTTATATTTTATTCTGGAGGTAATAGGGAGCCATGACAGTTTGTTGAGTAGAAAGCATGAACTGGATGATAGACAATGGTGGGAGGAGACCTGAGACAGGGAGAAACTAGAAGTATACTCTAATAATGTAAATGTGAAGTGATGACTTTACCAGGGTAATGGCTGTGTAAGTGGAAAAAGAGGGATATACACAAAAGATGTTTTGACAAAACAGCAATAAATTAGATGTGTGGGCTGTGTGAGTAACCCAGTATGATGCTACCATTGTAAGCTTGAATTACTGGGAAGATAATATTACCCTGTACAATAAAAACAGTCAGAAGAGAAGTAGGTTTCATGGGAAGATAATAAATTCTCTTCTGTACATATTGAGTTTAAGAATTCTACAGGACTCAAAAGTTCAAGAAATCCAAAAGCAGTTGGTGATGTCAAATGATGTAGGAAGAGAGTTTGGGGCTAGAAAAATAAATCTGAGAATGATCTCCATGGAGATAATAATTGAAATCTATAGGAGCTGATGATATCAACAGTGAGATAACATAGAGGAAAAAGAGAAGGGCAAGGAGGTAGTTTGGTGGGGAAGAACTACTCTTAGTGAGCATCCTCTGGAGAAATGTCTAGAGATCGAGAATCAGTCTGACAGGAAAAACAACTAGAAGAGGACAGTCTCATGATAATCTAGAGAAGATAAAATATGTTTCTAGTCTTCTGACTGTCCCTTTCTTCTTGGAAAAAAAATCTAAATGACTCCCAATTGCCTCTAGTTTAAAATATAAAAAATTCAGGCTAGTATTTAAAATGCTTCACTGGGGTGAAGCCAAGATGGTCAAATAAAGGCAGGGATTAGCCTGAGCTTTCCCCTAACCCACTCCAAATACCTTTAAATAAAGACTCCGAAAAACAATCTAGAGCAGCAGAACCCAGAAAAAAGATGGAGTGAAACAAATTTCCATCCACAACTGGAAAGGTCAGTTGTACCAGGGTGAGAGAAAAGCACAGGCTGTGCCAGGGCAGACCTGGCCCTAGCAAACCAGGAGCAGGCCTCAGCATGACTGTATCAGTGGCAGCAGTAGCAGTTTCCAGACCTCTTAGCCCACACACATCAAAGACAACTTGGAAGTTCAGCAGGAAAGGACTGTTGTACCACGGTAAGAGTGGAACATGATCTAGTACAGGCCATATCAACATAGCCCAGGCCCAGCAAACCAGGAGCAGGCATTAGGAGTCACTGAACCAGGAGCAATAGAGATTGCTTCCAGAATTCTCAGCGTATGGATGGTAAGGGGAAAACACAACTCATCAGAAGGAGATTACAGGGGTGTCTTCATTAGCACTGAGGCAGAACTCTGTTGCTTTGCCCATTCTTGGGTCTGGGTCATAGTCCTGGGGGCAGTCCCAGGACATGGAGGAGCATTAGCATACCAAAGCTTGTGGCCACAGTGGAGGGGGCACCTTCCTCACAGTTCCAGGGCAGAAAAGAATGCTTGTGGTCACTCACAGACCAGAGCACCAGCCAGGAGATTAGTAAATACCTCTCCTTAAATCATACCAAATTAGAAGAACTAAAAACTTATAGGTCTCTAGAACCATCTCTGAAAACAGCTACACAAAACCCCTGAAGCAGAGCCCTACTGTAACAAAAAGTCAAGTAACAGGCTGGGAAAATGAGCAAACAACAGAAAAAAAAACAACAAAAAAAAAAAACTCTGACCGTAGAAAGTTATTATGGTGACAAGCAAGATCAAAACACACACTCAGAAGACAAGAAAGTTATAGTTCCTACATCCAAAGCCTCAAAGAAAAATATGAATTGGCCTCAGGCCATGGAAGAGCTCAAAAAGGATTTTGAAAATCAAATAAGAGATGTAGAGGAAAAATTGGGAAGAGAATTGAGATGCAAGAAAATCATGAAAAACAAGTCAACAGCTTGGTAAAGGAGACACACACACAAAATACTGAAGAAAATAACACCTTAAAAAACAGACTAGGACAAATGGTAAAAGACACCCAAAAAGCCAATGAGGAGAATTCCTTAAAAAGCAGAATTGGCCAAATAGAAAAGAGCACAAAAATTCACTGAAGGAAAAAAAAACTCCTTATAAAAATAGAATTGGCCAAATTGGAGAGGACGTACAAAAGCTCACTGAAGAAAATAATTCCTTAAAAATCAGAATGGAGTAAATGGAAGCTAATGACTTTATGAGAGCTCAAGAAACAGTAAAAAAAGAAAAAGAATAAAAAAATAGAAGATAATGTGAACTGTCTCATTGGACCAACAATTGACCTGGAAAATATATCCAAGAGAGATAATTTAAAAATTATTGGAATATCTAAAGTTATGATCAAAAAAAAGAGATTAGACATCATATTTCAAGAAATTATCAAAGAATATTGCCCCAATATTCTACAACCAGAGGGTAAAATAGAAATTGAAAGAATCTCCTGATTAACTCCTGAAAATATCCCAAAATGAAAATTCCCAGAAATATTATAGCCAAATTCCAGAGCTCCCTGGTCAAGAAGAAAACAGCTAGAAAGAAACAATTCAAGTATCATGGAGCCTCAGTCTGATTTAGCAGCTTCTCCCTTAAAGGATCTAGAGGGCTTTGAATATGATATTCTAGAGGGGAAAGGAGCAAGAATCACCTACCCAGGAAAACTGAGTATAATTCTTGTAGCAACAATTTGGCTAGCAGCTGCTCCTGGGGTGTAAGACCCAACAAGACCAGTAACAAGAGCTACCAGCACAGGTTCTTTTCATCTACTTTACTAAGGAAAGCAATGTTAAGGGGTTGACAATCTTATTTCAATCCAACATACAAATATCATTCACTTAGTTCAGGGGAAAAAGCCAGCACCCTGAACTTCAGAGCAAATACAAACAAATTACAAACATACAGTACAAACAGACCAAATACAAACCAACATCTGGGTTAGCAAAGCCAGCAGGCTCTTAACAATGATTTGCCCAGAGTCTCCACATCAACATTCCTTCAGTAAGAGAGCCCCAGACAGAACGCTAACCTTTGAACTTTTATACTCCATTCAGGGCTCAAAGGATTCACATCTAGTTAGCAAAAGGATGTGGTCCTAGGGGTTAGCACCTAGTAAGAATCAATCAAAGACAATTAATTTAGCATTCTAAAACAGTAAAAAAAAAAAAAAGCCCCACCTTAATTACCAATACAATCCTTGGATCGGGGTGGGGGGGGGTGTGGGGGTGGGGAGGGGATGGAAATTCAATGAAACAGAGGACTTTCAAACATTCTGGTTGAAAAGACCAGAGTTGAATAGAAAATTTGACTTCCAAATTCAAGACTCAAGAGAATCATAAAAAGGCAAATAGGAAAGGGACATCTTCATAAGGTTAAACTGTTTACATTGCTACATGGGAAGATCATACTTGTAACCCATAAGAACTTTCTCATTATTGGGGCAGCTAGAAGGAGTATATATAGACAGAGAGCAAGGTGTGAATTGAATATAAAGGGATGATATGTACAAAAATCAAATGAAAGGTTAAGAAAGAGGAATGTACTGGGAGAAAGGAAAGGGAGAGGTAGAATGGGATAAACTATCATATTTAGAAGAGTCATGAAAAAGATTTTACAGTGAAGGGGAAGAAAGAGGTGAGGAGGAGTGAGTGAACCTGAACCTGAGAATTGGCTCAAATAGGAAATAACAAGCACACTTGATTGAGTATAAAAATTTATAGGAGAGGAAGGGGATAAGAGAAGGGGGAAGGGTGATAGAAGGGAGGGCAGATTGGTGGAGAGAGTAGGCAGAAGCAAAACAATTTTGATATGGACAGGGTGAAAGGAGAGAGAGAATAGAATAAACTTTGGGAGGGAGGAATACAATGCAGGGAAATACAGTTAGCAATAGTAACTGAAAAATACTCTGAAACAAATTTCTTTGATAAAGGCCTCATTTCTCAGACATAGAAAGAACTGAGTCAAATTTATAAAAATAAGAGCCATTCCTCAATTGATGAATCATGAAAAGATATGAACAGCTTTCAGATGAAGTAATCAAACCTATTTATAGCCATATGAAAAAAAATGCTATTAATTCACTATTGATTGGAGAAATGCAAATTAAAACAATTCTGAGGTAATACCTCATACCTATTAGATTGGCTAATAGGAAAGAAAAAGAAAATGGCAAATGGTGGAGGGGATATGGTGAAAATGAAACATTTATGCATTGTTGGTGGAGTTGTCAACTTATTCAACCATTCTGTAGAGCATGCATAACCCTTGACCTAACAATACCACTACTAGGTCTATATCCCAAAAGAGATTAAAAACAAAACAGGAAAAGGACCTTCATGTACAAAAATACTTATAGCAGCTCTTTTCCAGTGGCAAAAAATGGAAATTGAGGGGATGCCCATCAATTGGGGAATGGCTAAATAAGTTGTGGTATGTGATTTTGATGGAATATCATTGTGCTATAAAAATGATAAGGAGGATGCTCTCAAAGAAACCTGGAAAGACTTAGAAGGGCTAATGCAAAGTGAAATCTACTGTGTACAAAGTAACAGTAACATTGTAAGATGATCAGCTATGAATAGCTTAGCTATTCTTAGGAATACAATGATCCGAGACAATTCCAAAGGATTTACAATGAAAAATTCCATCCATCTCCAGACAAAGAAAAGATGGTGTCTGTATACAGATTGAAGTATACTTTTTGAAGCATATTTTTTCTTTTTTACTTTATTTTTCTGGAGAGTTTTTAAAATATATTTTCTTTCACAACATGACTAATATGGAAATGTTTTGCATGATGACACATGTATAAACTATATTGATTTGCTTGCTTTCTCAATGAGGGGGGTGGGAAGGGAAGAAAAGAGAGAATTTCGAACTCAAAGTTTTTAAATTAATGTTAATAATTGTTTTTACATGTAAGAGGGAAAAAATAAAATACTAAATAATTTTAAAAGAGAAAAAAACTTTTTCCTCTATGACTCCCACCCATAAATAAGTCATATTTTAAACTCATCTCCTTTGTATACTCTCTATTCTTTTCAAAATGACGTGATAGCTATTCATCACACATTACATTCCATACCCTACTTCCAGATCTTGGTACAAATGGTTCCCCAGTTCTAGAGAGCACTCTCTCGTCATCTTTATCTCTTAGAATCCTTATCTTCCTTCAAGACACTATTTATGTGCTACCTCATACAGGAGGTTTACTAATTTCTGCACTTATATCCTCCTCTTGAAATGTCTTCTTTCCCCCTTGAAGATATTTCATGAAATTTTTAAAAATACTTTTAAATTTTCTCATCTGTGCACATATTGCATTCTGTCACTCCCCTTTCCCCAAATGTAAATCATTTAAAACAGGGACTGTTTTATTTGTCTTTTATTCCCAGTGCCTAGTATGGTGTTTTATAACAGCAGGTGTTTAATGTTTGTTGTTTTTAACCAAATTGACCATAGCTTTATTTCTGTAAAAAGCAGAACAGATAATAACTCATATTGTCTCACTGATCCCATTCCCCCTAGTTGGTGATTTTCTCCAAAATTAGTTTCCATTTACTTAGTAATATATTTAGTTATTACCATAAAATTATAAATTTCTTAAGGGCAGAAATTATTTCATTTTTGTCTTTCTATCCTTTGTGACTGACCTACAAGTATCTTCCCCTTTAATCTGTTACTATTGTACTAAAATTGTAATTTAATAATTTATCACTAGTAAACTTAATAATAATAAGAATATTAAGAATAATTTTATCCATCAGAAAGGCAGAGGGACCAATAAGTGAAGAGAGCACCTGGATCTGAGCACAGAGGGACTATTTTCTGAGGTAAAATTGATCAAGACTGGGAAATTGGGGTAAATGAATATCCCCTACAACATTTGTGATACAGAAGAGAGAAAACATGTGCAGTCTAAGATTCACCCTAGATTCTGGGAAGCCATATTTCAAAGCATTTAGGAGAAGGGAAAGTAGGATTTCATGGGCTAAAAATTTTAGATAGCATATCAGTTGAGTAAGAATGGGAACTCTCGGGATTGAAATTCTGAAAATACAAAAATAGACAATTCCAGTCATGAAGACCAACTGGAATGTTTGTGAATCGATTGATATGGATGTATAGAGAACTCCCCAACCAACTTAGGTTTTTAAAGAGAAGTCTAGAAGTCTTTGGCAAAGGATACACAGCAGAGGATTAATATAAAAGCATGAATCTTCTTGCACGCATAGTATCAGGAATGCTAAAATTTAGACTAAGTTGAGAGTGAAAATAAAACATAAGGATAAGAAGGTGTATGGTTCTTGATGTTTTAGAGAAATGAAGGAGGAGCAAAAGAAAATCAAAACTGGGATTGGACTACCACTTAGGGTGAATGATATGATGATGGCTCAAAAAAGAGAGGTTAGAGCTACTCATTTTAAAATTTTGTATTTTTTTCTTTGCCTAGATAAATGACCTCTGTCCTGGAAGACACATAACAGACATGGCTAATAGGGGACTGATACCCCAGATAGTTGAGAGAGGAATGAGAAGATACTTAGCCATTCTTGATGAATTCAAGTCACCTAGCCCAGATACGCTATATCCCTTGATAATGAAAAAAAAATATGAATGTGAGTCTTGAATTGTTGGGATACTAGGAAGGGTACCACTGAACAGAAAGGCAAGCATCCCAAATTTTTAAAAGGAATTAGAATGGAATATGCAAATTATAAACCAATGAGTTTAACTTTGTTGTTGATTTTATAATTCTATATTTATAAAAATTTGTTCATAAATATTTAGAAGACATTATGGTGACCAAAAATAGTCAGAATCATCAAACATAGGTTATGCTGGACTGACCTCACTTCCTTTTTAATAGGGTTATAAAGGTGGTCACTGAGAATAATCTAGTCGATATAGTCCTAGATTTTAGCAAGTGCTTGAAAAAACCTTTCATGCTACTTGCTAATATTTCTACATATATGCTAAATGATAGAACAATTAGATTGTTTCAAAAATGGTTAAATGACTAAGCCCAAGAGTAATCATTACTGATTTGGTGCCAGTTTGTAAGGTCTCTACTGGAGTTCCCAAATGATAAGCCTATAGTCCTGTGCTATTTGACATTTTTATCAAGAATTTGGAGAGAGACCTAAATGATAGTAATCAAGTTTTCATATGGCATAATTCCAAAAAGATCTTGACAAGCTAGAATGCTGACCTTAATTTCAAGAGGTTAAATTTACTATGGATACATGTAAAATCTTACACTTAAATTTAATAAATTAACTTCAGAAGTACACATGTGAGTTCTGACCAGACAGCAGATTCTCTAATAAAGATAAGGCAGATTTTATCAGACTGCCTCCTAAATTGGATTCAACAGTGAGATATGTCAGAAAAAAATAAATAAAAAGAAAGAAAACTAAGGACCTCTTGAATTTCACTATGAGGGTGCAAAGCTTCCTGGAAAACAAATGTGATAACCTGACAATCCTTTTGTACTCTTTCTTATGCCATGGGGAATGTTGTGCTCAGTTTGGAGCACTGGATTTTCAGAAGAATATTAGTAAGATGGAGAATGTCTAGAAAAGAGTAACCAGAATGGTAAAGGATCTTTAGTTTTACATGACTGTCTCCCACTGCATCTGGGGCCATCTCCAGTCATCCTCATCTATAGCTTGCCACTGGACTCAGATGACTCTGGAGGAGAAAGTGAGGCTGGTGACTTTGCAGAGCCCTCCCTCATTTAAATCCAATTTACCTACAAGTCCTGACATCACCTTCCTGATGTCATGCTTCTCTTTGAGAACAAAGGACTAACAACAACAACATGAGACACAGTTTAATGAACTAAGAATGTTTAGCTTGAAGGGGAAAAAAAGAATCCTGGGGGTGAACATCAGGGAATACATGATTTTTACCTTTAAATACGTAGGGGATAATACATTTAGAACTGGAAGGAGCCTTTAAGGTCCAACTCATTCATATTACATATTAGGAAACTGAGGCCCAGGGAAGTTAAATAACTTCCCCAAGGATCACACAGTTAATAATCATGTGCTAGTATTTATATGGAGCTTTAAAGTTTGCAAAGCATTTTTAATCTCCTTTGATCTTCACAACAACCTTGCAAGGTATGTATTATTATGTCCCCATTTATCAAAGAGAAAAATGATTCTGAAAGAGGCAAAGCAAGTCAACAAGTATTTATTAAGGACCTACTATGTGTCAGGCACTGTGTTAAGCACTGGGCATCAAAATAATAATAAAAAGTAAAAAAAAAACCCCAGTCCTTACATTAATTCACCAGTAGCAGAAGTGGGGAGGAAGCATGGTAGAGGAGATATGGCAAGGTGAAAAGGCCTCAGGCCTTGATGTAACTCGCAGGGTGTGACAGAAGTTGAGGTATAAGTGGCAAAATCCATTAAATTGGAAGCAAAGAAAGGATCTGGCACATTAGAAAGATACATGTCAGGGCAGCTAGGTGGTGCAGTGAGTAGAGCACCAGCCTTGGAGTCAGAAGGACCTGAGTCAAAATCTGGTCTCAGACACTTGACACACTTACTAGCTGTGTGACCTTAGGCAAGTCACTTAACCCCAATTTCCCTGCCTTCTCCCCTCCAAAAAAAAAGTAAGAAAGATATATATCAAGGCCAGGAAGTCACAAAAGCAAATTGATGTTCCAGAGTGTGGAGGTGCTAAGGAGGCTACTATGGTAAGACTAGCTGAGGTTTGATTTTTGAATTCCAGAAAAAAAGAAGAGCCAAAAGGGGAATAAAGGTTGGCTGGCTTGGGCTCCTCCACAAATTTAGGCCCTGGGAAAAAGGGAGCTAGTGCAAAAGAAAAAAGTTTAAATGGATACTAGAAGTAATTGGGAGCTACAGAACTGGAGTTTAATTAGTAGATGAGATGAGATAGGTCTGCATTTTAGGAAAATCACTTTGGCAGTTGCATGAAGATTAAATTGGTGAGGGAAAAGATCTAAGGTAAAGAGACCAAATAGCGGTCCATTACTACAATCCAGGTGAGAAGTGATGGGGTCTTGGAAGAATGTGATAGCTACATGAGTGAAGAGAAGACATGGGACAGAAGTTGTAGAGGCAGAAACTATAGGGTTTGACAACCGAATATGTGCAGTGAGAACAAACAATTAGTAGTAGTAATAATAATAATAGCATTTATATAGTGCTTTAAAGTTTACAAAGCACTTCATAATATCTCATTTGAACCTCACAAAACCTATGAGATAGGTTGTGACACCAAAGTGTGACCATAAAAGAAATGGGAAAATTTGCAAGATCGGTAAGTGAGAAAGGATAATTAATTCCATTTTGAACACGAGGAGATTAAGATGCTTAAAGGACATGCAGTTCCAATTGGACATTCCAATTCCAAAACTCTTCAAGAATTACTCATCTGCCTCTCTATACTAGTGTAAACAAAATTCTAATTCACAAAGTTACTCACTATTCTTCACAAATCCACCAATTATTCAATTCAGCAAACATTTCCTAAGCATCTGCCAAATATAAAATCCTATGCTTGTTGCTGGATTGCTAAAAAACTCAATTCGTCCCTTTTAAAATGCTGAAGCTAAGCGCAGAATTACTAAGAGGACATCCAGCAACAACCTTTGATGTGTTTAAGTCATCACAATCAGAAAAAAAACCCACTCCCGATGTTGTTGTTGTGCTGAGGCACTAGCAAATGTTATCGGTGCACCGTTGTTAGTAAACTTTGAAAAACACCAATATTCCCAAATTGATAAATGATCAAAGGATATCTCAGATGAAAAAATAAAACTATTTATAGTCATATGAAAAGATGCTCTAAATTATTAATGATTAGAAAAATGCAAATTGAAACAACTCTGAAGTACTACCTCACACCTATCAGATTGACTAATATGACAGAAAAGGAAAATAATATATGTTGGAGAAGAAGTGGGAAAACTGGAACACTAATATATTGTTGATGGAATTGTGAACTGATCCAACTGATCCAATTGTTCTGGAGAACAATTTGTAACTATGCCCAAATGGCAAGCAAACTGTGAATATCCTTTGATCCAGCAATACAGTATTAGGTCTGTATTCCAAAGAGGTCATAAAAATTTTGGCAAAGAACTGAAAATTGAGAGGATGCCATCAACTGGAAATGGCTGAACAAGTTGTAGTATGTGAATGTAATGGAATACCATTGTGCTATTTACTGATGATAAGCAGGCAGATTTCAGAAAAGCCTGGAAAGTTTTAAATGAACTGATGCTGTATAAAGTAAGCCAAACCAGGAGAACATTGTATGTATTGTATGTATTATTGTAACAGCAACATTGTGCAAAGATCTACTATGATAGACTTAGCTCTTCTCAACAATACAATGATTCAAGACAATTGCAAAAAATTCATAATGGAAAATGCTATCCACATCCAGAGAAAGAACTCTGGAGTCTGAATGCAGATTGAAGCATGCTATTTTTACTTTTATTTTTCCTTTCTTGTGGTTTTTCCTTTTTGTTCTGATTCTTCTTTCACAATATGATTATTGTGAAAATATGTTTAACATGATTATACATGGGCAGCAGAGCCAAGATGGCTGAGTAAAAGTAGGGATTTGCTTGAGGTCTCCCCCAAATCCCTCCAAATACCTGTAAAAATGGCTCTGAACAAATTCTAGAGCTATGGAACCCACAAAATGACAGAGTGAAACAAGTCTCCAGTCCAAGATGGCCTGGATGATCACTGGGAAGGTTCTGTCACACCCTGCTGGGAGAGGAGCACAGCCTAGCAGGGGCCATGCTGGCACAGACCAGGCCAGAGCAGACCACCAAGGGGAATGGGCCTCAGGGCACTGAATCGCTGAGCTGTGGCAGTTTCCTGACTTCTCAACCCACAAATGCCAAAGACAACTTAGCAAGTCAGTGGAAAAACTCTGTTGGACCAGGGTGAGAGAAGGGCATGGTCTGGCCCCAGCCCAGGGGTAGCAGAGGTGGCTGTAGCAGTAGCAGTGGCTGCTTCTGGAGCTCCAGCCCACAGATGGTGGGGTGAATCAGGCAGCTGATCAGAGTGGGAGTGTAGGGTTCTCTTTGCTGGCACTGAGGCAGTATTCTCTTGCTTTGCCCTGTTTGGATCTGGGTCGCACTCCTGGTTGGGGGTCGTGGGGTGAGAAGGAGCACTGGTGTGGCAGAGATTGTGGTGGCTGTGGAGAGGGAGTCCTCTTAGCAGTTCCAAGGCAGAAAAGAGTGCTTGAAGTCACTCACAGAGCAGAGCACAGGCCAGTAGAAGAGTAAACACCCCTCCTTGGATCATACCACCTCAGAAGAACTGAAAATTTACAGGTTCCTACCAGTAGCTAGGAAGACATCAGTGAAAAACCCCTGAAGCTTGGGACAGAGCACTCTCCACTCTGGAAGCAGTCATACCTTGACAAAGAGCTCAAAAGTCAAGTAACTAGCTGGGAAAATGAGCAGACAGCATGAAAAAACTCAGACTATAGAATCTTACTTTGGCGACAAAGAAGATCAAAAGATACAGCCAGAAGAAGACAACAAAGTCAAAGATCCTACATCAAAAACCTCCAAGAAAAATATGAATTGGTCTTAGGCCATGGAAGAGCTCAAAAAGGATTTTGACAAACAAGTAAGAGAAGTAGAGGAAAAAAATGGGAAAACAAATGAGACGGATGCAAGAAAGTCATGAAAAACAAGTCAATAGCTTATAAAATGAGACCCAAAAACATATAGAAGAAAATAGCATGATTACACATGTATAATCTATATCAGGCTGCTCTCTTGGGGAGTGAGAGAGAAGAGAGGGAAGGAGAAAATTTTGTAACTCAAAATCCTACAAAAATGAGTGTTGAAAACTATCTTTATGTATAATTGGAAAAAACAAAATAGTATTAATTGCAAAAAAAAGAAAAGAAAACACCAATATTTGGGGAAGATGGTGTAGGATTGTAGACCAGTAAACATCCCAATTCTCTAGGTGTCACTGTACAACAGACTAAGAGCTGATCATTTCTGTAGAGAGCATTTAGTGCAAACATCTACTCAAAATGAGGCAATGTATGGAAAATATTTCACAAAATTTAAAGCCCCATTTAAATATCACTTTATTATAATATAATTAATAAAAATTAATGTGGATTAATCAAACTGTATGCTGGCAAAAATGACTCCAATTATTGCCAAAATTCTAGAAAGTGTTACAGAAGGGATGAGTACTGAACATATATAGAAAGAGAAATGGAAAAAAAGGTTTGAATCTTGGTGCCGTTACTTAACTGCCTATAAGACCTTGATGTAGTCGCTTAACAAAGGTTTACCTTTATAAAATGAGAGCTGACTCATGTGATCTCTAAGTACTCACCCAAATGATATAACCTTATAATTATTGCTCTCCAGTAATCTACTTAAATTCCAAAAAGTAATAGCAATGCTGATATAAAACAATCAATGGGGAGATAATCACTGAAATGAACTGGCAGACAGCGATGTGAAAAATTGGAGTTATGGAGAGCAAAACCAGAAATATAACTAGGAGTTCACCATGCCCAAGATAGGTACCAAACCCATGCCAGGAAACAAGCAGCATGATGTATGCGTTTGTTGTGCTGGAGAGACTTGATGAAAACCTGGAGGAACATGGGGAAGGGAAGATACTCACCCCACTTACCACAGTAACTGATTATTATTATTACCAAGCTTTCTTCTCTCTGTAACTACTATTTCTAATTTCCCACTAACTACACTGCTTTTGGTCCTCTCCATCATGCCTTCCTCCCCCAGGAAACTCATCATTGGGAAATTTCATTATCTGGAAAGATTGAATCTGCCTTGGTGCTTATATCTTATCAGTATAATCCGCTCTTCTAATTAGGCACTCTGATTGGAGGGCAAGGCCATAGCCTCCAGGGCCTCCATTTAATGAGAGGATGCAGCACAGTCTTCTCCCCATTTCCCATCAGTTATACTGCTTTTGGACTTCTTTGGATTTCTCCATCATGACCCTCCCCTTCTTCTGCCTACTTTGGCCCACTTCATTCCCTTTTCGGTTTCTGTTTGTGCATTATCTTCCCACCCCCCACCCCCCATTAGGTTGTAGGCTCCTTGAGGATAAGGACTGTCTTTATTTGTGGTTGTGTTTATTTTTCCAGTACTTAGCACAGTGCCTGGCACATGTTGCTGTTGTTTTTCATTTGTTTTTCAGTCACTTTGTAAAGTCTACATTTCTCCCTCCTGGGCTCCAAAGATTGGTAACTCCCATGGAATGTTACTATCCTGAAGATAGCTTTCCTCGATGCACATACTTTGTTGTTAGTATGTTTCTCAATTCCCTTGTTTTTTTTTAGTAGACCTATTTACCCTTGGTATATCTTTCCCCAATCCGAGCTGGATGTGTTGTCTCCTACTAAGCATTCTTTTGAGTATCGTGGTCAATGTAGGTGGGGTATATGGCATGTTTAGGAAGGACTAGAATCTCTGGTGCCAGGGCTTGCCAGGGCTACTCATCTACCTTTGGTGTCTGCCTGTCACCCAGATCTCGGTCTACTACAAAAAGGAAAGTGAATCTCCAGAGATTTTTCTGTGTACTTCAAAAATAGAAATATCTGAAAATCCCATAAACATTAGTAATGACAACAATACAAATCAGGGACAATGTTCCCAGAGAAGCAGTAGCTGATGACAATGTATGCATTGGAATCTGAGAAATATAGTAAAAACAATGTATGTATCTCAAGGAAAGCCATCTTTGGGACAGTAGCATTCTATAGGGGTACCAATCTTTGGAGCCTAGCAGGGAGAAATGAAGACTCTACAAAGGGAGAAAAAAGGACTTCTAGTAAACCTTTTGCTATATGGATTCCTCATTCCATTATCATTTTGCTTTAATTTTAAGCCTACTCTTTTCAGGAGCATTCTATGCACAAGGAAAGTGAGTGTCTGGTTTTGAGGGATTGTGTCTATAATGACAGTCCTTACTATATGTGCTTAGCAAATGCCCTTTCTAAAAGTTAATTAAGTATGACCAATAATCAATAGGAATCGTACCAATGGGGGCTTATAAGCAATATTAATAGAAACCCCAGCCCTTCAAGGTTACTCCTAGAATTCAGAGGGGAATTTTAGTCAGTCACTCTCTAGGGATTTGCCCCATCCATGCCAATGGGTAATGGGGAGGGAATCTGGAGGGTTCATAAAGTCTTTATTTTTTATTTCCCCACCAAAATGTTTATACCAACAATATTATTAGCATAAAATTATACCTTGAATCTAACTATTACATCTTCCATGAGAAGATATGATGAAGAAAGGACCTAGAATGAAAAGTATATGGGGATAAATGATTGAAAATGGAGATTATTATTTAGGAAAATGTAGAGACTCTTAAATAGGTCTACTTTTTTCTTCTTTTCTATGCTAAATCATTTATTTTAATAGATAAGAAGATTTGAAAGTAAGTATTTAATAGAATATTTCCTTTTCCTGTGCAAATCAGTGCCCTAGGCACTTGCTCTTTGTCCTTAGTTCTCAAAGAGGACCATGACATCAAGAAGGTGGTGTCATGACTTGCAAGTGAATTGGATTTAAGTGAGGGAGGGCTGTGCAAAGTCACCAGACTTACTGTGTCCTCTGGAGCCATCTGGGTCCAGTGGCAGGATATAGATCTGATGCCTGGAGGTGTTCCACAACATTCCCCTTTATCCCCCCTTTCCCCCTCACCCAGTAGAGATAGAAGAAGTAATGAGACAGTTTCTGCCTTCAAAGAGCTTCATACTGGGGCTGGGAGAGAAGTAGAAATGCAATATGTAGACAGACAAATAAGTCCAAGAGTGTTCTTTTTTGATTTGCTTTTTTTTAACTAAAAGAAGGAAATAAGCATTTATTAAACACCAAGCGTGTTCCAGGCACTGTGCTAAGCACTTCACAAATATCTCATTTAATCCTTACAATTCTGGGAGATAGCTGCTATTATTACCTCCATTTTAGTCAACCTCTGACTTCATCAGTTTAGGGAGATTCTGCTAAAGAACTTTGTAACCAAGGCACATTGGCATGTTCTCTTACATTATATTATAAACTAAGTAAGAGAGCAGCCTGGGTCACTGAGAGGATGAATTAATTATCTTGGATAAAATAGACAGTGTGTGTGTGCACATATATATGTGTGTATATACATACACATGTCGGTGTATATATATATATATATATATATATACACATATATACATATACATATACATATATATGTATACATACACACACACACATTTATCTCAGAAGGACTTGAATCGGGTTTTGCTGATTCTGTGGCCAGCTCCCTATCTACCATACACTGCCTAAAAGTAGAAAGTATTTACAAAGTATTTACAAAGAGAATTGCTTTAAATGGTAATAAGTATCTTTGCGTGTGTGTGTGTGTGTGTGTGTGTGTGTGTGTAGGCCTTATAAATGCATTATTCAGGACATATGACACTAAAAATCCAGTTTTCCTGATTTTTGAATCACATATGAGATGTATTCTAACCATCAAAAATGGACTTGAAGAATAGTAGCATCTCCTGGTCATCCTCTTTACTTAGTATATGTTTAACAAGGATTGACAAAGTGTGCTGGTTTAAAAATTTTCAACGCTTTTGAAATGTCCCTCCTTCTAGGGGAAAAGGTTTTTTATTCACTTAAAAGATTTGAGGAAAGGGTTTGAAACCATGAACTCTCTTACAGAGTATTTCAGACTTAATTGATTGTTAAGGGATATTACAAGGTAGTAGACTTGCTAGAAATAATCCTCTCTGAAGAATGGTACAGTTTGATGTATTCTGCTGAAGCAGACAATGGTGACCCTTATTAAGCCAGGCACTTGAATAAGAAGGGTAGCATAAAGGGGGTATTTTAAACAATGATATAGTGAGAGCAAAGCACGAGAGAGAAATGACATGAAAATCCCATTAAATAATCTCAATTGAACTCTACACATAACGTGTAACATGAAATATTGGGCACTGTACTTTTATAATTTTAATAGAAAATCTTTGGGCATAGATACAAAGACAAAACCCAGCAGAAACAAAGAACCATACTGTTTCATCAGCCATATTATTTTTTCTAGTGGAAATGCTCCTTCCCCTAGGAGGGAACAACAATATAGAACTGGATGGTTTGTGGACATAAAGACATTTATTTCTTAATCTGGGACTCTCGCAAAGGACATCCATGTTATGGTACCAACATAGCTCTTTAAACAACATGGGTTACACTTTAACAGGGCCTGGATCAGTGGGTACATGAAGTGTCCCAATTGGTATGGCATAATAAAGGGAATAGGATGTTGTACCTAGAGTTAGGAAACTCAGGTTAACATGTATTGGGTTTTGTTTTTTAAGAAATTACTTGTTTTGTTCATCAGAAATTAGTCATTCACCCATTCAACCAACACTGAGAGCCAACAATGTGTGTAGTCATTGTGCTGTGTTGTGGAGTGTTTGCTTCTTAATGATATATATATATCTATATATATATACATATATATATACATATTATATATACACACACATATATTTATAAATCTGTGTCAAATGGTAACTTTCTCTAGTGTGGAGGGGAGGAAGGGAGGAAGACAGCTTAGAACTTAAAATGTAACAAAAAAATAATTAAATTGAATTTTCAAAAACAGAAATTTATGCAACCATTTTGAATGGGTCCACTATAAATTTAGGTTATGTAACACCTACTGGGCCCTCATTGATACTAAAGAATCCTTCTATGCCTGCCTTATCAACTTATTATCCCACTCTCCACAACGATTCTTTTAAACATTTTCATCCCTTTTCAAACCTCTCATGGCTTTCTTCCCCCAACTCTTTCAGCTGAGAACCTTATCTCATATGTTACAGGAAAAAAAGTGAGGCCATTGACTTTGAACTCTATCTTCTATCCTCTTCTGATCTCCTCTCACTCAGATGCCTTTTGCCACTATTTCCTCCCTCATCTCACAAAGAGCTAGCCTCACACCTTACCAAGGTCCACCACTCAACTTGCACTATGAATAAAATGATCCTTTTTCATTCCATCTCCTCCAACATATTGCTCCTCTGTCATCCCTTTCTATTACTTATTTTCAGTCTCTCCCTGTATGCTAGTTCATTCCCTACTGCCTATAAACATTCCTATGTCTCTCTCATTTTCAAAAACTCCTCGCTTGATCCTTATATCCTTACTATCTTCCTATCTTTTTTCTGCCTTTTGTGGCCAAGTGCCTTGAAGACACCATCTACAACAAATGCCTCCACTTTGCTCTCACTCACTTCTTAACCCCTTATATCTGGCCTCCTACCTCATAATTCCATTAAAATTTCTCTTTCCAAAGTTATCAATGCTCTCTTAAATGACAAATGCAGTTCCTTTCATCAATCCTCATTCTTCTTGACTTCTCTGCAGCCTTTGACACTGTCAATCATGCTCTTCTTAATATTCTCTTCTCTCTATATTTTTGAGAACACTACTGTCTCCTAATTCTCCTCCTACTTATCAGAGCTTTCTTTCTCAATCTCCTTTGCTGAAAATTCCATCCAGAGAATATTTCCTAACTATAGGTGTCCCGAAAGCTTCTGGGCCTTCTTCCCTTCTCCCTCTTTAGTATTTCACATCATAGCTTCATCACCTCCCATGAATATAAATAGCATCTCTTGCTCTTCCATGAACAAGACACTCCATCTCTCAGCTCTGGTTATTTTCTCTGACTGTTCCCAATACCTGGAGTGCTCTCCTTCCTCTTGTTCGCCTACTGGCTTCTCTGGCTTCCTTCAAGTTCCAACTAAAATCCAATCTCCTGTAGCTTTATTGTTGTCATTCAGCTATTTCAGTTGCATTTAACTCTTCATGACCCCATTAAGGTTTTCTTGGCAAAGAAAAGAAAGTTTGCCATTTCCTTCTCCAGCTCATTTTACATATAAAGAACTAAGGCAAACAGGGTTAAGTAACTTGCCCAGGATCACACAAGTAATAAGTACCTGAGGCCAGATTTGAACTCAGGAAGATGAGTCTTCCTAATTCCAAGCCCAATACTCTATCCACTGCACCACCTAGCTGCCCTATCTTCTATAGTAGATATGTCAAATATGAGGCTATGGGTACATGTAGCTCACAATACTTTTGCAAGTGGTCAGAACCAGATTGAAATGTAATTAGAAAATATTTAACCAAATAAATAAAAATGCAATATACATAATATGAATTTGTAGTTTTCTAAGCCAATAAGTGGCCTTCAGGGATCTTTATATACAGTTTAGTGGCCCCTGTCTCTATTAGAAGATCTACAGGAAGCCTTTCCCAATTCCCCTGAATTCTAAAGCTTTCCCTTTTTAAATTATTTCCTATTTTCCCTATATAAAGCTTTCTTGTGCATATTTATTTGTCTCCCCTATTAGACTGTGAACTCCTTGAGGAAAGGATCTACTTTTTGTCTCTTTTTGAATCACCAGTACTTAGCACAGTGCCTGGCACATAGTATGCACTTAATAAGTGATAATTACCTGACTGACTGACAATTACAAAGTGACACATTTGAATTGGAAATCTATTTGGCTTTCAAATTCTTTTCAATTCCATCTTCAGGTTGTACTCTTAAATTCACTGTTTATAGGAATGACGGTGAGTAATATTCACTTCACACAAGATCAACACAATTAGATGAAAAGTGATACTTTTAAATAGCTGGTTATTTGGAAATTATGAGGTTAGCCCATGATGTTAAATATACACAATGAAGAAGGAATAATAAAACATGAGGAAGTCATAAGAATTTTCTGAGGTCCCCCAAAGCTGTTCCATAGGGGAACTCTATTCTGGAGGCCAACGATTCAGGACAGGTCAAAACACATCTTCCTAAGGCTGATTAAATAGTCTAGTGATAGTAAAATACAGTGGTTGGTGGGAGACTTGAGTTACAGACCCATTCTCAGCTCCTGAATCAGCAGGAGATGGAAGTACCACAGAAGCCATGTTCTCAGACCTGTAATTGGTAGGAACTTTGCAGGGAGAATAATTCCTTTTCAGCATTTCACAGCGGCGCCCCAAGTCAATTTAGTAACACTGTGGAGGGGCTTAGCAAAAAGTTGCTTTGCATTATCTTGGAGTAGAAGAAATTTCATCTTGATGGATAGTGAGAAAAAGCTCTTTCATAGATGGCGGAATTTTTTAAATGCATTTCATTAAAGAAGGAGTTTGCATCTAATGGCAGGAAACTAAGGGACATGAGAATACTAAATCCCTATTTGGAAGCTGGTACTTAGAAATTTATACTCTACTGCTTTTGAAATCTGACTCCTCATAGTCTCTTGGGCACATGATCTATACTCATTTGCAGCTTCTAATTACTTATATTAGGCGTATTTGGCAGCAGTCACAAAAATACCTAAATTGGAAATGTAACCCCAATTGGTTTTCCTGTTCTGTTCATTCTTCATATTGTATTCTTAAACTTCGCTTTCTAGGAATGATGACCAGGGATTTACATACCCTCAAGATATACCTTTTGCTTTCAATAGTAAGAGAGGAAATGTGTCTGTTGTCCAGTACAGCTGTGTCCTAGTATTCTAGTCCTCAGCCCTGCACATAGTAGGCACCAAATAAGTGATCATTGCATTGAATCAAATATTCTGATTAATAGTCACATTTGTTAATTTTGGATTGTCCATTTCAAGACACTGGAATGCAGTAATTAAACTTCAGAGATTTTTGGTACTTAGTGAATGTGGGGATTGCTCCCCACTGTGACAGTCATATCTCCTCTAAGACTTTCTTTGGGAATTTGCTATGACTAGAAAATGCACCATGCTGGAATCAATTTAGTAATGAAACTAGTTGGACTAGTCCTTGGATCACAGACATGCAGTTAGTTAGTGCACTAGTACTTGCAGCATTTCACTCTTTTTCCAACTTGAAAAATGCAATTTCTATACCTTGATTCTATATACTGGCAAAAGGTTGAAGGAATGAGAATAAAGACAAAGTTCCTAGAGAAAGTTCCATCCAAATCAAAATTTATTTGTAAATATGTCAAAACTGTATCTTGTTCTAGTCCCCCAGACTATTCTCCCCCTCTAGTTGGTACAGTAAGTTTATAACTAGCCAATCTAAAGTGGCAATAGCAGGAAGTGAGATTGCAGGAGGGTACTTAGAAGTCATATGGAAACCATCCCAACGACCAAATGAGCATAATTCACAAGCTGTGTCATAAGGTAACCAAAAATCACATCCTGGTAATACATGCTGAATCAGGACACACCCTTTAGATGCTTCTGTAAGGACCTTTTGGTCCTCTGATATGTAAATTTCAGACAAATTCCAGACATCCCCAGTAAAGACTAGCATAGTAGATAACCAAATGGTGCTGTTAATTTTGAGGTGATTAGACATACACGTTAACTTTAAAGTTGTTTTGACAACATTGAAATGAATTTGATATCTTAATGAACTAACCCCAAAGTGACACAGATGAGTCTATTCCCCCAAAACACTATAAAAGGGAAACCCCAAATGCCTGCCCCTGTAGTACCTTTACATCTCCATTAAGTCCATGCTGCCGAGTACTCCAAACTCTAACCCATGGTTACCTAAGCAATTGTCTGTACCTCTCCCCCTCTCCCATCACTTTCCCCAATAGTGCCTGCCTTCCTTCACCACCCTATCTCTTTCACCCATGCCATCTGCCTCTGTACCCCCATTCACTGCTTGTCTCTATATTTTCTGTGCCATTTCCCCTGCACCTTCTATTCCTTATTAAATTGTGATTATATCTCTGTTTTCCACTGCCATTGTGGTCTCTCCCAATGAATACCCAAAGAACTGGGCTGAGTACCTAAGGAACTGGGAATGCCTGCCATATTTCATAACTTCATAAATTAATTATCAATTCAGTTAGTCAACTAGTTATGTTTCCACCTAACCACAAAATCATCTATGCTAAATTTGTCCTAATGGTGAGAGGTATTCCATCGTGTAATGGGCTGCCCTGATAATCATTTGTCTTGGCTATGTGGTAGAGAGAATATTTTGGGGGTGTGGATTGGTGAGTTCCCTTGTTACTCTGTAATTCTGTGATTTTGTAAGATTGTACACAAACACTTAAAAAACAATTTAATTAAACCAACATTTACAATATTTTCTAAAAAAAGTACCTTGTTGAAATAAGTTTCTTATGTCTGTGGAATTTGCCTGATACCAATGGTACATGGATTTATAGAACTTGAAATATTTGCTGAATGCAATCATTTTTCTAGATGTGATGCTGAGGAAACTTCACTTACCCTTTGTAATGTTGTATAACTGTTCCTAAATCAGACATTCTATGAATTTCAGAGCACTCAGTCACCCATATCCACACTCTTCCTTTTTTTTCTGAAAATCAGAACTTCTGCCTATTTCCAATCCTGAAGTAGCTGTTCTGTTTTTCAAAATCTATCAGAGATGAATAAAAGTAATCTGGTAAAAGTTATCTGTCAGTTTCTTCTGTAGCAAAATGTAATGCCATCTTGTTCAATAGGGTTTTCACCCACACCACCAGGTACTTAAGGAGGTCAATAGCATTCATAACCCCCAACAAGTAATAATTTATATGTACTACAATTGGGGTCTAGAGACAGCATGAACGTAGTTAAAAACTCCACTTATCTCAGGTTTTGACTGACTCACTTCAATCCGCTCTGCCAGTAGCTGGCCAAAGTTCTCAGAGATAGATTGCCTCCACCTGGTTACATTTAAACTCCATGAGGATCCTATGGTAACTCCCCTCCATGTCTTCAGTGCCTCTTCTCAAGTTGGTCTTTATCTTTTGTTTCTGCCGTTATTTCATTCAGTGGTTTAAATGAAAGCCTACCAGCTCTTTGAATGTTAAAAAAAGTCAATTCCCAAAATTTCTCCTACCAAATTAAAAGTCTCTTTTAATCATATCTCATTCTCCAAATTTTTGTGATTTCTATTTTTTTGTGCTGCTCTCTTTGATCATAAAATGTACAAGCAAATTAGGTGAGGTACCCATTATGCTCTGTAGCTTTCTGAAGGCTTCAACAGGGTCCTCAATCTCTTTAGAGTCCTTGAAATTATATTTCTTTATGTTTGCATTTCTACAAATTTTAAATAAGATATCTTTTTTCTTTCCTTCTGTGTAACCTTAAACTGTTCCCATATAAGCAAGACATCGCTCTATGTTCACAAAAATTCTAAGTCATTAAATCTACAACACAGATTGTTTTTGTCTCCAATACTTTCCAAATTCCCTCAGTTACTTTTAATTCATATATATATATATATGTATATATATATATATATATATGTGTGTGTGTGTGTGTGTGTGTGTGTGTAATCCCCAGGCAAGTCATGATAGATGGATAGATGGATAGATAGATAGATAGACAGACAAATATATAGTGAACATAGATATAGATATATCTATTTATATAAATATAGATGTGTGCATGTGTCATGCTTAGAGGAACACCTCAGTTCAAGTCCTGCCTCTGACTTGCTGTGCATCTCTGGGTAAATCACTTAACTTCTCAGTGTTCCAGGTAACTCTAAGACATTAAGTTGCAGAGAAGATAATGGGCTGCCCTGGTAGAAGTTCCTTACCAAGTACTTCCCCATTCCACTGAAAGCATAGACAGTTCCAGCCACTATTGGAAATTCCCTATTCAGTACACATCCAAGACCTTTTTTCAATTTTAGCATGGAGAAATATAGAGACATAAAGCAAATGAACCAAACACTTTACTGTGTGTGTGTGTGTGTGTGTGTGTGTGTGTGTGGTTAGTGGGGGTAGAACATCTTACATCTTTGCCTATATGGTAAAATAGACTCATTGATAAATATAGATATAGATATACACATGCACATATGCATACATATGCATGTATATATATACGCACATATAGATAGATAGATAGATAGATAGATTAGATAGATAGATTGATGTGCATATAAGTTCGCATTTATATAGAACTCAAAGTTTGTAAAGGTCTTTGCAAATATCTCATTTTATGCCCATCCCTACCTTGGCAGGTAGGTACAACTGTTATCCTTATTTTATATACAAAAAACAAAACAAAACCTGAGTCAGACAGAGGTGGTAAGACCCCTGTCCAAGGTCATACAGCAAATAAGTGCCTGAGACCAAGAAAGAAGTCAGGTATTTCTGACTCCAGGCCCAGTACTATATGAAAGTATGTATGTACATATGTTTGCATGTATGCAGGTATGTATGTATGTGTGTGTGTAAAGTAGAGCCATCTCACATTCATCTCCTACTACCTTTATCTTTCTTTCATTGCATACAAATAAGAGAGATTTAGACAAAAGTATTCTCTAGCAGGAAACAAAATGTGTTGTCTGAAATTTATTCAGTGTAGAACCAGAATTGGCTGGTCTGACAGTTGTTTAGCATTGCATTATGTTGGAGATAACCTTGGCTATAAAGGCAGGATTATCCTTAGATACATTTGTAAACCATTTATAACAGGTAGTTCTGAAATTCCTTCCTTTAACAGGATTTTGGCACCTTCTAGAAACAGCTAAAATAAATTGGTTTTAAACATTTTATGTCACCTAACATTAAGTAGGATTTTCTGGATGTCTTCCACATCAGGTGAAATAGTACAGATCTTCACAAACTAGCAGCAGGCAGACTAGAGTGGAGGGTTGGAGGAAAAGGAGGAGAAAAAGGAAATGCAAAAGCCCCAACAATCATTTCCTGGCCTGATCATTCCTCAAAACCCTTGACCACCACCACCACCACCAGACACACACCACACCACACACACACACACACACACACACACACACACACATTTTCCACTTTATTCTTGCAAACAGTAAATTATATTGAACTCATATTAATTGCCACATAATTCCTGATCATCCCATGGGTAGTGGGGCTGAGCTTGAAGTCAAAAATACTGGGTTCAGTGTGTCTAGGATGAGGGGTAGTGTGAGTTTTGAATGAAAGGATAGAGTTAAAGCACTTTGCAAACCTTAAACCACTAAATGAAGATCAGTTGTTGTTGTTGTTGTTAGCCTCTCATCACCAGGCTTCCAGTCTATTCATATATTCATTCCCTGGCCTTCTACTTCATTTCTGCTGAGCTCAAGCAATGTTCATAGAGCAATACAGCGGTATGCTGGTACATGTTTAACAACTGGGCTTAGAAAAAAAATAACACACGTTTTAAAGTTTAATTTGCATTATTGAAAATTTCTTAAGTGCAAACAGTTAATGAAACAATAAATGAAGCCCTGAATTGTAAAGATTTTGATACCCGAGATGAAAATGCTCCCACTGAAACATTAGCAGTGTTCTCCCAAGGCAGTTAGAATTAGCTCCAGCACAACCCTGTCTAGGATACGTACTAGCTATGAACACCTTCCAACTTTGTGACTCTGGGGAGGTGACTGAATCTCTCAAAGTCTTAGGCAAGTCTGTAAGACTAGAGAGTCCACAGAAGCTTATCTCCATCCGAGGTTGGTTTCTCCCCCAGGCTTTTCTAATATCAATGAAATGATAAGTTCAGAGATAAGAATCTGGAGCCCTGGAGCCAAGGTGTACA
This sequence comes from Trichosurus vulpecula, assembly GCF_011100635.1. Lineage (NCBI taxonomy): Eukaryota > Metazoa > Chordata > Mammalia > Diprotodontia > Phalangeridae > Trichosurus > Trichosurus vulpecula. Next base: position 67,530,817 of record NC_050579.1, read on the forward strand.
CACACACACACACACACACACACACACACACGCACACGCACACACACACGCACACACAAATGTTAAATACAGAAACAAGGCACATAAGTTAGTTTAGGTTTCTTATAGGTACTACTGATATCTGGCTTTAAATGACATATTTGCTTTTTGGTGGGTTTTTTTTCAATTCCAGAAACTCAGATTACTCACTTATAACCGCTGTATAACATAACATAACATAACATAACATAACGTAACGTAACGTAACGTAACGTAACGTAACGTAACGTAACATAACATCACAACCAACATCTAGAGCTGGTACTAATTCTCTATATGTGTTCTCACCGCCATGAAGTCATGGTCCTAGTTGAAATGTGACTGATGGGAAAATTGTTTTCTGGGTAAGAGTTATTATGCCTCTTCCCAAATCCTAAATGTATAGAAAAAAATAAGGCACATGGCCTCATGATTGGACCAGTCATTTCATGAACATCATCGATACTGAAAAGCTTTAATTCACTTCCAAATGTACTTAATTTTATCCTGATGGAGGGACTTACTTCAGAGAATTTGTATTGAACAGAGCCTCTGACCATTGATATATTATCTGATTTGACTGTTATTAATTTCCCCTGGCTTATTGTGGCTTCCCTATTTTCTCCTCTCTTTTAAACCTGCTCCTTCAGTATATTTTGGATATAAAACGTGTCTTTAAATATTTTCTATTAGAAATTGAACTTTGAGCTTTTTGGGGGGATTTTTTTGCACATTTTACAAATTTAAAACATTAAAACACACTTCAGTGTGCTTTTTCAGAGACTTTGTGGGGAAGACTACTGGTCTTGGAGTCAGAAGCTATGGATTTGTAGAGAAGATCTGATACTCTGTAACTTCCAGTCTATAGGAAAATCATTTAATGTGTCTGATCCTAGTCTCCCACTTGAAAAAGGGGGCAGTTAGGTGGCACAATAGGTAGAGTGCTGAGCCAAGAGTCAAGAAGACTTATCTTGCTGAGTTCAAATCTGGCCTTAGACACTAGCTATGTGACTCTGGGCAAGTGACTTAACCTTGTTTGCCTCAGTTCCTTGTTGGTAAAATGAGCTGAAGAAGAAAATGGCAAACCACTCCAGTATCTTTGCTAAGAAAACCCCAAATGGGGTCATGAAAAGTTGGATACAACTGAAACAATTGAAAAATACAAAATCCTCACAAAATGTATGGCCAACACTTCACAGAGTTGTTTTAAGTTAAGTATATTATAAACATTAAAGCACTGTATAAGTTGTGGTTTGCTAAATTTTGAAGGTCACAAATATTTATCTCAGGGCTGTCCAAAATTGGGCCCACAGGCTATATGAGGCCTACAAGCACAGAAATTTACATAAATGCTTTAGTAAACAAAGCCGAGCTACCTCAGAGTTCTCACTAAAATGGCCAGCCAAAATATATTGTTTCAATAAAACTAAGGTTGGACAACCCAGATTTATCTGAAGTGAAAAGATATAGCACTATGCATTAGGGATCTAAAAACAAACAAATGAACAAAAACATTCCCTGTCATCAAGGAACTCTCATTGTTCTAAGGGATAGAATATGTAAACAGATAAATTAATATAAGATAAGGAGGGAGAGAGCACCAGCAACCTGGGGAACCAGGAAAGGCTCTCCACAGGAGGAGGCATATGAACTGACCCCTGAAGGAAATGAAGGATTCTAAAAGATTCAGTTGAGGAAATAAAGCATGGGAGAAATTCTAGGCAAAGGTACTAAGGCAAGAGATGGGACACCAAATTTGAGTGATAGCAAGTGTGTCAGTCTGGCTGAGATAGTGAGCATAAGAAGGTGAAAAGCAGAAAACAAACTTGGAGAGGGAGGCTCAAGCCATATTGAACAAGATTTTAAATGGGAAATTGAGTAATCTGAATTTTCTACTACAGAAAGCAAAAAGTCACCAACTATCCTCAATTGAAGTGTGACATAGTCATAATTTTATTTTAGAAAATTCATTTTGGCAGTTTCATGAAATATGGATTAGAGAATCCAAAGACCACATGGCCATATGTTTCAGGCAAACCATGGTATACTATTGATATAAATCAGCCTATGCATGATTATTTGCCGTATACATAGTTTGAATTGTCTACACAATGAATGCTCTGCACCCCTACCCAAAAAACATTTTCCCCAGAACAATAGTATTTAATGATCACAAATAATGGCATAGTTAGTCACAGAAAAAAAAAAAAAAAACCATGCCGTTAGTCCCATCCCAAGAAGGAAAAGCTACGTTAGAAATGATTTAAGTATGTTTATGATCATATGTGTTTGTATATAAACTCTACACAACTCTCTTAAGCCTGCATAAGTGTAAGGAGTTTTCTGAGAATTGATCAGTCAAATCAAATCAAAGGTATAGTCCTTATCCCTATGTGTATCTTTATGTATGGTTATGTTCCAATAGAGTGTAAACTCCTTCGAGAAAAAACCTTTTCATATTTGTCTTTGCATATCATGTATCTAGGATAGAGGAAAGTTGGCACTTAAATATGTCTGTGTGTTTGATTTAAATCTAGACCAATCCCTTCTTTTCAGAGACAAGGAAAAATAAAGGCCAGAATTTAAATGACTTACCCAAGGTCACATAAATAGTATTGGAAAAGGGATTTCATCTTAGCAGCAAGTGCTACTTAGGTTATGTTTCTCTGTCTCTGATTCTGAGCCGATCTCCATTTAGGAAAATGCTAATACGTTTCCTACTCAACAGGATCCCATTGCTGCATTCTGCCACCCTAAAATGAGCTAATATATGTAAATCACTTTATAAACCTTAAAAAGTATATATGATGGGTGGCTTTTATTAATATTTTTCTAATAAATAATAATAAAATCTGCACAACTTTTCATATACAGTCAAGGCTACCTCTGAACAAGCTAATTACAACATCTTGTTACTGGGTTAATTAATTTAATAGTTTAGCAATTCATTTAAAAGCATTGCACCAGCTCTGTGCACATATAAAACCTTAATCCTATGCTTCTCTGGAAGCTTCCTTTCAGTAATATCCAAGGACAGGTGTTATAACTATGTAACTAACCTTTATGTTAAAAAATCTTAAGGAAAGGGGGCAGGGTATCTCTAGCTGAAGTTGGGAAGGGAAAGGAGACTTCTTCAGTTCTCTTGCCCCCAACGAGACAAGAAACAGGGATAAATCCTGCGGTGTACCAAATTATGATGATAATGGTCAACTTGAAAACACATTTGTAACATTTTAGAAGAAAATTATTTTATTGAAAGGATGAGTAAAAACAAATCAGAAACCCTTGAATGAGCACCTGTTCTCAAAGATTCCACATGTACAAATCACCAAGGTCACTTATGGTCAGTGGTGGGATTCAAATGAATTAACAACTGGTTCTCCACAGAACCCAGCCGAGTTGCCACCCCTACCACTGACATGGCAGGTATAGGCCCTGCATCTGCTAACAACTTGTTCTGCCTGAACTCAATCTAAAATTAGGTACTTGTTCTACCAAACCAGTCCAAACCGGATGAATCCCACCACTGCTTAGCATGGTCTAAAAGATGAAGATCCTTATGTATGAGGCCCTTTTATATAGTCAGTATATAATTTTTATACGCAGTAATTTACATATTTTCTTCTTGTGAGGGATGACTCACAGTGAAGTTCCCTCATTGGAACCTCCTTGCTGCACTCTTACCTCTATCTCTCTGCTACACTCTGCGAACAATTTTAGTTTCGTTTTCTGAATAACAGAAACCAGGGATTTCTCTGCAATGACAAAAAAGAACTCAAGTGGTGGGGTTTAGAAGTACATAAATACAGTATATGCAGATTATAGGATTGAGATCATTGCAATTTTGATTGGAAAAAGCATTCTCCGCCCTTGGTTGCCCCAAATTTGGTAACAGGAAATGCATAATGAAGTTTTGCAAATTGCTGTCCTCTGATAGGGTACAGATTAGTTACGAATAATTGTGGTAATGAAGGATAGAAATTGCTTTTCACTGATTAGTTAGACTTAGTAGGAAGATTGTGAGCTTCCTTCACCAGCCAATGGTGAGGTAGGACAGGGGTTAGAGGTAGGGGTTAGGATTAGGATAAAAGAAGCCTGCGAACTGCCCCGTTTGGCACTCCCTGGCTTACACTGTTTGAGCAATGAGGGCTGTGCCCTTTCTTGTGAGAAAGACTAAAGACCTTTTCTTATCTCTAGTTCAGAATCTGCATATGTGATTTGGTGATCAATCATCCCACTCATTCTCATTAGAATGTGAGCTTTTTGAAAGCAGGAGCAGTGGCTTTTCTTTTCTTTACATCCCTAGAAATCAGTACAGTGCCTGGGCAAAAAGTAAGCCCTTGATTAATTCTTGCTGAAAGTTTCTCCTGGAGTGGTTCTATAGCAGGTTATTACTAGCTTGCCATCACCATGTTTCTCTATGGCAATTTTTTCTATTATTTATTTGTTTGCTCGCTTGCTTATTTATATTTATTCATCATTTACATATGTATTATTCATTTATGTATTTAATTCAATTCAAAAAACATTTATTAAGCATCTACTATGTCTGTTAAAGTGCAGGGGGTACAATAAGAAAAAGCAACAATGCCTGCTCCAAGGAATTTACAGTCTAATGGGGGAAGACAAGATGCAAAAGAAACTGAGAAGGTATGTGAGAGGGGGAACTAGCGTTAAGTTGTACCCTGGAACGAAAGGGAAGTAGAGTAACTGATGGAAAATAGAGGTGAGGATTATTTATGTCTTTCCTTGTTCATTCATTCATTTATTGATTGATTGCATTTTGCCACAGCTTCTCTGGGGAAAAAGGAAGACAAGGCTTCAAAGGTTCTCCATCTTTGTCTCTATAACCTCACAAGTGAAAGAAAAAAAAAACCGATGCAATAAATCTCATTATCATGGTCTTAGAAAAGACATCAGTTGGCATGTAATCCTATTCATAATCCTTCCAAAATCTCTAGTACAATACATCCACCATGAAGTTATTCAGCTTTTCCTTGAATACCAAAAATGAGGGGGAACCCACTACTTCCCCAGGCAATCAACAGGGAGCTATTTGTGGAAGATATGTGAACATCCCCTGTCCCTGCCCCTGCCCCTGCCTCACTTTTACATAGCTACAATTGTCAGAGAGTTCCAACCCACACAACCTGACCTTTCCATAATTAAATTAAACGTCCCTCTTTAAAACTTTCACCTTTTGCTCCTGGGTTTGCTCTCTGTAGCCAGAGAAGAAGTGTAATCCTTCTATCATGTGATGGAATTTAAATACTTAAAGAAAACTATAATCTTCCCCTGAACCTTCTCTTCTTTAAGCTTAATGTCTTTATTAATCTGGAGTTATTACTTCTTTGACACAGTTCTAGATACCTAGTTAAGACTGAGAAATTCTCTTTTAATTGAGGTCATTCCCTTTGTCCGTTTCCTGCTCAACTTTACCCCATGTTAGCCTGTCTTTAACAGAACTTGAGGCATGTATACATTTAGTCTACTCCCTTCTCCTAAAAGGAGAGGGACTAAAAAGTCTCAGCAAAGACAATAAACCACACAAATGGATCATCACAACTGCCATTTTGCAAATGGAATTCTGCCATCACTGGGGCACTACACAGCAGCTACCAGGCAAAGCTTTTCTTCCAAACTAGCAACTGAAACATGAAATTATGATTCTCTTTTCCTTTCTTGTTCAGTAAGATTGAGACTGTCCATGATGGCTGAAACATTCCCCAAGGCATTTCATAGACTTATTAGATCAAAAATTTAAAACTAAAAGGATTCTAAAAGTAGTTGAGACCAATGTTTTTATCTTACAGCTAAGGAAAATGAGGCAAAGACCAATTATGTGACTTTCCCAGAGTCACACAGTTAATAAGTGTCAGGTACAGGATTTGAACTCAGATTGTTCTGTCTTTAAATTCTGCTCCCCATCTACTATGTCACCTAGCTACTTCCTTCTTCCAACAGTCCAGGTAGGGGTGGGGAATCTACACCCTTGAGGCCACATGTGGCCCACTAAGTCCTTAAGTACAGTCCTTTGAATGAATTCAAACTTCACAGAACAAATCCCCTTAATAAAAGGATTTGTTCTGTAACACTTGGACTCAGTCAAAGGGACATAGCCAAGAACCTAGAAGGTCACATGTGGCCTTGAGGTTGCAGGTTCCCCACCCCTGGTCCAGGATATTGTAGAGCCTGAATTAGGTAATAAAAGAATTCATATCATCATGAATTCAGAGCTGAAAGTGATATTAGAGATTATCTAGTCCAACCCAATAATTTTATAGCTGGGGAAACCAGAGAGGTTAAATTACTTGCTAGCTAAATATTACATTAATAGGGATAGAAGCCTAATACAGAGAATGGTTGTAAGAAAAGTACATTTGGAAATTCCTTTATAGGCACTAGAGTCTTCATTTTATTTTATTCATGGTGGTCAATAGAACAGAGAATCACTGAAATTGCTCACTGAAATTGTCATGGGGCATTTGATGATAGGGTATTGACTCCAAATAAGCTTCTTGGCATAGAAATAGAACATCATTTTATTAAAATACAGTGACATTAAGCCACCATTTTAGCTAAACCTTTGCATTGAGAACGAGCTAATCTGAACTTTGCAGGCCTTTAATAACATCCATTATTTTAATTTTGTCAGGGCCTGATGGGTACAGTCATTAATTAACCATATAGACAGTTCTACCTCATTTACTAGGACATTAATCCTGCAGGAAGCAATGTAGTGGCCTGTGGAAAATGTGCAGGTGTCCAATCAATACCACTAGTTTAGCTCTTCACAAACCATTAAAGATAATCAACATTCAATTTTATGTCACTTAGGTGGCTCTACACACACTTCAAACATATACACATGCACACACACATATATATACACGTATGTATATATGTACACATATAGAAATATAAACATATAAACATATATGTGTATATATGAGTGCATATATACCCCCCCATAGATATATATATACAAAACACACACACACACACACACACAAACAGACATATAAATTGCCACAATTTAGTTTCTTTGATTATTCCGTGCTTAATACTTAGCTTCCATAAAGTTAATATTAAATCAATAGGGAAATATTCATGGAAGATATATGCATAACCTCCCCCACCCCCCCACCCCTGTCCCTGCCCTGCTTCACACACACACAGACACACACTTACAAACATACACAAAACACCAATGTCCTTCATACTGTCCAACACACTGTCCTTCAACCCCCATGAAGAGGTTTTAGCAACCCTCTGGATTGCCAGTAATGACTAAAGGATGTAATAGAGGCACAGACATCTATCTGCTTTCCCCCTGTATGCAGAAAAGGCCTTCTAGGCAGACATTTCAGTTCAGCACATTCATTACCTTTTAATTGCTTCTAAATTGCATTGTGACCTGTCACATCAATAGCCAAATCCATCTAAAGGAGCCTGGCACAATTGTGTGTTGTTAACAAGCTTTACTACCTAGTGTGCATGTGTGTGTGTGTGTGTGTGTGTGTGTGTGTGTGTGTGGTATTCATGATGACACTTGATAAAGCAGGATACAGGTGATTTCATTTATCTATTTTGTTTGTCTATATATGTCTTTAGATTACCTCTGAAATACCTTTCTGTGTAGCTGGGTTTAGTACTGAAAAAATATAATAAAACAAATCAAAGATATATTCATTTTAACCCTGGTGTGGAAAACAGACAAATCACAGCTATTTTTAAAAACTAAACTAAATAAAAACAAAGCCAAAACCTTTTCCCCTTACTAAATAAGTCCAAAGGTTTCCACTGCCACATGTTCCATATGAGGGCTGCTACAGAATATGTACTTGCATGCAAATTCACAGCTGAATAACATGTTTTATTTAAGATTCTGAGCCATGCAGCAGAAAAATCCCCTTTGGAGAAAAGATAAGCCGAACACTTTCAGGCAGGGCTGCAGCTAGCACAATGCCGCCAATAGTAAGCTAGCATGCCAACCACTGCGAAAGCTGAGGCCTAAAAATCATTTCTCCCCTGGAAAGACTTATTCAAAACTATTGCACAATCACTTATCTAATGTCCACACGCCTTCCCCACCGTCAGATGATTTCAACAGGCAAATGTGGTTGCTTTTGACCATTGCTTTCCCTTCATTGGCAGGCTGTGAGGAGTAATGCCTTCAACCGAAGCCTCAAGCTGTACTTTCAATCTGCATGACCAGTTTTTGATTCTTCTCCATTCTTTTTTCCTTAATGTACACACATAAGAAGTTATTTCACTTGCTTTCTCCTTTCTTTTCTTTAGTCACATCTAAACATCCAATTGACCTGTTTTGTTTTTTGTTTTTTTTTTTTCCTGGGGAGGCAGAAGGGGGAAAGGGCATTTTAACATAAGGAAAACCTTGCTCACAATTAGTGCTATCAAAAAGTGAAACAGAATATATTGGAATGTGATGTGTTTTTTGTCACTTCAGGTCATCAAGCAAAGGTTGGATGGCTACTTGCCAAGTATTTTCTAAAGGGATTTATTTCCCCCAGGTACAGCTTGGTCTAGGGTAGTGATGTCTGCAAATGGAAATGGAGCCACTAAACCATAAATAAGGATCCCTGTGAGATGTAGGTTGACTTAAAAAACTTCATATTCACATTATTTACATTTTATTTTATTTTTATTTATTTTATTAAATATTTCTCAATTAAAGTTTAATCCAGTTTGGTGGCCTTTGAGTGTGCTGTGGGCCCAATGAAGCTTGGGCTGAGTGTCAGACATGTCTTATCTAGAAGGCCTCTGACTTCCCTTCCAATTGTATGACACTATGCAAGTCACTTAACCTCTACCTCTCTCTACTTGTTGAATTTTGATTTATGCTTTATGTTTTAAGGAAGGAAAGAAAAAAGGAAGAAAGAAAGAAGCCCATTATGTGTCTGTGCTAGGCACTGGAGAAACAGTTGTTAGAAATGCCAAGAACTAATGTCTCAGTCACTGGCGTAGGTGAAGGAAAGTTTTAATGAGATTCTTGAGAAGCTAGCCATCTGGGCTGCAATGCACCAGGGGCCCAGATACAGGAACGAAGCAAGTTTATATAAGGTTAATCATTCCTGGTCCATCCCTTCAGAGCTGGGATTGGTTTCCAGGTTACAATGTCCCAGATATTACCATTACGTATTGCTCCTTGACATGACCTCCCTCCCAGTCATGTGACACATGTACAGATAATGAGGCTCTAATTTTATGTGGAGTGTGTCAGTTACTATGCATGAAGCTATTAAGCATGTGTGCTGCAGGTCTAGCTTACCCTTTGCCCTACTTTTGATTACAGCTTTACTTCTGAGAGTTGTTTCTCCTTTTCTCAGTACTCTCTTCTAACCACACGACCCTAGATGTTTCTTTTTGTGAAGGCCAAACTTTATCCCTTTTTAACACAGTCAATAGTATTTCCATACTTACTATGGGTTACAAGTATCTATTTATTTATTTATTCTTCCCTTTTCTGTCTAAAAAATCTAATTATTCCCCCCCCCAAAAAAAAGTTAAATATTTTTGCCTTTTGCTTTTGCTTTGTATTCCAAACACTTAGCACAGTGGTCAGGCAAATAATATGGGTTAAATAAATGTTTGTTGGGTTCTTGATGATTTCTTCCATTATCCATTATAATCATTCTATCTCCATCACCACCACCACCACAATTTTATTCTTTATGTTATTGGCCTCTTTTAGCTAAAGAGGTAAGTTGCCCTTTACATCAATTGTCAATTTCTCCTCATCCTAAGATTTAATTTTCTTTACACAATTCTCATAGGAATGAGTCATGTTTTGAACTCAGTATTCAATATGTGTGTATACACATATATGAACACAATACTTCAGCTGTGGTCTGACCTGATTTTGTCCTTATACAACCCTGAGAGTTAGATGATGCTATAATTGCCATTTTACAGCTGAGGAAACTGAGGCAGATAGGTATTAAGTGACTTGCCCAGGATCACAGCCAGTAAATATGTGAGGCCATATTTGCATCCATATCTTCTTAAAAACAGGCCCAGCTATCTATCCATTGTGCCATCTCAATGCCTCCAACAAATTGCTGTCTAACCATGACTCTGATCTTGTACTTTTGAAGTTTATTGTGTGAACCAAAGTATAAATTTATTTTATGAAAACAAATTTCATCTTATTAGATTCAGCCAAATACTCTAATTGGCCAGTATCATTGAGGATCCTGATTCTTTTATCTAGTTACTAGTCTTATCTAGTCTACTGAGTTTGTGTCACCTGAACATTTGATAAGTATTCTGTCAGGGAGTAGGATCTTGGTGTAGTAAATACACCAATATATAAAAATGTTGGACTTGATGTCAGGAAGACATGGATTTGAATCCTACCTCACATAATTACCAGTTCAGTAATACTGAGCAAGCCCTCTGTTCCTTATCTGTAAAATGAGAGCGGTGGAAGTGATGACTTATAAGATCCCTTCAGCTCTATAACATGAATACTATAACCCATCCATACCCTTCTCTAAGTCATATTTATAAGAGTGGGGTGGTTGATTTTTACTTACTCAAGACATCCCACCTCACTTGAAGTGAACTCAATCAATCAATGTCAGGTTTCAGCCTGAGTGCCAAAATTCTCTGAACTGGAGTGGCATGGATATAAGAACCTGCCATTCTAGCTATATAACATGAAAAGGAGCATGAAGAGGAAAGATAGTCCTTCACTTTGGCACTGGGTGACACCCCCCACTCATCCCATTTTGTTCAGAGCAGAATCTTGCCAGCTTCAAAAGGTATGGAAGATTTTTAATTTCTCAGCAGTGTCCCCAGATAAACTTCTAGCAGCAAGTATTAGGTGGCAAGGGAAGACTAGATATAGATTCATAATTCTATAAGGAACCTAGCAAGAAAGTATACATAGCTAAGGGGAAGTTCTTGAGCAACCTAGGAGCTCAAGCTTGAACACACTTTCACCTGGATTCTGTACTGGTGAGGGGGGTGCGGTGCCATGGATTACATTGTGCCAGATATTCCTACTTTAACATTTCATTAAAGACTTCTTTCTAAAATCTAGTTAACACTGGCTAAAACTGCTATCAAAAGATAATAATGAGGGGAAAGCACAATGGTGGAAGCTTAAATCAATAGATTAGAGAATCACCCCTGACTCCTCAGTGGTTTGCCCCACTTCCCCAGAACCTTGAAAGTAAGATGTAGCTTTGCTCTATGTCTGAGTCTTGCCTTTGAGACTGGGAATTAGGATAAAATTCTTAAGAGCTCACATAAGCTACATATTCCTATATAAAAGTCTAAAGAACTACTCTAGTATAAGGGGTAGGGTTGGGGTGAAAAAAATCTGGGACTTCTAGTAGACTACCTGTTCAATATGAGTTCACAGTGTGCCAAAAATAATTAATGCAATCTTAGGCTGCATTATTTAGAAACATATTAAAGACAATTCAAAAAAGGAACTAGTAAGAAATAAATATTTTTTTTCTAGCCTAAATACTCTCCCAGACTTTTCCATTTAATAAAATGCATAACGGTCAAGAACAAAAGCCAAGGTCCCAGAGGAAGAGATTAAGGGGTAATAACCACACTTTGGACCAAAAAAAAGTACCTCTGGTTTATTTAAGATATTAGGCTTTCTGAGTCCTTGAATGGATGAGAATTATAGCCTGCCTAAAGGCAGTACCCTCTTTCCTAATTCTGAAAAGATTAGGGTATTGATCATAGGAGAGGGGTCCCTATGAATCATTAACGGGAGTCATCAAAGAAGAAACTGAGTAGTTTTAGAAGAAAAATGACTATTGGATGAAGTAGAATTTTAACTCCAGTATGTATTTTAACATATTGTAACCTTTTCCATGTTCAAGTTTCCTATAAATGAAACTTCAAAATGTCCTAGATAAGAAAGATATCAAAAGCTACATGGGGACTATGTCACTGTGCACATTTCTCACTCTAAGCTAGAAATGCTTAGATTTAGAATAATGTTAAATTAATAAAGAACCATTTATGACATATATGACATAACAAAGACCTATTTATTGCCTAAGACATAGAGTACTTTATTGTAACAACAATGTTGCTAGCAGCTGTTGCAGAGGTGAAAGACCAACAGGAAGAGCACAGAGAAGGGTTGCTAGCACAGGTCCTTTGATCTGCTTTTCTAAGGAAAGCAACTTTAAGGGGTTAACAATCTTACTTTAATTAAGCATACATATATCATTCACTTAGTTCAGGGGAAAAAGTCAGCACCTGAGCTTCAGAGCAAATACAAACAGAAACTACAAACAGATCAATAGACAAGCTTTGTCTGATCAAGACATCACATACATAGTTACCAAAAATAGAAGCACCAACATCTGGATTTTCAAAGCTGGGAGGCGGTGGGGGGGGGGGGCACTGCTTCAATGGCTACCCAGAGCCTCGCCACCAATACCCTTTCAATGAGTGTGCCCCCAAAGGCAAAATGCCAAACTCTGAGTTTATATATACTTCTTCAGGATCAAAGGGCATCACAACCATGGGACTCAAACCCACAGCCTTCTCTTGACATAAGCAGGTCATGAAAGACTCCCAATTCAGCCAAAGATTCCTCAGTACTGAGCACTCCAAAATAAAGACAACCGAAGGTCCCACTTTACCTGTGCTATTCAAACAAAGACAAGACTTATTAAAGGCACTTGATTGCCTTAGCAATATTTATTATGGCAATTATGGTGGGACTTTTTGTTGTCTTCTCTTTTGCAGTGCTGAGGTAATCAAGTACCTTTGATGAGTTTTGCTTTTCAAATGTAATGGCAAGCAAAGTGGACTTTTTGTTGCATTTTTTTTTGTTTGTATTGGGACTTTGCTAATTAAAGCATGCCTGTACCTGGGGGTACCAGGAGGAAGCCTGCAATGGCAGCGTGGGAGAAGGACTTACTTGGACACTGTATTGAATAAAGAGATTATAACTTGCTGCGAACTAGGGGTAGGTGGTGTTTGCATTGTAAACAAGTATTTTGGGGAATGATGCTGAATGTTCATAAAACATCAACAATTGATGAGGAGTCCATGAAGACTGGGAAAAACTATTCTCCTCCATGGTGCTTCCTGTAGGAATCTACACATTAAATAATGACCCTCCCCCCAAAAAAGAATAATACATAGACTCTTCCTGCATGATCATATCAATCTTTCATGTTATTCAACACATCACATATATTTTGATCTGTGTTTGTTGAATTGAATTAAACTCAAGAATGAGGAGATCCATAGAATATCAGAGATCATAGATGAGTTGAAAGCACAAAAAGGCACTGGATAGGCCCTGTGATAAGAGTGACAGATGATATGAAGACTAGCCTAATATAGAATTGAGACTACAGTACCCAAATGACTTAACAGGACATCAAAAATAGAAGTCACAAGAGGGGACAGGTTAGTCTGTCTATGCACAAGAAGACCACTCTGAACAACTTCAGTGATCTCACCATTGGGTTAGGCCTTGTCAATTGGGCCCAAAAAGCATGCTTTAAGATCTAAGCAAGATAATCTTAGGGGGAAAAATTATGTCTCAGGTTTCTATATTAATCTTTTCTAAATAATAGATTGCTGTGTAAGTTATTGCTAAGCTGTGTGTGTTTCTGTACCATCAATTAGGTTACTGCTTCAGAAATCGTGGGTTTTATTTCTCTTGCTTTTCACAAAGCACTTAGCTAAATGTCCTTCATGTTTTTTAGGCCCACCCATATTTTAATAGAGTTCCTATTTGGTAATACATTATGATTTTCATGGTGGTTTGGAGCATTGAAATCATAGCTGAAAATATATATCTATATACGATATATATAGATATATATTTAAGTTAGATTCTATCACTTGCAAAATACTTCAGATATCATAGAGGTAGTATGCTTAAAAGTACTCAAAAGTTTGGGAAATTATTCAGAAAAGAAAACAGTATCTTTGTCTAATACTCAAATGAATACGGGTTTGGAAAAGAAACAAACACTTGTGGCAAACTCTGTAGTTTTGTAATTAATCTCTCTAAGAAACTGTCTTTTTGTAGCCATTGTGGAACCGGATAATATACTTTCATCCTATTGTCCTAAAATTGATGGGATGACATAATTCTAAACCTTTGAGATTTCAAAGGCAAGTAGGCAAGATGAAAATATATATATGTATACATATATGTATATATATACACATATATCACATGTATAACATATGTATAAGATATATGTATTATATATAATATATGTATATATCATGTTATTTTATGTTTTCTATGTGTATTTCTATAAACACACATATCTTCTTTCCTAACAACTTGCCTTTAGATATCAAAGACTCAGAATCTTATATTAGAATAATATGATATATACATGTAGAATACATGCACATATAAAATATTATATACCTTTTTCCCCAACAAAATCACAAACATCTCATGATTACATAAAGTTATAATATATTGAACTTTAGAAAGTTATTATAGACCTGCCATGAGATATTTTTTTATTCAGCAAAACATTGTGTATTTTAATGAGAGCCCATGATGCATTAATTTGTATTTCAGCCCTCTGGAATAGGCAACCTTTATCTTCATGCTACCAAAACTCCAAGTTCAGCTGAATCTATTTTATTTCTTAAATGGTTTTTTGATTTGTTTTCCTTTAGATGAATGGGGGAATGCTGAGCTGTCATTAATGCTAGCATTCATAAACATTAGTTATTATAATTTACCATTTCCCAACTGGGCAAGTCCACATTTCCAATGGTCACCCAATTAATGAATATCTAATAGACCTATCTACAAATCTTACAAAGCAATACTTTCACTAAATAAATTGAGCTAAACCTTGCAAAAAAAAAGTGATATAGGACTGTGGAGGTACAATTAAGTATACAGAGGAATAGCTGCTCTCTAAGGTCCTAAGGTTAATCAATAATTAGTTTTTCTCCTGAAATTGTTAGGTTATTATGGGCATCAGACAATATTTCTGAATCCAAAAAGATTTCTTTTTTTTGGATCAGAACGGCAAATCAGGAGCAATCCAAAGCTTCCTTGCCTAATAAATTTCCCAAAGTATCCCAAGATTAAAAATAATCAAGTCAAATAAACCATCAAGAACTAGTTATTTTGTAACATATTAATGTATCAATGATAACAAAAATGGAGAGCATACTAATAAATAGTTTATGTCTCTCTGATTTAAATGTAGGCTGTAATAGTATTTTATTTTATAAATCATTTTAGAGTAAAAAGAGGAAATCAAGTGACCTGATTGGCTTATAAGAATTCTAAGCTGAGACTCTGGACATTCGTGGCCTGGAATTTACAAGTCTCATTGCTTAATTAATGGTAAGAATTCTGAACACAGTTACTATAATCAGCACAATTCATGTGGGCTCAGTATTTCTGAGTCTCATCAGTTAGTGAGGTAGACAGAAGGAACTGAATACTCTGATAGACTAATAAGAATTCCAAAAGTAGGGACTCTAATATAGTACAATTCAGAGCGCTCAAAATATATGATTAGCATATGCTATGTAAATAGATTTTTTAAACACAATTTTCTAGCCTTCATTCTATCATTTGATTTTAGAGCCAGAAAAAAAAAAACTATTAAATTATTGGTGTAGTCTCTCTCTGACAGTGGGGGAGGGGTTTGGGAGAAGGGAGATGTCTATAAAAGTAATTTTAACTTCTTGCTTCCTGTTTGCAAGAGCACAGTTCTTCCTTCCTGCATATTCAGTGAACCAGACACACCTCTAATAACATGCTAAATAGAAATAGATGTGAGAAAGGGTAGGAGGAGTTCTTATTGATTCATTTCCTTTGTGATCACAGATAATCCAACAATCAAAGCATTAAATCCTCCCAATCTAATTATAAGCAGCACCAAAATAGAGGGGGAAAATGAATGAGTGAGCCATAAATGTTGGCATCTTAACATTTTGAGCTGGAAGAAAGATTTTCTAGTTTAAAACTGTCATTCTACACATAAGGAATCTAAGGTCCTGGGATATTCAATAACTTGCCCAAAGCCAAGAAAATAAAATATCAGAGCTAATTTTTTTTTATGAGCTCAGATGTTAAATTTTTACTAGTTACAGCCCTCATCACATGAAGAGGTTCACCACAATGTAAAAACAACACAAACTGTTTCATCTATTATATTTAACCAAGTCAAATGACCACTGCTCAACTCATAACATGTGTCTGAAAAACAAACAAACAAAAAAAATCTCATGACTTCTTTGAGCCCCCAGCAGTGTGCTGGAGATGACAGTACTGGTTTAAGTACGGACCTGAGCCTCCAGAAAAGGGATGTCCATAGCTCTTTATGTCTTCAAATTGGAGATCCTAGGCAATGAGCTCTTCTTCAACATCACTGATAATCAGCTCTGATTCTGTCTGTGGGCATGGCCATTGCTGTTCCTGTCATCTGCTCCTGTATCACTTGAGACTGTTCTGCAGCATTATCTTGGCCAGGAAGCTGGGAATAAATGCTTTGCAGTCCAAACAATTAACAATTACCAGGATGCAGAACTGACCCAGGATGCATCTAAAGTGAGCAATTCAATTCCTTGCTGTAGCATAGGTTTAAATCAGAGGGTGAGAGAAAATGGGATCTTGGCTCTAACAAATCCTGCATGTTGATCCATCCACCAACAATAATCATAGGAAGTATGTTTGTTACATTTCCTTTCATCAAGTCTGTGAACATGGTAGTAGGATCCATCATAGGAGATGGAGGCATACTACCTTCCTGTTTGTGGTTTTTTGTTTGTTTTTAATCCCTTTTCAGGGGTTGTTGAAATAATATTTTTGTGTCAAGAAAGACTGGGAATGTATTTTCCATTTTTCCCAAGGACTCTACTTCAAATGAAGAGCTGACTGTTGGACATGTGCTCCTGGGTGACCTTCTAGTAGCTCTGCAGCAGGATGGCCACATAGTGGCAGATCATGCCCATGAAGAAGGTGACGAAGTCGATGGCCAGGACCACCCAGAGGCAGACCTTGGAGTCCAACAGCATTTCTGGCTCCGCCCTTATGGACACGGAGGGATGCCCACGGGGTACTTCTAAGACTTCTGAGTCACCTTCTCAGCAAGGACACAGTAAAGACCTTGGCTCTGTGACCTCACCATCCCGGGTTCCCTCTGCCACTGCCCTCCTTCAGCAGGCTGGCTCCCTTGCGCTCTCCTCAGGGGCTGTGTTCTGCCTGATATTTCAATTAAGGTTTTGGATATCAAAGTAAGAACATAAGTACAGTGGGGAGACTGGGCTTTTGTAATGAGTATAATGAAATTAAGAAGACACTAAAAACCTTGGTATTCCAACAAGAATATACAACTTAACTTTGCATCTACTTAGCAAAACTTATTTAAAATAGCACATCAGCACCATGCCCACTCCTCAAGAGAACTCTTTACTAGTAATTCACTTCCTCCTCTTCCCCCACCCAGTGGTTTCGGTGCCCCAAGCTGTGAGATCCCAGGAATTCTGTCTCTCCACAACAGAGTGTTGTCAGAGAGTCTCTCACTCCATGGGTCTTGTGTCCTGAGTTACCAAGTGTCTGCTTCTTTCCACTCCTCATCTGAATGTTATAAAAATTAAATTTGAGTGCATAAAATTTCTTGTACTCAAGCAACATGTTGTAATAAATAGAAAACTAGTCTCAGACCCAACAAGGTCTGGGTTGAAATCTTGACTCTAATATCTACTGGTTGTGCAAGTTATTTAATCTTTCAGTTCTCTAGGCAACTGTCTAAAACTATAAGTTTATAGAGCAGGTGCTGACCTCTCAGGGAGGGGGTTTCCTCCTCTGGGAGTTCCCTATAATAATGAAATCCTAATCTAGTCCCCATTTCCATCCCTTTCAATTAATCAATTGCATTTGCTGAGTATCTGATGTATGCAGAACTCTCACAACCAGTAGGATTGAAGATAAAAGAAACAATAAACTCCTTTTTGTTAAAACAAAACAAAAACTCTCAATTTATTTGAGGGAGTCAAAGCACCCTTTAAAGGACTGCTCTCGTGGGGGAAATGTGAAGCAAATTTACCTTCCTTATGCCTTCTCATCAAAAGAAGGTGGAAAGAGAACTTTATAACAAGTTTGAGGTCACAGGGGAGTCCCTTGAGTATGGAGCAGAGGTCCCAAAGAGCACAATGAAATGGATTAAAAGATAAATAGCTAGGCTGTGGGCATCTGGCAGTGGGGTAAGGGAGGTAGGAGGGCAGGCAATGTGGTGGCATGAGACTGAGGAGCTCCGGGAAGTCATTTTAACTCTGGAACTAGGTAGTCTAGGAATGATGGGTCTATAGTTTAAATGTAAGGTTAGATGACTGAACTTGGAAGGAACAGAATCAATATTTTCATGATGGGCTTCATCAATACAAAGGACAGGTATGAAAATTTCCAGGTACATTTGGATATACTGATAGAATGAAACATGCTTACATCAGTTGTCACCTCTTTTTTCCTTCTGTTTCTTGATGGCAGGTCTACCACTTCCTGGACAGGAGCATGGATAGAAAGAGATGAGAAAAGGGACTTCCTTTATGAAGATGTCCTATGCAATTTCACTTCCAGCTGGCCTTTCATCCCTTAATGGCCAAATTGAGGCTTCCAGGTTTCTAGGATTCCTGGCAAAAAAGGTTTTTTTTATAATTTCTTTCCCTTGACCAATCATTTCACAAATTCTATCACTTATTGCCAATTCAACCTCTATGCCAGACCTGCACCACTTGGCAGTAGGCTGGGGACCATAATTAAAGTAGGCTAAACTTCTTCAGGCTGCAGATAGGTTAAACTCGAGACAGACTAAAGATGGTTGGTTGCTACAGGGACACATGACAAACAAGAGAGTGCCCAGTGGCGACACTACATTTTTCATGGGCTGCCTGAAATCCATTGGCAGGCTGCAAGTGCCCCAAAAGCCATATGTTGTGGAGGCCTGCTCTATGCTATCTCTTAAATCCATTTTCTCCTTTCTGCCAACTCTTAAACTGTCCCATTTCTGGTCCTCACATCTTAGTTTCTAGAACTGTGGTCTCTACTATTGCTTTCCTAATGAGTAAAAACAAATAAAACAAAAATACAAAAGGCACTGGGGAAAAGGGAACATACATTTCTTAAATACCTAATATATATCAGGTACTGTGCTAAACAATACACGGATAGTATCAAATTCGATCCTTGCAACAATACTGGGAAATAGGTGATATTATTATCCCCATTTTATAGTTGAGGAAACTGAGTCAAACAGAGGTGACATGACTTTCAGAAGGTCACATGGGTTTTCAAATCTAACAGCAGATTTGAACTCAGATCTTCCTGATTCAAGGGCCATCATTTTATTCACTGTGCCACCTAGTTGCCTAAATAACATACTCTCAATATACATATATTTATTAAAAAAAAAACTTACTCCCGATACATGCACACTTATTGAATTAAGTATGAACTCCCATTTCACGTCTAAAGGTGTTCATAGGTTTCACCTCATAGCTTGCTTAACTGGTTAAGAAGACAAAATATGGGAAAAATCAAGATTGCAGGAAGATAGGCACACTAGTGCCTTTTTGGTAGAGCTTTGCATCAGTACAATCATTTTGGAAAGAAACGTGGGATTATATAAATAAATTCTACAAGTTGATCATAGACCCTTTGGCGCAGTGATTCCACTACTATATCCGTGCCCTACAGAGTCCGTTGATTAAAAAAAAAAAAGGTCCCCATATACACCTAAATTATTTATAGCAGCACTTTTTGATAGCAAAGAAGTGGAAACAAAGTAGATACTCACTGGTTGGGGAATGGCTGAACAAACTGAGTTATATAAATTTAGTGGTTTTCCCCCGGCCCGAGACTTGCACTTTGAGATACCTGTAGAGTCAAAACCTTTTCTCTGCTCAGAGCAGAAGTCACAGTTTAAAAGAAGCCCCAAAGGGAAGGTCAGTTCTATCTCCATCTTTCTCTCCAGGTACCTATCTAGCACCCATGTCATGTATCAAGAATAGCCAAATGGCTACTTTAGCTGAACCATACTATATGGCATCTCTGGTAAAATGTAATAAAGCTGGAAAGGTTGGTTGAGACCGTGGGTTATTTTGTTTCATTTTTGTTTTTTCACATATATTTTATTGATATATTTTGCTTCTTTACATCATTAAATTATCCCCCAATATGTCTCCCTCTCCCAAAGAGCCATAGAGCTGAGTGTACTGGAAACCACTGCTAGACTTTCTGATTCCATTTGTGTCAATGCTTTTATACAAGACTCATGAAATCTCTCAGTCAGCTGAAACAGACGTCTTATTTGGCATTATTTCAATTTATCAAATGGCTTTCAAAGACGTTTCACACTAAGTTGAAGGACTATGAGTGAGATTGATTGATTGGGTATCTTGTCACATACTTTAAGTGGGATGGAACTGAGCAAAATCAGTCACTGCACTCTCACACCTGGAATGCACATCGTCCTTATGAACAGCTCTAAGAAACCCCAATTCCCTTTAAGGTTTATCTCAAGTGACACTTTCTTTACAAACCCTTTACGGATTTCCAACTTTTCTCCCCCTCACTAGTATCTTCTCTTGTAAATGAACTTTTATCTAGTTTGTAGCTATTTTGAATATGTGTGCATATGTGTAATATTACTCCTAAGTAGGCCAGTGAAGTACACACATATACACATATGACTGTGTATAGATAGATATACAGTTATCCTTTCCCCATCATGACTTTCTCCCATCATGGTTTCTGTAGATCCCTGGTCTGCATGAGAAATTATATGAGAATTTTGGGGGAGTTTTGCAGAAGCCGCAGATGACACACAAAAGCCAGCAGATGACACAAAAAAATTTAGAAACTCAGAAACGCACAAAATATATGTATAGTATTATATAAAATGAACAAATTTTATCTTTTAATACCATAATAATTCAAACATCTTCTCTGGTACAAAAGGAGGGCCAACACATTTTAAACTGAACTCCCAGTTCCTGAAGTTGCCATAACCCCAACCCCCATGATGTGGAAGGGATAACTTTAAATGATATAAGTGATAGATTAAAAAAAAAGTATGCAATATACGTGTGTATGCATACACACACACACACACACACACACACACACACACACAAACACACATATAGACTCCCCCAGATTGATGGCCAGCTCCTTCAAGGAAAAGATTGTTTCACTTTGGCTTTGTATCCCCAGCACCAGTAGTACCTGGTACATAGTAATTGCTTAATGCTGATTGGTTGATTTATATGTAAGCCCAACAGCATTAATATAGTATGTGCATTGTTAAACCTGAATGAAAAATTTAAAAAGAGATAAATATGACATATAATTTTTAATAATTTACTTTATATATCTTTAAAATCAATAATGGTTTGGGGTTAGCTATTGAGCCTATAGATAGAAGTCTTCAGGTCAACCCCTTCCCTAACCTTAATTTTTTTTTTTCCCATTTACTCTCCTCTCCTCCCTTTTCCCTCCCCTTCCCTGCTCCTCCCTTTCTCTCCCCTCTCCCTCTTTCTTCTCCCCTCCCCTCCCCTTCTCTTCCCTTCCTCTCTCTTTCTTTTTCTTGACAGATTCAAGGAATTTAAAATGTAGGTGTTTCTTCTGGGGTGAGTGTGGAAGAAGTGGGAACAAGATCCACAGTGACAGAGAGATCTGGTGTCAGGGGATGAGGCAAAGAGGGGAAATATTACCTAACTGGAGAAAAACAACCAGCTTACGTTAAGGAAAGGCGAGGGAAAATGAGCCACAGAGATAGGCACTCACTGTAAGCATGCTACTCCTCTTATTTCTAATTTTTAATTTGCCCAATTCAAAGGATCATCTTGTGCATTCCCTGGTTGTTATATGGGCATCCTACTTGGAAGACCATTGTCCTACACTATCATCTGATCTTGATAATTGGTACCGACTCCAGGATTTCACCTTTCTAAGTCAGCCTACACACTGCCACCCACATAATCTTCCCAAGTCATCACTCAGGTCAAGTAATTCAGAAACTCAACCTTTAGCAGACAATAGTCCTCTTCTCCCTATTGTCACTGAAATAAAGTGTCAAATCCTGAACCTGCTATTTAAATCTATATTCCTTTATTCATCTTCTCTCTATATATTCTACTTACAAACTGGAATATTCAACCTCCTTTCTTTTCATACTTCTGTCTTTACCTCTATGCCTTTGTTCACAGGGTCTCCTAGCCTTGAACTCTCTCCAATTTAAGCATGGTCTCTCCATCAGTTATTTAAGCACATCTCTTTCACATCTTTTATAACATAAACTATCTATAGAACATAAATTCCTGGAGAATAGTATCAGTGTTGGAGTTATAGTAGTATTCCAAGAAGACTGAGCACAGTGGTTTCCTCAGAGTAGGTATTTTATAAATATTTGCTGAGTTGAATTCAATTTATTGCAGTTACTTAATCTCTCTGTGCCCTTTTTTTCTCTCTACTTCTCTCTAATAGAAAAGGTTTTAGTACCTTATCTACCTACCTCTTGGGATATGGTTGGTGTGTGTGTGTGTGTGTGTGTGTGTGTGTGTGTGTGTGTCCATGTGTGTTGGGAAGATCAATGAGAAACCATCTTGGAAAACAAATAGTATACATGTAAGCTATTATCAACATTATTGCTCTAAGTAGGCCAGTGAAGTAGTGAATGCAAATATAAATGGCTAGATATCCCACACACTTCACTGGCCTCCATCCAATAGCAAGAGATCTAGACAAAAGTATACAAAACGTCAATTGGACTTCCTATGGAGGATTTTTTGGAGAGCATGAACAAGCTTGGCAACAAATAAGAAGAGGTATATAAATGCTGGTCTATATCATTAGACTGAATGGCCACATCCATGAGATATACATTGACAATAATAATACAAGATATGAGGTGATATAACATAAAATAACATAAACATAATATAATATAATGTAATGTGGGACTACATAGTTGGACCACCATAAAATAACTGACAACTTTAGTTTGGAGACAATATTTGGATTACAGAGTTCTTATGAATTTTGGTAACAAAACTGAAGTAATTCACGTAAGAACCTTGAATATGAACTTAAGAGTCTTAGGTTTGAATCTTGCTCCATTATGTAATATCCGAGTGACCATGAATAAGTGACTTTTAGTTTCTTAAGTTTTAGGTTCCTCAATTTAATTTAAATTTAATGAATGTTTATTGAAAAACAGATACACTAATACCTCAGGGTTGCCATGAGAAAAGTGGTTTGGAAATTTCAGAGCCCTATCATCCAATAGATTTAATTTTAAACTTTCACTACATTCCTATTTTGATGCCTCTCCATGGCATGGAGGTGAAACTGAGTAAGTTTTAGGGCTGTACTAATAGAACACAGGTTCCACCATATCTTATTCAAGCTTGAAAAGCTTTGTGTATAGGCTTGAAAATGGCCTAGGACTACTCTTGCCAAGTTCTGAAAGACTCAGTACCAGAAAGTAGGTCACTGGGTGCCTCCCCTCTCCATCTGCACTTACTCCTCCTCCTCCTCCTCCTCCTCCTCCTCCTCCTCCTCCTCCTCCTCATCCACCTCCTCCTCCTCCTCCTCCTTCCCCTCCATTTCATCCCCTTCCTCCTCTTCATCTTTCTCCTCCTTCTCTTCCTCCTCCTCCTTCTTCTTCTTCACCCCAGGATGACACAGTCTAGCAATGAATGCATAGAAGGCTTGTAATCTGCATGAGCAGAGGAAGTTCTGAAGAGATGATGGATCCTTGAAGTTCCATTATATAATACCTCAATGCAGACTCCAACCCCTTTTCTAACTCTCATGCTCCTCCCTCTATGCAAACATCTCTCCTCTTAATCAAAATCCTTGCTCTACTTTTCTAAAAACCTAGTTTTTCTACACAATGTCCAATAGCCACCAAAAAGATCAACATACTGCTGCATTTCAAACCTTAAAAATGGCAGATGGCAAAATGAGAAAGAAACAACAGCTCTGAATTTGGGGTCAAAACTCTTTAGATCAATTCCCCATTCTGCTAATTACTACTTGTGTGATGTTAACTAAGTCCTTTAGAGCACTGGATTTGGAGTGAGTAAAACCTGCATTTAAATCCTGCCACAGATACTCTCTATCTGTCCAACCTTGGGCAAATCGCTGAGCTTCTCATCCTGTTTCTTCACTTGTAAAATAGGGTTAATAACCAAAACCACCTCATAGGGTTGTTGTGAGGATCAAACTACACTACATAAATACAGAGCTTTAGAAAATTTAAGAGTTGTGTAAATTCTATTATTATTGTTTTTGTTGTTAATATTATTAAAAATGAGGGAGTCAGACTAGATCGATCAAGCAATCTTCAACATTTATTAAGCTACTAGTATGTACCAGACACTATACTAGGCACTTAAATCCCTGCCCTCTGAGTGCCTATATTCTAACTATAGTGACAACACATAGATATATGGGATATACACAGCACATACAAAACAGATATAGAATATATGTAGAGGGAAAGGCACTTGAAGGTCAGGGTGAGGTGAGGCAAGAAGGGGCATCTCAGTCCCTTTCAAGAATTCCTTCTAATGCTAAATCTATGATTTTTCTCAAGGCCAGCTCACCTAGTTCCACCTCACATGGTTAACAGTTGATTCAAAACTTGCAGGGAAATACATTATAGACCATGGCTTTCAAAGTTAACCTTAAGCTTCTAAAGCTATTTATATTCTATAGAAAATGGGAAAAAAACAAGTTTTTGAATCAAAATGGGACCAAAGTAATACAAAGACAACAGCAGGTTGTGCTTAGAATACAGTATTTCTTGAGGCTCAGGCCATAGATTTCAGCACAATCTACTTTTCCTTTAAACAATTTATTTCTGCCACCACTCTGATTTGAGCTTCAGACTCTGAAAGCTAATTAAAGTCATATTGAATGGTTTAGGCCAAACCTAAACAGTGATGAATTTTCAAGCTGTTTTTGTGTTTCAGGGTCTAAAAGTTTCCAGCAAGAGACAACATCATAAGCCAAGCTTTGCCTTTGCTTTGCTTTTCCATTTCGGTCTCATCACACATGCTGTCGGCAAAAATACTGAGAATACAAAGTCAGGAACTTATATATAGATAAAATAAAATGCCCAACTTTTCTGCAAACTGCACTGAAATCTGAAGGAGAGTACCATTTCTTACATGAATTAAACAGGAAGGTCTTAAATAAAGCCCGCCAGGCTAGTACAGTAGCTGCTTTGTTGAAAATCTACCAGGAAAATGTGTCCCATTCATTTGTCATAGAGTAGGTTTCTGAATCTGTTACCTAAGTCCCCAGGCAGAGCAATAACTAGCTGATGGTTGGGACTGGGAACAGGGGAACTATGGCTTCTCATGAAGGAATACACTTCTCTGGCATGTTTCTTCCCCAAGGGGTCTGCTTCCTCCCCATAGCATCCTCTCTCAATCAACAAGCATTTATTCAATGTCTACCATCTGTACGGCACGGCACTGTATTAGGTGCTAGAGTTTTGTTTGTTTCTTTTTATTTTACTAAGAGAGGGAACAAAAAGGTTCCTACTCTCAAGAGGCTTGCATTCTATTTGGAGAAACTGTATGTATGCATGCATGCATCCATGTATCTATGTGCATATATGTAGACAGAGTAATAGGCATATGTATACATACATGTATATGTGTGCATGCATGTACATATATGTATGTGTGTATAAATATCAATCCAATCTAATAAATATGTATTAAGTACCTACTATATGCCACATACTGTGCTAAGCACTGGGGATACAATGAAAAAAAATAATAATAATAATACAAGACAATCCTTACCCTCAAGGAACTTACAATCTAATGGGAGGAAACAACACACAAAAGGAGGCAGGAAGAGGGGGAGGGGAAGACCAGAGGGCATCTTGTTCAAGGTAGTGGAAACCAGATTGAGCAGCAGATACAGAGTGGAGTGAGCTGAAAAGTCAAGTTTCTGGTCTCTATAAAAGAAGGCATTTGGAGGAGTTTGGTAGCTATCCTCCAGCCCTTTGATCAGAAGAGATTAGGAGGCTAAGGGAAGTCAGCCGAGGACTGAGGTAGAAACATTTATTAGCTGGAACTATGTGTTAAACCTGTACTACGTACTGGATATAAAGACAAATATAAAACAGTTCATATCCTCAAGAAACTTCCATTCTGTTGAAATACATAATAATCTGTGGAGCCACTTGCAATTTATGGGAATCAGAAAGGACTGATATAAGAGGTGGAGACTGCTGCTGCTGCTGCTGCTTTTCCTTTGTTCTCGAAGAGGACCATGACATCAGGGAGGTGATGCCATGACACGTAAGTGAATTGGATTTGAGGGAGGGAGGGCTGTGCAAAGCCACCTGCCTCATTTTCACCTCCAGAGCTATCTGGTCCAATAGCAAGATATAGATAAGGACAACTGGGATGGCCCAGGATGCAGTGGGGAACCTTGGCCTTTTCAAGCTTAGGGCTTCAACAGGTCTCAGTTTGACTGAGGCAATGCCTATTCACTAATTAAGGCTTAATAAGAAATCAGGCAAAGAATGACCCCTTTAAAAAATAGATCTAGGAGGGGAGGACCCTCAGGGTTTCTGCACAAAACAGAAACACTTCTTATTTGTACTCATTCTGAGCCAAATTGAATCCAGCTTCTTACCTTATTATCCCACTGAAGTTGCTCTCCAAAATCACTAATGGTGGAGATTGGTAGGAGCATTGAAGGAACCTTCAGCTGATACAAGGTAGAGGGAAGGAGGGATGCTGTCTCTTCAGGCACAGTTGACTGCCTATTCAAAGACACAGAGATAAAAGATCGAATATTTCATGTGAATAACAGCAGGTCAGACCATAGAAGATATGAAGGGGAGTGGTAAGCAGGGAAAGGAGGATGGAATATTTATCTTCAAATTTTTACATATATACATAAGATGAAAATCTTGTGTTTTCTGAATTCTGGAGGCAAAAACCTGTGAGATAATTCATATTTTGACTCAGCAGCTAATTTCATTAATCTACAAACACACTGAATTTTAGATTTCTTCATAGATAATTTGCTTAAAGTATCTGTGGTATAGATCACTAATTTTTGTCCAGGCAAAAATTAAAAATGAAAATTTAAAAGCTCTAATAAAAATCTAATTGAATTATGTTCTTAGCAAGGCAAAAGAGATTCCATTTTTTTACTACACTTAGTGAAATGAGGCTCCCATTGCTCATTTAAGTCTTTATCATCTTTCAATTTAGATGTAATAGAACATCAGTAACTCTTCACTAATTTTGTATTTAAAAAAAAACACTCTGTGCTTAACAAGATACAACTAGCATTTAGATCAAAAACCCATAGAAACAGTATACAAAGAGAGGAATCATACAGGGGCCATTCAGGCCATACATTTTGTTTCTTGGTAGAAACCAATTTTGTATTTTTAGATGTGTATCATTCATAAATTCCTTAATTCACTTATTCATTAATTTATTTAATCGATATTTTGTTGGGTATCTACTATGTGAAGGATATTGTGCTGAATACTGGGGAAGATTCAAGGATATTTATGACATTGTCTTTAGCTTATAATCCAGTAAAGGACATGATGTGCAAAACTAACTACTGAGTGAGATAGCGAGGGGATAAAATGTGAAGACTTCACCGGGAATGCTACATATATCTATATCTAAAACGCTTGAGAATCAATATTCAGAGAAAAGGGAAATGGGTAAGTTTGAGTCTATGAGAACTTGATTACTCAGCCTTTAGGAATATTTCCTTCCCTGAAGTTCCTGTTCTTCCTTCTGGTTCTGGTCTAGAGATTTGCCATATGAGAATAAGGTCACTGTGACCCACTTTTCTTTTACTGTAAGAGAAAGGAGAGGGTCTCCCCCTCTCCTTACCTTATTCTTTTTCTTTAGATTTATGGATGCCACCTCAGCAATAATCATTAACCATGGAAAGTGGGTGTTAGATTGTCTGTGTTTGGTTTCCTGGTTCCTTGTCCAGCTTTTCACATTCAGATTGTAAGCCCCTCTCCCAGCCAATGTTGAGGAGGGACAGAGGTGGGCGAGATTTTCTTGTGTTAGGGGTATATTTATTGGTGCTTTGTTCCTTGTGTTTTGCCTCCTTTTGCTAGCCCCATTCTGGCAGAGGATGCCCTTTTCTAGTGAGAACTGAATAAAATTTTATTTCTGCTCCCACCTTGAGATGGCTCTTTATTAAAAATTACTTTCTTTTTATAATTGGTTTACACCCCACACACTATAATGCAGGATATTATTTGCATTTTTTTTGTTTTGTTTTTGGAGGGAGGGAGGCAGGGCAATTGGGGTAAAGTGACTTGCCCAAGGTCACACAGCTAGTAAATGTGTCAAGTATCTGAGATTGGATTTGGACTCAGGTCCTCCTGACTCCAGGGCTGTTGTTCTACTCACTTTGCCACCTAGCTGTGGCAATGCAGCATATTATAATACAAAATATTAATATAAGATAGAATGCGAATTAGGGAAGGGGTAAGGATCTGGGACTTAAGTTCCTTCATAATTTTATTCCTGTCTACCATTACCATCTGATTTCACGTTATTTTCTTTCACTTAACTTCCATTCTAGGCAAATGGGTTTCCATTCAAGCTTTTTCCCGTAGATGGAATTTCATTGTCCTTTCCAAGCCTTTTTGCTTATGTTACTAGAATATACTCCGTGTTCAACTTTGCCTCTTGGCATCAATATCTCTTTAAGAAACAATTTTGTTTCATTTCCTATATAGCTCTTTTCCTTGAATTTCCCCTTCCTCCAAACCCCTCCTCTGAGAGGTAACTCTTTTCTCTTCAAAATCCTTTCCTACTATAATGTTTGTATTGTATACACATATACCCATCTCCATGCCATGCCATATTGTTGGGTCATTGTGATTTTTATTATTGCTGTTGTTGCTATTCCTTGTTTTTATTTTGATGTAGTCAGCACCCAACCTAATGCACGGTTGGGTCTAATTGAATTGAAAAACATTGCATTTCTACTGGGCCATGAAATAATAATTGACTAGGTGAAGGGAAACATCATTCCAGATGGGAATAGCAGACAGCAGGTGTCCTGAAGGTGGTGATCACAACTCATATTCATGAAACAGAAAGTAGTCCAATCTGGATTCAGGATAGAATATTTAAAGGGTAACAGTGATAAGTAAAACTGAAAAGGTAGATTGGGAACAAATCGAGAGAGCCTTGGATTCCAGACTGTGAAGTTTGTATTTTATTCAGTTGGTAAATGGGAGCTACTAATATTTTTTTAAATAGCTAGCACTTTATGGTTTTCAAAGCACCTTACAAATATTATTTCATTTTATCCTCATAACAGCTCTGGCATGTAGGTGCTTATTATTATCACTATTTTATAGATGTGGGCACTGAGGTAGATAGAAGTTAAGTGACTTACCCATGATTACACAGCTCATAAGTGTCTGAGGCTTGATTTGAACTCATATCTTCCTGTCTCTAGGTATAGTACTCTATTAGCTAACTCTATTAGCTTTCTCTAGTAGTAATAGTAGTAGTAGTACTAGTAGTAGAACTAGTAGTACTAGTAGTAGTAGCAGTAGTTGTAGGAGTAGTAGCAGTAGTAGTAGTAGTAGTAGTAGTAGTGGTAGTAGTAGTAGTAGTAGTAGTAGTAGTAGTAGTAGTAGTAGCATATTGGAAGAATTTTAAAATTACTACTTTGTGTCATGAGGATAAATTTAGCAGGGATGTTTTTTAAAAAAGGATGCTCAGGGAAGAGACTAGATGTGGCAAGACTGGTTAGAAGGCTACTGCTGTAATCCAGGCAATACAGAATAAGGGTCTGAACTTGAGTGGTGACAGTGGGAATGAAAAGAAGTGAATAGATGAAAGAGATATCAAGGAGGTAGCAAGAATGTTACTCACTAAGTGATCAGATATAGGGAGTTAGGGGGAGGGAGGACTCAAAACCTTGGAGATTTAAAGCATGGGTGACTGATTCATTTAAAAATCAGAAATTTCTACTACCAGAGAGGAGGGAAATAAAAATGCTAATGTATTTTTTAAAAAAGGTTAATAGTTGCCTAAGTGGTCCATAAAACAGAAACTTAAACATAGCAACTTGCAAAATTTAATGAGAGGGCAAATACAAGTTCACCTTGTCTTTTCATCTTCCCTAGCTCTCTCCTCTGGAGACCTCTAAGTGTCTGTAGATGATTATATTGGCTCCAGGATTAGGTGACGTATGCCTGGAGCTGATTAAATGGTTTAACATTTATGCACTTGGGGGTTCCCATGGCATAGTGAGTACAGACTTCATTTCAAGAGCAAGGCTTGTGCCTTCTGCTAGTGGGGCCATGAGAGTAGCTATCCATTCCTAAGATTCATCTATCATTTTTATATTTGAATAAAGCATGCCTACTGCTTGATGTAAGTCATAGGCTATAGATGGTAGCAGAGCTACTGGTCCTCACTAGCACCAACCAAAGTAATAAACTAGAAAATTAATCAAGAAGACACCATAACCAGAGTAAGTGGTTCACTTATTTTATTTTATAATTTGTTTCAATCTATAACCAAAATAGTTTATGGATAGAAAAAAAACCTGTTTTTTCTTTCCTAATAGAAAATAATATTCCAAATGTCTTACTAAAATAAAGGTATATTTTTTAATACAACACTATTTCACTGATATTATATAGGTACTATCTATGAAACTCCACAGCTTCAAAAGAACTGAAGTTGAACATCACTCAATAGGGAATAGTGCAGTACTTGGTGGGTACAAAGAATCATGAAGAATAGTTATAAAGGACTCCATGAAATAAACGTATAATCTAAAACGAAAATGGACTGGTTCTGAGGGAAGAGTGAGGTGTAATTCATCTATAGCCTTTGTGTTCCATTGATGCCCTTATAATTTTAGGAGACTTAAAGTAAGAGCCTTAGAATGTTGGGTGGACTTGCCTATTATTATTATTATTATTATTATTATTATTGGAGGATTTGGACAAGAGTCACACAAGTTGGACAGGCATGGCTGAGTTGTGATCTCCATTACTGGAGGGAGTACCTAAATGGATGAGAACATGGATATACTGTTGTACTACAGTAATGAAGAATTAGTCTTGACAAAGTTTATATTAGAGATAGTTGTAAAGGAAACACAGATGATTGAAGTCTTACATAGAATTACAAAGTGCAAGGAGGTAGAGATTAGGAGTAATTTCTGATAGGTATAGCATTGTACATTAGTGTTGGAACAAATCCGGTTCAAGTTTTATTTGCTTATTTATCTGGCCCTACATGTTTATCTTATTGTATTCTTTCTGTTCCTTAGTGGAGTTGTTCCAAATTTGGTTTCAGAGGAGAACTTCATAAGATGATAAGTGTTTAAGTGTGTATATAATAACAAATATCAAGTACATGTTTAGAGAGATTCATAGATCAGGTAGAAATAATTATTTCCAATTTCATCTCTACAATTACTTGATGCTAAGTATCTTAAAAAGTATATCATTTTATGTATATTAAAAAGTATCGAGGGGGCCAAGCCAAGATGGCAGCTGGAAAGCAGGAACTGACCTAAAGCTCTCCCCCAGGACCCTCAAAACACCTATTAAAAATGGCTCTGAAAAAATTCTAGAACTGCAGAAGCCACAAAATAGCAGAGGGAAGCAGGGCTCCAGCCCATGGCAGCCTAGATTGTCTCTGGGTAAGGTCTATAGCACAGAGCTGGGAGTGAAGCAGAGCAGAGCCCAGTGTGGGCTGGGCCCAGACCAACCACACCAGGAGCCAGGTGGAACAGTCCCTAGCATCCTGAATCAGTGAGCTGTGGCAGTTACCAGACTTCTCAACCCACAAACACCAAAGACAACAGAGAAGTTTAGTGGGGAAAAAAATTGCGGGGACAGAGTAAAAGGATTTCACAGTTCTGGTACTGCCCTGGGGGCAGTGAAGGTGGTGGAGCTAGAGAACTACAACTGCAGTTACTTCTAGCCCCAGGCCCACCTGGTGGGAGGAATTAAGTGGCAGATCTGAGCAGGGAGTGCAGAGCCTGCTCAGATCTGAGTCAAGGTTTGGGTTGGTGGTTATTGGGGGAAGAGGAATGCTGGTGTGGCAGAGCTTGCTGTGTAGGAAGAGCTCGGAAAACAACAGCACAGTCCCTCAAGCTTGGGACAAAGTACTCTATACTCTACAAGCAGTCATACCCCGACGAAAAACACAAGGGTCAAGTAGTTGGCTGGGAACATGAACAGGCAGAGAAAACACTCTCAGATTCAGACTCAAACTTTGGAATCTATCTTTGATGACAAAGAAGACCAAAACATATAGCCAGAAGAAGTCAACAAAGTCAAAAATCCTACATCAAAAGCATCTAAGAAAAACATGAACTGGTCTCAGGCCATGGAAGAGCTCAAAAAGGATTTGGAAAAGCAGGTTAGAGAAGTAGAGGAAAAACTGGGAAGAGAAATGGGAGTGATGTGAGAAAACCATGAAAAACAAGTCAATGACTTGCTAAAGGAGACCCAAAAAACACTGAAGAAAATAACAGCTTAAAAATAGACTAACTCAAATGGCAAAAGAGCTCCAAAAAGCCAATGAGGAGAAGAATGCCTTGAAAGGCAGAATTTGCCAAATGGAAAAGGAGGTCCAAAAGACCATGGAAGAAAGTACTACCTTAAAAATTAGATTGGAGCAAGTAGAAGCTAGCAACTTTATGAGAAATCAAGATATTATAAAACAGAACCAAAGGAATGAAAAAGTGGAAGACAATGTGAAATATGTCATTGGAAAAACCACTGACCTGGAAAATAGATCCAGGAGAGATAATTTAAAAATTATTGGACTACCTAGAAGCCATGATCAAAAAAGAGCCTAGACAGCATCTTTCAAGAAATTATCAAGGAAAACTGCCCTGATATTCTAGAGTCAGAGGGTAAAATAGAAATTGAAAGAATCCTCCAATCACCTCCTGAAAAAGATCCCAAAAAGAAAACTCCTAGGAACATTGTTGCCAAATTCCAGAGCTACCAGGTCAAGGAGAAAATATTGCAAGCAACCAGAAAGAAACAATTTGAGAATTGTGGAAACATAATCAGGATAACACAAGATCTAGCAGCTTCTACATTAAGGTATCAAGTGGTTGGAATATGATATTCCAGAGGTCAATGGAGCAAGGATTAAAACCAAGAATCACCTGCTCAGCTAAACTGAGTATAATGCTCCAAGGCAAAATATGGATTTTCAATAAAATAGAGGACTTTCAAGCTTTCTCAGTGAAAAGACCAGAGCTGAATAGAAAATTTGACTGTCAAACACAAGAATCAAGAGAAGCATGAAAAGGTAAACAAGAAAGAGAAATCATAAGGAACTTACTAAAGTTGAACTGTTTTGTTTACATTCCTACATGGAAAGATGATGTGTATAATTCATGAGAACTCAGTATTAGGGTAGCTGAAGGGAATACATATATATACATATATGCATATATATGCATATATACATATATATATATATATATATATATATATATATATATATATATGGAGAGAGAGAGAGAGAGACAGAGACAGAGAAAGAGACAGAGACAGAAGACAGAGAGAGACAGAGGGCACAGGGTGAGTTGAATATGAAGGGATGATATCTAAAAAAACCAAATTAAGGTATGAGAGAGGAATATATTGAGAGAGGGAGAAAGGGAGAGATAGAATGGGGTAAATTATCTCACATAAAAGTGGCAAGAAAAAGCAGTTCATTGGAAGTGAAGAGGGGGCAAGTGAGGGGGAATGAGTGAAACTTGCTCTCATCGGATTTGACCTGAGGAGAGAATAACATACACACTCAATTGGGTGTCTTACCCAACAGGAAAGAAGGACGAAGGAGATAAAAACGGGGAATGAGAGAAGTGAGGGCAGATAGTGGGAGGAGGTAATCAAAAGCAAACACTTTGGAAAAGGGACAGGGTCAAGGGAGAAAACTGAACAAAGGAGCATAGGATAGAAAGAAGCAAAATATTGTTAGTCTTTCACAACATGAGTATTGTGGAAGGGTTTTATGTGATAATACATATGTGGCCTATGTTGAATTGCTTGCCTTCTTAGGGAGGGTGGGTGGGGAGGGAAGAGGGGAGAGTTTGAAGTTTTAAAAACAGATGTTCAAGAAAAAACAGTTTTTGCATGCGACTAAGAAACAAGACATACAGGCAATGGGGCATAGAAATCTATCTTGCCCTACAAGAAAGTAAAGGAAAAGGGGATGGGGGAAGTGGGGTGACAGAAGGGAGGGCTGACTGGGGAATGGGGCAATCAGAATATATGCCATCATGGAGTGGGGGGAGGGTAGAAATGGAAAGAAAATTTGTAATTCAAACTCTTGTGAAAATCAATGCTGAAAACTAAAATATTAAATAAACATATCCTAAATTCAGAATAAAAAAAGAAATAAAACAAGCATTTCCATAACACAGTAGAATAGAAAAAAGATACTTTTACATGAAACTGCAGATCTATTATGTACAAGTTGCTATTCTTTAAAATATATAATAAAATTATCATGTAAAAAATTATCTTAAGCCTTTGAATTTCTTGAAGTGATTTCCTGAAATGTAGATGACCTCAAACCAATAGAAGCTCCTGTTTCTCAGGTAGAATGTGTAACAAATAAGATTGCTGAAGGATGCTTTGCACTGAAAGCTATTTTCTTGAGCTCCTACTTAAAACAAACAATTAATTATATTGCTAGTCCTCCACTGGAATAAAAAAACTCAATAAAACAAAAAATTGAATTACAGATTAAAATGATATTTTAGAAACCCCCTAATTCGATTACCTCATTTTAAGAATGAGGGAAATGAGTTCCAGAAAAGTCAAGTCAATAGTGCAGGGTCACACATCTAGTTAGTGCTGTGGTCAAAAGTGGAACCCAAGTCTCTGGACACTTAGTCCAATATTCATTCCATCTACAAATAAATAAAACCAGAAGAGACAACACAATAGGTGGCAGCATGTTGTCAAGGATGTGGCACTTGAATTAGAGCTGGGAAGAATGGAGTCCAAATCTCATCTATAACACTTAACTAGCCGTGTGACTCTGGGCAAGTCATTTAACCTCCCTAAGCTTTAGATTCCTCATATGTAAAATGAGGATTAGAATATTTACAGGACCTAATTTCACAGGGTTCTTATTGGGATAGAATGAGCAAACGTCTATAAAGTACTATGCAAAGCCTTAAAGAAAAGAATCAAACATTTCACTAGACATCTAGTATTTACTAGTCACTATTGTACAGGCATTATAAATATTCTCATTTGAAGATCAACCACCCTGGAAAATAGGGCTATTATTATACTCATTTTACAGTTGAGGAAACTGAGGCAAACAGAGGTTAAGTAACTTGATCAAAGTCACACAACTACAGGGTTTCCCTAAAGTCTGGACATGTAGGCAAATATACGTATTTTGAAATATTTGGAATATTAACAGACCTTATCCCCCTTGACTTCTTTTTCTGGGGTATGCTAAAGGAGAAGGTATACTCAATGAAAATCATGGATGCAGCCCACTTGATTAAACACATAAAGACTGAATGTGCTAAAATTGACAGCAATGTGCACTTATTGAATCGAATTCATGTGAATCTTGCAAAGCACATCAACCTTTGCATCAAAAGTGATGGAAATGATATTGAAGATGTTATTTGTTAATATTCCAATTTGAAAAAATGTTGAAAATTTCATTCATTTCATTTATTGAAAATATACATTTTTTCCTATGTGTCCAGACTTTAGGAACACACTGTGTTACATATCTAAAGCTGGATTTGAAATTAGGTCTTTCTGGCTCCAAGTCCAACACTCTATGTACTAGCTAGCTGGCTTAAAGCATTATATAGGTTCTTGTTTTGTTTTTCTTCTTCCTCCTCCTTTTCCTCCTCTCCTTCTTCTTACTTTATTATTAATTAGTTATGCAGAGTTTTATTTATGCAGAATTTTAAGGTTTAAGATATGCCTTAAATATATCTCATTTGATAATTACTGAATTGAGTATTATTTTTAAGTCAATGTTTTCCCCCCTTTTTCTCATATTTTATGTTGGTGGGAGAAAACATTAAAGTGATGATAATTTTAATAAGTTAAAAACCAAATTGCTGTCCAAATATAATTTTTACATTAAAATAGACATAGAAAAAATAAGCAACGTCTTCATCACCATTTTCATTACGTAACAAATAGTAAACACCATTAAATACAGAAAAGAAACATTGAAAAGATTGAAAATAAGAATGCTGTTTAGTACTTAGGTTTTAATCTCAATGAGGTGTGAATCCTAATTAGAGAAATGACACTATATCTGAGTTTCTTGGTGGGGGGAGGGAGTTCTATTACAGATCTTGGTTATTTGTATTCAACTAGAATTTTGAATTTAGAAAATAAATGTATTCATGTATTCATTCTTCAACTCTGATACCAATTTTGTATCAATTTATTTGCATATTAAAGTTGCATTCACAACTGACAGTCTGACTGGCAAGGCTGAATATGAATGTTCTGATAAAATATTGAGATAACTGTAACCTGCTGATCAACAGGCAGCCCATAGATTGTGGTTCAGAAACCTGGCAATCATGCGAGATGTTTCCTACTGGCTTCCTAAAGGTTTCTGAAATTGAGCTATAATTTGCAATTGCCTAGGAGATAAATGAGAGTTTTATCTTTTACACAGGAGTGATAATGCAAGAATAAAGGAGACTTGAAATGCTTCAGAGTAGAGATCATAACCCTTTGGGAGAAGAGACTACTTTTCAAGGGGAATGGAGAGGAGAAATTTTGAAAGTGAA
This sequence comes from Trichosurus vulpecula, assembly GCF_011100635.1. Taxonomy (NCBI): domain Eukaryota; kingdom Metazoa; phylum Chordata; class Mammalia; order Diprotodontia; family Phalangeridae; genus Trichosurus; species Trichosurus vulpecula. The sequence goes on from NC_050579.1 coordinate 67,567,679, forward strand.
ATCTTTCATATGCATATGAAGGGTAGGTGGCATGAGGCAAAAAGGCCAAAGTGAGGTTACTAGATGCATCCCTCTCCAACACTGGAAACCTAGTATCCTAAAAAATAAACCTCCAGCAAAAGCATCTGGCTTACTTAATACCTTAATACAACCAGACTGGACTTCCACAAGTCATAACTTTATGATCAGTGGACCTAAGTGAATTTTTCAGGGTTCTGAATGTTCAGTTTTGGAAGTCTCATTTCTCTTCTGGGTAATCCAGAGAATTTCTTTCTTTTTTCTTCTTTGACAAAGCCAATGTATTTAGGTTTAGGAAAAGTACTATGATATTGTGGAAGGATAATTCACAGAAAGTCAGAAATTCAGAACGCTAATCAAGAATTTGTTATCTAGGTTGGATGGTGATCCAGAGAAACTGTCATATCCTCAAGACTACAGAGAGAGTGATTATGGCTGTGAAAGAGCTCCACTATAATTGTAACCCTGGAGATTCTTGGCTGGCCATATTACAAAGCTGCCTGAGACATGATTTAAGATGAACTAAACAAATGTAATTGTTATTGTAATAGGAAAGCTCCATCCTTGCAGGTATGTCAGCAGCAGAATGACTTAATGGAAAGGGCTAAATCTCTAGTCAGAGAACTTGGTGTTGAATCCTGGCTTTGCCACTCACTTTCTATGTGACTTTTGGGAAGTCATAATGATGGGGTTTAGACTGTGGGATCCCCCTTGAAACCCACCCTGAATCTTCCCACCTAATCTGGCTTTTCTTGCCTAGGCTAGCCTAGACTTCTATTGTCTGGTTACCTCAAGATTGTCTTCTGGCCAGTACCCACACTTGATCCTATCAAAATATCTATATCCAAGTCTGTTACCCTAGCACTCTATTATCTGTCATCTCCAGGTAGTCTTCAGCGATTTCCCACCCTGGAGTCTGACCTCACCCCAGTCTTCCCTAAACCCCTCCTTTCATAACCCCAGACTACTTCACCACCCTAGATCCTTCCCACAACCTTTCTGTATATAAGATCCATCCTGTCTCCATGAAGGTGCTCAGATTCAATAGCTTAGCTCAGATTAATCTGGCCCCCTGGGAATGAGCCTCACAAATGTTCAGGCTCCCTGAGAATCTGCCCAATATGGCGAATCTTTAATAAACTTTTTTTTTTCTTTGGCTGAGAAGGCTTGAGTTGAATTCATTCAAGCAAGACCCGGAATGTTGGTATTTTTGGGGTCTTGAGAATCCCTCAACCCCGAACCTCAACAATTTCACCTCAGTTATCTCAGGTGTAAAATGAAGGGGTTAGACTAGATAACCATTAAGGCAATAATAGTAATAGCTAACATTTCTAGAGCTCTTTAAGGTTTGGAAAGCATGTTACATATATTAATACATTTGATGCTTATAACAAGACCGTGAGGCTCATCCTTTTATTATCCTTCTTTCAATATGAGGAAATTGAGGCTGGGAGAGGTTATGTGACTTACCCATGTGAAGATTTTCTTCCTTATGTTGATTGTGGGAGAAACTTCCCCTATACCACTAGGAGGTCTAAATTGTGTATACAAAGGTTAGTCAAAATAGTTTCAGCAATTGTAGAGGATGACTACTTTGCTTTTGGTGTAAGTTTCAAGTCAGTAAACACTGAACAAGTGTTTACCATGTGGCAGGCACTATGCTAAGCCCTGAAAATACAAATAAAGGCAAAAACATACCCTGCCTTTAGTTTGCTTACACTCTCTTGGGAGAAATAGTAAAACAACTTTTATTTTTTTTAATATTGAAAACACTTTGCTTCTGTTATTTCAATATACATGAATCATCTTAATCATAATGTATTACAACCATGAAATTAGTCACACCTGTTGGCCTTGAGATTTTACAAACATTGAACCCTGGTTCTTAAGAAAATCAGTCAATTTTGTTGTCTATAGCCTCAGGGACAGTACCATTGGACACTTTCATTGTGCTGGGGACCATTAACACTTTCTACTCTTCTCAAGATGTTTCCCTCCCCACTGGGCTCTCAGTCCTTGGACCACTGCTGCCCCTGAGCATACAACTTTGTTGTGCTTACTCTCTTCCACCCAATCTGAACTTTCCCTTCTGAATTATAAATTTTCTCTCCATCTCTATCTTCCCCCCCACTCCAAGATGGCATATATTCTGATTGCCCAATTCCCCAGTCAGTCCTCCCTTCTGTCACGCCTCTCTCCCCCACATGTGTATCATTATGCAAAACCCTTCCACAATACTCATATTTTGAAAGATTAACTACATTTTGCTCCTTCCTATCCTATTGCCCTTTATTCGATTTTCTCCTTTGACCCTGTCCCTTTTCGAAAGTGTTTGCCTTTGATTACCTCCTCCCCCTATCTGCCCTCCCTTCTATTGTCCCCCTTTTTTATCTCTTTCCTCCTTCTTTCCTGTGGGGTTAGATACCCCACGGAGTGTGTATGTTATTCCCTCCTCAGGTCAAATCCAATGAGAGCAAGATTTACTCATTCCCCCTCACCTGCCCCCTCTTCCCTTCCAATGAACTGCTTGGCATAATTTGCCCCATTCTATCTCTCCCTTTCTCCCTCTCTCAATATATTCCTCTCTCACCCCTTAATTTGATTTTTTTAGATATCATGCCTTCATATTCAACTCACCCTGTGCCCTCTGTCTATACATACATACATACATATATATATATGTGTGTGTGTGTGTGTATAATATATATATGTGTATAATATATATGTGTGTATATATATGTGTGTGTGTATATATATACATATATATAAATATATATATATATATATATATATGTATGTATTCCCTCCAACTCCTCTAATACTGGGGTCTCATGAATTATACACATCATCTTTCCGTGTAGGAATATAAACAAAACAGTTCAACGTTAGTAAGGCCCTTATGATTTCTCTTTCTTGTTTACCTTTTCAGGCTTCTCTTGATTCCTGTGTTTAAAAGTCAAATGTTTTATTCAGCTCTGGTCTTTTCACTGAGAAAGCTTGAAAGTCATCTATTTTATTGAAAATCCATATTTTGCTTTGGAGCATGATACTCAGTTTTGCTGGGTAGGTGATTCTTGGTTTTAATCCTACCTCCACTGACCTCTGGAATATCATATTCCAAGCCCTTTGATTGATCCCTTAATGTAGAAGCTGCTAGATCTTGTATTATCCTGATTATGTTTCCACAATACTCAAATTGTTTCTTTTCTGGCTGCTTGCAGTATTTTCTCCTTGATCTGGGAGCTCTGGAATTTGGCAACAATATTCCTAGGAGTTTTCTTTTTGGGATATTTTTCAGGAGGTGATCAGTGGAGTCTTTCAATTTCTATTTTACCCTCTGGCTCTAGAATATCAGGGCAGTTGTGCTTGATAATTTCTTGAAAGATGATATCTAGGCCCTATTTTGATCATGGCTTCCAGTTAGTCCAATAATTTTTAAATTATCTCTCCAGGATCTATTTTCCAGGTCAGTGGTTTTTCCAATGAAATATTTCACATCTTCCATTTTTTCATTCCTTTGGTTCTGTTTTATAAAATCTTGATTTCTCATAAAGTCACTAGCTTCCACTTGCTGCAGTCTAATTTTTAAAGTTGTATTTATTCAGTGGTCTTTTGGACCTCCTTTTCCATTTGGCTAATTCTACCTTTTTAAGGCATTCTTCTCCTCATTGGGTTTTTGGAGCTGTTTTGACATTTGAGTTAGTCTATTTTTTAAGGTGTTATTTTGTTCAGTATTTTTGGGTCTCTTTTAGCAAGTCATTGACTTGTTTTTCATGGTTTTCCTGCATCACTCTCATTTCTCTTCCCAATTTTTCCTGTACTTCTCTAACTTGCTTTTCCAAATCCTTTTTGAGCTCTTCCATGGCCTGAGACCAGTTTATGTTTTTCTTGGAGGCTTTTGATGTATGCTCTTTGACTTTGTTTACTTCTTCTGGCTGTATGTTTTGGTCTTCTTTGTCACCAAAGAAAGATTCCAAAGTCTGAGTCTGCATCTGATAATGTTTTCTCTGCCTGTTCATGTTCCCAGCCAACTGATTGACCCTTGAGCTTTTTGTTGGGGTATTACTGCTTGTAGAGTATACAGTACTTTTTCCCAAGCTTGAGGGGCTGCAGTGTTATTTTCAGAGCTATTTCTACACAGCAAGCTCTGCCACACCAGCGTTTCTCCTCTCCCAAGAACTGCGAACCTGGACCGCGACTCAGGTCTAAGCAGGCTCTGCACTCCTGCTCTGATCTGCCACTTAATTCCTCCCACCAGGTGGGCCTGGGGCAGGAAGCAACTGTAGCTGTAGCTCTGGAAGCAGCCTCAGAGCTGCACCACCTCTGCCGCCCCTGGGGCGGTGGCCAACGGAGGACTCCTTTCACTCTGTCTCTGCAGTTTTTTCCTACTAACCTTCTCTGTTGTCTTTAGTGTTTGTGGGTTGAGAAGTCTGGTAACTGCCACAGCTCACTGATTCAGGGCACTAGGGCCTGTTCCGCCCAGCTCCTGGTCTGGTTGGTCCAGGCACAGCCCACACTAGGCTCTGCTCTGCTCCATTCCCAGCTCCGTGTGATAGACCTTACCCAGCAATCATGCAGGCTTTCCTGGGCTGGAGCCCTGCTTTCCTCTGCTATTTTGTGGGTTTTGCATTTCTAGAATTTGTTCAGAGCAATTTTTTGTGGGTGTTTGGAGCATCCTGGGGGAGAGCTTTAGGCAAGTTTCTGCTTTCCAGCCACCATCTTGACTCCACCTCTCCAAAAACATAGTACAAATAACTTTGTACATAAAATATAAACCATAGTTTCTGCAAAAGTCTTTCCACAAGACTTTTGGAAGACTGTATGCAGGATAAATTGGAGATAATTACAAAGATGAGTCACCAGCATGGCAATATGATCATTAGACAGATAGATAGATAGATAGATAGATATAGATAGATATAGAGACAAAGACAGAGAATATGTATAATATATATATATATACATAGTATATACTTACATATATATGTATATACAAACATATGTGTATGTGTAGGCTAACATTCATATATAATTGAGCATGTGCCAGTCACTATGGTAAGTACTTTACAAATACTGTCTCCTTTGAGTCTTACAACCCTTGGTCCCTGATTTCTTCTGAAAGTAGCAATTTCAAATCAAAATCAAATCAATAAACTTGTATTAGAATATACTATGTGGCAGACACTATATTACATGCCAAGGGCATGAAAAAGGAAAGGAAAAAAGGAAAGAGGAAAAAGGCATTCCCTGGCTTCGAGGAGCTATAATCTAATGGGAGAAACAACATGCAAACAAATACTTACAAAGCAAGTTATATACATTCTGAGCAATTGTAATATTAATTAAGTTACAACTACTTTTTTACTGTTTTAGAATGCTAAATTAAGTAAGTGTCTTTGATTGAGTCTTATTAGGTGCTAAACCCCAGACCCACGCCCTTTTACTCCTAGGTGCAAAGCCCCAGGCTGGTTAGCAAACTAGTTCCCTAGTTTGAGAGAGGCAGGAAGTCCCTAGGGCCCTAAGGGGAGTGGCTAAGACCAGAGCCAATAGTATGTGCCTAAGTTCTGATCGCTTAGATGACTTTGATGACATCTCAAAACTATAAAAAGGGAGAACAGAGCCATTTGCTTGAGGCTCTCATTCCTGGAGGAGTGTTGGTGTGGGACTCTGGACAGCTACTCTAAGAGCCTCTCGGCTTGTCAACCCAGATATTGATGTTTTTTTGGTAACTATGAATTGTGATTTGGTGTATTTATATTGTGTGTGTTTGTAATGTGTTTGTATTTCCTTGAAGTTCAGGCTGCTGGCTTTTCCTCCTGAACTAAGTGAGTCTATATTAATATGTTGGATTAAAGTAGGATTGTTAACCCCTTAACATCACTTTCCTTAGTAAAGCAGATCAAAAGAACCTGTGTTGCCAGCATTCTTGTTGTTGGGCTTGTGTTGGTCTTTCTTGCCCACAACAGCTGCTAGCCAAATTGTTGCAACAGCAATTAGCTTTTTTTTTACTCCTATGGGGGGATTGCACAGCTGATCAGAAGAGCATTGCAGAGATCACTTTGTTGGCACTGAGGCAGGATTCTCTTGCTTTGCCCATACTTAGATCTGGGTCACAGTCCTGTGTGGCAGTCCTGGGGTGAGGAGGAGTGCTGGCCTGGGGGACCTTGTGGCGGCAGTGGAGAGGGAATCCTCCTTACAGTTATAAGACAGAAGAGTGCTTGTGGTCACTCCCAGACCAGAGCACAGACCTGGAGAAGAGTAACACCTCTCCTTTAATCATACCACCTTGGAAGAACTGAAAATTTACAGGTCCCTAGAAGTTTCTCGAAAAACAGCTGTACAAAAGCCCTGAAGCTTGGGACAGTACACCCACCACATTAGAAGCAGAGTGCTACCTTAACAAAGACCTAAAAAGTCAAGTAATTGGCTGGGAAAATGAGCAAACAGCGGAAAAAAATCAGACTATAGAATCTTACTTTGGTGACAAGGAAGATCAAAACATATGACCAGAAGACAACAGAGTCAAAGCTCCTACATCCAAAGCCTCCAAGAAAAATATGAATGGGTTGCAGGCCATGGAAGAACTCAAAAAGGATTTTGAAAATCAAGTAAGAGAAGTAGAGGAAAATTGGGAAAAGAAATGAGAGTGATCCAACAAAATCATGAAAAAGAGTCAACATCATGCTGAAGGAGACCAAAAAAAAATAATACTAAAGAAAACAACACCTTAAAAATAGACTAACCCAAGTGGCAAAAGGGGTCCAAAAAGCCAATGAGGAGAAGAATGCCTTTAAAAGCAGAAATGGCCAAATGGAAAAGGAGGTCCAAAAGACCACCGAAAAAGTAATTCCTTAAAAATTAGAATGGAGAAAGTGGAAGGTAACGACTTTATGAGAAATCAAGAAATTATTAAACAAAACCAAAAGAATGAAAAAATAGAAGACAATGTAAAATACCTCATTGGAAAAACCACTGACCTGGAAAATAGATCCAGGAGAGATAATTTAAAAATTATTGGACTACCTGAAACCATGATAAAAAAAAGAGCCTAGACATCATCTTTCAAGAAATTATCAAGGAAAACTGCCCTGGTATTCTATAATGAGAGGTTAAAATAGAAATAGAAAGAATCCACCAATGACCTCCTGAAAGAGACACCAAAATGAAAACTCCTAGGAATATTACAGCCAAATTCTAGAGTTTCCAGGTCAAAGAGAAAATATTGCAAGCAGCCAGAAAGAAACAATTCATGTATTGTGGAAACACAATCAGGATAACACAAGATCTAGCAGCCTTCTACATTAATGGATCAAAGTAATTGGAATATGATATTGTGGAGGTCAAAGGAGCTAGAATTAAAACAAAGAATCATTTACCCAGCAAAACAGAGTCTAATACTTCAGGGGGGAAAATGGTTATTCAATGGAATAGGAGATAAGAGAAGTGGGGAGAGTGATAGAAGGGATGCCAGATTGGGGGGAAGGGCAATTACAACACATGCTTTCTTGGGGTGGAGGAGGGGAGGGATGGAGAGAAAATTTGGAACACAAAATCACATGGAAGTGAATGTTGAAAACTAAAAATAATTTTTTTAAAAAAATCAATTGAAATACACATGTTGAATGTAAGTTGGCTATGGTAATATAATGAAGAAATATAATAACTGACATTTGTAGATATGTATAGCCAGACAAGGCAGTAAATTGGTCATTTATCAAGATTGGACAAATATACACACTTCATGATACATTGGAACCTCTACAGAAGCATAGAATGGTGGATCTGAAGTCAGGGAGAACCAAGTTCAAATCCAGTTTTACATACTTACTAGCTGTATGACCCTGTCTGCCTTAATTTACTTAACTGTAAGATGGAAATAATAACAGTACCAATTTTACAGGATTGCCTCAGTTTCCTCATATGTAAAAATGAGCTGGAGGGATTGATAAAACACTCCAGTATTTTTGCCAAAAAAGCAAGCAAACAAACCCAAATAGAGTCATGAAGAATTGAATATGACTTAACTGAACAGCAAATATGTGAATGAAAGATGAATACACATATATAATATATATTTATGTCTTTAGCATTACCATATAAGTACAGTAATATATTCAAAATAAGCAAAGAGGCTAATTAAAATTTTATGCCAAATAAGTACTAAAATTTTTCTACTCACTTAATGGAAGCTCTTAAGGGAAGGAAATGAAGGCTATGAACCTATTTCTTTATGCTGCCAGCCCTTATCTATAGAAAATGACACATCACCTCACAAGGCTATTACTATACAGTGGTTATAACAGATGTTACCTCTACTAGACAATCTTCCTGCATCTTACATTTGTGTGCAGCTACTAACCATATTGGTGGCATGACGGTGAGAAGAGTGGTTTTCTCTGGCATTGACCAATTCTTTGCAGGTTATCTTGAATTTTAGTCTGAGCCTTGTATTATTCTGTTAGTGGGGATGCAATGCTAATGAAGCCAAGATTATGGTATGAATCTGTAGGTGAGAAAACTCCTCTGAAACAGAAGAAACTACATCCCAATTCTCAGCCACTCATCCTACAAATGCACATCATTAAGCACACAGGGAGTAGATAAGACAATACAAATAGCTGAGGATCGACCCAAAAATTTTTACTCAAAAGTGAGATTAAAATATTGAACTAGTGGTGGTCTAGTAGTATGATTTTTTTTATAAATGGTAGAAATGTATAGTACCATGTGGCCTCTTTGTAGAATCTGAAGGTTTACAATATACGTTACATTCAAGATCTCATTTAATCCTCACAATAACCTTTTGAGGCAGGAATTATAGGTATTATTATCAGCATTATACAGATGAGGAAACTGAGGGTGAGAAATTAACTAACATGTTCATGGTCATATAACTATTAGGAGTGGGAGTCAAAATTTGAACTCAGGAATCTCCTGAGCCCAAGTCAGGGCAACCTCTAGTATATTGTTCAAAACATATATGTCTGCACACAGAAAAAATTATATGTCATATATCTGGTGTACCCATAAAGGGGGTAGACAAAATGCCTTCTACTTCAATAATTAGGAAGATAGGTCGATAGGGTAAGTAAGATAGAGAGATAGATTTTGTCATTTTAAGTCATTTTGTCTGAGTCTTTGTAACTCCATTTGAGGTTTCTCTTGGCAAAGATATTGGAGAAGTTTGTCATTTCCTTCTCCAGATCATTGTACCTATGAGAAAACTGAGGCAAACAGGGTTAAGTGACTTGCCAAAGTTGACACAGCTAGTAAATGTCTGCAGCCAAATTTGAACTCAGGTCTTCCTGACTCCAGATCTGGCCCTCTTTCCACTGCACCACCCAGCTGCCTAAATAGATAAATAGATACATAGGTGATACAGAAAACATATTGTATGCTTACTATACTTCCTCAAAGAGAGGATCTGTGAGGAATTCAACAATCAGAAGAAGCCATAAGGATGGAGGAGTTACCAGTATGTGAAGGCCATTGGAATGGAGGTTGAGAAGTTAGTGGTTTTAAGTAAGCCTGGTTAATGTGTGTGATTCCTCAGTACAAGAAATATACATGAGGTAAATCATTCAGAAATAATTAAAGTATTACTAATCATTAGTGTGGTATAATGTAAAGATCACAACTTAGAAGCATTAGAGAGCCAGGTACAAATCCTACCTCTGACACTTAGGTGTTTTGTGACTATAGAAAAAGCAAACTCTTTGAGTCTCAGTTCTATCATCTATGAAATGAGAATGAAAACACAAGTCTGGATCTCAAAATTGGAATATTAAAACTGTAGTATCTACCACAAAGGGTGATTGTGTGACTTAGTTGAGATGACATATGTGAAAAATATTTAGCAAATCTTAAAACATTCTATATCTGTTCTCATTCCTCTGCATCCTTATAGCTGCATCAATATTTACATCTTTCTATGTCAAGTATTACTACAAGATTATAATTATAAAGACTATATAAGATATGCAATACATAATGATATATTATATATACTATAATATATATTATATAAGATATATAATTATAATAACTATATAATGACTTTCTTTACATAAATTCACATTATGCAAATTTAACTTCAAGTAAATAATTCTGAAGGAAATCTGCATTCCAAAAAATTTTCTATGTCAACTTTATTATACAGTAGTCATTTCTCTTTCTCCCTCCTACACCTCAGCTCAGAAGTCTCCTACACTCCCACCAAAAACAAACAAACAAAAAACCTCTCTTAAGTAAAAGTCAAAGAATGGACTGGCTGGGAGACCCAGAGACTAGAGAGGAGAACTTTGTCTGCTCCTGTCCCTCAGCCCACCCACTCACATGGCATGTCTATCTTCTGTCAGTCTGCTCCAGAGTTCTGCTTGTGTCGCCAGTCCTCTCCTGTCTGTGTCCTTGGCTCCCAAGGTCTGCCCCTACACCCCCACCCGGGGGCCTGGCTGGATCCTGCCTCTTCTTGTTCCTGCTCTTTCTTCTCTGTCCCTGGCCCCCATGAGGCTTTGAACTATGGGCCAGTCCTCTTCCTGCCTCTCCCCTTTTTCCTCACACATAGTGATTTCTCCACTTTTGCCTCTTTAGGATGTTGATGCAGTAGATGCCTACCTCTTATGACAGTTCTCTCATCTGTTTCTAGGATGATTTTCTTAATGGACATAAATTCCAGTTGCAAACAAGTGCAAGTTTGCCACAAAAACAAACAAACAAAAAACCCAGCATTGATTCTGCATTTAGCATGGTCAGAGATACAAATCACTTCTGAGAAGAAAACACATGCACACGCACATGCACGCACACACACACACACACACGTACTCATGCACAATATAGTGATAATTAGTCATAACCCTAATAAGTCAATACCTTCTATCTTAGCTCTTGAATAGTTGATACTTTGCATAACAAGGAGGCAGGTCATGTGACTCCACATGTGGCATATCAAGTATTTTTCCATAATGTAAATGAAAATTATTCCCATTTTAGCCTATTACCTGAGCAGGGCTGATGTGCATCAGAAAGAAAAAAAAAAATTATACCAGAAAGCCTAACAGCACAATTATTGTCTTCAAGCTCGACTGAAGGCACTGTTTAGACTCATTGGCTAATGGAAAGTGTCTGATCCTAAACAGAAACAGAAGAGGTGCTGATGAATCCTAGACATAAGTATGACTCATGCCTTACAAATTATTCTGGAAGTCTAACTCCTATTATCCTGTCACTTGTATTTAATTAATCTCCTTTTAATATCTAGTATATAGCATGTCTATCCTACTCATATCCTACTGCACTATCATATACTTTCCTTTCAATATCTATTGTATTTCATATAACTTAAGGACACAGTAAAAATAATTGAAGGAATTTGGCTGGTCGAGTCAGGTAAGATGACAGATAGAAAGTAGATGCCTTCAAAGACCGATATATAAGAAAAAAGGCTGTTGAATCTACTACTTATTTTCCTTCATCACCCACTCAATACAGATCTTCACTTCCTCTAGATAAAATGAGAAGAAATATATAAAACTACTTTATATTTATTTTATTCTGATTTATTTATATTGATTCCACCATTCACATATGAACTCATATACGCTAAGTTTCTTGTGTGCACTTTCTTTGTATTTCAAGGCTTTAGTACAATAGTAATAACCTGGCACACACTTAATAAATGCTGGTTGATATATAAATGAATGGATGATTGACAGAGATGAAACATTTTTTAAGCCATAAAGCACTATATAAATGTCTGATGTTTTATTACAAGCTTAAATTATTGCAATAGCCTCCTGGTCAATCTTTCTGACTTCCTTCTCCCTTTCTTATTCATCCTTCACAAGATTGCCCAATTTATTTTCCTTATGCACTTAGCTGATGATTTTACTCCTCAAAATCCTTCACTTGTTCTCTATTACCTATTGAATATAGAACTTGACATGGTTCTCCACTGTTCTTTATCAACTTTATCTTACATGAATACTGAGTATGATCAACCTTACTTAAACCAGACTATTTTTTTTTAATTTCCCATAGGGGTAACCTACATGTTGTTTGCCATAAGTGAATATTGAAAATCTACCCAGTCTTCAAGATATAGTCCAAGCAGAACATATTCCATGAAACTTTCCCTGAACCCACTAAATTAAAATAATTTCTCCCTACTCAGAGAGTAGATAAGACTTTATTGAGAATTTTATTACACACTTACTGTTACATTTAGCATTAATGTAAGAGTGACTAGCACATAGTAGGCACTTAATAAATGCTTGTTGAATTGTTTTGTAAACACAGTCTACATAGGTATTTTCTTTTTCTCTCTTGGCATTTTCAAAAGAAGACTGGTTATAAAGGCTGTGTGCTTAGTTGGCCAACTTTATACTAGTTTATTTACTCTTAATTAATCAACAAATAGTTATTATTTACTTATTTATTTACTACCAATAGCCATTGTGCAGGGGTGCTGGGAGTACAAAGAGAGGGGGAAAGATTTCTTTACTATGCTAAGAATTGTCCTATTGTCTATATTCTGATGATCATTATTAAATACCTTTCTATGGAAATTAAGTGATTCTTTCTTGCATTCAGCTTTCCAGATACAGCCAATAGTTTCTAACAGTCTTGACTTCTTCAACAGACTTAATGGTACAACAGAAATCTGGTGGAAGTAGAGGCAATGTGGGAGGTAAAACCTCCCCCTCAGTTTCTCCCAAGTCTCCAAGCTTTTTAACACTGTGAAATCTGTGCTTTTGACCTGTCTCTGAAGAATAACTTTCTAACTTAGGGAAAACCACTTAACCTCTCAACGTCTTAAGCAACTAAGTTGAAGAATTGAAATTGCGGAGGTAATTTATTAATATTGGTGAAAGAAGTTTATAATCTAGGATTTAGTAATCTCAAACAAATGAAATAATAAATCCAGCTCTTTAAAAAATTAAACAAATCTATGCATGCCTAAAGGCATAACAACTATTTTTAAAAATTGGAAATATATACATATATAAGCATATTTTTACATATCAATAATAATATTTGAAGACTATGATAACCAATTAAATGAATATTAAATATGTTACAGATTTGAATAGAATGCTTTCACAAAGGGTTTTGATGCATATATAGAGGAAACTAAATGGTAAATACAATAACAGTAGGAACACCATTAACAACAACAATGATAATAGGGGCTGGTATTTTTATAGTACTTTTATATTTAAGGAGTGCTTTGAATATGATTATCTCATTTCACCATATCAAAAATGCCAGGAGAACACAGAGTAAATAATTTACTTATATTTAAACATGTATGGAAAATTCACAAAATTGATTCTACTTTAAAGTATAAGTAACTCATAAATAAATTGAGAAAGACAGGCATTCTAAACACTATTTTATAGAACATAATGTACCAAAACAGTAATTAGCGAGTGGAATATAACAAAAATGATGCAGGGCTCAGAAGCAAATAAATATTAAATGGCTAAATAATGGTTGGACTAAAGATTAAATTATAGAAACAATAAAAATTCTATTAAAGAAAGGAAAATATAAGTATCACATGTGAAAATTTATGGAATGCAGCTAGAGCAGTTCTCAGAGTCCAATTATATTCCTGAAAATTATAACAAGGAGAGAAAAGTATTAATGAGTTGAGTTTGCTAAAAATTAATGTATCAAAACTTGACACACTACAAAAAGTCAGTATTAAAGGAAAATTAGCAACATTTAAAAGGACAATTTAATTAGTAAATGATAAGCTGTGTGGTATAGTGGAATAAGTGCTGGACCAGAAGTCAAGAAGACCTGCTTTGGAAAGTACTTCTGTAGGACACTATGTAAATCACTTAGTCTCTCTGAGCCTGGGTTTCATTATCTAAAAAATTAGGGATATTCATAACTCCCTCACAGGGCTAGTGTGAGGATTAAATAAGGCAATCTATATAAGGCACTTGCAAACTTAAAGTATCAATCATTACAAAATAAAAATAACAATGGACAGAATGCAGTGAATGGCAAAAACATAAGGAAAATGATCAGACTACTATATAGAGATATGCATCAATGAAATATTGAATGAATAAAATGTAATTTTATATAAAAATATAAAATGTCTAAATTGGCAAAATACATAAGCTAAATTAATAGATATGGGAAAGATGAATTAAGGAACAATTAAATGAATTGCCAAGTTAAAAAACATGACTAGATAAATTCTTTCTTAATTTTGAATAACAACTAATCCTTATAACCTATAATTTTTTCAAAAATGTAGAAAATTTGAAATATGTTCATATCTTTATGCAATATGAGCATTGTCCTGATCCCCCCAAAAGATCTACAGATCAACATGATTTAATTAATGTTGAAGGAAATTGCATAGATACCAATAGATTACAATATTATTTCAAAACAATTGTTATAAAATTGGATTAATACCTGGAATAGGATAGTTTAATGTTCAGAAGGCAATTAGTATAACATATCACGTCAATAATAACAAAACTTCTTGCAACAATTGATATTAAAAGCCATTTGATGAATCAAAGCAAATTTTTTTATTAAAACACAAAAAACTCCATACTAATGGAAGGATTTTACCTGATGAGATAAAAATAATTCATCTAAATATATCATTTAGCATTATAATGAAAGACAAAACATTAGAAAATTTCCAACTAAGAATAGGGGTAAAACAAAGTTTTATATTTTCATTCTTACTTGCTGACTTAGTTCTATAAATGCTAACCATAACAATAAGATACGAAAAAGAAAGTAAGAAAAAAATCACTGACAGAAAAAAGTTAAAATACCTATATTTGTGCATGGCATAACAATTTATTTGGAAATCCAACTAGATTCAACAACAACAACAAAGAACAAAGTTGTATATTAGGTTAAACAAAATAGGAGAAAATAAACCTATGGAAATTACAAATATTTAAAAATATTTTCACAAAACTAAAATAATGCTATTTGGAATAATTTGAAAATGCATCAAATTTATGAACTAAAACTACAAGGGCACCCATAGAGTATACATAGCAACAATTTTAAAATAATTTAACAGAAGTTAATTAGGAATTTAAATAATATGGAAATTCAATATGATACCAATGAAATATCAATAAGGTAAAAGTTAGTGTGAAAGTATCCACAAAGATTATAATAGGTCAAATTTAATTAGAAAAAAATTTTAAAGCAATAAATAGAAATCATGATTACTGTTAAAGCTAAGAGACATAGTGGATAATAAAGTGGGCAAGAGTGGATAAATATTGTATCTGTTTGGAAATGGAAAAAAAGAATGTCTTTGGGACTTACGTACTACATGCCAGAAAGTTTTCAATTTAGGCTCATCAGGGGAATTCCCTCATAGTTAGTTCTCAATAATAATAAAATCATAGATCTTCTTGTTGTTGTTATTGTGATTGATTCTTGTAGTATTTCTGGCCTGTATGTGATGATTTAATGCTTGCAAAGTATTATATATACAATGTCTTCTTAACTACCCAAATTTGCACTCATATTTGTATGCAAAAACAATATCAGCTTCACAAGTAGAAGAATTGGCAGTCATGGTAAGACAGTTGTCATTCAGGTGTCTTTAGTTGTATCTGAATCATTGTGACCCATTTGGTGTTCTTTTGAAAAGATACTGGTGTGGGTTGCCATTTGAATCTTTAGCTTATTTTACCGATAAAGAAAATTATTCTAAGCCCAGCATTCTATCCCCTGTACCATCCATGGTAAGTAGCAGGATGATATAATGGAGCGCTGGACTTAAAGTCAGAGGGTTTGGGTTGAAATCCCACCTCTGCTATTTTCTATAACAACATGAGAACTTGTACAAGTCACTAAACATTTCTGAGACTCATTCTCATTTGTGAAGTAATGAGTTTAGATCCAATTTCTTCTTATTTACTTCTATGATTCTAGGAACGATGTAATATGGCAATCAAAAAAAGCCAATATACTCTTGCATTTAGAGAAGCATATATCCAGATCTAAGAAGGTGGTAATTCTATTCTAGCTTGCCCTTTTCAGACTACTTCTGTAGTATTGTATTTAGCTTGGAGCATCACATTATTAGAAAGAATACTGAGAGTAGGAGCACACTGTCAAAAGAGGAAAATTAGGATTGCAAAAAGCCTCATTACTAAAATGAAGTGTGTATTTTAGTAGAATACAACTTAAAATAAATTACACAGACACATCAGGAAATAGGGGGTTCCTTCTCATTAGAAGTCTTTAAGCATAGGCTAGATGACTATTTTTTATTCACGTTGTAGAGAGGATAATTATTCAACAATTGGCTGGAATATACATGGCTTATGAGACTCCTTCCAACTACTTTCCCCAAAAAAATTTGAACACAGATCTTGACTAGAAATTTGACTAGATTTCTTGAAAAGAGGCTTTAATTGATATTCTGAGAAAACTGAAAAGTGCTACTGAATATTAAAAATTCAAGAGAAATCAAGAGTTACGGAAAAGACTAAAGGTAAATTTGGGATTTTGCTTAATAAATTGTAAATAACTATTTCTGTGTTTGAAGGATTTTGCTACACTTTTAATAAGTGATATAAGCAAGAACATTGATGGTTGTTAAGCCTAGAAAACAAAGAAGTTTACATTTGCATAAGTATATGTGTGTTTGAATGTATGTAGACATGTATCTATACACACAGAGAAAGTGAGAGACAGAGACAAGGACTGAGGCTCATGGCAGATTTTGTAATTTTGGTAATTAATAAGAAGATATTAATACATACTTCTTAATTGCCTTAGAATCTGATATGAGACTGAATAAAGGAAAATAGTTTTAGGTAGAAAGAGGTTATTCACCTCTGTGAAGGCAGTCAGCTTCTAAATCCCTACTAATTTTTTTTAAACAGAAAACTCAAAACTAACTAGCAAAATAAACCTCACCAATTTAACAAAGCTAAAAAAGCAGAATTAGTTTCCTCAAGAAATAGTGGGGTCCCTCTTATTGGACGTCTTCAAGAAAAAAATTGAATGAACAATTTAGAGGAACATTCCACAGAGGACTTTTGGTGTGTTATGAGTTGAATGAGATGGCTTCTGAAGGTCCTTCCAACTATGAAAGTCTATGGTTCTATGAATTATAGTAATGGAAGGTATTAAAGATTCTTCTGATGAACCAACATGTGAAAATTATGAAGAAATATAGTCAATCAATCAATTAGCATCTGTCAAGTGCCTACTGTATGTCAGGCACAATGGTAATTGCTGGGGATAGAAAGGTAAAAGATAGTCCTTGTTCTTAAGGAGTTCATAGTTTAATGGAGGAAACAACATGTAAACAATTATGCTAAACAAGCTATAGACAAAATAACTTGGAGATAATTTCAGAGAGAAGACATTACAGTTAAAGCAGACTGGAAAGAGCATCTTATGGAAGGCAGAAATTTTGCCAAAACTTGAAGAAAGCCAAAGAAGCTGAGGAGAGACAGGGATGAGGAGGGAAAGCATTGTGGTCTTTAGTGAAAGTCAGTGAAAATATGCAGAGTTGGGAGATGGATTATCTAATTTGAGGAGCAGCAAGACCGGTGTCACTAAATCACGGAGTATTTGGAAGAGTGGGGATGTTAAAATGAAAGAGATTGGAAATGTAGAAAAAGGCCATGGTTAAAAAAGTATTTAAAAGCCAAAGGGAAGAATTTATATTTGACTTAGAGGTCACTAGAGTTGATTGAATGGAAAAGGGTGACATGGTAAGATTTGCACTTCAGAAAGACAAATCTGTAGTGAGTAGAGCACCGGCCCAGGAGTCAGGAGGACCTGTGTTCAAATCTGGCCTCAGACACTTGACACACTTACTAGCTGTGTGACCTTGGGAAAGTCACTTAACCCCAATTGCCCTGCCTTGCCCCCTCCAAAAAAAAAAGACAAATCTGATAGCTGAGTGGAGAATGGATTGGAATGGGAAGAAACTTGAGGCAGGGAAACCAACTAGAAGGCTATTTGCAATAATCCAAGTATGAATGAAAGAGAGCTTAATCCAGAGTGGTTGCAATGTTAAAGGAGAAAACATTGCATAAAAGAAACAAGGTAGAATCAATAGGACTTGACAATAGATTGGATATGGGGAGAGTGAGAGAGAGTGAGAAGTTGAATTTTGTACCTTGGTTGTGGGCCTGAGCAACTATAAGAAGGTATGCTCCACAGTAATAGGGAAGCTAGGAAAAGGGGAGGGTTTATGGGGAAATATAATTGGCCCAGTTTTGACTTGATAAGTTTACAATATCTATGAAATATCCATTCTAATTTGTCAAACAGTGAGTTGGAGATGCAAGACTGGACAGCTGGATGAGTAAATCTAGGAATCATAGGGCTAATAACTTAAATCAGGGAAACTGATGAAATCATTAAAAGAAATAGTATATCAGGGAAAAAGAAGAAATAATTGGTGTGACCTTTAAAATCTAGCAAAAGAGAGTAAGATGGAGTGGTCAGATTGGCAGGAGGTGTACTAGGAGGCAGCAGCATCATGAAAACCTAGAGAGAAGAGAGTATCAAGGAAAAGAGGGTGATTTACAATGCGGATGGCTACAAAGAGGTTCAGAAGGATAAGGAAAGGGTCATTGGATGTGGCAGTTATGAGATCATTATTAACTTTCAAAAGAGCAGTTTCAGTTGAATTATGAGGTTTGAAGGTAGACTGAAGAGACTTAAGAAGAGAAATGTGTAAAGGATGGAAATGGATTTATGAACTATGGCCTTCTCAAAGAATTTTGACACAAAATGGAAGACAGATATAGGAAGATATCAAGCAAAGTTTAATAATTATAAAAATAATAATAGCAATATAAATATTTACATAATGTTTTAAACTTGATTTAATCCTCATGGCAAACTGAGGTAAGTTCTATTCTTATCCCCATTTTAAAATTAATATTTTATTTTTCCCAATTACATGTAAAAACAATTTTAACATTTTTTTTTCAAATTTTGGATTCCAAATTCTTTCCCTCCTCCCCCTTGAGAAGGCAAGCAATTTGTCATAGGTTATACATGTATAGTCATGCAAAACACATTTCCATGTAAGTCATTCTGTGAAAGAAAACACAGATGAAAATACCCCAAGAAAAATAAAGAAAAAGTACCTTTGATTTCCAATCAGGTTCTACCAGTTCTTTCTCAAAAGATGAACAGCACCTTTCTCCTCCCTTTTTGTTGTTGTTGTTGTTGTCATACAGAGTGGGAAACTGATGGTAAGAGAGGTTAAGTGACTTGCCCGGGGTCATAGAGGTAATAAATGACAGAAGAGATATTTGAACTCAGGCCTTTCTGGCTTCAAATCCAACATTATCCACTGAGCCACCAAGCTGTTCAGAGGATGGATAAAGTGAGCTCTTTTTGAGAATGAGCTATTATGAAATATGTATTTTTTTATTTTCATTTTTATTATTCAATCAATCAATATTTATTAAGTGTTTACTATGTTCCAGGCATTGTGCTTCATGCTAGATAATAAAATAAAATTATTAAAATAATTTAAATTGAATTCATATTTAAATGATTTTTATTATTCCATTGATATTTACATAAATTATGGAAATAAATCTAAAGATTTGTTTGGATCTGTTGGTGTATAAGATGACATAAAAGCCAGACTTAATTTGAGAAGAAAGCAAAGAGGTACTAAAATTCTATATGAACAGATTTAGTTAGAGTCTTCCCATTTGCGAAAGTGAAGAAAATAGGAATGGTTAGTTAGCAAATTGTTCAAAATATATTTAAAGTGACGTGAAATACTTTTTTTGTAGAGATGCTGTTTGTACAAAACTTAGTATGAAAGTTGGACTACACACTGATTCAATCAGTCCTCTATCCAGATGTCCTGACATTAGTCACTGCAGAAAGGAGGGAGCTATGAGATTTTAGACCCTTATAATGTAGAAAATCAGCAATCCAAGACCTAGGTAATACAAGAGTCCTGGCCTTTCCAGAATGAATTGTAAGGCAAGCCTATTTTCTTCACATTCTTAGTACACTTTGAACAGGAAATCACATGGCTACCATATTAGGGAATAGTTTCTAGTAAAATATTAGCTTTGACCTAAGTAGAGAGCAAATTCTCATAGAACACTTACACTTTATCAGTACCTGTGGCAAAGGCAGTCAGCCAAAATAAAAGAGGAACAGCTCCATTACAAGAGCATTACAAGATAGGTCCCTCATCTGTCTTAAAGCATCATAACAAGCAGTCTAAAATTATGTCAGATCTTCTTCCCTGTTCCCTACCCCCACACCCAATAAGGTTGTTGTCACCAAGAATAAAGTAGAGTTGAGTGGAGCAAAATAGCTCCAGAGGATACAGATTCTAGAAAAAGATTGATAAGATTATAATCTCTGTTCTCAAGGAATGTATAATATAATTTTCAAATATGAGAAATACGCAAAAAGCTGTCCATTACTAACAGACAATGGTACATGCCTGTCCACTTCTGTCCCTGAACTACATTAAAGCCTCCCACCTAGTTGACTCTATCAAGACAGGAAATTCAGCTAAAGTGACATCTCTCAGACTTCCCCCATAATAGTAAAATGAGTAGTAAACACACACACACACACACACATTCAAAAAAGAAATTCCATAATATTAAAGACCTAAAAGGGGGATGCTTTAAAAGTTCAAATTGAGACATCAATCGATAGGTTGGAAGACATGCCAAAGGATGAATTAAATTGGATCATAAATATACAGAAAGCATCAAAGGAGTGAATTGGTCCAACCATTCTGGAAAGCAATTTTGGAACTATGTTAAGAAAATGACTAAAATATACATCTTTTGACTAGATGTCTCTTTGCTAGGTATATACTCCAAAGAGTTTGAGAGAGAGAGAGCCAGAGAGAGGCCAATATAAACCAAAGGACACATAATAACACTTTATAGCAGTAATGATTTGGAAACAAAATTGATATCCATGAATTAAGGAATGGCTAAATAAATTATATTACATAAATGTGATGGAATGTTATGGGATTTTACTTCATAGAAAGAAATGACAATTAAAACTAGAAAGAAGTATAGGAAGATATATAAACAGATTTAAAGTATGCAGATAAAGAAACAATATGCACAATCTCTTCAACGATGTAAATTGAAATAACAGCAATAGCCAAAAAACCAAGATTGCAAGTTTTGAGACTAAAATGAATAAACATGGCCCTAAGTAAAAGACATGAGAAGGAACCTCCCTTTCTTCTTTTCAGAGTTCAAAGAGTATGGGTGAGGAAAATTGCATATAATGTTAATCTGCCCATAATGACATATAATATCACTGAGTTGAATTGCATACTTTAAATAAATTAGAATCAATACACTTATATTAGAGTTGAAGTCCTACATAAATTCAAAAGGGCATAATTTTTACATAAGGAATTTTCAAATATATGCAAAAAGTTGACATAATATTAGCAAAAGTTACAAAATTAAAAGAAAATTGAAAAGCAATGAATTAAACCATGACTCTTGGTCATTAAGAAAAGAGAGAAGTTATGCTTCTTGGAGAAATTAGGGAAGGCTTAATGAAGAAACTGATTTTTAGATGGGTCTTAAAAGATTAAAATAAGCTGTGTGCATAAGGGTTGGGTATATATTGTAGAGTCATTCTAGAAGAAAGAACAGCATGAGAAAATCCTCAAGAAGCAAGAAACTATGGAGTATTTCTAGAGTCCAGTTTGGCTGTACATAGTGCTTGTATAGGCGAATAATCACAAACAAGATACTGATTTCCAAACCTGCTCCCCAGGGAAACAAGAACACGGAATAACTATTTTAAGGGGGTGTAGAATTGTACTGCACATGTAACAATAGTTGACATTTCTATTTGATCGATGGTGTACAAATCAACTCACACACATTTCATTTGATGCCCATGAGGGGTGGACACTATGGATTCTATTGTTATCCTTTAAAAGATAAGGAAGCTGAGATTAAGAAATTGTTACCCATTACTATGTAGGTTTTCTTTTTTTTTTTTTTTTCATATTTTTTTTTATTTTTTTTTAATGCAATTTATTTATTTAACATATTTGGTTTTCAGCATTGATTTTCACAACAGTTTGAATTACAAATTTTCTCCCCATTTCTGCCCTCCCCCCCCACTCCAAGATGGCGTATACTCTGGTTGCCCTGTTCCCCAGTCAGCCCTCCCCTCTATCACCCCCCTCCCCTCTCATCCCCTTTTCCCTTCCTTTCTTGTAGGGCAAGATAAATTTCTACGCCCCATTGCCTGTGTATCTTATTTTTAGTTGCATACAAAAGTTTTTTTGTTTTTGAACATCTGATTTTAAAACTTTGAGTTCCAAATTCCCTTCCCTCTTCCCTTCCCACCCACCCTCCCTAAGAAGTTGAGCAATTCAACCTAGGCCACACATGTATTATTATGTATAACCCTTCCACAATATTCATGTTGTGAAAGGCTAACTACATTTTGCTCCTTCCCAACCCATCCCGCTTTATTGAATTTCTTCCTTGACCCTGTCCCCTTTCCAAAGTGTTTGTTTTGATTACCTCCACCCCCATCTGCCCTCCACTCCATCATCCCCCTGCCTTTTATTTTTTTTTTTTATCTTCCTCCCTCTTCTTTCCTGTGGGGTAAGATACCCAACTGAGTATGTATGGTATTCCCCCTCAGGCCAAATCTGATGAGAGCAAGGTTCACTCATTCCCCCCTCACCTGCCCACTCCCCTCCTCTCCTAGAACTGCTTCCTCTTGCCACCTTTATGGGAGATAATCCACCCCATTCTATCTCTCCCTATCTCCCTCTCTCAGTAAGTTACTCTCTCATCCCTTAATTTCATTTTATTTCTTTTAGCTATCTTCCCTTCATCCTCAACTCACCCTGTGTCTGCTCTCTTTCTTTTACATATATATATATATACACATACATACACATACATACATATACACATAGATACATGCATACATACACATTCATTTATATATATACATAAACATATATATATGCATATATATATATGCATATTCCCTTCAACTACCCTAATACTGAGGTCTCATGAATCATACTCATCATCTTTCCATGTAGGAATGTAAACAAAACAGTTCAACTTTAGTAAGTCCCTTGCAATTTCCGTTTCTTGATTACCTTTTCATGCTTCTCTTGATTCTTGTGTTTGAAAGTCAAATTTTCTATTCAGTTCTGGTCTTTTCACTGAGAAAGCTTGAAAGTCCTCCATTTTATTGAAAGTCCATATTTTGCCTTGGAACATGATACTCAGTTTTGCTGGGTAGGTGATTCTAGGCTTTAATCCTAGCTCCATTGACCTCCGGAATATCGCATTCCAAGCCCTTTGATCTCTTAATGTAGAAGCTGCCAGGTCTTGGATTATTCTGATTGGGTTTCCACAATATTCAAATTGTTTCTTTCTGGCTGCTTGCAGTATTTTCTCCTTGATCTGGGAGCTCTGGAATTTGGCAACAATATTCCTAGGAGATTTCTTTTTGGGATCTATTTGCGGAGGCGATCGATGGATTCTTTCAATTTCTATTTTGCCCTGTGGCTCTAGAATATCAGGGCAGTTCTCCTTGATAATTTCCTGAAAGATGGTATCTAGGCTCTTTTTTTGATCATGGCTTTCAGGTAGTCCAATAATTTTTAAATTATCTCTCCTGGATCTATTTTCCAGGTCAGTGGTTTTTCCAAGGAGATATTTCACATTGTCTTCCATTTTTTCATTCCTCTGGTTCTGTTTTATAATATCCTGATTTCTTATAAAGTCACTAGCTTCCACTTGCTCCAATCTAATTTTTAAAGTAGTATTTTCTTCAGTGGTCTTTTGGACCTCCTTTTCCATTTGGCTAATTCTGCCTTTCAAGGAATTCTTCTCCTCATTGGCTTTTTGGAGCTCTTTTGCCATTTGAGTTAGTCTATTTTGTAAGGTGTTGTTTTCTTCAGTGTATTTTTCAGTATTTTTTTGGGTCTCCTTTAGCAAGTCATTGACTTGTTTTTCATGGTTTTCTCGCATCCTTCTTATTTCTCTTCCCAATTTTTCCTCTACTTCTCTAACTTGCTTTTCCAAATCCTTTTTGAGTTCTTCTATGGTCTGGGGCCAGTTCATGTTTTTCTTGGAGGCTTTGGTTGTAGGCTCTATGACTTTGCTGTCTTCTTTAGGCTGTATGTTTTGGTCTTCTTTGTCACCAAAGAAAGAATCCAAAGTCTGAGACTGAATCTGGGCACGTTTTCGCGTCCTGGCCATATTCCCAACCAACTAACTTGACCCTTGAGTTTTTCAGTGGGGTATGACTGCTTGTAGATTACAGAGTTCTATGTTCTACGTTTGGGGGGGAGGTGCCAGCTCTGTCAGAGCCGCACTCCTCCTTCCCCAAGGACCCCCAGTCCAGACTGGGCTCAGATCTTCGGCAGGCTGTGCACCCCTGCTGTGATCCGCCACTTAATTCCCCCCACCAGGTGGGCCTGGAGCCGGAAGTAACAACAGCTGTAGCTGCCCCACCTCCGCTGCCCCCGGGGCTGGAAACCGAACCGCGAACTCCTTCCACTCCCGCAGCTTTTCCCACTAACC
The DNA here is from genome assembly GCF_011100635.1 of Trichosurus vulpecula. Classification (NCBI taxonomy): domain Eukaryota; kingdom Metazoa; phylum Chordata; class Mammalia; order Diprotodontia; family Phalangeridae; genus Trichosurus; species Trichosurus vulpecula. The sequence goes on from NC_050579.1 coordinate 67,592,275, forward strand.
TTCTCCGCAGTCTTTGGTGTTTGTGGGTCGAGGGGTCTGGTAACTGCTCACGTATTCAGGGCGCTAGGGCCCCCTCCGCCCGGCCTCTGGTCTGGATCGTCCACGCCGCTCAGCCTGGGCTCTGCTCCACTCCGTTCCCAGCTCCCAGCTCCCAGCTCCCAGCTCCGTGTGGAATAGATCTTACCCAGAGACCATCCAGGCTGTCCTGGGCTGGAGCCCTGCTTCCCTCTGCTGTTCTGTGGGTTCTGCCGTTCTAGAATTGGTTCAGAGCCATTTTTATAGGTTTTTGGAGGGACTCAGGTACGGAGCTCACTCTAGTCCGTGCTTACCAGCCGCCATCTTGGCTCCGCCCCCTACTATGTAGGTTTTCTGAGAAGGAAATTGTACCTTGTACCCTCACGACTCGAAGCCTATAGTTTATCTACACACCATTGATGGTTCTACTGTCACCTCCTACCTATGGTGGAAATACAGTCTTAGATTCTGCTGTTTCGTAGAAAAGTCTGTGAGTCAAGTCTCATCACAGATTGTAATCTTGCTAGTGTCTCTGCTTAACAAAAATCCCGTTGAACACATAAGTAACAACGATAAATTCTAAAAGCTTCACAATATATTGTGGTTCTCTAAGGAACAAAGACAGGACTTCACAAAAAGATTTGGTTCTCCAATGAACCTGTCCTAAATCAGCAGTGTATTGTTCCATACCTGGAACCTGCCTTCATGCTAGCTTCTCTGGAAAAAAAAGGCATGTTTTATTTATTTTTTCCCCTCTCCAAATGATCTGTCCATTGCTTTGTGACCCTGAATGAACTTACACACTCTTAATGTGGAATTTGCCATCTAGATTAGGCTGACCTTTTGGTACCAAAAACAGACTATGAAAAGCTGGTTTTCAGCCAGTCTTTGCTTATCTTGCCTCTGGCTCTACCTTGGGGGTTAAGCAAGTTCCAAAGTAAATGTCAACTATAACTAAACAATGCTTAGCTACATCTATTTCTGATTTAAGCTTGGATCAGTGCCAGAGATTCAAGGATTGAAGATATGAATTAAAAAGAGAACATTTATTAAATACTTACTATATGTAAAGCACCCAACCCTTATGCATACAACCGATTTTAATTTTTCAAGACCCATCTACTAGTGAATAGTAAGTGTTGGGATACAAACAGAAAGCTAGATAGCCCCTGCTCTCAAGGAGCTCACATTTCACAAAAAACAAATAAGTTTAATCTCTTGCCAGTCAGCTAGAATGACCCGGTGTTACCTGGGGTGGAGAGAAAAGCACATATTAGTGAATGTTCACCTATGCTACTTCCATTGATAAAACTATATCTACTGATGATGTTAACTCTTTGACAGTATATCTTCAAATTTTTGTTTTCAAATAATAAGTTTGTGAAAGGGCTCCATCCTTTGCTATAGTTCATATATCAATAAATACATCTAAATCATAGAGGCACCAATATGGCACAGTGGATAGAACACTGGGCCTGAGGTCAGAAAGACCTCAGTTCAGATCAGTCCCTAAACATTTACTAGTGGACCCCAGGCAAGTCACTTAACTGTGATTGCCTCAGTTTCCTCATCTGTAAAATGAGTTGGAGAAAGAAAAGGCAAACCACTCCAGTATTTTTGCCAAGAAAACCCCCACTGGGCTTTGCAAAGAGTCAGACATAAGAGTGAACAACCACAAAAAATTGTTAAACCTATTTAAAATATGCCTACCTCTACATACTAGAGAATAGAGGAGAAAAAAGTATCATAGCTACAGGATATCCATCACACACACATACACACACAATATACACATAAATGTATGTATGTATATATAATGTGTCTATGTATATATTTCTATACACATGTAGTGTGTATTTCTATATGCATATATATGCATACATAAATATATTCATATAGACACAATATAAATGCACCGTATATACATGCATGTTGTGTTGTGTGTGTGGGGGGGTGTAATTAACGGATAATAGTTAACCAAAAATCATAATGTACTTGTAGAAGTTTACAGGTAGCATCTCCATAAGGATTTCTCCCCTGGACCACAGTTACAGGAATAGGGCATGTAGAACTGATTGGCTTTTCTATTCCCAGGGTTCTCAGTATTAGGGTGTGTGTATGTGTGTGTGTGTGTGTGTGTGTGTGTGTGTGTGCAGGGGGGAATACCTGGACCCTTCTCCATAGCATTTGTTTCTCTGGATGATGGCTACAGGGGACCAGGATAGAAGTAGGCTTGGAACTTAACAGTACTGTTATGCTTTAGCATTATTCTTAATTCCTTGAAAAAGCCTTACATCTTACTTTATCCACATTATATGCAATAATCCTTTGACAAATCTCCATAATTCTTAAGATTATGGATTCTATAAATTCGATTGACTCTTCAGGATATTGGAAGCATTGCAAAGATGGAATAATATAGGATGAAGAGTACTATAATTAGTCTAAGAATATCTTGTGTTCAGATTCTGACTGGCATTTACTACATATGTGATACTGAATACATCCTTTAACCTTTTTTGAGATCATTTTTTAAAATCTCATATAGCAATAATGATAGCTGTGCTGCCCATCTCTGAGGGCTATTTTTCAGGCTGATTGAGTGCTATACAAATGGCTGATACCATTGTTGTAGCTGGAATTCCCCCTGCCTGTTACCTAACAAGAGGTTAAAAAAAAGATGCCTGCCTTCTCCATCTTGGTAAACTAGATCCAGCAAATGCAGTTGCAGTCCCTCACCCATCATATACACTATCCCTATCTCTCACTTTTTAAATCCAGATAAGTTTTTTGAGTGAAGAAATCATTGGTGTAACCCATTTGGGTGTCACTGTTTCACTTTTTTTGGTCTCCTGGTACCTAGCAAATCTTCCACAGAAGGCAATAGAGCAGAATTTGTGAGACAGCTCACCAGAAATGAATCTATCCCAGCTATCTCTAGATTGGAGAACAGACAGTTGTGCTTCCTCAAAGGCAGTCTGGGGCCAAAAACAACAAAAAGCCAGGCTCCAAGACACATGAGACATTATCAGTATTTTGGCACTTTTTTCATTTCCTATTTTCTTCCCTCTGACTTTGTCATTTTGTTTCCAGGAGAAAAGAGAGATGGGAAGAACTGAAGTGAGCAAGGACCACATGGAGTGGTTCAAACACTACCACCAAGCCCCAGCCGGAGGAGAGATAAGAGGAAGCTACTGCAACCAGGAGACACTTTCAAGTGGGGGAGACAGTGTAGTATATATTGATAATAGAACTGGCTCTGAAGTCAGAGGACGTAGTTTTAAACCTCACCTCTGACACTGTCTGACCATGGGCAATTCATTTAATCTCTGTGAGCCTCAGTTTCTTCAACTGCAAAATGAAAAGCTTGTTCTAGACAACCTTTGAGGTCTCTTCCATTTCTAAATCTATGATCCCATGGGGAGTAGATGTAACATGGATGCGATTTACCAGTGAAGACTACCTGTGAGAATTTCTGTGGCTGGTCTATCATAGATGTGGGGAAATCTCCTGCTTTTCCTCTCTTTTTTTAAACCCATAAAGCTAAATTGAGGTAGCTGAATGATAATCCCATCTACCTAAACTGTATGATCATGGATAAGACATTTACAGTGTGCACAAGAAGAACTAGGAGGGGGAAAGGTATGACAAAGCCTGTTCATACACTTATTTTCTATCTGTTATCCATGTTATCAAAATCTCTGTGATCACACCACCCTTTAGTGTCCAGATGTTTAATGAATTAGGATGTGAATCAACAGATAGAAATAGTTCATACAATGAGGACTCAGGGCTAGATACTGACCATGGATTTCATCTTTTAACATTTTGAGCAATATTTCATTTCCTCTCTTAGATTAAATTGAGACCTGACTAGTGACAGGTTAATCAAAGTGACTTCAGTACAGTCACTGTCCCATGGGCTTGAGCAGTATGGGGGTAAGCAATGTATGCATTTGTTGTATGAGTTTTCACTTGGGAACAGCAAGTACTAACTTCTTATACTGGAAAACTTTTTATTGTAGGTGGAGTGGGACAGCTGGACACAGTTTAGATGATTCCAATTTTGTTGGCAACATCTAAAGCATCGTAGTCTGGAGCAAGTCGGACATAGGCCTTCTTCTCTCCATCAGGCCAGATCAGTGTGTTGACCTTGGCCACATCGATGTCATACAGCTTCTTTACTGCCTGCTTTATCTGATGCTTGTTGGCTTTGACATCCACAATGAAGACCAGGGTGTTGTTGTCCTCAATCTTCTTCATAGCAGACTCAGTGGTCAAGGGGAACTTAATGATGGCATAGTGATCCAGCTTGTTTCTCCGAGGGGCACTTTTCCGAGGGTATTTGGGCTACCTTCGAAGTCTTAGTGTCTTGGGTCACCGAAAGGTGGGGGATGTTCGGATCTTCTTCTTTTTGTGGCTGTGGACACCCTTCAACACTGCCTTCTTGGCCTTCAAGGCCTTGGACTTGGCCTCTGTCTTGGGGGGAACAACGGCTTCCTTCTTCGCCTTTGGTGCCATCTTGTGGGAAAGGCAGGTACTAACTTCTTAAGAAGGCACTATTGCTCAGGTGGGGGACAGAGAGTAACAGACAAGGCCTGAACAGGTGGAGCAAGTATAGTATGTCTCCTAGTGGGCACACCGAACAAATGAAACTCCTTCATTGCATAAATAACATCATAATACATTTTTCTTGCTGAAGGCTTCAGAAAAGTGCCACACAATCAAATAGCACCTTCACCCCATGGGAAAGAATATTGTGATTTAAGGCAGCTGTTTCTTAATGCGCTCACTCTCTCTCTCTCTCTCTCTCTCTCTCTCTTTCATTACTCTTTTACCCTTTCCAACCTTTGTGGGATTAGAGAGTTAGAATATTTCTTTAAGTATGTTGAGGAATATTTCTTTAATTCCTACTAATCTCTGCTGCTCCAAGCCCTAATTTCTTCAAGGCTCAGCTCATGTTTCAACTTCTCTGTGAAGCTTTCACTAATTCTCTGTATTACCAACATTTAATACAGTGGCTGGCACTTAATAGGCACTAACTACAGGATTATTGATTGGTTGATTCTTAATGCTATCTTTCTCTTAAGTTTAAAATTTGGCTTTATGTCCACGTAACGTGGCTCCTCAAAGATACTTTCTCTTTCCTTTATTTCTGAATATTTTAAGCATTTTTTTTCCTAAAAAGAGCAGGTTTTTAATAGTCATATTTTTATATTGTGAGTCAGGATGACAAAGTGGTCCTGGAGTCGGAATGGCCTAAATTAAAGTCCTACATCTGATATATACTGTCTGACTAGTTATGGACACCTCACTTAACATCTCCGTACCCCCAAGTGACTCTCTAGCATTTTAAATAACAGGCTGGTCTTCTCTGGCGGAAGGGACGTCTACACTGGGAGTTCATTGCAAGATGAAAGCACAAGTCTGGTTTAAAAACAAAATCTTACATTCCTATATCAAAATCATTTAAATATATGGATTAATCTTGAGCCAAGTAAGACAATGTTTCTCTACAGAAAAAGCATATGGGTACAAGTAATGTTTTAGAGGAAATGTTACAGGTTATGTGACAAAGGTTTTAAAAATTCTAATGATTCATTCTATCTTCATTTGACATTACTCCTTGTCATGTCCTTGACATTCCAGCTACCCTGTTCTCTGAATTTCATTCACTGTTTGTGTTTCTTAACAAGCTGGCCACATTGCTTGTAATATACTTCCTCTTAATCTCTGTCTCTCCAAACCTTTATCTTTCTTCTAGGCTCAGTGGATGTTATAAGTTCTCTGTGAGGCTTTTCTTAATCCTTTATATCTTGAATACTTAATATAGTATCTGGCACTTAGTAGGTACTTACTACATGGGTTACTGATACATTGATTCTTCAAGTTGTGTTTCTTCTTTAAGTGTATCAGTGTATGTTCATGTGTGTGTTCCAGTAGAATGCAAGCTACATGAGGGATCCCTGGATAGTAGCATTTTTTTTTGTCATTAAATCACTATGTTAAGTCTCAGAATAAAAATATATTGATCCTTTGCTCAGAGTAGGAATTTTATTTATGTTTGTGGAATCAAATCAAAGCCGGCATCAGGAGCAAAGAAACAGCCTTTTCTTCTTCGAATCCTCTCTAAAACCTTAGCCAGTAGAGTTTTATTCATGCTATTGTGTAGTATTAATCTGATCAAAGATCTTCCCCACCCATTCAGTTAGGGCTCTGGTGGGTCTAGGTAGGAAGGACTGATTATATCTCGGTTTGTAATAGGCCCCAAGCCCTTACTTAGTAGGTGCTAAATGAATATGGGTTGGAAGCCTTCAGGGCCTGAAGGGGAGTTGCTAAGACCAGAGCCAATGGTATATGAGCTGAATTCTTGTCAATCAGATGATGACTAGGACTGTATAAAAGGAGAGCCCAGGACTGGGAGCAGCAGAACTAGGAGCAGCAGAGCTGCAAGCAGTAAGGAGGATTCAGAAGAAGAGAGCCAGCAGCTTCAAGAGAGTGCAAAGCTAAGAGTGCTGAACAAGAGCAAGATCAAGGAACTTGGAGTCAGCAGAGCTGCAGGAGAGACTGCTGAACTCAGAGAGTTAGGCTTCATGAGTGATCTTTTTATAGGGGGGCCCCAGCACTGAGGGAAAGCTACAATATGGCTTGGTTCCTTCCTATAATATTTTGTTATAATTTCCTTGTTGCTATGGTGAGGTGGGCTTATTGGTTTTGGAATATTATTGCCACAGTATCAAATTGGGGGCATTGGTTCTTGAATCTGATCTTCTGGAGTCTAAATAAATGTTATACTTCCTCTGCCTTCTACCTAGGGAAATCCTTATACTTCACAATTTCCAACCATTCAGGCATGCCCATTGTCCTCTCTGAGGTCATGAATTTTGCCTTACTGCTATATATGGGATTGCTCCACTATTACTAGGGCAAAACAGTTCTCCTTGTGTGAAAGCCACTTTATATTCTGTGGGGTGAAAACCTTATCCTCTGGGTTCACAGAACATGTAAAGGTACAATTCAATCATCCCCCAAAATGCTATAATGAATGTGGTTAGTTTTCCTTGTCACTCCTCCATCATCATCATCATCATCATCATCATCATCATCATCATCATCATCTTCTTCTTCTTCTTCTTCTTCTTCTTCTTCTTCTTCTTCTTCTTCTTCTTCTTCTTCTTCTTCTTCTTCTTCTTCTTCTTTCTTCTTCTTCCCCTTTCAAATTATGTGTACAGTTTTGGAAATAGCCACTGTGCAGGATGAAACAACCCAACAGTGGAATGAATGCTGAGAAAGACAGAGAACATGGGTCCAAATCCCTGCTACTCATTGTGTGCCTGACTTTCCTTAAATTGCTTCACTTCACTTTCATCACCTGGAAAAAGAGGTGTTAGACTAGATTCTCAATATGATCTTTTTGACAGACTATGGAAGTGATGGGCTCTAAGAGATGAGGAGGAGAAAAAATACGTATTCAAAAGAAAAATCAAAGAAATGAAAATACGAAGAATGGCTTATGTATAGGCAAATAAATGGACAACTATTTAATGAATACCTATTGTTCATTCACTGACTCATTAAATAGCCATTTATTAAGTACCTAATATGCACAATTGCAGTGATGGGCACTGGAGGAGATATAAAGATCAATTCTGGAGGTTTTAATCTAGAAGGGAAAACATGCTACATACTCCCACATGTAATAATTCTAAAATAGTAAGTCAATAATAACAATACTACCTATTTTAGGTCAGGAACCATGCTAAGTCCTGGCGATACAAAGAAAGGAGGGAAAAACCCTACTCTCGTGAAGCTTATATTCTAGTAGGATATACAATGTGAAAAAAATAAATAAGGTACATACAAGAAATATACAAAGTAGATGGAAGGGAATTTCACAGAAGAATCTAGCAGCAAGGGGAACTTGAAAAGGCCTCTTTAAGAAGGTAGGATTTGAGCTCAGTGTTGAAATGTAAGAGTGTTGGAATACAGGAGCTTCAATTGAGAAAGAGCATTCCAAAGTAGACAGCCTTTGCGAAGGCATGGTGATATGAGAAGGAATGCAATTTGCAAGGAACAGCAAGCAGGCCTGTGTAGCTAAGCAATAGAATTTCTGGAGGGGAACAAAGTATAAGACTGCAAAGGTAGGAAGGTGCCAGATTATGAAGAGCTTTAAAAGCCAAACAGAGGTGCTTATATTGTGTCCCATACAATGGTGCAGTGGATAGATCACTGGGCTTTGAACTAGCAAGGCTCATGTTCCTGAGTTCAAATTTGGCCTCAGATACTAACTAGCTGTGTGACCCTGGGCAAGTCACCCTGTTTTCCTTAATTTCTCATCTGTAAAATGAGCTAGAGAAGGAAATGGCAAACCACTTCAGGGTCTTTGCCAAGAAAACCCCAAAGAGGTTATGAAGAGTCAGACATGGCTGAGATGGCTCAACAAAAACAACCACCTTAAATATACAGACACTAAAGCTCACTGAGATGTGAGGGAGTAGGGGTGGAGTAATATGATCAGATAGATTTTAGCAAAAGCATATTAGCAGCTGAATGGAGGACAGAATGGAGTGGGGAGACCAGTTTAAAGGTTATTGTAATATTCTAGGTGATAATGAGGCAAGTTGATAAGAGCCTGAAGAGTATATTGGTTTGTGAATGGAGAGGAAGGGATATAATTGAGCAATGATGTGAAGGCTGAAACAACAAAGTTTGGCAAAATATTGGATATGCGGGGTGAATGAAAATGAGGAGCCAGAGATGATGCCACTGCTGCAGTCACAGGTGACTAAATAGCTCTCTAGTTCCTTTTCTGATCTATAGTCATGCATGCAATTTTCTTTTGAACATATAGAAACGAAGGTCCTATGGAGTGTCAAACTTAACAGGTCCAAAATATTTTCCCTCAAACCTCTTTTGAATTTCCTTATTACTAGTGAGTGCTTTATCTATTGATTGATCAATTAGTCTATTGATCTGTCTATCTCTCTATCTATCTAGATATCTCTCTAAATATAATCTATGAGGAAGATCTGAGATTCATCTAGAGATGATAATTAAACCATTGGGAGCTTGTGAGATCACCAAATAAAGTGAAAAGCAAGCCCAGGACCTAACTTGGGGGACACCCATAGTTAGTAGGTATAACATGGATGAAGAAAGTATAAAGGAAACTGAGTAGTGATCAGACAGATAGAAAGAGAACTAGGAAAGAACAGTATCATTAAAAAAAACTGGTTAGGAGAGAGAAACCAGGGAGAGATGGCCAATAGAATTAAATGATTCGGAGAGGTCAAGAAGAATTACAGTAAATAAAGGGCCTTTTGTTTTCATTGATAACTTTCGAGAAGGCAATTTGGACTACAGAACTACCATGCAGAATAGAATATGTCAGTCAGCAAATAGTTAACCTACTTGGTGCCAGGCAATATGCTAGGCTTAATAACCCTAAGAAGGTAAATCAGGAAGGGCTTTAAATACTAAACAAAGGGGCCTGTAGTTTATGCTGGGAAAAATAAAGACAGTGGAGCTTTGTGACCATGGGAGGGACAAACTCATAGAAGAAAGGAAAAGTACAATTTCAGATTCAAGCAATGCAAATTTATGGCTGGCAGTAGCAAGGTGCACAGTATAAAGTGCTAGGTGCTATGGGGGATATAAAACCAGATAACAGACCTTGTCTTTCAGACTTTACTTTTCACAGGTAATCATAATGAAATGAAAGAGAATACTATATAGTCATGTGCCAAATCATGCATCAAAGACTGCAAGGAAAGGTAACAAATATTGATTAGTGTATTCCTGGAATTTTTCATGGAAGAGACACTGGAATTGGATCTTAGAAAATGGGAAGTATTTGGATAATTAAAGAAGGGAGTGAAATGTCAGTGCCAAGTATGGTAAAGTGACCTTATTAGAGTTAAGCATCCATTTGAGAAGTAACCGAACATGGACAAAAAATAGCAGTAGCACCTTAGATAATATTACTTTTTCTGTAAATCTAGTATTTATTGTCAACCAATAATCTTAAATAGGGATTAAGGAACAAAACAGATTAAGTTCCAGCAATGTTAAAAAAAAATGTAAATCCACAAATTTGGGATATGGCCAATTATAAATCTTTCTGATTCTGAAAAAAGCTTCAACTGGGAGAGAACATTCCAAAGTAGACAGCCTATGCCAAAGCACGGTGATATGAGAAGCAATGCCATTTGCAAGGAACAGCAAACAGGCCTGTATACCTAGGTAGTAGAATTTATGGAGGGGAAGAAAGTATAAGAAGACTGGAAAGGTAGGATTCTGATAACTACTAAATTCTCTACTTCTGGTTAATTAGGCCTTCCAGATCCAAATTGGTTGCAATATTCTGTGTACTACTGAATGATGTAAGTTATACTTTGCTGCCTCATTGTATATGAGGTCACTTTGCAAGCATATTTTTCAAAGTTATATTTAATGTTGGAAGGGGAATTAAGATTTTTCTCAAACCAAGGTTTCCATTTAAAAAAAAGCAATCTTTTGGAGATAAGAAAATAAAGCCATTGAGGGCTAAGCATGGATTATATATGTGAAAAATGGATCTTTATTTCAGGGGGGAGGTTGTAAATGGGGAGAATGGAAAAAAAGAGTGTCAAGAAGGACTAGAAAAAAACATAGTGAAGATTACGAGACAGAAATAACAGTAATATAAAGACAAATTGTAAGAAGGCTAAGTTGAAGAGTAAAAGCTGCCAGGTACACATATATTGGCAGCATATTATGGGAGATCGAAGCTTCCAGTAGAGGTGTGATAAGACATGAGATTTAGAGCTAAAAGACCATCTAATTCCTCATTTTACAGATGAGGACACTGAGAGCAAAGAGATTAGCTAACTCATTCAGGATCATACAGCTTGATAGTATCTGAAGTGGGATTGGAATCTTGGTGTTACTGCTCCTAAATTCATTGCTCTAACTATTATACCATGATGTCTCAGGTCCCTTCTTAATCTGAGACTTTATGACTAGCCATTTTTTTTAGAATGTAGAAAATTGACTTTTTTCACTATAAAGTTCCTTTTAAAGTCATTAATATACATTTTACTAATATGACACCAAAAGTCTGAGTTGAGGATGAATGAACTATTCACAAGATATACTCAGTAAATTTCAGGCATCAAGGAGATGAGAAAACAAACAGTAATATTGTACTCTTTGCTCTGAAAGCTCAATTATTTCAGATATCCAAGTTTGAGACAAAAAAGGAAGTTCAAATGCATCAGTCAAGTATGTCTTCCTCTCACCTTCCTTTCCCCCCCCCCCAATATAGTGCTATTCAGTAAAGCAAAATGAGTAAATAGCCACAATAAAAATCAACTTCTTTCTACCTGAAATCCCAAATCCTATGGCTGAGACATGAATAAGAAATCATTCCATGACCAATTAAAGGCCACCAATCATGATGGAGAGAAATTGTGCGATAAAAACTTCTAGAAAACAATATTTGAAATATGTCTGCATGAACACATTTCATTGAATTTTGATTTGGCAAATTGCCATCCTATGAAATTGAAGTGCTTCACTATAGAATATAGAATTTTTAAAGCATGAAAAAACACTCAAGGTAACTGTCCTTAAATCACCAATCCTGTACACTAAAATTTCATGCATCCTTTGCGCAACATAGTCTGACAACTAATTACTGATCTGAAATATAAGAAAATAATAAATTTTAGCACTAAAAATCTTTACATCTTACATGCAAGGAAATGTTTTCTCCAGAACACCAAATCTAATCAATTAAATTTCAGTTGCCCGTATAACATATGACACATTTAAACTTATAGTGAATTGGCTAATCGGTACCAGTCACAAGTCAAATTGGACTCCAATAGTATTATCTTTCCATTTCCAATATAGCCCACATCTGACTTTGATTTTAAGTTTTTAAGATTTCAAGTGGTGTGTGTGTGTGTGTGTGTGTGTGCAGATATATATTATGGAGATTTTACAGTCTATATATGAGAACTTTCCCTCTTGAAGATGGGAACACAAAATTATTCAAAGCAATTCAGAGGCATTGGTAGTAGCTGTGACTGGAGTTAAACATAATAAACAAAATATTCAGGCACATAGGACCTAGCCAGCATTCCCTGTCTTTCACAATTCGCTAAAATCACTACTTTCCAAAGATTTTACATTAAAATTTTTTAAACCCTCAAATACAAAATTTGATGTAACATGACAATGTGAGATATTGGGGCAACCGATGGTACAGTGGATAGAGTACTGGGTCTAGAATCAGGAATACGTGAGTTCAGATCTGGCCTTAGATATTTATTAGCTGTGACCTAGGGCAAGTCACTTAATATCAATTTGCCTCAATTTCCTCATCTGTAAAATGGAGAAGATAATAGCACTAACATCCCAAGGTTGTTGTGAGAATCAAATGAGTTAATATTTGTAAATGCTCAGCACAATGCCTGGCCCATAGTGCTATATAAATGTTTCTTTTATCATTATTATTGCTGTTGTCATTACTATCCCTATTTCAAAATGTCTTACCCTTGGTTGTAGGAATGCAGCGTACTCCGATGGGGAGAAAATCATCTAATTGGGAGTCTGGATATTGGAATGGCCAATAACAGAGTGGTTTGGAGGTATGCCCATTAACTGAGAGCAGTTTCATCGGATGAGAGATAGCTAACTGATCCACAAGGTCTTTAAAGCTTTTTAATCAACAACTTAATTAAATTTTAATAAGTATGTATTATGCACCTACTATGTATAAGACAAAATAATGGGTGCTAGAGGTATAGAAACAGAAATCAGAAAAAAACAACGTTTTAACATAGCCATTTCCTTTAAGGAACTTATATTATAAAAGGGGGCTTACAAGATCATAGATATAGAGGGACATTAAGAGTTCATCTAGTCAGACAAGCAAATAGATAATTAATGAGTACAAAAAAAGAAAATGGGCAGGACCACGTTAGGCTACCTGGAGGAGGTGAAATATGAGTTGAACCCTGAAAGAAACTGGGGAGTCTAAAACAGATTGTGTCACTGGTTTCAGTCATCTCCCCAGATACTACAACCAAATTTTCACTTGCAACAGTTGTTTAGCAGGCAGAAATGACTAAATGACTCAATGGTGCCATAGTGTTTATCATTTTGTGGGCTAAATTGCAGTCTGTGTACAGGAATGATGCAAAGAGGTCTCAGTTTTCTGCACATTGGAACATTGATAGGTTAGAAGATTTTTATATGTGCTTAGGACAGCCTATCATTCAGAGCTTTACCCCATTCACTTACATCTAGATAATGCCTATTTGTCTCTTCCATGAGTCAGCTTTGCACTGAAACTAAAACTAGACGATGAACAGGGGGAATGTGGCTCAGAAGTCCTGTCCCATAAATTAATTAATCGACTTCCAATAAGTTGCTTGGATTCTCTTTGCGCTAAATAATGACATTCTCCAAACAGGGGAGGGTCTCATGCTGTAGCATTTAGCACTGTTATAAGTCGCATTTTATCTATAGTTTCATTGCTTAAAGCTGACATTTCCCTAATAGTAAAATGGTTTGTCTTGCATTTTATGTCATTGAAAATTATGCACAACTCAACAACAGCCAATCCCAGTTGAGTCATATCGGTGTAAATAAAAATGCAAAAAAAAAGTGAAGTCAATAATATTACCAAAAAATAGGTGTTTAGGGTATAATATGGGCATTCAGACTGCACAGATGTTCAGCAGAAATGAGATCTGCACCTCAATTGAGTAAGAGTATTACCTGTTTTATTACTCTGACTTGATACAGCAGGCAAGGGTAGAATGTCTGTGACCTTGACTGCACTGGAGGACGTGCTGCTTTGAAAATCCCTGCTCAGAAGCAAGCATGTTCCTGCAATGAGCGGCCACAGAGCTGGAAAACATGGCTAGAGCCAATGTTTAAATTTCTGTGAATGACATATAATGTTTATTATATGTGATAATATAATGAGGTATAATGCTCATGTTGCTTGCCTTCTTGATGGGTGAGGGAGGGGGAGGGAGAGAGAATTTAAGTTGAAATAAAAAAAATATATACAAAAATGAATAAATAAATTGACATGAACGTTTGAGTTGATATAAAGAAAAACCAAAAGACAACTTATTTCCTCAGAGGACTAGGGGTTCAGAATATGAATTGATTACCTAGAACTTATACCTTGTGTCCTCACAGCAATTACAAAATAACTTTTCATACTCTTATTGTGGCACAATTTTGATATTCTGAGAGGGGCAAAGAAACATTGATTTGCAGAGTTTGCAACTCTGGTCATTTTTCCTCTTCAAATACTGTATTCTATTTATGAATATAGAATAATACTTAGGATGCTATATAGCATATACATACATGTACTATATAAAGATAATATAGATTAATACTCAGCTCATTCATCTTATTTTGTGAATTAACATCTAGAAGTTGTAAGAAGAGGGATTTCTAATATCAGTAGTTATCAGGTGGGGAATTGTTAGAACTTGTGAAATTGTTTCAGACATGATTTAGCTCTCTACTTCCACGCAACTTCTGTCATTACCCACAAACCAAAACCCATTCCCAATAGCCTCTCTTGCCTTTACTCTTTATGTTCATTTGACCTCAAGCAAATGGCTGAAAAGGGGGATATAGCATGGATTCTGCCCCCAAGGGAGCATAAAATCTATGTAAGGGAACATGATATACACATGAAAAGATGATTAAAAAAAAGAATGTGGGTTAGTGTATACAAGCTGACAAACAAGTGCCATGTAGCAGAAGTTAAATGGATGACGGGAAGAGAATGGTCTAAAGAAGTTGAAGACATCTATAGTGTGAATGAAGAATAATTCAGAGAAAGGATAAATGAAAAGAATAAACAAAGGCTAACATATTTTGTGCTGGGGGGGGAGGGAGAAGAAAAACAGAATGTGGACAGGCAGCAGGAACAAAGAGTTTAAAATAAGAATGTATATTAAATGATCTTATGCTACATTTTTTTAATAATCATGCTACATAAGATGGGGGAGAAAATAGTGATGGTGTACTCTTTTTTGGAAAGGTTATCCATGTGCCACATCTGGAGATTTTTTCAGTTCTGGACATTTCCCGCCAAGGTTTATAAAGGATGTTGACAAACTGGACTGCTTTCTGAGGAAGGTGATCAGGGAGACAGTAGACTATGGCATACAAAGATCGGTCTAAGGATTTGGGTAAATGTAACTCAGAGAAGAGATGACTTCAAGAGGACATGACAGCTGTCTCTAAGTATTTAAAATGGTCTCATGTGGGAGAGATATGAGATGTGCTCTCTTAAGCCAAAAGGGCAGAAATGTGATCAATGACTAGCAGTTTGGGGAAGACAGATGTCAATTCCAAATAGAAAACACTTCATAATAATTTGAGCTGAGCAAGAATATAATCGGTTGCTTCAGGAAATACTGGGTGTCCCCTCCCTGGAGCTCTGCAAGAAGTGGCTGGTCTCTTGTCAGTGATACTATGGAGGGGATTTTATGTTAACTTATTTCGGGTATGGGCTAGATTGGAAGACCTCTTTGGTTTATGCCAAATCTGAAATTCTGTCATTTTGTTAGCTTAGGGGATGATAAGAATTTTGACTAAAGTGACAGCTTCGGGTAGAAACTTGGTGGACATATGGTTAGGGACAGAAATGTTGGCCTGATTATGGAGGCGGGGAAAAATGTATTGGAATAGTCTGTGCAGGTCAGGGGACAGCCCACCATATTAGAGTCTAAGTGGGAATGGAAAATGACAAATGGGAGTCATCCCATAGTGTTGGCAAGGTTATATAACTGATTAAGTACCAGGGAGAAAAAGGGAGAGAAGCCAAAGATGATTTCAAGACTTTAGGACAGGTTTGTTAGGAGAAAGGAATAAATAGAGATACCTGAGGGTGAGGGTCAGGGTACGCTAGGGAAAGGGTTGCTCTTCTACGGAAACTGAGAAGTTCAATTATAGACACCAAAAATATAAATGTCTTAGAGGTAGAGAGAGGTGGATATGGAGTTGGAGTGTAAAGGGACCTGTAAGAAAAGGAATGATTCATTTGGGCCATTGTATTACAAGTTCCTAACATAGTACCTTACTTTTAGTAGGCACTTAATAAATGCTTAATTTATCAATTGATTCAGAGAATACTTTCCAACCAAAGCAGACACCTTACTGAGACATCTCTCCTGTCTGTCTCCCTGCCTGCCTGCCTGCCTGCCTGCCTTCCCACAAGTCAGTTTTCAGGCTGGAAATGAATTCCCTCCTGACTTCCACCAAATAGAATCATCAGTCTCCTTCAAAACTCAGTTCACATGTCACCTCTTACCAGAAGCCTGTCTGAAACCCCCAAGTGTTATTCTTCTCTTGAAAATTACTTTGTATACATTCTGCATTTGATTTCTGTGTATATATATATATATATATATATATATATATATATATATATATATATATATATATTATCCCATAAGTAACATGTATGCTTTCTAAGTGGCAAGGATGATTCCATTTTTACCATAACATCTCATTGCATACCACACATTGAATTAAATTTTCTCCATGATCACTTATACAGCTGCACAAAAACCACTTTAATTTACCTTGGAAAGTAGGTAAAATGGGGACTTTCATAGTTTGTGTTCTCTCAAGTTTTGGTCTTCTAGTTATAAACTCACCTTGCATAGTTTCTTCTTCCCTCACTCTGCCCCCAGCTCTAGCTTCCTTTAGTCCCAGTTCGAGAATTTTCCATTGATGCCATATGTCTTCATTCTATCCAAATGGTATAAGAGGCTTGGGTCTAATTTAATGAGCACTGTCCCTTTTGTGGGAGAGACAAAATAATAGCTAAAGAAGAGTCATACTTTTGTGAGAAAATTTCTCTAATTTTTCACTTTGCTTCTACATATCCACCTCAGACCAATTCAGGATTCAGATATGTCACACAGAATTTCATGACCACTCCAGTAAGCAACTTGTTAACACAAGAGTAACTGGATTCTTAGGTGCTTACAGTGTCAGCCATCCTTAGCAATGTCATAAATCATGATTACAACTTTCATCATGTCATCTTCCAGCTTTTGGTGGCATAATCATGTGGCAAAATAACTCTGCCCTTTTCCATTTGGTTTTGGTTAGAACATTATATCTCAGGAAAATTTTTTCACATAAGTTATAAGCATGTATATGCATAGGGGGGAGGTAGATTTGCTGGCATCCTAGGGGAGCGTAACCCTTAGCCTATCTCTGAGGAATTAGATTACCTCTTTAAAAACTGGCTTTGTTTTAACATCACAAAACATTTTCTAATAGATCTTTCTTCACTCTAACCAAAGGAGCCAATCCATATAACAAGGATTACAAAAGAAGAAAAATAAAGTTCGGCATAAGTAACCAACTCATCAATAAGGTACACATTTTAAGTAGTGTTCCACACCAGTTGACCTCCATTTATTCAAAGAGGAGTTCTTTTTTGTATCTTTTTGGGAGAGCCAAGCCTGGCTGTTCTAATTTCACTACATTCATTTACAATCACTACATTCACCTATATTCACTACATTTTGTTTGTTTTACTGTTGTTCTCACCATTTACATTATTATAGGCATTGTTTATGTTGTTTTCTGGTTCTGCTTACCTCCTTTGCATCTGTTCATACAATTCTTCCCAGGCTTCTCTGTATCCATTATTTTCATTTTTTTCTTATAATAATTCATTATATCTATGTGCTACAACTTGGTTAGTCATTCTCTAATTATGAAAATAGACAGTTTCCTGTTCTTAGTTACTAAAAATACTACTACCATGAATATTTTAGGGGGTAAGGATTTCTTGTTATCATTGACTTCTTTGGGGTATTTACATAGCCGCATGATCACTGGGTCAAAAGGAAAAGAATGTTAGTCTCTTTATTAGTATTATCACATTTCACTTTCTGGATTTGTTTAACCAATTTTCAGGTCTACTAAGATTGTATTAGCATGCCTGTTTTTCCATGACCATTTAAACAGAGAAACATAGGAAGACGTAAAAACCTACTTAGAGTAAACTAAGCAGAAGCATAAAAACAATATGCATATACATTGACTGTAGTGGAAATGGAACACAATAACACAAAGGAACACAATAACACAAATAACAACACAATAAAAACTGAATGATATAAAATTATAATGTCCAAACATGCTCCCAAAGATGAAATATGAGAGTATACCTACCTCATTTATTTGCACAGAGTTGCTATTGGGCACATTGGTATGAAACTCTATATAAATGATGCATTAGTAATGTTATACTTGGCTGATGTCTTAGTTATTTTTCCTGTCTTTTTGCTCTTTTTTATTCTTTGTTGTGAAGTATACCTTTCTTGTAATTACATGTATATAGTAGAAAGTGTAGGTAATATAAATCCTAATGATAGGAACAAGATGTGTGATTTTGTTGGTATAGGGAATTTCAGAATGAGAAAACTTCCTCTACCATCATGGATCCACACCTTTTCTGCAATGTATAATGCTAGGGAGTTGCCTAAGTGACTTGTCCAGGGTTACACAGACAGTATGTGTCAGTCAGGTCTGGGACATGGGTCTTCTTGGTTCTGGAGATAACTCAATAACCACTACACCACTTTTGCTCAAGACATAAAAAACCCTACTTTTATTAAAGAAGGCAGAGGGCATGACAATACTATTAATTCTTGAGAACTGAGGAGCAGGTGTAGGTTCTTTAAAGAAGAAAGCAGACTAGTTTAGGAATTTGTAATTTGTGTTTTCTAGATAAGATTATTGAGTGAGGCATACTAATCAGAGTACTTGTGAATAGACTTATTGATAGACCAACAGTTAGTATCAATCTCTCTATCTTCATTTCTGATAGTCTCTGTTTCTCTGTCTTCTCTTCTCTTCTCTGTCTTCCCTTCCTTTCTCTTTTTCTCTTCCTCACTCTCTTCCATTTTCCCCTCATTTTTCTTCCTACTTTTTCCTTTTTGAATTTTAGAACAAGAAAGTTTACATGACCAAGTGGACCTGTTGGAGGTAAAATGTTCCCTTCCTAATTCTAGGAATTCATATATCTTGTATATTCAGAGTAACCATTAGAAAATATATGCTTCCCCCACAAAAAAAAAATAGAGAGGCCACCACCACAACTACTACATCAGATGATTCACTTAGCTATAAAAAAAAATCTAAACTGTGGTGAATTATAGGCTCTTTTTCTAACTCTTTTGCTGCATCATCTTTTTCTTGTGTCTACTTTGAAGGGCATTACAGATGCACTGCTGTTTGAAGTTTACTGAGCCTGAGAGATTTGAGGCCAGATACCCCAAATTCTAGAAACACTTAAATTACTTGAACATCTTTCATACCCTTTCTGTACGTATGTGTTTCTGTGCATATATGTGCTCATTTTTATATTATATATATTATATCATATAGTTAGATTTCTCCCCAAAAGGAAGTTATCTTCCAGGTACTCTGATAAAATGAAAACCTATTTGTATTCTTCCTAAAGTCAAGTATATTTGATCAACATAAACATCTTTGCATTAAAGAGAGAAATATAATTGTATGTGTGTGTGAGAGAGAGAGAGAGAAAGAGACAGACAGAGAAACAGAGAGAGAGAGACAGAGACAGAGACAGAGAGACTTGTTGGTTCTGACCAGCTGATATGTACAATATCAAAATAATCTTGTGTTTTCAAGAATTTCTACTTCAGAATCCAAGCCATCAGATTCCAGAGCTTATAGCCACTGACTATGATCATAACCCCAAATGTGACTGTTCCTACCATGTCCCCAAATAAACATTTGGAACTGGTCATTGTGAGAGAAGGCAGTTAGAATGCTCTGGAGCTATTTGTCCCCTTTAAGAAGGTGAGCTAATATGAAACACCTAAATGAAAAAATTGATGGACCAATCCTTCTGCTCCCTATATATTGGGCAGTATGAATGCTTAAAAGGAAAAAAAAAGAAATAGGATTCATTTATCAATATGAAAGTTTAATTTTTTATAGATATAATGATTAGAGCTTACAGATATACATATATAAAGATATGAAAATTGGGGTAAAATTCTCATTAAATCAGCTGTTATCTTAGCATCTTCTCCCCATCTGCTATTACCTTTATCTTGATTTTATCTTTGTCTCACTGTTGTCTAGCATCCATCCCTTAGTTCTGGTACCATTCGTCAGAAATGACCTTACCACTAATTGAGGAAAACCTCATGGTTTTGTCCTCTCTCTGTGTAAAATGAGTATTAAAAAAAAAACCAAAGACATAGCAATCACCAAGCCCTGCATGATTTAAAATGCAGAGAAAACAGCTCAAGGAGACTGGAAGATCCTTCCGTGAGTGTGCTGTCAGGAGGGGTGGCAGGCAGGTCCTTTGAAGCTAATGTACTCAAATTTCCTGGGGCTGGTGCAGCCTTAGGCAGGAGCACCATCTGAATGAGACATATTTCTGTCTAATCCTGCCAAAGACAGATAAGTCTGCCAATTGAAACTGTAAAAGCCTGACAGCCAACGGCACCAGCTTTGTAATAGTAAAAGACTGATTCTGAAATATCAGAAATGGAACAGCATCTTCTGACAGTAAGAAACTAACATGTTTGACAAGAAATCGGAGACACGATCATTTCTAGTCAAACATGATGTCTGTTCATTCAGAGGATCAAATTTACTTTCATCGCAGAAATTCAGGTTTCATTTCATCACTGACATTTTCTCTCATTTTTTTTCTTATCAAGTTTAAAAAACTTTCAGTGACACATCTTTCTGATGTATCTTACTAGGACAACAACCTCAGTGGTACTTTCTTTTAAATAGGGGCCATGGTAAACTGAAGAATTACTATTTTTTCACTTTGTGTTCAGACACATGTCAGAAAACAGCATGATCATGTTCATTTATATAATCTGTATTTTTTCTCCATCTAATTTATGCATTTTGTAAAGCGTTGAGCTCTTTGCATGGGTTCCACCATCCATCAATATCTGAGTTCTTTTCAGATACTTTTCCACCCACCCACCCCAGCTTTATAATTTCTCTGTTGTTACCTATTACCCTGTTACAACTTTTTAATTAGATGAGACCTTTTAATTTCATCTATTACAGGATATCACAAAAGAAACATCAACAATTTTAAAACATAGCACAATCAAAATTAGACAAAACACACCAAATAAATAATGTATAATAGTCCTATGCATTTGTCTTTATTGTCTTGAGATAACCAGGGGTGAATACAAGGCAGAGGCCTTTGACAATTTTGTTTTACTTTTTTCCAGTGTTTGTTCCCTCAATAACAATATACAAGAAATATGTTTTATTGTTATCAAGCAGAGTTTGGAGTTTACTATTAATAAAGTTTCTAAATTCTCATGTTCAACACGCTTACAGAGTGCCCCAGTCAGTAATAAGAATATCCATACTCAAATGTTTCTTAGATTGGGAAAGTCATAAGTCTGGATCAAAAGAAATAAACACATGCTCATTAGGATCTTAATTATATACTAATAAGTGGTATTTTTGACTTAAAAATATAACAGACATATTTAAAAATCAGAACAAGGGGTTAACTATACCTTTATATTCTTCTGTCACTTTATAGGCAATGAATTAAATCCTGAAAAAATAATTTAGAGCTAAAAATTAAAAGTAGAAGTCATTCCCCAATTGGGAAATGGTCAAAAGATATGAACAGGCAGTTTTCAGAGGAAGAAATTAAATTAAAGATATCTATAGGCATATGAAAAAATGCTCTAAATCACTATTGATTAGAGAAATGCTTAGGTACTCTTACGTACCACATCTCTCCTGTCAGCTTGCCTAAAATGACAAAACAGGAAAATGATAAATACTGGAGAGGATGTGGGAAAATTGGAACACTGTTACATTGCTGGTGGAGTTGTGAACTGATCCAGCCATTCTGGAGAGCAATTTGTAACTATGCTGAAAGGACAAGCAAACTGTTCATAACCTTTGACCCAGCAACACCACTTCTAGGGCTGTATCCCAAAGAGATCACACAGGTGGGAAAAGGACCCATATGTATATTTATAGTGGCTCTTTTTGAGGTGGCAGAGAATTGGAAATCAAGGGGATGCCTATCAATTGGGGAATGGCTGATCAAGTTGTATATGAATGTAATGGAATACTATTGTGCTATAAAAATGAGGAAGATACAGACTTCATAATAACCTGGAAAAACCTACACAATATAATGTTGAGTGAGCGGAGCAGAACCAGGAGAAAATTATAGACAGCCACAGTTATAAGGATTCTGTGATGACTAACCTTAATAGACTTCGCTCTTCTCAGCAATACAAGGTTCAAAGACAACTCCAAAGGACTCATGATGGAGAGATCTGTCGACATCCAGAGAAAGAACTATGGAGTCTGAATGCAGATTGAGGCGCACTGTTTGCTATCTTTTTTTTGTCCTTTCTCTCTTTTTTTGTTTGTTTCTTTTGTTTCTTCTTTCTCATGATTCATTCCATTGGTCATGATTCTTCATTACAACTTGACTATTGTGTAATAAGTTTAATGCGAAGTTATGTGAAGAAGATATACCGGATTCCATGCCATCTTGGGGAGGAAGGGGGAACGGGGAGGGGGGGAAATCTGGAACTCAAAATCATGTGGAACTGAGTGTTGTAAACTAAAAAATAAAACATCTTAATTTAAAAAAAAAAGTACCTCTATATGTTAATATATTTTATTCTAATAATTTTCATTCAGGAAGCCAAATGATTTTTCCCTTTTCAATCAGTTAATGTAAGTAATGAGAAGTGACTATAAATCAAAATTCTACCTTTTCCAGTTTAATTATTGTCAACTTAGCTATATTCTATTATTGGGATGATCTCTGAGGAATATTTCATTATTTTTTAGAGCAGAAAACTAGTGACTAAATAATTTGACATATGAAAATATTTCCATTCCCACCTTTTTTCATTTTTAAGATGGAAAATAATTGGGACAGCTAGCTGGCGCAGTGAGTAGAGCATCAGCTCCGGAGTCAGGAGGACCTGAGTTCAAATCCAGCCCAGACACGTGACACATTTATTAGCTGTGTGACCTTGGGCAAGTCACTTAACCCCAATTGCTCTGCCAAAAAAAGGAAAAGGAAAATAATTGATATCCTTTATAAACCACTAAACTAAGTTTGGCACTTGAGAAGAAACCATTATTAGCAGTTTGCTCACCAGAGTAGTCATGTAGTAAGAAAATGTAAAAGCACTTTTTAGATACCTACAGGGTGCTAAATACTGTGTTAGGCACTGAGGGTATAAATAGAAAAAGAAGGCATTACTCTCAAGGAGTTCATAATCTAATTAGGAGAGAGAACTATTTTAGCTTCATGGAAGATGATAAAACACAGGTGCAACAGGTGGCCAAGATAATTTAGTGTTCAATGGCAGGAAAGATGGCAATGCCTGTGAGTCTCAAGGACATAATGTAAGGCATATGGATCTGGTAAGCCCTGGTAGGCCTTAAGGAGGAATGCAGGGCAAATGACAATTCCCACTGTAGGTGGTGACTCCTCAGATGATCTAAGCAATCTGAGTCACCATATCTAATGACTACTGGGAAGAGTATACTAGGTATCAGGGCCAAGTTGGGCATAAATCTGGGTTTCCATTACAGAGACAATTGTGGGGGAGGAGATTAGCATGCAGCTGGAAGGAAGGATCCCCTACTTGGTGGGAACATGGATAGACAGCAGAAGGGCTACACACAGTCTATTGCTCCTACGTCCTTAGGCATCTATTTGGATATGGGTGATTATCCACAGGCTAGGAGATGTAATTATAATTCTATGTGACATGTAAAAATATTGAATCAATCTCAGGTGGCTACATAGTGAAGTGGGAAAGAGTAGGAAAATGTTCTCAAAAAGGTGGTGGCAGAACTTTTCTTGAGGCTTAATGTTTTGCTTCTTTTCATTTTTTTTTCTTTTGAAAGGAACAGATTCTATCAGGTTGGCTGAAGGCTAATCAATTATATCTTTTTGAAAGTATGGAACTATATTGAAAGAATCAATAATTCTGGAACAAAACTTTACCCAGGGGGCGGAGCCAAGATGGCAACTGGAAAGCAGGGACTTGCTTAAGCTCTCCCCCAGATCCCTCCAAACACCTATAAAAAATGGCTCTGAACAAATTCTAGATGCAGAACACACAAAATAGCAGAGGGAAGCAGGCTCCAGCCCAGGACAGCCTGGATGGTCTCTGGGAATGGTCTATCACACAGAGCTGGGAACAGAGCGGAGCAGAGCCCAGCATGGGATGTGCCAGGACCAACCAGACCAGGAGATGAGTAGAACAGGCCATAGAACCCTGAATCATTTAGCTGTGGCAGTTACCAGACTTCTCAATCCACAAATGCCAAAGACAACAGAGCAGGTTAGTGGGAAAAGCTACTGGGACAGAGTAAAAGGAGTTTGCGGTGGGCCACCGCCCCGGGTGGGGGTGTGTGTGGCAGAGGTGGTGCAGCTCCGAGGCTGCTTCCAGAGCTACAGCTGCAGTTGCTTCCAGCCCCAGGCTTCGATCTAGGTAAAAATCATAACTTAGATATTATACATGTGACCTTAGATAAGTCACTTAACTTCATTATGACTCGTTCTCCTCATATGTAAAATTGGAGTGTTGGTCTTAATGGCTGCTAACATTTTTTAAAGCTCTAAATCTTACAGAATACAGAATTTTCTTATCTGAATAATAGGGATAAAAATAGAGCTTCCCTCACAAAATTGTTATAAGGATCAAGCCAGATAATATACATAACGTGCTTGCAAATGTTAAAGCCCTACATAAATGATGATGCTAGCTATTATTACTCATGTTTTGGTTATTATGATGTAACTCTCCTCCCTCTCCCCCATCATAGTAAATAATTCTAGTTTTAGAAGAAAGATTCTTTTGTTTCATAATAATCTTTTTAGGCAGTTACCTATATTTGGACCCAATGGCCTCTAAGATCCCTTTGAGCTCTATGTCCTATAAACCTTCATCTATACCTATGCCAATGTCTATATCTATATAGATTCATATAATGGGGAAGTAGAGAGTGCTGATGATATATATATATATATATATATATATATATATATATATATATATATATGTATATATTTTTTTCTCTCTCCCTATGTCTATCTATCTATTTATCTATTTAATCTATCTATCTCATACCAAAGACTGAAAAGGAGGACAATTTTCAGAAATTCTGAAAAGTCCTCCAACCCATTCTCTTCTCTGGAATATAGCTCAGCTAAATGAAAAGAAATGAAACAATTATCCTCAGCACTATGGCCAAACATCTTCAATTAAATCACCTCAATATTAAAGTAGAAGGAGTCAGTTTCCTCTGTCTTTCATTCTGTTCAATAAGAATCAATCTGGGCTTTCTTATATTATGATCTAGAAGGCATTCAGGAGAAGCAGGTTGTCTTCAAAGGAAAGGCAGATGTAAAGGTGGCCTAAGAGAACAGATAGAAATGGATGTGAAGTTGGAATACATAATATGGCAATAAAAACCTTAGTATAAATTATGAGACCCCACTAGTTCTAGGAAGAATTTTGTACTGCCGTCATATTGGGAAAGTGATTGGGAGAGATTTTGATCAAACTCGTAGGTTCCCTAGTCAACTTGATAAGTTTGTAGAATCTGACCATTGCTGCAAGGGATACCTACCATAGAGACAGGTGTGTATCTTATCCCTTTGCTGAAAAAATGCAGGTTATTCTTTTGCTTTGTCCCGTATGCTTTGGGATATTTTCCAATGATTGATGAAGACCAAGGAGGACTAACTCTTGTTATTGGAACTGCTATCTCTATGATCATGCCCCACCACTCCATTTTTAACCTTTTTTTTTTCCTTAAAACTTCCAGACTCAAGTAAAGAAAAGGTGGAGCCTAGGGAAGGATTCAGTAGAAAATGATGAATTTGAGGAGAACATGGTAATGCACTCTATGCTTCCCAAGACAAAAGTCTGTTTTTTTTTCATTTCCCAGTTCCTAGTTGTCTTCTTCTACCTCTGTGTTTCCTTTGTGAACATGTATTAGGTTCTTGATCCTGACAATGGATGTTTCTAGCCTGGGGGTTACCTCATGGGCAATCATGAATTCAATATTACATGAGTTTCCAAACCAAGTACCAACAGCAAAGAGGGATAAGATTTCCCCTAAGAGCATCTTTTTCAAGGAAGAGGCCTGCAGCTGAAGAAGTTATACCAGTCCATAAGGAGTCAAGTCAACAATTCATAATAATATTATAGTTGTTTGAATGGTTAAGGTCCAAGATGAAAGGGAAATATCTGTTCAGTGTCCACTATCTTTTTTCAGGGGGGACTTGAATAAGTAAAATATAAGAATTTTATCTTTTCTGTATTTATTCAGCTAGGCCTTTGCAGTTTATGCATTTTCTGAGATATATGAAATTTAAAAAAAAGAGCTATCCCTATCCTGATAACCTGTGTGAGAATTGGGGATTCTCTTCCCCATATTTGAGGATGACTAGACATTAGTTGCACTTAAGTTTTTTTTTTAAAGATTCCCTTAGAGTTTTACTACAGGATGGAGTAGCTCCAGAGAAAGATGATGAATTTCTTGGAATGTCAAATGCTCAAGATTGAATCCAGGTCATATAAATTCTGTGTCAGATTCTCTTGTATGTGGGAGGGGGATACTCAGGGCCATGGATAGTATCAAGAAATTTTTTGTATGTTTACTCCTGATTTTCCAGGTCCATAGTCCGTTAGTACTTAGTTCTTAAAGGAGGGATAGATTTTTAGAGTCCTTGTCAAAAACACAATGATTTCCCCTGCCTTTCTCCCAAAACTTGAATGGAAATTTTCATATTGTCCTAGACATACACCATTGGAAGGCCCCTTGGATGCCATCTACTCCAACCTATATGTGAAAAAAGTATATTTTACAACATACCTGAAAAACAGGAATCCCACCTTTGCTTAAAGATATTCCAAAGGAGGGAGTATGCTATCTCATGAGGTATCATATGCAACTCTTGGATGACTCTAATTGAAGGAAGTTGTTTCAACAATACGGCTAGCAGCTGCTGTGGGGGTGTAACCAACAACCAGCTCACAGAATGCTGCAAGCTCAGGTTCTCTTGATCTGCTTTACTAAGGAAAGCAACGTTAAGGGGTAACAATCTCAATTTAATCCAGCATACAAATATCATTCACTTAGTTCAGGGGAAAAAGCCAGGACCCTGAACTTCAGAGCAAATACAAACAAATTACAAATGTCAACAGATCAAATACAATTTATAGTCACCAAGAGAACCATCAACATCTGAGTTCAGCAGGAAGGACCTTATGGCTGCTGCCCAGAGTCCTGCACCTCTAGGAGTGAGAGCCTTAAGCAAATAGCAGACGTCATCAAAGGTCATCTGAGTGACCAGAACTTGCTCTGGTGTTAGCACCTCACTTCATTGGCTCCACCTGGAGCCCCACCTTAGTTACCAATTCACACCCACATAGGCTTAGCACCTAATAGATAGGGGTTTGGGCCTGGGGCTTAGCACCTAGTAAGTCTCAATCAAAGGCAATGAATTAATCAAAGGAAACAAAGGCCAAACTCTTCAAGGATCCCCAATACAGAAGTTTATCCACAGAAAATGCTCAAATTTGTTTCTTTGCAACTTCTACCCAAGGCAGTTAGTTCTAACTGGAAACCATGTAAAACTTTTTTAATCCCACTAACATATTTTACTTCATTTATCATATTCTTTCATAGCCCCCAGTGATATGCACATACTACGTACTTCCTAATGTTTATTGGTTAGTTGATTTCAGTGCTGCTAGGTTGCTTCCACTTACCACAATGACTCCAGTAAAAGTGAAAAATCAATAAAATGACCAAAGATGAAATCTTATCTGATTCATGATTTTTAAAAATCCCCACAATGAACCCATAATTATGTTTTTTGATTTTTGTCATTTATGTAGAAAAGATCATCCAAATTCATAGGACAGCAGCAGATCCAATACTATAAACTATCGGGCTTATAGATCTAGACCTGCAACCATTCAATTAATCAAGAAGCAATTATTAAATCCCCATTATGTGCCAAGTATTGTGCTAGGCACTAGGGATACAAGTGAATGAAATAATACCTACTGTCAAGGATATCAGAGTTCTGCGTCCAATAGACAAGCAAATAAGAGTTCAGAGGGCCTAAATCAGTGATGCCAACTTGCGTCTCTGGTCCACATACTAACTTAGAAAACTACAAAACTTTATGTTGCATTTTTATTTATTTTGTTAAACATTTCCCAATTACATTTTAATTGTTTTGGGAAGTATTGTTGGCTGCTGGTCAGTTTGAGATCTAAGGTTTAAATAACTTCTGCAAGGTAACAAAGGTAGTTAAGTGAAAGAATCAAATCATGTCACGTCAACAACCATTTATTAAGTGCCTGCTTTGTGCTAGTCACTGTATTAAGCACTGGGGCTAGAAAGAAAGGAAAAGCCAATGCCTCCCCTAAAGGGACTCACCATCTAATGGGAGTAGCAATATGGAAACAGTTATGTATGGACAGGATATATAGATGATAAATAGGAATACGCAGGAGGGAAGACACTAGCTAAAGGGAAGACTAGGAAAGATGATGTAAAAGGTGGGATTTGAGCTGAGGCTTGAAGGGAGCCAGGGGAGCCTGAAGGTAGAGACAAAGAAGGAAAACATTCCTAGCATGGGAAAGCTTCCATAAGACCTTTGACTCCAAATCTGGAATTTTTGTACTCTACATAATACGGTTTCACACTTCAACAACTCTGAATAACATCATAAATTAAACTAAAATTCCTTGTTACTATATAATGTCTCTCACCTGAGGATCACACTTACAGGCATAATTCAAACACTTACAAATTAAACCTTTCAGCATCTCTGCGTGAGTAGATAAGTGAGAAGCGTCACTTTACCACTTCAAGAATCCTCATCCCTGTTGTAATGGCCTGTGCCAGGGGTGGGGAAGCTGTGTCTATTTGAGGACCTAAAGGGCCACATGTGGCCTTGAGGCCACAGGTTCCCGGCCTCTACCCTAACCACTGGAAGCCAAGCAAAAAACTACTATAAGAAGAAATAAGCCCCGGCAGTTAGACACACAAGTAGCAAGGAAGCAAGCAACTAGACAGAGGACATAGCTGGGTCAGTCATTGTGGAGAAGAGAATGACAGATGTACAGAATTGGAAACTAGACCTCTGAACGGTCCTTTCTGGGAGAGTAATGGACATGGGCAAGTCCAGTGGTTGATCTTAGTGGACTGGGTCACCATAAGAGAAGCTAAAAAAATTAATTTGACAAACTGATTTCACTTGAAAGATGAAGTAGTGAAGTTTACATTAAAATCTTCATAGAAACTTCAGGTTAGAAACCCATGTTAAGCTACTTGTGTAGGGTAACGACTCAGCATCTGACAGAGGTAGAAATCTAACTAGGTCTCCCTGGCTGCAAAAACAACTATTCTTTGTGCTAGGCCGAGTCTCACTAGACACTAAGGAAGCGCAATACCAAATAATGCATATCTCTTATGTTTAATTAACTTTTAGCATAGTTAGGGAGATGAAGTAATATACAAATAACTACAAAAAAGAAGAATATGGGAAGCCCGAGACGAGGGTATGAACAAAATTCTCTCTCATTTTAGAGGAGTTGGAAATTTCTTCTGACTGAAAGGAAGTGGTCAAGTCTTACAGGACCATAAGAAAATAAATTTAGAGACAGAAAGAAACTTAGAGGCCACCTGGATCAGAAAGGTTACAACTTGTCCATGGTCACACATCACAAACTGCAGCTTGGAATCGCCTTAGGGTCTTTGAATTCCTAATCAATGTTTGTTTGTTTTATTTGTCTCAGTATGTTACATCCTATCCCTTAAAAGCTGTGTTAGATTTTGATAGGTAAAGATAATAATCAGAGACATTTTAGGCAGAGGGAATGAGCAAATGTATAAAGAACAAGAAGGCCTAAGGCTTACTTATGATATAGAGTGGTTTGTCCAAAGTATAGCTTTCATATAGGAAGGTAATTGGAGAAGGGGGAACAATTTTTTTCCTGTTATAGAACCCTTTGAAACTTTCATGAAATCTATGGAAGGCTTCTCAGAAATATATACTTTAAATACATAAGAATACAAAGGAGACTAATTATATTGAAAGAGTAATCTAAATTTTTTTTAAAAGTTCACAGACCCCAGATTAAGAACTCTTGAATTCTAGAGGGTTGGAGGACAAAGAAAAGACAGGGAAAGATTAGCCATGCTGCTCATGGTCTCTCTTTGTCTTGAAATTAATTTGTTTTTTCTTGCTAGGATCATAGATTTTGAACTAGAAAGTTACCTCCATCTAATTCCACTGTGACATTTACATGTAAAGAACCTGAGGCCAAGGAAGGCTGGGAAATCTCCCCAAGGTCATATTGATAATACAGCTCAGAGGTGACATTTGAACTGCGATCCTCTTAATGTCAGAAATTTAACTGTACACCCTTTTTTTCCTATGTATGTGTTACATCCTCCTCCCCATCCCTTTAGAAGTAAGCTCCTTGAATTTCATTTTTATCTGTATACCTCAATGAATAAATCAATACAACATTTATTAAGCATATATTTTGTGTCAGGCAGTATGCCTGCTAGGGATACAGAAAGAGGCAAAAGACAGTCCCTGCCCTCAAGAGGCTTACAATCTAATGGGTGAGAAAACAGAATAAATAGGAAATAATTAACAGAAGGGAGGCACTATAATTATATCTTGTACCTAATAGGTTGCATGGAATATACTGAGACCCTCCATGTGAATTCGACCAACAATGTTGACAACGAACAAAACAGCAGCATGTCTGTTTATTTGATAAAACGAAGGAGCTTGTGATAGCAATTCAAGAAAAGGTTGTTACCACCAGAAATTGCATTAGGGTTATCCTTAAGAAATCACGTTTAATAATCAATGTAGATTATACAAGGCAACAGTAGTCATGGAGCAATGTGTAGATAAGGGTTAGAAGGAACCTTAATAGGGCATTGAATGCAGCTTCCTCATTTTATACATGAGGAAAGTGAAGCTCAGAGAGATTAACTGACTTGCTCCAATCACATGGTAACTGTTTCAGATGGGAATAGAACTTAGGAGAGTATGGACAAGGGGTCTATGGCACAGAATATTCTAATAAATACTAAACTGTCAGGCAGTGATAAATTGAAGAGCATCCAGAAGAGGGCAACAAAAATGATCTAAAGTGTTGAGATCCTGACGTGAAAATAGGCACACTGACCTTTCCAATGCCTCTTTTCCTTTATCCCAAGGCTGTATAGCTCTATACCGCTCAAAAGTCCCATTCATTCCTTGCCAAGTACTCTGTCTTATTCACTTCAACAAATGTTTATAAAGCATTTACTATGTGCATAGTATCATGCCATACATTAGAGATCCAGAAACCAAAATGAAATAACCCCTGCTGTCAAAGGGATTACATTCTACTAGCAGCAAGATACATGTGTGCGTATATTTATGTTTTATATATATATATATATATAATACATTATATATGTATTATATATATATATATATGCACACACCCACATACATATATGTACTCTGTGAGTGTATACAGAGATAGGGGAGGGAGAGAGAGAAAGAAACAGAGACAGAGAGACAGAGAGAATGAATCTTCAGTAAGTGGTTATTAAGGTTGGTTCAACCCTTTCTCCTCAGCACCCAGGCCTAGTCTCAGTATGGACCATGCTTCTTTGAGAGTAATATAATGTCATCTTTCTTTGAAGTTAGTCTTTTACATGTCAGCTCCTTCAAAGAACTGAACGAATACACACACACACACACACACACACACACACAAGCCCCTTTTCCTATTTGCAAACTAATGCCACCCTTTGAGATTGCCTACCATGTTTCCCTTTTCTTTTTTTTTAGCTCCTTTGCAGAACAAAGGAGACTTATGTTCACTTCACAGAGTGACTCATAAGGAATCTCAGTGGCCACTTAGTCACATCCATATATGAAAGGAATCCAGACTATTACATAGCTAAGAAGTAGTCATCCAGCTATTGCTTAAAAATTTCCTATTCTTACTCCAGTTCAGATCACCTATTTCTCTTTGATCACTCAGAAGCTCTCAGGAGAATAATTTTCTGGAATCCTTTTACTTGAGTTACACAATCTCAGAATGATTTGTTCATATATTAAAAAAGAAATTATATTTTCGCCAAAAAAAGAGAAATATAATTCCCTCACATAGCTTAATAATCTGAAGGTGTTGACATTCCTCCCAAACCAGCTGACTCTCAAAAAGCAGTTCACTCACTGACAAGCTCTGAAGGCCATTGGAGTTAATACATTCTAAAGCCCATGGGGAAGCTGAGGGGAAAGCCAACCTAAGCTCTGGAGTAAAGGGCATAGCAAAGAATCAATTGCTGGCAGAATGGTTTCTAGACTATGAGGAGATTTTCTGCTACCTCTGAGATTTCTGACAGACCAAGAAGAAAAATTGAATCTACCTCAAAGCTAGTGCCAGCCAAAATCTGTGCTCGGAGACCAGAAGGTATGTGTAGTCCCAAATGCCGAATTTTGATATGTGAACACAGGGTCTGGCCTCCTCAGAGGTCTCCCCTCATTATATTTATAGTGACAAAAACAAAACCCCACCTTCATTTTGGGAAGGTATAAACATCAACCTTAATGTTGTATAAAGTATTAGCTTTCAACTAAATTGTTTCAAATATTTGGCATTTTAGTCATTTATTTTGAGTCATATTTTTGTCACGTAATTTTTGTCATTATAATTACTTATTTTAAATCATTAATTTTCTTTGGCAGTCAAAGCTGATTATAATTATGGCTTTCATTTTTATCTTTAAATACCAGAAAAATTTTAGTGTCAACTCAACAAATTAAGAAGCATTTATTAAGTGCTTATTATGCATCAGGAATTATGGTAGGTGCTAGGAACACAAATAAGAAGAGAATAAAATGATAGTCTCTACCCTCAAGGAGTTTACATTTTAATGCGTGGAGACAATACATTAAAAGGAAGCTAAAAAATTTATTGTGGTGAAGGAAGGGGGTAGGCAGTACCTGAACTGGGGCATAGTAGTAAAAGTCCAGCAAGTCAGGATGCAGCCTAGAGAACAATAAAGACATGGCTGACCTGGTTGTCCACCTTAAATGGAGGGTTGGGAATAACCAGCCTGTCAGAGGAAGAGGCTACAGGGATGAAGGATACTTCCAGTGTGAGAAGTCTGGGAGTGGAATGGATTCGCAGGGTGAAGAGGTTTCTGTGGCATATATGGTAGAGAAAGTTCTGAGAGTAAGGATTGTAGCCAAGAAACATGTAGAGATATGGCTGGAGAAGATTTCCTGACATTTATATTTGTATGGGGGGTGTACCTAAAATCACAGAATCAAAGATTAAGGGATAAAAGGAGCCTTGGAGAGATCATGTAATGCATATTCTCTGAAGTCGTCCTATTCTTCCTCTGCCTCTTTTTCCTTTTCTTCTTCTTCATCTTCTTCATTGTCTTCTTCTTCTTTGTCTTCTTCATCTTCCCTCCTTTGTCTTTGCTTCTTTTCTTTCTCCCTTTCAATCAACTTTTATTCTTGTTGTTACTGTTCAGGCATTTTTGTGATATCTTACTCTTCATGACCCCAAACTGGAGTGGTTTGCCATTTCCTTCCCCAGCTCATTTTACAGATAAGAAACTGAGGCAAACAGGATTAAGTGGTTTATCCAGGGTCACACAACTAGTAAGTATCTGAGGCCAGATTTCAATTCAGGAAGATGAGTCTTCCTGACTCCAGGCCTAGCACTCTATCCACTGTGCCACCTAGTTGCTTATTATTATCCTTATTATTAATTATTATTATTATTATTACACACTTATTGTATGTAATACATTATGATAAGTACTGTGTATATAGGAGGAAAAAAATGTTCTACTGGAGAGAGAGCAGAATACAACATATCCATGTAAGTAAATACAAAGTAGTTTCAAGGAGGACAAGAGTATCACCAGCTCGGGGAGGGAGGGAAGGGAGAACAAGAAAAGTTTCCTATAGGTGGTGTTGACTGAACTAAAAAATTTAAGAACAGTGGTAAATGTTTAACAACTAGCTCTCAGAATTTTATTTTTTAAAACGTTTGCATAATACTTTTAAGTTTAATCTAAATTACTAAAATTTTCTTCAGTTTTTTTTTAAGTTTAGACAATCAACAATACAACACGTGCAGAATTCTGAGGTGTAAATGCTGACATTGAAATCATTGACTGGAGTCAGTAGAAAATGGCTCCGGCATACTCCTAGAGGGTTAAAAGGGAAGTAATGCAGCTGTAAAGATAGATTGGTGCCAAGTTTTGAAGGGTTTTAAATATAAACAGAGGGATATATATTTTGTTCCAGATTGTATCAGTAAAGCAAGATTCATGATATCACGAATGATTTGTGATGACCATGAATATGCCTGTATAGTTGGAAGTCGCAAAGCATAAGAGACTCTCTGTATAGAAAGGAGAAGAAGTAAAACATTTATTCAGACACCAGAGGATCAGATCCCAAAACCAATAACCCCAATTCAACATAGCAGTAATTGTATTCCAAAACCAGTAAATCCACCTCAATGTAACAGCAAGGAGATTAAAACACAGTATCACAGCCAGGAGCTAAGCCATCCTGTAACCTTCTCTGCTAGGGCCTTCCCATAAACGCTCACAAATTCTGTCTGCTTACCTGTGTCCTCTCATAGTTCTGAAAGCCCTTGCAGTTCTCTCCCTGTCTCTCCATCTCTCCCATAGTTCTCTCTTCTCTTGAAGCTCTCTCTACTCTGAGCTTAATGGCTACCCCTAGGGTATATATACCCTGTTTGAGGCCCCAGGGCTTAGCACCTAGTAGCAAAAGGGTGTGGGCCTGCCTATAAACAAGCCTTGCTTAATCAAGCTTCCCTTAACTAGCTCCAAATGAGGCCTATTAAATAGGCAGGGAAAATCTTTAATCAAGATTAGCACCACACAGAGAAAGGAGGAGATTAGCATGGTCATTCCTGTTCTTTAGGAAAGTTCATTTGGCAGCTTTGTGGAGATTAAGTAGTGAGGGGGAAAATTGGAAGCAAGGAGAGAAATTAGGAGAAAATTACAATAATCCAGGAAAGAGGTGATAAAGCCTGAATAAGAGTAGTATCCCTGTGAGTGGAGAAAAGTGAACAATTATGAGAGATATCAAATTAGAAATGGGATTACAAGTACGCACAAGATACTTGTGCTACCAAGACCAAAACTGAAAAGCTCCTGGCTACAAGAAGCTTACATTCTACTGAGAGGACATATCATTATCATTGTTACTATTATCCCAATCATTATTATTATTGTAAATGTCTAAAATAGCATCTAAGATCCATTAGACTAAAGCTACAAGGGCTGGTGACTTTTCGCAGTCCGGCTCTTTACCTGCAATCACATTTTGCTCTTGGTTCACTGATCTGGGATTGTTTATCCCCTCAATAAGGAAATGAGGTTTCCAAAGTCCCCAATTCCCCATATACCTCACTCAAATTTCTGAGGAACAATTCTATTTTTGGCCCTATCTTAGGTACCTTCCCCAGTAAAGGGAGGGAGGAGTAAAAAGGTACCCAGAGAACAAACATAAATATAGAAGTATAGAAATTGTATTCCAACCTAGAAAGCAATGAAAAATCATAAAATGATTATAAAAATTTGAGAGGCTAGTATGCAAGACTCACTGGGATTTTTGCAACAAGAATTCCAATCAAATATTTTGCATTTCACCTCTAATGGATACAACCTGCTTCTCACGAAGTTGTCTCTTTTTTTCTGCTCGGCTGCTATGCCCTGGTGGTTGATATCTAGATGCTTAAGTAGAGGGGAAGAGACCAGATGCCTTTCAACATCTCACAATAACTATCGACTTGTGGTGGTTGCTTTTTTCCCCTTTCAGTAATACCATAGTATATATTTACTAGGACACAAGGTATATATCAAAGTTTTAATGTTTCATAAATATATTAGAAATATTTATAATTATACAGATAGGAAGAAATTTTAAATTTATTCAAGCAGAGGCACAACTTATGTAAATCTGAATTATAGATTATTTCTTATTTTAAAGTAAGCCCCTCACCTGTGAAGTATAACTTATCCTGAAAACTATGTGAGTGACTTTTGTAATATTTATTGATAGATTAAAAAACCTGAATTATGAGTTTCTAGTATTTACCAAATGGGCATTCAGCACAACTAGACTGCCAATAACAGATAATTTAAGCAAAATTTTCTAATGATTCTCTGAATTGTTGAGGTACAATGGTATAGTTCACTCGTTGGAAATTGAATAAAATAACCACATCTGTGTATCTATCTGTTCTCTAAAACAACCAACTCCATATCCACTTTAGAATTATCAGGTAAAAGTAAGTGCTGGACCATGGAAGTATAGGGACAAGGTAAAATTATAATAGTGATTCCATTGCCACGTTAGCTGGTACTTTGGAAGAGAAGCAGAACACAGGTTTGAAATAGTCTCCAAAAACTCATTTGGATTAAACTTTGTGAATGACAGCAAATTACACTTCTGGAGACCAAAATATCAGCATTTGATCCAGTGGTTTGCAATGGTATTTTTTTAATCCTAAAATGTCATTTACCAGGAAATTATAAGAATTTAAACTGGCATACATTTTTGACCATTATTGAGCGTTGTGTATGCTATGAATTTTAAGTGAAATGACATTCCAAAAAAAATTTTATGGAACATGAAATTGCACATAATGTATATAATTTTATGCCATATTCATGTGGCATTAGATTCCTTAACCCCATTTTTTCAATATGTTTTATAAAATTGTGATTTCCTCTATCCTCTTTTGCTCCCTGCCTCCCAACAGGTAATTGTTGTCCTGCGTAAGTGACATCTGCAAAGAACCTGGCTGCAACCAAACTTCTATTATAATTGTTAATTTATAAAATTTAACAGAGCTAGATATTAGAATTAACCCTTTAAAAATAAGTAAAAGCTCAAGAATGGCATGTAGAAATTACTTAGACATTTTAGATTCTTTGAAGGTCCTCCTTAAAAAAGATGAGAAATATACTTTTTATTCTTGATAACATTTTGTTTTAATCTGTTTCTAATTTATGTTACACATCAATATTTCCTGTGTTGGTGATAACATACCCATCACTGGAGAACATTAATGACTGAAGTCTATGTCATTGCTTATTTTTTACTTCCTTTTCCTTTACTTTCAGGTGATTTTAAATAAAATTTTATATATTGGAACAAATTTGAGTATATAATAATTTGGATATTAGAATTTGGAACCAGGAAACCTTAAAAATCACTATCTCACTGGACCTTATTATCTTCATTTTTAGCTTTAAACAGATTAAAATTATATAGTCAGAGAATTCGAATTCTTATAACTGAGAGGTATATTATATAGGCAATAGGGTGTCATTTTTTTTTATCTGAAATGTTTCTAAAGTTTTAGCTTCCCACCAGCTTAAATGATAGGAGCTTAATACTACACATGAATAATTTGAGGAAAATGTAACCTGTGGGATAAAAGTTGCAAAATGTCCATTACTGGGAAGAGTATAAATAAAGCAGTTCTAATACCTTCAGTGTTAATGTACCAGTTATGATATATAATAAGATGCATATATGTGTCATACATACATGCATATTTTTATAAACTAGTTAGAATGTAACATCAATAATATAAAATAAGAAATTAGGATTATTCAATTCTGCTCATAGTCTTGCTTAATTTTTTAAGCCAAGTCATTCAAGAGTATTTGGATTTTGAGGCAAGACCCAGGAATTTGTTTTCTGAGTTTTTTGAGATTTGTTTTAAGCATTATAATTCAGATTTCCCATCAAATTGTGCAAACTATCTTAAAGAAGAAAAGATGTTCCTTAGATGTCAGTGATTAGAATCAAGTAGAAAGGGTCTTGCATTGTGCATTAAAGAGCAGTAAGTTAGACATGGATAGGCAGGGCATTCTAGCTGCAAAGTGTTCTTTATTCCTAAGTAGCTCTAGCTGACATCTGGGAACTATCATTAAGAACGCCATAGCTTTTCTTAACTCTTACAAGTTCATAAGAAGTGAAGTGATCTTTAATCATAATCTTTAATGTGAGAGTGCATATTTTTACACCATGGCAATGAAGAACTAATTTTAAATGGGCTATCCAGCCTAATTTTGATTAGAGCTTTGAGACACACTCAGCATCAGAGGCCTAACACTGTTAAACACTAGCCTCCAGTGCTCTGGGAGAGCTATATGGTACTAGAATCATTAAATACCTGCCAACATTCAGATCAGAAACATTTCCCAACATTAAAAAAATAAATAAAGCTAAGCAAATATGACCAAATTATCTCAAATGTTAAATTATCACATTACTAGGGGTTGTGATATATATAGTCTTTACTGATGCCTTTTCATTATTCAGACAATGATTTCTACTTCCAGTTTAAATTTTATATGTTTTTCAAGGAACCTGTTTTGAGATGTTGAAAGTAGGGTACTGTAGAAAACTTGAAAAAAATTAAAATGCATATTTTTGTCCTCGTGCAGAAATTGTGCTGATTCAGCATTTTATCATGAGTGTGACAACCTCCAATTTGCTAAACCATCAGAAAAGAGTAACACAAAGAGTTAAAGATAAACTGGATATGCTTGATTCTGAAGGGGATTCCCATGAATGTTTTTATCCCTATTCTTTTGAAGTAAAGCATTGTAAGGCACTTATAGAAAAGGTTTGTCTAGCAGCCTTTATTTTGCATACACATTTACTACCCTATCTAAAATCTGGTTTTGTGGAGAAGAGATGATTGCAATTTCTCTTGGTTTATATTTCATCTCTTTGATGTTATTGATAAAGTAAGCTGGTCATGGAGCTTCCTTTCTTCAATAAATGTCATATGAAAATAAAAATTGAGAGAGAGAGAGAGGGAGGGAGGGAGGGAGGGAGTGAGGGAGAGAGAGGGAGGGAGAAAGAGAGAGAGAGAGAGAGAGAGAGAGAGAGAGAGAGAGAGAGAGAGAAACACATATACCTTCCATGGTCAATATGCTTTCACAGGTAACATTCTGATTTCTTGACTACAGTAGAATTCTCCAGAGCAAGAATAATTTGTTTTTGAACTTCCAGCAGAAAAACTTTTTCTATATCCTCTCCTTTCCCTGGTGAATGGGCCACTTAGTCCTTTCTTTCTGTTTAATGATTATTGTTGTTCCATCATTTTCAGTCATATCTGATTCTTCATGACCCTATTTGGGGTTTACTTGGCAGAGATACTGGAGTGGTTTTCCCTTTCCTTCTCCAGGTCATGAGGAAACTAAGGCAAACAGGACTAGATGCCTTGCCCACAGTCACACAGCTAGTAAGTATCTGGGGTCAGATTTGAACTCAGGAAGATGAGTTTTCCTGACTCCAGGTCAGGCATTCTATCCACTGCACCACCTAGTTTTCATATTGAATGATAAGCTACTTTTCTTTCTATGAATCCCATGGGACCCTGTGAAGGACAGCTCAGTGCGGCCAGGCTTCCAGTGGCAACAGTCATTATATAGGGTGTCCCTAAAGTCTGGACACCTAGGAAACCTCATTAACATCTCATTAACCATTTCACCAAAGACTCTGTGTTGTTCTTCAGTGACTTCTTTTTCCAGGGTATGCTAAAGGAGAAGGTGTACTCAATGAAAATCACAGATGCAACACACTTGATTGAATGCATAAAAGCATAAAGAGTGAATGCGCCAAAATTGATGGCCATGTGGAGTTATTGCATCAAGTTCACGTGAATCTTGCAAAGCGCATCAACCTTTGCATCACAAATAATGGAAATCATATTGAAGATGTTATTTGTTAATATTCCAATTAAATAAAATGTTGTTGAAAATTTCATTCATTTCTTGAAAATATGCATTTTTACCTATGTGTCCAGACTTTAGGAACACCCTGGTATACCTGAAATTTTATGAATCAAAAACCATCACCGCAGCTCCTGGCAATATTACATGTACACTTTATATCCTAATCTCTTCAGTCTAAGGCCTGCATGCTACAAGAGTAGGCAAAAATATACTTTGACACAAGGGAGCTCCTTACAGACATAAAGACATGATGTAAAAATACTACTTTGTGAATGGAATGAGACATGTGTGGGAAATATCTTTTTTCTATGAATTATCAATAAAATTCAATTTGAATCACCTGCTGCAGAGTTTTTTAATCTAAAAATGGAACAAAGATATAAAATACTAGCAATAAAAAGCTTGTGCCTATATATCTAGCCATTCTCCGTACTTCCCTTTATGGCTATCCATCTGGCTTTGCTTCTACGTAGCTTCTTTTCTATATCTTGCATTTTATAATATTCATATGAGGCTCACTTAAATTGGTTTCTCATTATTGCTAAAACATCTTAACATAATATCATTGTGAAGAGGAGCCCTGATGACTTGAATAGCACACCTGCGCATTAAGACAAGCAAAGTACAAAGAAAGATCGATTTGGAATCAGAAAACCTCAGTTCAGGTCTCAGCTCTACTGTTTTCTACTTGTGTGACCTCAGTCGATTCTTCTAAGGTCAGACCAGTTCACCCTAGTACATAGATTATTGCATTTGAAGTCAAGAATACCCAAGTTCAATGCCTGATTCTGGCACTTAACTAGCTTTGTGACCATGGGTAAGTCTATAGGTCCCAATTTTCTCATCTGGAAAATATGGTTGGATTAGAAGACCAATGATAGGATCCTAGATTTACAGTTAAAAAGGTCTTTAGAAGCCACTGAGGCTAGAGGTTTTATTTTACACATGAGCAACTAAGGGCCAGAAGATTAAGTAATTTTTTCAAAGATGCACAATTCTTAAATAGCAGTGACAGAATTCAAACTCAGGTCAAATCAAATCAAATCCTGCAATTTTTCTACTACATGCATTGAATGCATGATGCATGCATGTATCATTGAAAAAAGAAAAAAAGAAGAAGAAAGATTATTAAGTTCTTCTGATGTGCTAAGTGCTGGTGATTCAAATGCAGAAGTGAAGACAGTTCTTGTCTTTAAGAAAAGGAAACCCGTGAAGAAATAACAGAAGAGTCAAATGAAGTCTAACTGGAACCAGGCCTAGTGTAGTAGGCAACTGAAACACACACTAATTAGAACCACAGGGCCCCCAGCTGGGAGTCCTAGGACAGAAAGAGTCAAGTTTTTGAAGGAATTGTTTCTGGTCCTATCAGAAAGGCAGTTAGCAAGACAATGGCACTGAAATGCAGCAAGCTGTGTTTAAATCCAGGATCCTGTGAACTGGCTCTGTGTGTTTTCCCATCATGCATTGCTGTTTCACTCCTTTAGACATGTTAGACACTGTTTTAAAAAGTAAAAATAAAACTAGACTTCACTTAGTATTTCCTTGAGGCATTTAGACACTTTACACTGATGTCCCAATTGCCAAAGACAACAACTCAGGTGTAACCAGGATACGGTGAGTCAGCAGGGAGCACTCTGCCTTGCAGTATTCATGAGGTACTCTTGGGCAGTGTTTCACATCTAAAAGGAGAAGCCCCTCTACAAGGGTGTCAGGAAAATACTGGCTTAGATCATACTGATGCAGAAAGAAAGGAATAAGGCTAGGAGAGAAGCAGTAGTTTCCTTATTCCTATCATGCAAAGTGGTCTTACTCTGATGGAGGAGTCATTAGTGAAATTCAGCAGGGATCAGAAGATTTCCAGTACTGGACAGTGAGGATGTTATTCCAATGTGGTCATAGATCACAATCCTAGAATACTCTATAGCATTCATGGTGTAGAATTCTTAGGACCATCAGTTTACAGCTGTAAGAGACCTTACAGACCATCTAATTCAAATCTCTCATTTTATAGATAAAAAACCTGACCCCTAGAGAGATTTAAGTGACTTTCCAAAACTACTGGTTCTGGTACTTGAATAAAAGTGTTAGGATAGAAGCTCATGTATTATAGGCTCATTGAAAGCATGCTCAGGGGAAAGGGCCAAGATGGCAGATTCCAGCCAAACTCTCCCAACGTTTTCTTGCAAACAACTTTAAAATAGCATCTTAAATAAAATTTTGGAGTGGCAGAAACAATACAAGTTTGGAGTGACACATTTTTCTAGCCTGAGACAATTTATTAGGTAATCAGAAGAGGTCACATGGTGGTAAGGATCAGGGTTAGGATTACAACTCATACTGAAGTCAGGTTGAAAAGTATATGAGTAGAAAATAAAGTCAAAATGGGTTCATGATTTAGGAATAAAGGCTGATACTATAAGCAATTTGGGAGAGCAAGGAATAGTTTGCTTTTGGATTTATGAGAAAGTGAAGAATTCATGGCCTAATAAGAGATAGAGAGCATTACAAAATGCAAAATGGATAATTTTGACTATGTTAAATTGAAAAGTTTTTGTATAAACAAAGCCAATGCAACAAAGATCAGGAGGGAAGCAGAAAGTTGGGAAAAAATCTTTACAACCAGTGTCTCTGATAAAGGCCTCATATCTAAAATATACAGGAAACTGAACCAAATTTATAGAAATACAAGTCATTCCTCAATTGAGAAATGTTCAAAGGATATGAACAGGCAGTTTTCAGAGAAAGAAATTAAAGATATCTATAAGCATATGAAAAAATGCTCAAAATCACTACTACTAAGAGAAATGCAAATCAAAACAACTCTTATATGGCACATCTCTCCTGTCACATTGGCTACCATGAAAAAACAAGAAAATGATAAATGCTGGAGAGGATGTGGGAAAATTGGAACATTGTTACAGCATTGGTGGAGTTGTGAACTGATCCAGCCATTCTGGAGAGCAATATGGAACCATACCCAAAGGGATATGAAAATGTGTATACCCTTTGACTGAGCAATACCAATTCTAGGGCTATATCCCAAAGAAATCATACAAGTGGGAAAGGGACCCTCATGTACAAAAATATTTATAGCAGCTCTTTTTGTGGTGGCAAAGAATTGGAAATCGAGGGGATGCCCATCAATTGGGGGCTAAACAAATTGTGGCACATGAATGTAATGGAATACTATTGTACTATAAGAAACGAGGAGCAGATGGACTTCATTACAACCTGGAATGACATATGAACTGATGCTGAGTGAGGGGAGTAGAACCAGGAGATCATTATATATGATTACAGACACTGCAAGGACTAACTTTGATAGACTTGACTCCTCTCATCAGTACAAAGTTCAAAGACAGCTCCAAAAGACTCATGATGTAAAAAGCTATGCACATCCAGAAAAAGAATTATGGAGCTTGAATGCAGATTAAGGCAGAATTTTTGCTCTCTTTTTTCCCCCTTCTTTTTTGAATTCATTTCTCCTTTCTCTTGATTCATTCCATTGGTTATAATTCTTCTTTACAACTGTACTATTATGTAAATAAGTTCAGTGTGAAGGTATATGTAGAACCTACCTTGGATTATGTGCCATCTTGGTGGGGAGGGGGGAGGAGAGGGAGGGAGAGAAAATTGGAACCCCAAAACTTGTGGAACTGAATGCTGTAAACCAAAAATAAAAAAATAAATTTATTTTTTTGAATTCCTCACTTAATTATTTAATATTTTTTTAGTTTTCAGGATTGATTTCCACAAGATTTTAAGTTACAAATTTTCTCCCCATTTCTACCCTCCACCCACTCCAAGATGGCATTCTGATTGCCCTGTTCCCCAGTCAGCCCTCCCTTCTGTCATCCCACTCCCACTCCCCAGATCCCTTTCCCCCTTACTTTCCTGTAGGGCAAGATAGATTTCTATGTCCCATTTCCTTTATATCTTGTTTCTCAGTTGCATGCAAAAACAACTTTTTTTTGAGCATCTGCTTTTAAAACCTTGAGTTCCACATTCTCTCCCCTCTTCCCTCTCCACCCACTCTCTCTAAGAAGGCAAGCAATTGAACATAGGCCACACATGTATCATTATGCAAAACACTCCCATAAATAGTCATGTTGTGAAAGACTAACTATATTTTCCTCCCTATCACATCCCCCTTTATTCAGTTTTCTCCTTTGACACTGTCCCTTTTCAAAATTGTTTGCTTTTGATGACTTATTCCCCCAATCTGCCCTCCCTTCTATCATCCCCTTTTTTTACCCCCTTCCCCTACTTTAATGTGGGGTAAGATACTCAATTGAGGGTGAATGTTATTCCCTCCTG
The DNA here is from genome assembly GCF_011100635.1 of Trichosurus vulpecula. Taxonomy (NCBI): domain Eukaryota; kingdom Metazoa; phylum Chordata; class Mammalia; order Diprotodontia; family Phalangeridae; genus Trichosurus; species Trichosurus vulpecula. The sequence goes on from NC_050579.1 coordinate 67,636,552, forward strand.
AAGTCAAATACGATGAGAGCAAGATTAATTCATTCTCCCTCACCTGCTCCCTCTTCCCTTCCAACAGAACTGCTTTTTCTTGCCACTTTTATGTGAGATAATTTATGCCATTCTATCTCTCCCTTTATCCCTCTCTCAATACATTCCTCTCTCATCCCTTAATTGATTTTATTTTTTTAGATATCATCCCTTCATGTTCAACTCACCCTGTGCCTCTGCCTACATATATGTATATTCCCTTCAACTACCCTAATACTGAGAAAGGTCTCATGAATTATACACATCATCTTTCCATGGAGGAATGTAGGCAAAACAGTTCCACTTAAGTAAGCTCCTTATGATTTCTCTTTCTTGTTTACCTTTTCTTGCTTCTCTTGATTCTTGTGTTTGAAAGTCAAATTTTCTATTCAGCTCTGGTCTTTTCACTGAGAAAGCTTGAAAGTCCTCGATTTTATTGAAAATCCATATTTTGCCTTGGAGCATGATACTCAGTTTTGCTGGGTAGGTGATTCTTGGTTTTAATCCTAGCTCCTTTGACCTCCACAATATCATATTCCAAGCCCTTTGATCTCTTAATGTAGAAGTTGCTAGGTCTTTTGTTATTCTGACTGTGTTTCCACAATACTCAAATTGTTTCTTTCTGACTGCTGCACATTGACCTGGAAACTTTGGAATTTGGCGACAATATTACTAGGAGTTTTCTTTTTGGGATCTTTTTGAAGAGGCAATTGGTAGATTCTTTCAATTTCTATTTTACCCTCTGGTTCTAGAATATTAGGGCAATTTTCCTTGATAATTTCTTGAAAGATGATGTCTAGGCTCTTTGTTTGATCATGATTTTCAGGTAGTCCAATAATTTTTAAATTATCTCTCCTGGATCTATTTTCCAGGTCAGTGGTTTTTCCAATGAGATAGTCACATTGTCTTCCACTTTTTCATTCCTTTGGTTCTGTTTTATAATACCTTGATTTCTCATAAAGTCACTAGCTTCCACTTGCTCCAATTTAATTTTTAAGGTAGTATTTTCTTCAGTGATCTTTTGGAACTCCTTTTCCATTTGGCTAATTCTGCCTTTCAAGGCATTCTTCTCCTCATTGGCTTTTTGGAGCTCTTTTGACATTTGAGTTAGTCTATTCTTTAAGGTGTTACATTCCTCAGTATTTTTCTGGGTCTCCTTTAGCAAGTCATTGACTTGTTCTTCATGATTTTCTTGCATCACTCTCATTTCTCTTCCCAGTTATTCCTCTACTTCTCTAACTTGCTTTTCCAAATCCTTTTCGAGCTCTTCCATGGCCCAAGACCAATTCATATTTTGCTTAGAGGCTTTTGATGTAGGCTCTTTGACTTTGTTGACTTCTTCTGGCTGTATGTTTTGGTCTTCTTTGTCACCAAAGAAAGATTCCAAAGTCTAAGTCTTAATCTGAGTTCATTTTCACTGCCTGTTCATGTTCCCAGCCAACTACTTGACCCTTGAGTTTTTTGTTGGGGTATGACTGCTTGTAGAGTAGAGAGTACTTTGTCCCAAGCCTTAGGGGTTGCACTGCTGTTTTCAGAGCTACTTCTACACAGCAAGCTCTGCTGCACCAGCACTCCTTCTCCCCCAAGAACCACCAACCTGGATGGCGACCCAGATCTAAGCAGGCTCTGCACTCCTGCTCAGATCACTGCTTAATTCCTCCCACAGGGCGGGCCTGGGGCTGTAAGCAACTGTAGCTGTAACTCTGGAAGCAGCCCCAGAGCTGCACCACTTCTGCACCCCTGGGGCTGGGGCCCACCGTCCACTCATTTCTCTCTAGCAGTTTTTCCAGTAACCTTCTCTGTTGTCTTCAGCACTTGTGGGTTGAGACATCTGTTAACTGCCACAGCTCAATGATTCAGGGCCCTATGGCCTGTTCTGCCTGGCTCCCAGTCTGGTTGGTCCTGGCACGGCTCATGCTTGGTTTTGCTCTGCTCCGCTCCCAGCTCTGTGCGATAGACCCTTCCCAGCGACCATCCAGGCTTTCCTGGCCTGCAGCCCTGCTTCTGTCTGCTCTTTTGTGGGTTCTGCAGTTCTAGAATTTGTTCAGAGCCATTTTTACAGGTGTTTGGAGGGACCTGGGGGAGAGTTTAAGCAAGTCCCTGCTTTCAAGCCATCATCTTCACTTTGCCACCCAGAAAAAAATTATAAAATATATATATATAGGTAGGGGCAGGTAGGTGATCCTGTGGATAGAGCACCAGCCCTGGGATCAGTAGGACCTGAGTTCAAATCCAGCTACAGGCACTTGATACTTACTAGCTGTGTGACCCTGCTCAAGTCACTTAACCTTGATTGATTTGCAAATATCCATATCTATTTATATATCTATATCTATCTATATATACATATATATATATGTGTGTGTATATATATATATATATATATATATATATATATATATATATATATATATATACACATAGGCAGAGATAGATTGTGGGAATTGGAGTTTTACACTGATGAGACAGGCCAGAAGGTGAGCTGATAGTGGAGAATGAGCAGTATAACTAGGCTTTCTCACAACATGGAATTTCTAAATAGGTAATCATCAGTTACTGAATTGGCCTCAGAGCAGAGCCCTCTAGGGTGCCAGATAATAGGTGTGTAGGAGAATTTGAATAGAGAAAGCATATATAGTAAGTGCTTACTGTGTGAAACACATTATGCTTGTGCTAGGGATGCAGGTAACATAAAAGAAAGACAATCACTTTACTCAATATTCCAACGGGAGAAGTTAATACATAAAGTGGAAATGGAAAAGATGGAAAAGGAGAGCATGAAATGTGGGGTGGAGCAAAGCAATCAATGTGGAGTTGAAGCCCAGTGAAGAGTATGTATGGAGGGGAAGTGAGAAGTGTGGCTGAGATTTCTGATGATGTAACACACAGTAAATTTCTCTGACTCTAAATTCAGTAGTATTTCCACTACATGAAGTTTCTCCCAGTTGGATTGTAGAAACATGAGAGGTTATTATGATGCCTTAATTAGTGCATGTATATGTACACTAGGGAGAGAATTGAAAAAAATGAATTTTTTATTTACATACACTAAAATCAGTTATGTATAATAACATGCCATGGTGAACCTAAAATGAAATAACTGATATTAAAAACAAAAACAGCTTACAATAATATAGAGCTTTGCAATGACTTGAGTTCATCTTCACAATAATCTTATTAGAAAGAGAATTCAAGTTGATCATCCTCATTTCATTTCAGAGATGATGAACTGAATATCAGATGGATGCATTGGCTTGCCAGAGCTACACAGATAATAATTGGCTGGCCTGGGCCTCAGACTGAAGGGTTCTCATTCAAATCTATTTCTCTGTAATTCATAGAGTCAAAAAGTTCCGGATTTAGTTTTTGCCTCTGATATTTATTAGTTATGTGAGCATGGAGAATGAACATTTTCTTTAAGCCTCAGATTCCTCATCTGTAAGATGGGGATAATAATTCCTATAGCAACCAACAGAGGGCTGTTGTAACACTTAACTGAAATAATGCAGATAAAGCATTTAGTAAACTTTGAAGTATTCTTTAAAAATCATTTATTTATTTTTTTAAATTACCACATTTTATAGAAGTTAGGTAGAATCCTTGGATAAAGGATAACTCTATTGTTCTATGTTTAATGGTTAGTGGTCTAAGGCAAAAATGGACAAAATTCTTGGTTCTGGTATTTGAATAAACGTGTTAGGATATCAGCTCACTGAAAGCATGCTCAGGGGGCAGAGTCAAGATGGCAGATTAGAAGCAACAACTCAGCCAAGCTCTCCCAACATTCTCTTGCAAACAAAGTATAATGGCACCGATGGTGGGACTTTTTTTTACTGTTTTCTATTTTGGAGCACTGAGGTAATCAAGTGGTTTTGATGAGTCTGGCCTTTGTTTCTTTGATTGAATCAAGAGCCCTTGACCTGCTTAAAAAACAAGAAAGCCTAGTTCACATAGACTGGAGTTGCATGGTTGTGACACCTGAAGAAGCATCACATGGTTTTGAGTCGCATGGTTGTGATGCCCTTTGACCCTGAACAGGGTATATAAACTCAGAGGTTAGCATTTTGTTTGGGGCTCTCACTGGAAGAGTGCTATATGATTTGGCCAGATGAGACTCTGGGTAGCCTTCACACAGCAACCCGCTTTGAAAACCCAGGTGTTGGTGCCTCTCTCTCTAGTAACTATGTAATTCTTTGGTCAGACAACTAGAGGCTTGTCTGTTGATAACTCTGTGTGTGTGTGTGTTTGCACAGTTCATATTATCTCTGTTTTTAATTTCTGTTTATCTTTACTCTGAAGTTCAGGGTGCTGGCTTTTACCCGTGAACTAAGTGAATGATGTATGTATTTTTGATTAAAGTGAGATTGTTAACTCCTTAAAGTTGCTTTCCTTATAAAAGCAGATGAAAGAATCTGTGCTAGCAGCCTTCCTGTGTGCTGGTGTTATCGGTCTTTCACTCCCAGAACAGCTGCTAGCCATATTGTTGTTACACAACTTTAAAATAATATCTCAAATCAAATTTTGGAGTGGCAGAGACAAGAGTTTGGAATGAAACATCTTTTTTCCAGCCTGAGACAATTTAATAGGTCATCAGAAGAGGTCTGTGACATCAGGGTGGGCTCCATCCCAGAGCACAAGAGGTAGCAGCACCAGAGGTGGCCTTGAAGGCTATTGCAACAGCAGTGGCAACAGCAGATTCAAGGCTTCTTTGGAAGCCCAGAGATGGCAAGGAGGTCAGATAACTGGTCAGACAATTTGTTAGAAAGGGGACACTTTGCTAGCACTAGATACAGCTGGCTTTGATTGGCAATTCTGGGTCGGGTCACAGTTCCAGGGCAGAGAATATCATATTCCAAGATATTATACCCCTTTAACATGGAAACTGTTAAGTCTTGTTTAATCCTGACTGTGGGTCATGACATTTGAATTGTTTCTTTCTGGCTGTATGCAATATTTTCTCCTTGACCTGGGGATTCTGGAATTTGGCTATAATATCCCTGAGAGTATTAATTTTAGGATCTCTTTCAAAAGGTAATTGATGTATTATTTCCATTTCTGTTTTATCTTCTAGATCTAAGATTTCAGGAAAAATTTCCTTTAAAATTTCTTGAAATGTGAGGTTTAGGATATTTTTAAAAATATGTTTGACCTCCTTTCACATAGTCTGGTCATTCTTAAATAGTATCTCCTCAATCTATTCCCCAAGTGAGCTGATTTTCCAATGAGATATTTCCCACTTTCTTCTATTGTTTGGTTTTTGACTTTGTTTTATTGTTTCTTGATATCTCAAGCAGTCATTAGCTTCTACTTGTCCAATTCAAAATTTTAAGGAATTCTTTTAATCAGTGAACTTTTGTACCTCTTTTTCCAATTTAGTCAATTGTGATTTTTAAGGAGTTATTTTCTTCAATGAATTTTGATATCTCTTTTATCATTTAGACCAATTCTGGTTTTTTATTATTTTCTTCAGTATTTTTGTGCCTCTTTTACCAAGCTATTAATTCTTTTTAAAAATAATTTTCTTATATCACTCTCATTTTTTTTCCAATTTTTCATCTACCACACTTATCTCTTTCTTTAACACTTCCAGGAAATCTTGTTGGGCTTGGGTCCAACTGGCATTTTTCTTTGAGACTTTGGTTGTAGCTGTTGTCACATTGCTTTCTTCTTCTGAGTTAATGTCTTTTTTTAATAATTAACTAATTTATTTAATATTTTTAGTTTTCAGCATTGATTTTCACAAGAGTCCGAATTATAAATTTTCTCCCCATTTCTACTTTCCCCCCACTCCAAGATGACATATATTCTGATTGCCCCATTCCACAGTCAGCCTTCCCTTCTGTCACCCCACCCCCCATCCCCTTTTCCCTTGCTTTCTTGTAGGGCAAGATAGATTTCTATGCCCCATTGCCTGCATAACTTATTTCCTAGTTGAAAGCAAAAAAAAATTTTTTTTGATCATCTGCTTTTGAAACTCTGAGTTCCAGATTCTCTCCCCTCTTCACTCCCCACCCACCCTCCCTAAGAAGGCAAGTGATTACACATAGGCCACACATGTATCATTACGTAGAACCCTTCCACAATAATCATGTTGTGAAAGACTAACTATATTTTGCTCCTTCCTATCATGTCCCCCTTTGTTCAGTTTTCTCCCTTGACCGTGTCTCTTTTCTAAAGTGTTTGCTTTTGATTACCACCTCCCCCATCACCCCTCCCTTCTATTGTCCCCTTTTTTAATCTACTTCCTCCTTCTTTCCTGTGGGGTAAGATACCCATTTGAGTGTGTATGTTATTCCCTCCTCAAGTCAAATCCGATTAGAGCAAGATTCACTCATTCCCCTCAACTGCCCCCTCTTCCCTTCCAATGAACTGCTTTTTCTTGCCACTTCCATGTGAGATAATTTACCCATTCTATCTCTCCCTTTCCCCCTCCTCAATATATTCCTCTCTCATCTCTTAATTTGATTTTTTTTTAGAAATCATCCCTTCATATTCAACTCACCCTGAGCACTCTGTCTATATATACATATACATATACTTATATATATATATGCACATATGTATATTCCCTTCAGCTACCCTAATACTGAGGTCTCATGAATTATACACATCATCCTTCTGTGTAGGAATGTAAACAAAACAGTTCAACTTTAGTAAATCCCTTATGATTTCTTTCTTTCATTCTTCTCTAGATTCTTGTGTTTGAAAGTCAAATTTTCTATTCAGCTCTGGTCTTTTCACTGAGAAAGCTTGAAAGTCCTCTATTTTATTGAAAATCAATATTTTGCCTTGGAGCATGATACTCCATTTTGCTGAGTAGGTGATTCTTGGTTTTAATCCTACCTCCATTGACCTCCAGAATATCATATTCCAAGCCCTTCGATCTCTTAATGTAGAAGTTGCTAGATCTTGGATTATCCTGATTATGTTTCCACAGTACTCAAATTGTTTCTTTCTGGATGCTTGCACTATTTTCTCCTTGATCTGGGAGCTCTGGAATTTGGCGACAATATTGCTAGGAGTTTTCTTTTGGGGATCTTTTTGAGCAGGCAATCTGTGGATTCTCTTCAATTTCTATTTTACCCTCTGGCTCTAGAATATCAGGGCAGTTCTCCTTGATAATTTCTTGAAAGATGATATCTAGGCTCTTTTTTTGATCATGGCTTTCAGGTAGTCCAATATTTTTTAAATGGTCTCTCCTGGATCTATTTTCCAGGTCCATGGTTTTTCCAATGAGATATTTCACATTGTCTTCCACTCTTTCATTCCTTTAGTTCTGTTTTATAATATCTTGATTTCTCACCAAGTCACTAGCTTCTACTTGCTCCAATCTAATTTTTAAGGTAGTATTTTCTTCAGTGGTCTTTTGGATCTCCTTTTACATTTGGCTAATTCTGCCTTTCAAGGCATTCTTCTCCTCATTGGCTTTTTGGAGCTCTTTTGCCATTTGAGTTAGTCTATTTTTTAAGGTGTTATTTTCTTCAGTACTTTTTTGGGTCTTCTTTAGCAAGTCAATGACTTGTTTTTCATAGTTTTCTCACATCACTCTCATTTCTCTTCCCAATAGTTCCTCTACTTCTCTAACTTGCTTTTGCAAATCCTTTTCGAACTCTTCCATGGCCTGAGACCAGTTCATGTTTTTCTTGGAGGCTTTTGATGTAGCCTCTTCGACTTTGTTGACTCTTTCTGGCTGTATGTTTTGGTCTTCTTTGTCAGCAAAGAAAGATTTCAAAGTCTGAGTCTGAATCTGAGTCCATTTTCGCTGTCTGGCCATGTTCCCAGCCAATTTACTTGACCCTTGAGTTTTTTGTCTGGTTATGACTGCTTATAGAGTATAGAGTACTTTGTCCTAAGTTTGAGGGGATGTGCTGTTGTTTTCAGAGCTACTTCTACACAGCAAACTCTGCTGCGCCAGCACTCCTCCTCCCCCAAGAACTGCCAACCCAGACCTCAACTCAGATATGAGCAGGCTTTGCACTCCTGCTCTGATCCCCCACTTAATTCCTTCCACCAGGAGAGCCTGGGGCCTGAAGTAACTGAAGCTGTAGTTCTGTAGCTGCACCCTCTGCTGCCCCTGGGCAGTGGCCAAACTACAAACTCCTTTCACTCTGTCCCAGCAGTTTTTTCCCACTAACTTTCTTTGTTGTCTTTGGTGTTTGTGGGTTGAGAAGTCTGGTGACTGCCACACTTCACTGATTCAGGGCACTAGGGCCTGTTCCGCCCAGCTCCCAGTCTGGTTGGTCCAGGTTCAGCCCAAGCTAGGCTCTGCTCTGCTCCGCTGCCAGCTGCATGCAATAGACCTTACCCAGTGACAATCCAGGCTGTCCTGGGCTGGAGCCCTGCATGGGTTCTGCAGTTCTAGAATTTGTTCAGTGCCATTTTATAGGTATTTGGAGGGACCTGGGGGAGACCTTTAGGCAAGTCCCTGCTTCCTAGCCTCCATCTTGGCTCTGAGTTTATGTCTTGGTTTTCCATGCTGCCATAGTAGCTTTTTTGTGGTCAAGTGTTTTTTTTTTATTTTGTTGTTGTTTGCTTATTTTCCCAGGCTATTTCTTTACTTTGGACTTTATGTTAAAGTTAGGCTCTGCTAGGCACTGTTCCAAACTTGAAGTTTAATTGTGCTGCTGTTTTTTTTTTGGGGGGGGGGCAGTTCTGGAGATCTTCAAGTTTTTGGTGCCTCCAAAGGGAAGTGATCCAGGGAAAGGTATGGTCATTGCTCTCCTGGGCTATGTTCTTGTATTTACCCAAGAAGGACTCCTGCTTCCCTGCAGCCACAAACACATTAGCACTCCTCTTGGTGTGTGACTAGGTCTCCTGTTCTCCTGAAACAGCAAGTGCTAATGTTCCTCTCTGCTTGGAACTTCAACCAGGGCCCCTGCTCCTTTGTGACCAACCACAAGGGCTCATTTCTGTGTTAGAACTGTGACCCAGAACCATGTATGCATAATAGAGTTGCCAATCAGAGCCAGCTACACCGAGGACCAGTAAAGGCCAGTTGTCTGGCCCCTTACCATGTCTACACTGAGAGCTTCTGAAGCTGCTGCTTCTGCTGCTTCCACTGCCATTGAAGCTACCTCTAAGACCCTCTGTTGGTGTTATCACTGCATGAGCTCTGGGCTGGCTCCTACTCTGATGTCACAGACCTCTCCTGCTGACCTTCTAAATTGTCTTAGACTGGAAAAATATCTTACCCTGACCTTTTGTTTGCTCTACTGATCCAAAATTTGATTTGAGATGTTATTTCAAAGCTGTTTGAAGGGGAATATTGGGAGAGTTTGGCTGGGTTGCTGCCTGTAATCTACCACCTTGGCTCCCCATTGTAACCTATTTTAATGCTATATTGTCATTCACTATATTAATGGTGCTCATGCTTTCTACTTTGCATTTGATCTAAATCATATTTCCAATGTGTTGAACTTTTGGGGATCATACAGATGACCAGATATTTTGCTTCTTTGGGTTTTCTCTCTACTCTAATTTATTTACTTCTTCAACCTCCTTAGTAACAAATTAAATTTATGTTGAATTCTTTATCATAATTTTTCATTTGCTGTAATTCCTTGAATTGCTTTGACCAGGGGTTGGGGCCTTGAGACCCCAGGTTCCCCACCTCTGGCTTTGACCTTTCAACCTTTGATTTCAATTGTTTGTCAAAGAAAACTTCAAAAAAGTTATAGACTTGCATCTGAACAGCTAAACACAGGATGTGATATAATAGACAGGCATAGGGAGATTTCCCCATTTATAAGTGAGCCGGGATGCTGATTTTGAAAAAGAAAAAAGGTACAAAAAATATAGTGGACTAGCCTGGGGATATTAGCAAGGTAATTTAAAATGGCTCTTTAAAGTAGGTATCATCATCATCATCATCGTCATCATCCCTATTTTCACAGTTGTAGAAACTGAATTTTGGAAAGGTTAAATAATTTTCCTTTAACTATTTGAACACATGCCTTCCTGACTCCAGCCCCAATGTTCTATCTATTGCACCAATCAGCGGCATGTGGACCTGGAGTCACAAAGATGAGTTGAAATACAGTTTCTGACACACAGTTGTGTGAACCTTATCCTTTGTTTGCCTCAGTTTCCTCATCTGAAAAACAAGGATAATAATGGCACCTACTCCCAGGATTGTTGTAAGGATAAAATGAGGTAATGTTTGTAAAGCATTTTCAAAACTTAAGATACTATATAATCTGAAACTAATTAGTCTATACTCTATAATTGTTGCCTTTTCCTGCTTCAAACAGTGACTAAAATCTCACCATGGCCTTCACATTTATTGCTAGTATAAGGATAAACTGGCTGAACATTTGATCTAAAGTAAAAATAACTTAACCATGTTGTTCCAACATATTTCTGTTTTATTCCCCTCTCCTTTCCTTTCTTTCTTTATAACAAATATATTACTGTTCTATTACTCTACATTTTTACCTCTGCCCTCTTTTTATCTTAGTTGTTAGAGGTTGGGAGATCATGTTGTGAACATTTCAAATTCTCATCCAGGTCACAAAAATCTCAACCCCATGTGGCTGATTTGGCATCGCATGAAGCATTATACAAGGTCAAAAGCAAAACCTGTGACCCATGAGCCACTGGAAAAAAAAGTCATTAACTGCTATCGGCCCAATGTTCCAACTCTTGGGCTATATAACACATTTATAGATCATCTGGACAAAGGGCTCCCAGTTGCTACTGAAAAAAAGGAAAGAAAAAAGGCAATAATGTGAAGGTAAGGGATGCCTTGAGGAATAAAGGAGATATATAGACTTAAAATGATCTATCAAATTCCCTGGTTGTGACAGTTCATGCAAGACAAGGCTTACAATCCATTCAATTCTAAGAGAATATTTCCCATAGAGTATTAAGCACTCAGTGAATCGTTTTCTTGTTTCTAGAACTATTCTTCTTATCATGTATATGCAAACAGAGGTAAGTATGTGTTTTCTTCGTCACTGGTGACTTAACACTAACTTTTCCTTCAAAGTAGCTAGTGGCATTACAAGTATATTTTGATGACATTTTGGCTAAAACCTGGAACCCAAAGTACAGGACTATGTGTTTCACTAAAAGGAAAAAAAAGAATCAACCAAAGAATATGTAAGTACCCTGTACCTCGGGAGAAATATTTATAGACGTTCATGGATCTCTCATTTCTTCAATAAATGTAGTTCTTCTAAAGGTACAGAATTTATAACCCATCATGACTTTCTGTCCTGTGAAATTTCATGTTTTTTTTTTTTGCTTATTTTTAGTAAATCCAACATGGGGAAATCTATTCAGTGTGCAATGGATCCTCTTTTAAAGCTCTACTTATTGCATGAAAGAAAGTGTAACCTGTGGGTAAACTATTTCTTTACTACCCCTTTTAATATATAATAGGCATGTCTTCTTTTTTTCTGTTTTTGCGTCTCTTTGATGACATCTATTGTTTTTGACTGTCATAGAGATCTCTATTAATAATACGCTTTTGCCAATCATACCCACCATGCTCCTCTTTACTGCTTTTTTCCCACTTGCAAATTCTCCAGCGATTGTGACATTCTGCAATTCATAATCATACAACATCAGTGGGAAAATATTAGTATTAAGAAGATGGACATTTGCTTCATCAAGAAGTTTTCATCTACTTTTGGAGTCTCTACAACATTCCAACGCTTGATGCCGTCAGTATGACTTCAACCATAAATGGAACACTTAGTTAATGTCATAATCCATAGAGTATCCTTCTTGGCTTTGGATTTTACCTTGGATACAGTCTGTGATGGCAGTAAGCACCTTTGGAGTGCCTATTGCTTCCTGGTTATGTTTTTAATGATATTAGTGATCAGAGTATCATTGCATAAAGTCATTTTTATTGTTGCATATTTCAAGAAATTGATTAGAGAAATGTAGATTAAAACAACCTTGAAATATCATTTTACACCTACCAGATTGGCTAAAAATGATAGAAGGGGAAAATGACCAGTGTTGGAGAGGATGTGGAAAATTTGGGAGATGAATTCATTGTTAGTGGAATCACAAAATGATCCAACTAATTTGGGGAGCAATCTGGAATTATGCCCAAAGAGTTATTAAACTACCTACATACCCTTTGACCCAGCAATACCACTACTTGGTCTATTTCCAAAGATGATTAAGGAAAAAGGAAAAGAAGTTAGGTGGGGTTTTTTTGGAGGGGGGAGGTTGAGGTGATCAGGGTTAGGTGACTTACCCAGGGTCATATAGCTAGTAAGTGTCAAATGCCTGAGGTTGGATTTGAACTGAGATCCTCCTGACTCCAGGGCCGATACTCTATCCACTGCATCACATAGCTGACCTCACGTATATGTTCTAAAATGTTTATAACAGCTCTCTTCCTGGTGACAAAGAACTGAAATTGCAGGGAGGTCTACCAATGGGGGAATGGGTGAACAAGTTGTGGTCTGAAATTGTGATGAAATACTACTGTGCTATAAGAAATGGTGGGTTCTATGATTTTTGAAAATAAAAATGGAAAGACTTGCATGAAATAATGTAGAGTGAAATGAACATAACAAAGAACACATTGTATACAATAACAGCAATATTGTTTTAAGAACATCTCTGAGTGAATAAGTTGTTTTATCTAATATAAATTCCCAAATTAACTATAAAGGCTATATGAAGAAAGATGCTATCTGCACGCAGAAAAAGAACTGATAAACAGAAGTATATATACAATAATTTTTATATCTATATACCTATTTGTGTCTAATGGTAGCAATCTCTAAGGTGAGGGGGAATTAAAAAAAGAAAGTTACTTGGTAATTTTTTTCGTATATTTGAAAGGAATAGCAAGTTTTGCATAGTAGATTTGCAGTTTCATGTACAATCATCTTTTTTATTGTTCTATGTTATGGAAATGCTTGTTTTATTCCATGAATTAAAAATAAAATTTAAAAAAGAAATCTTGTATGGTTTTAACATACACATTGATATTGCAGGTCGAGGGGGGAGCCTTCAAGAATACATGCTGCTCTACTAACAACCAGAGTTAAGTAAACATCACAGTAGAGAGAATGCTGGACCTGGGCTCAAGAAGACCTTGATGTCTTGATAGCTCTTTATAATGAAGATAGTCCTTTTCTCATATCCATACCTAACTTAATGTCTCTTCTAACAGGAGATGATTCTATCTGAGAAGACTTATTTAAAGAAGGGTCTACCGAGAAATCAATGATGATGACACTAGTGCCAGGTATTTCTGACTTTGACACTACTCGCTAGGCACACTGCCTCTCTCTATATATTCTAAGACAGGGCTGCCCAAAATGCAGCTGCTGGCCACAGCAGGATTTATGCCACCCACCTATAAGCATAGAAATTTATATAAATGCTTTAGTAAACGAAGCCAAGCTACCACAGAGCTCTCACTAAAATGGCAAATCAAAATATATTGTCCGTTGTTTCAATAAAAACCTAAGGTTGGACAGCCCTGTTCTAAGATATTATATATGCACATGTTGTCTCCCATAATAGAATGTAAGCTTGAGAGGAACTTTTAACTGAAACTAAAGAACTCTAACTTTAACTAAAGAACTAAGAGGGACTGCATTCCAAGCATTCAGCATGGTATCTAACACATAGTAGATGCAGAAGGAATGCTTATGGTTGGTTGGTTGGCTGATTATTGTAATCATTGAATGCAAAGGTAAACATATTGACATTATTATTACTGAAGAAAAAATTTAAGGAAATAACTATAGCCTACATACTCATATGCCTGGTTTCCTGGTACTGTAAAAATATTAGAATGATCAAAAGATAAGTTGAAAATATAATAAGAAAGAAATAGGCAGATTTTCCTAAAATGTCTCTATCAGGTCATGCCCTTCCAGTCAAACAATTTATTGAGAGGTGAAAAGAATTCAAGCTCTAATTCTGTGTATTTTTCAATTTCTTAAAAAGGATTTTATTTAGTCAAAGGCAACACACATTTATTAAGCATCACTATATGCCAGGCATTGTGCTACATGCTTTACAAACCTTTTCTCAGTTGATACTCATAATAACCCTGTGAGACAAGTATACTATTGTCCTCATTTTTCAGTTGAGGAAACTGATAGAGAGAGAAGTGAAGTGACTTGCCCAGGATCATACAGCACATAAGGGTCTGAGGTCAAATTTGAATTCAGATCTTTTTATACTAAACTACCTAGTTGCCTCTGCCTTTAGTAGGAAGACTATACTTTAACAGGGAAAGAAATAGGATGTTATTCTACCTTTTAGAAATACATAATTAATGGCTAAATCTTGAGACATTGACCAGTAAATGTGTCCTTAATCTTAATTTTCTATAGAAATTAAATTGAATTTCATTTCAGATGAAGTCACTTGTATGTGTTGTCTTCATAGGAGGCAAAAAGAGTAAAACATGGATGTTTCCATTTGTGAAAATATCTGATTTTTCCTCCAATTCAAAGCATACTGCCAGAATGGAGTAGGTAGAAAACAAAATGAAATATTTATCACATACTAAATGGGGCATAGCCTTAAAGAAGCACATACCAATCAAAACATTGACATACTCCCACTTACATGCTAATTCCTCCAACTGTGCAGTATATTGTGGGACTCAAACATGCTGACACTCGATTACAAAGAAAGGTAGGGCAAGGCATAGTCTTTTTGTCATACTATCCAGGGTTGATGACAGTCAGTGTAATTCTGGTTGACTGCAATAGCAGAAGAACCCTCAAGATTTCTTGTTTTTAAAATTTGTGGTTCTGAGTTTCAATAACAATGATTTCCAGCTGATACAGGTTGTGCACAATGGCAGCCTTGGTCAAGGGAAACTCCCTTCTGGCCCATCTGGAAAAACGGCTGCTTACGAGCCATTGTGGTCTCAATAGAGGTATCAGCCATGTGTGCCACAGAAGGAACAGACAGTATGGCAAGCCACCAGATGGGAAATTATCTCGACTGGAAGTCAATTCCTTTCAAAGAATCCAGGTTAGAGCATAAAGCAAAAATGTTCACAGAGGGCTTTCTTTTACTGCCTACAAGGAACACCTCTCTCTGTAATTGTTATATTTTTCCCATGGTGTGCTTTATGCATACTTTACCACTTGACAGACCTTTTGTAGTTCATTCAATGTGCTTGCTATTACCCCCTACTGAGACACCTGTTATTTAAGGTTATTGCTGGTGATACCAGTAAGAATAACATATTATTCTCACATGTGTGATAGAACAAATCAGATATATTCGCAGTTTGAGGGACACACTTTACAGGAATTGATGGAGTGATTCATATTTCCTCCCTGAAGTGTGATATCTGCAGTTATAGAAGGGAACACAGCTCACTTGTGGTTGAGTAGGGCAGGCCTTATGTCAAGGAGACACAGATGAGTGACCAGCTCTCATGCAAAAACTTACACCTTTTTAAACAGTAGTGTGGAATTGTTTATCTTATTCAGAAAACCTTTTTTTTTTATTTCAGTTGATTTTAAAGGAGTGGGCACATGATACATAGATGTGTTTATGTCTAATTAGAGCTATAGAGTACCTAGGTGGCAGTAGGATAGAGTTCCAGGACTGGAGTCAGAAGGACCTGAGTTCACATCCAGCCTCAGATATTTACTGTGTGTGACCCTGTTTGCTTCAGTTTCCTCACCTGTAAAAATGAACTGCAGAAGGAAATGGCAAACCACTTCATTATCTTTGCCAAGAAAACTCAAAATGAGGTCATAAAGAGAAATTAATCAGCTAAACAACTCCAAAGAACTATATATTGAGAAGGTACAAATGTATTGAAATCTGCATCACTGAAGGAAATCTATGGAAGGATAAGATCACATATCTATTGACAGACTGAAAGACTTATGTATGTGCTTGGTGAATCCAGTCAAACAAGGCATAGAAATAAATACTGCTGAGTCAAGATCAAGAGCCTTCTGAGTCAGGAAAATGTTAAAACAATGCATACAGAAAAGATATAGAATATAAGAATTGCAGGGAGAAAAATCAAAACAAGAGGAGATGAAATTAGAGAAGGCAGGAAGCAGACAAGCCTGGAGGAAGCAAAAGAACAAGTCATTTGGGAATTCAGACTGAAACAGCTGTAAAATAGAGAAGTGAGGAAGTAGAAGAGTCAAAAGAGCAAGAGAAGAGGGGAATGAATGGAATGAGAAGTACAGAGAAAAACATAGGGGGCAATTTTTTAAATGGCTCATTTTATTTCACTGCAGCAAAAAAATTTACTAAATGTTTACTAGGGCTCAAGGAATTGGAGGTGACAGCAGGAACACAAATTCCTACAGGATTGGTTCTCTTGCCTCTTCCAGAGAAGAAGAAGAAAAAAACCAGCAAAAAAAGTACTATACCCGAAGGATGATAGAGATGGGGCTTATTTGGACATCTTGGCTGAGTCAATCAGTTAATCACCCTATTTCACTTAAAGCAACTAGGAAAATATTTTAGTCCTGATACCTTTAACTGATCAGTCTGTCAGTCAATATTTATTACTAAACACTTGCTATGTGTCAATCACTATGGGGAAAAAGATATTTAAAAAAAAACCAGTCCCTCCTCTCAAGGAGCTCAGAGTCTAATAGGGGAGGCAATATGCACACAAAAATCAAGATTTAGCTATATAGCTACATGCACACACACACACATATACACATATAATCAAGTTTTACATATGCATTACTTAAATACACACATGTGTATATGTATACGTATGCATATGTATATGAATATGTATACATGTGCTTATATGTGTGTGTGGTATACCACCATATATATGTATATATGCATGTATATATACATATGTATAATATATAGGTATGTGTATGTATATATATATATATCCATATATATGTATATTTATGAGAGAGGTTAGTAGAATTAAGGGGGGGTTGGGAAGGGCTTCCTGGATAAAGTGGGATTTTAGATACAGTTTGAAGGAAACTGGGGAAGCCAGGTGAAATTTTTTATTCCCTATCCTTATATTGAATTAATCATTGTTCAACCCCACTTAAAGTAACTACGTTAATTAGGCGAGAACCCCTCCATTGACTCAACCAGTCGAGGGCGCTAGACTGAGTGAAAAGTCCTTGAAAGCCATTGTATGGAATGGAGTGACCCAGGAGGTATATTAGTATTGGGGGTGATACTTGGTTATCCCCTATAAGACTTCTATGAAATAACAAGCCATTTTGGAATGAAAACATTTCTATGGCTAGCAAGAAAAAAAAAAGCATCTCCAGCCAAGTCTCCAAAAAGAAAATGCTTGGAGGTGGGGAAGATAACCTTTCATCTTCTTTCATCTTTCATCTTCATTCACACCTCCACTCCCCACTCTGCTCCCCAGGCCAGAAGAAAACCTCGTGAACTTTGGAGGGTAGG
Organism: Trichosurus vulpecula; assembly: GCF_011100635.1. Taxonomy (NCBI): domain Eukaryota; kingdom Metazoa; phylum Chordata; class Mammalia; order Diprotodontia; family Phalangeridae; genus Trichosurus; species Trichosurus vulpecula. The sequence continues at coordinate 67,653,943 of NC_050579.1, forward strand.
AGGATTTGGACTTCTCATTGTTGTCTTAGCATGTCCCTGGGGCATCAGAGGTTGGATATAGTGTTCAGCAGGAGCTGAGGACAGATTAGGCACACTAGAGACACTGGAAGAAGCCAGACAGAAAAGTGACACCCCATGTAGGAACTGTGAGTCACTGCCTTTTCTGATAAAGTTGGTTCCTAAACTAGTAGGTCATGACGACGCTACACAGAATTTATCTAGATACTAACAAAGCATTTAAATCAACTTCTCATACTACTCATAGGGGAAAATAGAGAAATGTCAACCATAAATAGTACAATTAGATGAATGTGGAATGATTTGAAGGAACAGACTCATATCCTCACTCTATTTTATATTTTTAAACAATGAATTGAATAAAGCCAAAATTGAAAAAAAGCAAAATAAAAAAAATCAAATTAATATGTGGCATAAAGCTGGTAGTTATAGCTAATAAACACATTGGATAATGGAGTCAGGATTTTTAAAAATCTGGATAGGTGAGACCTTTTTTTTTTTGAAAAAGATGATATTTAATAGAATAAATGTGAAGTCTTGACATACAAATAACAATGTCTTTAATATGAGACAAGGGAAACGTGATTTGACAGCAATTTGTTGATAAAAGATATGGGGTTTTAGTGGACAGAAATTTCAGAGGGAAAAGTGGAACTAGACAGTCAAGAAAACTAATGTGATTTCTGGCTTCATTAAGAGAGGCACAGCTTTCACAAGCAGCAAGATTTCTGCTTTCTGTTTCAACAATACTGCTAGCAGCTGCTGTGGGGGTGTAAAACCAACAACCAGCTCACAGAATGCTACAAGCTCAGGTTCTTTTTATCTGCTTTACTAAGGAAAGCAATGTTAAGGGGTTAACAATCTCACTTTAATCCAACATACAAATATCATTCACTTAGTTCAGGGGAAAAAACCAGCACCCTGAACTTCAGAGCAAATACAAACAATTTACAAACATCAACAGACAGACCTTGTCTGATTCAAATCTCAATACATAGTTGCCAGAGTTTAACGAAGTCCAGACATCCAGGCAAGCTGGAGGGCTCTTTACAGCTGCCCAGAGTCTCCACATCGGTGTGCCACTGAGAGTGAGAGTACCAAGCAAATAGCTCTGTCTTCCCTTTTTATGCGCTCTTTAGCCCTCATCAAACTGTCATCTGAGATACCAGAACTTAAGCTCTTACTGTCGGCTCTGGAGTTAGTACCTCCCCCTACGACCTTGAGGGCTTCACGCCCACATCGACTTAGCACCTAATGGCTAGCTAGGGGTTTTGGGCCTACTTGGGAGAGAATATATAATCAGACCTTCCTTCATTGGCCCCACCTGGAGCTCCACCTTAGTTACCAATTCACACCCACATAAGCTTTGCACCTAACAGGGATTTGAGCCTGGGGCTTAGCACCTAGTAAGACTCAATCAAAGACACTTAATTAATCATTTTGAAACACTAAGAAAGGCCCAACTTAATTGATATTACACTTTCCCTGTACTCTATCTCAGTTCGAGTATATGTAGAATATTATCTTTAGCTTAAGAAAAATCTTGATAATCTAGAGAGTAACTAGAATGATAAAAACCTTGATATCATACCATATGAGGATTAGGGGATATGGGATTTTTTTTAGTCAAAGGAAGAGAGGGGAAATTAGGTTCAGAGAGTCAAAGGGAATGATGACTACTGTTTTAAAGCAGGCCCGCACAACATACAGCCCATGGGCTGCTTGCAGCCCACCAAAGGATTTCCGGTGGCCCGTGAAAAATGTAGAGGATGTAGAGAGAGTAAAGATGTAAAGATTGCTTTGACTGAGCCCCACTTAACCCACTTTCCACTAGTCACTATTGTGCCTGTCATGTAACTTGGCAGATGGGTTGCCAACTGCACATTCCCTCTTGTTTGTTATATGATTCATAGCAACCAACCATCATCAGTCTGTCTCTAGTCTGAGAGAAGTTATTTCATGATAAATAAAAATCTTAAGCAATAAGTATAATTAATTGATATTAATTGAAATTTACCTTTTTAAAATATGGTTTATTTGCAAACTAGTTTAATCATTAATTATACCTCTACTTGGAAAGTGAGCCACTAAAAACCAATCTGTGTCTCAAAGAAGTTTAGCCTATTTTAATTTTGGCCCCTACCTAACTGCCAAGTTGTGCAGGTTTGTTTTAAAGTATTTGAAAGCCTACCATGTAAAAGAGGAATTGGAAAATTTGCCTCCAACTAGAAACAATAGGGAAAAGTTACAAAGAGGCAAATTGAAGCTTGATTTAAGCAGGGTAGGGGTGGAAATTAAACTCTCTAATGACTGTTGCTATTTAAATGTGGAATGGGTTGCCTCGATCTCTAGTGGATTTTCACATCCCATTGGGGATTTTCTTGTAAGAGAAATGATTACTAATAACCAATAATTTGGGGAGATCCAGAGCTCTTTGTTGTACGGTCCTGATTTTAAAAGTTCAGTCTAATGATTTCTCATATACATCATTGAAGGGATTGTTTCTCCAATATAGGTTGGGATACAAAGGTATTGAAGTCCCTTCCAAGGCAGAAATTATGTGATTCTAATTCTGTAGAGAGAAATGAGATATTGTGAAGAGGCATATGCTAAAAAGAATGTGAAAGATAGGGGAAAGGAAACCTATAGAAATAGAGGCAAAAGGACTTGTAGATAAGTTATAGGTTTTACTAATATGTCATGATCCTAATGCTTTCTATTTTTTTAAAAAATAATTCTGATCCTTTGAAATGTAGAGGACTCAGAGATAAGTTAAGATATACTGCCTGGGTACCTGGAGAACAGGAAACAACATGTTGTAGATAGGAGATGCCCCTAAAGTGCTGGTGCCTTCCCTCCCAATCTACCTTCTATTTAACTATTTAATGTTTATTTGTATTTACATATCTTCTTATTATCCTTTCCATTAGAATATAAGCTCCATGCAAGCAGGGATTGCTTTATTTATTGTTATTTTATCTCTAATGCCTCACATAGAGCAGGGGCTTAGTAAATGTCTGATGACTGATGCAGCAGAATACCATTACAGTATTCATTTGGAATATGTATGGCATCATGCAGAAAAAAAGAAAGAGAATATCTCTTTCTTTGAGTAGATCATCTTTGAGTATATCATCATTATTGGATCTATAAACTAGATGCCTTCTTGTCATTCCTTTATATAGCATTTATTTATCTATTGAAAATATGCAAAGGTACATACCACAAGTGCTCATAGAATTTACGTTTGTATAGCATGATATTCCCAAAATTAATTTTGTCATATTACACTTTAAGGCTTTGAATATATTGAAAGAACCCAGAAATGCCAGTCCAGAGGCATAAGGATATGGAAAATCCTCAGTTTGGGGAGGGTGAAAGAAGAAAGAAAGAAAGAAAGAGAGAGAGAGAGAGAGAGAGAGAGAGAGAGAGAGAGAGAGAGAGAGAGAGTAATGGCCCAGGGAAGACATCTTAGAGTAAAATATTAGAAATTCAACTTAATCCTCTACTGAAACAAAAGACTGGCTCACTAACACTAAAACACTTCTAGCAGTATTGTATAGCTGTGAATCCAGACTGTAGTTTCCAGAGAATTTAAGTTGAAGACCACCCAAAGATAATATGGAGAGATTACTGACATATGTGAGCAGGCTAAAATAAATATCAGTAAGTATTAAGTCAGAAGACATAAGTTAAGAATTTCATTAAAGAAGTATAGAGTCCAACAATGCAAATGATTCTCTGAGCTATTTATCCAGGCTGGTCCTCTAACCTATGGGGCAGCTAGGTATTACAGCAGATAGAGTGTAGGGCCTGAAGTTAGGAAGACTCATCTTTTTGAGTTCAAATCTGGCCTCAGACACTAGCTGTGTGACCCTGGGTAAATCACTTAAATGTTTGCCTCAGATCCTCATCTTTAAAATGAGCTGGAGAAGGAAATAGCAAACCACTCTAGTAGCTTCTCTAAGAAAAGCTCAAATGGGGTCACAAAGAATTGGAAATTATTAAAAACAACTGAAAAACAACAACAAACCTTCTGTCCCAACCTCCATTCTCAGATGAATAGCTGCCTGTTGGACATCTCAAACTGGATGTCCTGCACACAACTCAAACTCAATGCCCAAAACAGAATTTATTCTATTTCCTCACAAGCCCTCCCCTGCTGTTACTATTGAGGGCACCCCTGCTCAATTGCCCAGATTTTCACCCTCAGAGTTATCATCAACTCCTCACTTCAACTCACATCATAGATCCAATCTGTTCTCAAGTCTTATTGTATCTCATGTACATCCCCTTTTCTCCATTCACATTGTTAACATCCTGGAGCTGGGCCTCATCACCTCTTACATAGACTAGAACAATATACTTTTGCGTGACCCTGCTTCAAATTTCTCCTCACTCTGATTAAATTCATCTTCTTAAGCACAGATTTCACTCTCTGGCTCTGTCTGTATGTCTGTCTGTCTGTCTGTCTCTCTCTAACACACACACACACACACACACACACACACACACACATCATTACTCCTTAACACTCCAGTGACTATACAATAACATAAATATAAAAAGCTTCTAGTTAATTGTTAAAGCTCTTTACAGCCTGGCCCCTTCTTGCCTTTATTATCTTTTTACATATACCCTCCTCAACCTACTTTCTGATACAGTGATACTATGCTGTTTAATGTTATTTTCTCTCACTACTCTTCATCTCTCAACTATGAGCCTTTTCACTGACTCTTATGGTAATCAGAGCAGGATTTTTTGCTGTTCTCTTTTGGGATGCTAAGGCTATCAAGTGCCTTTAATGAGTATGGCTTTTGTTTGAACAGGGCAGGTAAAGTGAGATCTTTTTGGTCTTGGAGTGTCTCTCAGCACTAAGACATTGCTATGTATATGATGTGGTACTATTGGTAGGAGAGCTTTCCCATGTCCTGGTGTTAGCGATTTCCCACATCCTAAATAGTTGGCTCCAGCCCTCAGGGCCCTGAGCAGAGAGTATGTGTTGGGAGGTTAGCATTTCACTTTTGGGGGCACACTCATTGAAAGAGTGTGGGTGATGAGATGTTGCAACAATTTGGCTGGCAGCTGCCCCGGGGGTGAAGAACCAACATGAGCCCAACAACAAGAACACTGCAAGCCCAAGTTCTTTTGATCATTTTACTAAGGAAAGCAAAGTTAAGGGGTTAACAATCTTACCTTAATCCAGCATACAAATATCATTCACTCAGCTCAGGGGGAAAAGCCAGCACCTTGAGCTCCAGAGCAAATACAAACAAATTACAAACATCAGCAGACAGACTTTGTCTGATTCAAATCTCAATGCATAGGTACCAGAGTTTAACAAAGACTGGACATCTGGGCAAGCTAGCGGGCTCTTAACTACAGGTGCCCAGAGTCTCTACATCAGCACACCACCCAGAGTGAGAGCCCTAAGCAAATAGCTCTGTCTTCCCTTTTTATGCACTCTTTAGCTGTCATCAAATGTCATCTGAGCCACCAGAACTTAAGCTCTTACTATTGGTTCTGGTCTTAGAAACTCCCCTTGGGACCCTGTGGGCTTCACGCCCACATCAGTTTAGCACCTAGTAGCTAGGGGTTTTGGGCCTACTTGGGAGAGAAGACATAATCAGACCTTCCTTCATTGGTGCCACCTGGAGCCCCACCTTAGTTACCAATGCACGAGACTCTGGGCAAGCTGTTGAAACAGCCCCCCAGCTTTGATAACCTAGATGTTGGTGCTTCTCTGGTAACAATGTATTGCCCTGGATAGGCTGGTTTGTGTTCTTTGCTTTGTTTATAATGTATTCTTCTAATTTCTGTTTGTATTTGCCCTGAAGTTCAGGAGACTGATCTTTTTCTACCCCCAAACAAAGTGAATGATCTATGTATGTTTAAATTGAGATTGTTAACACCTTAAAGTTGCTTTCCTTAGAAAAGCAGATCAAAGAACTTTTGTTAGCACCCTTCTGTGTGCTGGTGTTATTGGTCTTACACAGCCGCAGTAGCTGCTAGCAACATTGTTGTTACACTGACCTATGAACATTCTGTGCCTTTCCCCATGCCTAGAATACTCCTTATGACCTCTACCTCCTGAGTTCTTGCTTTCCTTTAAGACAGTTCAAATTCAGTCTTTTTGTAAGAGGTCCTTCCCAGTGTCCCCACACATACACCCATATACCAATAAGTAGTTTCTCTTTAGGCTTACCTCCCAAATAAACTTTATAGATCATGTATGTACATTATTCTTCCCATATTTTCTCCCCAGCTAGCATGTGAACTCCTTGAGGGCAGGAGCCATGACTTTACCTTTTTTTGTATCCCTGTGCTTATCACATGCCTAGTACTTAACAAATGCTTCTTGATTGACTGACTGAATCTTGGTATCCACGTTTTATAAAGACTTCTCAAGTAAAGTGAAGGCTGCTGGCCATGGAAGAGAACCCCTGGGGGAACGCTGTTGGGAAGATAACAACCTCAAAATGTGCAGTAATCATGGATGGATTATGATCTGTGTCAATGAAGGGTAGATGAGATCATGCATTCACTGGAGAATTGATATATTTATATTGAAAGATTATCACATTTACTTCCTTCAATACTTGGGATCTCTGATTTCATTGATGTGGGAACTCCATTCAAATAGAAATGGGGGCTATGAGTCTATACGTAAAGATCCCCTAGGGCTATATATTGACTTTGTTTAGAAATGTAATATTATCTGTGTTCTATTTTAATTTTATTATATTAAATATTTCCTAGTTACCTTTTAATATGATGAGGACCATACTTGGGGATGTTACAGGCCTCATGCTGCTCACAAGCTGGGTGTTTGACACCTCTAAAGTTGAACACCCCCTCTCAATACTTGTCCATCCATTCTGAGTGCTCCTTGATCATGCTCTCAGATCAGTGCTCTACAGGGCATTCACCACCCCACGTTACCCAATGGGCTTCCTTCTTCTAGGTCTCTTTGATGTATATATAGTTTCATAAAATGGGAAGATAATAATCAGTGGCTCTAAAATTTTTCCGTGGCACACAAAATCAAAAAACATATAACACCAGAGTTCTATACATCTCGGTTCTGGAAATGTTGGTAGAGTGCTATACAGTTTAGAAGGTAGTTCCCTAATAACAATCACGTAAAGTAGAAAATATAAATATTATTATCACTACTTTGCAGAGAGTTTGCATTGGCTAAAGGGAGAGCCACAGGGAGAGGGTCCGGTGAAGACTTCAGCCATTGTCCCCTGCTTTAAATCCAGCACTGATTACAACTGCACTATTCAACCAACCTGTCCATCAGTAGTTGACACCATCAAGAAACATTTGTTGACAGTACACAGTCTACAAAGCACTGTCAGCTCAATTAATGTCATAGAATTATGCAATCTATGTCTACCTTGCCTAACACTTTGTATCAATAAAATATGGGGTGCACATCATTCTACTAACAAGTTTTCTTAACAGGCTTTAAAAAATTCTGCTGCCTTGAATTATAATCTTCTTATCATGTGCGGATCCTTTAGGAAAGTAGCTCCAGGTTACATGCACATTAGGTTATTGCTCATCAAAGAGATTAAAATAGGTGTGTTAGAAAGATAATTTTTTTTCCTCTCCATTGCTCACTAGAAATTGCTTTATAAAAACCCTGCAGAGAGGACAACAAGGTTCTCTGAGAAATAAAAGTCAGAAAAGGAATGCATAGCTAATTATAGAAAGGCTGACAGGCTGGTTTGGTTTCTAACATACACTGATGCTTTGGTTTATGCTTTAATATATGTACTATATATTTCAGAACTAACAGGAATAGGTATTACTATGCCTAGAAAATTGTGAAAGATCTTTGTAACCTTACAAAATTGAATATTTCATAAAATATCCTGAGATGTTTGTCAGTTCTGCATACTAAAATATGCTACATTTATTTGGATTTTATTACAAGAGGAAAACTCAAGTCTCAAACAAATTCTGATATTGATAAATGTCTTTTTAATATGAAGTTTGAGGAAAAACAAATATCAATATAATATATTAAAGTGATCTTGAGAAATTATAATGGGAGATATTTCATGTCACAAAATAATCAAAAGGCAAGATGATCAAAGGAAACAAAAATCTAATGACAACCTAGGTATCTAGGTAGTACAGTGGAAAAAGCACTGGCCTCGAAGTCAGGAAGACCTGAGTTCAAATCTAACCTCGGTCATTCACTGGCTATCTGACCCTGGTCAAGACTCGTAACCTCTATTTGCCTCAGTTTCCTTACCTGTAAAATGGGGATTGAAATAGTAACTATCACCCATGGCTATTATGAAAATCCAATGATATGCAGTTAATCCTTAGTATTCCTGCATTTAACTTTGCCTATTTCAAGCATTTGTATGATTTTTTTTAGTAACCTCATTTTTAACTTGCTTACTGGCAATGGCACCCAGTGTTCTCAGAACAGCATGGAGCAGCATTGCTAGTCCCTGTCATCTGAGGCTTGCTTTCAGCAACCTGCCTGAGCTAGAGTTTCAAGCTCCAACAAGGCCAGCGAACCTACTCTGAGTCATATGCTTTTCATCAGGAAACCATTTAGTTTAGTGGAAAGGAAGATTAGAGATAGCATGTTTCATCTTTCCCTTTTTTACTTCAGGTTTCGTCAGACTCCAAAGTCAGCATTCTTTCTACCATCCTATGCTGCTCTTTGTCCTTCCTTCTCAAAGAGAATCCCATATGAATGGAAGCCAGAGTAGATTGGCTACCATTGACTTGATTCTATTACACCACCTGACTAGGGTTGAGCAAGTAGGAGGATTAATTAACATCTTCAGTGTAGAGAAATCACAAAAAGAAAACAAACAAATAAATAAATAAATCAGCAATATCAACTTTGCCTCTAAGGTTAGAGTAGATGAAATAATAGAAAAATCAAAGTATTAAAATCTGAAGAGGGTTAGCATTAGGTTGAAGGCCCTGAAGTCATTAAAACACGTATATTCCATGTAACACAAACATCACAAATTCTATCTAATAATCATATTGTTGAAAAAAATAGCACCAATACTTCCAGTTATTTTGAAAAGTATATGTTCATACTTACACTGTAATTCCCCGAAGATTTTATTTTTAATTTGTTGACATCATTCCAAATAACTGACCATATATACCAAAATAGAATAATTCAAAAAAGTTGTTATTTAATTATCACATATGAACACAATCCTCTCATAAGATTTGATGGAAAATGTAGAAATGTTTAACATAGCAGTATATGTGTCAGTCAATGCAACAGAAACAAAGGGGGAGCTATCAAGTTGCCTAAGGGCAGCATCAAAACTATGGCAGAAGTGACATTAAAAAAAAACTATTGGACATCTGTAGAAGTACACAGAAAGATTATATCAATATATAGCAGAAACACACAGTAGAACAATCTAAATCCTTAGTGCACAACCAGAAATCCAGGAAGTGAAATGATAGAAAAAATCCTTAACCAGCAACTGAAAGCCAATTCAAAAAAGTTAAGTTGAAACAAAGTAAAAGAACAAAATAATTATTTCAACCTCAATCAAAAACTTTGCTACAGAGGCCCAAGAAATTAGATAAGAGAGAGAATCTCTGATATAGGAGGATGTGAAAAATCTCTGATCATCTATATGGGTATAAGAGGATACAAATTGTATCAAATGATGAGCAGAGAGCTCATGAACCACTGATAAAAGTATTGGCAGAACATTTGTGTTAAAGCAGGTGACTGAAATCCTAGCTTCCCTGCAAAACTAGAAAACAATGAAGGCAGATAAAATCCATCATTATTGATGCAATTTTTTTTCACATTGGCACTTAGATTATGAACAAAGCAATTCTGTAGCTTCTCTCAGAGACAAAGCAAATCCCACATTTCTCAACAGAAGTCTCTGTTACCAAAAGAAGATGAGAGCACCAGAATTCCCCCAAAACAGAGTATATTTATGGGATTGTGTACTTTTTTACATTTAAGTTTATATTAATTTACTTTTTATTTTATTTTGATAGTATTTTCCCCACATAAATGTCCAGAAAAGATTTATCATTCATTATTTTCAAGATTTTTTGATTTCCAAATTTTTCTCCCTCTTTCCCTCCCATTGTTTCCTTCTTCTGAAAATGGTAGGCAGTTTGATATAGTTTATACGTGGGCCATCATGTAAAAAATATTTCAATATTAGTCGCAGTTGTGAAAGAAGAAACAGATGAAAAGCAAAAAAAAATGAGAAAGAATAAAGTAAGTAAAATATATGCTTCAATCTGCATTCAGAGTCTATCAGTTCTCCACTTGGATATGGACAGCATTTTCTATCATGAGTCCTTTGTATTTGACTTGTATCATTATGCTGCTGAGAGAGGCGGAGTCATTCATAGTTGATCACCACTGATCAGCTGATACTGTGTACAACATATTCCTGGTTCTACTCATTTCACTTTGTGTCAGTTCATACAAGTATTTCCAGGATTTTCTGAAATCTGCTTGTTCATCATTACTTATTGCACAATAGTATTCCATTATATTCATATACCACAGCTTGTTCAGCCATTCTCCAACTGATGGGCATCCCCTCAATTTCCAACATTTTGCCACCACGAAAAGGACTGCTATAAATATTTTTGCACATGTACATCCTTTTCCCTTTTTTTGTGATCTTTCTGGGATACAGACCTAGTAGTACTATTGCTGGATCAAAGGGTATTCACAGCTTGGTTGCCCTTTGGGCATAGTTCAAAATTGCTCTCCAGAATGGTTGGATCACTTCACAACTTCACTAATAGTACATCAGTGTCCCAATTTTCCCACATTTCCTCCAACATTTATCATTTTCATTTTTATCATATTAGCCAATCTGATAGGTGTGAGGTGGTATCTCAGAGTTGTTTTAATTTGCATTTCTCTAATCCAAAGTTATTTAGAGCATTTCTTCATATGCCTAGAGATAGCTTTGATTTCTTCAGCTGCAAACTGCCTGTTTATATCCTTTGATCATTTATCAATTGCAGAATGTCTTGCATTCTTATAAATTTGATTTAATTCTATATATATTTGAAAAATGTGGCCTTTATCAGAGATACTTGCTATAGAACTTGTTTCCCAGATTTCCACTTTCGTTCTAATCTTGATTATATTGGTTTTGTTTCTACAAAAGCTTTGTAATTTAACATAATCAAAATTATCTATTTTATATTTTGTAGTGCTCTCTATCTGTTGTTTTGTCATGAATTCTTCCCCTCCTCATAGATCTGACAGGTAGATTATTCCTAACATATTGTTGGATTCTACTTTTTGATCTACTCTGCTATCCACTTCTGTTTTATGGGGGAGTTCAACCCATTCACATTCACAGTTATGATTACTACCTGTTTATTTCCTCCCTTCCTATTCTTCCTCCTGTTTGTCCTATCTCTCTCTCTCTTTTCACCCTTTCTCTTCTTAGCAGTGTTTTGCTTCTATCTACCACCTCCCCTGATCTGCCCTCCCTTCTGTCAGTCCTCACCCACCCTTACTTGATCTCCTCCCCTCCTACTTCCCTGTGAGGTAAGATAGATTTTTATAATCAATTGATTATCTATATTATTCTTTCTTTGAGCCAATACTGATGAGAGTAAGGTTCAAGTGATGCTCATCAACCACCCTCCCGTTTTCCCCTCTACTATAAAAGGTCTTTAGCATTCTTCATGTGGAATAATTTACCCCATTCTACCTCTCCCTTCCTTCTGCACCGATTGTGCTCCTCTTTCTCATCTCTTATGTTTTTTGTCATTACTTCAAATTCTCCTTATACCTGTATCCTCTGTCTATCTATATTGCTTCTAGCTTTACTATTAGTGATACAATTTTTAGGAATTACACGTATCATCTTCCCACGTAGGGATGGAATTTTCTTTTCCTTTTTACCTGTTTATGCTTCTCTTGGGTCTTGATATTGAAGGTCAAAGTTTTGGTTTTGGTTCTGGTCTTCTCAAGAAAGCTGATAATCATTCTATTTCATTGAATGAGCATTTTTCCCCTTGACGTATTATGCTTGATTTTGCAGGGTAAGTGATTCTTGATTGTAGTCTTAGCTCCTTTGCCTTCTAGAATATCATGTTCCATGACCTCTAGTCCTCTAATATTGCAGCTGCCAAGTCCCCAATATTTAAATTGTTTATTTCTGGATACTTGTAGTATTTATTTTTTTCTTTGACCTGATAGTTCTGAAATTTGGCAATAATATTTCTTGGAGTTTTTATTTGGGATCTCTTTCCTGAGGTGATCAGTAGATTCTTTCAATTCCTATTTTGCCCTCTGGTTCCAGGACATCAGGGCATTTCTTGAAAGATGCTATCCAGTTCTTCCTTTTGATTATGGCTTTTAGGTAGCCCAGTGATTCTGATATTGTCTCTCTTGGATCTATTTTCCAGGTCAGTTGTTTTTCCCATAAGGTATTTTTACATTTTCTTCCATTTTTTCATTCTTTTGATTTTGTTTCGTTGATTCTTATTGTGTTAGAGAATCATTAGCTTCCACTTGCCCAATTCTAACTTTTAAGGTGTTGTTTTCCTCAATTAGCTTTTGTACTTTCTTTTCCATTTGGCCAATTATACTCTTTAAGGAGCTGTTTTCTTTAGTGGATTTTTATATCTCCATTTCCATTTAGCCATTTCTACTTTTTAAGCAGTTTTCCAAACTATTGATTCTTTTTTTCATATTTCTCTTGCATCACTCTCATTTCTTTTCCCATTTTTTTCTATCTTTCTTATATGATTTTAAGCTCCTTTTTGAGCTTTTCCATAAGTTCATTCTGGGCTTGCGTCCATTTCCCATTTTTTCTTTGGGGTTTTCTCATATGCATTGTGACATTGCTATCCTCTTCTCAATTTGGGTCTTGGTCTTCCATTTCACCACAATAAGTTTATATGGTCGGATCCTTTTTTTGGTTGTTTTTTGCTCATATTTTTTGGGCTTTTTCCTTTCTTTTAAATTCGATCTCTGCTCCCAGTGTGGAAGGGTCTCTGCCTCAGGATTGTTGTTCCAGTGACTGCAGACCCTGGCTATTTACCTAGCACTGCACTAATGTTGCTCTGAAGCCTATAGAGACTCTAGCATCTGGTGCTGTGTTGAGGAGTGGGGCTCACTGATGCTGCTAGAGGTTGGTCCCTGAGCTGGGGTCCTATTGCTGGTGTCTAGCATGTGCTGAGGCCCGGTTGGGTTTTTCTTTGTTTTCCCTGGGGCATGAAGCACATGCAGGTCAGAGCTATTTACTTTATACCAGTTTATGTACTTTAAATAAAGTTTCTAAAGTAGTTTGTATCACTAAAATAGATCTTCAAAATTTTACCAGAAAACAAAGCAAAACACCCTTCCTCCCTCACTCCCTCCCTTTTTCCCTTTCTAAACACACACACACACTCTAATACACACACACACAAACACACACACACTCTAATAGTTGAGCAAAAAGTTTTTTTTTCCTCAAAAAAGGTATAGCATACAAAGAATTTCTTATAATCAATTTGAGAATACTCCAAAATACTCATACTGCCTTTCTGGATTATTGCAACAACTTTACTGAATTCTACACTCATGATCTATTTAGGTATTATAAATAAATAGCACCAAGCATAATGATTATACTAGGTTAGTTGATTCTACATGGAAAAAAATTGTCCCCTACATAAAACACCCTACCAACACAACAATGTCAAGAACAATTAATCCATAACTTGGCATTTTTGAGGTAAACAGTTCAAACTCTTTAGAGTTATACCTAGCCTTAAAATCATTACCATCCCTGCTAAATAGAACTAAATATTGCTTCCAAATTAAGAGAGAGTTGAACCAAAACATCTTATTAAGCGTTTGATGTACATTTAAAAGTCTTCACAACCTGTCCCCTTCTCACCTTTCCACTCTTCCTACATAGCACTCCCCTACAGACACTATACAGTTCAGATTTCCTGGCTTATATGCTGTTCTTCACATGTGACACTCCATCTCCTATCACCTGACATTTGTACTGGCTGTTCCCTATGCCTGGAATATTCTCTCTTCTCACCTCCATTACTAGAAACCCTGTCTTACTTTAAGACTCAGGTCAAAAGACAAGTTCTGCATGAAGCATTCTAAAATCAAAGTTGAATGGGAATAACACCTTAAAATTGTCATGCTAATTTTAATATACACTTATGGAAGTATAATATGGAATATACCTGTTTTGAAAAGTACCTAGTAGTAGGTTAATTGAAAAAGTTGTGAAATGTGAGACCCAACAGCCTAAGCTATTTATAGAAAGATTAGGAAAGAACTATGGGAAGATGATGGAGTAGGTCAGAAAATTCCAAACTCTCCAGATTTCCTCCATAAACAAAATAAAGTAGCACCTCTGAATTAATGTAGAGTAGTAAAAGTAAACAAGAGTTGGGGCAGAATAGTAGTCCTCCTGGGACAACTGGAGAAGAATGGAAGAAAAATCTCAGGATGGAGGTTTGGTCTCTGTGAAGTGTAAACACCTCCAAGTTAGTTCTGCTGAAACAGCAAGTGGTGAGCACTCTGGCTAGATGGGTTGGGAGGTAGCCTCAGCCTCAGTCACAGGAATTTTCACCTCCCAGACAGTGTAGGTGGTGTTAGTTTCAGTTCCAAGCCACAGGGAAGAACTGAAGGAGGACCTAAGGCCAAAGGCACCATCCCCCATACGCCAGGACTAGGAGTGATTACAACAAGTTGCTATAAATAAAAATAAAATGAGTGGGCAAAGGAGAAAGAATCCAACAATAGGAAGTTGCTATGGAAATAGAGAAGATTGGGGTTTGTTATCAAAGGATACTGAAGCAAATAAAGCCTCTCCTACCCCAAGGACTAATGTCAAATGGTCACCTGCCCAAAAAGAATTCATAGAGGAACTTAAAAAAGACTTTAAAAATCAAATGAGAGAGATTGAGGAAAACTTTTTTTAGAAAAATAAGAATACAAGAAAAACAAGAAGAATATGATAAGGAAGTTAACCAACTGCAAAAGGAGATCCAGAACCTTAAGGAAGAAAATGACTCCTTCAAAATTAGGATTGGGCAAGGAAAAGGCAGCGAAGTTATAAGAGACCAAGAAATAATAAAGCAGAATATAAAGAATGAAAAAAATAGAAGAGAATGTAAAACAACTCATAAGTAAAACAACTGATCTGGAGAACAGATCAAGAAGTGAAAACATAAGAATAACTGGACTACCTGAAAGGTAAGAACAAAAAAAGAGTCTTGATGCAGTAATACAAGAAGTAATTAAATTGTCCTGAAATGTTGGAACAAGAGGGAAAATTAGAAATAAAAATATCCACTGATAACCACCTGAAAGAGATCATAGAAGGAAAACCTAAAGAAATATCATAGCTAAATTCCAAAACTCCCAGCTCAAGGAGAAAATATTATGAACAACAAGAAACAAACAATTCAAATATGGCAGAGCCACTATTAGAATCATACAAGACCTAGCAGTGGCTACACTAAAATACAGCAGGTCTTGGAACACTATATATTGAAGAATAAAAGAACTGAAATTGCAGCCAAAAATATCATACTCAACAAAGTTAAGCATAATCCTGAATGGAAAAAGGACATTCAGTGAATTGCCAAACTTTCTGGATTTTATTGCAAAAAGACCCGAACTTGATAAAAATTTGACATATAACACCCAAGAGAAATATAACTTAAACATCAAAGACTAATTAAGAGAGACTCAAGAAAGACAGGCTGTTTATTTTTTTATATGAGGAAATGTAAAATTGTACTTAGTAATTGGGTTGTTCAAAAGAAAAATTGGGGCAGAAAAAATTGAGTGTGATATGATTCTAAAAAGCAATACCATCTAGGAAAAGTAAGAAGAGTAAATATCTTACACATATGACATGTAAGAGGAAGAATTGATACAGAGGAATTAGATAGGAGAGGAGGGTGGGTAGTTCTGGAACCCTACTCTAATTGGGAATGGGTTAAAGAGGGAACAATACATCTAACATCCAGAAAGAAAGAAAGAAGGCAAAGTGGATAGGGAGTGGGGAGAGGATGAAGGAGGGATTTTTAGAGAGAACTATATTCACATCACTTCTGGGTTAAGGAGAGAACAATTAATACACTTAGAAAGGAATAAAGGTCTTCTAAATTTATAGAAATAAGAGGGTGAGGGAATAAGACGGGGGTATAGAAGAGTGTCTAATGGAAATGGGATAAAGAAGGAATGACATATATTTAGAAGGCTATAAAAGTCTTCTAAATTCAGATAGAAACAAGAGGGTAAGGAGAAAGGGTGGGAGGAGAGGATAAGAGAGGGCTCTTTGGAAGGGGGTAGGTTAAGTAATAGGATGGCAAGGTAGTGGGTAGAAGTAAAGTAGAGGAGTCAGAAAGGATAGATAATAGGAGATACACACACACATAAAATAAAGATCAGGAATAGAACTTATTAGGAAAAAAAGCAAAGGTAGTAATCATGATCTCAGACCAAGTTAAAGTTAAAATAGATTTAATGAAAAGAGAAAAATAGGGATACTACACTGTATGTCAGCTATATTAATCAATATTGTTTTAGACTATTTAAAATAGCTAGCGTACTAGACAGTAGAAGGTTAGAATATTGCTGAGCTGTGAAAAATGAGTGAGTGGACTTAGAAAAATATGGAAAGAATTGAACTTATCAAGGAAGATGTTATCTACCCTCAGAGAAACAGAGGAGAAACAAGTATAGTATGGTCTTACGTAGATGCATATGAATATATATCAACATATGAGAGTGTGATTATAGACATCTAATCATATATGTGTATGTATGTATTGTATGAATATATATTATATGTGTATAAATATATGTTTGTGTGTCTATGTATATATCTGTGTGTTTATCTATGAAGACAGACAGATCTGTGTGTGCATCTATCCATTTTCCTATGTATCTATCTCTATGATTAATTGTAGCCTTCTTGGAGGGTGGAGGTGGGGGTAAGGGGGAAAAAGAACAAAGTAAAAAGTGCACAGCAGAGAACAAAAGAAAACTTACAAGGAAGCAAAGATAGACAGCTCTGAACACAAGGTGTAGTATTTATTATATAGACTTCCCTGAAATGGAAATTTATTGTGGTATATTGTGAATCCTCTCACGTTTTGCTGTGCATATGGCAATCCTTTTTTTTTCTTTTCTTAATTTGTATTTAAATTTTAGTATTTAAGTTTATAACATGCTTCTTTTTCTTTTCTTATTGTGTATTTAATTTTAAAATAAATTAATAAATAAAAGGAAGATTGACACTTCTTCACCAAAAAGGAGTAATGGGATCCACAGACTTTCTTAGAACCCATGATAAACAGGTCAAAATCTTACAAAAATACTTTAGGAACAAGTAGAGATAACTGTGCTGAATAAGAGTAAAGGATGATGAATTTTTAAAAAAAAATATTTTTTGACTATAAACAGAAGTGGTTCATTTCCAGATAGAGCCTACAAAATGTCTCCCGTGAAGAATGGGAGCACAAGGCCGGCCACTGGCAACGTCCATATGATCTCAGGCAACAATATGTCAAATAAGAAACATTGAAAGGAAGCCAGAACTGTGAGGATTTGTTTGAGAAAAATAGGCGTTTATCATGGTAATTTAGGATGAGATCGTTGCCACCAGAAAATATGAAAGGAGCCCACATGTGGTGACCAAAATAGAATATGCAAGGAAACTATAAAATTTGCAAAATATCTCTGCAGCTGTGAAAGTCAATTAAAAAGAAATACACAAAATTTAAAAATTAGCACCTACTGAATACCTAGCAAGATATAATCTGATCACTAGAATTATGCATTAGAAGTTGGTAACCTCCCCACCCACAACTTCTTGCCAAAATCCATATTCCTTTCCCCTTAATTAACCTTTCTGGAGGAGAGCAAGACCATTTGCACCTGCAGACTCCCAGACCCAGTCCTAGCCTCTAATCAATTCCCTTCACTAACAGGTGTACAATACCAGACACCGAGGTAAAAGAACAGATCCAGGTCCAGTAAAACTCTCACTGTAACTCCCCTCAGAGACTATGAGCTTCTCTTCCCATCTTCCACTCACTATTACCCCTCTGGCTTCTCTTACTTCTCTCCTTATACTTGTAATAATTAAGCATTAGCTTCTTAAAAGAAGATATCCCATGGTCCTTCTTCATATTTTCATATTCCAATCCTCCTCCAATTCTCATTTTCCAATCTTTACCCATATCCTAGACTTACCTATCCATCCCTTCCACTAGGTTCTCTGAAATTCTTACTCCATTCTGGGGCCCTTTTACTCGCATTTATCATATATTAGGATTTCATTGAGACTTAGCTATGTTACGATAACACTGAATTCCCCAGTTAGATATCTCTTCAGAGTATGTAGTTGATGGGTCAACACTTGGTCCTTTAAACCTCTTCTACCTGCTTGATAGAGGAGAAATGAATCCTTCCTAGGTCTTTCCTGCTTTCTCTTTTTGGGTTGTTTAGGCTAATAAGGGTGTGCTGGAAATTTTAATAGCAGAAATGCAGGATACCCTTTTAAGTTCAAATCTGTCTTGTTAATATTTTCTCCATCATTTTCTTAAGTCTAGACAATCAACAAAACAATTATTCAAGCCCTGATTTGTAGCATTTACCTATTTCCAAGATGTAAATTCCAAGATGTAAATGTTCACCATGAAAATTTAACAGTTGGCTCTCTTGAGCCTACTCTAGCATAGCCCTGGATCTTTATTCTAGGCACTGATTTTCCCTCCCTTTATTCTTTCTCTCTGGAGATTTAATCATCCTTACCTTATTACAAAAATTAGCTCACTAATAGAAGCAATATAATGGCTTTCAGGTCTAGTTGGTGCCTTTCTATATTTTATGGAATTCATATCCGTGGAAAAGCTATTAATTAAATCACAATAGCTCTGAAGTCCCAGTTAGTTAGAAAATCCCAAACATTCAGAGAGAGGTTTGGCTCTCTGCCCTCATTTATATCATTGTTTATCTCTAGCTAAACCATGGCTTCTTTATGTTGAGGTTTAAAAAAAGAAGAAGATAAAGGAATCATATAGATAAAAACAAAAATGAGCAGATCATACTAGAGTGTTTGTTACTGGACAAACAGAAAAGGGAAATTGGAGGAAGAACAGACCTTTGGGGTGGTCTTCTCTCTGTCCTTCAAGAGGTAAATTTAAGATGGAGAAAAGGTAGATACATGAATGAACATAATATTACTATGATATACAATCTAATGAATATGAAAAAATAAAAAGTATGGAATTATATGAACTGCTACAAAGTAAGTAAAAGTTACCCCCTCCACACACGACTACAAAATGTAAGTGGGTAGAACAGTCAGAAAATAATAAAAAATGAATGTAACAAAAATTCTAAGGAACAAACTGAGCTCAGTCTTAAAGAAGAAATATAAGAAATCATCTATCCCTTGCCCTCAATTCCTGCGCAGAGGTATGGGGGTCTACAAGTATGAAACATTGTATATAATGTCAGATATAAATGGATTTGCTGAACGTTTCTGCCCTTTCTTTTAATTTTTTGCCATAAGAGTGAGTTCTCTGGAAAGGGAAAGGGAAAAATATAGGTGATGTAATGATAAAAATGATAACAGGTGAATGCAACCAAGAACTTCGATCTGTGTTCTCTAGTCTGAGATTATTGTAAAGCCAAATGTCCCATTTCAAACTCTCATTCACTGCTGGACTCTCCACCCTTTTCAGTTTTTGTTTCCACTCGGCAGGGTTGGTAGAGCTGGGGAGCTGTTGGTACAGCTGTTTTGTTTTGTTTTTTCCCTTCTGCTGCTACTCCTACTGCTTAGCCCTCATAGTCCTCATTCATTTCTCTCAAATTGTCTCTTGCAGTGTGTGTTTGTGTGTGTGTGTGTTTGTGTGCATGTGTGTGTGTGTTTGTCCCTTTAAGAATCCTGGGAGATGACTCAAATTGGCCTTAGAGTTCAGAGATTCCAATAGTTCCAACTAACTCTCAGGGCTGAGACGGTATGTTGCCCCTCTGAACAAATTCCAGGATACCTGGCAGTTCTCAGACACTAAGTATACAATAAATTGTGTTGCTAATCATTTCTACATAGTGACTGAAGGCACAGAATATGGTCTATTAGAAGTAAAAAGAAATTATTGCTTTATGAATATACTCACTTTACATTTACTATAAACCTGCCACTCCATCTGAATGATGTTAGAGTTCTGGGAGACATTAGTAGTTTTACTTTGCCATAGAAAAATTAAAACACAAGTATGTATATGTGACCAGTGGGTCTTGTCAGCCTGCTCAGTATCTCACACACTAGGATCTCAGGAAGTAAGGGGGGGGGGGGGACAAGGCAAGGAGGAAGGAAGGAAGGAAGGAAGGAGGGAGGGAGGAAAGAAAGGAATTTCTTTTCCTCCACAGAACAACACAGGCTATCTACAATGAATCAGATTACATCCAGGGATCCTTCCTGACACTATCCTCACCTGCATAGAATAAACACTTAGTGAGGCATCAATACACAGACAGTAGAGTCAAACAAAATTTTATGGTTAGATGTCAGCTTGTAATATAGGTCAAGCTCTCACTCTAAATACTGAGAGACCATTTCAATATCCTACTCCTAATTATAGTTGATGTATGTAGGGGATTTTTCATCTCATTTTAATGAAAACCTTTTTCCTTAGGAATGCTTAACTCTTCTGGTTAAGTTTCCTACCTCAGCAACACACTCTTCCTTATGTAATCATATTTTCTGGCTCTGACCTTCAATTGAGCCATAAAATAAACAAAGGATCTGAGACTCTTTTCCCCAAATACCATTTTTGTGTGAAATCATTAAAGGTTTCAGAAAAATATGCAATTTAAAGGCAAGTGGTAAAAATGTTATCACTATTAAATATATAAGGAAAATCATTAATCCTTAGCTATCTACTGTAAACCATATAGTTCTTTAGCAAATTATGTAAACTTGACAAAGCTATCCATCAGGGGTATGGCAGAGCTGTTGTAATGAGCAGCTTGCTTTCCCTCTTTCCCTCCCTCTTCCTCTCCACTTCCCTTTCTTTTCTACCTGTCCTCAATCTTTTTCTTTACCCATTCATCCTCTCCTTCCTTCCCTCACATTCTCCTGATTTCTTCCTTCCCTCTCTACTTCTCTCTTTCCTTTTCCCTTTTTCCTCCCCTTTTCTCTCTCACCCTCTCCTTTCCTCCTCCCTCTTTTTTTCTCCCTTTCTCCTCATTACCTCTTTCTTGTTTGCTTGCTTTTTCTTCCTCTCTCCCTCCCTTTCTGCTTCCCTTCCTTCATCCTCTCTATCTTCTTCCCCTCTATCTTTTCCTCTCTCTTACTTCCCCTACTTCATTGTTTCTCTTCTCCACTCCCTGCTTATTCCAATCAACAATACTCAAGGGCATAAGAGGCATTGCTTAGCTCCCTTGATTTTACTCAGAACACAACAGATTGCTGACCTTTACCAAACATGTTATTTTCCCTCAACAAAGTGTGTGGTTGTGGAGAGCATCAAACTCTTGAAAACTGGGACTTCAAATATATACCTAGTCGCCTTTTCTTTTGCAGGGCTTCAAGTCCAGATCCCCATCATTCTTTTTGTTTACAGTGTTCATTTATTCACTGCCCTCACTGTATGCCTCACTGATTTCTGTTCTAGCTCAAATAATTATTTCTCCTTTATGGAAACAGTTTAGAAGGCTGTTGTGATCATTTCTTTCTTGCTCACCCCTCTCCCAATTTGACATATACCACAGAGCTCTAAAATTCAGGCTCCATATGCAATGACCAGTGACCAAAGAACAGCTTAGCTGTGAGCAATACGGTATCTTTTACTTTTGCCCTATGAACCTATGTTTCTAGTGTGATTTATGACTTCTAAAGTTGCTACTAGTGGCATCTATCAGTCAAAGGGCATGTATGCTTTAGTAACTACTTAGGTATGGTCCAAATTGCTTTCCAGAATGACTAGACTCAAGGTGCAGAAAGAGAATTAGACATGGTCAATGTAATATTTTTCTTGAATACAGATAGATAGATATTTGTTACAAGGGTGGTGCTGTTCTTTCCATTTTACAGTGGCAGAGGGAATGGATGGGAAAGATAAACTAGGTTTTTGTCAATGGAAAAAATATATTCTAAAAATATATATCTATAATGCTTTTAAATAATCTCATTTCATCTTCCCTACAACCCTGAAAAAATAATAAAAACTCACAGGTACACAAAAGTTTAAAGTTTAAAAATACTTTTATAAAACCATATAAGTGATACAAATATCTTCATTTTCAAATGTGGGAACTGAGACAGAGAGATTTGACTTTCAGATCTCTCTCTAGGCTGTCTCCAAACTGATAATGTATATAATGCTTTAAGGTTTTCAAAGCTTTTTCCAAATAACAATTCTGTAAAATAGAAAGTCCGAGCCTTATCCCTATTTCATTTGAAAGGAATTTGAGATTCAGAAAAGTTAGATACCTTGTCTCTAGTCACACAGCTCATAAATATCAGATCTGGAATTCAAATCTCTATCTCTTAAGTCTATGTCCAAATCCCCCGTACAGGCCTTCAAAACCATCTACAATTTGACATTCACATACTTTGCCAAGTTAGATTGCTCCCATTTCTCAGAATGCCCTGCTTCATTACATCTCTTATAGTGCTTTCATACTAAAATATTCTCCCCAACCATCGATCAACAAACATTCCTTCAGCACCTATGATATGCCAGGCATTGTGCTAGGTGATGGGGAAATTAATACAAAGAATGAAAATAACTCTACAAATAAAATTAGGTATTTATGTATACACCAAATAAATATAAACAAAATAAATATGAGGAACTGAATACAAGGTAATTTGGGAGACACCATCCATGTTTCTTGAAATCTAACTCATCAAATAAAATGCCACCACTTCACTAAAGCTATCCCTGATTTCCCTACGTTGAAATGATACTTACAGCACTTAATTTATGTATCTCATGTATTTAGCATATTCTCTCTCTCTCATATATATATATATATGTATAAATGCACACACATATAAAATAGATATCTTTCCTTATATGTTATCATTTCTGTATGCTTATGTGAATGCCTGTTCTTCCTACAAAATTAATTTTTTGATGATGATTACATCTTAGTCAACTTTGCGTTCTCCTTAACACCTAGCATGGGCTTGCATATGTGAGAAGTCCCATGCCCATTTTAAAAGAAAGAAAGAATGAATTGATGTAGTTATACTCAGGGAAAGATTAAATCTAATAAAGCTATATGATAAGGGCATGGCTGAGGAAGCTAAGTTTCTTTTGTGCAAGGGTCAGTTTCAAGGGCAGGATGAATAGATGTAAGAGCCTATGAGGAAACTATAATATAATAGAATGAACACTGGATCTAGAGTCAAGGGACTTGAGTTCAAATCCTATTTTACTATCAATGGGTAATTGGGCAGGTCACTTAACCTCCCTAGGTTTCCTCATCTGTAATATAAGTGTATTGGACCAAAAGGCCACTGAGGTTCATTAGGGTCTTAAATCTAAGATCCAGTTAGTAATAATAGAAGTCTAGATCCAAAGCTAATCAATAACATAGAACAATAGATCAGAATGCCCAGAGATCAATCAGTGTTCAAAAGACTAAGAATTGTTAAGCATAGAAGTGAATTTGAACCAAAGAAAATTAAAAAGGATCGAAACCCTCTATTCTAACTTGCTACCTCTCATTTTACAGATTTTTTTCAGAGTAACAAGCTATATTTACTATGTATCATAAGTAGCAAAGGATAAAATAAAGATGTACAAACTGGAGAATAAACATGGGGGAGGGGGCGGAGCCAAGATGGCAGCTGGAAGGCAGGGACTAGCATGAGCTCCCCACCAAGTCCCTCCAAAAACCTATAAAAAATGGCTCTGAACCAATTCTAGAACTGCAGAACCCACAAAATAGCAGAGGGAAGCAGGGCTTTAGCCCAGGACAGCCTGGATGGTCTCTGGGTAAGGTCTATCCTGCACGGATCTGGGAGTGGAGCGGGGCAGAGCCCAGCGTGGGCCCTGCGGACCAACTAGCCCAGGAGCCGAGCGGACCTTGCCCTAGCGCCCTGAATCACTGAGCTGCAGCAGGTACCAGACTTCTCAACCCACAGACACCAAAGACAACAGAGAAGGTTAGTGGGAAAAGCTGCTGGGCACAGGGTGATAGAGCTCGTGGTTCAGCCACTGCCCCAGTTTGGGGGTTTTTGGGGAAGGAGGAGTGCTGGTGTGGCAGAGCTGGTTGTAATAGCTCTGAAATCAACAGTGCATCCCCCCAAGCTTGGAACAAAGTACTCTTTATTCTACAAGTACTCATACCCTGCTGAAAAACTCAAGGGTCAAATAAGTTGGCTGGGAACATGGCCAGGCAGTGAAAATGCACCCAGATTCAGTTTCAGACTTTGGAATCTTTCTTTGGTGACAAAGAAGACCAAAACATACAGCTAGAAGAAGTGAACAAAGTCAAAGAACCTACAACAAAAGCCTCCAAGAAAAACATGAACTGGTCTCAGGCCATGGAAGAGCTCAAAAAGGATTTGGAAAAGCAAGTTAGAGAAGTAGAGGAAAAATCGGGAAGAGAAATTAAAAGGATGAGAGAAAGCCATGAAAAACAAGTCAATGACTTGCTAAAGGAGACCCCAAAAATGCTGAAAAATATACTGAAGAAAACAACACCTTAAAAAATAGACTAACTCAAATGGCAAAAGAGCTCCAACAAGCCAATGAGGAGAAGAATGCCTTGAAAGGCAGAATTAGCCAAATGGAAAAGGAGGTCCAAAAGACCAATGAAGAAAATACTACCTTGAAAATGAGATTGGGGCAAGTAGAAGCTAGTGACTTGATGAGAAATCAAGATATTATAAAACAGAACTAAAGGAATGAAAGAGTGGAAGACAATGTGAAAAATCTCATTAGAAAAACCACTGACCTGGAAAATAGATCCAGAAAAGATAATTTAAAAAAGCCATGATCAAAAAAAGAGCCTAGATATCATCTTTCAAGAAATTATCAAGGAGAACTGGCCTGATATTCTAGAGCCACGGGGCAAAATAGAAATTGAAAGAATCCACCGATCGCCTCCTCCAATAGATCCCAAAAAGAAATCTCCTAGGAATATTGTTGCCAAATTCCCGAGCTCCCAAATCAAGGAGAAAATACTGCAAGCAGCCAGAAAGAAATATTTTGAGTATTGTGGAAACACAATCAGAATAATCCAAGATCTAGCAGCTTCTACATTAAGAGATTGAAGGGCTTGGAATACGATATTGTGGAGGTCAATGGAGCTAGGATTAAAACCAAGATTCACCTACCCAGCAAAACTGAGTATCATGCTCCAAGGCAAAATATGGATTTTCAATAAAATAGAGGACTTTCAAGCTTTCTCAGTGGAAAGACCAGAGCTGAATAGAAAATTTGACTTTCAAACACAAGAATCAAGAGAAGTATTGAAAGGTAATCAAGAAAAAGAACAGGAAAAAGAAATCGCAAGGGACTTACTAAATTTGAACTGTTTTGTTTACATTCCTCCATGGAAAGATGATGTGTGTAATTCATGAGACCTCAGTATTAGG
Organism: Trichosurus vulpecula; assembly: GCF_011100635.1. Taxonomy (NCBI): domain Eukaryota; kingdom Metazoa; phylum Chordata; class Mammalia; order Diprotodontia; family Phalangeridae; genus Trichosurus; species Trichosurus vulpecula. The sequence continues at coordinate 67,679,574 of NC_050579.1, forward strand.
GTAGCTGAAGCGAATATGCATATATGTGTGTATATATATATATATATATATATATATATATATATATATATATATATATATATATATATATACATATATATATATACACATAAATATTCTCATATATGTGTGTTTATCTGTGTGTATGTGTATATATATATGTATATATATATATATGGGGAGGGGGCACAGGTTGAGTTGAAGATGAAGGGATGATATCTAAAAGAAATAAAATCAAATTAAGGGATGAGACAGGAATATATTGAGAGAGGGAGAAAGGGAGAGATAGAAAGGTGTAAATTATCTCACATAAAAGTGGCAAGAAAAAGCAGTTCTGTAGGAAGAGAAGAGAAGGCAGGTGAGGGGGAATGAGTGACTCTTGCTCTCATCAGATTTGACCCCAGGAGGGAATACCATACACACTCAATTGGGTATCTCACCCCACTGGAAAGTAGAAGGAAGAAGATTAAAAAAAAAAGGCGGGGATGATAGGAGGAGGGCAGATGGGAAAGGAGGTAATCAAAAACAAACACTTTCGAAAAGGGACAGGGTCAAGGGAGAAAATTGGATAAAGGGGGATAGGTTAGGAAGGAGCAAAATACAGTTAGTCTTTCCCAACATGAGTATTGTAGAAGGGTTATACATAATGATACGCATGTGGCCTATGTTGAATTGCTTGACTTCTTAGGGAGGGTGGGTGGGAAGGAAAGAAGGGAGACAATTTGGAACTCAAAGTTTTAAAAACAGATGTTCAAAAACAAACCAAAAAAAAAAAAACGTTTTTGCATGCAATGAGAAATAGGACACACAGGCAATGGGGCGTAGAAATTTATCTTGCCCTACAAGAAAGGAAGGGAAAAGGGGATGGGAGGGTAGTGGGGTGACAGAAGGGAGGGCTGACTGGGGAACAGGGCAACCAGAATATATGCCATCTTGGAGTGGGGGGGAGGGTAGAAATGGGGAGAAAATTTGTAACTCAAGCTATTGTGAAAATCAATGCTGAAAACTAAATATATTAAATAAATTAAATTTTAAAAAAAGAATAAATATGAACAAGCCAAAGGACATCCCACCTCAGGCCATATATAATAAAATGCCAAAAAAAAGACATCTTCAGCAGGCAGGCAGACAGGTTCATGTAAGGGACCATGCACTCTAACATGGCTGAAATGGGCTGAACATGGCTGACACTGAGGCCCAGGGAAATTACATAACTTGCCAAAGGTGACAGAGGTAGTAAATTCCAGAGGTGGGATTTGAGCCTCAGCTCATCAGCTCCAGAACTGCTGCACTCTCCATTGTACCAGACTGTCATTCAGGCAAAGCTCAACCTTTTGCCCAGCTTCCAAGTAATAGGTCAGGTGGAAGCAATGTACAGATGACAGACTCAAAGGCAGGGATTAGTTACAGTAGCTACGAGCAACCCTATAAAGTTAGTTTGCAATCCTGCAGCCCAAAAATTTGTGCTGGAGAGCATAGCATTAGCCAAGCTAGCTCATTTGGCGTGAGGAGTTGCATCTGTGCCCTTGCAGACAGCAGCCATTACTGAGGTTCCTTTCCTATCAAATGTGTAAATCCTCTCATTTTTATAATAAAAAAGAGCTCTAAATCTCTCTGTAGGGTAAGAAGACATGAAGAGATTATACTGTAGACTAAAAAGCTTCAGCACAATGTCTTGTAATTATCATTATGAATTCTGCCATAATTGTCTTTTTTTTTTTAAATTGCTAGGGGGTGGGTTAGGGAGATCATTGAACAAATGTCTGAGATTTTTTTTCTTCTTAAGGCCCTATTTTGAAACCTCAGGGTTTAGTGGCCCAAGTGTTAATATGGAACTAAGTGGACCCAGATTCCAAAGGCAGCCCTACCAATTCTAACGCTGAGACACCAGGCAAGTGACAACTTCCCTGGCCTCAGGTTCTTTGTAAAATAAGAATTGAACTAGATGATGTTTCAGGCAGGCCCCTTCTTGCTTTTGGTATATTCTATCCCAGATTTTTTTCCTACAAAATCACAGGGCACCTTTAAAATCTTGTCTTACCTGGTACGAATTATTTTTATATCACTTATAAATACATGTGTGCATGGGTGCATGCACACACACACACACAAATCGTTAAAGCATCAATTGGTTCTCTTAAAGGTTACCTTTGTGGTTTTCTGGCTGACCTTGAATGAACCTATTTTGGCCAGCCAAAAAAATATTGGCCCTGAGGAAAAAGAAGTAAATATGCAGGAAGGTTGTTCATCTACCTTGGCAGGGAAAACTGCTCTGGGGAGCTTACATAGCTTCATATTTGAAAGCCAAAGCTAATAGCTAAATATCACAGACATTTAGAGACATGTCATGAGTTAAATAATTTTAAGTAATGGACATGATGGAGTTGGGGATGGAAGGGAGAAGCTCTGCAGGAGACCATGCAATACGTGATTGTCATTCTTTTTCATTAAGAAGATAAATATGGAGAGAAAAACAGGTGTTATCGTCATGCTTAATGCCTAAGAAGTCAGTGGAGAAGAGGACCCAGAGTTCAATCCACAACATGTCTAGCAATAACAATAAGGTTTCTAAAATTATTAAATATGTTGCAACATGCATAACTTTACAGAGTGGCATCTAACATATTTAAGGTGGACTGCAATGAAAACAAACTGCAGAAAATCAATCTTTCCTTCTTTAAAGGACTCTTTTCCCTCTCCCTAAAATGTGTTTAAGAACTCACACAAGAATCTCCAACCTATACTACACTGCTCTTATTTAAGAACTATTTACTTCTTAAATGATTTTAGTGCCTGTTTGTTAAAAGCAACTCACACCATGTCTCTGAATAAACTTCAATTTTCATGTTCCTAGGAATGAGTGACAGTATACATTTCTTACAGACTGCTATTAAGTTAGACTACATGTAGGTTTTTCTAATTATATATATATATATATGTATATATATATGTATATATATGTATACACACACACATATATATGTGTGTGTGTGTGTATATATATATATATATATATATATATATATATATATATATATATATATCAGCCAGTAGTAAAAAGCAATCATACAATGGAAATGTGAAACCTTTGGTGTGCAAGTTAAGAATTTTCTAGAGTAATATGGCATGGGGTTCTACCATCTATCCAGAGGAATCAGCTGCATTTAATTTTGAGAAGTGGTGGTTCAGCATGCTCCACATGCAGGATCACTGTAGGTAATTAACTGACATCAAATGGAGTTGAAGAGATTTGGGCTTCTATGTTATATAAAAGTCAGGTTTATAAGGAACTTTGGGGACCAACAACAATAAATGCTTTATCATATCTCACTTTAGAAGGAAATATAAAAATGTCCTGATTTTCAAACAATCTAAGCTATGAAAGGATGTGTAAAAGGCAGAGGCAACAATAACGGATAGTAGTTTACAACAAGTAACCTAGATATTTGAAGAGGCTTTCAATTTTCTCCAGGTCCTCAAACTAGCATAATAAAGAACTTCCATGGGAACAATGCCAATTCAGTTAAATAATTTAACTAATGCAAACCAAGAGAGCTCAGTTGAAGCAGGTTTGTAAAGGAGAGACACCATAGAAGTCAAGCAGAAAATGATAATGCAATTACTTACAAACCCTACTTTTTAAAATATGACGTTAACGTCATTCATTATTTGAGAACTCTGAGAAACAGTCATTAAAAATTAGTTGAAAAATTTTTCAAAAATGTCATTAGATTAAGGTCAAAACAGATTACTTATCTTCATTAATTTTAGAATTACAATATTTCGTATTTGAAAGGACCTTTGAAGTTATCTCCTCAAAAAATCCCCTCTAATGTATAGACAACAAATGATTATCCAGATTTTTTTCCTCCAAAGAAGGACTCACTACATCCCGTCAGTCAATTATATTTTATCTCCAGTTGTTAAATATATTTTGTCTAATTTTCCTTACAATAGTATTCAAAAATTATCTCTCTCCAGCTTCCATGGACTATTCCTAGTCCTGCCTGGCAGGATCAAGCAAACATAGCTATCCTTTTTTATTCATGATAGAACATTACAGAATTGTAGAACTTTAGAGTTGCTAGGTGGGTGCAGTGGATAGAGCATTGGGTCTGGAGTCAGAAAGACTTGAGTTAAAATCCCTCCTCAAGCACTTATTAGCTATGTGACCCTGGTCAAGTCATTCAACCCTGTTCACCTTAGTTTTCTCATCTGTAAAATGAGCTGCAGAAGGAAATGGCAAACCACCTTAGTATCTTTGCCAAGAAAACCCCAACCGGTGTCGTGTAGCGTCAGACGCAACAGAAACAACTGAAGAACAAACAAAAGAGTTCAAACAGACCTCAGTGGATATCTAATCCAACCCATCATTTAAAAGGAATTCCCACTATACAATACTCAACAAATATTCATCAAGCCTTTACTTAAAGACCTCCAAGGATGGAGAATGTATTGCAAGGTAGTCCAAATAGTTCTCAAGACAATCAATTACATTTCACAAGCTTTCTAATTGATTGGATATTTCTTTATACCAAAATTATTTTTTCCTTATGCATAATTTCCATCTATTCTCCTAGTCTTTCTCTTTGGGGCCAAGTAGGACAATAGTCAATCAACAAGCACTTACTAATGTTACTACATGTTAAGCACCAGGAATACAAGAAGAAAGACAGTCTCTGACCTCAAGGAACTTACATTCTAGTTGGGCGAGGGGTTAAAAAGTCAGATGAGAAGCAGAGTAGGAAAAGAGACAGGGGGAAGTTACAAGTAGTTTGGGGACAGAGTAAGTTTATGGGGTGAAAAGATTTCTGTGTTATGGCAAATAAAGTCCTATGGTGATAAGTGAACAGTGTAGCCTGGAAAGGGATGAAAACATATTTGGCATAGGCTTCATTCTTAAATTAGAGGTTCAGGTAGGAACCAGACAACCAGGAGATAAAGAATCAAAGTTTGAAGGAACTTCCAAAGTAAAAAATAGTTCAGAAGTGGAGTGAGCTTAGACTCATGAGATTTATATGGCATGGTAAAGAAAGTCCCAGGGACATGAGTTAGGAAGTGATTAGACATTGCAAGTCTAATCTTTACTAAACATGCTAGTCCTTCAAATTCTTAAGAAAAGATTGTCTCCTGGGTCTGCATATGGAACAGCTAGGCAACGGAAAGAAGGGGCCTCATAGGTGCATAGAGCTAGAAGGGACCTTAGAGTCAATTTAGTCCCACCTATCAATTTTCCAATTGAATAAACTGAGGACCAGAGAATTTGATTTGAACAAGGTCACCTAGGCAATAAACAGCCAAGCTAGAATTCAAACTCAGGTCTTCTGAGTGCAATTCCTAGGCTCTCTCCTCTATATCATGGTACCTTACCTAGGGCCTTGATCAGCCTACAGAGAACTTCCCCTGCTACCCTGTTAAGTTCTGTCTAAGGTATTGCCTTACCCATTCCCATGGTGCTTCAGACTGGTGGGGCTCAGTTCCTATCAGGCTAAGTCTGGCTGGTATGCCTCTCTTCTTACCAACGCCCCTATCAAGAGAACTCTGCTTCTACCCTGGTATTCCAGTCATCAAGTACACGTTTCCATCCTGCCCTGACTCTTCTGGCTAATTCGTTTTCCATGGACCAGCCATGTGACCTTGGGGATCTGATAGATACAGTCAAGAAAGGGGGTAAAATTAAAATTTTAAGTTTTAAAAGGATGCACCTCTAGTTACTTGTCTTTAAATTCCACTCCTGGTCCTTCATGACAAAGTACCTCACTAGGAAAGCAGAGATCAATTGGAAAGATGAATTTTAGGCATGAATACATGGAAAGAAAAATTGTTATGCATTTTAAAGTCAATCAACAAAGGGCAATAAACATTTATTAAGTACCTAGTATGTTTCAGGCACAGGGCATACCAAAAGAAGAAAAAAGAAAAACACAGTCCCTGTCCTCAAGGAGCTTACAGATTAATGGGGGAAGACAATACATAAAAAGGAGCTGAAAATGGGATGGGGGCAGTATCTGGCTCAGGTGGATGATGAAGACCTGTAGCCAGGGTGGGAAATGGTAAAACTTCCTTAAATGGAAGATGTGGGACAAATTCTTCACAGTCTACTCTCCACATTCTCCAATCTCAGGGATGAAGGGGCTTAAGGGCCAGAGGGTGCTGAAAAGATGTGAGTTTCAGAGTTGATATCCTTTTTCAGGATGATGAGTTTCTGGAGATCATGAAGTCCAGGTATAACAGCCAGGTACAAAATGATGACTTACCTGAGCATCCTCCTTAAATGGAAGATCTGAAAGGAATTCTCCAAGGGAAAAGGAAAGAAAGGGGTTTGAGGAGAAAGAATTCTTTGCAAAGTTTGTTTTTCAGCTAAGTTCAGATTATGACTTAGCAGCTTAAGTTACTAAAGTTTAGTTAGTCTTTGAATAAAAATATCATTTATTGTTGAACGTGAACGAATGTTGCCTACGTGTATTTTTTTATTCTCTGGTTATACACCTGAATGAAATGTGCTGTGGATAGCTATGATACTGTGTCTTGTTTAGGCTAAACATCTGAATTCTTCTAGCCAATCCTCATATGGCATATGTTGAAGACAAGTCAGGGAGAAAATGAGTTAATTTTTCATTTGCTGGGCTTCAATACCATTAACTTAGTGAACATTTATAAAGTAGTCACTATGCACCAAGCCTTGTGCTGCTTTAGGGATACAAAGAAAGACAAAAAACATTATCCTTGTCCTAAAGGAACTCACAATTCTAATGCAGGAAAAAATGCAAAAATTATGTAGATACAAGATGTATGAGGTTTGAATGGAGGAGGGTAATCTCAGAGGGAAACACTAGCCATCAGGGCAGAGCAAGAAAAGATGGGATGGTGAGTGTTAGAAAAAGTAGGGTATGAGCCAAGTCTTGAAAGAATCCAAAAAAAGTGAGTGACTAGAGATGAGATGAAGAGCCTGGAGAGCATTCCAGGCATAGGGCAGGTATGACAGTCAGGGCAAAGCCCTAGTATCAGGAGATGATGTCTTATATATGCAAAAAATAGCAAGAAGGCAAACTCTGCTGGTGAGACTTATCATTGAAGACTTAATAGGTTATCATGGTTTATTTAGTGATGGCCCAGAAATCCTCTGGAATCAAATATAGCTCAGAAAGATGGCCTGATGAAACTAAGCAATATGGACTAGAAAAATACCTTTGATGAAACCTACAGTTTATGGAAATAGAAAGGGTGCTAGATTTGAAGAAGATAAATAAAAGGCAGCCTATTACACATGGCACTGAAGGCAGCTTGCATTGTCAAAAAGGCAGACAAGATGCCCACTTTAATGTATTATGTGCTAGAATGCTATTCTTCAAACAAATAGACTTGAGAAAAGCAACAACTTACTAGCTCCTCCAAGGCGTCACTGGAGTAAATGATGAGATATTGTTTAGGCAACACATAAGCAAAATGGGACTGTCCGCTAATCAGCAAGCCACCCTGTTTGAAACATTTCTCCGTCAGTAAGACACACTTCTCGAGTGCCATACTTCCCTCTTCCAGCTTGCCAGTGGCAGGGAGTCATCATTCCTTAAAAAAGAAAAACAGGCATTCTGGGCAAGCTGCCCAGAATGATCTGAATTGGCCCACATTCAACCAGACTTGCTCATTATGGTAGTGAAAGGGTGGTCAGCTGGCAAAAGATGGACATTGTGATTTAGAAGTGGCTAAGGGGTAAGAGGATGAAGGGTAAGTGTCATGACAGCTGGTAATTGCAGGAGTTAATTGATTTGGTAACTAGTAGGTGGAAACTCTCGAGAAAGGGGTATAAAACCCAAAAGGGAAACAGATGGGGACCTAGGAAAGTGGAGTTGAAATCCTGCCTGAAGCAAATAACTAAGTGTGAAACTAAAGGAGCAGACAACAGCCTCCCAAGCAAGGTTGAGAGAGCTTTCAGCAGGCTGTTTGGCCAGGACCTTAATAGTCTTACTTTTCTTCAGATTCTCCAGATTCTCTCAATGTTTTCTTTTCTTTTTATTTGTTTGCCCCTTCCCCCCACCTTCTCTAGTTGGCTTCTTTCTTTCCCTCTTCTTGTTCTTCTGTCTTCCTCAACTAGTCACGATATAGAACCATAAGTTGAGTTCTTCATCTTATTGTTTTATACTCTTTATCTTTTATTTTTAGTACAAAAAATCAAACATTTTAGACTTGTCTTTAAAAATTAGATTAAGATGATTTTTACTCATAAGTTCCATTTGTTAGATGCCATTTACTGTAGAATCTTTAAAAAAAGCACCTGGCTTTCTAGAAATGTCTGCACTCAAAAAGGCATACTTTTACAATACTCTGAGGCCACTACGTGGTACAGTGGATAGAACAAATGAGCCTGAAGATAGGAAGCCCTGACTTCAAATTTTACCTCAGACACTTAATAGCTGTGTGACCTGAACAAACTGGTTAACATTTATCTGCCTTAGCTTCCTCAACTATAAAATGATGTTTAGAATAGCATCCATCTCACAGATTTGTTATGAATCTCAAATGAGATAATAGTTTCAAAAAACTTAGCATAGCACCTTGAAGACAGTAGGTGATTAATAAATGCTTGTTTCCTTTTCCCCTCATATTATCCCACAAGTGTTCATCTAATCTCTGCTTGTAGACTGCTAGTGAGATGGAACCCACCACTTGGCAAGACAATTCTAATTGTCATTAAGTTTTTTTTTTTCTCATTAAGAAAACATCATCTTCTTTACAATTTCTCTGTATTGTCCCTGGTTCTTCTCACTGGGGCCAAGTAGGGGGAAAAATTAGGACAGCACAGTACAGTGGGAAGAGTGTCTCAGAAGTCATCAAAACAGGGTTCCAATCTCATCTCAGAAGACTATGATCTGTAGACCTTAGACAAGGCTCTTGACCTAGCTATGCCTCAGTTTCCACATCTATGAATGAAAGTGTTGGACTCTAGGACCTCTGAGATACCTTCTACTTGTAGCTCTGTAATTCTATAGCGGCTTTTTAATATAATAGCCCTTTAATTATTTGTTGACATGTTATTTCGCCCTGAAGACTTCTCTAAACATTGCTAGCTCTTTCAAATGATACCCCTATGTCACAGTCTTCAGTATCCTTGCCATACAGGTGAAGAGGAAAGGACTCCATGCTCTCAAATTAGTCCTTTTGGCTGCTCTATCATAGTATGCCTCATCCACATTGTCTGTTGAAAGACAATGGTATATGCTTTTCTTTCTTTTTATTTTTTACTTAGCTATTCTTGGTTTGTTTGTTCTTTTGGTCTGTGTTCTCTTTTGCCACATGACTAATATGGAAATGTTTTGCATGATTGCACAATCTATATCAAATAGCTTGCCTTCTCAATGGGGGGGAGGGGAAAGGGGGAGATAATTTAGAACTCAATTTTTTAAATGAATGTTAAAATTTTGTTTACATGTAATTGAGAAAAAATAAAATAGAAATTGAATGTAAAGAAAAGAAAAAGAAAGTCAACAGTATAAGGGGACATGATTTGGAGCCCTCTCCCCTTTGAAGTCAGGTGAACGGTGAAAGGACCTTGGTTCTTGTTTGTTCTTTCTCATTTTAGGTGATGGAGATTAATCTTTTGATTAGGAGATCGAGACAATGGAGTCACTGACCAGGACAAATTTTTCCATCTGTCTAATATTGGAACCTTGAGAATCGAGGAGTGACCTCTGAAGACTCACAGGGAGGACTTTGCCCAAAGTGGATGAAAGGAGCCAGGCAGAGCCACATATGGACATGAAATTGGTGGGGTCAATGTTATGTAGGAACTGTATCAAGTTGATCCAGTGCTCCCTGAAACCAAAGCGGTATAAGGGAGAGTATGCTCCCAAGATAGTGGTGGAAAATATTTGTACTTGGTTCATGCTATATTGTATCTACAAGTAAATATCCCTTTGTAAAACTGAGAACATAATCTATCACTGGATGCTTTGAGAGGAAGAGTCACTTAGAAAAGAAAAAGGAAAGGAAAAGTAAATCAGATTCCTGTCTCAAAAGAAAACCTTGGTCCATATAGAGATTTTCCAATCACAGGGAGCTCTTGGGAAAAGTATGCATGATCTAAAATCAACTAGGTATCCCTATCTCATTCTCAGATGAGAAACAAAACCCACCTATCCTGAAGCCTGCAAACTGCTCTAGTTTCCATTGGCCTGGATAATTTACCCTCTCCTTCTTTTCCTAGAGGGCCACTGATATGCTCTGGATCCACACTTAGAGCATGTTTAAAAATCACAGAATAACTAAATGAAAGAACATAAAACATCCCATCTCAAAACACTACATCCTTAACCTAAACACAAAGCATATTAAAATCTCTGCATGTTAGGGAGTTAGGGACCTGGAGTAGACAGAAAAAAAATACCTCCTGATGCTCTAGGAAGAAACTAACTGTCCAGGATGAAAACTCTTCAATGATTTCTTCCGGATATAGAGCTACCCAACTGATGTTAAAAGAATTTTTTTTTAAAAAAAAGCATCTTTTTTGGGGAATGGGGCACAACAAAATTTTTCTAGGAGTCCCTATATCTAGGTCCTTATTCTGAAGAGCACCTGAAATTTCCCCCCAAAGGATCCCTGCCATTGAAATCTCAATTGAATTGCAAACCCACCAAAAAAGACAAGAATATTCAGTTAGGAAAAAAAAAAGTAAAAGAAGAGCAAATAAGTCCTAAAGACAGGGTACACCATGGACATATTAAAGAAGAATAAAACATAGTCCAGTGATATCTTGAGGTAAGGATAACAAATGAACACCATAAATACTGTGTGTGCGTGCATATATGTGTATACACATATATATGCATGTTATATATACACATATAACACACATGTATGTATGCATGTCCACTTTATAAATACATATACATATATACACACATATATAAATAACAGAATAATGTTGATGACAACTGGTAGAAAGCCCTGAAAATATATGCAAGGAGCCAGCAGGATCAAAATATGTATATACGTATAATATATGATAATATATAGTAATGTGTATAAATATGTATGTATAAATATATATAGAGAGAACACAAATGTGTATGTATGTGTGCTTATATGAGTATATATCTGTGTACGTACATATATGTATATGTGTACGTTTGTATGTATACATATGTACATATATACATAAATATAAACAAGCTGCTAAAGAGATAGTATATTTTGCTACTTACATTTGGACTAGCACTAGTGCAATGAAGTGCACATCTGCCTTAACAGTTTAATAGATTTCATTTGATTTCCAATAACTTGTGTGTTTCTCAAACGCTAATCTAGCAACAGCTGTGGTAGTAGTGGAAACTGAAGTGAACACGTCAAAAGATGTATCTACCACATTTTGATTTGTTTTACAACCATGTAGAGATTTACAGACTAATTTTACTTGAGAAGAAAAATACTAGCACCAAAGAGAAACTGCCATAATAGTTTATGAAATAGAATCTATTTTCATAAACATAGGATGAACTTCCTGTCTGGTTCTCAAATTATTGTTATTCAATTCACTTTAACAAAAAATTAATGAGCAGTTAATATATGAATAGATACAATGTAGTATACTAGTTAGAATTCTGGCTTAATGGTGAGCCTCAATTGATTATTCCATCCCACTTAATAATAACTAATTTTTTAGATGAGAACACTTCTTTATCAAATCAATCAATCAGAACAGAGTGTGAACTAAGCTTATATTTGTCCTTGAATCAAGCAAAACTTTGGTACTAGACCTGGTCATAGCCTAAGGAACCTGTATGAGGAGGAGCTATTTCAGAATGAAATAGAGATTTTGAGGATCCAGAAGTAGAGAGGAAAGAGCTGGGTCATAAGCTAGAAAAAACCAGAAAGCTAGAGGTCAAACAGATGAGGGTGTATTGGTCACATAGTTTACATGTGTCTACATGGATTTTTCTCCATGTAGCTTACCATAAGTAATGAATACATATCACTAGAGCCTCTTCCAACCATCTCCAGGGAAGACTTTGATTTCTTCTAAGAGAGGAGCAAAATATTGGGGCCACTAGGCTGGCTCTCTATGCTCTCCTCAAAGAGAGGATACTAGAATATGATTATATCTATTTACTATCCTAAATATTGTTATTATATGGGAAATAAATCTTAGGTTCAACCCACTCTTCTGGCCACTATCTCATAAGAAGGAAGGGTAACCCTAAGCTATATTCAAAGGCTTACCTCCCTTTCCTCCAAATATCAGCTACCTAAATACCATAATGCTAGGTGAAGAACAACTAAACTTATTAATCTAAACCAGTAGCAAACAGAAATCAAAGAAATCATGCAGATTAAAAAATATTAGACAATGTAGAAAGCGAATGAATACCCCCAGTAGGTATGAGATAACTCAGATCAGTAAGTGACTAATCAGTCAGTTAATAAGCATTTATTAAGTGCCTACTGCATGTGAGAGAGCATGCTGCTAAGTGCTAGGGATACAAAGAAAATCAAAAGATAGTCCCTGATCTCAGGGAACTTACAATCTAACGGGGGAGACAACATGCAAGTAGCTAACTACAAAAAAAGATATATGCAGGAAAAATCAGAGATAATCAAGAGAAGAAAGGCATTTAACACTACAGAGATCAGGAAAGGCTTCTTGTAGAACGTGGGGTTTTAGCTTAATCTTGAAGAAAGGCAGAGAAGCCAAGAGGTAGAGATGAGATGTGAGAATGACACAATCCCTGGTCTAAAGGAGCTTGTGTTCTCACTGGAGGAAGTGGTCCACTAAAGTGGACATTTTCCTGAGTTCAAATATGACCTCAGACACTTACTAAATGTGTAACCTTGGACAAGTCCCTTAATTCCTTTTGCCTCAGTTCCTCACCTATAAAATGATCAGGAGGACAAGGCAAACCACTCCAGTATCTTTGACAAGAAAACACCAAATAAGGTTACAAAGAGGCAGAAATGACTTTAAAATGACTGAACAACAACTTAGCACAATACTTGGAACATACTAAGTGCTTAATGTTTATTGATTATTACTGACATTGTTGATTGAACTATATTTAAGAAGAAGTGAAATGTTCTGTGAGGTGGAATTGAGGAGTGAATCTATTCCAGAATTGTGTAAACACATGCAAAAGTAGGAGATGGAATGAAGGTAGAATAGGTTACAGGCCAGTTTAACTGTGGAATATGACTGAGCAGATGTGGAGACCTTTCAAAACCAGGTGAGGATGAATGTATGTTCTAATTCTAGAGGAAATAAGAAATGTGTATAATGTTCAAATTGTTCTAAATTTGGATGAATAATGATAAGAATTGACATTTATATTTTTCTTTAAGATTTACAAAATGCTTTACACAGTTCATCTCATTTTATCCTTTCCAGAACTCTGTGAAGTTGATATTGTAGATGCTTTATCTACAACTGACACATGAAGACATTGAATCCCCAAGAGGGTAAATGATATCCTTAGTAACACAGCTTATAATATTTGGTCGGTGTATTTGAACCTAGGTCTCTCATGACTCTTGGTCCAGCTCTCTTTTCACTGTACCACACTTCTCTAATCACAGAGAGATAGTAGATACCCATGGGGTGGGGTTCAAATCTGTGTGGACAAGCAACTATTGGTTCTCAAGCCTAGCACGTCTATCACCCCCGATCGATATAATAGCAATACAGCAATAATAATGAGAATGAAAATAGCTAGCATTTTTTTTGATTTAAGCCTTGTAAAGTTCTTTACACATATTATCCCAGTTGATCTTCACACAAACCCTGGCAGGTAGTTGTTATTTTTAACCTCATGTTATAATTGAGGAAACTGAGGCAAAAAGGTTAAGTAACTTGCCCAGGGTCACACAGATGGTAAGTATCAAAGGCTGGATCTGAATTGAATTGCCCTTGACTCCATGTCCAAAGTTCTAATTATACTACCTCCAGTCCAAAGCTAATGTTACCATTAAATGTATATCATATCTACCTTGTTGTATGTCCTGTGGCTTCTATTTTCACAGAAATACAGAACCTCAGATTTGAAAGGGATCTCAAAGGCCATCTATTCCAACCCATAAATAGACCAGAAGCCTTGCTACAAAGTTCACTGGAGGATGAAACTCCTATTTCCTCAGGCAGGGAATTCCACATCTGGACAACTGTAATCATTAGAAAAAAAATATCTAATAAAGAGCCTATATCCATATATCTGCTAAGACACCCATTATTCCTAGTTCTGACCTATGAGACCAAGCAGATGACATCTAATCCCTCTTCCATAAACTGAATTTCTGCTACCATTTTCTCAGTTCTCTTCCTGTTCCCCTTTAACTTTTCTACCTCCCTGGACTTTTTTACCTCCACCCCAACTACCTCCTTACCCTGAAGTTGCCTCTGTCCATCTGGCTGACCTCCTCCTCCCATTTGGTGACTTCCTACATGGAACCTCCATTTTAGAAATGGCTCAAGCCAGCCTCCCCTCAATTCTCTCCTGGCTCCACACCTGACCCAAGGGACTTTTCCACCTTTGCCTTACCTTAGATACCTTCTTCTACCTCGTCCTTTCCATCTCATTTTTTCAGCTCCCCTTTAGGTGTTTCCTTCTCCTGTTAGAATGCAAACTCCTTGACGTTGTTTTTTGTTTTTTGCTTGTGTTTTTATTCCCAGTGCTTAGCACAGGACTTGGCACATAGGGAATGCTTAATGAATCTCTTTTGATGTCTCTCTCTTCTTTCTTTTGTTCTTTTGTGCGCTCTCTCTCTCTCTCTCTGAAATAGAAACTCTAACTTCTTTTAAGTAAATAATTTCCTTTTTTGGCTGGAAGGCAGAAAAAGTCAAATATTCTCACCTTTACCACCTACCCCCATATACAGATTAGAAAACTGAAATTAAGGAGGGAAATTGACTTGCTCTCATTCACATTCATGTAGTAACAGCACTAGAACTAGACACAAAGAGTTCTGATTCACAACCCAGGGCTTTAATCACTAGACTACAATATTTCACAATGTTTCATTCTACTTAGGTCTCTCTTAAAATGCATACAACTGTTCTTTTAGGTTATAGGTTTACTAGTCAGGATGAATTCATGAAGAATGAATTTTGATTTTTTTTCTTTCAAAAAGGAAGTTGTTAAGATTCTGAAATAGAGGAGTGGGCTTTGAAATCAATGACAACGAGAATTTCATAAACAGAGAGAACAGAACTGAGCCTATACTTTCCCTTGCATTATGAAGAGAAAGGAGCGCAATAAAAGGTCTAAGTGTTTGGAGGGAATTTGCAATTCTCCAGACAAAGAGTAGAAGAGTACATGTGTGAATAGGAAAGAATTTTAAAATCCCAACCTATAATGAAGCCACAAAGAAGGGGCAAAATAGCTTGATTCTTTGGAAAGAGTGTTTATCCAGGCAACCCAGATTTTGATTATACCCCCAATCTTAACACGAACATATGGCTCAGGAGAATGACTTTAGCACTAGAAAATAAGTCTTGTTTGAAGAACAAAGGCCTCTTCATAACTGCTGTGAACAATAACAAATGAAGGTAATGGAAAGAAAAGCAGAATTCAATTGTTAGACATTTGGATTGCCAGTTTCCTCTATCACTAGTGTATCAAACACTGTTTAAAACATGAGTCTTGTCAATCAGACTGGAAAGATGCACATCCCTGTCTTCTATCAAACAGAAAGAAGAGGAAAGAAAGGAAAGGTCATGTTGCAGCAGAGTACTCCCTTCCCTGATAAGTCCCTAGTTTTTGCAGTGTCGATAGCCTTGTGGAGAAATAAGTCTCATGGTGTGTGTGTTCAGGGTTGGTTCTGTTGTAAATCAAATATGCTTATATTACTTGCAGGGGAGTAAATTTGGCAAAGGTGAGACAAAAGTTGACATTTGGTCATTTTAAAGTGGCATTTCCATTAACATCCGCTAAAGTCTTATTCTATTTCCTTATCACATTTGCTTTTCTTTTTTAAAAAAGTGATTTTTTCATAGATAACTCAAAAGATACATATTTTTTATTTTTAATGTTCAATCTTGGAAAATATAAAATAAAATCAGTCTTTCTAGACAGCCTTTTAAGCAGAGATAACTTTTGCAATCCTGATTGGCTTTTGGCATGCCTGGGGGAAAAAGGAATCAAAATTAATAACAACTGATATTTATATGCATGTGTGTGTATGCTGTCGTTCAGTCATTTCAATTGGGTCAACTCTTCCTGATGCAATTTGGGGCTTTTTTTGGACAAAGATACATCATTCTGATGAATCTTTATCTCTTCTTTGTGGCCTCCCTGGTTTCCTTCAAGACTCACTCAAATCTTGCTTTCTGCAAGATACCTTCCCTGTTACTTCCTACTAGTGCTTTCCCTCTGAGATGATCTCCCACTTATGGTTCTATATGTCTTTATATACTGTTGTATATATCTTTGGTATATATCTTCGTTGTTGTTCGGTTGTTTCAGTTATGTCTGACTCTTTATGACCCCATTTGGGATTTTCTTGGCAAAGATGCTGGAATAGTTTGCCTTTCCTTCTCCAGCACATTTTAAAGATGAGTAACTGAGGCAAACAGGGTTAAGTAAATCTCCCGGGGTCACACAGCTAGTGATTGTCTGAGGCCAGATTTGAAGTCAGAAAGATGAGTCTTCTTGACCCTTATGTCATGATTTCCTTGGTAGGAAGGATATAAACAATAGAAGGATGGCAATTCCCTTAAAAATAGGCAAGTTCAGAAGAAGGGAAGATTTGGAGAAAAAGAAAATGAGCTATGTTTTAGATTTTTAAAGTTTGAAGTAGCTATTATTATTCATAAGAAATGAGTGAATAAATCATATTCATGATAAGACCATAATCCCATCAAGTTACTGCACATGAGAAGATCAAAAATCTTATTAAATGTGATTCCAATTCTGCAAAGACTCCATTATTTGTCCTCTCTTTTACATAGGCTTACATTAATGGAACTATACAAACAAACCTACCCTTAATAATTGGTAGTAAGCAGTAGACTACCCAGGTATTCTGATTGGAAAGCCAATGTTCTTTTTCCTGCTCACTCTTGATAAGTATAGAAATGAGTGTGGTCCTCAAATGTTTTCAAAGCAATAAGGCAAAAAGTCTCGGCTTCCTCCTCAGATATGCAACCTAGGTAGTAATTTAATGATGGGAGACCACTGACATCATTCAGATGAATCTTCTTTTCTTCCTGGCCTCCCTGGCTTCTTGTGAGATTCTGTACAAATCCTACTTTCTGCCGAAGACCTTCTCTGTTACTTCCACAACTAGTGCTTTCTATATATGCATTTGTTGTAGTTTGTTGTTTATTTGTTTGTTGTTATTCAGTTGTTTCAGTCATGTCTGACTCTTTGTGACCACATTTGGGGTTTTCTTGGCAAAGATACTGGAGTACTTCACCATTTTCCTTCTCCAGTTCATTTTACAAATGAGGAACTGAGGCAAACAGGGTTAATTGACTTGCCCAGGGTCACAGAACTAGTAAGTGTCTGAGGTCAGGTTTGAACTCAGTAAGATGAGTCTTCCTGACTTCAGGCCCAGCACTCTATCACTGAGCCATCTAGCTGTCCTACATATACATAGGTTTTTCTCCCCCATTTGAACGCATGTTCCTTGAGAGTAGGCTTTTGTTTGTATCATTGCTTAATGTAGTTCCTGCTCTATAGCAGACACTTAATAAATGATTGTTTTGATGATGATGTTTGATGATAATGAACTGACCCATCATTCTGGAGCAAGTACTAAACATAGATATAAAGTCACGGAACACAGGAAGATTTGGAGGTAAGGGCATAGATACATCATAGCTGTGCCTTTTCCTCTTGCCTCTCATCCCACTGCTTTCATTTCATAAGGGTTTAACAGATTGGGGGACTGATGAAAGGTAAGACTCCTGATTACTTACAATCTTCAGTTGCACCCCCTTCCCATGTGTACTTGAAGGTACATTATCACTGTTATCCTGGTCTCCTAATGAAGTTGTCCCAAAGATGCTTTCAGATTAAGATGAGTTGACATACCAAAAATTTTAATCAATTACAACAGCAGTCAATTTTACTACCAGAATAATTGTGTACAGCACATTAAATATTTTAAAAAATGGATACTGACTTGTTCTTGGATCATTTCCATCTAAACCCCATCAAAAAGATGAAAAGATAACCGTTATAATGATGATGAGGATGACAGCAGCACCAAGAGAAGTTACTTATATAATGTTTCAAAGTGTGCAAAGTGTTTTACCTACATTAGCTCATCTGAATTACAGATCTGCAAATAATTATACTTCTTTGTCTTTTTTGTTATTATTGTTCTTAATTTTTAGTGGAAAGCAGTAGAACGCATGTCTTTACCAATATTATATTCCAAACAGGCATATTTGTGTTTCTAACAGATGTTTATTATAGAAGTGTTTTATATTTGCAGGCATCTTCATTTCTATGGCTCATTTTATCATGATCTTCTAGTTTGATGGCCTTTAAACAATTGAAAGTTGTTAAAATGACTATAAAGTTCGAAAAAAGTTTTTCTTAGCATAACTTAGTTCTATAACCTAATTCAATTATTTTAATGTGAGTTGCTTTCTAAGCATTCCCATGAACCCTATCTCATCCCATGAACATATTTAAGCAAAGAACTAAGATCACACTGAATGTTTATATTTGAATTTTTGACATATGGTTTTCAAGAGAATTACCTTTTTTAGTTTAAAAAGTCTTCACAATTGACACTTTCCATTTGGATAATTTTATACTTAAAAATTCATAATGTACTCAATTTAAACACATTAAAAATTCTTAAAATGTTATTACCCAGTTTGTTTCTACTTTATCTATTACATAAAATCAACTATGTTCTATAGTCACTAACTACTAAAAGATTGGAATGATTTTCATTAAGAATTATTTTAATCATTCTCAATGAGAAGCAGTGTGAACTATAAGATAGAACATCCTAGCCTTATGGTCAAGATGACTTATTTTCATATTTTTCTTTAACACATGGTTGGTAGCTTTCTGACCGTGAGCAAATGACAACTAATTTCTCAATGCCACCAGGCAACTCAGTAAGTTTATAACTTATAGATATCTATAACTTGTAGATATCTATATGGTTATCTACATCAGTGAAGAGAGTCTCCACATTAGAAGTTCCCTACACTGATAAAATTGTGTCATAACCAAAAAATAAATTCTCCACACTTGGAAATACTAGCACAAGGGTTCTACAGATTTGACTGCAAGATGTTATGGGGAATAGTATTTACAATGTTATATGACATCTGTATTTAGCCCATATCTGCTTCATAGAAATTTACTAAATGTTTCTTGATTGAAATAAGATCTGAACTGAATTAGATTGGATTGGGTTGCACTGGATTGGACTGAATTGGATGGCATAGGATTGAATTGATGGATGTCCCAGGGAAAAGAATAGAAGCAATGGTGGCAGAATGTATTTAAGTAGTCTCCAATGAATATAACTGTTGATTTCATTATATCTCTACTCTGAAAGGCACTGACTTGATATTTGACAGAGTCGGGAAGACATGCATTCAGAGTCTCTCTCAAGATAAAATGATAACTTCATAGACAAGTCATATCACCTTTAAATCCTTAGTTTCTATATCTGCAAACTTGGGCTAAAATTACCTGTGGTACTCAATTCTCAGGATCTTTCATGGTTTCAAATGAGTTAATGTATGTAAAAAACTCTATAAACATTAAAATGGTAAGCCAATCTTAGTTCTCAGGATGGCTCTGAACCTCCTTACATTTTCTCTATTAAGTCCTGGATTAGTATATGGAATACCAAGATTGAGCCATGGTCTCTCAAAAAAAAGATAATCCAAATTACCCACACAAGGAAAAAAAATAGATAAAGAATGCTTATTTCTCAGCTTATGGCATAGAGTTGAAAGAACATTCCCCATATTTAGTCCATCAGTGCATGTGTCTTGCCCAGGTACTACAGATGGAGAATGTCACAGATGACTAGACGTAGATGAGGCTAGATCATGTGTGGTTTATTATAAGTTCTTAGAGATCCCCATTTGAATCTATGCCACAAAATCTTTTCTTTTGAACATCAGTGCTTTGCTTGAGATGCTATGATAGTCAAGGAACATGGAACACTACAATTTAAGAAGAATCAAAATCACAAGTGATCCAATGGATAATGAAAAGCTACATACTGAGTGTAAATTGGAAGTAGCATATGGCCAGTAATGACTTGTGGACAAGAAAGGATTTAAGATGTTATCAATGACATCTATGACTGGTGAACAGTGATGTAGCAAGAGTAAGAGATGGAATATAATTATCCTAAGTGCTCATCAATTATCCAAAAATATATATTTTTTTAAATTACAGGAAATTGTCTAAAATTTGGATATGTTCTCTATAGATTCTTTATCCTAAGCTGTATGAAAGAATTACGGTGAATGAAAAGATACATACCAGACGAAAAGTTGTGATCTAGACCGGTAGAAAGACTACCAAAGTTGATTGTACCATAGATTTATTGGTACCGAAGTATTTATTTGTACAAAGCCTCAGCTAATCTGGAATCCTTTTACTTCTTGTAGGCCAGTCCTTCTTCCATCTTCTATACATGTACTCTTTAAATAAGTCCTAAAAGTCCCTGTACACAGTTTTCTTTTTTTTCTCTTTTTAAATTTTATTGTTTTTATTTAATATTTTAGTTTTCAACACTGATTTCCACAAGATTTTGAGTTACAAATTTTCTCCCCATTTCTACCCTCCCCCCATTCCAAGATGGCAAATATTCTGATTGCCTCATTCCCCAGTCAGCCCTCCCCTCTGTCACCCCATTCCCCCCCCATCCCCTTTCACCTTACTTTCTTGTAGGGCAGGATAGATTTCTATGATCCATTCCCTATATATCTCGTTTCCCAGCTGCATGCAAAAAAATTATTTTTCAAGCATCTGCTTTTAAAACTTTGAATTCCAAATACTCTCTCCTCTTCCCTTCCCACCCACCCTCCCTAGGAAGGCAAGCAATTCAACATAGGTCACACATGTATCATTATGTAAAACACTTCCATAATAATCATGTTGTGAAAGACTAACTATATTTCCTTCCATCCTATCCTGTCTCCCTTTAATTCAATTTTCTACCTTGACCCTGTACCTTTGCAAAAGTGTTTGCTTTTGATTACCTCCTCCCCTATCTGCCCTCCCTTCTATCATTCCCCCTTTTTTATCCACTTCTCATTACTTTCCTGTGGAGTAAGATACCCAATTGAGTGTGTATGTTATTCTCTCCTTGTCACATCCAATGAGAGCAAGATTCATTCATTCCCGCTCACCTGCTCCCTCTTCCCTTCCAACAGAACTGCTTTCCCTTGCCACTTTTATGTGAGATAATTTACCCCATTCTATCTCTCCCTTTCTCCCTCTCTGAATATATTCATCTCTCACCCCTTAGTTTTATTTTATTTTTTTTAGATACCATCCCTTCATATTCAACTCACCCTGTACCCTCTGTCTACATATGTGTATATTCCCTTCAACTACTCTAATACTGAGAAAGGTCTCATGAATTATACACATCATCTTTCCATGTAGGAATGTAAACAAAAGAGTTCAACTTTAGTAAGTCCCTTATGAATTCTCTTTTTGTTTACCTTTTCATGTTTCTTTTTACTCTTGTATTCAAAAGTCAAATTTTCTATTCAACTCTGGTCTTTAAATTGAGAAAGCTTGAAAGTCCTCTATTTTATTGAAAATCCATATTTTGCCTTGGAGCATGATACTCAATTTTGCTGTGATTCTTGGTTTTAATCCTAGCTCCATTGACCTCCGGAATATTGTATTCCAAGCCCTTCAATCCCTTAATGTAGAAGCTGCTAGATCTTGTGTTAATCTGATTGTGTTTCCACAATACTCAAATTGTTTCTTTCTGGCTGCTTGCAGTATTTTCTCCTTGACCTGGAAACTCTGGAATTTGGCAACAATATTCCTAGGAGTTTTCTTTTTGGGATCTTTTTAAAGAGGTGATCAGTGGGTTCTTTCAATTTCTATTTTACCCTCTGGCTCTAGAATATCAGGGCAGTTCTCCTTGATAGTTTCTTGAAAGATGATGTCTAGGCTCTTATTTTGATCATGGCTTTCAGGTAGTCCAATAATTTTTAAATTATCTCTCCTGGATCTATTTTCCAGGTCTGTGGTTTTTCCAATGAGATATTTCACATTGTCTTCCATTTTTTTCATTCCTTTGGTTCTGTTTTATAATATCTTGATTTCTCATCGAGTAATTAGCTTCCACTTGCTCCAATCTAATTTTAAGGTAGTATTTTCTTCAGTGGTCTTTTGGATCTTCTTTTCCATTTGGCTAATTCTGCCTTTCAAGACATTCTTCTCCTCATTAGCTTTTTGGAGCTCTTTTGCCATTTGGGTTAGTCTATTCTTTAAGGTGTTATTTTCTTCAGTATTTTTTTTTGGTTCTCCTTTAGCAAGCCATTGACTTGTTTTTCATGTTTTTCTTGTATCACTCTGATTTTTTGTCCCAATTTTTCATCTACTTCTTTCACTTGCTTTTCCAAATACTTTTTGAGCTCTTCCATGGCCTGAGACCAATTCATATTTTTTCTTGGAGCCTTTTGATGTAGGCTCTTTGACTTTGTTGACTTCTTCTGGCTGTGTGTTTTGATCTTCTTTGTTAGCAAAAAAATAGATTTTAGAGTCTGATTCTGAGTCTGAATGTGAGTCTGTGCCCTTTTTCTCTGCCTGTTCATGTTTCCAGCCACCTCCTTGACCCTTGAGCATTTTGTCAGGGTATGACTGCTTGTAGATTAGAGAGTACTTTGTCCCAAGCTTTAGGGTCCAAGTGCTCCTGTTTTCAGAGCTACTTCCACTCCACTGTCACCACAGGCTCTGACACAGCAGCACTCCTCCTCCCCCAAGAACTGTCAACCAGGACCGCAATGTAGATCCAAGCAGGGCACAGCAAGCGAACCTGCCTCTGTACCCACAAAGTACTCCTTTAACTCCTGCTCTGAACTGCTGCTAGATTCCTCCCACTGTGTAAGCCAGGGACTTGGGAAGCAGCTGATATCAGGGGGAGCTCTGGAAGCAGTCTCAGGAGCTTCCTGCTGCTGCCACTGCCACCCCTGCACCACCTCCACCACTCCCATGGATGGGGCTTGACTGCTCTCACCTTGATCCCACAGTTTCCCACTAACCTGCTCTTTGGTGTTTGTGGATTAAGAAGTGTGGTAGCTGCCACAGCTCAATGATTAATGGCCCTAAGGCCTGTTCCGGCCAGTTGACTCCTGGTCTGGTCTGTTCTGGTGCGGCCCACGCTGGGCTGCACTCCAATCCCAGCACCATGTGATAGACCCTTCCCAGCAACCATCCAGGCTCTCCTGGGCTGGGGACCTGTTTCCCTTTGCTATTTCATGGGTTCTGAAGCTCTAGAATTCGTTCAGAGCCAATTTTTTTTTTCAGTATTTGGAGGGATTTAGGTAGAGCTTAAGCAAGTCCCTGCTTTCCAGCCGCCATCTTGGCTCTGCCCCCATAGTTTTCTTTAGATAATTCTCCCTACCCATTCTTATTTTTTTTGTAATTTTTTTTGTTGTATTGTGAAAATTATAGCCTTTAGAGCATTTTAGTTTTCTTGAGTCATTTTCCCTTTTAGAGACTCTTACTATGGAAAAATAGCTATATTTTTTTTCTCTGAAGCCTTTGAAGTTTGATTTCATAATATCAGGTATCTTTATCAAAGTTTTATACCAATGCTTCATGATTTATTTAAGGTCATGATGGGTGCTCAGGTGCTATACCCTGTAAATACAATCTTGGCTGGTCTAACCAAATTTCATTCATAGATCCTGGTATCAGACTGGATATTTACTATCTGTGTACCAGCCCATTTGATAAAGAAACTATTCACTGGATTCATTTGGCCACAGCAACTCATAACAACTGTGTAATAAGGTATAAATCTATTTAGATGTCTAATAAGATGTGGTCAGTGTTGGCATATGTAGTACCCAAGCCAGTCAATCTTAAAGAATTGACATCACAATGTTATATACATATCTAACTATGCCCACATTTTCCAGTGAGGAATATTAGAAACTTTCATGGCATGGTCATTTTCACCAAAGGTTCCAACTACTGTCATATCACCAGCTAGTTTCTCTAAATTGGCCACAATTCAGTACAGGATAGAAGTGGTATGCCTTTGCTTCATCTGTCATTGAAAGATTGAACTATAGTAAGGTAAAGCAACAATGTATTGCATGCTTTGCTTTTGGGCAAGATGAGTCATTTAGCAGATGTTAAAATATTTGAAGTTCCCATTATTTATCTTTGTTCCAGGTTTGTGGTCTGTACTAATTAGAAAAGCATCTTAACATATGTTTTGTCTGAACAGAACCAAAACAACCAGTTGAAAAATGAGTCAGTTAATTGATTACTTTTCTCCCATTATGTGATGACAAATAACAAGGTTGTCTGATTTTCTTTTTCTAGTGGTCTGATAGTCTCATATCATGATCATAAATAATCCTATTTTTCTTCTTACAAGATTTGCAAAATTCCATAAACCAATAAATTTTTCTATACTAAGCAAATAGACATTCTGTAAATTTTTGTCAGTTAGCTGTTTAAAAAATATTGGCTCCATATACTAATATTTTGTGGACTTCAAAAAATGTAAATAAATTGTTCTTTTTAATAAAAACTAAATAATCTTTTGTGGAATCATGGGACTAAGGTTGAGCTTTAAAATGAACTAATGTAAATTTATCTCTCTTAATTTTATAATATAAGATTGAGGATTAAGAAGTAAAGTGACTTACCCGAGGACACACAACTAGTTAGTGACAGAGACAGGATTAGAATCCTAAATTAGAGGCATGATCAGAGAGGATTTGGACTGCCATCAGGATTAAATAGAGATATAGATAGATATACATACCTTTATAACATTCTTATGTATGTATGTGTATGTATATATGTCTATGAACTTCTTTCTAGTCTCATCTGTAAATGCTTTCAAGGTAACCAAATCTTCTAACTGCTAATTCAGTGCTTTCTGAACTAAACCATTCCAGATTTCTTGAAGGATGGCTTATAATATATATTTATGGAAATGAACTTTGGCTATGAGAGGAAACTAAGATAATGTAAAGTGCTTTGTATATTTTAGAGTGCTATAAAATATTAGCTGTTTTTTCTCTCAGAGAGTACAGTGCAGTGCTTTTGTGTAAAAAAGTATTTTATAATGATCTATCAAATGAAAATCATAATAACTGAACATGGTTTAAAAAATGTGGTCATTTGAGTTCCTCTAAAATAATTATAATTATAATTCTGTGCAAATGAGGAAGCTGGTGCCTCTAAATCCCCAACATGTGACTATACACTCCAAAGATAAACTATGGCAAATTAGCCTATTTAAATATTACAGTTTCCATTTCACTGATATTCAATGACCCAGATAGAAAGAAATTTAGAACTACCTCCTAGGGTCTAGCATAGTGCCTATATACTGAAGATTGTGGAATTTAAATTATAATATTCTAGCTCATAGTAAAAATTGGAATACCATATCAGTTTAGTTTCCAGCTTTATGATGTCTTGCTTTAACTTAAGTCCAGGATTCTTATTGACATAAAAACTATTGGATCGGCTCCAACAGAAGTATAAGAAGTGAAGGGTTAATAGCCAGCAGCAACAATGAAGCTGGATTTAATAGGCTTGTCTGTGAGTTGCTAAAGTATTGGGCACATCAGAAGTCAGAAACAATAGTTAGTAAAATGAGAAGGGAACCAAAAGAAGAGATCCAAGGAAAGAGGTACACATCAACCTAAGCACAAAGAGAATGGGTCAGATTAGGCTAAAATGAGAAAAAGGAAAACAAAGTTGTATAGATAAAGACATAAAATTGGAACTGAAGAATATTGTTAGATTATGGAGAAGCTAAATGCCTAAGTCCTGATAACTGTCAAAATAATCTGTCAAGTGACAAGGTATGCTGATTTTAAATGAGGCTCTGAGGTATAGCACTCATGTTCCACACTGTACCTTAAAGAGACAATAATGTTGGAAGGCAAGATCCTCTAGATTATGAAATTATGGGGTTGAAATGCTGAAATTCTGGTTGGAGTATGACAATGTGTCCAATAAATCCATTAAATTGAGATACCAGCAAAATTAAATGAATACTTACCTAATCTTATTTATGTAAACTAAGTGTTTGAAAGCAAGTGTTATTTCCTATTTTATTTGCTCCTATGGAGAAACTAGCTTCTAGTAATGGACCTCATTATCAAGTTAAATATTTTCACCTGAATAGTAAGATGCTCCAGATGTGTCTGATTACTATGGTTTTAATGAGGAACTATATTAGGCTGAGCTGAGAAACAAGACACTACTATTTTCCTTTAGCTCTTAATTGTGTATGGCAAAAGAGGAATGTATCAGTTAGTACCATGATTGGAAAACTATAGTTAATTTTTACTGAATTCAATGAGTATGAATTACTATTCAGAATGATCAATGGGCTTAAACATAGAAATCTTATTTGAAGTATCTTAGCAAATTCTTCCTAGAATTTCTCTACCACTTCATCCTTCGCAAATGATGTTGATGCACAAGTTGCAACTAGTTCATTGGCATTCTGTTTTCAAAGACTTATCATTAGTACTGCAATATGTGAAGACCAAATATCCCATGAAATAATGTTTCTTGTTGCCTCTGGGCATGTAGCAAAACCTACTTTGCGACCTCATTTCTTTTCATCTCCAGGGAGTACCTTGATGCCTTCCTTCCATTTAGCTGAAATATGCTACTTTATTTTGGTCTCATATATAGCAAGAATGTCAAGATTATTATGACTCTGCTAGTTTAGCACATGCCTCTTTGCTGCTCATTAAATACTTAAGTTTAATTTCACCAACAGTGAAATGAAAGTTTATTGATGGTTAAAAATTATCTGATTCTTCTACCACTCTGCCATCATCACTGCAGAAACAAAAAGGGGCTACAAAGAACTAGGGGCCATTTAAGAAAGATATTTCTTTGTTTTGTGGCTTGCCATCCCACTCATTAAAAAAAAATCTCCACCTGATGATATGAATAATTAGAATTACTCAGAATATGGTTTGTTACTAAGGAGATTATTTGGTTAAAGAAATAAGGTTTATTCCATTAAACTTCTTTAAGATACCTTGCACTCTGGGGCAGCTAGGTGGTGCAGTGAGTAGAGCACTGGCCCTGGAGTTCAAATCTGGCCTCAGATACTTGACACGCTAACTAGTTATGTGACCTTGGGCAAGTCACTTAACCCCAATTGCCCTGCCAAAAAAACAAAAACAAACAAACAAAAAAGATACCTTGTACTCAGAAGAACATTGACTTTTCTGTTTACAACTACAAAATAACAAGACCACAGCTTGCCACAGCCCCATAAAGGCATGGATATGATCTTAGGTACTTAAAGAGAATGTATTGTGAAAACTCTAGTAGGTCCTCCAAAATTGGGCTTTGTAGCAAGAGCTCATCATCAGAAATTTTAACTGCCACAACTCATGAAGGGTTAAAGTGTGGAGGGGCTGCAATCTGCTCTAGTGAAGGTTACATTTCTATTATATCATGGACCTTTTGATAAATTGTAGTCCTCTAAAAAAAAAGCAGCTGTTAGTAAAAGGGTCTATGGTACCACCAGGTGGCCAATATCTATAACTGCATTTACCCAAGTAGAATAGGTGTATTTGTGTGATCCTTTATGTTCGAGTAGAAATCAAAGAAAGTGACAGGAAAATATGTCACAATTAGAAGTCTCCTCTACATTGAAATTTAGCGTTTGTGTCATTTCTATCCTATGGTGACCAATATAAATCCCACCATGCAGCCAGTGAGCTGATGAAGAAGGAAGTCTACTTAGAGGAAGAGGGAGGCACTTGGGTCAGGTTAATTAGTAAGGGGTAAGCAGGTGGGAAACTTTACTAGGTGAGAAGACAGTACAAACAATTCATCTGCAGAGAGCTCATTAGAGTCAAAGCCTGCAAAGCTGGTGGGAGGTCATAGCAGGTGAGCAGTTAACAGAGGCAACATAGCTGAGGAAGCAAAAATAAAGCAGGGGTCGTGGGTAGAAATTCAAGGTCACAGAGAGTAGTAGGGAAACACATTACAGAATGATGAGGCAGAGTCTAGGATAACAGTGACAGGCCAATACTTTGGCTGACATAGAATCTCAGAGTTAAATGGGATCTCTTAGGCCACCTTGCCCAACTCCATTCATAAAAGCAATGCCTTCTACAATATATTATAAAAATATTTGAAGTTATCCAGGAAGGGGAAAATCACTGTCTTCTCAGGTGACCTTTGAGCCAGTTCCAGTGTTTGGAGAATTTTTTTTACATCAAGCTTAAATTCTCCTGATTGCAATTTCCACCCATTGTTTCTCATTCTGCCCAGATTTTGAGGTAGTAAAATCCATTTTTCATTTACATAGTAAACCTTCAAATGGCTGAAGGTAACTATTGTATATCCACTCTGTCTTCTCTTCTCAAAGTTAAACAGACCCAATTCCTTCAGCTAATTCTCAAATGCCATGATCTCAAAGCTCTACATAACACTTCTTGCCATGCTCTGGACATATTAGAGTCTGTTGAGAAGATTCCTGAAATGTCACCCAGAACTGAAGGTGATTTCCATATGTGGTATGACCAGAACAGAGCGTAGTGGAAATATCACTTCCGTTGTCCCCCTAATTCCTATCAACATAGGCTAAACACCTTCACATCAGTCTTCTTGGCTACAGTCTCACACTATTGACCCAGTGGTCTATTAAAACATCTAGATTTTCACTCATGCAAAGATATATTTAGTCATAATCTTTCAATCATGTACTTGTAAGAATGATTTTTTGAACACAAGTCTGTTTGGAATAATTATTTTACACTAGCTGGGTTGCTTTCCTTTTGGAAGGAACATTCTTGGGACATGGTTGGTCCTAATTTTTACCTAGGGTTACCAAAAAACCCCAATGTATATAGTTTTGGCACTCTAAAGATTTGGAAGAGTTACTACTACCTCATAGGACATCTTTCAGACTTAGCATTGCTGCTCTGGCAAATGTGGAGACAGAGGGAACCGCATATATTTTTAGTGTAAAGTATACCCTATTTTTATCAGAATTTTGAAGTTATTTTTACTGCTCATAGTGTTTCATTGCACTCTCATTTCAATCCTGAGGCACTGGAATGGCCTGAGCTGGGCCTGGCCCAGAATATATAGTATAAGACTTTAAAGTCCCTTTTATTTGAGAGTTTATTAGCTTAGTTTGTTGAGATCTTTTTGGATCCTGACTCTATTACATAATATGTTGTGATATGGTGTTTGAACTAATATATTCAGGTGGGTGGAGAGGGGCATGAGGAAGATGCCTGGATTGGGAGACAGAGGATATAGGTTCAAATTTCAGATGTGCTTCTTACAATTTGTGAAACCCTTGGTAAGTCCCTCGACAGCTCAGGGCCTCAGATTTCTCATCTGTAAGATGATGGGTTAGACTTAGATACCTCTAAGATCACTTCTATCTCTGATTCTATGATGCCACAAAGTATACCTCTGAGCTTTGAATCATCCATAAATTTGACAAACAATAAATCTATGAGGACTGGGTACTACATCGGTGGGTGGACAGATTCGGAATCTAGAAGATCTGAGTTGAAATCCTGCCTCAGACACTTAGTAGCTGTGTGATCCTGGGCACATCACTTAACCTCTGTTTGCCTCAGTTTTTTCTTCTATAAAATAGGAACGATAATAGCTCCCTACCTGTCAGAGTTTTTGTTGTTCAGATAAAATGAGATATTTGTAAGGCTCTTAGTAAAGCACTATATAAGTACTAGCTATTATTTTCCATATTCTTTTATCTAAGTTATTTGTAAAAATGTTAAAGAACAGGGGGCAGTAGCAAAACAAAGTATCCCTGGATTTGTGGCCAGTTTGCATCCTGGCTACAAGCTTTATTAGCTGTAAAACTTTTAGACACACCTCAAACTTTCTGGGACTCAGATTCTTAATTTTTAAATTGAGAGTTATGATAGAGAATTATTAAGATCTCTTTTAGCTCAAAAATGTTATTGCCATTCATGAAATATGGTTCTCAAGATCTGCACCTAATATTCATTATATAGTGTGACATGATTGCCTTCCTTCTGTTTACATGTTTGCATTTTTTTCTTTTGCTATTACTTTGCATGATTTACTAGGATTAAGCTAGCAGTTGTAGTGTTATGGAATCAATGATTTAGAGGGGGAAAAGGGACTTTAAAGGTCACCGATCCAGCTCCTAGTAAGGTAGTATGACCAGGGATAGGTATCATGTACTCTTTGGGACTATATCCCCCAAAATGCCATGCATGAGTTCATAGTGTACGGAACCTTCAAGCACAGTAGTTTCCAATAGAGGTAGAAGTCTCATGATGGTTAAGATGGAATTAACTGAGAGAAATTTAAAAGAATGTCACTTGGTAGAAGCACAAAGATCTGTGGAGCAAGCCAAGTGCAAAGCTAACATACGGAGCCAACTCTGAAGGGGATGTTTGTGAACCTAGTTGTAAGGAGGTAGCCACAGGATAAAGTCACATTTTCTATGATAAGTCTGTAGTAAGTAAGGGGAAGCACAGTGTTTCTAAGAGGGTAACAAGACTCCTGAACAGTTTTCTCTGAGTGACTAAAATATCTCTTTCCTGCCCTATGGCAATATGGATTTTATAACTGATAAAAAGAAGCTAGCAGTGCCAGAAGACAAACTAGGAGTGGAGTAGTAGCCAGTTAGAATGGGTGACAAATATCTTATCAATTAATCCATCTTTTTGCTAATACTTCTCAGTTTTGTTTCTAATGTGCCTTCAGGCTTGTCTGATGAGATTACCTAGAAATGGGGCTCAGAATTCTGAGTAAGGATAGATACTAGGCCCTGACAGAACCACAAATTTGTGTATAGTTTCATGGAAGCAGATTTGGAGATTTCTGGCCATAATATAATTCATCCCATAGATGAGGAAACTGATGCCCAGAGAAATGACTTACCCAAATTCAAATAGCTTTATGTGATAGAGATGGGATTCAAACTTGGGTCCTCTGATTCCAAGCCCCTACATTGTTTTCCCATGAATGGTCTTTTGGCTACATTTTCCCCATCTTGTATTTGTCTTTGTTTCTTTTTATAGATTTTCAAATTTATTTTATTTTTATTTTATGGAATAAAACAAGCACCTCCATAACATAGTATAATAAAAAAGGTGATTGCATATGAAATGGCAAATCTATTATGTACAACTTGCTATTCCTTTTAAACATATGATAGTTATCACGTAAATTTCTTTTTTTCTTTTCTCCCTCTACCCCCTCTGCCTTAGAGATGGTTGCCATTTGACACAAATAAATCATTCTACATATACTTCTATTTATCAGTTCTTTCCCTGGATATAGATAATATCTTTTTTCATATGTCCTTTGTAGTTAATTTGAGTATTTATAATAGTCAAAATGACTTGTTCACTCAAAGTTGTTCTTAAAACAATATTGCTGTTACAATATACATGTTCTTGGTTATGCTCATTTTGTTCCTCATGTTTTTCTAAGATTATCAATCTCCTCATTTCTTATAACACAGTAGTATTCCATCACAACCACTTGTCAAATACAAGGTTACTATATTTATTTGCTGCTGTAAATTGAATGACTCCATTGGTTTATTGATGAATTGAATGTTCCATTAACCTACCTTTCTATTTCTTAGCCAGTACCAGATAGGTCTGATAATTGTTGTCCTGAAATATAGTTTAAGATCTGGTACTGCTAAACCTCCTTCATTTACATTTTTTCATTAGTTCCTTTGATGTTCTTGACTTTTTGTTCTTCCAAAGGAATTTTGCTGTTATTTTTTCTAATTCAGTAAGATAATTTTTCTTCAAAAACAGTATATGTATTGATTTTTCCATAAATCCTACCTTTATTCTTGTCTGTGGCAATCATTGTCTTGTTCTCTAATTGTGCTTTGTATTTTATTTGTCTAATTATACTATAACCTTCTTGAGTGGAGGAACTATGTTTTACATCATTTTGACCTCCACAGTATCTATTACAGAGACAGGGAGTAGGTACTCAGAAAATACTTGGTTAGTTTACTGCACTAATCATGGGATCATGGATTAAAGCTAGAAGTGATTTTAGAGATTGTCAAAGCAAAAGTCTATCATTTTGCAGATGAACAAACCAAGATCCAGAAAAAATGATAAACTGTCTTGTCCAAATTCTCATAGTTAATAAAGTGATATCATCGGGATTTGATGTTAAGTCATCTGACTTCAGATTGAGTATTCCTTCAACTACAAGATATTGCCTAGTACAGTAGAAAATATAGTAAGGGAGGGAAGGAAGGAGAGAGAGAAAGGGGGAGAGAGAGAAGGAGGGAGAGACAGAAATAGAGATATAACTATTTCCTACTTATTCTTGATATAGCTTGCCATATTCATATTTATTTGTACATTGCCTCCTCTATTAATTTGTAAGTTCCTTGAAGGCAGGGACTCCTTTTTTATCCTGAGTGCTTAGCACAATGACTGGTGCACAGTAGGAACTTATTGAATGTTTATTGATTGATTATTAAAAAATGAAAAAAACCTACTGTAAAATCAAATCAAATGAATATAATTGGAGAGAGAGAGAGAGAGAGAGAGAGAGAGAGAGAGAGAGAGAGAGAGAGAGACAGTGGAAAAGAGAGAGAGACAGAGAGAGAGACAGAGAAAGAGAAAGAATTGTTCTTCAATGTGATTCCAGAAACTTTCCTTTTTAAAAAGCAAAAGAATCAATCAATAAACATTTATTAAGTACCCACCACTGTATGCCCAGGCACTATGCTAAGTACTGAGGAAAAAAAAGTAGGCAAAAGACAGTTCCTGACACTGAGGAGCTCATAGTCTAATGGAGGAGACAACATGCAGACAAATATATATGAAGACATGTATAGATATATGTATGTATGTATATATACATATATACACACATATATGTATACACACATTATATTTGTTAATAATTTACAGAGAGAAAACACTAGAATTAAGAGGGGCTGGAAAAGCCTTCTTGATCCTGTAGATGGGATTTTAGTTGAAACTCAAAGGAAGCCAGCAAAGTGAGTAGGTAGAGTTTAGGAGGGAGAACAACCCAGACATGGAGAGAAAATGCCCGGAACCAAGATATGGAGTGTCTTGTACATGTGACAGCCGAGAAGGTAGTGTCACTGGAACAAAGAATATGTGCCAGGCATTAAGGTGTAAGAAGACTGGAAAGATAAGAGCAGGCTGAGTCATGAAAGACTTGGAATGCCACAGGATTTTTTATTTGATCACAGAGGTGATAGGGAGTCACTGGAGTTTATAGACTAAGGGAGTAAGGGGAGATGTGGCCAGACCTTTAGGAAAATCATTATCACAGCTGAATGAAGGATGGATTGCGGAGAGGAAATACCAGAAGCAGGCGGAGAAATCATTATGCCATTGCAATAGTCAAGACGTGTAGTGATGAGGGCCTGTAACAGGGTGATGGGAATATCAGAGGAGGGAAGGAACTGTACTTGGGAGAGGCTATAAAGGTAAAATGAAGACAATAATTCTTGACCTGACTTTGTTATTGTGAGGAAAGTACTACATAAATGTGCCCATTAGTATTTGCTAATTCAACAGACTGCTTAGCTCCAAGGAGCAGCAGAGAAACAAACTATAATAGTTATAAGCAAGTCATAGGAAAAAGAGGTCCTAATATCTGTGCTGCCACATTTTCTAGGGGTTATGATGTCTACTACCTAGAGTTGCATTGGAGGCAAATGCAGCATAAATTAGAGAATATAATGGTAATTGGTTTGCATTTTCAATATCTTTTTCCCCATACAGTTTCAGAGATGAACTTTGAGATACGGAAGAATTGACATCAATTTCTAAAACAATGCTGAGATATTTGGTCTTAATCACATTTATAATTCTCATAAACTAGCACAAAAACCACTGTGAATACTCTGCTGTGACTTGGTAGCTATGACATTAATGATATTGATTTGGAAAGAATGGTTTAAACCATGATGAGGGTGGCAGAGAAACATCCATATTTTTTTCATTGTGGATACCTGCTAAAGACTTAAAAAGCTCCTTACTGCTGTTGTTTCCTTTACATTGTTTCCACCTTGACATCCCCCCATTTCTAGGGTCTTTCTTTTGAAAATAAATTTTGATTTTTCTCCCTACAAAAAGAAATCTTGCAAAAGCTCCAATGTTTTGATTATCTGAACTGCAAAGAAAAATGTAATCTTTGCGACAAGCCATCCAAAAGAAGTCCTCATGGAATTCCAAAAAGCTTTGAAGGAGATAATGAACTAATTCAATGGCAGCATGATCCTTCTCCTGAAATGCAGCAGGTGCAAGAACTGCATGCAAAGAGGCCGTGGGAAGTTTATTCCACCCCTATGGCTGGCTGTGGAGATACCACCTTCATGCCTAATAAACCCAAGACCACATAAGCTGATTGAATTTCACCAAATATATAAAGGTGCCTTTGACCACATTGAAATTTGTCCATCTGGAATTAGATTTTCCTTTTTCTTGAATAAATGATGTATAATATTTATAGGTTTATCTTTCTCAGTTTTCTGCACTTGAAAAAAGTATTGTAATGAGCAATGAAATACATATTATAAAAGGAATTTTGGTGTGTGTGTGTGTGTATGTGTGTGTGTGCATGTGTATACATATATATTTGACTTATCATATATGTCTATATAACTTTATATATGTATATACATACATGGGTATATATGTAGGTATATGTAGGTATGTATGTGTATATGTATACACACACATAAATAAGTGAATGAATGAATGAACAGATAAATAAATTTGACAGCATGCAAACACCATTCTTTGGGAACCCTAGACCTGGGTTCAAATCCTAGTTCTGCTACTTACTACTGCTATGGCCTTCAGTAAATTGTTTAATCTTGCTGGATCCCAATGATTTCTCCTTTAAGATGAGGACGTTGAACTAGAGAATGTCAAAGGTCCGTTCTAGTTCCAAATATGATTCTAGATTCTCTCCAACATCCTGAATTTAAAAAGATCTTAGCATATGTGTAACTGATGACAGTCAATTTTTAGAGGTGTCATTTTCATTGAGGATTAGGTTATTGCTACCACCAACAATGGGGTGTCCATTTGAAGCTCATTTATAGGAGATTATTCTTGAATGCCTATCATCTTTCCCTTCTCCAAATCTTTTATTCCCAAGGATAAGGATTCTGATTTAATTAAACAAGTATCCATGTCTTCATACAGTTATATATACAATTATTTGAACATATTTCCCCTACTCTTTGGCATGCAGTCTAGTTTGTCAATATCTTAACCAAAATCTGATATTCAGAACTGAATATAATATGCCAGATATGTTCTGATTGGAAAGAAAAAAACATCTCCCTTTTTCTCAAAACAATTCCCATGTAAACTTTTCACTGTCATGTTGCATTCAACTCATATGGCACTTATAGTGCACTAACAAACAATAGATCTTTTTTTATGCAAATGATTATCCAGCGGGATCACCCCAATCCTATACATTTGCATCTTGAATTTTTGAACACCTAAATGGGACTGTACATTTAAATCTAATATTAAATAATGTCTATTAGAAAAAAAAATATTCATTCCTCTACAGTAAATACCTATTCTGATGTTTCATGATGGGTTGGAGGAACTTTGTGATCTCAAAGACCATTCCAACATGGCACAAACTCTAGCAGGTTCTATTGAACCATACAATCATTAAAAATGAGGAAAAATATGTTGTGCCTGACTATATGTAATTTCTTTAGGGAATAGCCTACCCATATTCAATTCATCACCAAACTAGTTATAGATGATGTTTTTTACTTCAGCAATTCTATGACTATCAGCTAAGTGGTAGAGGGTTAAAACAAGCATTGTTTAACAGACTATTCACACTAACAAAATCTAGAACCTGATGTTCTCATCCAGTGTGTTAGTTATCAATCCCAGACTTATTTCCCTAGAGAGTTACAACAGGGAAGTTGTGTAGGTATAACTCACTAAGATTTTAGCAAAGCCTTTGATAAATCTCTCATGCTAGTCTTCTGAAAAAAACTAAAGAGATATGAATAGACAATACATTAGATTGATTCAAAAGCAGTTGAATGACCTGACCCAGAGGGTTATTCAATTCTTTCATGTTATTTTGGAAGGAGATATCTAGAGGAGCGCTTTGGGAATCCATGCTTGACCCCATACTGCTTAACATTTTTATCAGAGCCTAAGATAAAGGTATAGTTGGCAAGCTTATCGAACTTTCAGATGAAATACAGCTAAGAGGGATATCTAACATCTTGGATGAGATTCAAAAACCAAAAAGATCACAGCAGGAGGAAAGAATGAGCTATATCTAATACAATTAAATTTAATAGGGATAAATTTAAAATGTTACATAGCTTTTTAAAAAAAAATCAACTTTACAAGTGCATCGTAGGAAAAATGTTGCCAGACATCATTTTTTCTCAGGAAAAAAACTGGAGATTTGAATAAACTGAAATATCAACTTGTGTCAAATTTTAGGTTACATTAACAGCAGCATAGTGTCCAGAACTATGGAGGGGTTCTGTCCCTTCCCTGGTCAGTCCACACTTAAAATATAATGTTCTATCCTGATATCCACATTGTGGCAAAGGCATTGATTATCCAGAAAATAATCTAAAGGAATATGATCAGGAGAGTAAAGGTCTTTAATAGCATTACCAACCAGAAGAGTTTTTGCTAAAAGAAGAGATTCATGGTCCATAACATACCGACGCTCTCTTTAAGTATTTGTAGAGAAACTGATATGGAAAAATGGATTAGAGTAGCTTTGCTTGGTCCCAATGGAGAGAACTACGAAATTTGGGCAGAAGCTGTAAAGAGGAAAATTCAAACTTGAATTAAGGGGAAAAGTTTAACTCTCTACTAATCAAAACTAACTATAAAGGGTTTTGAAATGCAAGATCTATGAACCAAGGCAAACTAGATGTGGTCATATAGGAGATGGAAAGATTAAACATCGACATCTTGGGTGTCAGTAAATTTAAATGGATGGGAATGGGTGAATTTAATTTAGGTGATCATTACATACATACATTACATACATTACATGACATAGATTACTGTGGGCAAGAATCCCTTAGAAGAAATGGAGTAGCCCTCATGGTCAATAAAGGATGAGAAAAGCAGTACTGGGACATA
Organism: Trichosurus vulpecula; assembly: GCF_011100635.1. NCBI lineage: Eukaryota > Metazoa > Chordata > Mammalia > Diprotodontia > Phalangeridae > Trichosurus > Trichosurus vulpecula. Next base: position 67,716,889 of record NC_050579.1, read on the forward strand.
ATCCCTAAAGTGACATCATGATATCCGTTTGAATCCAATGCAAACCATTCAACATCACAGTAATACAAGTCTTTGCCCCAACTACTGATGCCAAAGAAGCTAAAGTTAATTTTAGGAAGATGTGCAACATCTGGAAATAACAACAGTAACACAAATATGTCACATTCATCATTAGCATTGGAATGTTGACATTGGAAATAAAAAAATCATTGGAATGAGAAGTAAGTTTAACCTTGGAGTACAAAATCAAGCAGGACAAGGGTTTTGTTAAGATAATTTGTTGGTCATAGAAAACAGAGTTTTTCTGCAACTAAAAAGGTAACTCTACATATGGACATCACCAGATTGTCAATATTGAAATCAGATTGTTTATATACTTAAGAGAAGGAGACGAAATTAAGAAGAGGTGGCAAGAATATACAGAAGAACTAAGAAACATCTTAACATAACTGATAACATCATCATCATATGATGGTGCGGTTGCTGATCTAGAGCCAGGCATCTTGGAACATGAAGTCAAGTTGGCCTTGGGAAGCACAGCTAACGATAAGGCTAGTGAAGGTGATGGAATTCCAGTTGGGCTATTTAAAAATCTTAAAAGATGATACTGTTAAAGCATTTCTCTCAACATGCCAGTACATTTCACACTCAAGCAGGGTTATACTTAAGATTCTGCAAGCTAGGCTTCAACAATATGTAAACCAAGACGTACATGAAGAACAGGCTGCTTTTTGAAGAGTAAGAGGAACTAGAAACAAAAATTGCCAACATTCAGTGGATTATGAAGAAAGCAAGGAAGTTCCAGGAAAAAAATCTATTTCTACTTCATTGACTACACTAAAGCCTTTGACTGTGTGAATCACAACAAAATGTGGCAAGTTCTCAAAGAAATGGGAATGCCAAATTGTCTTACTTGCCTCCTGAGGAACCTGTACACAGGTCAAAAAGAAACATTTGGAACTGAATATGGAACAACTGATTGGTTTAAGATAGGAAAAGAAGTATGAAAAGGCCATATAGTATCATTTTATTTATTTAACTTATATGCAGAGTACATCACGTGAAATGTTAGTCTGGATGAATCAAAAGCTGGAATTATGGTTGCCAGGAAAAATATCAACCATCTCAGATATGAAGATGATACCATTCTGATGGTAGAAAGTGAGGAATAATTAAGAACCCTATTGATGAGGGTGAAAGAAGAAAGTTTGAAAGCTGGCTTGAAGATTAACACACAAAAAATTACTAAGATTGTGGCAGCTGGTCCCATCACTTCTGGCAAGTAGAGGGAGAAGTAAGAGAAGTAGTGTCAGATTATATTCTTAGGCTCAAAGGTCACTGTTGAGGACAACTGCAGCCATGAAATGGAAAGATGCTTATTCCTTGGAAGGAAAGTTATGGAAATCTGGAAAGCAAACTAAAAAGCAGAGACATCACTTGTCGACAAATGTTCACATTGTCAAAGCTATAGTTTTTCCAGCAGCAACGTGTAGCTGTGAGAGCTGGATTAGAAGGAAAACTGCACACCACAGAATTGATGCTTTCAAATTGTGGTGTTGATGTAGACTTTTGAAAGTCCCTTGGACAACAAGGAGATAACATCTGCCGATACTTAAAGAAATTAATTCAAACTATTCATTGGAAGGTCAAATACTGAGGCTGAGGCTTAAATACTTTTTGGCCACATAATGAGAAGATATATCTCATTGGAAAAGACCTTGATGTCGGGAAAGATTGAAGGCAAAAGGGGAAGTGGATGACAGAGGATGAGATGGATAGATAGTGTGATGGTAACAACAATGAACATGAGCTTAGACAGACTTCAGAAGATATTGGAAGATAGAATGGCCCAGTGTGCTATGGTCCATGGGGTCACAAATAGTCAGACGTGCCTGAACAAGTGAACAATGATGACAAAAAAGGTTTGTATTACCCTCAGATCATAATACCTTAACCCCTCATTAGAGATTTTTGGACTAAAACTGGTTAAACAATGTTGGGTATATTGCACATTGGCTCAGTTCATGTGTTGATGGAATAAGATGCCTTTTGAGGTTCGATATAATTCTGATATTATGTGATACAATATTTCTAGTTAGGTGGTCTCATGACAAGGTTGCTTCTCTTCCTCCATTGTTTTTTACCTAAATATTTTCTGCTTTTCTTCCCCTCTCTGGCTTATAGATTGCCTTACGTGGATACGAGTCCACTCCTTTTCTCTAATCTCTTCCTTTGAATAAATTATTGTCTTCTATAGATATATTCAAGTCAAAGATCATATTTCACTATATTTCACTGATGTGATAGAAAATTATCTGTCATAAGATATCTATTTCAAACATCTAAAAAATGAAACTGAATCTAGGCAAATGATAACGATCAAGCTTGACCCCAATTAAGAGATATGAAAATTCACCTTCTTCCCTTCCTTGAAGAGGTGGGGGACTATTAGGGTAGAACATTGTTAGTAATGTGGGGTTGGATTGATATGCTGATTAATTTTGAACTTTTTTTCAGTCTTTTAAAAATTGTTTTAAGAGATGACCTCCTGGGAATGGGAGTATATTTGGAAATAAAGATAATATAAACAACAAAGGGTATCAATGTAATTTACACTTAATATATATCTTTCTAGTTTAAATTGATTGCCAGCTTCAATTCATCCGTTTGTTTATGAGCAGCTGAAGCCAAGAATTTTATGATTCTTCCTTTTCTTGGCTACTGCTCCCTAAGTATTATTATTAATTCTCTCCCACAATATTCTATTCCCATGGAACACCTGCTGCTTTCTATATCTTCCAGATTTGTGGATAATATGAGCATACTTCTTCTCTCTCCATTTTCATGCCTTCTTGATAAGAGGTGTCCGGTCAATAAGCATTTATTAAATACCTGCTATGTGCTAGGCACTGTGCTAAGTGCTGGCAATACAAAGAAAAGGAAAGAAAATCCCTGGTCTCAAGGAGCTCATAATACAAAGTACCCTGGGCTGAATGCTCCATGACTGATACAAGTATAAAATCCTTTAGTAAGTGGAAGGGGAACGAATGTATGGCCTGGGGAGCTCTGAGAATGCTTCTGATAGAAAATGGGACTCCATCTGGGTGCTAAAAATGAGAAGTTAATTGGAAGGAAAAGAAGGAGGGTATTCCAGATAGAAAGCAAGGTGTTAAGGGGGTAAGAGCAAGCAAAGAGTGGACAACATATAATATGGTTATATGTACACGTATATATTATGTATTATATATATGATGTGCATGCATATATATAGATATATGTATATGTGTGTATACACACATGTGTATATATAAATATAATGGGTAACAGTGAGTAGTCCACTTGAGTTAATGTAGAGGACTTCTTTGTGATCATTTGGATTAAAGTAGGGAGAAAGCAAAACGTCAATTGTGAAGGGCCTTAAATTCTACATTGAGGAGTTTGACTCTATTTTCTAGTCATAAAATGATAAATTTGGGGGAAAACAATAGTTGCTCACATCTGTGTAGAGGATTAATGTTTGCAACACCTCTTCAATACAACCACTTGAGGTGTGTAAGATAAGTATTATTATTCCTAATATACAGTGGCAAACTGAAGTGAAGTTATTGACCCATAATCAAATAGCAAATCACAGCTGGAGGACCCAAAAACACGTCTTTGACTTCAAGGAAAAAGTTGTTGTTTTTGGTTTTGTTTTGGTTTGGTTTTTGGTGTATGTGTGTGTGTGTGTGTGTGTGTGTGTGTGTGTGTATGTGTGCACGTTTGTTGATTTTTAATTCTACACTACCTTCTCACATCTCATTAAGGAATCTTAGAGATCATCTATTCCAGTCTCCTCATTTTGCAAGTTAGAAGCATGAGATTTGGAACTGTGAAATGACTGACTTATGGTCACCTAATTAAAAAGTGAGAAAGCCAGGTTTCTTATGGGGTCTACTAGTTTTATCTGATGGCCATTATGCCTTGTCTCCCCCTCACACTTATAGCTATTGTAAACAATAGCTATAACATTTTAGAGGGTTGGGCTTATATGCCCACAATGCTGTTCTAGAAATATTAACCTGGCAGAAATATGCCTAATAGATTGGAGCCCTTAGGTATACTGAGGGAAGTACATCCAGTGATAAGATGACTATGATGGTACATCTATAGTTATATTTTTCCTACTTCATTAATTTAGGTCAGGTTCCTATCTGCCCTTTGTGGAATCAACATCCCAATACCTACTGAAGTTCACTGTGCCATTTGACCTTTGATCCACAAATTATAGGTAACTTCTGCTATGGGAACTTACTCCCTCCATCAGTGTCATTCATCTATGACTTGGTAGATAAATCCTACTGATCTGCCTGAGGTACTTAAAGATATAGAGAATAGGTTACTTGACAAGGGTTACAGAGATAGTAATCATCAGAGGTAGAATTTGAACTCAGAAATTCCTGACTCAAATCTCAACAATCACCATGCTGCTCCTATCTCTTTCATTCCTCTCTCCCTCACTCCATCTCTCTCTTTTTATCTCTGTCTCTATAACAATCACTTCCTCATCTCTCCCTCCTCCTTCTTTTCTCTCCCACTCCTCTTTTTTCTCTCATGTTCTCTTTTTCTCTCTCTCTCTCTCTCTCTCTCTCTCTCTCTCTCTCTCTCTCTCTTTCTCTCTCTCTCTTTCTCCCTCTCCCCTTTTCCCCCTTGTGTCTTTTCTCCATGATAAAAACTCCATTGTGGCAAAAAGATGATCTGAAACTTCTAGATGTGTTATTTTGTTATTTTTTGATCCTTAACAATTTGCATTTCACTTTATATCCTGAGGATGCCATAGTCTAATAAATAACCAGAATATCTTCAAATGACTACCCATCCTTCCCTAGCTCCCCAATTACCTGTAGTAATGAAGCACATGTGTATTGCTTTCTTCCAGGCAAACATTTGTTTATTAGATGTGTGTATTGGGCAACACCCAGTCCTGACCAGCATGTGGCTAACCTTCCTAACATTTAAAATACAAATGTACTTGAACATTCCCACCAAAATATTTGCAAATTTGGTTGGTTTAAATCCATCAGGAAACATCTGCCTAACAAAGAACACAGTTGTAGAGGTGAGATGAGCCGGTATGTTACTAAAATACATATTTTACTTTGATTACCATTTGATTCCCTGAGGTGCCGTAACATGCTGTCCTATGACTGAATTTTTCCCAGAGGTTTTTGAGTATTAACAAGAGGTCTGTTTTAACATGAATCAAAGTTACCCACATTACCTCCCACAAATTAGTGTGAAAATAAATAAACTCCCTAATGAATGTAATGTTTTATTAAGAGCTTAATTAAAGAAGAAAATTTGCATCCTTTGACAACATGGAAGGTAGAAAACTGATCCATGGAATCCTGCCCTAACTAATCAAAAGAGAGTAAGATGCTGCTATTCTAATATTATAGTATGTATAACAAATGAAGATCCCCACTCTCTATTCCTCAATACATATTAATTAAATTTCTCAAAAAAGAAGTGAAAGGAAAAAATCAGTCTTCAAAAAAGTTTAGTTACATCCTTTGATATACTTAAAATTATACCTAATACGGGGTGAATGGGGCTGTGCCTCAGAGTGCTGCCATGGGAAGTAGGCAGGGTGCTTCTTCCCTGGCCTGTCTGCTGTTTACTTCATTATGTTTTGCCAGCCTGTGAATTCATGCAGTGCAACTAGCCTACCACACCTAAGTCGTCCATGCTGGTGTATCTTTCCCTCTGGTCCTCCATCTCCTGGGTAAAAATTGGACTCTCTGGATGGTGCAATGACTTTTTTCCAGGACAATTCTACCCATTGTCAGTTTATCCCCTATTTGCTGCCACTGTCCTTCCCTCAATTGTTGTTACTCTAGGTGAAATTCTTAGTTATATTTCTGGATATACCAGAACTATTACACAGTTGAGAAAATTGGTGCCAACCATGATCCAGATGTGCTTGATTAACAAGTTTGAAAATGGACATTTTATACTGTCAACAGCAAATGTGACACATTCAGTGGTATTTAAAGTTGAGTACATTATTAACAATAGACTAAATTTCTAAAATAAAAAAATTCATCTGTATAGCATCCTCTCCCCAAATCAGGCAAAACTATCGCCTCCAGATACCAAACATTGTTGCAAGCAATGGTCTAATTTTTTATATAGATGAATGTAATATATGATTAACCATTTCATGTTATTAAACTGGTAGATATCATTTGCCAAGATTTTTACAAAACTTTTGAGTGAGCATGGTGTAGTAGATATAGAAACACACTGGAAGTAGGATGAGTGTTCAAGTGACATCTCAGATACTTGGCTGTGTGACTTTAGGAAATTCATTTTACATCTCGGAATCTCAGATTCCTCATCTGTAAAAGTGATGTACCGGGGCAGCTAGGTGGCGCGGTGAGTAGCACACTAGTCCTGGAGTCAGGAGGATCTGAGTTCAAATCCAGCCTCAAACACTTGACACACCTACTAGCTGTGTGACCTTGGGCAAGTCACTTAACCCCAACTGTCCTGCCTTTCCCCCTCCAAAAATAAAAAAGGGATGTATCAATTATATCTGCACCTCAGAGTTGTTGTAATAATCAAAAGAAATAATGTATATAAAGTGCTTTGTAAACATTGAAGTTCTATATGAATATTAGCTATTATTATTAAATAGTATCTCCTTCTTCTGGAAAAGATAGAGTTATATGACCTAGAGGAAAGAATTATTAGATGGATAATGAAGTAACTGATTACCTGAAATAAAAAAGTATTTACCTTGGTCAAGATACTGTCCTTGTGGGGGTCCCAATTTCCTCATCTGTAAAAGGGGGGAGTAAACTAGATGATTTCTGAATTCTCTTTCAATTTTAAAACCTATGAGTTTGTCAACTCTTCTGATAGCCTAAATAATTAAAGAACATGCTAGAATACTCTAATTTTATCTTCTGGTTGGTAGAGTCAAGGCATATATATACAACGTACATATAAACATATGTATATGTACATATAGATATAAACATGTGCATAAACACAAGGTATATGGTGTATATAGGATCAAGGCGTGTTTACCTATGCATATTGTATATGTGTGTTTGCACACACCCCTTGACTCTATGCATCATACTATCTTATATGTATTGTTTGTATATGTATATGAGAATACATACATGCATACATTGATCCTACCAGCTAGAAAGAATACAATTATAGCATTCTCTCATGATATATATATACACATATTTGTATGTATGTGTGTATAGACAAGACCAGTTCCTGAACCTGAGAGCTCTGCAAATAATAGCGTTCTTCAAAACACCAGCCTTGCTCCCTGATACCTAAAGCCTACATCAAGGAAAGCAATCTCTACGAAGAAGAGGCCTACCTTCTTTGATCCACTGTATCAAAGTGATAACACCAACCACTGATCAACTGATGCTGATGGGAAGGTAAGCCCAAGTACTCCAGGAATGCCAGGTGGGCATTTCCATTTCCTGTTTGGCTCTTGCAGCCACTATCCCAGGAAGTAATTTGTGTGGAGATGTGATCTGGCAAATGGTTCTGTAGGTGATGAAGCCCATAACTCCTCAGCAACCACAGACACTGAAGACCTTTAAAAGAAAGTGATCACTACCGGTCTTTGGACCATGTGACATTTCCATATGAGTCCTATATGAAACCTAATGTATTGTCCACTCAGTTAGAATGTGAACTTCTTGAGAGCAGAAACTATCTTTGCTTTTCTATTTGTATCCTCGGTGCCTAGCACAGTGTTTTGCAAATACTAACTACTTTTAAAATATCTTTAAATTATTCATTCATAGTATAAATGGGGCCAAAATTGTAGTTTAGCCCTAATATAACACTTAACATTCCCCCCACCAAAATCTTTGTCCTCTTGTGTAGCTCGTCAGAACAAAACAGACCTTTGGGTGCCCATAACATCATTATTGTTATTGTTAATACTATTATAATTGTCTTTTTAAAATTATTAATTTCATTATTCACTTATTCTTACGGAGTTCAGAAAAAAACTGGTCCTTGTGTATATGTATGTGTACATATACGTATGTTTATATGTACATTGTGTATATATGCCTTGACTCTACCAACCAGAAGATAAAATTAGAGTATTCTAGCATGTTCTTTAATTATTTAGTCTATCAGAAGAGTTGACAACTCACTTTTATATTTAATGTTTTGTAGACTATTGGAAAACAGAAATATATAATCACATACACATATATGGTAAGTAAATAAAGCATTGGGATGTAAACTTATCTTCTTTAGTTGTACTGGCAGCTATTAACAACTATGCAATACTGACTTTAACATACATATTGGAGCTGTAAAATGGAAAAGATTTGAATTTTGGAAGAGATCCAAAACAAGATACAACAAGAAACAAAAACCCACTGTAAAATATTAACTATTATACTGCTCCAACAGGTGATAGGAATAACAGGGATGATATGTTGTTCATCCTATTTCCATATGGCTTTTGTTTTCTTCTAGTAGTTTTCTTGGAAAACTTAGAAGATTATACATATTTTGTACAGCAAATAACTACTTAGAATATTGTGCTTAAACATCCATTTTTACATATGAGATTCCTAAGAGCAAAAATCTTTTTCTGAAATAATCCTAGTTCAACTCATATGTTGAATTATCAAAGATAGTTTGGAGTCTGTATCTGTTTTATATGTTTGATGCTTTATGAAAGATGGAAAACTTCTAATGTATGCTTCTAGCCACCAGGTTATATCATTAAATATTTTGTAGGTCTTTAATTCTTGCAATCTGTAGTTATGTGCTATATAGTTTTCTGCATAAATTTCTGTATGAAATCTTCATAGAAAAATCTAAACATTATTTTCTCATAAAACATCAGTGAGCATGGGAGTATAAAATTTGCAGAAAGTTGTGAGACCAATTAAATGAGATTATCCAAAGGATATATAATGATAAAACTTTGAGGACAACAAACAAATCAAAAATGGAACAAATGTGTTGAAGTTCTGTAAGAACTGTCTTCACTGATGATAGTAGAACCACTTCACTTAGAAGGTATCATTCCAGTGCTCAATCTGATATAGAAAGAAATGGAAATTATAATAAAGATGACAAAAGGAAGACTATTTGGATAAGATCAAAGATACAGAGGAAACCCATGGAAGAGATTAGAACTGAAAGAATTTTGAGGAAACAAGAGTTATACAAAAGAGGGAAAGATGCTTTTTTGAAAAAAAAAATCATGAGTGATTTTACCATTAAAATAAAACTTCAGAGGACAGAAATAACTACTGAACTGTAGGCTTACATTCATATCTCTATTAAACTTTTATAAGACTATTCTATCCATATATAAAGTATTTCTTTGTTAAAAATATAACAAGGGAACAGGAAAGCTTTTTAAAGTAAGTTTCTACAGAAGACCAATTTTTATCAAAGAAATGAATGGAAAAAGAGCACACATTACCCCACTGTGTGCATTGTTTGTTAACTAGTACAATAAAATGATTCAGCAGAGCAAAATGCTGCCTTAAAGCCTCTCCAATAATGCATATGTGAATGACTGACTAAATGAATGAATGTTGTTTGTCCTTTGTTTTTGAAGAGGATCGATGACATCACAGGAGATGGCTTGACTTGTGTGTAAATTGGATATAAATAAGGCAGAATTGCACAAAGTCATCAACCTAATTCTCTCTTCCAAAGTCACCCAAGTCCAGTGGCAGGACAAAAGTCAAGGTGATGGCCTGGGACACAGTGAGTGACCTTGGTATCTTTGATGTCTGACCAAGTTCTAAGCATTCCACAATATCTGCTTTAATCACCTTCATGGCCATTAGGACAAATTGTCTTATCCATCCATTCCTCCAGGGCAAGTCTTCACATGCTTGGAGTAGACATTCCCCTAATGGGTTTGAAGTCTGTCAGTTAGCCCCAATGTGGTTTAGACCATCTGTCAAGACAGTTTGCCTTCTATAGCCACTTTGCTTTCTAGAGCTTCTTGGAGTCAGAGGTAAAAGTTAGGTGAAAGGTGGAAACCAAAGGTTTGTGGGCAGCTCTGAAAAGAGCCTACTATGTTCCAAGCACCGTGCTAAGTGTTGGGGATACATTAATGACAAAATTAATGCACATCCAATCAGTTTAGCTCACTGGCATTCAGAATGTAAGTTTAAGAGCTCTGACAGGCTCAACCAGTTCCTCAGCAGAGTTGATATGTATATTATTTCCCAAAAGATAAGTAGTCAAAGGAGATTAACAAATACTTCTCAAAGGAAGAAATGCAAACTTTTAGCAACCATATACAAGAAGGCTCTAAATCACTAATAACAAGAGAAATGAGAATCAAAATAACCCTAAAATGTTAGTGTATTCCCATCAAATTGACAAAGCTGACAAAATCTGACAGCAGTCAAAGCTGGAGGGTGTGCAGAAGGATGGGCATACTAATACATTGCTGGTAAAGCTATGGATTGGCCCAATCATTCTGAAAAGCAATTTATAATTATGCAAGTAAAGTGACTTCAATATCTCTACCCTTTAACCTGGCCATTCCACTGCTAGACGCATTTTCCAAAGAGATTAATGACAAAACGAAAGACATTCCAACCACCCCACCCCCCACTCACTATAGCAAAATATTTATTGCAGCAATTTTTGTGTTAGCAGAAAACTGAAAAAAGGCACTGCGCTAAGTGTTTTCAAAATATTATCTCACTTGATCCTCACAACATCTCTAGGAGATAGGGGCTATTATTATCCTTATAGCATAGTTAAGGAAACTGAGACAGATAGAAGTTAAGTGACTTGCCCAGGGTCACATAGCCAAAAATGTTTGAGAGTAGGTATTCCTGACTCCCAGTCCAGCCCTCTATCTCCACTGTGCTACCTAGCTTCCTATGTGTGTGTGTGGGGGGGGGGGCAGAGTAAATGACTAAAAACTTGTGGCATATTATTGTAATAGACTATTACTGTACTCTAAGAAATTATGAATACACAAAAGTCGGATGAGGCTAACATGAAGTAGGACAAGGCTAATATAAAACAATACAAAATGAATTGATTATGAAATTGAGATGATGAGAAGAAATATAGGACTCATCTCTCCCCACTTGGGAGGCACATTGTTGACAATAATCATATATTGGATTTCAATAATACCTTTTATCTGTGTAAAATTGCAAATATCTATACAATTTTATAAGCACTTATACTTCTTCAAAATGCTCCCATTAACTTTATGAAATTTTATCATTACAACAATTATAAGAGATCAGTAGAGAGTAAAAGCATGATCATGCCATTTTACAAATAAAGAAATTGAGACAGAAATTTGAAATAAATGGTCAAATATGACACTAGTATTTAATAACAAAGCTGGGCCTGCAGCCCAAGTCACTTGACACGTAATCCAGTTCTAATTTTCGTGGTCTAAGGATAGAAAATGAAAAGACTAGACATATATTTTATTTTGAGACATTTTTTTCTACACCAAAAGTCCATATTTACAGTGATATAGGGGCATTCTCTCCCTCAAAGCAGATCTCAATCATTTTCCACTGTAGTAAATAGTCTTCATGAGTTTCTGTAGCCCAGTCAAATTTATCACCCGTTGGTCGACCTTCTGGTGATAACCTTCTCTGAAATCAATTAGCCTGATTTTCAGATAATTTGTGGCTATTCAGGTCCTCTTTGGACTCGTGCCTGAAACCTAAAATTGGAAGAATTTGAGTTCTCCTAGGAATATCCTTCAAGAAACTAGAAGTAATAGCATGCCAAAATGGACTATTAAAATGTGATTTTCATGGGCTAATATCATTATTTTCCAAATCCCCAAATATTCACACTATTTGAATAATAATCTGTCTGTTATGCTTTTTCTACTTTATCATTTACCCAAATTCAGAAAAAAACAGTGGGTTTTTTTTACCTTTAGGATAATTGAAATTTTATGTGTGTATATAGATCCTTATTTCCATAAATTTGAATGATGCTTGCTATAAGCAATTGCCCAGAACTGAAGTAAATGTTTATTTGCTTTAGATCTTAGAAGTGTACTCATTTTACTACCATTCCATAATATGATTGCACAAGTATGCACAATGGCACCATAACTCATTTTGTGCAATACTTAACAATGAAAATATAATTAAATCCTAAAACTAACATGAATAACATTTCTACTTAATCGGAAAGTATTCAGCTTTCCAGGCTGTACAGGTAAGCTAGCATGGGAGAGCTAATCTATTCTGATTGCTCCAGCGGGTCATTCAGCACCGGGTTTACATTTACACCCCATCAGCAGTGTTTGCCAGCGTCCTTTGTCATCTCCTCTGTAGTGAATATAGGTTTTGCTGGACCAGGATGGCTTATTACTGTTAGAATAGACAATCTAATCACGGTCACAAAGTACAGTCAATTCACAATTGCTCCCAACTGGTGGGACAAAAAATCCATTTCAAGGTATTCTGGCAAGCCTCCCAAAAGATTTTGTCCCTAGCAGAGAAAAGAAATAATCAGATAATTAAGTTTTGATAAAAGTCATCAAGAGTGTCTGCTTTGAATTCCTATGGAATTGAAATATCCAGAATAATGTTGGAATAAAGGGGTAGATGATAGATAGATAGATTATAGATAGATAGATAGATAGATAGACAGACAGATAGACAGGTAGATAGACAGACAGGTAGATAGATAGATAGGATATGGTGTGATATGATAGGATATAGAAATAGCAAAAATATAGGTAGTAGGTATAGTAAAAGAGAGATGATAAGAGATAAACAGAGATGATAGAGACAGAGATATAAAGCAATTTGTCTTACTGTATATCAGACTTGAGCTGTAGTCGGATATATCCAGACTCAAAACTAGACTGATGCAAGGTGCTTAATGTTCTTTCCACAGAATTCTTTGAGTATGAATTGACGAGCAGCTCCCAGTCTAATTGGGACAGGATATTTCCTCAGTGGAAGTTCCTTATACCAATCAAACCACCAGTTTGGCCTCATGTGTGTATGTGTGTATGTGTGTGTGTGTGTGTGTGTGTGTGTGTGTGTATTTTGTGTATGTGTGTGTGTTGTGTGTGTGTCTGTGTCTATGTCTCTGTCTCTTTGTACATGTGTCTTTCTCTGTGTGTGTCTTTGTGTCTCTCTGTTTCTCTCTGGTGCTTTCTCTGTCTCTCTGTCTGTCTTTGTGTGTGTGTGTCTGTCTCTGTCTCTGTCTGTCTCTCTCTGTCTGTCTCTCTCTCATTCTAAGATTTACAAGGTTCTTTATATATTCCACTTAACTTTCAGAACAAAGCTGTAGGTGAGGTGCTATTACTTGCCTCTTTTTATAGACTAGGAAACTGGGGCTGATAGGTCAGTGACTTGCCCAACATCATACACCTAGTACATGATTGAGCCACATCTTCCTGACCCTAAGTGCAACCTATGCACAAAACTCCCTGGGTACCATATTTATATAGCACTTAACTGTTTATAAAACATTTTAGAGATATCACATTTTATCCTCATATCCAATATGTACATATGGTAGCACAATTATTATTAGCCTTTCATATAGAGAGGGAAACTGAGTCTCATTGCTGTCGAATTATATTATCACAATCATACAGTCAGGAAAAGTTAAATGTAGGATATGGACTCAGGCTGATTCCAATTCCTGTGTCTATGAATAATGCAAAATCAACTGCTGGAAATAAATCAGGTAGACTATATATATAAATTTATTTTCCTATGATCATAACATACAAAGTATCGCAAATGTGTTGATGTGCCACATTTAGTCATTTATCAAGTGTTTACACTCTGCAAAGCATGTGCTAGTAGGCTCAGTCCTTATATTCAAGGAGTATGGATTGTACTAGGAGAGACAGGATGGGATTGGCACACAAATATATATAATATAAACAACAGCACGCTAAGTGCATTGGACAGGTCCAAACAAAGCAGTAGCAATTAGGAAGAAGGCACCTAGTGAAGTCCCTCATCATTGCTCAACCTGAACTATTGCAATAGCTTCCTGATCAGTCTCTCTTCTTCCATTCTTTCCCTTCTCTAATCCAGCTTTTGCAAAATTGCTAGTGGCAAGTTCAAAACATAAATCAGATCATATTACTCCCTTAACTAAATAATTTTCATTGGCTCCCCGTTGCCTCTAGGAAAAAATCTAAAACCCTCAGCCAACCTAAAATTAAAAATTTGTTCTGAGCCTACCTTACCATTCTTCTTTCACACCCTAAAACTAACATGAATAATATTTCTTCTTAATCAGAAAGGAATCAGCTTTCCAGCCTGCACAGGTAAGCTAGCATGGGAGAGCTAGCTCTCCACCCTTCATATATTCTGTTCCAGTGAAATGGAACTTGAAGCTACCATTTGTCTAGCCATTCTATCTCTTGCCTTCATGACTATTTTTCCCTATTTATCCTTCTCTCTCTGTTTACCCTGTCCCTCTTCAAAAGTCTGTTTTGCTTCTGATCACTACCTCTTTTGATCCTCCCTCCCTTCTATCAACTCTCCCACCCCCTTAACATACCTATTCCTTTTTCTTCCTACTTCCCCATAGAGTGCGATAGATTTCCATACCCAAGCAAGTGTGTATATTATTCTTTCCTTTGGCCAATTCCAATGCGAGTAAGATTCAAGCATTACTCCCCCCACCCCCACACATTTTCCCTTTCCCAGTTATCCCTTTCATGCCTCCTTTTTGTGAGATAATTTCCCTGTTCTTCCTTTCCCTTCCTCCTCTCCCCAGTATATCCCTTTTCTCACCCCTCAGTTGTTTTTATTTTATGAAATTAAAATTATCTTATCACACCCAAATCATACCCATGTTTTCCTGTATGTATGCTCCTTCTAACTGCCCTAATATTGATAAAGTTCTTAGGAATTATAAGAATCATCTTCTTATATAGGAATGTAAACAGTTTAACTTTAATGAATCCCTTATGTTTTCTCTTCCTTGCCTATCTTTTTATACTTCTCTTTATGCTTCTCTTGAGTCTTATATTTGAAAATCAAAATTTCTATTCAGCTCTGGTCTTTTCATCAGGAATGCTTGAAAGTGCTCTGTTTCATTAAATATTCATTATTTCCCTTGAAGCATTAAACCCAGTTTTGCTCAGTAGGTTATTCTTGTTTGTAATCCTAGCTCCCTTGCATTCTGGAATGCCATATTCCAAGCCCTTTGATCCTTTAAGATGGAAGCTGCTAAATCTTATTGATCTTGACTATGGCTTCACAATGTTCGGGTTGTTTCAAATATTATTTCTAATATTGGCTGCTTGAAATATTTTCTCTTTGATGTGGGAGCTCTGGAATTCAGCTGTCATAGTCCTGCAAGTTTTCATATTGGGACCTCTTTCAGGAGGTGATTGGTAGGTTATTACAATTCTATTTTACCTTCTGATTCAGGGCATTTTTCCTTGATAATTTCTTGAAATAGGCTCTTTTTTTATCATGGCATTCAGGTAGCCCAATAGTTCTTAAATTCTCTGTGCTCCATCCATTTTCTAGGTCAATTGTTTTTCCAATGAGATATTTCATATGCTCTTCAATTCTTTTTAATTCTTTTTACTTTATTTTGTTTCTTTATTTCTCATAGTGTCATTAGCTTCCACTTGCCCAATTCTAATTTTGAGAAATTATTTTTTTCAGTGAATTTTTGTACCTTCTTTGCCATTTGTCCAATTCTGCTTTTCAAGGATCTCTCTTCAATTTTGTAAAAAAAATTGATGCCACTTTTTCCAGGCTATTGAATCTTTTTTCACATTTTTCTTGCATAACTGTCACTTCAATTTTTTGCTACCTCTATTATTTGATTTTCAAAATCCTTTTTGAGTTCTTCCCAGAATTCTTGTTTGGTTTGTGTCTGATTTGTATTTTTCTTTGAGGCTTTGGTTGTAGCTATTTTGACATCATTTTCTTCTGCGTTTGTGTCTTCAACTTCACTGTCACTATAGTAACTTTTTGTGGTCTGGGCATTTTTTTTTGTTTTATTGTTATTTGTTCACTTTTCCAGCATATTTCTTGACTTTTAACTTCATATTAAAGTCGGGCTCTGCTAATGGGTGAAAGGGGCACTGCCTGAAGCTTCACATTTTTATACTGCTATTTTCAGAACTAGTTCTGGGGGTCTGTAAGGAGAGGTGCTGGCACTGGCTGGTGCTCTGGTCTTTGTCCAGGAAGGTATTTGTTCCCCTCTAGCTACAAGTACTAGTCCTCTTCTTGCCCCTGGAACTATGACCAGGTCCCCTGCTCTCCTATAGCTTCAAGCTCTAGTGCTCCTTTCTGCCTCAGAGTTAAGACCAGGGCCCCTGCTCCCCTGTAAGCCACCACAAGCGCTCTTCTCCACTCCAGATCTGGGACCATGGTCCCTGCTACCCTTTGGCCACAAGCACTAGTGTTCCTCTTTTCACTGGAACTGTGAGCCAGCACTTTGTTTGGATAATGTAATGGAGTCCTGCACCCAGTTCCAGCACAGAGTCCTCTCTCTTACTAACCAGTTTTCTGAGAGTTCCTGAAGCTGCTGCTGCCACTGTTGCAGCCAAGGCCTGTGCCTGGCCTTGCCACAGTATTCCAGGCAAACCACCACCCTGGTGTGATATACCTTTCCAGCCAACCTCCGAAGTTGTCTTGACCTGGAAAAATGTTTCACCTCAGCCTTTTGTTAGCTCAGCCACTCCAGAATTCAATTTGAGGCATCATTTTAAAGTTGTTTCGAAGGGAATGGTGACAGAGTTTAGGAGGCATCTTGGCTCCCAATGCACTCTAACTATTGATTTACTTTGCATAATTTTATTTTAAAAATGTTTGGATTTCCTTGTTTGTATGTATTTTGATGACACCACCTCAATAGCATGCAAGCCCCTATAGGGCAAAGACTATTTTTTTTCTTTGTATTCTCTGCGTCTAGGACATTGCCTTGAAATTGTTGGTGCTTAATAACTGCTTGTTTGATTGACATCTGAGAGAAGCTGCACAGCTATCCCAATCTCATCTATGCTCTCCTTTCTCTTTCTTGTCTTCCTTGTTTCTTTAGCTAACCCAGACTCTCCCCCTGGGTTTCATTGCTATTTGACAATAACATTGTAGCCAGGGCTAATGGGTGCCTCCCCTGCTCCACCCGAGGCACAGTCCAGGAATGTGCTATAGTTCATACTGGCTCGTGAGAGCAAAATTGTTAAATTTTTAGTGTATTTCCACCTCAGAATTCAGCAAACTACAAATTGGGGCATGATTTATTATTTTGTTGATTATCTTGACAAAAGAAAGTGATGGAGTAAATCTTAATTATGGGGATTAAACTTAAAAAGTGTGTGGTGTATCCATTTTTCTTTTTTGCAAAGAACTGGCTGTTAAATATTTACCAGTACATTCCTGGTACCTATTACCCTTGGAACACATTGGCCTTGATTTTGATCTTTGCAGGCAAGGTGAAAAAATCTAATCCCTCTTCCACATGACAACCCTTAAAGTTCTTAGGGATAACTTTTGTGTACCCTGTAAATCTCTTCTCCAGGGTAAACAAACCCATTTCCTTCCAATGATCCTCATATAAAATTGTTTCCTATTCTCTTACCACCCACATTACACTTCTTTCAGTGGACTACTGGTTGTCACTGTCCTTCCTAAAATATAACTCCCAGGCCTGAGCATCAGACAGCAGATTGGGACTGACTATGGTAGAGTAGAATTATCTCTTCCCCAGTACTAAATGTTCCATCTCTCTCTATTTTTATTTATTTTTATTTAATTTATTTAATATATTTAGTTTTCAGCATTGATTTTCACAAGAGTTTGAATTACAAATTTTCTCCCCATTTCTACCCTCCCCCCCACTCCAAGATGGCATATATTCTGGTTGCCCTGTTCCCCAGTCAGCCCTCCCATCTGTCACCCCACTCTCCTCCCATCCCCCTTTCCCTTCTTCTCTTGTAGGGCAAGATAAATTTGTACGCCCCATTGCCTGTGTATCTTATTTCCTAATTGCATGCAAAAACTTTTTTTTTTGTTTTTGAATGTCTGTTTTTAAAACTTTGAGTTCCAAATTCTCCCCCCTCTTCCCTGCACACCCAACCTCCCTAAGAAGGCAAGCAATTCAACATAGGCCACATGAGTATCACTGTGTAAAACCCTTCCACAAAACTCATGTTGTGAAAGATTAACTATGTTTTGCTCCTTCCTAACCTATCCCCCTTTATTGAATTTCCTCCCTTGAGCCTGTCCCTTTTCGAAAGTGTTTGTTTTTTATTACCTCCTCCCCCTGTCTGCCTTCTCTTCTATCGTCCCCCCTTTTTTATCTTCTTCCTCCTTCTTCCCTGTGGGGTAAGATACCCAATTGAGTGTGTATGGTATTCTCTCCTCAGGTCAAATCCGATGAGAACAAGATTTACTTATTCCTCCTCACCTGCCCCCTCTTCCCTTCTGAGAGAACCTCTTCTTCTTGCCACTTTTATGCGAGATAATTTACCCCATTCTATCTCTCCCTTTCTCCCTCTCTCAATATATTCCTCTCTTATCCCTTAATTTGATTTCATTTTTTTAGATATCATCCCTTCATATTCAACTCACCCTGTACCCTCTGTCTATATATATATAGTATATAGTATATAAACCTACATATATACATACACAGACACCCACTTATGTATATATATACATACACATATACATATGCATATATCTTTCAGCTATTATGATACTGAGGTCTCATGAATCATCACATCATCTTTCCATGTAGGAATGTAAACAAAACAGTTCAACTTTAGTAAGTCCCTTATGATTTCTCTTTCTTGTTTACCTTTTCATGCTTCTCTTGATTCTTGTATTTGAAAGTCAAATTTTCTATTCAGCTCTGGTCTTTTCAATGAGAAAGCTTGAAAATCCTCTATTTCATTGAAAGTCTATATTTTGCCTTGGATCATGATACTCAGTTTTGCTGGGTAGGTGATTCTTGGTTTTAATCCTAGCTCCATTGACCTCTGGAATATCGTATTCCAAGCCCTTCAGTCCCTTAATGTGGAAGCTGCTAGATCCTGTGTTATCCTGATTGTATTTCCACAATACTCAAATTGTTTCTTTCTGGCTGCTTGCAGTATTTTCTCCTTGACCTGGGAGCTCTGAAATTTGGCGACAATATTCCTAGGAGTTTTCTTTTGGGGATCTTTTTGAGGAGGTGATCGATGGATTCTTTCAATTTCTATTTTACCCTCTGGCTCTAGAATGTCAGGGCAGTTCTCCTTGATAATTTCTTGAAAGATGATATCTAGGCTCTTTTTTTGACCGTGGCTTTCAGGTAGTCCAATAATTTTTAAATTATCTCTCCTGGATCTATTTTCCAGGTCAGTGGTTTTTGAACCAAGATATTTCACATTGTCTTCCACTTTTTCATTCCTTTGGTTCTGTTTTATAATATCTTGATTTCTCACAAAGTCACTAGCTTCCACTTGCTCCAATCTCATTTTTCAAGGTAGTATTTTCTTCAGTGGTCTTTTGGATCTCCTTTTCCATCTGGGTAATTCTGCCTTTCAAGGCATTCTTCTCCTCATTGGCTTTTTGAAGCTCTTTTGCCATTTGAGTTAGTCTATTTTTTAAGGTGCTGTTTTCTTCAATAATTTTTTCAGTATTTTTTGGGTCTCCTTTAGCAATTCATTGAGTTGTTTTTCATGGTTTTCTCGCATCCTTCTCATTTCTCTTCCCAATTTTTCCTCTACTTCTCTAACTTGCTTTTCTAAATCCTTTTTGAGCTCTTCCATGGCCTGAGACCAGTTCATGTTTTTCTTGGAGGCTTTTGTTGTAGGCTCTTTGACTTTGTTGACTTCTTCTGGCTGTATGTTTTGGTCTTCTTTGTCACCAAAGAAAGATTCCAAAGTCTGAGACTGAATCTGTGTACGTTTTCGCTGCCTGGCCATGTTCACAGCCAACTCACTCGACTGTTGAGTTTTTCAGCAGGGTATGACTGCTTGTAGAGCAAAAAGTACTTTGTTCCAAGCTTGAGGGGATGTACCGTTGATTTCAGAGCTATTTCTATACAGCCAGCCCTGCCACACCAGCACTCCTCCTTCCCCAAGAACTGCCAACCCAGAACTGACACATATCTTAAGCAGGCTCTGCACTCCCGATCTGATCTGCCACTTAATTCCTCCCACCAGGTGGGCCTGGGGCCAGAAGCAACTGCAGCTGTAGTTCTCTAGCTGCACCTCCCCCCACTGCCCCCTGGGTGGGGACTGAACTGCAAAGTCTTTTCACTCTGTCCCCTGAAGCTTTTCCCACTAACCTTCTCTGTTGTCTTTGGTGTTTGTGGGTTGAGAAGTCTGGTAACTGCCACAGCTCACTGATTCAGGGCTCTAGGGCCTGTTTCACCCGGCTCCTGGTCTGGTTGATCCTGCCACTGCCCATGCTGAGCTCTGCTCCCCTCCACTCCGTGCATGATAGACTTCATCCAGCAACCATCCAGGCTGTCCTGGGCTTGATCCCTGCTTCCCTCTGCTATTTTTTGGGTTCTGCAGTTCTAGAATTTGTTCAGAGCCATTTTATAGGTTTTTGGAGGGACCTGGCGGGGAGCTCACACAAGTCCCTGCTTTCCAGCCACCATCTTGGCTCCCCCCTAACTGTTCCATCTCTTTTAATGCAAACTAAGAGCATATTAATTTTTTGTAGAGTTGTCATGTCGCAACACTGCTACACATTGTGCTTCTAAATCCATTACACCCTTCTGGTATTTTTCACATAATTGTCTTTATAGTAACTACATGTTCTGGCAGTTCATTGAATTTAATCCATGTGTAAAATGTGAGAAGAATACAATTTATGCTTCTTATCATAATCAATAATAAAATTGTCAATGTGTCAACTAGTAGACACTGTAACCGGAAAGAATGGTCTTTTTTTATATTTTTAACTGCTTCTCAACATGTCCCATCTTCTAGGTGAGGCACTTATAGTCAAGAATACATGAGTTTGAATCCTTCCTCACCCACTTACTAGCTGTGTAAGCTCAGACAAATCACTTAAGAGTTTCCAGCCTCAGTTTCTTCATCAAAAAATAGGGTAAATAATAGCCTCTGACTCACAGGTTGTTTTGAGGACCAAATGAGTTAACATATATAGAACTGTTTGTAAAATGTAGTATTTTATAAATGCTAGCTATTATCGTTGTTTGGAGGCAATGAGGTGGCTCAGTAGATTGGGTGCTGAGACTGGAGTCAGGAAAACCTGAGTCCAAAGCCAGCCTCAGACATTTACTAGCTGTGTGACCCTAGGTAAGTCACTTAACCTCTGTTTGCCTCAATCCACTGGAGAAGGAAATGGCAAACCACTCCAGTATCTTTGTCAGTCTGAAAACTCTGCATTCACAAAAGTATCAGACATGACTAAACAACAAAATAATTATTATTATCATTACTTCCTGAGAGTACCTTACTCATTGAGAGCCATTGACCAAATGTAGAACAAGGGGTTGAAATTGACTAGAGGAAATATACAAATAACTACATCTTAGAAATTCTCAAATGGCTTATCACAAACAATGGCATCATTTCCCATCAGTGGTAAATATCATTTTGGCAGAGCAGCAGGACCATTTACCAGAACTATGAGGTAAAGATCCGTTGTAGCTTAAACCCTGAAGCCCAAAGAGAATTTGAATCAGCAATGAGTTATTTCTCACAAATGTTCTCATCTAATTTGCTACTTTGCCTCCAAGGAGTGTGTAAGCATGAAGGAAGATCAAGTCAGGCAGAAGTAAGTATTTTTAGTATGGGGAGGGGTGGAGAATTAAAGTGCTACATTTTTTGTGTCACAAGATAGGTTTTCAAGGTGATGTGTGTAAAACTGGCAAGTCGGTTAAATTGTTGTGAGCAGAGTACTGTCAGTCATATGGAGTATAGAATGAGGCAGTGGAATGAGCAGTAACTGGCATCTGAGGACTCTTCTGGATTAAGATGCCCGCTCTGACATTTACTACTTATGTGACATTTACTACCTAAAGCAAACCACAACCTCTGGAGGTCTCAGTTTCCTCACTTCTAAAATAAACAGAAGCGACAAGATAATATCTACGATGCTAATTTTTGTTTGCTTATTTATTCAGAACTATGATTTCATAGATGTGGAGATTTGGGAGTGGGAAAAAAATTTCACCAAAGCAGACTGGAAAATTTGACTGTAATTTACAATCTAAGTGAGTTCTTAGGGGCACTGAGAGATTCAGTGACTTGCTCAGTGAGTCAGTGACAGAGATAAGACTCAAACTTGGCTCTTCTTGACTCGAAGACTGTCTCTCAAAACTGGACTACTCTTGACTGTACAACTGTTATAGGCCCAGTTCTACAGCCAGCCCCCTCTTAAATCAGGTTCAATATTGGGACAGAATGAGGCAACCATGAGTCATTGAATAAAGAAGGTTTATTTTGTTCTAACAGAGCAAAGATATAGTGGCTCTTAGCATCTCTGCATGTAGCCCCCTTCATCTCCATCTGGAAACCCATCTGGCCAGTAAGTCATCAGGGCACCTTGACTTACATGTTCCCAGGCAAACAACCAGGTCTGAGAGACACTGACTGTGCTGGTTGGGACCTTTTATGCTCCCACCTCAGGAAACTGTGACAGAGAAGATGGTGCCAATGAGGTTTCAAGGGAGAAGGAAGTCAGAGAATTGGGCAAGTAAAGGAACTAAGAGAACTCACAGATTCTGAGACAAGAAAATTCAAGTCCTATCGATCTACCTTGTGTGACGTATGTAATTTATATTCCTAGCTTCATACATACATACACACATATATACACATTATATATACATATGTGTGTGTGTATATGTGGTATGTGTGTGTGTGCACATGTGCATGTGCAAAATGAATATTTTTATTTTTTTACTAGATCAGAAATTTCCCTAGTAGAAAGGTTCCCTAATAATGGAATTCCTTTACCAATTTAGATTGTCAGCTTCTCGGCAACTTACAACCTAAGAGAATCGTCTGAGGCAGCAAGAGGGTAAATGACTTTCCCAGAACTCACAGTCAAAACCCGTCAGAGGGAAAACCCAGGTCATCCTGATTCTTAGGCCAGCTCTCAGATTTCTATACACTGAGCCGAACTGCCTTTGATTCTATGGTGCTTTAAAACAAAACAACAACAACAACAACATCCTTTTTTGATGAAAAGAATCATGAAGAAAAGCTTTCATGAAATGAAACGATGAGCTATCCTTCATATATACAGAAGACCCTGCTGATCCACCACCAGTAGGATCTGAACTCTGAACTCTAAGTTTATCTAATACTGGTTTGGTTTGAGAATGTTACTAGGGGTACTCTTGAAACTTGTTTATCTAGTCCATGGATTAGGGCAGCTAGGTGGTACAGTGGATAGAGCACTGGGCCTGGAGTCAGGAAGATTCATTTTCCTGATTTCAAGTTTGGCCTCAGACACTTACTGTGTGACCCTGGGCAAGTCACTTAACCCTGTTTGCCTCAATTTCCTCATTTGTGAAATGAGCTGGAAAAATGAAATGGCAAACCACTGCAGGATCTATCCCAAAAGAAAAGGGGTGGGGGTCATAAAGAGTTGTTTACAACTGAAAAACAACTCAGCAACAATCCTTGGATATGGGTAAGAGAATCCAAGGTCTGTGAGTAACAATGACTTTATCATTGCTTCACATACTACTGATAGCTTGCTATTAACTCCAGGATCAAATATGCAATCTTCTGCTTGGCTTTTAAAAACCTTCACAACCCGGTCACTTTCTAACTTGATAGTCTTCTTAAACTTTACTTCCCTCCACATTTATGAACCAGTTAACACTGGCCTTCTTGCTATTCCTCCCACTCTGTGCCTTTTCACTGGTTTTTTCCCCACACCTGGGGGTGGGGGAGCAAACACGTGGGTCTTCTTTTGGCCTCCTGGTTTCCCTGCCTTCCATTAAGACTCAGCTCAGATCCTATCTTCTGCAGGAAGCCTTTCTGGAGCACTCTCTTCTGTACCCCTCTCCCCCCATTTTGGTGCATTTCACAGAAGATTATCTCTTGTTTACTCTGTATAGAGCATCTATGTAGTATAGAGAGAGGGTATACATGTATTTGTATATGAATAATTATTTATATATTATTTTCCCCATTAGAATGGAAGCTTCTTTAGGGTAGATTGTGTTTATGCCTTTCTTTGTGTCCCCTGCACTTAGTACAGTATCCAACACATAGTAGGTGATCAATAAATGCTTGTTGATTTCATGTTTGTTGACCTCTCTTCCCTCCAAAATCCTTTTTCTTGGACTTTAGATCTTCAAAGAAGTTTTAAATACCTCCCTTCATCCAGTACTTCTTGATTTCTTTGGCCCCCTAGACCTGAAATGAACTTCCCTTTAGTTCTTCAGAATTTCTCCATGACTTAACATTTATTTATCCTAACTACCCCATTACATCTCAATGCTTACTCGGAGCTCAAGACCTATGAGACTGACTGTCTTTCTCTCTGTCTCTCTGTCCATCTCTCAATTGTGAGGAGCGGCCAAAAGATGACCTTCAAAGAACTTTCTAAGTTTAACTACTAAGATTCTATGATTCTACACGGTCCCTTCCTTGGGCTATTATAACTGACTTTATGGTGGCTATTGCCTCTTCCACTGTATTCCTCAGACTGGTATTTGTCCTAAGACCATAGGATGTTTCAAGCACCTTATAAGGACTTCCCTTGCAGGCCTCCTTCTTTTTATTTTTATTTTTGTTCTGATGTTTGTACTGCCGTTAGTATTCCTTCTTATCTCAATTCACTGAAAAGATCAGAGAAGCCATGTTCAGGCCAGTGAACCCTGGGTTCTTTGCTCAGACCTAGCTGCTGGTTCCAGACACTTCTCTTCAGCATTGTGTAGTACAAAAAGAATCATACTTAGAATAAAAGACTTGGGTTTGAATTCTGCCTCAAACAAAGGTGGGGGTGGGGTGGAGGCAGTGAAGAGGAAGGGAACAAGATTATATCAGGCACTATTGAAGGCATCTTACAAATATCTCATTTGACCTTCACAACAACCCAGGAAGGTAGGTGCTATTATTAATCTACATTTTACATGTAAGGAAACGAAGTTAGTCAGAGGTTAAGTGACTTGCCCAGGGTCACATAGTTAGTAAAGATCTGAGGACAGGCGTAAACCTAGGTCTCGCTGACACCGGACCTAATACTCTCTATATTGAACCACCTAGCTGCCTCATCGGCAATTTCTAAATAATTACTAAATTATTATCTGTATACCAAACGACATGTAGTTTCCTTCTCATAGTCTCAGCTTCTCATCTACAAACTGGGTCTAATCACTCTTGAATTCTACCTCACAGGGTTATTGTATTTGCTCCATTCTAATTTTTAAGGAACTATTTTCTTCAGTACGCTTTTGGACCTCCTTCTACAATTGACCAATTCTGCTTTTTAAGGAATTCTCCTCATTGGCTTTTTGGACCTCTTTTGCCTTTTGTGTTAGTCTATTTTTAAAGGTGTGATTTTCCTTAATATTTTTTGGGTCTCTTTTAGCAAGCTATTAATTAATTTTTCATGATTTTCTTGCATCACTCTCATTTCTATTCCTAATTTTTCCTCTACTTCTCTCACTTGATTTTCAAAATCCTTTTTGAGCTCTTCCTTGGCCTGCAACCAATTCATATTTTTCTTGGATGCTTTGGATATGGGAGCTTTGACTTTGTTGTCTCCTTCTGGTTGTATGTTTTGATCTTCCCTGTCACCAAAGTAAGATTCTATAGTCTATATTCTATAGTCTGATTTTTTTCTACTGTTTTCTCATTGTCCCAGCCAATTACTTGACTTTTTGGCTTTTTGTTAAGGTAGGTCTCTGCTTCCAGTGTGGAGGGTGTACTGTCCCAAGCTTCAGGGGTTTTGTGCTGCTGTTTTCAGAGATATTCCAGGAACCTGTAAATTTTCGGTTCTCGCAAGGTGGTATGATCAAAGGAAAGGTGTTTACTCTTTTCCTGGTCTGTGTTCTGGTTTGTGAGTGACCACAAGCACTCTTTTCTGAAAAGAATTCCCTCTCCACTGCTGCCATAAGCACTGACACACCAGTGCTCCACCTCACCCCAGGACTGCCACCCAGGACTGTGACCCAGGTTCAATCACGGGCAAAGCAGGAGTATCCTGCCTCAGTGCCACCAAAGAGATCCATGTACTCCCCCTCTGCTCAACCACTCGATCCCCCTGTTGTTTGTGGGCCCAAAACTCTGGAAGCAGCCACTGCTGTTGCTGTTGCTGCTTCCTCTGCCACCATGGTGTTAGGGATGGGCCTTACTCTTCTCTCACCCAGATCTGACAGATTTTTCCTACTGACCTTATAAGTTGTCTTTGGCGTTTGTGGGTTTAGAAGTCTGGAAACTGCCACAGCTGCCAGTCCCCTGAGACCTGCTCTGGATTTGCTGGGGCACTGTCTGTGCTGGTGTGGCCCACACTGGACTGAACTCCTCTCCCAGACTGGTGAAACAGACCTTTCCTATTGTCTTGGGCTGCAAAATTGTTTCACTCTGTCATTTTGTGGATTCTGTTGCTCTAGAATTTGTTTAGAGTCGTTTTTACAGGTATTTGGAAGGATTTAAAGGAGAGGTCAAGCAAGTCCCTGCTTTTGCTCCACCATCTTGGCTCTGCCCCTGATAGGGCTATTGTAAAGAAAATGTCTTGCAAACCTTAAAGTGCTATATAAAAGTAATTTATTATTGTAAGATTCTCCAACATGGTTCATGGCCTTGGTATTCCTCCAAATAAGTCATTTGTTAGAATTCAAGTTTACCATTGGAAAACAAAAATCTTTAAAAAGATAGTGTATATTAAGAGAACAATCCTATTCCCCCATGAGGGCAGAGTCTGACACAAAAGGACGCATATTTGTATAGATCAATAAGCTATTATTAATTGCTTACTGTGTGTCAGGCATTATGTTAGGTTTAGGGATGCAAGTACAAAGAATGAATTAATACCTGCTCACATGGAGTTTAATTCTAGTGGAGAAATCAAGTTTATATAAAGATAGATAGAGCGTAGGATAAATAAAAAGGCAAAGCAAATAGTTAAATACAATATAGTTGGAGCTTTAGTGGAGCCTCTGAAAGGTGACTTTTGCCTCCCTAACCACTTTGGTAGAAATGAAACCACATTAAGACATGTGTACATCACTGATCCACTCTTACCCCTTTCACAAATACATGTGACTTGGTTCTGGGTATAAAGTACCAACATCTGCTCTATGACAGACACAAAAGCAGATTTAAGGAGGACTTAGCAGTCTTATTTCCCAAAGAGTGGCAGAAAAGGCTTCTCCTCCCTACTTTCACAGCTGCAGCAGGAAGTGGAACTTCCATACTTGGTCTGCACCACTGATAATTTGACAAATGCCCAAAGGGAAGCAGCCAAGCAAATAGGGGGGATGTAAAGTCAAGCTGGGCCTCAGCTCCTAGGCTTCTTTGTGCGTATCTTCTCAAAGCAGAGTAGTCTGTCACTGCCAAAAGCAGGGGCTCCATTTTTCATGCAAATGCTGCATTCCTGGATGCTAAAGGATATGCAGACAATGAATGACACCTGAAACTGTGTGATACTCACTAAAGGTCCATTATAAAATGAGATCATGTTGGAAAATGTGCAGGTGTTGATCTCCAACAGCTTTATCTGAAGAAATAAAAACTGTGGGCAGCAAGCCACAGAACACTTGTTCTCAGTCTGTCATTCTGTAACGGCCTCATTTCCTAGGAGGCAGAGATATCTGCCTTTGAAAATTCCAGTCCTCTTCTAATGCTTTTTTAAATTTTATTTTTATTTCTTTTTTTGTGAAAGTAAGAAATGTCAGAGGGGGAAAATTTAAGAGACAGGAACTCATTGCCGTATAGAACATTCATTTGCTTGAACTATGTTAATGAGAGAAGTCACTTTAGTGCCAACAGCTTGAACTAGCTAACTTTCCTAAGCATGACTGAAATAAAAGGACCATCTGGGGAGAAGACTAGTTTGTCCACTAAGTACCAAGAATACATAAAGTGAGCCTTTCATTTAGTTTGAGTTCCACCCTTGCCATTTACCATCTGTGTGACTTTGGACAAGTCACTGACCATCTCTGGTCCTCAGTTTCGTCATCAGTAAAACTAGGCGTTCAAACTAAATGGACTTTAATGTCCCTAGTTCAAGATCCTATGATTGCTCTCAATTCTTTCTATACTTACTTTCATTTCCATTTTTTTCCCAATTTCCTAAGGTACACACCATATACTACTCTCAAATTGAATGCCAATAGAAACGTGAAACAGGAATATACTTACACTAAACAAACAAACCAATGAATGAATAAATAAATAAAATAATAAATACTGAGAAAGGAGCAAGCAATTATCTTTAAGAATGTAATAAGTGCAAGCTTTCCTGTCAAGGGTACCTGCAAACTTTGGGTATTTTTTTTTTTTTTACTATTTTCTGGTTTTCCATATGGGTACTTATGAATGGGCTCTCATGCAGTTTCTTCATTTCAGAATCTTCAGGATGCAACACAGTCTCCACAATCAGAAAATACGTAGCTAGGGGGAATAGCAAATAGAGCAGTGAACCTAGAGTCAGGAAGACCTGAATTCAAAACCAGCCTCAGATACTTTGTATCTGTGTGACACTGAGAAAGCCACTTATTTGGTTTGCCTCCATTTCTTCATCTGTAAAATGGGGATAAGGACTGCTAGGTGGTACATTGGATAGTGTTCCAGGCCTGGAGTTAGGAAGACTCATTTTCCTGAAGTCAAATCTAGCCTCAGACACTTACCAGCTTTGTGACACTGCGCAAGTCATTTAAGCCTATTTGCCTCAGTTTCCTTATCTGTAAAATGAACTGGAGAAGGAAATGGCAAACTGCTCCAGTATCTCTGCCAAGAAAACCCCAAATGGGGCCATAAAGAGTTGGACATGACTAAAACAATTGAACAACAAATTATTTAGCCATTCTGCAATTGATGGGCATCCTCTCAATTTCCAACTCTTTGCTACCACAAAAAGAGTTGCTATAAATATTTTTACACATATAGTTAGTTTTCATTTTTCTTTGACTTTTTTGGGATGCAGACCTAGTAGTGATGTTGCTGTGTCAAAGGGTATATACAGTTTTATAACCCTTTGGGTAGGGCAAGGGGCTTATTTTCTAAGGAGAAAATAACATGAAAACATATGAGTATATACAAAACACATAAAGAGCAGACACAAGGCAAATTTGGGTGGGTGAGATATTAGTAGATGGCTGGGGCATCAGGGAAGGCCTTATGTAGAAGGTAGCATCTGAACTGAGTTTTTGAGGACACAAAAGACTGCAAGAAGCAGAAGTGAAGAGGGAGTACAAAACAGACATGAAGATGAAAGCTGAAATGTCCTACGTGAAGAGCATTGGGACAGGATTGTAGAATCTATAAGTGGGGTAATATGTTTAAAAAATGTTGTAAGGGTAGAAGGGGGTCAGGTTGTAAAGAGCTTTAAATGCAAGCAGGGGAGTTTTTACCTGATCCTAGAGGAAATAGGGAGCCACTAGAGTTTAAATTTCATGATCTTATCTACACAATATGATTTCACATGATTGCATGTGAAAGATGTCATGGTTATTGAAATGACATGATTTACTAATTAACTAGCTATGTGGGAGTAAGTGACAATGAGTCATTGAGGATGCACACATGGAGGCTAGGATGTATGGTAGTGATCTGGACAGAAAAATGAAAATTCAGGAGAAGGTGAGTTTGAGGAGAATATAATGAATTCAGTTTGAGCCATAGTGAGTTTAATATGCTTAAAGAATATCGATTTTGAAAAGTCCAATAGGCAATTGGTGATGGATGACTAGAGCTCAGGAGAGAGATATATAGATCTGGAAGGAACCTGCATAGAGATGATCATTAAACTCATGTAAGTTAGAGAGGTAATCAGGTGAGAAAGAATATAGAGAGAAAATACAAGAGAATCTGGAGCAGAGCTTTGGGGGTATTACAAGTTAGTAGCTTTGACATAGATGGTGATTCAGCAACGAAGATTGAAAAAAACAGCAGTCAGACAGGTAGTAGGAGAACCAATAGGGAAAAGAGTCATGGAAACCCAGAGCAGAGAAAGTACTCAGGTGAAAATATTAAACCCTATCAAATGCTACTGAGTGGTTAAAATGAAAGAAAGAAAAAGAAAGGAAGGAAGGAAGGAAGGAAGAGAAAGAAAGAAAGGAGAAAGGAAGGGAAGAAGAAAGAAAAAAGGACAAAGATTGAGAAAGGGGCATTAGATATGATATGTAAGAGATCATTGGTGAGAATTGGGGAGAATAGTTTCAGTTGGTTGGTAAAGTGAGAAGCCAGATTTAACTATCTAGAAATAAATAGACATATAGACAATTTTTTTTCAAGGAGTTTGGCTGAAACAGTGGAGAGGGGTTTAAGATGATAACTAGCAGGGATAATGTGATTCAGGGAAGATCTCTTGATTATAGAGATTAAGTTAGGCTTACAGTCAGCAAGAAAGTAACAAATAGGAAAAGATTAAAGATTGGTGAGAGATGGGGAATAATGATGGCCATCTTCTGGAGAAAATGGGAGAAGGGATTGATTGAGAGTTCCTGTAGAAGTTCTAGCCATGACAAAAGGAAGGGACACCACTCCATCAGAGACTGGAGTTAAGGATGAAACAAAGTTAATGATATTAGGAAAATATAAGATTAGAAGGAGCAAAGAGACCTTTTGGTGAAAGGACTCAATTTTCTTAGCAAAGTTTGAGTAAAGTACACAGACAGATGAGCAAATTGTAGATGGTGCTGCTATGGGAAGCCTGAGGATAGAAAGTGAGATTTGGAATAGCAACTAGAGTGAGTAGAATAGAGACAGACAGTTAGGAAAGAGTAAAAGGATTGCCTTTCTGCAATGAGGGCCCAGTGAGATTGAATAACATTAAGTTCTGTTACTCTATGGTTCCATGACCCAGCTTGTTTTGGAAATTATTTTCAGTTGTAAAAGTAACTCTGGTTTCTTTTTCTTAGTAATTTAGTTACATAGATCCATAGCTTAATAGGAAAGCAAATCTGTTATACTAATTACCCCAAATGTCTAGGAGAAACTACTAGCAAAGTTTAAATTGAGTTGCATAGAAAAATACAATTAATAACCAAAGCTGAAAAAAGAGGGTCATTCAATTTCATTTGACAATCATTTATTAAGAATCTAATATGTGAAAGGCACTGTGCTAAGCACAATGAATGCAAAGACAAAAACAAAACATTCTACTGGGGGGGACCTATACTTAGACAAATAAAAATTACATAAAAATGACACAAAGAGGTTTATACATCTTGGGTATGAATCCTAAAATTCTTTGCTTTGCCTCTTAAAGAGTGGTTAGGTATTTTTAGGTGTCTAGAAAACGATGGAAGAAAAGGCCTAATTGAGTAGGTGAGATGTAGTAGGAAAAGTGCTAGATTTGGAGGCAAAGGACTTGGCTTTGTTATTTCTTTCAATGGGACTTGGGGCAAGTCATTCAATCACTGTCTCGCACTTTCCTCATAGATAAAATGAAAGTGTTCAATTAGAACCCCCTGGAACTTCTTTCAACTGGTATGATCACTTAATCTCTCTTGGTCTGTTTCCTCGTGTGTTAAATGGGAATACTAAGAGCCTCTACCTCCCAAGAGTGCTGTGAGGATAAAATGAGATAATATTTACAAATCACTTAAATACTATATAAATTCAAGCTAATAGTTATAGCAGTAGCAGGAGCAGTAGTAGTAGTAGCAGTAGTAGTAGTGATGAGGGCACAGTCTCTGGGAACCCCCTTGAATCTGGAGTACAGTCTCTGGGAGCCCCTTGAACTGTCCTTGAATCTTCCAACTAGATCTGGCCTTCCCCTAAGGCCACAAGCCTCACATTATCATTAGGCCCAAATCTCTCCCTCTATTGTTACTTTAGATATGCATGCCTTCAGTTACTTCCCAACCTTTGATATTCCTTCAGGAACTTCCTGCCCCCATCCCCATTCTCTTGGTTCCTGGACTCTGACCCCACCTTATCCTCCTTAGACTTCCCCTCAAGACCCTCCCTAAACCCCTCCTCTAGTCACCCCAGACCACCCCTCAATCCTACCTACAATCTTTATGTATATAATCTCCATCTTGCCTCCATGAAGGTGCTCAGATTCAATCTAATTCAGTAGGTTGAATCTGGCCTGCTTGTGGAAACAGGCGTCACAAAAGGGGGGGATTTCTTAAGACAGCCCATTATGGTGAATCCCTAATAAAATTTGTCTTTTCCCTTGGCTGAGAAGGCTTGAGTCAAATTCTTTCGGCAGGACCCGGCATGTAGGTATTTTGGGGCCGCGGCGGTCACCCCTAGAAACATATGGTTCCCTACAATCATCATTTACAAAAACCTCTTCAGTAGTAGCAGTAGCAGTAATTTGGTGGTGGTGGTGGTGGTGGTGATAGTGTTACTTGTAGTAGTAATGGTAGATTATATAGATGATAGTAGACTATGATCTCTAGCTCTGTTTCTCTGTCTCTGTGCTATCTCTGTTTCTCTCTTTGTCTCTCTGTCTGTCTCTCTCTTCTCTGTCTCTCTCTGTCTCTCTCTCTCTCCCCCTCCCTCTGTCTCCCCTTCCCTCTGTCTCACTCTCTCCCTCCTTCCCTCTGTCTTCTCTCTCTCTCTCTCTCTCTCTCTCTCTCTCTCTCTCTCTCTCTGCCTGTGTCACTCTTTCTCTCTGACTGGGACCCTCTTTCTTCATATTTACAAATGAGAGTTTTGTACTAGTAGATGATCCTTAAGGTCCTTTCTGGCTCTAAATCTATGCTTCTATGCCCCTATGCCCCAGTTAAAAAACAATGAGATAACAGAACATTTTTGTCTATAAACATTCTTCATATGAACCTAAAATCCCAGTGAGTAATAGCAAACAATAAATAGAATTCAGAGGATTGGAAACATTTAATATAATATGTTTTTGTATTCAAGGGATCCAAGTTACTCTGAAGGAGGGGGAGGGGGAGTGGAAAAAGTGAAGAGTGATGGGTGGCCTCTTTCAGAAATATATAAAAGGAATAGATAATCCCTGACTTTATTGAATTAGTACTTACACTTAACAATGGCAAACTTCTGTAGGAAATGAGAGAGGGAGGGACATCTTAGCAGATAACCCATCTCACAGTTCTTCTTCATTCTTACCAGTGAGTCAGCACCATTTATTTAGTGCCCATTGTGTGCAGAGCACTTTCTCATTAATGACTTCTTTCAAGTGCACTGCTCTCTATTTGCCCCCTTTCAATGGAAGAGGAAAAAATACAAGTCTTGCCCTTATAGACAGCATGAATTTCCTTTTTTTCCCTTTCCTTTTATTTAGAAGTGCTGTGAGACTTAGGAGGAGGAGGTAAGGAGGGAGAAAGAATAGAATAAAAAAAAGTTTGAGGACTCCAGCCTTCCAGCATCACCAGAGGAAAGTGAGGTTTTAGACTAATCACCTAGTGGTTTACAATGCTTATTATTCATCTGCTTTCTGTACTTCACCTTCTTTTGAATTCTGCTCTCATCAATTCCCCTTTCCCACTCCTCACCTCACCATGAAAGGATTATTGTAGGTGAAAACCTTCTAAACTATCTCATTCAAATTCAGCTGAAATCCTCCACATTGGAAGCCTTTAAGCCTTTATTTAAAGACTTAAAAATATTATCAGCTCCTCACTCCTTACATTTAGCAACTGGCTAGAAGATAAAAAACTATACACTAGAGAAAACACACAGTTTAACAGAAACCAGCAGGTATATGGTAGATCATAAACCTATTTCTTTCTTTTAAGGGAATGATTGAGCTGGCCAGCCCAACTATTAAAGTTGGCAGAGGGTGAGAATTCAACGAAAATTATTCTCCTCACCAGAAGCTCTTCAAGCAATTCTGAGCAGAGGATGAAAATCATATCCTAGTGCTTCTTATTTGGATGTCATGAGGGTCACAAAGCCCTAGAATTTTTGAAAAGTATTATACCATGGAAAGCCACAAAAAGAAAAGGATATTCCTCCAAAGCCTTAACTTACTTGCTTGATTTGGATAAACCTGAAGAAGAAAAAATAACTATTTTTTCGATATTATGGGATTATGGAGGGGATTAAAGATAAATTGGGAGCTATTCTCTTTGCAAGGAGAAACCATCCAAAAAAGGACTTAGTTGTTTTGTTTGTTTTTGGTTTTGTTTTTAATTTTTATTTTCCCCAATGGCTGAAAGGGGTAGTGCAACCTACTGGATTGGTTGTTGTCAATTTCAAAGAGGAACAAAAGTGACATCACTATGGTAGAGTCAAGTCACAGTGTGTCCAGCTGGCTGATCAGACCAATGTGAGCTCAAGATATTCTACCACAGGTTGGGCACAAATAGCCCATAAGAACATTTGGAGTGGAAATGTCTCAAAATGCATGCATCTCATATTTCTTTTGAGCTACTAATTCTGCTTTGCTCGTGGAGTACAGAGCCTTCTTTACTGGATACTACTTTGCCATTGTCTCCAATGTCTCACAATCTATTCCAAAGTTTTTCATAGAAATATTGAGAGTGTCCTTGTATCACTTCTTTTGACCACCATATGAGCACTTGCTCTGTGTGAGTTCTCTATAAAATAATTGTTTTGGTAAGTGTACGCTTTGTATTCAAACAACGTGGCCAGCCCAAAGGAGTTGTGCTCTGTGTAGGAGAGTCTAAATTCTTCACAGTTTAGTTTGAGAAAGGATCTCAGTGTCTGGTACCTTATCCTGCCAGGTGATCTTCAGAATCTCCCTAAGACATCTCAAATGGAAGTGATTCAGCATTCTGGCATGGTGCTGATATACTGTCAGGTTTCACAGGCATACAACAACGAGGTCAGCACAATGGCTCTGTAGACCTTCAGTTTGGTAGACAGTCTATTACCTCTCCTCTCCCACACTTTCCTTCATAGCCTCTGAAACACTGAGCTAGCTCTAGCAATGCATGTGTCAACCTCATTATCAATGTGTAATCCCTGGAAAGTATACTGCCAGGGTAAATGAACTTATCCACAGCATTCAAAACTCCTCCATTTGCTCTAACAAATGGCTCCTTGCATGGGTGGTGTGGTGCTGGCTGATGGAGTACCTGTGTTTTCTTGGTGTTAATTGTTAGGCCAAAATTAGCACAAGCAGCAGAGAATCTATCCATACTTTGTTGCATCTCAGCTTCAGAGGCTGCATTGAGTACAAAATCATCTGCAAATAGAAAATCATGCACCAACACTCCCTCCATTTTGGCTTGTAGCCTTTTCAAATTGAAGGATTTACCATCAGTGCAGTAGCTGACCTTGATGCCATGTTCTTCCTCATTGGAGGCATCTGACAACATGGTTGTAAACATCAGGCTAAAAAGCAGGGGAGCAAGCACACAGCCTTGTTTCTCTCCACTGGTGACTGGGAAAGCATGATACCAGATAGGCTTTGAAGAAAGAGAACTATAGGTATGGAGACCGACTAGCACTTTGCACATATGTCATTATCTGAACAATAAGAACACAAACCACACAAGGCCATATGCCAAAACATCAAGCACTTATGATTTCATTATTATAGATTAGTTCTCAGTTTCCTTAAAAGGAAATCAACCTCTAGAACCACTCCAGCTCTAAATCCCATGCTTTATGATTGTATGAACTTAATCCTACAAAAAGTTACAGAGCTGCTTGAAATTAAAAAAAAGTACCCAGGGTCATACAGCTAGGAGGGCCAAAGGTAAGATCTGAACTCCATTTTTCCTGACTTTAAGTCCAGTACTCATTATGCATACTATTTCTGTGATGAAAATGTCCTAGAAGTTGAAGGAAACCACGGTTTTTTGACTATCATTTGCATTTTTCCTAAATATTCACTCATTGTATTCTATTTTTATTATAGTTATTTGTGCATGTGTCTAATCCCCTTTCATAGATTAAAGGCTCCTGAGTGCTGAAATCTTGCCTCATTATTGTTTTAACTCCTTTATCATCTCAGGATAGTTTTTTATACGTGATTGTCATGATAAGGAAGGAAAAGGAGGAGGGGCAGAAAGATGAAGGAAGAGAAGGAAGGGAGGAAAGAAGGGGGAAAGGAAAAAAAGGAAGGGAGAAAGGAAGAAGAAAGGAAGGAAGGGAGAAAAGAAAGTTGAAGGAGGAAGAGAGAAAGAAAGGTGGGAGGGAGGAAGAAAAGAAGCAAGGAAGGAAAAAAGAAAACGAGGAAGGAAGGAAGGAAAGAAGGAAGGAAGGAAGGAAGGAAGGAAGGAAGGAAGGAAGGAAGGAAGGAAGGAAGGAAGGAAGGAAAAGATGGAGGGAGGAAGGGAAGGAGAGGAGGTAGGGGGAAGTTACATATTATGGTAAACTTAAATAATACTATATTTAGCAGACATAACTCCAACAGCAACAATGAAGTTTCATAGTACAACTACAATATGAGAAAGTTAATTTTATATTCTTAAATGGGTTGTTTAGCTTTTGGTTGCAAAAGCAAATGAAAAAGAAAGCCAGTCAACTATGTGATTAATCAGTTTATATAGACTGAAAATCACATTCCCAAAATATTTTTCCTCAACAAGAGTAAACTTTTCATCTTAATCATCTAGATAATTACCTCAACTCCACTTCCATTTGCCTGATTAGATCTAAACTTACTTCCTGGTGAGATCTGGATGAATATATATATTGAGCTGTGATATAATATTATTAACATATTAACAAAGGCTATGAACATGTGTATCTCTGAGTAACTCATGGCTAGTCAGTTCACTTCGTTTCTAGATGTCAAATATTTTAACTGCCTGGATTACTAAAGTAATGTGGTGTACTTAACTTACAGACAGATGTGTCTGACACTGGACAGTCTACCAGTGCCAGGCCAGGAAACAGAATCACTTCCTTTTGAACTGTCATAGGAAGATTCTGAAGGTCGCCTGGCAGGATAAGATACCAAATACTGAGGTCTTTTCTCAAGTTAAACTTCCAAGAATTCAAACTCTACTACAGAGAGCACAACTCCAATGGGCTGACCACATTGTTTGAATGACAAATGGACATTTTTGTAAAAGACTACTTTATGGAGAATTCATGCAGGCAAGCACTCACATGGTGGTCAGAAGAAGCAATACAAGGACATTCTCAAGGTCTCACAATAGATCATGACATTGGAGTAAAGTAATATCCAGCAAAGAAGGCTCTGTGCTGTATGAGCAAAGCAGAATTATAAATTGTAGTAGCTCAAAAGAAATGTGAGATATGTAAATTTTGAAACATTTCCACTCCAAATATTCTTACGGACTATTTGTTCCAGACCTGTGGTAGAGCATTCCAAGCTTATATGGCTCTGATCAGCCACATTCAGATACACTGTAGCTTGACTCCAACATAGTGAAGTCATTTTGGTCCTCTTTGAGAATGAAGGACAACAACCAATGTCAAATCAAGTGAGGTGAAAATTTGACTGGTGTATCCCATGGTCAGCCCACCCATGGGATATCTTCTCCTTTTGTGGACTCCACATTTCAGAAGAGAGATTGAAAAACTTGAAAATGTCCAGGGAAAAGTGAGAGAACCTAAAGCCATGACCCTAGAGGATTCCAGAGAGGACTGGAAGTGTTCTAGAAAGTGGTCTAGAAAAAAAGAAGGAATAACAGAGTAATGTGGTTTCCTGAATGGTTGTCACCTATAAAACATGTTCTTGGCCTCAGAAGACAGAAATAGGGAAGGGAAGGAATAAGCATTTGTATACTGCCTACTATGTGCCTGTCACTGTGCTAAGTGTTTTACAAATATTACCTCATTTGATCCTCACAACAACTCTGGGAGGTAAGAGTTATTATCCCCATTTTACAATTGAGGAAACTGAGGCAAACAGAGGTTAAGTGACTTCCTGGACTCACTCAGCTAATAAATGTATGAAGGTAGATTTGAACTCAGGGCTTCTGACTCCAAACTCAGTGCTCCATTCACTGCATTATCTAGCTGCTTCAGCTAGGATCAAAAGATGTAAGATGTGGAATAAAGGAGGTTGGTTAAAAATAAACAATGATGATGATGATAGCATTTCTGTAGTGCTTTAAGGACTTTATGTTAACTCCTCTTGTCCTCACAACAACTATGGAAGATAGGTGCTATAGTTATTCTCATTTTACAGATGAGGAAACTGAGTCAAAGAATGATTTGCCCAGGGTCACATCGCTAGTATCTGAGGCAGGATTCAAATTTAGGTCTTCTCAACTCTAGGTATTGTTCCCTATCCACTCAACCACTTAGCTTCAGGTTAGTCTTAATTTACTGATTATAACTGTCCAAAAAATGTAATTGAATCTCTTAGAAATTAGAAAGTTCCATGTTGCCAGAAGTTTTCAAGCTGAGCTAGAAGACTACTTGTTTAAGGGGAGAGGTGTGGGAATTTACTATTTCAGTAGGTCCTGTGACTTGAAATCTGAGATCCCTTTCAACTTCAGATCTATGGCATAATATGATAAGACTCTATAATTGACATTATGAATTTAATTACACATTTCCTCCTGATTGAAATCTGTCCTTTTCATAATTGGCTAGTACTAGTGGAGGTAAAAGGTTGAGGGGTGCTCGGCACCCCAAAATATTGACGCACCGGGTCCTGCTGAAAGAATTCAACTTAAGCCTTCTCAGCCAAGGGAAAAGACAAATTTTATTAGGGATTCACCATAATGGGCTGTCTTAAGAAATCCCCCCCCTTCCCCCTTGTGACGCCTGTTTCCACAAGCAGGCCAGATTCAACCTACTGAATTAGATTGAATCTGAGCACCTTCATGGAGGCAAGATGGAGATTATATACACAAAGATTGTAGGTAGGATTGAGGGGTGGTCTGGGGTGACTAGAGGAGGGGTTTAAGGAGGGTCTTGAGGGGAAGTCTAAGGAGGACCAGGTGAGGTCAGAGTCCAGGAACCAAGAGAATAGAATTAAGGGCAGGAAGTTCCTGAAGGAATATCAAAGGTTGGGAAGTAACTGAAGGCATGCATATCTAAAGTAACAATAGAGGGAGAGATCTGGGCCCAAAGACAATGTGAGGCTTGTGGCCCTAGGGGAAGGCCAGATCCAGCTGGAAGACTCAGGGACAGCTCAAGGGGGCTCCCAGAGACCGCACTCCAGACTCAAGGGGGTTCCCAGAGACTGTGCCCTCATCACTAGTATTAGAAAACTTTGAAAGATTAAGAAAATAAAATCCCTTACAAATAAGAAAGTAATCCAACTCACTTATAATTTCTTTCTTATGAAACAATAACTCTAAAATTAAGGTTTTAAAATCCAATGATTATTTCCCAAGAAATATTTAGCTTAGCATTTCATACCTTTTCTGAGGCTAACACTGAAATTTCATAAACTTATCAGATTTATGAGACTTGTAAATAGTTTACACACTCTTACCAATATATAAACACTGAATACTAAAATGACATTAGGGGAGAAAGGGTAATAGACATGCGTTATGGAGCATAAACAATATTCTGTGCCATTGTTATGATTTACTAATCTATGCTTTCAACCAGAATAATTCACTATAGTATGTATTTGAGCACTTAACAGATACTAGACCCAATAAAAATGAGGATATTGGGGCATTAAATTCATTTTAGAGAATTAGTCCATTTACATATTCACTCTGAAGAGCAATATTCTCCTCTACGAAGAAAAAAAAAAGTCTCTATTGGAATCTATTAATCACACGAACAATTGGCTTCATGTGGCCAAAGAATGTTCTATGCCAGAGTGAATTTTCTTAGGAAGAATGTCCTGAGATTTCCTTGTTCAAATCAGGTCAATTCAACAAGAGTTGATTAAGAGCCTACTATGTGCTAAGCCTTGTTCTAAGTGTTGAAGATACAAAGAAAGGCCAAAATAGTACATCTTCAAAGAATTCACTGTCTAATAGGGGGAGACAAAATGCCTGCAAGTATGTTCAAACTAAATACATACATACATATATATATATATATATGTATATATATAATATACATACATATATATGTATATATATACAATATACATACATATATATGTATATATATACATATACATATGACAAGTTGGAAATAATCTGAGAGGAAAGGCACTAACATTAAGGAAGACCAGGAAGGCATTATTGCAGAAGATGATTTTTTTGTCAGTTAAAAGTGTTTAAAATTTTATTCAATCAACAAAAATTTATTAAACACCTAGTATTTTTTCCAATTACATGTAAAGACATTTTTTTTACTTTTTTTGCCAGAAGTTGATTTTGAGCTGAGACTTCAAGAAAGCCAGTAAAGCTCAGAGGAAGAGCTGGGGATGGGGAGGATTTCAGATATAGAAGCCTTCATGGGTAGGGGAAGCCAGTGAAAACACGAGGAGTCAAGAGGTGGAGTGTCTTATTTAAGGAACAGCAAAGAGGCCAGAGTCACTGGATTACAGAGTATATGGGGGGGGGGGGGGGTAAGATTTAAGAAGAAAGGAAAGGAAGGTAGGAAGGCTTCAGGTTATGAAGAGCTTTTAAATCCAAATAGAAGATTTTATATTTGGTCCTAGAAGCAATGGGAAGCCACTGAAGTTCACTGAATAGAGAAGTGAAATGGTCAGACCTGTGCTTTGAGATCACTTTGACAGTCCAAATGGAGGATGAATTAGAGGGCATAGACCAACCAGCGTGTTAATGCAATAATCCATGAAAGAGGAGATGAGGGCCAGCATGAGGGTCGTAGCAGTATCAGAGAGAAGGAGGCATATCCAACAGATGTGACAAAGGTGAGATTAACAAGTATTGCAATACATTGGATATGAAAGTGAGAGAGAGTGAGGAGTTGAAGATTATACCTAGATTTTGATTATGAGGGACGGGGAGGAAGGTCTTTGATAGCGAAAGGGATGTTTGGAGGGGGAGAAAGTTTGGGAAGGGGAAGATAGTTTGGTTTGGGGCATGTTGAGTCTAAGGTCTCTATAGGACATCTAGTTTGAGTTGTCTAATAAGCCTAACAGATGCTATCTTGGAGTTCAGCAGAGAGATTAGGGTTAGATAAGTATATATGAGAATAATCAGGATAGAGATGATGGTTGAATTCATGGGAGTTGATGAGATCACCAAATGAAGTAATATGGAGGGAGAAGAGAAATTGATAGAGAGGCCGTATACTCAGTCAGAAAGGCCTGGGTTCATCTAATAAAATCTCTGTGTAAATTTTTGCAACTCCTTTAACCTCTCAATAACTGGTACAACTGTCTAAGACTCTAAGCTAGGGAGAAGGTGCTGATCTGCATTGCTGGAAGGAATTTTTACCAGAAGTGCCCTACACCAATAAAATCACAGGAATATTTCAGAAATAAACAGCATCAACAAAAGCCAAAGTCCAATTCCTTATCTACATAATTAAAAGCAATAGCTTTGACTAATTTGTTGTTTCCTTTTTGTTCTTAAGGTGTTTTTTATGGGAGGGGTAGGGGTTCAGGGGTATTGTAATAGTATCAACCTACATCTCATTGATAGGGAAGGAGACTCCAATGAAAGGTCATTGCTGAAGGGATCCTTAGCAAGGAAAACAGAGAACTACTTATATATTATAGAACTGCAATGCTGATTGGAACTTGCTTCCTTGCTCTGATTTGGGAGGCTGGTTATTGATTCCTATTCAGCAACAGAAGTAACCTAATAAGATGAACAAGAAAGCTCATGGCAAATGTTTCCCATCACATTTGCTTATGACACTCTAAAGTCAAAAGGATTTCTAGTAATCAGAGCCAGCTTAGCACTAAGCAACAAATTAAATTTTCCAACTTCTTACCTGTGCATCCACAGGATTTCTTATGCCTTCCACAGCTATAGCTAAACAAGTGATATGATTTTTCTTCAGGGCTGCAATACACTCTGCATAGAACTAGGGACATGAAATTGTTATAGGAGTTTATTTGAGCCCACTCTTGAATTATATAGTTGAAAAGATTCTGCCAGCCCCTTCCCTTATTGAGTAGATGAAAGACAACAAAAACAGAAGTCACTTGTTCAGATGTCATAGGATTTCTTCCTGTACTATTTGAAGGTCTTTTTTTCCCTTCCAGCCAGGTGCTATAAAGCAAAGGGTAAAATAGGTTTGAAAAGCTCATCTCCACAATGAGGACAAATGAAAAGGGGCTCAGAAGCAGTTTACAGGGACGTAAAATTGTATAGCAGTTCATATTGACTCCCTCTGAAAGTGCATCTATCACAGTTATTCAGGGATTGCTATCCATAAAGCACAAAACTTACGTTTTCTAGCCAAATCTACCTTTGTGTCATGGTCAAGAGGGAAGTAGTAGATAGGAGACAGTGGACAGGAGGTTTTCTGGTCTACTTAGACCTTTTGCCCACTATATCTAATATTCCCAAGACAGAAACATTGACAAGAAAAGTGATATTAGGGGAAAGTGAAAGTAATTTTTATTCCCATAAAAGCAAAGAATCACAGAGTTTGAAAGAACCTCAGAGGTCAAAAAATCCATCCTAATGAGAGTAAATATTTCCTCTATTCTTTGTAAGAATTTATCTGGATTGTAGAAAAGGAGAGTCCCCTCCCTTCTAAGGCAACTGATTCCACTTTTCAAGAAGCTCTAGTTAGTAAATCAGCCCCTAGTCAGTCAATCACTCAATGAGCATTTAAGTGTTCACTATAGGATAGGTGTTGTACTAAGAGGCCTGGAGGGAGAGCCTGAGGAGGGAGGGACACAAAAGCAAAAAACAAAACAAAAAGAAAACCCAACCCTACTCTCAAGAAACATACATTCTAATGGGCAAGAGAATGAAACTAGGTATATAGATATATTCAAGACATATACAGAGTAGACGATGGTAATCTGAAAGGGGAAGCAATTGTGAAAATTTCATTGATTTTAGCAACATTCCTGCCCTCTGAAGTCAGGAATAAAAAGATGAATTCTTCTTCTTCATGAGAGCCCTTTAAATACTTATATTGCTGAGCTTTATATATCAAACCAAAACCTAATAAAATCTGTTTAGGAATATCAGCATTATCAAGAAGGATGTATTAAGTACCCACTATGTACAAGTCATTTTACTAAGCACTGAGGACACCAAAGATACATAGATAGACTGTCTTTGCCTTTATTTTCCTGTTTTATAAACCTCATTTGGTTTTTCAGCTAACTTCTTCCTATACATGTTATTCATTTCTGAAAATCATGTCATGTCTTGTGATTTTGTTCATTGCAAATAGATATATCTATTATAACACTTAAGACTATGTAAATCAGCATATTTATGTTATAAATAGAGACTTCTAGAGTAGGTACTTAAATGGAGAAGACATAGTTATCATGTAAAATTAGGAAATAGAAGTAAAGTCAGTCAGCCACAATCCCTGACAATATTTCTCAAACCTTCCCCAGAGTTCTAAGGTACTCCTAAAAAAAGTTTGGGGGGGGGGGGTGCGGTGTCTAGGTTCCACCAATGGTATTCACTCAAGTATAAAGGGTCTCCTGTAATCCTAATTGCAGTTAGCCACTAAGAGTTGGATGAGCTTTTACAAGGAAATATTTACTTCAAAGAACTCATCACAAGCATACAAACGTATTCCCTTCAACATGTGGGAAGAATAATCTCACCCATCACCACCATTTCAGTCTCTCAAAAGAGCAAAAGGTCTAAGTAGACCAGAAAATCTCCTGTCCATTGTCTCCTATCTACTGCTTGACCATGACACAAAGGCAGATTTGGCTAGAAAACATTATACAACATTATATAACACAGTCCCAATTAGAAGTCCAAGTGTTCCTCCCTCCCCCCTCCACAAACACACACACACACACACACACACACACACACACACACACACACACATACAGGCTCAGTTCTCAGATGCCCTTAATTCTCAGGGCTTTCCTGCCAGGCTTACTGACTCTAGTACACCCTGTGAAATCATGCCCCCAGATCACTAGGGCTTGAACTCTGGTGGGGATCATCACTGGGACCTAAACAAAACAGACAGAAACAAAGACACCCTGCCCTGCTCCAGGGATCCTTTCTCAGAACAGGGATAAAAGAAAGTGAGAGCAAGGGAGAGAGAAGTTCTTTCCCTCTCACTAGTTCAGTTCATGCTGTGGGTGAATTGTGATCCTCACCCTCTGGATGCATCAGGAAGTGACAGCCAAGAAAGAGAAAAAAGAAATATTCCAGCCTGGACATTTTACAGATGTGGCTTGTTCTGGTTAACACAGCCAAGCAAAGGAGGCTACCCCTACCTATGTGGTAGGGAATACATGCTGGGTGATCTGGGCATGTCCAAGACAAGCATCCTTAGAGAGCCTCTGGGTTAGGTAATTTGGGCATGCTGCAAGTTCCATTACAAAAGTAAAAAAATGCAATAAAAAGAAAAATAAATTTATGTACAATGAAATTTTAAGTAGATAAATGTTAATGCCAGAAAAGATATTTATGGATTTTGTGTAGGAGGTAGCACCTGAACTAAGCTTTGA
This sequence comes from Trichosurus vulpecula, assembly GCF_011100635.1. Taxonomy (NCBI): domain Eukaryota; kingdom Metazoa; phylum Chordata; class Mammalia; order Diprotodontia; family Phalangeridae; genus Trichosurus; species Trichosurus vulpecula. Next base: position 67,761,387 of record NC_050579.1, read on the forward strand.
AGATAAGTAGAGGTGCTTCTAGACAGAAGAGGTGAATAGGGAGTCCATTCTAGACAGGGAGGACTATTTGTACAGTATATGGAATGGTGTGTATGTGGACTCAATGACAGATTGAAATGAATGGAACAAATCTAATATAAAAATAGGTAGAAGTCAGATTATTGAGAATTTTAAATGCCAGACTGAGGATTTTGTATTGTTTTTTTTCTTGGAGACAACAGAAAGACATTTAAGATTTTTGAGCACAGGGATAAATAGCTAAATATGTTACTAAATGAATGCCTTTTTTATAAAGATCCTTGATCTTTATAGTACTGTACTTTAGTTTCACAACATTTAAAAAGAAGTAGTATGAATGAGAGAGAGAGAGAGAGAGAGAGAGAGAGAGAGAGAGAGAGAGAGAGAGAGAGAGAAACTCATTAATAGTCCTCGGTGAGTTCACCATGTGTCCAGGTTGAGGAATTCATGTTTAGCTATTCATGTGATTATAATCAGACTCTGGTTGAGTGAATCAAAAGAACTATTTCATAAGAAACAAGCTTTTCAACTTTTGAAACAGAATACTAATGCCTTACTTTGGATCAGGACAGTTATATGGTTAGATAACTGGTATAAGCTGGTTTTGTTTGTTTTTTTTTTCTTTTTCCAGGACAATGTCCCTCTAGTAACTAGATTCATTCACAAGAATGATTAGAAGGTTATTTTATGAGCTCAGATCTGGAACAAAATGAGCTGTGTATTTTTTTGATGAATTTTCATCAATCCACTAAAACGACTAATTATTCTTTTTTGCTTCAGGAATATTTCTCTTCTTGTAATAGCTACTAGCCATTAGAATCTGAATACTCACTCCCCTAGAGAATGCTAGAGAGAATCATATTTGCAAGTTATTACTCTGGCTTTCTTTTTCTACATTCCATTTAGAATATAACTCTTCTGTTATGACATTATGTTTAAAAAGTTATAATTAATTATAAGATAATTTATCTTGCATTTTCATCTCCTTGTTAGGGTTTTAGAGGCTCTCTAGTTCTTCGAAGAAATTTGGAAGCACATTTGTTTCATTAAGGACACATTTATTCACAAATTGTCTCTTATGATGGGTACTTATGCAGGCAGCTAATTTCATTAATTTTATCTTCAGACTTTCTGGCTTATATTTCAAAAGCTGGTATTTTAAGACATCTTCCCCAAGTTCCAGGAGGGCACACTATTTAGAACCAGTAGACTTCTTATGCACTGATAACAATTAGTAGGTGACCCACACCTACATTATAGGGAGACTGTTAATATGTTTGAGATAAACTTTGACTTTGCTCCTCTCTCTAGGAACAACATTTTGCTGTGGTGGTTCCTTTTGTAAGAACTTACCAAATGAGTGATCTGAATTCACTACATCTATTTCCCTGCTTATATTCATTCCTTAACACCTATAATACTACAATTGCTATCATAAAAGGCACTCATGGTATCCTAAGATCAAAATCAATGGGCACTTTGTATTCCCCATCTTGTTATAGTATTTGCAAATATTGACCGCATCCTGGTAACTCTTGCCTACTTTAGCTTTCATGACTCTACATTCTCTTATCTTTTTGATGGGTCTTTATTTGTCTCTTTTATTGTCTCTTTCATCTGCAAAGTGAAAGGGGTGGACTAAATGATGTCTGAGGTCACTTTCAGCCCTAAGTCTGTGCTCATGATGTAATAAGGATTTGTGAAATGACCAAAATCCTAGGATTTGTACTTCAGATGAATACACATTTCTTCTCATCCCTGAAAGTTATCTGGCCTGACCATGGGCATTGAGCCAGAAGATAGTCTTGAATTGGATGCGGGAGATTTTAAAGGGAGGTGAAGTTGACTGGAGAGAGACTCAACATAAAGAGCTGGGTCTCCAACAACTCAGCAGCAGCAGGAGCAGCAAGGACTTAACAGTAAAGAGCTCAAAAGAATCAACAAGTTAGGGGCAATAACTGAACGGAATAAACAAAAAGAGAAAAAGAACAGTGGTCTAAGATATGGACAGAGAAGAAAGAAGTCATGTGGAGGGAGGTGAGGTTAGCAGGACCTGAAAGCATCTTGGAAATGGGGCTGATTGAAATTCTGTATTGTACCCACCTCATTGAGGACTGAGAAAAGTCCCCCATGTCCCAGCATTAAATATCAACCAAAAAGGTCTGCCCTTTCTCAAGTTTTCTAGTCCCAGTACCTATCTAATAACAGGCACTTAATAAACTAGATTTACTTCTTTCACTTAATTGTTTCATAATTTTTTTCTCAAACATAAAAAGGCATGGGTTAGCTTGAGAGAGCCTTTTTTACTAAGTTATTAATGAGTTGCAATCTACAGTGGTGAAGAGAGTTTCCACTAGAGGAGTTCTTGTTGATGAAATCATTTGTTCTTATTGTGTTTGTAAAAGTCCTATTGTTACAGTGAAGTAGCAGAGTAATCAGTGGACAGCAACACGTTAGAGGGCACAATTTCCAAACCTTGCTTATTTTACATAAATGCTTCTCTAACACTTCTTTCATAATATGCCATGAAAACTTCTTTTAATTATACATATTTTAGCTATACCAAAAAACCCAATGTTACACTGGAAATCTCTGTTCAAATGAACATTTTTGTAATTTTTATATGATGTTTAAAGTTTAACTCAAAACATTGAAGGAAATTTGCTGAACTCAATTGTCCGTACATTTGTACTGGTCGTCCCTGATGTTTAGAATGTTTTCCCTACTCACCTCCAACTCTTAGAATCTCTGGCTTTCTTCAAGACTTAGCTCAAGTGGCAGCTAAGTTGTGCAGTCCTTAGAGTACTGGCCCTGGAGTCAGGATGACCTGAGTTCAATTGCAACCTCAGACACTTGACATTTAATACCTGTGTGACCTTGGGCAAGTCACATAACCCCAATTGCCTCACCCTCTCCAAAAAAAGACTTAGTTCAAGTACTATCTCCTACAAGAGACCTTTACAAGTCCCCTTAACTGCCTTCCCCTCTGAGATTACTTTGCATCTGCCCTGGAAGTATTTTCTCTTAATGTACATGTAATCTCCTCTATGAAAATGTAAGCTCCTTGAGGGCAGAGACTGTTTTTGCTTTTTCTATGGATTCCTAGGGTTTACTAGAGTAGCTGGCACATAATTAGTGCTTAATAAATGCTATGGACTGAATTTCCTCATATTCAAAAAGATGCATAGATTTGACTGCAGGGCCTTATGGGAAGGGAATGAGGGGCATCATTCCATAGATGTAGACTGACATTGTTTTCAAGGAAGTCACATCTTTAACTCCTGCTGCCTGCCTTTTATGCCTTCGTTCCTTTCCCTTAGAAGAAAGAGTCAAAGCAAAAACCAAATTCCTCCCATTTTTACACACATGAACTTATATTCATTTTCACTGCATAATGATGTTTCTGACCATTCAAAAAATACTCTTGCTAATTTTAATATTAATTCAACCTCACAATCACCAAGAAAAAGCACCCTGTGACTCCCTTCAAATGCTCTTTTTGCTATTCACCTAAAATGTTGCAGTCTTCCTCACAAATAAATAAATATCCCTTTAAAAAACTAAAGTATAACATGTAAACATTCATCAGTTCATTTAAAAAAATTATCCTCAAAAATATGCTATAAAATGGCCACTCAATTTCATTGTAAAATGTCAAGATCTAAAAATAAAAAAGGTCACTCACTTCCATTTACTTGACAGGGATATAATAATGCACACACCCTCCATTTCCTAGCAGCATTTTCTCCCCAAGCTTAAGATGGACTCTGCAATTTTCTCGTCAAAGCAGAAACCAGATATTTACAGCTAAATGGCAAAATAGCAAGGTGAGTGTCTCACCATTACAAGGGGAAAATCTATCCCCTTACCATTTCACAGCAGAGTTTTACATACATTATTCAGTAGAAATAGTATTAACTCTAGCAGTCGGCCAAAAAAGAAAATCAGTGTGTCGCAGAAAGACACCATTTTGGAAACAATCTGGTATGCACGGTTGGAAAAATGGTTAACAACTGGTTGTTTTCAAAATAACCAGGTGCGAATTGAATGCATAAAGACATAACCATTTGAACCCAAATTTTCATACTGTGGTAATAGTTGAAGGACTGCTGAATTTGTGGTTAAAAGTTTCCTCAGATTCTAGTTTAGGCCACATAACCTCTAGGGATCTTTATCCTAATTCCTACTCCCACTAATGCCATTGACTCAAGTCCTTATTAGTATACTTCTCCCTAAGGATATCGGTGGAGAAGTCATCATCCAGCCTTTAGTAGCTTTTAAAAATAGGGGGATATTTACTAAGGTGGTTCAATAAGAACTTGAAATACATAGAGTCCAGAGGAAAGTGGGCTCGACCTTAGAGAGTATGTGTGGCAAAACTCTTGGTTGCCACTAGTCTTTTAATACTTCTTTTTTTTCCCTTCTTATTTTTGGTATACTCAAGAAATTTCATCTCAAACATGGTGAATCTACATCCTGTTGATTCTTGGCAGTGTTTGTCCTGATGCAGACATGGCCTCCAGAAGATCTGAGGATGACATTTAGGATCCTGAGAGGAAGATGGTAAATCCAGCATCCTCTGGACTCTTTAGAACAGGAAGGTCCTTCTATGGTCAAAAGTGGGAGTAAGGAGAACAAGGCATAATCAAAGCCAAAGCCTCTCCTCTCCCTTCCCTAGGCAGCCACTTCTCAAAAATTTCAAACCAGAATTCTACACTTACTTCAATTTCTGGAATTAAATTTTTCAAATGTTTGACGTATTTATATAGGACCCAGAAGGTGTAATGAAAACCTCCAGTCCATCATAACAGACCTCTAATTGGTTACCATTTCATTGCATCCTATGGCTTTTAAAGACTTTTCCCATTTAGTCTTAAGGCCTGTGATTGATTAATTGAGATGCGCTCCCATCCAGTAAAGGTATAAAGAAAGTTTAAAATTGGGTTTCAAAAATATCCTTCTGTTAGGATCATAGCTTCAGAGATAGAAGAGATTGTAGAAGCCAACTAGTCCAACACCCCAATTTTACATATAAGGAAACTGAAGGTTGGAGAAGTTAAGTGATTTGCCTAAGGTCAAATAAGTTATACCAGCGGTGGGATTGGAACCCAAATGCTCTGACTGCAAAGTCAATGATTCTGTTTGATCAAAAAGGAGTATGATTACAGCAGTGAGTGAAAGGGTAGTCTTACAGTCAGGAAGATGTAATCAAATTATATCACTCTAATATAAAGTGGGACCCTGGACAAGTCACTTAATGTTTCAGTGTACCAGAAAATTCCCTGGGTCTATAAAGAAGGTACAGACCTACATCAGTAGGAGTTGCCCATAATAATTTTCATATATCTATATCTATATCTATATATATATATACATGTGTGTGTGTGTGTGTGTTTGTGTGTGTGTATATGTATGTATATGTATATATATATATATATATATATGTGTGTGTGTGTGTGTGTGTGTGTGTGTGTGTGTGTGTATCATGTTGGAAGAAAAACAAACAAAAAATCAGGCCAAAAGTATTTAGTCAATTTCTCAGATGATTAACATACATAAAATATCTGCCTTTTAAAGAAAGCATATTATTTCCTTGGAATATCAACATTTATTGAATTTACCTATTGCTTTTTACTTTTAATATTTTTGTCATTCTGAACTCAATAAAGAAAAATTTCCACATATAAAGGACAGAAAAGTTAGATTGTTCATGAAACTATGCATCTCATTTTATACATACATATGCATATTTAGGTATATATCAATTTCTACACATTAGCTTCAAGTTTTTCCGATCACTTGTGATTTCCTCTCTCATTGTGTTTTTGTCTATGAATTTTAAAAGGCAATTTATTGGCACTTTCTTCTCTGGGAGGGGGCACTGATATTACTAATACGCCATTTCTCTTTTTCCCCTGTCCTATTTTTTTCTTATAAAGAGAATAACATTAAATAAAACCTCCCTTCTAACAAATTAGTACAGTTAAGTGAAACAAATCAACACATTGGCTACAAACATTGGTTAGTTCAGAAATATAGGCCTCTTTCTACCTTACTTCATTACGTCTCTGACAAGAGGCAGTAAGCACGTTTCATCGCCCAAATTCAGTGTTAAATTCTATTTTGTGATTAGTATTCTTGGATATCTCTAAGAATTGACATTTATTAGTATTGATAATTAAAGTGAGACCATGATTAAATTACTCTTTTGGTTAAAGATATGTGAAGTGACTATGTATATATGTGTGGTAGAACTATACCTTAGATCTATGAGCTCTTGAAATTAACATTAGAATAATCTAATTTATTTGATTTATCCAAGAGAGAGAGAAGGAATGGAAACCATAGAGTGTATTAGGTATATGTAGCCTTAAGATAAAAATGCATTGATTTGAACAGCCATAATTTAATTCGAAGAAATCCTATAATATTTCTGAAATTTTAGTCTGAAACCACCACCAAATCACTTTCATTGACAAGGCAGAAATGTGATTTACCATGTTTTCTGTCAAGTTCACGATCAGGCTATTAACTACGGTAAAGAGAGAGGAATCTTTTTGGTTGACTCATGTGGAGCTGTCAAGAAAGTCCAACAAAGACTGCTATTTTCTTTAAACTTGTTTACTACTTGAAGTCTTTGAATAATGCCATAGGGAGTTTTCTTTTGTTACCCACAGTTCATCTTAGGAGGAAGCCTGCTTTAATTTGGATGACTGGTGTCAATGACAGACCAGGAAAGAAGTTTAAGTGGACAAGAATAGCTTTTGAACTTATATTTGAAAGGAAATATTTTACAGGGGTTCTAAGACTATTTGCTAAAGCATCAAGAGTTCCCTTTGGGGCATCCAAAATATGCTCCCCTGTAGTCTCCATTTGCTAAGTGTCAAAAAGCTAAGGGTTGCACTGATAGGGAAAGGTCCTATGTCATAATTATCAATTAATGATTTAATAATTCAAAAAGCATTTATTAACCCCTATGTAGGACATCACTGATTTGCATTAGAAACAGCAGGTTATGATTGAAAGAACATCGGACTTGGAGTCAAGTAATTTGGGTCAGAGTCTTGGCACTGATATTTCCAAGCTGTGTAAGCATGGGCAAGTCTCTTAGACTGCCTGGGCCTCAGTTTCCTCATCTATCACCTGGAGGCAATGATGCTTAAATTACCTTCCTCATAGGATAGGACTGTGGTGATGAAAAGTGCTTTGGAAAGTTCTTTTTCCATGTGAGTTATTACTATATCCTTAGGAAATCCTGGGGGTTCCTGGCATGTATATTTGGACTGGATGGAATCCAACCCACCTGCAAAAATCCATGCATATGTGGATTCTGTTTTTCCCTGACATAGTTTTATGGAGGGCTAAAATAGAGATGGGATAGAAGATAATTTGGGGGCTTTCCAAAGGTTGTAATTGTTCAAAAACAAGGTCCTGGCTGGCATGGGGCGGTGATATTCTTGTAGAATTATACTAGAGGCAGCTAGATGATTCAATGGATAGAAACTGGACCTGGAGTCAGGAAAACCTAAGTTCAAACTAAGCCTCAGATACTTACTAGCTGTGTGACCTTAGGCAAGTCACTTAACCTCTGTCTACCTCAGTTCCTCGATTTTAAAGTGGTAATAATAGCACGACCACCAGTACCCTAACGTAACTGTGAGGATCAAATAAGATAATGTTTATAAAGTGTTTAGCACAGTTCCTGGAACATAGTAAGAAATTAATAAGTGTTTTTCCTTTCTTATTTCCCCTAAAAGACTTTTTCTGATTCTGAAAAGCAAAAAAAAGTATAATTATTTTATAGCAATCAATGCATTTTAACTAGAAAACATTTGCCTTGTTTAAATAGAACTTTTGCATAATACAGTCAGCACTTATTGAGAGAGGGTTCTGTTTTGGACATGAGTTGTACTACATGGCAAATGAGGTCCTTCCCAACTTTCAGATTCTATAATTCCAATTTTTTTTCCTAGTTACTTCAGTCAACACTAACTCGACATTATTTTTTTTTATTCACTAATCCTCAAGTTTTTGATTGCTACAAGAGGAAATTGTCTTTTCTTAAGCAGGAGAGTGAGGAGTGAAATAGTCTATAGTGATCCAGTCAACATCTTAGAAACTCATGAAGAAAAGTCAGGTTTTTTTTCTTTTTTTTTTTCCAGGGCTCAACAACAGGCCTCCCATTTCTTCCAGGCTGTTCGCCCACTGCTTGGCAATCATCATTGCACTTAATTCTTCAAATGAGAAAATGTTCTTTCTAAGCCTTTGATATAAAAATTGAAAGCTAAGGAGGAAAATCTATTCTAAAAGTACAACTTAGAATCAAAATCATATTCATTGTAAATGTTTTCTTGGCAATTTACTTGTCATAAATGTCTATTGTACTGACAAACTCTGCAGGGAACCGTCTATGTTTATTCTGCATGCACTTACGAATTTGTAAAGAGGCACAATGACAATAAAGGTAGAAATATTATGACTCACAACTTTCCAGATTGTAAAATTTGTTTTGGTTCAAATGAAGCTTTTCAAGGTCTGAGCTAAATTCAAACTTCAGCAAATGAAGCATGTTATAATTTTTTTAAATACTTGGAGCATCGAATTGAATTGAAATTAAACAACTGCCCAAAGAATTTAAGATCAGTTGCAACTGTTACATATAATGAAATACTACCTTTCAAGGTGAGATAGTGTATAAAGAGGAAATTAGAAAAAAATAACATATTTGAGATAGAGAAATGCCTTTTAGAAAGAACAGATAACCAGACACAGACTGAAGTTTGAATAGGGGTGTGTGTGTGTGTGTGTGTGTAGGGAATAAGCAATGAAAACTATTGTGTAAAAATGCAAGGTATTACTGTCTGATTTAAATGTCATACATTTATTAATATTGCAACAATACTTAGATCACACAGATTGTGAATTATCTTATTATCTAAGCCTATTACATAAGCCAATCAGTGCTTGGATTTATGGTGCAGGAAGTAACCACTTGGGAGACTTATGATTACCAAAAAAATGAGCTTTATTAAAAAGATATATAGGAACAGAGGGAAACAAGGATATGTTCACTAGTGAGTGCAGTCAGTGCAGACTTGATCTGAACAATCATAAGAGCTGTGAAATTACCTTGGGTCCTAATTTCCTGATTCTAGTGTTTACAGTGAGACAGACCCATCAGTGAAGGGATGGAAGGCAGAAATCAAGACACACTTCTTCTCTGAATAAACATACCCTTTTTATGAATAAATCCAATGGCCTTTGAAACAGAAGCAGTTTTATACACCCTTACCCCCTGAAGAAGGCAGAAAAGTCAATGAGTCAGTCAGGAAATATTTTTAAGTGTTTATTATGTGCCAAGAACTGTCCTAATTGCTACAAAGAAAGGCAAAAACTCAGTCCCTTCCCTCAAGGAGATCACATTCTAAAGGGATCATATATAAAAACACGCCCATTTGTGTGTGTGTGTGTGTGTGTGTGTGTGTGTGTGTATGTGTGTGCATGTACGTGTGTATATATGTGTATGTGTGTGTGTGTGTGTGCCCATGCACCACATAAATAGAGGGGAGGAGAGACAGAGAGAGAAAGAGTAATTGAGATGTAATCTCAGATGGAAGGCACTGGAAGTGGGTGGTGAAGGGGTATTATGGAACTTCTGCAGAAGATGGGATTTGAGCTGAGTGTTCAACAGAAAGCCAGGGAAGCCAGCTGGTGGAGGAGAGGAAAGACAACATTCCAGGACTGGAAGACAGCCAAAGAAAAGTCACAAAGTGAAGAGATGGATTGTTGTGTATGATGGATAGCAAGAAGGCCAGTGTTGATGAATTAGAGTGATTCTTACTCTGGGTAGGATTGGTAAGTTTAGAAAGGACCAAGTTCCTGAGACCAATGTGGTAGGGACATTCTCAGAGAATAGAAAAAAGTCAATACCAGCCTGGCACCCAGGCTGGGGGCTTTGTCAGTGTTTTACAAAGTGATGTTCTCCTTGTGAAGCAGTGGCATAAAGAGGAGAAATGGGGGCAGCTAGGTGGTGCAGTGAGTAGAACACCAGCCCTGGAGTTAGGAGGACCTGAGTTCAAATCCAGCCTCAGGCACTTGACACACTTACTAGCTGTGTGACCTTGGGCAAATCACTTAACCCCAATTGCCCTCCCTTCTCCCCTCCAAAAAAAATAAATAAAATAAAATAAAGAGGAGAAATGCAACTAGAGAACAAAGACAGGAAAAAATAGCTTGGAGAGACCAAGTGTGCATATATATACATATATATATATATTTATATACATATATACATATATATTTATATTTATACACATGTATATATGTGTGTGTGTATATATGTATATATATGTGTGTGTATATATATGTATATATATGTGTGTGTATATATGTGTATATATATATATATATATATATACTGAACAAATTCATGCTAGAGGAGATATTGTGAGAGTATTGAAGGATTGACATGCATGATCTTTGCATATCTGAAGGAGAGGAAAATAGAAAAGCCATGGAAAAAATCTCACATATTTTTAATATTGAAAAAGGTGACCAAGATTACAACAATATTACTGAATTATATGCCTCTTCTCTCATCTATATAAAATCTTTATAAGTCATTTACATGCAAATCAAGAACCTTGCTTGAACAATTCCTTCTTACCAGGAGGTACTCTGTGAGGGTATTAGTAGGGAATAGTCAGGCTTTTGCAATTAATATTCAACAATGGGTCATATCTTTACCATTTCACAATTAACTCAAAAAAGCAGAGAATAAAAGATTCCACTGTGTTTACTGTTTGCTGATTACAAATTTAGTTTTAAAAGCATTCAATTCAATAGAATAAAATATTTAATTATATGCCCTTGTACAAGAAAGTGTTTCCCATCTATCTTCTTTGGAAAATATAACAATAGCAATAACCCTGTGCAATGATTCTTAATCAATCAGTAAATAAACATTTATTAAGACTTTAGGATGTGCCAGGCACAGCTACTAAGCACATGCTAACCACTAGAGATCCAAATACAAGCAATAAGAAAAACATTCCATGCCCTCAAGGAGTTTATATTCTAATGGTGAAAGACAACATATAGTATGGAGCTGAAAAGGGTTAGGGAGACAGAAAGATGAAGGAGAAGAGGGGAGAGAAATGTTTATGGCAGAGAGTTAGGAGTGCAGCCTAGAGAGGAATGTAGAAATGGCTAGCCTGGTGCGCTGATAATAAATATCAGGCAAAGAATAAAATAAGAATTATATAGGCTCTCCAAAGGCATTTGTCCCTTTGTTGGAAGAGATCCAATACAGACTTCAGGTTGAGGAAGGATTCTCTGTAGATGATGAGGTCCTTCCAGTGCTCCCTTTTTATGGATAACATTTTGCTGATTGCATTATCCACAGAACCCTGCAGAGATTCCAGGAAGAGATATGTAATCACTTAAATGAATTCAATCTGTCCATCCATACAGGAAAAATCAAATGGATGAAAAGTATGTACTAAATGGTAAATATTCAGAAGAGAGGAATGTAGAGACTCAGAAGAGTAAACATTCAGATCAGTAAACATTCAGAGCAAAAGAATGTCTACTATTCATTCATTTGGATACACATCCTATAGATTTCATTAACCTGGTATGTATATGTAGAACAGATGGCATAGATATAAAGTGATATGTGTCCAGGAGAGAGATAGCTAGGTGGAACAGAGGATAAAGTATTTTCAGAAAGACATGACTTCAAATCTAGACTTGGACACATTCTAGATGTTTGACCCCAGGCAAGTCACTTAACCTCTGTCTGTTTCATTTCACTGAACAGTAACATAGAGATAATAACAGCTACCTCTGGATTAAATAAGATGTTTGTAAATCACTTAGCACAGTTTTTGGCACATAGCAGGCACTTAATAAATCCTTGTTCCCTCCTCCCACCACTGAATTGGAGGGAAGCCCCAAACTGATGATGAGATTGTCAATCTATCTGAATACTGTCGCATTGAATGACCAATTTGCCTCATTTGTTCACATTTCAATTGGTTCTTTTGGTGTTTACGAAGGACCAGGATCAGAATCTGTCTCCTGAGGATCTGAAGTCCGAGGATAAGATTCATAGTTACTATACATAAACAGATCCAAAGGAACCTAGATCAGGCATCTAAAAGTAAAGCTTGCTTTGGTAGCAAGCATTGAACTTAGGAGCTCTGAAGTAGTCTTATGCCACCCAATGGAATTAATTTTATCATGGCTTCAGATTCCAGTTGTTTATAAGTAATTTGCTTTCATTTTCTGACTATCTTATTGGTCAAGCAGGAACAAAAGACTGTTATTAAGACTACTGTCTTCATAGCAACAGGGACTACATCTGTAGGTTTTTTGGAAGGGTATATGGAACTTCCAGAGGAGGAATATCCCTCTGCTGATTTCGTTAAGCATCTTCTTTGCAACTTGGAAACTTAGAGTTGTCTATAACATTGAGAGATTAAGTGACTTCCCCAGGATCTCACATTTAATATTTACAAGAAGAGGAATTTTATGCCAGCTTCCTATCTTCTATTCAACAGTCTCCTTTTGTCTCAGGTATTTAGTATAAATGACTAAAATGTTTGAGGATGCTAAAATGTCAGACTTTTGGAACTAAATTTAAGTGCCCAGGAAATTTACTAGAACTCAGTCAATCAAAAACTAAGTATTTATTGAGTCCCTCATTTGTGCTTTACTAAATGCCAAGAATACATAGTCCAAAGTGAAACAGTTCATGCCCTTAAGTAGGAAATCACTAATAGTAAGACTGATGGAAATCAAAGCAACTGTGTACTTTCACTATATATCCAAGAAATTAGCAAAGATGGGGGTGGGGAACCTGTGACCTTGAGGCCATGTGTGGCCCTCTAGGTCTTCAAGTGTGGCCTTTTGACTGAATCCAAATCAAATGGCCACACTTGAGGATTTAGAGGGCCACATGTGGCCTTAAAGCTGCAAGTTACCCACTCCTATATAGGAATAATCAGTGTTGGAAGTGTGATGGAAAAACAGGCACACTAATACATTATTGGTGAAACTGAATTTGACCAACCATTCTTGAATGCAATTTAGAATTATGCAAAATGAATGACAAACTATGTATATGTATATATGTATTTATATATGTGTGTGTGTATATATATATACACTGTTTGACGCAGAGATTCCAATGCTAGTCATATGTTCAAAAGAGATCAATGACCAAAAAATACCCTATATGCAAAATATTCATAATAACACTTTTTAAAGTAACAAAAACATTGGAAAAACATAGATGTCCATCAATTGGGCAATGGCTAAACAAATGGTGGTACCTGAATGTAATGGACTGATTCTGCGATATAAAAAATGACGAATATGATGAATATAGAGAAGCAGAGGAAGATAAATATAAACATAAAAATGTGAGATGTTTATATGTACAATTCAAACTGGTTATCTCATGGGCATCTTAAACTCAACTTGTCCAAAACTGAATTCATTGTCTTTCTTCTCAAACTCTCCCCTCATCCTAAGTGCCCTGTTACTATTAAGGGCACCACTACTCTAGCAGACACACAGTCTAGTAGCAAAGGGGTCATCTTCAACTCCTCATTCTCTCAAACACCATATTGAATCAGGTGCCATGTCCTATAATTTCTATCTTCATAACATCTGTCATCTATGTCCCCTTCTCCTCTGACATTGCTACCACCCTGGTGTAGAGACTCATTAGCTGTCAAAATTGTCTTCCCAGGTCTGACCAGATCACTTTCCTACTCAATAAATACAAATGGCTTTCTATTGCCTCTAGACAAAGCTTTGTTTGGCATTCAATGCCCTTTATAACCTGACACCTCCCCACATTATTCCCAACCACATACCCAGTGATCCAGTGACACTGTTCTTCTTGTTCTTCACTCTAGACATTTCATGTCCTGACTGAGCATTTTCATTGGCTGTTCCTTCTGCCTAGAATACTATTCTTCTTCATCTCTTCATCCTACCTTCCCTGGCTTCCTTTAAGTCTTTAGACTTTAGAAGAAAGACCTTTTGCAAGAAGTCATTCCTGATCCCCCTTAATTCTAGTGCCTCCCCTCTGTGATTATCTCAAATTTATCTCTCTCTCTCTCTCTCTCTCTCTCTCTCTCTCTCTCTCTCTCTCTCTCTCTCTCTCTCTTATTTGTACATTGTTATTGGTATGTGGTCTCTCCCACTCAACTGTGAGCTCCTTGAGAGTAAGCATATTTTTTTTAGCTTTTTTTGGTTTCCTCTGGTGCTTAGCACAGTGTCTCTCACATAACACACAGTAAATAAATGCTAGTTGACTACTTCAAAGAGTATTTTCCTTTTTTCTTTTTTGAGAAAAGCCAGCATAAAGCATTTTATTGCAATACTAAAACTTGAAACTCATATGTGGTGGAGGGAGAGTGGGTGATGGCAGTTTCTCTTGCCAAATTACTACACAGGACAGAAAAAGGGGTCGGAGTGGAAGGTTGGGATGAAGGGAGGGGTATCAGCAATAGAGGAGCTAAGCATCAAAGCAGGAGATGTTGAAGCTGTGATAACCAGCATCAGTTTTCTTTTTTAGTTTTTTAGGTTTTGTTTTGGGCTTTTTTTGTTTTTGGTAGAAAACATATGAGGATTTCTTGTGAGGATGACTGGACTTTCATTGTGTTTAAAATTTCTACAAAGAGCGCTTTCAATTTAACAATCAATTCAAGTTCTTGGAATTTGGGTAGTTGTGGAGCTTTGATGGCTCCTAGAGATATAAAAGGCCCTCCAAATCCATTTAGAAGACTAAAAGATTGGGGTGGGGAATCAGATATCAACAAAGTAGATTCATATTGACTGGAGTTGTCCTGTAGATAAGTAGCATGTGCAACACTGCCTCAAAAATATCTGCTTTCAAAAGGCAAAGGTTATGAGTTTAAGAGGAAAGGAGGGTTGGGTGGTTAAGGCAGCTTCTCCTTCCTCACCTTCATTTTGGACAGGTTAACTGATGTACTCCAAGGAAATCATTCAACATGGAGAATATGTTAGCCAGCCCTCAGTAGCTCCTTGATCCCTATGACTTTATAAAAACAGCAGCAATCATCACCATCATCCAAAATAAAAGGGACAAATATCTTGTCTGTCCAAACAATTCCTATTTCAGGGTTGGGGTGTAGAATGTTATCAGCAAAGACTAGTACCTCTGAGGCGAGGGCTGACAAGCCCTTTTAAGGGCTTCTTTCCACCTTTGGTGTCCACCTGACCCATCTAACTCTCACCCGTGGCTTCAAGAAGCTATAGGATGTGCAGTGGCCACACCCAGGTAAACAGTTTCAGCAAACTGGCTAAATCAGCTTGAAGGTAACCAAGGGATCTCAAAACTGTCAGTGAGTTGGGGGGGTGTCTACCCCAAGCATGTGAAGACTTCCCCTGGTGGAATAGGCAGATGAGAACAATTTGTTCCAAGGGTCATGAAGGCAACTGAAGCAAGTACTATGGAGTGCTCAGAGCTTGGTTAGACATTTAAAATGCCAAGGTCATCCACTGCATCTTAAGTTATCACCAGTTGTCTTGACTCTTTCCTGTCACTGGACAGTGACAACTCTGGAAGAGTGAGGCTGATGACTTCGTGCAACTGCCTCACTTAAATCTGTGTACAAATCAAAATTCATAACCCATACCACTTTACCGTTTTTACCTGTCTCAAAGTCCTGTGGCAATAGGCAAGCAAGGTGTGGATACACTGGGAGCTATAGTCACAACCCTGCCTACAGGCGGCCCAAACTATAGGGTCATCTTTTCACTGGGAGCACAGTGGGATTTGGCAGCCCTCTGGGGGTCTGAGCAGCCTTTTAAGGTAACCACTGTTCACCTAGAAAAAGTGCCCTAAAAATTGTCTGCTTTACTCAACCATGGCCTGATTACTGAGGCAGGTAGGGAAGGCTACCCTGTGGTCAAAACACAAAAAAAGTACAAAAACTTCTACAAGGATGATTCCACTCACCATACACACTTATAGATAATTAAAATTCCAATAGACCTGAAAGACAAAGAGCTCTTGTTATAAGAGAACTCAGCAGGTATCTCATCTAAAGAGCAGCTCTGAATGAAACAAGGCTTACTGACTTCAGAACTGGATAAATGTTTTCTGGCATGGCTTCAGTGAAGGAGAGTGCTTTGAAACTGGTATAGGTTTTGCAATCAAAACTAATTTAGTCAACAAGCTAGTATGTTTACCAAAAGGAGTGAATGACAGCCGCATGACAATGAGATTGTCACCTGCAGGAAAATACCATACCACCGTCATCAGGTACCCATGCTCCCACCCTGACAAACTCTAATGGAGATCGAAGAAAAAATTTATGAAGACCTGGATACCCTTATCATCAAGGTGCCAAAAGTGGACAAGCTTATAATTCTGGGTGACTTTAATGCTACAGTAGGCTCAGACCACCAGACATGCCATGGAGTCCTTGGGAGGAATGGAATTGGAAACAGCAACAGCAATGGTCACTTAATACTGAAGATTTTGAAGATTTGTGCATCTCATGACCTTCTCATCACCAACACTGTCTTCTATTTACCTAAAAGCAATAAAACTTCATGGATACACTCTCGCAGCAAACCGGCATTTAATAGACTGTGATTATAAGAAGAGACAGACAGGATGTGGGAGTGACAAAGGCAGTGTGTGGTGCAGAGTGCTGGACTGATTGTAGACTTAGTCTCTCCAAGCTAAATATTCAAATTCAACAAAAGCGGTGGGCCGAAGGCAAATGACTACCAGAAGAATTAACATCAACAGATTAGAGCACTTCTCTGGGCAAGACCAGTTTGTTGCTAACTTGGAGGGAAAGTTGAGCCAACCTATGTTTGGCAAGAGTGAAGCAGAAAAGGAGTGGGCTAGCTTCCAGAGTTTTGGATTTGGTGTTCTGCACTGCATTCACTCATCTGGGTCAGAATACTCACAGACATCAAGACTGGTTTGATGAAAATGATGAAGAAATTCAGAAGCTTGCTAAATGAAAAACAAGAACCCCAGAGGGTTTACCAGTAGGATAGTTCATCCATCTCTAAGAAGGCAACATTTAACTTCATCAAAAGTGAAGTATAAGTGAAACTTAGAGAGATATAGGATTCATGGTTCAGTGAGAAGGCCAATGAAACTCAATTTCATGCTGATAGTGACAATCCAAAGCACTTTTATGATGCTGTGAGGGCTATTTATGGGCCGAAGACCTATGGTACATCTCAACTACTCAGTGCTGATGGAGCCACATTGATTAGTGATAAGGACACAATCCTGGAGAGATGGACTGAACACTTCCATAGTGTTCTCAAAAGACCATCAATCAATCAATCAATGCTGAAGTCATTGACTGTTTACCTCAAATTGAAGTCAATCTCTCTTTAGACAAACTTCCAACTGAAGAAGAGAATTTGCATGTAATTAGGCTCCTCTCCTATGGCAAATACCTAGTGCTGATTCTATTCCAGCTGAGATTTATAAAGTGAGAAGTCCATCTCTCATACAAAAAGCTGACCCAAATTTTCCAGGTTACATGGCAAGTTGGTTATCCTTTAGGAGTTGTCCATCTCTATGAAGGTAAAGGAAATAGATGTGTCCTGTGACAATCACAAGAAGGGGGAGGTGTCTCTCTTAGTTATGCTGGTAAGATTCTTGCTAGAATCCTTTTTAACAGGCTGATACTTCATCTAGAAGATGTTCATCTACCTGAGAGCCATTGTGGCTTCAGAAAGGGCCAAGGAACAGTTGATATGCTGTTTGCTGCCCAACAACTCCAGGAGAAATGCCAGGAGCAGAACAGAGGTCTGTTTGTAAATCTGACCAATGCCTTTGATTCTGTCAGTTTTGAGGGCTTATGGAAAATTATGTCAAAATTTGGTTGCCCAGAGAAGTTCATCAGTATTGTATGTCAATTTCATGCTTGCCTGGATTCTGGATAATGGACAATTCTCTCCAGCTTTCCTTCCCCATCACCAGTGGAGTGAAACATGGCTGTGTGTTTGCTCCCATGCCTTTTAGCATGATGTTTTCAGCCATGTTGTCATATACCTTAAATGAGCGTGAAGATAGCATTAAGGTCAGCTACTGCACTAATAAGAAATTACTCAACTTGAAAAGGTTACGAGCCAAGACTAAAGTGGAGGGACTGTTGCTGCATTTGATTGTTTGCAGATGATTGTGCACTTAATATAGCCTCTGAAGCTGAGAAGAAATAAAGTATGGATTGGATTATCTGCTGCTTGTGCTAATTTTGGCCTAACAATTAACACCAGAACACAGGGGCTCCATCAGCCAGCACCACACTGGGCATACGTGAAACTACCTGTTACAGCAAATGGAGAAGTTTTGAACACTATGGATAAGCTCATTTAATTTGGCAGTAATCTTTCCAGGGATATGCTCATCAATAATGAAGTTGAAGCATGCATTACCAGGGCCAGCTCAGTATTTGGGAGGCTCTGAAGGAAAGTATGGGAGAGAAAAGGTATTAGACTACTTACCAAACTGAAGGTCTGCAGAACCATTGTGTTGACCTTATTGTTGTATGCCTGCGTAACCTGGACAATCTATAAGTGTCATGCTAGAAAACTGAACCACTTCCATTTGAATTGTCTTAGGCAGATTGTGCAGATTACCTGGCAGGATAAGATACCAGACATTGATGTCCTTTCTCAAACTAATTTGCCAGTAATTTAAACTCTACTAGAGTGCACAACTTAGATGGGCTGGTTCATTGTTCAGACGCCAAATGTACACGTGTAAAAGACTATTTTACAGAGATCTCACACAAGGCAAGCACTCACATAGTGGTCAGAAAAATCAACTCTCAAGGTCCCTCTTAAGAATTTGGAATTGATTGCATGATGTGGGAGGCACTGGCACAGGACTGTCCCATATGTTGTGTCTCCATCAGAGAAGGGGTTGTGACCTATGATCAAAACAGAATTGGAATAGCTCAAAAGAATTTCAAGATGTGCAAATTGAAAGAATCCACCCCAAATGTTCACATGGACTATTTGTGCCCCACCTGTAGAACAGCATTCTGAGTTTGTATTAGTCTGATCAGCCAGTCAGACACATTATAACTTAACTCTAACATAATGATGTCATTTTGGTCCTCTTCCAGAGCTAAGGACAACAACAATACTAGAGTTAACCCATCTGGGTGCTGTTAATTCTTTTTTTTTAATATTTAATTTATTTAATATATTTAGTTCTCAGCACTTATTTTCACAGGAGTTTGAATTACAGATTTTCTCCCCATTTCTACCCTCCCGCCCACTCCAAGATGGCGTGTATTCTGGTTGCCCCGCTCCCAGGTCAGCCCTCTCATCTGTCACCCCACTCCCCTCCCATCCCCCTTTCCCTTCTTCTCTTGCAGGGCAAGATCAATTTGTACACCCCATTGCCTGTGTATCTTATTTCCTAGTTGCATGCAAAAACTTTTTTTGTTGTTTTTGAACATCTGTTTTCAAAACTTTGAGTTCCAAATTCTCTCCCCTCTTCCCTCCCTGCCTACCCTTCCTAAGAAGGCAAGCAATTCAACATAGGACACATGTGTATCATTATGTAAAACCCTTCCACAATACTCATGTTGTGAAACATTAACTATGTTTTGCTCCTTCCTAACCTATGCCCCTTTATTGAGCTTTCTCCCTTGACCCTGTCCCTTTTCGAAAGTGTTTGTTTTTACCTCCTCCCCCTGTCTGCCCTCCCTTCTATCGTCCTGCCTTTTTATCTTCTTTCTCCTTCTCTCCTGTGGGGTAAGATACCCAATTGAGTGTGTATGGTATTCCCTCCTCAGGTCAAATCCGATGAGAGCAAGATTTACTCATTCCTCCTCAGCTGCCCCCTCTTCCCTTCCTAGAGAACTGCTTTTTCTTGCCACTTTTATGCGAGATAATTTACCCCATTCTATGTCTCCCTTTCTCCCTCTCTCAATATATTCCTCTCTTATCCTTAAATTTGAATTTTTTTTTTAGATATCATCCCTTCATATTCAACTCACCCTGTGCCCTCTGTCTATATGTGTGTGTGTATACACACACACACACACACACACACACACATACATATATATATACACCTACATATATACATACATAGACACACACATATGTATATATCTGCATACACACACACACATACACATATATTCCTTTCAGCTACTATGATACTGAGGTCTCATGAATCATATACATCATCTTTCCATGTAGGAATGTAAACAAAACAGTTCAACTTTAGTAAGTCCCTTGCAATTTCTGTTTCTTGATTACCTTTTCATGCTTCTCTTGATTCTTGTGTTTGAAAGTCAAATTTTCTATTCAGCTCTGGTCTTTTCACTGAGAAAGCTTGAACGTCCTGTATTTTATTGAAAGTCCATATTTTGCCTTGGAGCATGATACTCAGTTTTGCTGGGTAGGTGATTCTTGGCTTTAATCCTAGCTCCATTGAACTCCAGGATATCGTATTCCAAGCCCTTCAGTCCCTTAATGTGGAAGCTGCTAGATCCTGTATTATTCTGATTGTTTTTCCACAATACTCAAATTGTTTCTTTCTGGCTGCTTGAAGTATTTTCTCCTTGACCTGGGAGCTCTGGAATTTGATGACAATATTCCTAAGAGTTTTCTTTTTGGGATCTATTTGAGGAGGCGATCGGTGAATTCTTTCAATTTCTGTTTTACCCTCTGGCTCTAGAATGTCAGGGAATTCTCCTTGATAATTTCTTGAAAGATGATATCTAGGCTCTTCTTTTTGATCATGGCTTTCAGGGAGTCCAATAATTTTTAAATTCTCTCTCCTGGATCTGTTTTCCAAGTCAGTGGTTTTTCCAATGAGATATTTCACATTGTCTTCCACTTTTTCATTCCTTTGGTTGTATTTTATATCTTGATTTCTCATAATTCACTAGCTTCCACTTGTTCCAATCTAATTTTTAAGGTAGTATTTTCTTCAGTGGTCTTTTGGACCTCCTTTTCCATTTGGCTAATTCTACCTTTCAAGGCATTCTTCTCCTCATTGGCTTTTTGGAGCTCTTTTGCCATTTGAGTTAGTCTATTTTTTAAGGTATTGTTTCTTCAATATTTTTTTCAGTATTTTTGGGGGGTCTCCTTTAGCAAGTCATTGACTTGTTTTTCATGGTTTTCTCACATCATTCTCATTTCTCTTCCCAATTTTTCCTCTACTTCTCTAACTTGCTTTTCCAAATCCTTTTTGAGCTCTTCCATGGCCTGAGACCAGTTCATGTTTTTCTTGGCAGCTTTTCTTGTAGGCTCTTTGACTTTGTTGACCTCTTCTGGCTGTATGTTTTTGTCCTCTTTGTCACCAAAGAAAGATTCCAAAGTCTGAGACTGAATCTGGGTCCGTTTTCGCTGCCTGGCCATGTTCCCAGCCAACTTACTTGACCCTTGAGCTTTTTGTTGGGGTATGACTGCTTGTAGAGCAAAGAGTACTTTGTTCCAAGCTTGAGGGGATGCCCTGTTGATTTCAGAGCTATTTCTATACAGCCAGCTGTGCCACACCAACACTCCTCCTTCCTCAAAAACCGCCAACCTGGACCTGATGCAAATCTTAAGCAGGCTCTGCACTCCTGCTCTGATCTGCCACTCAATTCCTCCCACTGGGTGGGCCTGGGGCCAGAAGCAACTCCAGCTGTAGTTCTTTAGCTGCACCACCCCCGCTGCCCCTGGGGTGGTGGCCAAACCATGAACTCTGTCCCCCGAAGCTTTTCCCACTAACCCTCTCTGTTTTCTTTGGTGTTTGTTGGTTGAGAAGTCTGGTAACTGCCACAGTTCACTGATTCAGGGCACTAGGGCCTGTTCCGCCCTGCTGCTGGTCTGGTTGGTCCCGCCGCTGCCCATGCTGGGCTCTGTTCTGCTCCACTCCCAGCTCTGTGGGCAATAGACCTCATCCAGTGACCATTCAGGCTGTCCTGGGCTGGATCCCTGCTTCCCTCTGCTATTTTGTGGGTTCTGCAGTTCTAGAATTTGTTCAGAGCGATTTTTATAGGTTTTTGGAGGGACCTGGCAGGAAGCTCACACAAGTCCCTGCTTTCCAGCTGCCATCTTGGCTCTGCCCCTCAACTTTATCTGTGCTGTTAATTCTTGATCATAAACTTAATCTTAAATCTATATCCAAAAGATTTTGATTAAAATGTAGTTCTCAAAAAACAAAAAATGAATGACTTAACAAGTTAAGGTTTACAGTATTTAGTTAAGAGATAACACATGTACGAAGAGGAAGAGTTGGAAGCAAAGCCAAATGATACCATAGTCCATTGGGGTATATATTTAAACAATGAATGTAGTGGGAATATCGGGGGAAAGCTCCATAAAAATTTACATGCATTCTTCTTGAAGCCAAGACTCCGGACTCCTCCATGTCTCCAATTCATTAAATAGGGAGGTAAGGAAAGAAATCTTTCCTGGCATTCCAATTTTAAGAGTTCCCTATCAAAGATGAGAGTAGCATTTGGTGGAATGATGCCTGGGTGGCTCTTGCAACCATAGGTATAATATGGAGAGAGGGTCATTTTCGCTCTCTAGTCTACACTCATCTGGGCTACTCTTTCTTCCCAGCCTCTGATCACCTCCTGCTTGCCCATCACAATCTTGATAGGCTTATTTCTGTCATGGGAGGAATCAAACTTTTCATCCCTGTAATGCACTAGGTCTGGACGCGCTGGAGAAAGGTGCGCCGTCTTTGGCGGAGATGGTTTGCACCTGCACTCACTTTCCGCCCGACCTTGGGCAGGTCATGCGGTTATTGCTCCGGGGCTCATGAACTAGGTGAGACAAGGAGGGATCCCTGCAGGTCTAACGGCAGACACTGCTCCCAACTAGCGGGGGAAACACTGGCTCGTGCAGCAGCCCAGCTAGTTTTTAGCCACTGATGTCCCCCGCCTCCTCCCCACCCCACCTCTGTGACACACAGAGCCCGTCCACGCCCCACCCCTGCTCTGCACCCACCGGGGCACACAGGCACTCGAGCTCTCGTCCCAGCCCCAAAGAAATAGTTTTTCCTAAAGATTTTTTGCAGATGTTTGGGCAAAGACAAACGTGAGGCGGGACAAGAATATAAATGAGGACAAATTTATCTTGAAGCTATTCTCTTCCTGTCTATAGCACAAAGAATCTCGAGATCTTTCAGAAGAGGCAAAAACAAGTACCCAAAGTTTCTCTTTGAGATGGGACTCCTATAGCATCCTTTTGTTGGCCCTAAATTGTATAGATAATATCAGACTTAGGAAGATGCCTCACATCATCTCCATTAGATTGTGTGGTCCTTGAGGACAGGGACTGTCTGTCTTTCTTCTCTTTGTATCCCAGCACTCAGCACAGTGCCTGGCACATAGTAGAATCTTAATAAATGCTTAATGTGCAACTGACTGGTACTAGGCTGTGCAATGTACATAATTTCAAAGAACCTATATTAAATTTCCATATGTCAAAGCTGTGAAATTATGACAATGAATCTGTCATATAAACCATGTGTAAATCCATTTCATTTTTATCAAAACAATCAAGAAATAGGTTATCACTTTTGCTCCACCTACAAAATCAAAAGGAATTTGGTAGCAAATACTATTCTACTTACATTTCCCACTGTTATGAAACTAGAGAAGAAACAGAATCAGGTGGTCTTGCTGTGATATTGTCAGGAAAACAACGAGCAATTATCATCTCTCTCCAGTCAGTTTCCGTGAAATAATAACTGCTCATTACACTCTACAAATAATATGGTGATTTTAACCAATAAAGGGGGAAGCTGGGTTAGGAAACTTTATTAGTCTAAACCAGGGGTGGGGAACCTGTGGCCTCAAAGCCACATTTGGCCCTCTAGGTCCTCAGGTGGGGCCTTTTGACTGAATCCAAACTTCACAGAACAAATACTTTAAATAAAAACACCCTCAGTCAAAAGGCTGCAAACAAGAACCTAGAAGGCCACAGGTGGCTCGAGGCTGCAGGTTCCTCAACCCTGCTCTAACTTGGCTTTTTTGCCAACTCTCCTTCTCTATTTGGAGATACAACCACCCGTCTCCCTCAACACATTTGGACTTGACTTTAGGCAATTGTTTTATTTTCTTAATTTATAAGTGTAATAATATTCTCTCTCTGCAGATTTGTTTAGAATAAAAAACAATGCTTGCAACTGGTTTCTAGACAAGGTTTCTATTTATTCCGGTTTCTAATTAAGGGGCATAAAGTAAGGGGAGTGGAAGAACGTGTATAGAGCCCCATACCTTAAATACATAGAAACTATCGGCTCCCCTTGTATCATGCTTTTCAAGGAATCTGTGTTTCTAAAACTTTATTCCCACAATGAAGGGAATACTGCTTGGTCCTACTGCAATCTCTTAATTATCTCCCTTCCATACTTCATCTCATAACAGCATATGGTACACAACATTCCCTGACAAATGACTCATGGTCTATGTCAGATATCATCAATCAACCTTTAAATTGCTCAACATGAATGAAAGGACTGCTTTTGGAATAAACTCTGCATTATTCAGGTTGTTTTTTTAAAGGTCCAGGTTATCTTATTCTCTTACTCAAAAATATAAATAATTTTTCCAGTTAGAAAAAAAGCCTTTCCATTTTAAAATAGGTGATGTTAGCATCTGAGGATGTATTATAACTGTACAAAAAAAAGATACTTTCCTTCTTGAGATGTCAGCTGACTATCCCTCCTCTAATAACACATTCTAGCAGTTTTTAAGTAATAACAGAAAAGCTTATATGATTCTCAAGCTTATTCTCTTCCTTTTTCAAAACTAGAACATTTGTTCTTTGCTTTTAAGTCCATTCATACATGAAGCATACAAAGAGATGAAATCAGAAATGTACCTTTCCCCAAATTTCAATGCTCAGATGACATGCAGACAGCTCAAAGCTCCAAAACAAGGTGCTGGAGGACCCTGCTGGATCCTCCTTGCTCCCAGCTGCCACCTGAGTTTTTCCCCAAGACAGAGTGCAGAAGCAAAGAATGGAAATGAAAAAAGAGAAAGTTGGGTCTTTCACCTCCAATGTGGAGAGAAAAGAATATCCTCCCCTCCCCCCCCAATTACATGAGAGCTACTTTCAAGGGTGTTGTTTTGGAGAAACAAGATAGAGGTCCACAGCATATTTATACAAGAAAACAAGCACTCACAATCTGAACAGCATGAAAGCCCACCTCTATTTTACCTTTGTCTATATATCATTGGTAGATGCACCACATAAATGCCAAAAGTCATATGTCCTTCATTACTAGCTTCCTAACACTCCTGAAAAGGGGACCATTCTGGCTTTAAAGGTCAATTACTTTATGAAGTGTTACCCACTAGCACCTTCTGCAGGTAAAAGTACCTTCTCTTTGGAGGTAAAGGTACTTTCTTTTCACACTTCAATGTTAGATCTGATTCTATGTGTGTAACAAAAGCCTAGCTATGATCAGAGGGAAATTGCTTATTTCACACAGAAATGGGGTTGAGAACTATATTAGATGATAAATTTTATTCCTTTCCTAGTTCTACATCCCTTAACTTTTCTCCACCCTAATCATATTCTCAAAGTACCCCCATTTTCCCAATACTTTCTCTGGGTGGCCCACAAAGCAGCTGGCAGGTACACAGGTATCAATCAGTCAAACCTATTTAGTGTGTAGATTGTCAGCAATATGCAAATATTTACTATTTTCCTTTTAACTATTCTTATTGTACTTTTTTAAACTAAACATATTATGAAGACAAGATACAAAAGAAGATATCTAAGAAACATTTGAGTTAAAAGGAAAGTGAATGATGCTTAATCAAAGGATAGTCTGTGTGTGCCATAGGTTTTCAAGAAAAAACGAAGATCAAAATGTCTTAATTCCCTGGATCAAATTTATTCTAGTGAATTCTAGTGAACATGGACAAGAGTCACAGAGGATGAATAACCCACATCAGTGAGATGCTAGATCCCAAACTTAATTGAGTATTTTAGTATTCTGTTATAGTTAAGAATATCCATTTTTCAATTTTAGTCTACAACTATCCTCAAAATGTAAATTGCAATATTTCCAAAGACTTTTCACTTTGCTCATGGCTGATGACTCAGAGATTGAAAACATCTTAAGAATGTAAACATGCAAAGTAGTTCAAAATTTACATGTATAATTTATTTAAATGACAATTGCACAAGGATTCACAGAAACCCTTTCATGAGTTTTACAAAAGCCCTCAGGTTTGTTGCATTTATAACAAGCTGTCTATGGGTTATCTTCACACAGTCCACTTAGGTGAAAATGAATTCAGATTAATAGGTGAATGATATCGTAATGCATAAATAGAAATATTGCTTGAACTGAAAATGTCAGTAGTATTTAAAGCTTTTTATTCAATGTCCTCATCCTATCTAGAAAAGAAGCTATCACAGATCTCGTATCCATTATCAAATGTTTTTTGTTTGTTGGTTTTGCTGTGTGATACCAGTTTGAGAAGGATACTATCCTACCCTAACATAGTCAATGCCCAACTCATCTCTTAACAAATTGCCAAAAGTCAGGGTAGCCTTTCAAAGTCTTATTTTGTACTTTACTGGATGAAGCCATAGGGGACCTTAACAAATACCTAGTGCCGGGGACGGAGCCAAGATGGCAGCTGGAAAGCAGGGACCAGCATGACCTCCCTGCCGAGTCCCTCCAAAAACCTATAAAAAATGGTTCTGAACCAATTCTACAACTGCAGAACCCAAAAAACAGCAGAGGGAAGCAGTGCTCCAGCCCAGGACAGCCTGGATTGTATCTGGTGAGGTCTATCCCGCATGGAGATGGGAGCAGAGCCCAGCGTGAGCGGCACAGACCAACCAGACCAGGAGCCGGGCGGAGCATGCCCTAGTGCCCTGAATCATTGAGCTGCAGCAGTTGCCAGACTTCTCAACCCACAAACACCAAAGACAACAGAGACAGTTAGTGGGAAAAGCTGCATGAGTGGAAGGAGTTCACAGTTCGTCTACCGCCCTGGGGGCAGTGGAGGTGGGGAAGCTACAGAAGTACAGCTGCAGTTGCTTCTGGCCCCAAGCCCACCTGGTGGGAGGAATTAAGTGGCGGCTCAGAGCAGGAGTGAAGAGCCTGCTGAAGATCTACATCCAGTCCAGGTTGGAGGTCCTTGGGGAAGGAGGAGTGCTGGTGTGGCAGAGCTGGCGCATCCCCACAAGCTTGGAACACAGTTCTCTAAACTCTACAAGCAGTCATACCCCACTGAAAAACTCAAGGGTCAAGTTAGTTGGCTGGGAATATGACCAGGCGGTGAAAATGCACCCAGATTCAGTCTCAGACTTTGGATTCTTTCTTTGGTGACAAAGAAGACCAAAACATACAGACAGAAGAAGTTAACAAAGTCAAAGAGCCTACAACAAAAGCCTCCAAGAAAAACATGAACTGGTCCCAGGCCATGGAAGAGCTCAAAAAGGATTTGGAAAAGCAAGTTAGAGAAGTAGAGGAAAAATTGGGAAGAGAAATGAGAAGGATGTGAGAAAACCATGAAAAACAAGTTAGCGACTTGCTAAAGGAGACCCAAAAAATACAGAAAAATATACTGAAGAAAACAACACCTTAAAAAATAGACTGACTCAAATGGCAAAAGAGCTCCAAAAAGCCAATGAGGAGAAGAATGCCTTGAAAGGCAGAATTAGCCAAATGGAAAAGGAGGTCCAAAAGACCACTGAAGAAAATACTACCTTAAAAATTAGATTGGAGCAAGTAGAAGCTAGTGACTTGATGAGAAATCAAGATATTATAAAACAGAACCAAAGGAAAGAAAAAATGGAAGACAATGTGAAATATCTCCTTGGAAAAACCACTGACCTGGAAAATAGATCCAGGAGAGAGAATTTAAAAATTATTGGACTACCTGAAAGCCATGATCAAAAAAAAAAAAAAAGCCTAGATATCCTCTTTCAAGAAATTATCAAGGAGAACTGCCTTGATATTCTAGAGCCACAGGGCAAAATAGAAATTGAAAGAATCCACCAATCGCCTCCTCAAATAGATCCCAAAAAGAAATCTCCTAGGAATATTGTCACCAAATTCCAGAGCTCCCAGATCAAGGAGAAAATACTGCAAGCAGCCAGAAAGAAACAATTTGAGTATGGTGGAAACACAATCCGAATAACCCAAGATCTGGCAGCTTCTACATTCAGAGATCGAAGGGCTTGGAATACAATATTCTGGAGGTCAATGGAGCTAGGATTAAAACCTAGAATCACCTACCCAAAAAAACTGAGTATCATGCTCCAAGGCAAAATATGGATTTTCAATAAAATAGAGGACTTTCAAGCTTTCTCAGTGAAAAGACCGGAGCTGAATAGAAAATTTGACTTTCAAACACGAAAATCAAGAGAAGCATAAAAAGGTAATCAAGAAAAAGAACAAGAAAAAGAAATTGCAAGGGACTTACTAAAGTTGAACTGTTTTGTTTATATTCCTACATGGAAAGATAATGTGTATGATTCATGAGACCTCAGTATTAGGGTAGCTGAAGGGAATATGCATATATATATATATATATATATATATTTTTATGTGTATATATATATATTTATGTATATATATGTATAAGTGAATGTGTATGTATGTATATATGTATGTGTGTATATATATAGAGAGAGAAAGAGAGAGTGGGCACAGGGTGAGTTGAAGATGAAGGGAAGATATCTAAAAGAAATAAAATCAAATTAAGGGATGAGAGAGGAATATATTGAGAGAGGGAGATAGGGAGAAATAGAATGGGGTAAATTATCTCGCATAAAAGTGGCAAGAAAAAGCAGTTCTGTAGGAAGAGAAGAGAAGGCAGGTGAGGGGGAATGAGTGAATCTTGCTCTCATCAGATTTGACCTGAGGAGAGAATACCGTACATACTCAATTGGGTATCTTACCCCACAGGAAAGAAGAAGGAAGAAGATAAAAAAGGGGGGGATGATAGAAGGGAGGGCAGATGGGGGTGGAGGTAATCAAAAACAAACACTTTCGAAAGGGAACAGGGTCAAGGGAGAAAATTCAATAAAGGGGGATAGGTTAGGAAGGAGCAAAATATAGTTAATCTTTCACAACATGAGTATTGTGGAAGGGTTATATATAATGATACACATGTGGCCTATGTTGTATTGCTTGACTTCTTAGGGAGGGTGAGTGGGAAGGGAAGAGGGGAGAGAATTTGGAACTCATTAAAAACAGATGTTCAAAAACAAAACCAAAAAGTTTTTGCATGCAACTAGAAAATAAGATACACAGGAATGGGGTGTAGAAATTTATCTTGCCCTACAAGAAATGAAAGGAAAAGGGGATGGGAGGGGAGTGGGGTGACAGAAGGGAGTACTGACTGGGGAACAGGGCAACCAGAATACAAGCCATCTTGGAGTGGGGGGGAGGGTAGAAATGGGGAGAAAATTTGTAATTCAACTCTTGTGAAAATCAATGCTGAAAACTAATGATAAAATTCAAGATAAATTAAATTTAAAAAATTTTAAAAAAAAGAAAAGAAAAAGAAATACCGAGTTCCACTCCTCCCTTTCACACATTAGGAAACTGAGGCCCATACAGAATTGGCTTGTGCAAGCTTTTGTTTAGTAAGTAGAAAAACTGGCATTTGAACTTAGGCTATTTGACTCTATATATTGAACTACATATGGAACTCCTTGCTTCTTAAATATATCACTGACCGATTAATTCCATGACTATAGAACCAAATGTTAGCTAACACAATGAGAACTCATTCTGGGCTTGTTATCCCAAAATCATGCTACTACATCTCCTCTTCAAGATCCCATGGGTACCCTTGATGGAAGTTGAAGTGTCTTCTCTAATTCCACCAACTTCAACCCCCATTCTTGGTATGTTCTCCCCAACTCTTAGCTGCCAGTAACTAGCTCTCCATTTCAAATTTACAAATAGACACAGCAATAACAGAAGTATAAGAGTGCACGTGCATGCACACACACGCACACACACACACACACACACACAGCTTGGGAGCACACTTTCCCCTATACTGCCTTAGCCCTTAAAGAAAGTGAGTTCAGAATTATCATAGTTTCTACTGATTTTTAACATTATTGATTCTAAAAACTGGGAAGTGGATAAGGGGGAAAATATTGACATAGATTATTGCATTTTCATACAGAAAATTAACTGATAGAAATTGATTGCTATAGCAAGGAGACCAACAGATCCTAGAAGAGTTATCAACATAATTCAGCCAGCAATCACTTGATCTCCTTACCAGACAGAGAGAGGCAACATCCACAGGCACCAAAGATTTGGTACGTAAACTCATTTGTAAAATCGTACTGAGAAGGTTTGTGGAATATTATGATCATCATTGCTTCTTAAAATGGCCAGAAGTAGTGAACTGACAAAAGCAATATTAAAGATTTGTACAGAAAGCCAGCGAAGAAAAATCATCCTAAAAGCATTTAAGGATGAAGCCAAAAGGACATCAAACAAAAGAAAGATTTTAATCACCCTCAAGCACAGTGGAGACAACTTATTTGGGCTCTAAAATCAGAATACTAGAAAAGCTGCTGGTGGGTGTGAAAATGGCACTGAATTAAAAAAAATGGGCCATATAGATTATTTTCATACTAGCAGCAAGGCAGCATTTGAGGATACTTGAGAAATGATTTCCAAATTATATGAGAGCACAAAGAACGTCAAAGGCATGAAATATCTTTTTATCTGCACAAAAAAGGTCTGTGAGAATAGCACTAATTACAGATCTATAAGCCTGCTTTCCCATCTCTACGTAATTTTTTATGAAAATGAGCTACACATGCAATAAATTTCACATGACTTTCACATGGTCCTCTTTTTCATAGTTAATCCACTGATAAAGATACTAGACAGGAACAGGCAGATATTTTTGTAAGTAATAATTCAAAGTAGACTGTACATCTTTATGATAACAATGAACAGAATGGTACTGAGAATACAGATCCAACTGTATCTGTTGATAAAAAGAAGGTATTTGATTCTGTAGAGCAAAAAGCTGTGTTAAAGTCCTTCCTTCATTAAGCTGTCTCCCATGCATGAGCATATGTAAAAATTTCATGATGTACCTTGAGAGATATGAGAGCAGAGATAATTTTCTTCAAGGATACTCTGATTCTCAAGATTTGAAGAGATATAGTACAAGACCTATACTCACCAGAGTATTTTTCATTGACATGTAAAAAGTCAAATGCCAGACAATTTGTAGAGGAATTAATTCACTGTAGATGGTGGGGTCCTCCAGATGCTCCTATTTGTGAATGACATTGTGCTGATTTCAAGAAACACTGGAAATGCAGATACCTGTAAGTGACATCCAGAATTACTCAATAAATAATTTGACCTATGCACGAGAGAAAAACCACATGGGATGAAGAATATTTGTTGTCCAAAGACTCAGGGGTGGGGAACCTGCCTTGAGGCCACATGTGGCCCTCTAGGTGTTTTAGTGAGGCCCTTTAACTGAATCTAACAACTTTGTTCTGTGAAGTTTAGATTCAGTCAAAGGGCTGCACTTGAGGACTTAGAAATCCACATATAGCCTTGAGGCCACAGATTCCCTACCCCTGGTCCAGACTATTACATGTAATTTTATGGACAAATTATAGAACTAAGCCAACAATATATCTTTCTGTAATACTGCAAATAGATAAGAAAATGGGCCCAGAGTTGAATAAGGAGAGCTCTTGATATTGGGAAAATTCACAACTCTTTTAATGTCCCCAAGCTTTTTCCAGAAACAAAACAACCTATCTTTTTAATAGCAATATTCTTTGCTATCAGAGAGTCACAGAATTTGAGTGTTGAAGGAGACTTCACGGGCCATTTAGACCAATCTATCCCTGAAAAAAATTCCAACTATGACATTCCCAACAAATAGTCACAACTCCACTTCCTGCTTGACCTACAAAGAGTAGGAACCTATCCATGAAGTCCATTTCACTTTTGTACACCTCTGATTTTTATGAAGTTTCATCTAAGTTCAATATTAAATAGACCTCTTTATAATTTCCACTTATTACTACTAGTTCTTCTCTTTGAAAATGAAACAAGTCTAATGCCTCTTCTACCTGGGAAACCTTTCAAGAACTGTCATGCCCCCCTCTCTTCCAAGTCTTTTCTTCAAACTAAATATTTCCAATTCTTTCATCTATTCGTCACATAAGTTGGATTAAAAGTCTTCACTATTCTGCTTATTTTCCTCTAAACATTCCTCAATTATCCATATCCTTCCAAAATTTTGGTGTCCAGCATTGAATATTTTTCTGTTTTTAATTTTTAAAATTTTTTTATGTTTATTTTTTCCAATTGCATACAGGAACAATTTTTAACATTTTTTAAATGTTGAGTTCCAAATGTTCTCCCTTTCTCTTTCTCCTCCCTCCTCCTTGAGAGGGCAAGTAATTTGATTTAGAATATATACATGAAGTCATGCATAACATTTGTCTATTGGCTATTCTGCAAAAGAAAACACAGACAAAAAAAGAAAGTAAAAAAGGATGCTTCAATCTATGTTCAGACTCCATTAGTTCTTTCTCTGGAGACGAACAGCATTTTTCATTGTTAAGTCCTTTGGAGTTGTCTTACATCATTATATTGCTGAGAGTAGCTAAGTCATTCACAGTTGACCATTGTACACTATTACTGTTACTGTGTACGATGTTCTCGTTCTGTTTGGATCAAGTCCAAAGTTTTTTCTGAAGCTATCTTGTTCATTATTTCTTATGGCACAATAGTATTCTATTACAATCACATATCACAACTTGTTCAGTCATTCCCCAATTGATAGGCATCCCATCAATCTCCAATTCTTTGCCACCACAAAAAAAAAATGTGCTATAAATATTTTTGTACACATAGGTCCTTTTCCTTTTCTTTTTTTGATATTTTTGGAATACAGACTTATTAGTGGTATTTCTGGGTCAATGGGTATGCACAGTTTTATAGCTCTTTGGACCTATGAATGTGTTATTCTAAATGAAGTCTGATGATAGCATAAAGTCAGTTTGTTCCCAGAAGTCATGCTTTCCTTAATATGGGCCCAATTGCATTAGTTCTTTTGACCTGTACAATTCACGATGCTGACATATTGAGGCTGAAATCCATTAAAACAACCACATATTTTTTTTTTCAGAACTGTTATCTAAACATTTGTTGTTGCTGTTGCTGGGTTGTTTCAGTTTTGTATGATTCTCCACGATCCCATTTGGCATTTTCTTGTCAAAGATACTGTAGTGGTTTGCCATTTCATTCTCCAGCTCATTTTACAGATGAGAAACTGAAGCAAACAGGGTTAAGTGACTTGCCCAGGGTCGTATTGCTAGTAAGTTTCTGAGGCCAGATTTGAGCTCAGGTTCTCCTGACTCCAGGGTCCATACTCTAACCACTGTGCCACTTAGTTGCCCCAGCTGTCTAAACCTGCTTCCCCATTTAGTGTTTGTAAGGTTGATTTTTTTCCTCCCCAAACATTAGACTTTCCATTTATCCCTATACCATTTCATCATATTCTATTTAGCCCAATGTTACAGTCTGTCAAGATCTTTCAAAATAATTGTTATCTGTTATGTATCTTTGCCTCACCTGCATATTTGATGATCACATCCTTATCTAAGTCAGTAATAAAATGATTAAACAGCACAGAGCCCTCTGATACTCCCCTGGAGACTTCCTCTCACATTGACATTAAAAGTATTAACATCTACACTCCAATTGTATCCTACCAAGGAGGTCTTAATCCATTTAATTGTTTTATCCTCCAGTCCACTTCTTTGCATCTTGTCTGCTTAGGCAAGCAGCTAGATGCAGTATTGATACCAAGCCCTGGCAATCTCAAAGTCACCTATGTTGTCCTGAGTCTCTCAGTTGTGCTGGTCTTGGCTCACTTACCTTGTGTTATCACCTAACTCTGGATTGCTTTCTTCTAGCCTGATTTCCCTGACCAAACCTATTCTCAGGAAGGCAGACCTGAGGTTTTGTTTTTGTTTTTGTTTTTTCTGTTGTTCTTATTGTTTGTTTGTTTTCTCCCAGAGGTGTGGATGGCAGTAATACAACTCATTCTCAGTATTCTAGAGGTAACCCTGATGTGGGAGAAATATATATCTACAGCTGGAGTTCCTGTGTTCTCCAACAGGGAGATTATCATTTATATCAGAGACAAGGACACCATTAACTTGAAGAACCACTAACCAAGAAAGAAAAAGTAAGAATAATCATATCATATACTCAATGAGAAGCAAAAGCAGGAATAATCAAAACCTGAAAGGCTGCCATATACCTGAGTCACGCTCTTCCACCAATGCAGTACAAATGATTCCGGGGGGTGGAGGTGAGGGAGACAGGAGGAGAAAAATGATGAACATCCTGATACCTAGCAGTGAGGCACATACTTTAGAGGCAACTATGTACCTGAGAACATTATGGATCTGGACTGGAGGTCTTGATATCATTGGTCTCTTTAGGCATAAGTATTCACTAAGAGTCATCTACTGGGCCTCTTCGCTCTCTTCTTCAATGAAGACTCTGCTACTCTCAAGCCTCTGAAGCCATTTTAATGTCTTTTAGTAAAACAGCAACTTGGTGACAAGTAGATAGATGCCTTACACTTTGCTCCATTTTCCTTCCTGCTAAAGAGCTGTTCTCCAACCACCTGGGCTCCCAGAGCAACTACAGGGACTGTCTTTCTTTGCTCAGGACTCAAATGGCTGTAGATGCCCTCTAAACTACGAGGCAGACAAGCCCAACCAGATCTTCCCCATGGCAGGGGATTCTCTTTTCTGTGAGAGGACTTCTTATCAGGAACTACCATGATAACTCCTCTCTAGTCATTTTCTAGCATCAAAGTTGGCCCCATCCCCAGCCTACTCAGAATGCAGACAGCAAGGGCTTTATATTCTTTTCTCACCTCCCAATTCAGTATCTTTTTCCAATATTGCCTCAGTTTATTCTACTCCATTTACTCTGGCTGCAACATTTCTTTCTTCTGTTGTTCGCTTCTTTTGTTTTGACTTATTAGCCACTTATCCTCAGTTGTCTTCTATCCACAGCTTTAGTTCTCTGTCTTTTCTGCTTCAAAGCAGTGACTGATGGTGTAATGCAATTCAATTACTCCTATCATAATTATGAAAACACCCATATCCAACTTTCTATCAAATATAAGCAAGGGTATTATATGAATCCCATAATCACCCCCAAATTCTTTTATCCATTTTCCTTCAAACAAATTTCAAAGTACTGAAAACAATTATGCCCGTTGGATTGTAAGCTCCTTGAAGGCAGGGACCATTTTTCAATTCTTTTTGGATCCCCAGCAGTTAGTAAATGCTTGACATATAGTAGGTGCTATATAATTGCTTATTTCCTTCCCCTCCTTTCCCCTTCCCACTGTGCCTTGGCTCATATTGCTTATCTTGTCTTAGATGTCTTCTCTTTTTCACTGAGCTTATGGAACTACTATCCATCCTTTAAAGCCTAATTCAAATAATGTGTTTTCCAGAAGGCTCTCCTGACTAAAAACACCTTTAAATGTAGCGATCTTTCCTTTCTGATTTCACATATCACATTTTTGTCCCTATTTGAAGTATATCTTTTTATTACATTATGTCGTATTTCTATAAATTGCAGCATATAGTACAGTATTTTATATGATTCAATTATTATAATATTACATTACATATTAGACTAGAATAGTAAAATATTATGTATATATATATGTACTATAATATTAGTAATAACTGTTTGTATCATCCCCATACTAAATCATATATTCCGTGGGACAGGTACTTTGAACTATCTAAATTCTGCATCTCTCCTCATACCTTGAACAGTGTTCTATGCACAGCAGGTGTATATTAACTGTCTGATGAAATGCAATTAAATAGTAAAAATAGCTAAATCACCTGGGCACTTGGAGTTTTGAATGAGTTTCAGAATTCATTTATCTTTAAATCACAAGAAAAATCACGAAACATGAAAGGCTACATAATTAAAATCTGCTAGTTTATATCTCTGAAAGTTGAGTTGATTGGAACAATGAGTCACACATTGCTGTTATAAGTATAGATAACTTTTATTTACTTAGACAATGTATTCTTGGTGGCCCAATGGATTTGCCTCAGCTTTCACCTTCTAATGAGAGTGACCTCTAAATAGGTCCTATCCCTCATTATTTTTTGATATAAAATTTCAAGTTTTTAATACTTTCACATCTTGATGAATCATAGGTTACACATCCTGATTTTTTTTAAGTTTCTCAGCTTGCCTAGGAGAATGTAGCTGGTTTCCTACACATTCCTAATTTAATTACTTTGATTTTTTGGCTGAAACCATAGTAAGAAGGAGGGCCAGCTTATTCATTATTTTCCAGTTAGTGATTTTAAAAGGTAACACTATCTTTCCGATTCCTGACATTTGAGGAAAGCAAATCTATAAGAAAAGAAAGCAATATGTATATATTCAAAAAGACAGAACCCTGTCTCTTTCAGGCAGTTAGTGAAAGTGGTGAAATTCAATCTAACATCTGAAACTCCGAATGTTAGGTGAATACCTAAAGCTGAAAAAACACCTAGATTTCATAGACTTTTAATTCTTTCACTCAATTCCTTAGTGCAGCATGAGCTACAGATGGCACATAGAGTCCTTTGTAAAAGTACACATTTGACACAGTCAGAATTCAAGATTATTTTCTGTGTGATTATAATCACTAAAACAGCAGTAAGTCTCCATATTATCAAATTAGGTTGGGCTTGGGGAGAGTTTCTAAACTGATGGTTAGTAGCACATAGATAAGCAAAGGGATGAAAATAAATTACTTCATGGACTGCAAATTTTTATGTTAATTTTCACTCTTTACAGGTGTTATGCATTGGTGCCTTTGGCCCCTTTGATGCAAATAATTAAATAATTAAATGAAGCTCACCATCAGTATGAAATGCTGTTCCTCTAAGCATGCAGGGGACATGCTTATAGCAGGTGTTTGGCTAGTGCCTAAACTATTATTTTTTCTTTCTAGAAAAAAAAAAGTATTCACAGTGGTTGTCCCTAGAAATAGAATTCCAAAATTTCCTGGATCCCAAAGCACATTTGATATATATTTCTTAAATCAATGGTTAGGAAGCGAAACAGCAGAATGTCATGGATTGGGGGAGCGGGGAGAGACTTTATATTTGGAAGTAGATGGCCTAGATTCAAGCTCTGCCTCAGTTTCCAACTAGGTGTGTGAGTTTAGGATAGTCATAATCTCTTTGAGTCTCAGTTTCCACATTTGTTCAACCATATTAACATTTATATTGCCTACCTCAAAGATGATGCTTTGAAAAAAATAATACTAAACTTTAATGTGTTACTAAAGTTTTTTAATCTTATTTAAAGTTACTAAATGTGTTATTCTAAGAAGAGATCCATCAAGATTTTATTTTTTCATCTCATAAATCACAGATAAATTCAATTATTTTCACCATGTCCAAATGCCATAATCATTGGAGAGATGTTTGACACGGGGATGAGGGGAGGAGGGAGAGAGAGGGGGAACTAATTAATCATGAACCAAGAGTGAGTGAATATAAATGGAGAGCTTATGTGTTTGACACAGGTAACGTCAAGAAATATAAAAGCCCTCTAGCATGTTGGGTGGATCCCCCTTTGGAAAATTTATGGGAAGCTGTAATAAAGAGCTGTGTGTGATGACTAGATGTGGATGGGTTGTGATAGGTATCATTGAAGGGAGTGCCATGATCAATGAGCTCAAAATGGATTCAAATGTATCTTCAATTGTAGTCTACTCCAATGCTTTATCATGATGTGAAAGTGACCTGATGTCCTCACAGACAATTTCAATATAGTAGAAGTTATCAAATTGTTATATGTGTATACATATAACATACATACATATATATATACACAAACACACAAATACATATATATGTATATAATAAGTATTGTCATACATACATCATATATACATACATACATATATACATATGCATATGTGTGTGTATATGTATATATATATATATAGAGAGAGAGAGAGAGAGACAGAGAGAGAGAGAGAGAGAGACAGAGAGAGAGAGAGAGAGAGAGACAGAGAGGGAGGGAGAGAGGGAGAGAGAGAGAGAGAGAGAGAGAGAGAGAGAGAGAGAGGGTCATCAGCATAAGATTAGGTACTATATGATGAACTTCCTTGGCCATAATCACTTCATTGGCAGGACTTCATTTATGAATATAGCTTTGCAGAGGATCTTCAAGGGTTGTTATGCCTGAAAAGTTTAGCATCAATTGGGTAATCTGGTAATGAACCCCTTTCTATTTGGTTAGGCTAGTGCCTAGATGACAAACAGTTAGTCTGTCATTGGGTCCATATTTCATTAAAAACCTACTCATTGCTTAAATCATCTAAAACTAATGAATATGTTGAAAGTACCAACCCTTCTAAATCAGCTGCAAATAGTAGGAAACTGTCTCTGAGATACCCTACCATGGGAGAGGTGCTATTCAGAACATCCATTTTAAAATTCAAAATTCTGGTTATTGCTACTAGAATAACTTGGGGGACTTAATATGAAGCAAAACTATATATTTAGGGTACAAAAAAGGGAAAAAAAAAGCTCAAAATTTTATGTATCTCTACTAGAAAAGTGAATTTCTTAATATGAAAAGCAATCATAGATTTTTATCACTACTACTTTTTAAAATAAGGTTCTCAAAGCAGTTAAATGATCATCCTTGATTTCTTTCAAAGTAAAAAGAACTCATACAAATTTATTTATATAGTTTTTAATGTTAGGTATATCATGCTCTCAGGCTATAGGAAAAGTGAAATGGAGAGTTGATGGAACTATCTGAATAATTTAGGATAGAAAAACACTTTCCTTAAAGAAAAAGATGAAAAAAATTTCAAGAATGAGGTGAGGTAGGTGAGGGGAAATATTTAGCATGGGATATAGAAGGAGAAGTAGTCAGATGGACTTTTCTGGTACCTCTAAACTCATACTATGTAATTATTTCCTACATTGACTACCCAAAGGATCTCTTGGAGGCTATGACCTTTTTAAATAAGTGATCTCTCTCTCTCTCTCTCTCTCTCTCTCTCTCTCTCTCTCTCTCTCGATATATATATACAACATATATACACACATGTCAATATATTATGTACATATACATATGCATCTATATATGTATAAATACATATGTGTGTGTGTGTGCGCGCGCGCGTGTGTATGTGTGTAGAGAGATATCACTTATTTTAAAAGGTCATATGCTCCAAGAAATCCTCTGAGTAGTCAATGTTGTGAACAGGATATGATTTTAGAGGTGACAGAAAAGTCCCTTGACTACTTCTTGTGCATCCCAGATCTGTATCCCATGTATATATAAATGTCCACTGCTAATACTTAAAATCAATTAATTAATTGTTTTAGTAAACAACTTTGGATCTTGTCATCAAATATCTTTCTGAATATAATATAATTGTATTTTTATAAACTTAGTTTTACTTAAGATTGAGTAAATAAGGTTATTTTATGGAGTATACTGTGAGCACAAATTAACAGCTATACTTTCAGTCATTGTCAATGCCCTTTAATGGCCAAGTTCATATTTTCCAAAGTGCCTGAGGATTAAACTAACTTGCATGCTAATTTTCATAATTTAAAAAGTGATAATAAATATCCACATTTGCTCTCATTCTTATCTTGAGAGATGAATATAAATTGCCTTTTATTTATGTTTATTATCAGACATAAAAGGCTGCACTTGATCATCTTTCCCCCTTTCCTGCAGTCACAAAGATGGAAAAACAGTGTAAAACATTTTCAGTCTCCACAGGCCACATCAAATTGTCAAATGACCCGGAGGTAAAGTAGCCTCTGTACCATTACTAACCCCAGGAGTCATTTATTTTTTCTTTTTAGTATAACAAACTAATAGAGCTTTACTTTTCTTACTTAGAGTAAAACATGATGAAACTCACATTAATTCCATGTAAATCTTTATCCCATTGATGTTTTCTTTTCTAGGACCCCTCAAGACCTAGAAGTGACTGAAGTGTTCATTCCATTTGTAGTTTGTTCTCCAAATGCGTACACTATTCCTTTGGGAATAGTCTGTCTTTCTTCTACATCTCTAAATGCTCAAGAATGCCTAATTCCCACTTTGCCTAGTTCTCTAGAACTTAGACCCAGGAGTCCCTAATTCTGACATGTTTATTGATTGATTGATTGATAGGAGCTAAATGAATGCATGTTAACTTCATGGGGAAAGAAGAGGCAGAACAATTTATAGGTCCAGGACTAGCTCTAAGGGCAGCTATGGAGGAGGTAAAGTTTGTAGGATTGTAGACTTGGAGTTGAAAGGGACTTTAAGGGCTATCTAGTCTAAACTCTTTATTTTACAGATAAAGAAACTGAGGCCAGGAGAAGGGAAATGACTTGACCAAGAGCACTTAGTAATTGGCAGAACTGAGAATTGATCCAATGTCTTCTGACTCCAGATGGAGTTCTCTTTCCATTGGATGGTGATGCATTCCTGCCCTCTTTGTCTTTCTACCCTCCCCTAACTATTCAGCTAATAGTAAATCCAATTCAACAAGAATTTATTAAGTACCTATTAAGTGCAAGACCCAGGTAATGGGAAGGCAAAGATTTGGTTCTGGTATTTTCCCTACCCCTACTAGGAATAAGCAGACTAAGTATAATCCCTTTTCCCAAGTGATAACACTTGAGATAAATAAAAACAGTTATAGTGCTATCCCCACCTAAGTCTTTGTTTCTCTAATCTAAACATCCCCAGATCCTTTAACTTTGTATGGAATGATCCTGTCATTCTTTCTCATTCTGGTTTCCTCTGCTGCATAGGGAGATTCAGTGTTATATACCTGCAACAGTTCTGAATTCATTTTTAGAAGACTTGAATTTGAATCCTGTCTCTATTCCCTTACCTGGGTGACCTTGTACAAGTCACTTACCATGCTGGGGACTAAATTTTCTCATCTACAAAACATGGGAATTGAACTAGATAGCTTACAGGGTCCCTCCCAGTTCTATAAGTAATATTACATACACCCTGTCCTCATTATACCTCACTACATTTATGCATTATACTCTGGTGCAAGAATGGGCATTCTGTGTTGGCTTACCACGTAGATGGGAGCAGACCTTTTCCACTGGCTATGTACTCCATCTAGATGTGTATGTGTGTGTACGTGTGTGTGTGTGTGTGTGTGTGTGTGTGTGTGTTTAAAGCCACCTACCTGGGACACTCTTGCCCTCTTTCTTCTTTAGGCAGCCTGGCGTGAAGCACTTGTTCACTCACTGAATGACATGATGCAATAAGCAAGGAAGGAACTGGGGGCCACCTTCCTCTCCCCTTAGGTCAGGGGTGGAGAACTTGGGGCCTCGAGGCTACAGGTGGTCTTCTAGGTCCTTGGGTGTGGCCTTTTCACTGATTCCAAGTTTTACAGAAGAAATCCTTTTATTGAGGGTATATGTTTTGTGAAGTTTGGATTCTTGAGGACCTAGAGGGCTACATGTGGCCTCGAGGCCCCAAGTTCTCCACCTCTGCCTTAGGTCAAGGGCCAAAGAAGCAGGCTTGGTGTTTTGGTCTTGTTTCATTTGTCCTTGTAGATAAAAATGTTGAGTTTTCAACCTGGGAGCTAGAGCCATAGGGACCTTAAAGCCCAGGATTCCAAGCTAGATGTTGTAGTCAGTCCAGCAGAGAAGTCCTGAGCAGCAAAGGTGCCATGATAAGGGCTAAAGGGAGAGGAAGAATGACACTTAGAACTTGGTAGTATTAATGCTACATAGGAATTGAGCCAAACTGTGAACCTAATGCCCCTCTCCAACTCAGACTGAGTTGGAGTGAGGAGGATTTTGCCTCTGAGGCATTACAGAGAATAGGTTATATGTTTACTCTAGCTAGACCTTTGAATTAAAAATTCCTTGGTAAATCCCAATCTGCTAAGTAGCTGGTGCTAAATAGATGCTTGGAACCCTAAAATTTGGAGAACACAATTAGTGGGGGCTTTAAGGAATGACAAAGAGGAGAAACTTGAAAACCCTGGGAGAGGGGTGAAATATAAGACCTGTCTCTCATGAAGTGGGGGGACGGAAAGGGAGGTCAGAGAATCACTGTTTCAGAGTCAACTATTTCCAGATAAACACAGTTTCATTTACCCATCCTTTCCCTCCTTTCCGTCCCCACTACCACATACTCTTCTACCCTAAGTCCAGGCTCAGCTCAACTCTGGCTAGAATATAATCATACCCAATATTTGCTCTCTCAGCCTCTCATCTCTGGTCTCTAAAAATCTATCCTTCATGCTAAAATAATCTTAATCCACAATCTAATCAAATCACTTCCCTGCTCAGTATCTTTCAGTGACTTTCCATTGCCTTTCAAATAAAATAAAATTCTTCTACCTGGTATTCCAAGCTCTCCATATTGGGTCCTAGCTTTCCTCATTTCCTGAGACCCTTCTCTGTGGCATCCATACAGGAATAATAATGGTCCATATTTTCTTGTTCTCTCTCATCTCTGCCTTTGAAAATGCTATCAGCCTTGTCAGAATGAAGTCTTCACCCTACCTATCCCCACATATTGACGTTCTACCCATCATTCACAGATCAGTTCAGATTCCACCTTATTCCATCCCTGATCCCTCCCAGCTAAAATGGATCCCTCTCTCCTTGATTCCTTCAGGCGATCCAGTTTAATTTCTCCTACTCAATCAATCATTTTTAACTTTTATTACATTTATGTATGTGCATTTCTCAACCAGCCCTGATAGATGGTAAAACTTTTGACCACAAAGACATATTTCTTTCATCTTTGCATCCCCAGAGCACAGCAATGCTTTGAAGAAAATTAATAAATATTCATCAAATTGAATTGATGATGATATGGTCAGAGTACTTGGGTTCAGATCCCATCTCTAATGTTTACTTACTGTGTGACATCCAGCAAGTCAGTTAACTTCTCTGAGATTCTGTTTCTTCAGCTAAAAAATAAGGAAGTTGAACTAGATGAACTCTTAGGTTTCTTTCATCTCTATGCCCATGATCCTTTGTCAGAAGCATTATGGTCTAGTGACTAGAGAGATGGTTTCAAAATGGAGAGTGAGGTGATCAAGTTTTGCCTCTGATATGTTGGCTCTGTAAACCTGGGGAAAATTGTTCACATCTCAGTTTTCCAGGCAATTCTCTATGATAAATATGATAAGACTTGCTGATCTCCATTGGTAGAATCTGTTTACTTGCTGGGATTTTCCCAAAGCATTGAAATCATAGATCCAGACACAAGGATGAAGAAGATGAGGAAGATGATAATGATGATAATTGACATTTATATTTTGAATTAAGGTTTGCAAAAATTTTGTCACAATGGGAAATATGAGCTCACTTGGCTATTCCCCTATATTCAATACTTCTGCGTGAGTAGACACAGTTTAGATATATGCTGTTTTACAGACACCTACATCAATGTAATTATTTAAACTTATAGAA
The DNA here is from genome assembly GCF_011100635.1 of Trichosurus vulpecula. Taxonomy (NCBI): domain Eukaryota; kingdom Metazoa; phylum Chordata; class Mammalia; order Diprotodontia; family Phalangeridae; genus Trichosurus; species Trichosurus vulpecula. The sequence goes on from NC_050579.1 coordinate 67,804,929, forward strand.
CTATATGTCTCTGTAGTATGCTTTGTATAATTCTAAGTACAGAGCCTTATGGTTCATGGCTATTAAATAACTGATATTTGGTGAAATATAACTATTTAAAAGTGAAATACAGAGTATGTATAATGTTTTTAATATCTATAATTTGACATCTGCAATACAAATGCTATAATTCAGAGTTAAAATTTAGGTGAGAAATCTGATAGATTTCATGTAATTCATTTCAAATGACTAAGATACTCCCATGCAATATATAGTTTAAAGTTATGTCTTTATGCCATTAATGCAAATTATAGCAAGGGGAATTTGCAACAAGTCTCCTATTTTAAAGCAAAAAACCCATCTTTGCAAATGATACCCCTTTAAATGAACAGTTTTTTTATTAACTGGGCTTACTACCATTACCTTATCCTTCAAATTCAATTTGAGATCTACTCTGAAAAAATCCACACGTTCAAATACATTAGCATTCTGCAGGTTAAGACACATTATACCTGTACACTGACCTCTATTTTGAATCAATTTCAGGGCTTTAAATGATTAAGGCTTGAAATAAATGATTGAATATGCCTTGTGAGAAAATGTATAAGGAATAAAAAAGATGACAAATATATAGTTTTTCCTCTGTGACTTGAAATAGACTGATCCTGACAATAGATATTATCAGACTGATGATCTAGCAATAGTTCATATTTTCAATTACAATTAACACAGACTTTTCTAATTCATCAATTTGTTTTCATGTTTAGAATATTCCCTGACTTTTCAGCCTGTTTCATCCTTTTGGGAACTTAATTTCAATGAAGAATAAAACACGCAGTAGTCCTTAATTAGGTGTGTATTAATCCACATAAGAAGAAACTTCATGCCTGACATGAGACACCCAAAAACAGGAATACAGGGAAAGAGGATTAAAGTCAAAACACCACTAGGTCTCAGTTGACAGGGAAAGATACAACTGGGTTTCAATTATAATGGTAGGTTTTGTTTAGCCTTCGGTATGATTACCACCTTTTCAAATCATAGTGAATAAGATCCTTCTTTTCATGGAAGCATGAACTGAAGTACTTTTGGTGTTTAGTTGGACTTCTACATCTCAAACTTTTGGTTTGGTTTATTTCCCATTTGAATTAAAAAATCAAAGCAGTAATCCTTGCCAAATCATTTATTCACTAACATTCCTTAAACCTAGAATTTTCCTTTTTTTTGAATATTCCCTCTTTGATATAGAAAGATTCATTTCCCTTCTGATTTCCACAGTAGAATCCAGTCAGTGAAATGTTTGAGTCATTTTTATATTTTTTTTATTTTTTTTTTGTCATTTTTATATTTAACTTGAAGAAATCAAATGGATCATACCCTTATACCATCTAGCCTGAACCATCCCTGATCTCAGATTAAATACTTGGATTCCCTATGTAGCCATGGGATGCTAACCATACTTCATGGTCAGTGTATTCTCAGCAGAGTAAGCAACTCACCTTTTTCACCTCTCCAGAACCAGGGTCTGGGAAAAGCTTATTTGGTGAGTTATCATTGTTTTTATTAATGAATTTTTCTGATCAGTTCTCTATTTCTGTGCCTGTTAAAAACCTCAGTTATTTAGGGAAACTCCTGATGCAGCATAGTACCATGGAGAAGTACTGGCTCTAGAGTTGGGGGATGTGGATTTTAATCCAACCTCTGATGCTTACTACTTATATGACCTTAGGCAAGTCACTCCAAATGAGCAAGTCCTTATCTGTCAAAAAAGGGGTTGGTTCCTCAAGATCCTTCCAGTTTTAGGTATATACCTATAGTTTTCAGTCCACAACAAGAGAATGGAGTGGGTTCAGTGCCGATACTGTGAAAAACTTCTCTCAGACTGTGTACATCCAAGTTACTCAAAGGTCCTCCCTGTTAACAGATGTTATGCTTAGGTAGAAAACTATGGAAGTTTGAGGCTATATGTAAAGGTCATGAGTGTTCTAGGGAGGGACAAGTTCTTTCTCAGATGATCAAATTAATTCCCTCCCACTGAGAGTAGAGGGTAAAATTACCAAAGAGCCTCCCACCCTACATGAGCTGGATGTGGAAGTTTCCTAGGACAGAAAATTACAGAACAAGATAGGGTGCGATAAGTAACCTACCCCCAAATAGTCTAGATTCCCCTTCAAACAAGGGGGCTAGTCCCAACAACTAAAATAGGCTTCAACAATTATACAGCTATACTGTAATTTCTTATCTGGGTATTTCTTTCTTTTTTCCCTAATAATCCTGGTTCCCTTCATTTTATTCATGCATTTTGCCCACCTGAAAATATTTCTCTGTGCCTATCCAAACTGTATCAATTCCTCAAGACTCAGGTCTGTGTCCACCTGCTCCAAGCACACCTCCCTGACAATTACAGCCAATATTGATTTCCTTCCTTCTCAATTGCCTATGGCAGTTATTTGCCTGCACTTTATTATACACAATTTGACAGTGTTTATGAGCTATTAGTGTCTATCTGGAGTCTCAAAGGCTTTTACAGTGGAACCAAAATTGTGCAAGATCCCACCGAACTGAGGAGGGCATAAGAATAGATCCAACCATGTTATGTGGATCTAAGGACCAGTTTAGTTGTTTGAAAAGGCTTTTTGCCAGAAGTTTGGCCACAAAAGAATGTACTTGTTAGGTTACCATGATGGAATAATACCATCTACTAAAACACGGAATGACCTTTTTTATCAATATCAATGGAAAATGGCTGGAGATAAAAAAATGGATTAATTTATTCACCAAGGCTTTATTAAGTACCTCCTATGCATACAGGATAGTGCTAGGCACTAGGGGTAACAAGACAAGGTGAACAATCTCTGCCTTCAAGGAACTAGAATTTATGGAAGTAAAATAAGTAAACAAGCACAATACTGTTTTGAGGAGAGGGAAAAAGGCTTCCCATCACAGGTGAAGAGGGAGTGCTTCCAGGCACACCAAGGACATTGAGGGAGACAAGACATGGGATGCAGAGTTCAGGGAATTTAGGCCGGTTTAGCTGGAATATTAAGTATATGAAAGAGATTAATGTGAGCTAGTTCTGAAAAGGTAGCACTTAAATTATGAGGCAGTGCCCACTCCAATAAAAAAAAAAAACTGTTTCTTTTAAGTATTAAAGTGGTTTTATATAGAAATGCAAATCTCTATATAAAAACACTTTAATCTATATCTACATATAGGTCTTTATTTGTCTACCTAATTTCCTCAACCAAAATGTTAGTTTATTAAAAGTGAAGATTGTGCCATATTATTTTACAGCTTAGAATTCAACAAATTCTTGCTGAGGTATATTAAATTCACGTAACATAAGGATTCTATACTTTACGAAGGGATATATTGTAGGATACCTTTAGATTTCAAGCTTCTGCAGAACTTTTGATTATTTGAAATATAATACAATGTTAGCTTTAATTATTAAAAGCTAGTAACAGTTGAAGACAAAAAAATGTACTTGATTGCCATCTTGGAGAGGTGGGAGGGGTGGGAGAGAGAAAATTTTGGAACTCAAAATCTTATAAAAATGAATATTAAAAACTATCTTTACATGTAATTGGAAAAAATAAAGTGCTATTTATGTTAAAATACACCAAACTAAGAATAATATGTAAATTGTTGGGTGGAAATGGAATTTGATGTAAAAAAGTGACAGTTTCAGGAAAATGGGAAATGAGGTACAACTTCACCATGAAATTTAAACTGGACTTTTTCTCTTTAATATTCAGTGTCCAAAGAAATTGACTGACCAGACATGAAGTCACTGAGTCCTATAAAATTAAACTTAATTTACACTGGCCCTCCATCTATCAAGCATTCAACAAGTCTGTGGCCAGGAGAATTAATTTTGATGTTGTCTTTTATTCTAAGAGACTGTAGATTTCTGAGTCCATAGACAGTCAGTCTCCATATGCCTGGATACGGGAGTTGTAGAGGATGCATTGTTTCTGTGACATGTTGGAGTCTTCAGATGTAGACTGAGGTAGTTGGTCATTTCTGATACATCATTGGTAGTGTATGTTCTGATCATCTAAAAACTCTCCTGGCTTGAAAACCCCCAGCTTCTGTTTTCCTACTGCCATCTCAACCTCTTAGATATTTATGTTCCTGAGAAACCCTAGTTCATGACCAAACAGGTCTCTAGTTTTTACTCACTTAGATTCCACCACTTTCTCCAGGAAATGTAGTTGACCCTTAAACCTGGGAACTACCCCATTGTCAGTGGGTATCAGATCCTTAGTGGGCATTATGAAAAGTGTACAAAGTGATAAAATTTTTCATTGTATTATTATTTTGACATAATATTTTTTTTTACTTTTTGGCTTTTCTAACTTTCATTCAAAATGGCAATTATTATATTAATACTATATAACTCATGTGAATTATAGAATTCCATTTAAATAAAAAGATTCAGTACCACAGAAGAGCTAGAAGTTATGATTTTATCAAGGAGGAGACTCCCTGTGCTAATGTAGAATGCAGCCTCTATAATTGTTAATAGAAAGCACTCATGAGTTGCTATGGCCAGAGTATTTACGACTTGGTGAAAAACCACTGGATATTGAGTGTCTTTAAGCAGACAGGTCCCTAGACAAAAGACATAATGCCTATTTCTGGGTCTCTCCTCAGGCTTTCCAGGTTGTTAGAACTTGTTAAAAGTTTGTGCTCTCCCAGAAATCTTTAAATATCCAGGGTTATCACCTCACCACAAGGTGCCTTAGGAGTAGGACTTTTGTGGAAGTTTTATAAGAGAGTCAGAAAAATGCATAGAGGACTAGCAAGTAAATCCTATACCAGGGCAGCTTTCCCGTTGTTATCAATGCTGGAGCTAGGACACACTCAAAGAAAAGATCAATAGTAATGGGAGATGACACTTGATAAATGCCAAATCACTGGTAATTCTAATAACTTGTATTTGTACACCACTTTAAAGTTTGAAAAGCCACTACATAGAGGTTATCTCGTTTGAGCTTCACACATCTGTGAGGGCAGTATCACCAAACCCTATATTTACATGTGATAAAAAAGAGAGGTTAAGTGACTTGACCAGTTAGAAAGCATCATCATTTGAACCCACTTCTTTTGGATTTCTCTACTATAGAGAGGAACCATTCTGCCTTTTTGTAGAATAGAACTGATTGGATTTTGGAGTTAGTTCCCAACTCTAAGACTGGGTAGTGTTGTATGTCTGTCAATGATAGAATGCTATGCTCTCTTGGGAATTTAAAATAAGTAATGGAGAAGTCCATGTTGGGTGTGAGCAACCAGCAACGTATAAAAATAGGGAACTTCAATAAAGAACTAAAGTTAAAGGTGTTATCACAGGGGAAAATGGGATCTTAAATAGATGAGTTGGTCATGTGGTAAGAACTAAATACATAGAGACTCTGAGTGTTCCACTGGTATTCTCACTATATCAGGACTAAAAAAGGATAGCTGCTTGCACATTAGGAATAAAGTACCCCTCACTTCCTCTGCCATCTCCAACCCACCCCATCCCCATCACTCACCTCTATGACCTTGTAGGAGGACATGAACAAGAGTTAGATGAGGTGGAGTGAGATCTGTATTACTAGAAGAAATCCTCAAACAAATGAGAAATAGATCCACATGAACATTTGAACATCTTTCCTTAACTGGGTGAAGTGTGCTACTTTCACCCCACCCCCTCAAGAAATGGAAAATATTGCCTAAGCCCAAGAAAACTAAGTTATCTGTGTGTTCTAGATAGACAGACAGTGAGACATAGTTTTGGGAAGCAGACATAACAATGCATCTGTCATATGCTAATTCCAAAGAGATTTTAAATGGCACTGGAAAGGGATACAGTTGAGAACTGTATTAGGAATACATTTCACTGAGGCTCACAAGCACTAAGAATGGTGCAGCTGCTTCTGAATCAAAGATCCTGTCCATAATGTTTTGCTGAAATTGGCAACAAGCTAGGAAACTTTAATTTTTAAGTAAAAATGCTAATTTGAAATAGTGAAATTTTATTAAACCTTCAGGTGATCAAGTTTCTTTAATTTTTAATCATTTAATCAACCAAAACACATTTGTCATCGCACAAAACACTCCCCCCACCTTTACCCCACTCCCTACATACTCAGTCATAGAACTCTGAAGCTTTACATGGTGGTATTTCAGATCTGGAAAGGAAAAAACGAACACTTCCAGGCCTGCCATATGTAACTATCCATTCTGGTCTGTTAATGGGAAAAGAGAAACAGCTGAAATCAGTGTCCTTTGGAAAAACATGCAGGTGTAAGGAACTTTACCCCAGGCAACTGAACAGTATTGGAATTAAGTTTATAATTTATAAAACCCAGAGGAAGAGTTTTTCTTAAGTATTCTTGAGCTTACTTTTTTCTTTTTCTGTTCATTTGATGACTAGAATCCCAGATCACCAAATGTACTTTTTCTTTAAGACCATGGTAGGAAGGAAAGCACAGGTGCAGGAAAGAAAACATCTCATAAGTAAAACAGGGTTTAAATCAGCAACACCAGAGAAGTTCAGGTTTCTTGAAAAATCCAATCCAATGAAACTTGCCTTGTAGAAATGATTGAAAGAGAAGGGGATCATGGAGTTAGAGCTGGAAGAGACTCTAGAGTCTATTGAGATTAGTCCCCTCATTTTATAAATAATGAAAGTGAGGGACAGGGAAGTTAAGTGAGTTTCCCAAGGTCACAGAGTTAACTGTCCAAAGTGGATTTTGAACCCAGGTGTTTCTGACTCCAAATCCAGTGCTCTATCCTTATGTAGGTCAGTAGCAGTGTTTGCCGATTCTTAAAGGAAAGGCACAAGCATTGAGAGGGACTGTGAAAGACTGCTTGCAAAAAATGTTTTTTAACTGATATTTGAAAGAAGCTAGGGGAGCCAGGCCATAGGGATGAAGTAGGAAGTGATTCTAGACATGAAGAATAGCAGTGAAAACATAGAGATTTGGGAAATGGAACATCTTGTACAAGGAACAGCAAAGAAGCAAGTACCTCTGCATTACAGAGTATGAGTAAAGGAATAAAGCATATACAGATTGAAAAGGTAGGAAGAGGCCAGATTATGAAGGGCTTTAAAAGCCAAATACGATTTAATGTTTGATCCAAGAGGCCCTACACTACTAGACAGCCACTGGAATTTGTGGTGGGGAGGAAGCAGGAAGTAACATGGTCAAAACTGAACTTCAGGAGAATTATTTTGATAGCTGGAGAGAGGATAAATTTGAGACAAGAAGACCAACAAAGAGGCTGTTGTGATAATCCCAGCATGAGGTGATGAGGGCTTGTATCAGACAAGAGAAAAGAGTCTATAAAATAAATATTTTAAAGGGACAAATGACTGGACTTGGCAAACAATTGAGTATAGAATGAGAGAGGGAAGAAAGAGGGGAAGAGAGAACAGAGTCAAACATGGCATGTAGATGATGTACCTGGGTTATTTGGAAGATGGTAGCGCCCTCAACAGTAATATGGAAGTTGGGAAGAGGGGACATTTTGGTAGTGGGTAGAGATAATCAGTACAGACTGTGATGAATTTGATATGGCTACATTACATACAATTCAAGATTTCCAACAAGTGCTTTTGAATTGAATTTTTACTATGAGCCAGAAACTCTGCTAAGAAAGAACTAGGAATACAAAAAAAGGCAAAGAATAATGCCCATGCTCAAGGAGCACACATTCTAATGACACAACCCAGGCATTACTAGGTATGTAGGCTAGAGAGAGAGCATGGATAAAGATAATCTGAAAGGAAAAGACACTTTAATGTCTGAGCTTCAGCTTGCCTCATCTGTAACTTGGGATAAGAGTGCATTTACTGGTTGCTTCCTAAAAAAAGGTTGTTTGCTATGAGTATCAAATGAGGTGATATGAGAAAAAAACATTTAGAATCATTAATTTAGAATTCCATCTAGCCCAAACTTCTTATTGCTTACACATGAGAATCCTGATGACCAGAGAGATAGACAGATTTGCCCAAGGTCACAAAGGTGGCAGGGCCAGCATTTGACTCTAGAGCTTCTGACTCCAAATGCAGCACACCACTGGACCATTCTGGGCAGCTAGGTGGTGCCACAGTGCATAGAGTGCCAGGCCTGGAGTCAGGAAGATTCCTCTTCCTGAGTTCAAATCTGGCCTCGGATCCTTACTTAACTATGTAACCCTGGGCAAGTCACTTCACCATGTTTGCCTCAGTTTCATCATCTGTAAAATGATCTGGAAAAGGAAATGGCACACCATTCCAGTGCCAAGAAAACCCCAAATGAGGTCATGAAGAGACAGACATGACTGAAAATGACTGAACAATAACACTTGCACCGTACTGCTTTCATAAATTATAAAACATTAGGTGAAAATAAAATGATACTTTAATAGAGGCAATCAGTTTAGTACAGTGGATAGAGTGCTTGCCCTAGAATCAGGAACACCTAAGTTCAAATCTATCCTCAACTATTTATTAGCTGGGTGACTCTGCGTAAACACATGCCTCAATTTCCTCATCTCTAAAATGAGGCTGGTAATAGAAACCCCTACCTATCAGAGTTTCAAGATATTTGTAAAGTACTTTGCAAACCTTAGAGTGCTTTGTAAATCCTAGTTATTATCATGTCCAGAAGTCACAGAGTTTTTAAGGTTTGCAAAACACTTTACATTATTTAAATCTCACAATTCATTTCTGTTGTTGTTCATTCCCGTCTTATTCTTCATGACCTCCTTTGGGGTTTTCTTGGCAAAGATACTGGTATGATTTGCCATTTCCCTCTCCATCTCACTTTATAGATGAGGAAACTGAAGCAAACAGAATTAAGGGACTGGCCCAGGATCACACAGCTTGCAGTCAGTGCTGAACCCACATTTGAAGTCAGTTTTTCCCGACTCCAGGCCCAGTGCTCTCTCCAATACGTCACTTCACTGCCCAGAATAATAGCACCTACTTCTCAGAGTTGTTATGAGGATAAATTGATATATTTGTAAAGTACTTTGCAGACTTTAAAGTTTTGTAAATCCTTACTACTACTACTACTACTACCACATCTCGAATTTATAGAATTTTTAAGGTTTGCAAAACACTTTACATATATTATCATATTTGAACCTCACAACTATGGCCTAGGTTTGAGGTGAAGGTCTATGGGTTTATATTCTAGCTCTGCCACTCACAACCCACATAAACTTGGGGAAGTCATTTTTCTGCCTCTGAAATCCACTTTTCTCATCAATGAAATTAGGTTTTTTTGACTAGATGACTGCTAAGGTCCTTTCTAGCTCTAGCTCTATGAGTCTACACATCCTCCCCACCCCACCCACCTTTATAGATAAGAAACTGTAGGTATAGGGTGTGGCCTATGGCCTTGCCTAGAGTCACATAGCTAGTAACAGGAGGGAAGGATTCAAGTACACATATTCCTGATTCCGTTGTCTAGCACACTATCACACCATTCCTAGGATATTGTTCAGTGTTACGGCTCTTTTGGCATTACATAGTTCCTTTTGCTAAGGATAACATCCAAAAATACCCTGAAGCAGCTCCATCTAGAATTTTCTATTTTTTTTAAGGAAACATGCTTGGACTTTTGCAAGTCACTTCTAACCCAGCCTCTCAACACACAAATACACATGCACACCGACACGCTAAACCTACTTTGACATCTGTAGTCTTATAGTTGAGACACCTACATTCCAAAGACTATTTTTATTTTTCTAAAAGGAAATGACACAAAGTAACTTTTGAGAATGAAAAGTCTGCCAATACTTGTGTCAAAGCCAATATAGAAATGTCACAGCAACCAAATGAAACCTTTGGCAGATGCTGTCTAAATTGCCTAATTTGGCCATGATGAGAGCCCCATGATCACTAAAAAAGAACGCAGATAAACATATTTCAGGGTCCTTGAGGCCAAAGACCAAACTTTATTCTTCTTTGGGTCTTCCCAAGCCCCACATCCAGCACTGTGCCTGGCACAAGTCCACCTGATTTGCCGTAGGCATGGCAGGAGACGGTAAAGGACAATGATGACAGGCATTGCCTTTGCTTGGATTTCAGCCATGGCAGGTGCAGAAAATGACAGAATAAAGACTACTTTACTTCATATGCTTGCACAGACAGAAAGATTTATGTACTGGCCACACATAAGAGAATCACTTTGCTCATCCTGAGCATCAAGGGAAGGTATAAAAAAACTCCAGCTTTGATAGCAATAGAAAGGAATCTCATTATCCTTCTTGTTGTGTGCATATATGTGTGTATTCACAGGTAAATCTGCATGAATGACCCTTCTTGTTCCTCCAACTAGAGAAGCTAATGTCAACTAATCATGAGATATACACATCACACAATAAAAGAAAAAAAAGAAGAAAATAAAATCCATTCTTCCTTGGGACTCGGATAGCTCAATTTCCCAGTATTGCAGTTATTTTTATGTTTTTTCATTTACCAAAAACATTGTAGTCTTCACATAGGAGGTACTAAATAGATGTGATGAATTAATTAATAATACTTTAATATTCAAAAGAATTTAATCAACTTATGGATGTAGATATTCTCTCTAACACTGCATGCAGCAACTGATGTGTGCTTATTTATCCTTTGTGATTCAGTCTCCATAACCTACCAGTTCATTTCAGAAATGGGAGGGAGTGCAGCTAGGTGGGGTGGGCTTGAAGTCAAGAAGACTCATTTTCCTGAGTTCAAATCTATCCTAAGATACTTACTAGCTATGTGACCCTGGATAAGTCACTTAACCCTATTTGCCTCAGTTTTCTCATCTATAAAATGAGCTGGAGAAGGAAATGGCAAACCATCCCAGTATCTTTGCCAGGAAAATTCCAGATGTCATCAAGAAAAGTTGGACATAACTGAACAACAACAATAATAATACACTTATGTTTTGTGGGTTGTCATCATTAAAAAATTCACCAGCAAGTGGTCAGCCTATTGGTAACAATCTCCTCCATTCTTCGTTGGCTGGTCTTTGGAAAATGGGTTGATGCTTTTGCCAGGACTATACTCAAAGATTTTCTAGCATGGCAATCATCTACTACTTGCCCTCAGTTGGCATAGCATTCAGGTGACAAGAAGAAAATAACCATCATCCTGTGTTTCATACTAGGAACTTTATTTTAATCTACTTGAAAATCTATTCAATGAAGCAAAGTATAGGAGATCCGAACAAGAATATCATTTTTCCCTTTATCTTCAAGAAAATTCAGGAAAAATACTGGAATGAAGTCTTTTGTCATATGTCTTTAGAAAGAAACACTACTGGCTGACCCTGATTTAGCACTGTATGTGCATTACAATATTTGATCTTCATAACAACTTTGTCATACTGCAGCTATCTGTATCCTGATTTCATAGATGAGGAAAGTGAAATCCTCATAGCTTAAGCAAGGTACCTATGGTCACACAGCTAGAAGCCATCAGACTATGAATCCAGACTCCAAGGCCTGGACACTTTCCACTATGCTCTCTTAAATTTCAGCTGCAGTTTTAGAAAATGTAATTATGAGAATATGCAACTACTTATTTATCGATTAGTTACATTTGGAGAATTCGTATGCTTCTTTTCTAAACTTCCACAGGATTATATTCACTATTGAAATAAATAGCAATTTTCCTTCTTTTGGAAAAGTACTATTAATTAAACACAAATCTGTCATACTTCCAAAAGAAGAAATTCATTTTCTTGACAGTGGAGATAGATACAAAAATTCTTCTTTAGAATGTTACTTATTGTCTACTCATTTCAGCCTCAAACACAACATACATACAACTTCACTATACTGAAATAGTATTTGTATATCATCATTGGGAAAACATTCCAGTGACTAAGTATATGATGGGATTTTTAAAGTTAAGGAAAGACCATTCTGAAATGATCCTTCACTTTGTACTCAACTATTTCTAGGTCACTCCTTGTCAATTCACTAGCAATTACACCTAGCAAAATGTATATTTTGTGGTTTCTTAAATAGAAATCATGAATAAAAAGTAAGAAAACCTTATTTTAATCTTGATTTTGTCATATTTTTAAAAATAAATTGTCATTTTTATCACTTTAAAGAAATTATTTATTATATATAAATTATTATTTATTTAAAGCATTATTATTGCAATGTTCATTATTAATAATGGCTGTCCTTCTAATAAATTATCCAACAGGCAATTAATGTTTGACAAGTATACTTTTGCACATGTAAGACTGCTCCAAATCACAAATACCAAGAGAAATGAAAATAAAAATAACTCTGAGGATTGATCCCATGAGCAGAAAATTGGCAAAGATGCAAAAAAGGCCTTACTGGAAAGCAACTGGTGAGGCAACGAATAGAGCATTGGGCCTGGAGTCAGGAAAACCTGAGTTCAAATCTAACTTCTGACACTATCTATGGGACCCAGGGTAAGTCACTCTTTTTGCCTCAGATTCCTCAAATGGGAGGAGTTGGATAAAATAATACTCATCTCACAGGATTATTTTAAGGATTAAATGAGATAATATTTGTTAAATGCTCTTAACATAGTGCCAGGGACATAGTAGGTGCTATATAAATGCTTATTCCCTGGGAGAGCCATGCAAAGGCAGGCATCCTACTACACTGGTGGTAGAGATATAAATTTGTCCAAATATTCTGGAAAACAATTAACTATTATGCTAAAATAGTGGCTAAGATGCTTCTATACTTTGAACCAGAGATTCCACTGCTAGATATTTATACCCTTAGGTGGGCAAAGACAGAGAAAAAGTTCTCATGTGCACTAAAATATTTTTTTTGTATCAGATATTCCGCCAAGATTTAATTCTTTTTTTTTTATTTAGTTTTCAGCATTGATTTTCACAAGAGTTTGAATTACAAATTTTCTCCCCATTTCTATCCTCCCCCCCCCCCCCACTCCAAGATGGTGTATATTCTGGTTGCCCTGTTCCCCAGTCAGCACTCCCTTCTGTCACCCCACTCCCCTCCCATCCCCTTTTCCCTTCATTTCTTGTAGGGCAAGATAAATTTCTACGTGCCATTGCCTGTGTATCTTATTTTCTAGTTGCATGCAAAAACTTTTTTTTTTTGAACATCTGTTTTTAAAACTTTGAGTTCCAAATTCTCTCCCCTCTTCCCTTCCCACCCACCCTCCCTAAGAAGTCAAGCAATTCAACATAGGCCACATGCGTATCATTATGTATAACCCTTCCACAATACTCATGCTGTGAAAGATTAACTATGTTTTGCTCCTTCCTAACCTATCCCCCTTTATTGAAATTTTTCCCTTGGCCCTGTCCCCTTTTCAAAAGTGTTTGTTTTTGATTACCTCCACCCCCATCTGCCCTCCCTTTAATCATCCCCCCTTTTTTATCTTCTTCTTCCTCCTTTTTTCCTGAGGGGTAAGATACCCAAATGAGTATGTATGGTATTCCCTCCTCAGGTCAAATTTGATGAGAATAAGATTCACTCATTCCCCCTCACCTGCCTTCTCTTCTCTTCCTACAGAACTGCTTTTTCTTGCCACTTTTATGTGAGATAATTTACCCCATTGTATCTCTCCCTATCTCCCTCTCTCAGTATAGTCTTCTCTCATCACTTAATTTGATTTTATTTCTTTTAGATATCTTCCCTTCATCTTCAACTCACCCTGTGCCTGCTCTCTCTCCCTCTCTGTCTCTCTCTCTGTCTCTCTCTATGTATATATATACATATATATATATATATATACACACACACACACACACATACATACACACTCACATATACATATATATACATAAAGATATATATATATATATATATATATATATATATATATATATATATATATATATATATATGCATATTCCCTTCAGCTACCCTAATACCGAGGTCTCATGAATCATACACATCATCTTTCCATGTAGGAATGTCAACAAAACAGTTCAACTTTAGTAAGTCCCTTGCAATTTCTTTTTCTTGATTACCTTTTTATGCTTCTCTTGATTATTGTATTTGAAAGTCAAATTTTCTATTCAGCTCCGGTCTTTTCACTGAGAAAGCTTGAAAGTCCTCTATTTTATTAAAAGTACATATTTTGCCTTGGAGCATGATACTCAGTTTTGCTGGGTAGGTGATTCTTGGTTTTAATCCTACCTCCATTGACCTCCAGAATATCGTATTCCAAGCCCTTCGATCTCTTAATGTAGAAGCTGCTAGATCTTGAGTTATTCTGATTGTGTTTCCACAATATTCAAATTGTTTCTTTCTGGCTGCTTGCTATATTTTCTCCTCTATCTGGGAGCTCTGGAATTTGGCAACAATATTCCTAGGAGATTTCTTTTTGGGATCTATTTGAGGAGGCGATCAGTGGATTCTTTCAATTTCTATATTACCCTCTGGCTCTAGAATATCAGGGCAGTTCTTGATAATTTCTTGAAAGATGATATCTAGGCTCTTTTTTGATCATGGCTTTCAGGGACTCCAACAATTTTTAAATTCTCTCTCCTGGATCTATTTTCTGGGTCAGTGGTTTTTCCAATGTGATATTTCATATTGTCTTCCATTTTTCCATTCCTTTGGTTCTGTTTTATAATATCTTGATTTCTCATCAAGTCACTAGCTTCCACTTACTCCAATCTCATTTTTAAGGTAGTATTTTCTTCAGTGGTATTTTGGACCTCCTTTTCCATTTGGCTGATTCTGCCTTTCAAGGTATTCTCCTCATTGGCCTTTTGGAGCTCTTTTGCCATTTGAGTTAGTCTATTTTTTAAGGTGTTGTTTTATTCAGTATATTTTTCAGTATTTTTGGGGGTCTCCTTTAGCAAGTCATTGACTTGTTTTTCATGGTTTTCTCATATCCTTCTCATTTCTCTTCCCAATTTTTCCTCTGCTTCACTAACTTGTTTTTCCAAATCTTTTTTGAGCTCTTCCATGGCCTGAGACCAGTTCATGTTTTTCTTGGAGGCTTTTGATGTAGGCTCTTTGACTTTGTTGACTTCTTCTGGCTGTATGTTTTGGTCTTCTTTGTCACCAAAGAAAGATTCCAAAGTCTGAGACTGAATCTGGCTGCGTTTTCACAGCCAGGCCATATTCCCAGCCAAGTAACTTGACCCTTGAGTTTGTCAGCGGGGTATGACTGCTTGTAGAGTTAAGAGAACTATGTTCTAAGCTTGGGGGGATGTGCCAGCTCTGCTACATTAGCACTTCTCCTTCCCCAAGAACCCCCAACCCGGACTGGACTTAGATCTTCAGCAGGCTCTTCACTCCTGCTCAGATCTGCCACTTAATTCCTCCCACCAGGTGGGCATGGGGCCAGAAGCAACTGCAGCTGTGCTTCTGTAGCTGCCCCACCTCCTCTGCCCCTGGGGCACCAAACCGTGAACTCCTTTTTAAACTCTTTTTCCAGCAGCTTTTGCCACTAAACTTCTCTGTTGTCTTTGGTGTTTGTGGGTTGAGAAGTCCAGTAACTGCTGCAACTCACTGATTCAGGGTGCTAGGGCCCGCTCCGCCCATCTCCTGGTCTGGTTGGTCTGCGTGGCCCACGCTGGGCTCTGCTCTGCTCAGCTCTGTTCCACTCCCAGCTCTGTGCGGGATAGACCTCACCCAGAGACCATCCAGGCTGTCCTGGGCTGGACCTCTGCTTCCTTCTGCTGTTTTGTGGGTTCTGCAGTTCTAGAATTGGTTCAGACCCATTTTTATAGGTTTTTGGAGGGGCTCCGCGGGGAGCTCACACTACTCCCTGCTTTCCAGCCACCATCTTGGCTCTGCCCTCCGCACTAAAATGTTCATAGCAAAACTTTTATTGTAGAAAAAAATGAGAGACAAAGTAGATATACACCATTAGGTGATGACTAAATGATTTGTGAAACTTAAGTGCCACGAGAAACAACAGTAACAAAGAATTCACAGATACAAGAGAAGATTTATATGGAATAATTTAGAGTAAAGTAAGAATAAAGAGAAAAACAATCCATAAGATGAATTTAAAATGTATAAAGAAAAAAGATGGAAAAGGAAATAAAATGAAGCAAGACACTGAATGCTCTGTAATTATAATTACCAAACTATTCTAGAGAAGAGCTGAAAAAATATACTTTCCACATTCATTGCAATAGTGGCATACTATAGGAAAGGAACATTGCACATGTGATTAGATATTTAAAGTGTAAGTAATTTGTGCTGATTTCTTTTTCTTTTTTCTTAATCATTGTTTAAAGTGAAGGCTTCTTTGGTGGAGGGAAGAGAGAGATAAATTTGGAAACTGATATTATATAAAAATAAGAGCTCTCAATAAACAAAACATAAAATTAAAAAAGAATTAAAATTTTAATTTTCTCTTGAAGTTATTTTGTATTACATTGTACATATTTTGTTTTGACTTAATTGGGTACATACTATTCTCCATTAGAGTGTGAGCAACTTGAGGGTAAGAACTGTTTCCTTTTTGCACCTTTATATGTGTGTGTATGTATTTTTAATTAGGTAAATGAAACATTTATCTAATTGAATAGCAGAATTGTTAAAGCAAGTATCATTCTATTTTAAGGGTTGAGAAAATGTGACAAATACAAATAAAGAGTAGTACAGATGACCGTGCTTAACATTCTGACAATTCCACTAGGCTGTGGCCATCGCTCCTTCCTAAACCCTAGTTTAGAACACTAAACTGATAGGAAATATAGACAAGGTCTAAAATCCTAGGAGGAGTTCTTAATTAGAGGGCCTAGGTGATAGAGAGGTTCTGGTGATTTCATAATCTAAGAATTACAGAGGAGAGCAGGAAATATAATCAGTTTTGTAGTCCTGTCCTGCCATCTAATACATAACACTATAGAAAATTCTATAAGAATTTTTCATACCCTGATAGCATTGATTAGAATTAAACTACAGTAGGAAAAACTAAGACTTGGAGAAAGAAAATTACTGTAATGAAGTTTGTCAGAAACTAGGTATAAACCAACATCTCAAAACATATGTGAACATGGAATCTAAATGGATACAAGAGTTAGATATAAAAGTTCACATTATAACAAATTAGAGGATCCAAATTATCATTTGGACCTATAGATAATAGAAGAAGTCATGACCAAACAAAGAATAGAGAGAATCACAAAAGATAAACTGGACAATTTTTATTATCTAAAATTGTAATTTTTGCAAAAATAAAACCAAGTCCAAGTAAGATTAGAAGGGAAACTACTAGTGAAAATATTGGCAGCAAATTTCTCTGATAACTATTTCATTCCTATGATATTTAAGGAATTGATTTACATTTATGAAAATAAATTTATTCACCAATAGACAAATGTACAAAGGATATGTTCAGAAAGTTCTCAAGAAACCCAAGCTGTATGTAATCATATGGGAAAAGCCCCAAATGACTAATAATTGTATAACTGAATTTTAAAGCAATATAACTTAAAGCAACCTCTGGGTTCCCATCAGAATGGCAAAGTTTATAAAAAATAAAAAAGGATCAAAATTGAGGGCACTATGGTAGTGGAGAAACATTAATGCACTGTTGGAGGAGCTGTAAAGTGTCCTAGTCAGTCTGGAAAACAGTCAGAGCTATGCCAAAAATGGTACTATCCTGTGTTTAACTCAGAGTAATCCATATTCTGTCTATACTTCAAAGAGATCAAAGACAGAAGGAAAGTACCTTTATGTATAAAAATATTTTCCCAAAAAAATCAGAGTTAGAAAAGTATCTTTATATACAAAAAATATTTATAAAAGCTCTTTGTGGTGACAAAGAATGGGGGAAAAGGGGAGTACCCATCAATGAGGAATAACTGAGCAAGTTATGGAATAAGAATGTAAAAGAATCCTATTAGTTTCACAGAAACATGTGAAGATTGCTATGAAATGGAGACTGAGCAGAACCAGGAAAACAATTTATACAAGAGCAGCAACATTATAAAACAATTTTGAAGGACAGAGTACTGAAGAAGATGCATGCCACCTACCTCCTGCCTGAGAGGTGATGAACTAAATATGCAAAATGAGACACATTTTTGGACATGGCCAATGTGGAAATTTGTTTTTCTTGGATATGCATATTTGTTAAAAGAGTTTTGTTTGTCCTCCTCATCCACTCCCCCAATTGGGGGGTTGGGGGAAGGAAAGAGTGAAGAGGAAAAACATGCTTTTTAATTAAATTAAAAATAAACAGAATCCCTGATATCTTTTAAGAATCAGATTAAGTTCCATGTCCCATAGGAGACCTTCACAAATCTCCACAAATGCTAGTACCTTCCCCTGTTCTAGGGCTACATTATATAATCTATATGTGTTTCATGTGTACAAATTAGCAAATATATTAGCTTCTACATTGGAATGTAATGTAATGCTCTTTTTAATTTTTTTCTGTGTATCCTCAGTGCTTAGCACAGTGCCTGACATGTAGTAAGTGTTTGAGAAATGTTGGTTCACTGATAAAGATAGAGAATGGATTTGTTGTTTCACTAACATTGGGAACTCCCTGGTAATAAAACTCCCTCCACCAATTCAGATTGGCACCTTCTCTTCAACTTTTGGTCTTAGAGGGTTGCTTAGGACACTGAGAGGTTGAGTGACTAATGCCAAATAACTATCACACATCAAAGGCAGGATTTGAACCCATGCCTTCTTGGCTCCACAGTAAGCTCTCTATCCATGATGTCAAGTTGTGTTTTAACTAATATCAAATTATAATGTATTAGCACCTTAGTAGTTTCATTCATCTGACAAATATTTGAGTGCCTACTATGTGCAAAGTATTATGCAAAGCATGGCTATTATACTGTTGGCTCAAACTAAATGTTTGATCAGCTAAATCCCTCGGACCTTTTGAATGTCAATTGCTGCCAAATTATGTGTTCATTAACCAACTTTTGGGTGAGCTATTCAACCAGATGCAAAACTACCTAACTGTACTACCATCTGGTACCTATTTCATCAAAATTTTCTATGAGACAACTTTGTGAAACAAAAATGCACCAAAAGACAGATGCCCTACATCTGTACCATTCCTTTAATCTGCCAGACAACCAACCCTTCCAAAAAAGCAACAAGATTACCTTTGGCATGACCTATTCCTACTAAACCCATGCTGGCTACTACTTTCCTTTCTAAGTACTTATAAACACCATCTGTTTTATAACACATTTTACATATTTTTCCAGGATTCAGTGTCTTCACCGGTCCATAATTTAGGAATCTATTCCTTTCCCCTTTTTGACTCTCAGGACATTTTCTGGTTCCTTTTCTGCTGGCCTTTCCTGATTTCTCAAAGTTTCCTGGTTTTTGTCCTCACATTATAAATTATTTCAATCCTGTGGTGTGTAAAGCTGATTGAACGTGGAGAAAACCTAGAAATTTCATCTTGTTTAAGGGCAGAACTTCTTGGTATTATTTAAACAAATGTCTACCTTTTGAATCTGAATTCCTACATATTTTTAGCTGTTCACATGTTTTCTTGGCAGTCTCATTTCACATGTGCTGTACAATGTTTAAAAGGAAGATTTAAACCCATAGCAATTGTGTTGAGTACAAAATTTCTACTAGACTCATATTTGTTCTGTTTCATAGCAATATAAAGCAAGCAAATATAATAATAGCTATCATTTATATAGTACTTTAAGATTTGCAAGGCATTTATAAATATTATCTTATTTCATTTCTATCCTTACCACAATCCTAGGACATAGGTGTTAATCTTATCCCCATTTCATATTTGAGGAAACTGAGGCATAGAGCAATTAAGAGACTTGCCCAAGATCATCCAGCTATTAAATGTTTGAGGCTGGATTTGAACTCAGGTATTCCTGATTCTAGGTTCAGTATTCTATACATTGTCCTAAGTTATAAATGTTAAAAGTTCATAGGTTTATCACAATCAGAGTGGTAATGATTCATATTTATATAGTACTTTAAGATTTACAAAGAGATTTTCCTTATAGCAATCCTATCTATGAGGTAGATACTGCAAATCTAATTACTCAATTTCCCAGTGAGGAAACTGAAGCTCAGGGAATATGGAGTAATTCATCCAGGATCACAGAGCTTGCAAGTGGCCTTATAAGGTAGGATGAAGCCCAAGTGTTCCTGATTCTTAGTATCCCATGTAATTCACTATAAAACACTGCCCATCAAGGTACAAATATGTGTACCTGTATCAGACTATAGTATATTCAATTACATTTTAAAGGTTCAATGACATCACAGGTTTTCTTTTGAAAATAGGTAGTCTGTTATACATAGAAGATATATTGGATTCCATGCCATCTTGGGGAGGGAGAAAGGGGGGGGGAAGAAAACTTGGAACTCAAAATTATGTAGAGTGTTGTAAACTAAAAATAAAAAATCTCAAAAAGAGAGATAATTAACAAGAAAAATCTTTACAGCAAGTTTATCTCATTAAATTAATTTGTTTATAAAATTCTAATTTCCAAATAACTATATTAGGAAGGCAGAATTTATGATTTCAAAGAGAATCTCATATGTGCCTAAAAGGTCCGGAACCGCAGGATATAAGGAATTCTCTAGGCAGAAGGCAGGAGAACTAAAGCACTCCACAATAACAAGCCCACAAACCAGCGTCCCCATTTTGATATTTTCATCAAAAGCTTCCAGGCCCAATAAGTCCGCCTTACAAGGGTAATCAGAAGGCCACAGAGAAGCGAGATGGTATAAGGCAAAATTGTATACATGCTTCACCTCTACAGTAAGAAGATTACCCACTAGCCTCTAGTCAGCTCTGCTACCGGCAGCTCAGCTTCGGCTGTAGGTGTCTCTGGCTCCAACAGGAAAAGGAAAGGAGGATCTTCAAGCTGTCCTCTCCCCTCTTATAGAGTTTTTGACATCATCAAGCGCCGCCTGAACGACCAGGGCCAATTGGTTCTTGACTTGGCCCCTCCCCCAGCGTAGACCACATTAACACACCTCCCCTCAGCCAGTGCCATGACTCATCACACAGGAAGCTCTGGTCCTGCCCTGGAAGAGCAAGCCCCAGCGTCCAGGGAAGCTCAACAAGGCGAGCTGAGTCATTCAAAGAAAACAAAGTCCATTCTGGCTACAATAACTAAGTAATTGATTCTAATTTCTAGAAAAAAAGAGCCATTCCCAATTGACAAATGACCTTAGATATTAAGAGACAGATCTCAAAGGAGAAAATCAGGATGAATATGGTAATGTGAAAAGTACTCCAATCCACTATTAATTAGGAAAAAAAGCAAATCAGAGCAATTTTGAGATTCCATCTCATTCATCATATTGGCAAAGACAATTTTTAAAAAATGATCAACAGAAGAGGGAGTTGTAGGAAAATTGGTGCATCAACAGACTGATGGTGCTCCTTTGAGTGGGTAAAATTATTCTGGAAAGCAGTTTGTTATTATCAAAAGGTACTAAACAGCAAATGTCATTTGAATATTATATATTAGTTATATGCATATATATATATATCTACACACGTGTAGATATATAAACACATATTTAACATATGCATATATCCATTGACAGAATTTGTTTTGCTTACTCTGCATATTTGTTAAAAAGAAATGTTCTTTTTTTTCAATGAGGTTAGGAAAAGAGAGGTAAAGTCAATGGATTCTCAATTAATTTTTTTTTTTAAATAGAGAAGTGGCGATATTATGGGTGTTAAATGCTGTGTGAATTTTCACAAGAAGTCACTGTATTATTACTTTTATTTTGTTACTGGAGATGTTTCATGAAGTTGGTATAATTGATAAATATCTGTAAATAATAATAAAGATAAACTTATAAATAAAAAAAAGAAAATAGGTAGTCACTGATTACTCAGCATCAATGCTTTTTATAACAGGAATATATAAAACCTACCCAAATGTCAGAAATTATCTTTCAGAATAATGATTCACACATATATAGGACTTTAGGATTAAAAAAAATTCTCAGAATAATCCTATCAGGTACATAGTAGAGGTATTATTATCCCTGTTTTAAGATGAAACTGTATTAGTGATGTGATATTATTTGCCCAGGGTCATAGAAGGAGTAGCATCAGAGTTTAGACTATACTTTAAGTTAGGGGTGAGGAACTTGCAGCCTCAAGGCCGCACGTGGCCCTCCAGGTACTCAAGAGTGGCCCCTTGACTGAATCCAAACTTTACTTCAGGATCTAGAGGGCCACATGTGGACTCGAGGCCGCAGGTTCCCCACCCCTGCTAGGTTTTCTGATTCTGAATTCAGTACTTTAAAGAATCTGTGTTTAGGATCATTGATTTAGGTATGGTCTTCACAAACACAACTCATAGCTAATCTGTAACTTAGTTTATAAGTCTTGGAAAGTTGTTGCCAACTCAGAGAGTGTAGGAGTCCTTCTCACACAATGGTTATAGCAAGAGGGAGCATTTGACTTTGTGCCTTCATGAGTCTAAATCCAATGCTCTTCCATTCTAACATGGTGCTTCTCATCAATACTTCATTGATTAAAGTCAATGACAGCTATAGTCTTCCTAATAACTCTATAAGGTATGTAAACCAAGGAATACTCAACCAATTTTCTGTTAGAAAATACTCCTGAAAGAACTGCCTCCTAGGAAAGTTGGCCATTATTTTAAAGCTTTTAAGGATATTTCCATTTATCGTTTAGTGCAGAGGTAACTATAATGCCTTAAGAAACATAAGCAGACCTGCTATTGTAATAGTGTGGCTCACCACTCCCTCAATGCTCATAACTTCAGCTTTGCATCCATCTTCAAAGGGCTATATGGCCTACCTGATGGGGACACCTGGTGGGACAGAAAACCCACCTATCATAATACATCCCCCCAAATTTCTCTCTTCCCTTCCTAGTGGGGACATTTTTTGTAACCCCTATTTCAAAAGACTGTTTCACAAAGATGAAAGATACTATTACTGTGGCATTAAGAAGCAAACAGATTCAATAGAATTTTGTAAAAGCATTTTTTTTGCTGACAATTTAAAAATTTATTTGAGAATGTCAAACTTTGTAGTGGTTCTCTCTATGAAGTCAGGGAGAGGCTATATGTTTTATCTGTGATCCATGAGGTTCTATTATGAATCTCACATACACAATCTGTGATAATACATGAATGAAAGAGGTGAGGAGAAATTCCTTCCTTGTATGAACCAGTTTAACTGTGGTGCTATTTTTTTATGATACAAAAGAATTCCATGAAGAGCTTGTGAAAATTTGCAAGTATAGTGTTTTTAAAACAAATTTTCACATGGTTACTGAAGAACAAAGGAATAAAAGACGAACCTAGCTTATTTGCTGAGATATTGAATTTAACTATTACCTCGAAAATAAAAACAAGGAAGATTTTAAGAGGTTTTATTTAATATCTGGAATGAACTGAATAATATTGTAAGAATGAAAGGTCAGATAAGTGAAAAGCAAATATCTGCTGTTTTACTGAGGGTTTGAGGTATGACATTGGTTCTAGCCAAAATAGTACAAGTAGTTGTATATGTTCCTTCTTTGTTACTGATTTTAAGTATATTTATATATTTACTATTTTTAACATTTTTATATAAAAATTATGAGAATTAATATTCACAAAGGGGCTTTCCCTAGTTCATGAATTATTAAATATTAATTCTTGAATTGGGGAAAGCCCCTTTATCAATAGTAATTACTCATAATTTTCTATATAGGAATAAATATTAAATGTGTATTTAATATTTAATACACTTAAATTCATTAAGTTAATAGTGGTGGGTCCTCCAGCTACTTAATTAATGAGATAGAGATTGCAAGATCATTAATGAGAAAGAAATTATCACACCATAACCGCGGATTTCTCTAGTGCTAATGTGGTCAAAACTAAAATAAAGGAACACCTTAAGTGGTAAGTTGAGGTGAAACTTTCAGGTGATTATGATGAGACGAAAGACCTTGTAACCTTGCCACATATCGTGTACCCAAACTGTTTCACTTTCAGTCTCTTTGCCTATGAAACACATCCAAAAGATCTTCAATCGCATGAACTAGCTAAGACTAACGATGGTAATTAGCATTTATATAACACTTTAAGGTTTGTAAAACATTTTACAAATATTATCTCATCTTGTCCTCACAGTGATCTTGGAAGGTAAAGCATATTATTAGCTCCATTTTATAAATGTGGAAATTGAGACAGACAGAGCTTAGAATGACTTGCCCAAGGTCACAAACTACTATCCCAGGCTGGATTTGAACTCAAGTCTTCATGACTACAGGTCCGGCACTCTATTGTGCCATCTAGATTCCATATTTCCATTCCATAATAAAGTGTATTGTGAGTATATATATATATATATATATATATATATATATGTATGTATGTATGTATGTATGTATATGTATATTCCTATTAGCAAGAAGCCTTTTCCTTCCCTCCCCTACTCTTTTTCTTTTCCTGGAGGCAGCAGGCCTTTTCCGTCCCGTCGTCCCCCTCCTCCCCTTCCGTCTTTTTTTTTTTTTTCTGGAGGCGGCAGGCTAATAGTAGTTAGATAACTGGCCTTAGAGTCAGGAATACTCGAATCAAGATTTTACCTCTGAAACATAACAATCTGGCCTTATGTCTTCTCAGGGTCTCAGAAATTCCTCAAGACTATAAGTTGTAGAAAAGTTGCTGATTTGCAATGATAGAGGAGCTTTTCTTGATGGGAATTCCCTCTTTGAATGAAATCAAAAGTCTCTCTATGAATAAAAAGCATTACTTTTCAAAAATTGATGTGTTTGATATAGGCCATTTGGCAATGAATGCAAGTGTACACTCTAGTTCAGTTCACTATTGACAACTTATGCATAATTTTTTTCAATATGGAGTTTTTAGACATAATTTTGAAAGTACAAAGGTCCAGTAAGAAATGAGCATCTTACTTTAAAAATGTATTCATTAATCTGATAACTGTTCTGTAATGCAAAATTTTGTATTTGTTCAGGAGGAACTACCAAGAGGAAATATTTTTCCCCTAAATTTTTCAGGGCCCTCATACCTCCACTAATCAAAGCCATAAGAGACATTTAATCTCATGACTGTTTTATATGCGAATACCTCAATGGATATGTATCTGTAACATCTTTTACATGGGTATTTATTCTATTCATTTTTACAGATTACTACCTAACCTAACCTTTTTTTTTGATACTCTGTATGATTCTTGTCCATGTTCTACCATGACAAATTCCTCCACAGAGGATCTACCCAAAGCTTGGAAACCTAATTCTAGGTCAGAGGTTCTTAACATTTTTGTATGATGGATCCCCTTGATATCATAGAACCCTGTGAACCTCTTTTCAGAATAATTTTTTAAATTATAATTTAAAGAAATGTTAAATTTCAGTTAGAGACTAATAAAACCTCATATGCTTTTTCCATCACTCAAATGCAGGGATTATTGAAATTTATCTCCTAACCCATGTTAAGAATCTCTACTTCGGGGTGTTTGGATTTTTGTTTTGTTTTGTTTTGCATTTTGTGAGTCATCCCCTATGCTATTTGATTGAGTGGTCTTACTCATTCTTACATTTTCTGGATGGTAGATTCTATTCAAATTCAGGTCTATAGCCTCCAGCATATCCTTATTGTTGTTTGCATCAGATGGAGATTAATTTTCTCTCTTATTTTAAGTCAGTATAAATTCTGCCATTTCTGATTGTTGAGTATACAGCAATAGCTTAGGAGCATAATTTTAAAAATCCCTTGGGCAGCCTCTTACAAACACATACTGTTCTAGGTATATCACCTCATCTGGAAGATGGTAATCTACCTGAGAGCCAGTGTGGCTTCAGAAAGGGCTGAGGAATGTTTGATAAGATGTCTGCTGCCTGACAACTCCAGGAGAAATGCAAGAAGAAGAGAGGTCTATACACAATGTTCTTCTATCTGACCAAGAACTTTGATACTATCAGTAGTGAGGGCTTGTAGAAAATTATGGCACAATTTGGTTGCCCAGAGAAGTTCATCGGTATCATACACCAGTTTCACACAGGCATGTTTGCACAGGTTCTGGATAACAGACAATGCCCTTATGTTTTCCAATTGCCAATGCAGTGAAGCGAGGCCATGTACTCACTCCCACATTTTTTCATGACGTTTACAGCTGTGTAGTCAGATGCCTTTGACAAGGACAAAAATGGCATCAAGTTCAGCTACCACACTGATTGTAAATTATTTAACTTGAAAAGGCTATGAGCCAAGACTAAAGTGGAGGGAAAGTTGGTGCATGACTTTGTTCATAGATGATTGTGCTCTCAATGTAGCCTCTGAGGCTGAGATGCAGCAAAGTATGGCTTGATTCTAAGCTGCTTGTGCTAATTTTGGCCTGACAACACCAAAAAAAAGAACCCACAGGTACTCCATCTGTCAGCACAATACCATCCATATGTGGAACCATTGGTTACAACAAATGGAGAAATATTGAATGCGGTGGATAAGTTCACTTACCTTGGCAGTATACTTTCCAGGGATGTACACATAGATAATGAGGTTGATGCACATATTGCCAAAGCTAACTCAGTGTTTCGGAGGCTCCAAAGGAAAGTGTGGAAGACAAAAGGTATTAGACCGCCTACCACACTGAAGGTGCTGACCTCGTTGTATGCCTGTGAAACCTGGACAGTCTACCCACATCATGCTAAGAAACTTAATCACTTCCATTTGAATTGATTTTGAAGATCATCTGGCAAGATAAGGTATTGGACACTGAGGTCCTTTCTTGAGCAAACTGCCAAGCATTCAAATGCTACTGCAGAGAGCACAACTCCAGTGGGCTGCCACATTGTTCAAATGCCAAACCTATTTTTGCCTAAAGACTATTTCATGGAGAACTTACACAAGACCAGCACTCACATGGAGGTCAGAAAAAGCAAAAAAAGACCACTCTCATTGTCTCTCTGAAGATCTTTGGAATCAATTCCAGAACATAAAAGACACTGGCAAAGAACCATCTAGCATGATGTGTCCACATCAAAGAAGGCACTGTGTTTTATGAGCAAAACAGAATTGCAATACTCCAAAGACAAATGGGATTAGCCAGTTTAGAGACATCTCCACTACAAATGTTAATATGGACTATTTGTGCCCAACTCATGGTAGAGCATCCTGAGCTTGTATTGGTCAGATCAGCCAGAGTCAGAGACACTGTACCTTGATTCCACCATAGTGACCTCATTTTGGTCTTCTTCAAGAATGAAGGACAATAACCACCCAATGGCAATGTGGACCTGATTACAGAATGCTTACTTTAAATCTGTGAATATCAAAAGTAACGTGGCATTATGAAAATTACACTGGAAAGAAATGATGAATATAAAGAATTCAAAGGAACATGGGATGATTTGTGTGATCTGATGCAGAGGGAAATAAGCAGAACCAAAGGAAGGTACCCAATGAGTGAACTGCAAATGAAAAGGACATAAAAGTGGATCTAAATTATGAGTAACTGGAAAAAAACAACATTGTTTTGCTTGACTATGCATATTTATTCTAAGGATCTCTCTCTCTCTCTCTCAATCTCTCTTTCTCTTCCTCCCTCCCTCCCTTCCTTTCTGGGTTTTCTTTTTTTTCTTTTTAAAGGGGAAATGGAAAGGGCAGAAAATGAATTTTTTCATGAAAAAAGTTTAAGTCAAGTCAACAAGCATTCATTAAGTGCTTCCCATTATCTAGGAATTGTGCTAAGCACTGGAGGTATAAATAAAAGTAAAGAGAACAGTCACTCCCCTCAACAAGCCTATATTCTTATGAAGGAAGGCAATACATAAAGGGAGCTAAGAAATGGAAGGGTGAAGGAACCTGTATCAGAGGATAATGGTGAATTCTGGAGAATAAAGGATGGTTGGGTTTGGGTTTTCTCAAAGTGGAGGTTCCCAGGGGAACTTACCAATAGGAGAAGGAAGCAAAAGGAGAAGGCAGCTGAAGCATGGTAGTAAAGTCTGGAGAATGAAGAATATTTATTTTAAAAGTATATATCTTGTTCCAGAGAACATCTGATTTTTAATTAATTAAATATACATTGCTATATGGCAGAGAGGTGGGAGGACTACAAGAGCAGAATACTGCTTACACTGCCGATTGGAGTCACTATCAGCTGGTTCCAATGATCTGTTGTCTGTTATAAAGGAATTCATTTTCAGAGTACTGGAGGACATAGTGGAAGTGACACTAATGTAAACCAATCCATCAATAAATAAATACATTTCAAAACATTCACTAAGCATTCACCATGTTTGAGGCATCATGCAAAAAAAAAAGACAAAATCAGGTCTGTGTTCCAGGTGCTTACACAATAAAAAAAAGAAAGAAGGGTGGGGGAAAGAAAGGAGGGAGGGAGGGAGGAAGGAAAGAAGGAAAGAGGGAAGGAGGAGGGAGGGAGAGAGGGAGGAAGGAAGGAAGGAAGGAAGGAAGGAAGGAAGGAAGGAAGGAAGGAAGGAAGGAAGGAAGGAAGGAAGGAAGGAAAAAGAAAATTTCTTTGGGAAAGTTTAGATTGGGAATCAGAGGACTTGGCTTTGAATGCTGGCCTCTGCTGCTTACTACCTATATGACCCTGGCATAACACTTCTGGACCTCATTTTCTTGATCTTTAAAATGATGTAGCTGTGCTAGGTTGGACTAGGTCTCTTCTTGCTCATAAACTCTGAGACATTTTAAACTTATATTGCCCTACTGGTCTGCCTTTTTGCTAAAACATTGTTTCCATAGAACATTTGTTGGAATTCAAATATGTTTACCTGGCATCTACATAATCATTCCTCCAGAGGAAGAAATCCTTTCATAAGGGAGTAGAAACATTAGGGAATGAGCCCTATGGCAAATACTCAGAAAAGGAAGGAGATCTAAAATGGAAGAAATTGTGGGAAAAGGCAGAGGGTCACACTGGGCAGATATTGGTAATAACCTGGCTGGAGAGTGGAAGGACGGTATATGGTCCAAGTGGACCATTTAAGGGGAGAAGGAGGCCACTGATAAGCTACTAGTAAGGAGCAGCTTAAAATAAATTCTCCATATCCCTCACCTTTGTCTAGGGACTAGCCCCAACTAAACCCTGTATATGACTGAAAGTCAGGGAAACAATGGAAGATATAATATTGTGACAGGCACAAACCACCAGTGTGGCTGGAATTATAGTGAATGTCACTGCCTGAGAGCTGCACTCCCAGACAACTTTAACCATGCTTGATTTAGCACCTGCTCACTGGGAAAAGTCAAGGACCTACCTCCTCTAGTGCCTCACAACAAAGAAATCACTTCCACTTAGAGAATCTGGCTTGGAGGGAGAAGGGGGAAGAGAAGCTCATTCTACATTACCTGACTTAACTGGCTTCTTCCTCTAAAATGTAATATATTAAAAACATGTTTTGAAGTAATAGGAAATGCCAAATGTATATGATAATTTTGAATTTGCTATTTAGAAGTAAACAAGCTTTGTTTTTATCTTGTATCATCCAAAATAAAATTTTAAAAATATTTTAACACTGATACATTTTATGCCTCAATGCATTCATGTAATGATTTTCTTCAAAATTATATTAGAAGATATAGAAAAGTAAAATTGACTCTTGCTTTCCCACTTGTTTTATACTATCAAGACTGGCTAGATAGTTGGAATCAAAGAATTTTAGTGTTGGAAAAAGTAATAAAAACTAATATTTATATGTACTTTAATGTTTGCAAAGTTCTCCACATGCATTTTCTAATTTGAATGTCATATACTTTAGGTGCCACGCCAGTATGGAATCCAGAGTAGATTCAGGGGTGGAAAAATTCCTGAATTTGGAATTAGAAGACCTGTGTTCAAATTCTAGTTCTCATATTTGGGATCAGTTCAGTATGACTTTTTTTGGCTGA
This sequence comes from Trichosurus vulpecula, assembly GCF_011100635.1. Lineage (NCBI taxonomy): Eukaryota > Metazoa > Chordata > Mammalia > Diprotodontia > Phalangeridae > Trichosurus > Trichosurus vulpecula. Next base: position 67,834,709 of record NC_050579.1, read on the forward strand.
ACTAATGCTAGCTCCTAGAGATCATTGTTTCTCTCAGTGTTCAAAAACCTTCTATTTAACAGATCATTTTATAGCTTTCTTTTGTGAACTCACATTGGGCTCATTAAAGATGATTTTCCACAATTTACTTTTGGTTTTTTTTTGGAGGGGGTTATTATTTGATTAGCTCCAGGCTTGTAAGATTTTCTCTGAATTATTTGATTGCTCAAAAATATGGCCAATGACTCTGAGTATTCTGTGATATGCAATTGATATGATTCCAAAAATATAATTTTATTTAAATCACTTCTCTTACAACTCTTTACCTTCTTAGGGCTTCCATGTCTTCTAAACCAACTTTATGTTACAGAGTCTAATCCACAGAGATATCTATCTTGAGGAGATGATAATAAAATGGGAATGAAGTTGATTTGTTTCTATCTCTTCTTGCACATCCTACCATAGGTGGAGGAATACACTTTGAATATAATGAGAACATCTTCATCTTGAAGTTGGTTTTTATAGTAGGTCTAAATTGGGGTTCAGGGGAATAAATAGTGCTTTTGACTTCAGTTTGCTAAATCTTGGTGTGGCAACAACATCTACTGAGTCATTCTATACATGACTTGGGTTTTCACATTAAGAAGTCTCTACACAAATTATACACATTTCTCTTAAGGACTACTCAACCTCAGAATCTTTCCTGTTGTGGTGGTCTTTGGACTTTTGGATCTTGCCATCCTAAAAGCCTGAATAACCACTGGACTCTTCCATTTATCCAGAAAGTGGGCATTCCTATATCTCTTGATCCTAAATAGAATGTAAGCTCTGAGAAAACATGGAAAGTTATTTTTCCCTTATATTCCCAGCACCTTACACATAGTAGGAACTTAATACATATTTGTCAAATTGAATTTAAATTCCCTTTTAACCACAAGCAATTGCATCATGTTCATCTATGAATGACAGAACATTTTTTTTTCCTTTGCCAACCGAGAGCTTGCCTGAACCAGGCAGAATATTAATATCACTGTCCTATAAAAGGTAATTGCCTTTGTAAATTTCTTTAAGATCTTCTTTGAGGCATTTTAGTATCATAAAACATTATTAACATTATCGTAATCCTTTTATATGCTATTGCTTGGTTAGGTTATAAAAATTGGTGTTTCTCATGAGATTATTAAACTATCTAAAGGAACAGAAAGGAGGATCAAAGCAAATGAGATGCCCTTTGTAATGTATGATTCCTTGTTTCTATTCATGTAAAATTATACTTTGTATTTTTGTACAGTCATTTTTCAGTTACAAATTCAACTACATTTTAAATTGATCAAGTGGTCAATTTTCCACTAAGCTGATATTGTATTTTTAAACTATGATATTTGTAAGGTGCTGGCCTCATTCTAATTTTTAAAATGTAGAATTGGGAAATTCAAATCGACAGACATCTATTAAACACTAGCTAAATAAAGGGACAATATTTATAAAACCAACAGATTATCACTTTAATTTTTTAGGATGAATTAGTTAATTGACCTGTAGATTGCTCCAACAAATAGGTTTTTTTTTTTTTAAAAATCTGGGATTAAGTAACTCACGTAGCTAATAGATTCCTTTAAAAAACAGCCTTGTATGGTCTAATCTCATATGTTTCCCATTCATGTGTTTATAAGGCACCAGCTTAAAAAGGATACTACTCAAGTTTGTCTGTCTGTCTCTCCCTTCTTCATATATTTGTTCATGTTATCCCCTTCACCTTCAATGACTGTAATTACCATTTCCACAAAGGAATAGAATATGTACCCCCCCAAAATATAATACAATTACATTGTGGGAGTGGAGGTGGGAAGAAGAGATGCCGTATTCTAGGATAATTGTAAAGCAGAGAAAATATTTTAGCTGGTATTCTAAATAGAAGCCAGTGGAACAGCACCTGGATTTCAACAAGGTCAAGAGAGAAAGCTCTATTGAAAGCAAACTAGGATGATGGTTACTTGTTAAGAGAATTGCTCATGTTTTGCCATCATATCTATTAAAGGCACTCTTCCCTTTAAAATCTTATGGCCACATATAAATACACTGTTGGTGGACTTGTGAGTTGATTCCACCATTCTTGAAAGACATTTTTGGAGCTATAATAAAATTTAAAATGACTATAGCCCTTTAACCCAGATTCCACTGCAATATGAAGGCTATAAGCAATTCGAAGGAAGAATGTAACATCCCACATACACCAAAATATCCATAGGGGCACTTTTGTGGTAGCAGTAAACTGAAAAAAAAAGTACAAGCCTATTTATTAGGAAATGTCTATATGAAACATGATACATGAATGTAATAGAATATTATTATGCCATAATAAATGATGAGTATAAAGAATTCAGGGAGATTTCCAGAAGCCGAGATGGTGGAGTAAGCAGAAAAACACCTGAACTCTCCCATATTCACCTTCAAACAACTATATAGTAGCACCCACAGAAGAATTGTGGAATGGCAGAACAAACAAAAAGATGGGGTGAAACAATTTTCTAGCCCAAGATGACTTGGAAGGTCAGTGAAAGGTCTGTCTACTTGGGCAAAGGGGGAGCTCAGTCCAGGGCAGGCTGTGTCCTGGCAAACCAGCAGCAGGCCCTGCTTCAGCCAGCCAGGGAGAGGCTCTGAGCCCAACACAGCACTAGAAAAACAAGCAGACACCAGCACCAGTCCCCTCCCTCACATGCCTTATGACAGCACCAGAATGGTGGACACCAGTACCAACTTCCCAGCCCACATGATTTAGCACAGCACCAGGTGAATAGGCAGAAGCTAGCACCAGGTTCCCTGATGTGCTTCAGTGAGGCAGCAGGCAAATGGGCAGACACCAGATCACCCACATGCCTCAGCTCAGCACCAGGTGAACTGCCAGAAGCACCAGCAACCCCACCTCCACTTCCAATTTCCTCCCCCACCTCAGCACCAGGAGAGCTGACAAACCACTGCAGCCCTGGCACAAGACAAGTGTTTCGTGGGCCTCAGGCAGCACCAGCACAGCAGCAGGAAAACAATCAGAGTCTGTAGCACCCTTCCCCCTGCAAAAGATGCTTGGGACAGTGTTTTTCCCACCCAAGGAGCAGGGCTCAAAAAGTAACAAAATAGGCTGGAAAATGAGAAAAAAACTGATCATAGAAAGTAATTACGGTGAAAGAGAAAATCAAGACAGAAACTCAGGAGAGGACAACAATGTTAAAATGCCTACATGTAAAGCCTCAGAGAAAAATATGAATTGGCCTCAAACCCAAAAAGAACTCCTAGAAGAGATCAAAAGGAGGTTAAAAATCAAATAAGAGAGACAGAAATAAAATAGGGGAAAGGAATGAGAGTGATGCATGAGGCTAATAAAAAAGTCAACAGCTTGATAAAGGAAACACAAAAAAATGGGAAAAAGACGTATAAAAACATATTGAATAAAACAACTCCCTAAAAAGTAGAATTGGCCAAATGGAAAAGGAAGTTAAAAAAGCTAAGTGGAGAAGATAACTCCTTAAAAATCAGAATTGTACAAGTGGAAGCTAATGACTCTATGAGACCTCAAGAATCTACCAAACAAAATCAAAAGAATGAAAAAGAAGAAAATTTAAAATGCCTCATTGGAAAATAGATCTAGGAGAGATAATATGACAATTATTGGACTACCTGAAAGCCATGAGCAACAAAAAGAGCCTAGACATCATCTTTCATGAAATTATCAGGGAAATCTGCCCTGACATCCTAGAATCAGAGGGTAAAATAGACAACAAAAGAATCTACCAATCACCTCCAAAAAGAGATCCCAAAATTAAAACTCCAGGTACATTAGAGCCAAAGTCCAGAACTCCCAGGTCAAGGAGAAAATATGGCAAGCAGTCAGAAAGAATCGATTCAAATACTGGGGAGCCACAGTCAGAATTACATGGGATGTAGCAGCTTCAGCATTAAAGGATCAAAGGGCATGGAATATGATGTTCCATATGACAAAGGCTCTAAGACTACAACCAAGAATCACCTACCCAGTGAAACTGAATGAGATGAGAAGGAAAGCAGAAAGCTGGGTTATAATCTTTACAGCAAATATCTCTGATAAAGGCCTCATTTCTCAAATAAGTAGAGAACTGAGTCAAATTTATAAGAATACAAGCCATCTCTCGGTTGATACAAGGTCAAAAGATATGAATAGGCAGCTTTCAGAGGAAAAAAAGCAAAGATAACTATAGTAATATTAAAAATGATCTAAATCACTATTGATTAGAGAAATGAAAATTAAAACAACTCTGAAGTACCATCTCATGCCTATCAGATTGGCTAATATGATAAAAAAAAGAAAATGATAAATGTTGGAGAGGGTGTAGGAAATTGGGACACCAATGCATTGTTGGTGGAGTTGTGAACTGATTGAGTGATTCTGGAGAACAACTTGGAACTATATACAAAGGACAAAAAAAACTGTGTATACCTTTTGATCCAGCAATACCACTACTAGATCTGTATCTCAAAGAGACAAAAAAAATCAAAAAGAAAAAGACTTACATGAACAAAAAATATTTATAGTAGCTCTTTTTGCAGTGGCAAACAATTGGAAATTGAAGGGGTGCTTATCAGTTGGGGAATGGCTGAATAAGTTGTGGTATATGAATGTAATGGAATACTATTGTGCTATAAGAAATGATAAGCAGGATGCTTTCAGAAAAACCTGGAAAGATTTCAGAAAAATCTGTAAAGGCTCACATGAACTGATGCAAAGTGAAGTAGGCAGAACTAGGAGAATAGGGTATACAGTAACAGCAATATTGTATTATGATCAGCCAAGAATGACTTAGCTCTTCTCAGAAATACAATGATATAAGACAATTCCAAAGAACCCATGATGGAAAATGCTATCCACATCTAGAAAAAGAACTGATGGAATTCGAATGCAGATCAAAGCATACTATTTTCATTTTCTTTATTTTTTTCATGTTTTTTTTCATTTGGCCTCTTTCTTCTTTCACAACATGACTAATATGGAAATAAGTTGTATATGATTGCATATACATAACATACATTAAATTGCCAATCATCTTCGGGAGGGGTTGGTGACGGAGGGAGATAATTTGGAACTCAAAATGTTTAAGACATGAATGTTTAAAATGTAACTGGAAAAAAATAAAATACTACTCAAAAATTCAGACAAACATAGGAAAACTTAAAGGAAGTGATAGAGAGTGAAGTAAGCCAAAAACGTATTTGCAAAATAATGCTTCTATGTATTTATAATGACCTCTTCTCTCAGAAAAGAGTTAGAAAAAGTACACCTCCCTCTCTTCTTTTCAGAGTTGAGGACTATGGGTATAGAATAGTGTGTCTATCATCCAATAAAAGAGATGCACTGGATAGTTTGTGGGATTGCTTTCCTTAATTTTTAAAAAAATATTTATTACTTTTTATTTAATTACTTTATTATTAATTATTTTTTATTAATACTTATTGCAGCGCATGGCTTGCTGGATGGGGAGAATAGATTAAATATTAAGGTGACATCAAAATTTTAAGATATCAATAAAAATCAGATTAAGAAAATATTATGGGCATATTTTTCTACTAGATCTGTTACAGGCATGTACTCCCTTTAAACAAGTTATCTTTTTGTCAATGAATAATAAAGCATTTACAGAGGCGAATGATATTTACAGGAATAAACTCCATTAAATAAAAAGTTTTGCTTGAAAAAGATAAAAGTATTAAATGAGAACTCTGAAACAAAAAGATGTTTTGTGAAATTTCATGTTCATAATTAAATACATACGAATTAAAATAACTATCAATTAAAAAATATAATTCTTAATAGTAACACAAAAGACACAAGAAACAAGCATTCATGTAAATAAGATGGGTGTGTATCGCCTTTTTTGTGTCATTCTGAGCATACCATAAGGATGTGAACTTCCCACCTGCAGAACAAGGGATGTACAGAAGATAGAATTTGCCTGGGTTTTCCTCTTATTATTTACAAGCAACTAGGTGGTTCAGTGGATAAAATACTGTGCCTAGAGCCAGAAAGGGTTGAGTTCCAGTTGGTCCTCAGATACTTCCTCACTGTGTGATTCTGGGCAAATTAATTCACCTAGGCCTCAGCTTCCTCATCTGTAAAATGGAGATGATAATAATAACTCATACATCCCAAGGTTGTTGTGAGGATCAAATGAGATAATAATTGTAAGGCTCTGGCTACTATTATTAATATTAGCTGCTGTCCACCTGCTAAGAAGAGCCTGATAGAGAGCAGCAAAAATAATGGATCATTAGAAGATTCTGTGATGGCAAACCTTTCTTGCTACTGCTAGTATAATCAGGTCAGGTCCCAAGAATTAGAGGCAACCATATCTTCTGGTTTATAAAATTTATATTATATCTGAGGGACAGTGGAGGTACCCTTCCCTTCAAGTATTATGTGCAGAAAACATTAATTAAACCACCTTGACAAAAACATAGTATGTGAGTGAAGTAAAGTGTGTGGTTGGTCTGAAAAAAATATGTTGGAATCGTGTTCTGAAAGGCTTAAAAAAACAGAGGAGGTCGTATTATATCCTAAAGGCAGTAGATAACCACTGAGGTTTATTTTTGTAGGAGAGGGGTATAGCCAAACTTGGACTTTAGGAATATCACTTTGGCAGCTGTGTACAAGAGTGAGTAGAGAAGTAAGGGATCTCCCTCATTGCCTACTGCCCACTTGCAAAAGCCAGAAATTAGCTCAGCATCATTTAAAGATTATGATTTTGCCAACAAAGAGTAAGCAGACAGGGTCATAACCTAAGTGATGCAAAGGATAGAAACATGAAAAGCAGTCTCTAGAAATGCGTCTCAGTGCTCTGGCCTTGGGTATGTTTTGTTCAACATTAATTATTTAGCTGAAAACAAAGATGGCATGCTTTTTAATTTTGTACATAGCATAAAGAAGTAAGATATAGCTAATACATTGAAGGACTGACTTGGTATCCAAAAAATTAAAAAAATACTTCAAAAGATTAAATCAACGATCTAATAAAATGAAATTTAAATGGAATGAATCTAAAATCCTGTATTTGGTTTCTTTTTTAGAAATCAGCTGAAGAAAAGAGGATATGGAAGGCATGACTATACAACAGTACATATAAAAATTACCTGGACCTCATTAGCGGTGTGTCATTATGTGTCAAAATTATGCCCCTAAACCTAATGTGATCTTAGGTTTCATTGAAAGGAAGACATGACATATAAGGCTGTCAGGCTTTTATATTTTGTCCTTGTCAGCTCATATCTGGAGTACTTTTTTCTATTCTGGATTCCATATTCCAAGAAGGACTAACTGGAACATATGCACAGAAGATGACAGCAGAAACCATATCATGGTAATATTGTGTGAATGAACTAGCAATTTTTAATCTGTATAAAAGAATACATATTAAAGACAAGACAGATAGCTGTCTTTTAGTTTGCAAGGGGTGATAAAATTAAAGAAAAATGAGAATATATCTGATTGAACTCAGAAGGGAAAACTGGGAACAACAGGTAGAATGTAGAAAGGGGCAGATTTATGCTCAGCATATGCAAAAAAAATACTAATGGCCAGATCTATTAAAAAATGTAATGAGCTACAGTATGAGGTCAATTTTTATGCAGCACTAGAGATCTTGAGCTGGTCATTTAATCAATACTTGTTGATGATATAAAAGATAATCAATACAGTGCTTTACTTGCAATCAGGAAGACCTAGGTTCACCTTCTGACCCTAAAACTTACCAGCTCTGTGACCATGGGCAAATCACTTAGTATCTCAGAATTTTGATTTCCACTATTGCAAAACCTGGGGGATGGTACAACATGGCAGACAGATGCAATGATTTCTCACCAATTACCCTGAGAGTTTTGATCAGAAGATACATAGCAAAAGGCAAGATAGCATGGCAGGATGATCTGTTTTGATGAGGAAGGTGCCTATATTAATGACATCACAAGTCCTTAAAGTATTCAAGCACCTAAATTCTACAGTATACATTCCAAGGGATCTTTTAGTATGCTTGGCAGGGGATGGAGAAGAGAGTTAGGGGTAGGGACTAGTCCTGTGATTTATTTCATACTTATAGAAAGGGAAATCCCAATGAGGAAACTTAGGAAACACTCAGAAGTTAATTGACTTATTGACGCAAGGTCAAGCTATGATATATCAAAAAAGAAACCAGGGGTTTCTGAATCCAAAGTCAGCTCTCTATCTACTCCTCCATGCTGTCTCATATTTTGGCTAACCAATGCATCTAGAATGGAAATTTTCATGAATAAAAGTTTAAAATCATTACCTGATAAGCTTCAGAAGAGCAATTAGAATAACGAAAACAAATCCACTTTTATCTTCTAACTCCCTTTCTTTTTGTTCCCCCAAACACACAAACCTAAGTTGTCTCAGGTTTCCTACATAAAAGAAAGAATCAGTGGAGCGTTCAAGCATGAGACACGTTAAAAATGTTCCTGTTCCTTAAGGCACAAATATGATCAGCCAATTTCCCCCAAGAATATCAGAGAGATGATCCTTTTGAGGACAGCTTTACATGCAAAGAGTAGCTTAGGAGAGATAATGTGATTTATAGACATCCATCTTACACAATCTGGTTCAGTGAATGACAGCACAAAATTCCTTATTTCTCTGACTGGGTGTATGTATACATGCCCTTTACTATCACATGAAAGCTGTTGGAATCAGGGAACAATAATTTTATAATATGTGTTGTAGAGCTCCTAACATATTGTGGATACTTCATGTCATTTATTATGAATTGTCTTAGAGGAGTAATAAATTAAGTATTTTGAAAAACTGTCTCTTCCTTATAACAGAGTCTATCAAATTCATGTACATATTTCCTTCTAAGACTTTTCAAATTTTTTCACAGGATTTTTATAAAAGGACTGATTTTATTTTTTCTTTAAAAAAGTTTTTGTGTAGTACTTTAAGGATATAAAGAAAAGAAAGTCTGATACTACTAAAATGATTTTGAAAGTCATAGTACAAGAGTTTGAAATGTATACCTCCCTCCTACAACATACAAGTTGTATTTTAGAATGACCTTATGGAGTACAAATTACAGGCTCAGGAAAAATATCTGAAAGTTTCCCTCCATGCAAAATGTCATGTATGTTTGTTTACTTGACACTGTTTACTCACTTTAAATGAGTCTTACCTGCTCACTTTCCTGATAGAGGTCTACAATTGAGAAATCTTTGGGGAACTAGAGCTGTCATTTGAAAACCTCTCATTCCCTGAGGTGCTCAATGCCATACTCAAATACCTGGAAAACCGATGTTTCATTGTATTCTTAAATAAAAAAAGGAAAACAACCAAATTCCCATCCATTTGAGTTTAAATTACTGTCTAAATTTTTCCTTGATCTAGTCTAAGTTGCCCACAGTTGCCACATTAATGTCTGTAAAATCCTACTTTTTAGATGTTCATTGATTGGGAAATGTCTAAACAAATTGGGGTAAATGGATATAATGAGATAGTATTGTGATATAAAATAGAAGGATGAGAAGAGATAGGGAATGACACAAAGGGGGTAAGTAGAATCAAGACAACACATGAAAAAAACAACTAAACAATTGAAATTGAACGCAATTAAATAATAATTACCACTTTGTGCTCCAAACAGGAGCTAGAAGAATGTGCCCCCTTTCCCTCTTTGCTGAAGTGGGGAATACAACAGATAATGTCATCTTTTTCAATGTTATTGTTGTTCAGTCTTTTTCAGTCCTATCTCTGTGACCCCATTTGGGGTTTTCTTGGCAAAGACACGGAAGTGGTTTGTCATTTCCTTCTCTGGTTTATTTTGCAAATGAGGAAACTGAGGCAAACAATGTTAAATGACTTGGCCAAGGTCACACAGCTAGTAAGTGTCTGAGGCCAGATTTGAAATCAGGAAGAAGAGTCTTTCTGACTCTAGGCTCAGCACTCTATCCACTGTGCCACCTAGCTGCCTTTTCAATGTGACAGTTTTCCTTAACTATTTTTTCACCCTAATTTAATTCTCCCTTTTAAGGGATTATATTCTGAAAGTAGGAAGAAAATTTCCTTGGAGATAGGGGTGATGTAAAAACAAAAGCATTTTTTAAACTCTACTTTGTTGTTTCATTCGCCTACTCAAGACCTGTCCTTATATGATTGTCTAGCAAGACTGAGCTGTTCTGTCTGATAATCAAGCCTCTCAATAATCTGGCTCAAATTTACAGAACCATACATTTTATTCTTTCCCAATTTAAACTCTCCACTGTAGACACTCAAATCCTCTTCCCCCAGCCATCCTTCCCCCCTGTAGGCCTTTGTTTGGGTGATTTCTTCTACACCCATGCTTCTTTCTTTCCTAAAACTTTTTCATAATATTTCCCCCTTACGTATTTTTTTCCTTTTCCACTACACCTTCCTCAACTACTCTAATCAATCCACCTAGATCCTCCTCTTTTCTACCTTTTTTTCCAAAATGAATAATATTCTTTAGGTTGTGATAGAATTTAGACTGTATTAGAATATTGAGCACTGTATTCATAGTTTCCTATGCGGTTCTTGAATTTTTAACCTGGGTAATTTTTGTCTCTTTGGAAATATAATAAAAGATTATAAACTTATTTAGGATAGGGATTCTGACTATATATGTATATACATATACATGTGTGTACATATATATACATACATACACACACATATATACATATGTATACCTTATATATAAACTTTGTAGGCACATCTGATAAACAACAATATTTGTTCACATTTCTAGGGCTTTGAATAACAATAGGGCTTAGAAGTTTACAGCATGTTATATACACAGATAGATGAGTAGGTAGGTGGATAGATAGATAGATGTCCAGATATAGATAAATCTAATTTGCTCCTCACAAATCCCAAAGAAGTGCTGTCATTCTTCCCATTCTGCTGATGTGGAAACTGAGATTCTGATCTGAAACAATTTACCTAGGGGCACATAGATAGTGTTGGAAACAGGATCCTGGGTCTTCCCAAATCCATTTCTAGCACTCTATCCCAATACTACACTATCTATCATTAGTAGGTTTTCATATTCCATTGCTTGATTGCTCTTATTAGCAAGTATAAATTGAAAACTTTTGAAACTGCTTTTAAAAAGGAACTACCCCTCCCAAAAATGACACTGAATCGATATTTCCACCAGCGGCCTTATATCACCACTGCTTCCCCACCTGGCAATTTCTCTTGATTTTACTTTGTACTTATTGAAAGACAATTTCTCCTTCAAATATATATTAGCTATATCATGATGGCTTAATTTCTCAGAGCCACAGTTTCCTGAAACATAAAATGATGATCATAATATATGTACTACTTAAGTACAGGGTTATTTTATAGAAAGCACATTAGAAACCTGCAACAACAAACATACTGGTGCACACATGATGGCTACTAGTACAGGTTCTTTCATCTGCTTTCCTAGGAAAGATAGCTGTTTCAGGGGTCAACAATTTTTTTAATAAACAGAAAGAGCACAGAAAAGAGACATAAATACCAACAGACAGGGCTCTACTGCCTGAATCAAAAAAATATTGCTATATGTACTTTATATTCACCACTGGATTGAGAGAGCTTTTACCTCTAAGCAGCCAAGGAGCTCTGAACATAGGGCCACTCAGAGTCTCAACCAAGGAATCACAAAGTCCTTCTCATGAGGCAGCCTCCAAAGCAAAAGCTCACTTCTCAGAATATATACTCTTTCAGTTAATAGGCTCAGTACCTAATTAGAAATTAACAAAAAGTGTGTAAGCTTCCTACAAACAAGAAAGCTTCCTTTAATGGGCTCCACATGAGGCCTATTGACAGGCCGGGAAGATCTTACTCCCTATAAACCTTACAAAACCTTAAATAACTACAGGAATATAACTTTTAATTCAATTAAAAGAATGAGAAAGTACAGAATAAGTTTGATTTCCAAATAAACTTCAATAAATATTACAAAGCAAGTCACCAATGTTCAGCACAAGGTATGTAAGAGCTAGAAGGGGAAGGTGAAGGATTTCAAGGGATTTTTAAAAAAATCACAGAATTAGGAGGGACTTGACAGGTCACCTAGATAAGCCTAAACCTAACTAGGAATTTCCACTATAATGTCTCTGAGTAGTGGCCAGACTCCACTTTCATGTTTCAAATGATTGGAAAAACATAACCTCCCAATGATCCATCACCTAAAGTTGGCAGGTTGAATAGTCCATAAACTGGTAGAAATCAAGCTCTATTCACAGAGACCAGAGGACAGAGAGATGGGCATTTTCTACTTTTCCCCCTGAATCCAGAACAGAACCTCTGGAAATACTAGGCTAAAAATGACAACCCTTGTGAAAAAGGATGCCATCACATAATAATTGATCCCAGCAAGTCTTAAAATGCAATTCTATGATTGTGTCTTTAATAGCTTCTTTAGGTCAACTACCAAAGATTTTTTAAGTGCCTACTATCTGCCAGGTACTCTACTAAACATTAGAGATACCCATACAAAGAATGGAAAAAAAATTCCTACTCACAAGGAATTAATATTCTAACTAGTGAGATAACAAGTACATGCTGTATATAATATACAACATGAATATAAAGTGAATAAATACATATGTATACACTTAACTAAATGTATATGTATACATAGTTAAGTACAAGGTATTTGGAGAGGGAAGGTATAGTGGTTGTGGGATCAAGAAAGGCTTCATGCAAAAGAAAGTAATAGAGCTGGATCTTAAGAGAAAGGGGGAGTCCATGAAACAGAGGCAAAGAGGGGATACATTCCAGGTATGGGTAAACACCAGGAGAAATCATAGAGATGGAAGAAAAAAAAAATCTTGTTTGATAAACAGAGAGAATAGCTCAATTTTGCTGGATTCAAGAGTGAAAAAGAGGTTGTAAAAAAATTTAAGGAAACCATTGGAGTTAAGTGAGTAGTTAAATCTGCACTCAAGGATATTACTTTGTCAGCACTGTGTAGGAACACCTGCAGTGGGGAATGACTTGAAGCAAGGACACCTATTGGGAGGCTGTTGCGAAAATTTGGGGGAGAGGTGATGAGGATCTGAACTAAGATGGCAGCTTTGTGAGTCTGATGCAATGGATGTTGCAAGATGATGCAAGAGGTTGATCAAGAGATGTTGTAATATTAGAAGCTGTAAGATTTGGCTATTAATTGGATATGTGCAGTGATAGAACATGCGGAGTTAAGGATAATGCTGAGGTTGCAAATTTTGAAGGATGAGGAAGCATCCTACTGAAAGAGGAAATTTGGGAAGAGAGGGAAGTCTGGATACAAAAATAATGAGCTCTGTTCAAAATATCTCTAGGACTCTGGTTTGAAATGTTCAATAGGTAACTGGTGATATACGAGTGAAGTTCAGTGGGGAAAGTAGAACTGGCCCACAGGAAATAAATGTCATCATTGAACCTAACTTAAAACCTGGCTATTGTTATGGAACAAAGGAAGAGATTTATCATCAAATCAAATCAAGTTGGCAAATCAAGTTACTCATGGTTTACCTACCTGCGCCTTTCATATCCACTCAGAGATTAATTCAGAAGCAACACAATTTCACAAAAATCTAACTTTTCCTATGAATGTGCATTTCTAGTTCCAAAAACAAAAATGGTTCATGAAATGCCTCAAGGACAAATGCTACATTTTAAGCACAATCACATTCAATGCACACACACACACACACACACGCGCGCGCGCGCGCGCACACACACACTTCTAACTCAATACTTTAAATGATTATTTTAGTGGTGGGTGGAGATGAAAATGGAATTTTAACTTTTGTCTTTTCAATTGCTTATGAGGGATACAAAGAGATAAACTTTTTAAATTTGGTTAAATTTTATGATGTATGTAACAGACGCCAAGTATTTGCACTGAATGGATAGATGATAGGAGGGAGAGAGAGAGAGAGAGAGAGAGAGAGAGAGAGAGAGAGAGACAGAGACAGAGAGAGAGAGAGAGAGAGACAGAGAGACAGAGATAGAGACAGAGAGACAGGGAGGGAGGGAGAGACAGAGAGAGATACCGAGAGACAGACAGAAAGAGACAAAGAGACAGACACACACAGAGATAAAGACAGAGACAGAAAGACACAGAGAGAGAGCCAGAGCCAGAGAGAGAGACAGAGAGGAGGGAGACAGAGAAAGAGAGAGAAACAGAGAGACAGAGACAGAGATAGAGACAGACTGAGGAGACAGTGAGAGAAGGGATGGGGGAGGGAGGGAGGGAGAGAGAGAGAGAACATTTATTAAGCAATTACTATGTGCCAAACACCTCAGGATATGCTTATGAAGAAGAAAAAACAGTCCTTGCCCTGAAGGAGCTTACATTCAAATGAGGAAAGAACACATATAAAAGGGAACTGGAAAGTGAAGAGAGGGGTGTCATGCTTTTGATGCCAGCTTGTGGCCAAGAAAAGAGGTGGAGGACTAGTTCTGGGAAGATAAGGAGAAAGGCCAGAGGCCAGGGTGGTTCCAGAAGCAGAGTCTAAGGTTTTGGTATAGAGGAGGTAGAGATGATGACCACAGTGCCAATTGAACTGTTTGGAGCTGGTAGCATGGAATTATAATGGTAAGCAAAGTGGGACTTTTCACTGTTTTTTTTTCTTTTGGAGCACTTCTCAGCACTAAGGCAACCAAATGCCTTTGACTGAGCCTTGCCTTTGATTGAATCAAGAGTCTTCGATGACTTGCTCAAGTCACAAGAAAGCCTAAGTCACATGAATTTGAGTCACATGTTGTGATGCTCTCTGACCCTGAAGAAGCATATATATACTCTGAGGTTAGAATTTTGCTTTGGGACTCACTCATTGAAAGAGTGTTTGTGTGATTTGGCTAGATGAGACTCTAGGTAGCTGTTAAGGAGCCCTCTGGTTTTGAAAACCCATATGTGGGTGCTTCTGTCTCTGGTAACTACATATGTATTGCTGTGGACACATGGTTAGAAGCCCTGTCTGCTGATTTGTGTAATTTGCTCTGTTTATGTAATTTCAACTTGTAATTTCTGTTTGTGTTTCCTCTGAAGTTCAGGGTGCTGACATTTTTTTCCTGAACTAAGTGAATGATATATGTATGTTTAACTAATGTGAGATTGTAAACCCCTGAAATTTGCTTTCCTTAGAGAAGCAGATCAAAGAACTTGTGCTATGAGCCCTCCTGAGTGCTGGTGTTGTTGGTCTTATACCTCCACAGGAACTGCTAGTAATTTTGTTGTTACAGGAATAAACCTAAATACTAAATCATTTACATTATTAACATTCTGAAGCGAAATAAGATATTTAGGTAGATATCGCTACATGGACCATCCACAGAGCTGGTCCGTCACTATATACATATGTGTCTTATGAAAATGTGCTAAATGAAAAAGAGTTGCACCCAGGATTGAAGAGGAGGCAGAAATCAGACTGAATCACCTTAGGAGATTATGAAATTCTTTAAATGGCCCCATACATCTTTCTTTCAGCTGTGTGTGTGTGTGTGTGTGTGTGTGTGTGTGTGTGTGTGTGTGGCTACACTTGTATAAATTATGAATTAGGAATCCTTTTATTTGGATAAGTATGAACAAAATGTATACATAATTCATAAATATGTGTATATTTGTACATGTGTATATATGCATTATATTTTCTCTACATTTTCTATACATATTTCTACATATTTTCACATATATTCATATGTTTATCATATAGATATCCATACTTTTCATAGATATAGATATATACACAAAACTGAGGGGAATTAGTAAGATCCTAGTTTTATTTAAGTCCTTAGAGCTATTTTGTTCATTTCTATCCAAATAAAAGACTCAATTCATAATATATACACAGAAGTCTGGCGGAAAGCGAAGCCATAGGCTAGTGCTTACAGCTACAAAAGACAAAACATATGATGGTTCACTTTTACGCCTTCCTGACTAGTATATATGTATGTGTATATATTTACCTATTTACATTGGCTCAAGAAAATATTCTTCTCCTATGATTATTTTCCTTTTCTTTAATTATGGGAAAATGAATTAGTTTTGCTGCATTTGCATAGAGTAATATTTAGTCCTCTATGTGCTACTAAAAATGAAACCTATAGGAATAACATCTAGACATCATCTCTGCTCTTGCTGACAGAGCAAAGGCAGTGTGTATTGATTGTCACGTCTAACAGCAGTAATAAGGCTCAGGCTGCCATTGCTTTCCATCAAGGCAATGGGAGCCCAGCCCTCTTCTCATGCGTGCCTGCATTCATCTGCTTGTCAATATGCTCTGATGGGGCTTTTAGACACTTCTCAATATTTGGCAATATCTCCTATTGACTCAGCAATTACCCAGTAATTGATTTAAGATTGATTATCATAATGGTTAATATTTTAATGTTCAAAAAGCAAATAAATTGAATTTTTCTTTCATGTGCTTAGGTTCTTGTTTATTTGTCTTCTTGCTACTTCCCATCAATATTATTAAGGATCTAGGAAGGCCAAGGTTACATTTGATTTTCCTAAAATTCAGTGGGTTCATATCAGGCAACTTAGGACCATTCAGCAATCTTGAACAGAAAAACATAATTAAAGGATATTAGATACAGAAAGGACCTGAGAGGTTACATCCTTCCCTTCTTCATGTTAGAAATGAGGAAACTGAGGCTTAGCATGATTATATGATTTTCCAGAACCCCATAGCTCATTAAGTGATTAAAAGGAATATTTAACTGAATCATAAGAATGCAAGTGAAAATATGACTCAAGCTTTGAATTTGAGAGTAAAGGATATAAGAGATATATAAGAAGCCACCAAATTACATCAATGAGTTAGCTTTGGTAAATGATGCTTCTGATGAATCCACCATATTGATTTCTCATATATAAAGGTCTGAGAAAGTCAGAGTTCTGACAGGTTTGTATATGACACGCCAAGATGGATATGTATATTTAACCTAGGAAATGTTCTAATAAATCAAACCACAAATACAGAAAGATAATCTTTTTTTAGTATGGCAGTAATTAACTCTAATCTATTTCTGTTTTAGAAGGGTGGGAATTTTTATATTTTTTTCTAGAAAAGGCTAAGGTTATAAAATCAATATTATGATATAGTGGATAGAGAGCTGAACCTGGATTCAAGAACTGGGTTTTAATCTTCCTGATGCTGGACAATGTCTTTGAAACTCAGCTTCCCTGTCTGCAATATCTCACTGGGTTATTGTGAGTCTAAAAGGAGCTAAGTCAAGAAAACTATTTTGCAAATTTTAAATGTTATGTTATAATTATGATTATGAAGGTTATCTAGGTGGTTTATTGGTGAGGGAAAAAAGTTATCTCATACTACCAAAAGGGTAGAAAATGAAAAATAAATACAAAAAGAACTTTTATAGAAATAAAAGTGCTAGAAGGACAATGGAAGAATAAATTGTACAGGAGTAAAACATTTCACTAAAACACCATCTAAGTAAAACACTTTGATTCTCAGTTATTTTATATATATATATATATATATATATATATATATATATATATATATATATACACAAATATATATGTATATATATATATACATATAATGAATCCACAGATTGATTTGCATCTTTAAATTATATTATAAACAGTGATTATAGAGCTAGAGTTTGGGGCACAGGACTTTTGAAGGGACCTTAATTTTTATCATCATTTTATTTAGAAGGTTTTTCAGAAATCATCTAATGAGGAAAATAAAACCCAGTGAAGTCTGGTATAGCCAGCAATAAGTATTTACTCAACTCTTGCTGGGTTTCAGATACTATGAGACAGTAAGATAACAGAATTGTAGTTTTAGATCTAAGAAGTTAAGGAATCTGAAGCCCAGAGAAGTTAGGTGAACTGTCCAAGGTCATACCAGTAAGCAGCAAAGTTAGTATTACATCTTTTGAAGATAAACCCAGGATACTTTTTTTTTTACTATACTATACTGGAGATCAAAATAAAACAACCAGAACATTCAAAACAAGGCATTATTTTATCATAAGTTTTATCAGCCTCCTCTAGTTAACTTTCTAATTTCCTACTAATATCAGTTATTGAAAGTGTTTATTTAATATTAACACAGGCTGTTATCATCAGGCATACCTTTTCATCTCAAAAATCTGCATCTGTCGGTGAATAAAATTGAAACCGTTCAGTAGGACTTTTTATGACAGATGAGACAACTGATGTGCAGTAAAATTTAAGTCAACTGAGGAATTTTTTTTTATAAATTTGACTCTGAAGAAGACATAAATCCTTAGGAAGGGAATTTCACACAGTGATATTCCCATATGATAAGTAGAAATTGACTGAATCTCATCAGATATAGACAAACCATATAGGGCTTTTATTGGAAAGTTGGAGGAAAGTAGGAGGAGGTGAAGAAAGACACCTAGCTTACTTAATATACATTTAATATAGAACCCCTAATCAGGAAAGAAACTGACTATAGATATGCTTATGAGGCATGTAAGAAAGTCTTTCTTCGTCTGTTATCAAAATCCGAAAATCTCTAGACATCACTCCTTGAGTCTCCCCCCACCATCTAGTCCATCTTACATACTACTACCAAAATGAATTTTATTAATTGCACATCTGGAAAACTACTGTGCTATAAGAAATGAGGAGCTCAATAATCTTGGAAAAAACATGGATCAATTTTCATGAAATAATGAAGAGTAAAATGAGCAGAATCAAGAAAATGCTGTATATGGTAGCAGCAAAATTGTTTTAAAGACAACTTTGAGTAAATAAGTAATTTTGACCATTATAAAGATCCAAATTAACTGCAAAAGACCTATGAAGGAAAACACTATCTGCATCCAGAGAAAGAACTGATAAACAGAAGTATGGATAGAATGATTTAACATATGTAGATTATGTATGTATATTACATTACATATATATATTTATACATACATACATACACACATATATTGACTAATGGTGGCCATCTCTAGGGTGGGGGAAGAGAGAAGAAGAAATTTACATGATAACTTTGTTATATATTTTAAAAGAATAGCAAGTTGTACTTAATTTGCAGTTTCATGTACAATCATCTTCTTTATTATACTGTGTTATGGAAATGTTTTATTCCATAAATTGAAAATAAAATAAATATTTTAAATGATACATCTTACCTTGTTACTCTCCTACTTAGTCAACTCCAGTGCACCCTACCACTTCTAGAATAAAATATCAACTCCTCTCATTAATTTTTAAGTCAATCTCAACATATTTCCAAACTATCTTTGTAGCTTAATTACACATTATTCTTTATCACCAAACATCATGAACCAGCTATATTGGCTTTTGCTCAGCTCCATACACATCATCCTCTATCTCCCATGTGTGCTGCTTTGAACTAGCTGTATCCCATTACTGATGGCTACTTCTTTATTTCTGAGTCATTGAATGGCATTCTTCCTTCAAGAGTCAGTTCAGCCACAGCCTTCTGATGAAGCCTTTGTATATCAACCCCAACTTCTGGTGTCCCCTTTCCATCACTGCCATGTATATATCCTCTTTACATTTTTCTCCATATGCATTTTTCTGTCCTTGTTGTCTTCTCCATTAGAATGTAAGCTGAAGGTGTGTTGGGATTGCTTCGTTCATTTATTTGTATCCCCACCCAGCACATAGAACAGTGATGATTAATAAATTCTTGTTTATTTATTATATATGAAAAGATCTCAGTATTCTTTAGGAATGAGAATAAGAAATATTTAAAACTTTTCTTAATAATCCTAATAAAAAAAAGATACATTAAGTTCCATTTCATATGTGGATTTATTTGAGGCACCATGCTAAATGGTACAGCCTAGCATGATCTCAGCATTCCATAGATTATTGTTATTATTTTTGCTGTTTCTTTGGTAATTTCTGCCTGAAGAAAAATATGTGGTAAAAAGAAATAGAAATAGAGACAAGATGAATAAGGAAAAGGCAATTGGGAAGGCAGTTGGTAAGCTTTGAAATTATTTAGAGTACCAGAGTTTGAATTGGGGAAGAAGAAATGTAAAGAAGGAGAACTTTGCAACAACAATGCTACTTCCTGCTACTGTGCCTGTGTAAGGCCGATAACACCAGCACACAGGAGGGCTGCCAGGACAGGTCCTTTGATCAACTTTTCTCAGGAAAACAACTTTAAAGGGTTAATAGTCTCACTTTAATTAAATGTACATATATCATTCACTTAGTTCAGGGGGAAACACTCTGAACTTCAGAGAGAATACAAAGAGAAATTACAAACAGAGAAAATATAAACAAAGCAAATAACACAAATCAACAGAATACTAGCAGTCTGACCAAAGCTATACATACATTGTTACCAGAGAAAGAAGCACCAACATCTGAGTTTTCAAAGTCGGGGCGGGCAGGGGTGGGGGGGCGGCGGGGCTCCTTAATGGCTACCCAGAGTCTCCACACCAACACTCTTCCAATGACTGAGCCCCAAACAAAATGCTAACCTCAGAGTATATAGGTACTTCTTCAGGGTTAGAGTGCTTCACACCTCTCGAGGGTTTCACACCTCTTATGACCAAACTAGCAAAAGGTGTGGGTCTTCCTACAAACAAAAGAAGGATCAATCAAAGGCACCTGATTGCCTTAGTGCTGAGAAGCACTCCAAAACAAAAGACAACAAAAGGTACCACTTTACTTACTATTACAAATTGAAGAAAAATTGGAAGACAGTAAATTTAACAAACATTAACTAAGCACCTAAAGTGAAATAGGACATAGCCTCAGGAAGCTTATATTTACTCAGGAGAGTCAAAATGTTAACAGAGAAATAAATACAGGATATATTTCCTGTTCCCTCCTCAAAAAAATGTAGTGATGGGGACAGGGAAGGGAAGGGCTTGTGTTAAATCTTAGAGAATCAGGAAAGGACTCGAAAAAGACATCATGAGCTGAGAAAATGAATATTCAAGTGACCCAGAATTTCAAGAAGCAAGAGGGCATGAGGGACAGAACTACAGGAATTGGGGACACCTTGTACAAAAGCTTGGAGAGACAAATCAGGAGTTTCACAGGGCCCAATGGAATAGGAGAATAGGTTTGGAAAGAGACTTAAGAGGGAAAGGAAGGTCTAATTGAACGAAAAGAGGACTAAATTTGAAGAATGGAGTGTGTAATAGAAAAAGACCTCAGGAGAAGAATGTAAGCATAACACAACAACAACGATATCATTTCGGTAGTGCTTAAGTTTGCAAAGCCTTTACATGTGTTATCTCATTGAATCCTCACAATAACCCTGAGAAGTATTATTATCCTCAGTTGAGAAGACAGATTAAATGAAAAAGGACAAATATTTAAATCAATAAACAAAATAAGAACTTAGTGAAAGAATGTTGGATATGACTGTCAAGTTAAGGGATGCTACAAGGAAGTACAAGGGACAAAATGGAGTAAACTTAAAGAGAAAGTTAAACGGAATATAGGAAATAAAGGTGTAAGCAGGGTGACAAAGGCTACACGCAACTTGTAAGAATGGAGAGAGAGGTCCACCTGTTTAAGAACAGAGGGGACTCCAAGGGACAATGGTTGGCCACAAAAGGCCCAACAAGGAAAAAATTTTATAGATTTTTTAATCAGTAGTATTTCTGCTCGTTTTCTAACCTCTGCCCTTCCCATGGTAAAGGAAGGAAATCACAAATCTCTTAGTATCTACAGTTAAGTATGACATTGCTATTATATTACATGTTTCTTTCAAAAGGTAGTAATTCAACTCTGTTTAAGTTATCTTCCTTTTTAATTTGATGAAGAAAAATGGAGGAAGTGTGGAAAATCCATCATGAATTGATTATCAAGCTTTCCAAAACTTTATGTTGCATCCTTAGACCTTTTTAGCACTTATTTTTCATTCACAGTGAGAAATTTAAGAAACATCAATGTTTCTGAAAATGCTCTCACAGCTGAGCCCCATCAATGATCAATGTAAGTCTGGTGACAGAGTGTATTCACCTATGATTTTGCCACTTCTTTTAGCTTAAAAGAGGAAAACGAACCGATTTGGGGAAGTGGGTTTGTTTTTTTCATTTTTGTCCTCCTATGAGAAGCCCCATGATAACATATCAAAAGTCTATACACTTGAGCAAACATTAGAATAAAAATAGTACTGCATTTAAAAACATGGAAAGTAAGTGCTTCTGCACTTTCCAATAAATAAGAAATGTCAATTGTTGCAAATGTATGACCGTATCCAATACGTACATTAATAAAATCTAATTAGGCACTTAACCTTAGAAGAGTTGTTTATCCTACTTAGCCAAGTGTTGGTAGCTTGATAATATCTTACACAGATAAGCTTTCAGTAAATAAAGAAGTGAGGAGATAAGAGGAGGGAGAAGGGGAGAAAGATGAGGGAAGGAGAACACTTTTTCATATCTTTTTTTATTTTAAGTTTAGCATCATTTATACTTTATTTTCAAATACATTAGGAACTGTGATATTAGGGTCCAGATGTGGAGGTTACACAGTTATTGATGGAAAAAAGGGAAGTAATAATTTTTGCAAATTTAGTTTAGCAACTCATCTATAGGCTATTCCCCTAGAGAACTCCCAAGGTCATTGAGAGATTATTTGATTTAGCCATGACAAACACCTAGTTTGTGTAAGAGGCAGAACTTGAACTCAAAGGCCAATCCTTATACCGTGATGCCCTCCTCCTTACCATACACAATATATATATATATATATATATATATATATATATATATATATATATATATATATATATATATATATATATATATATATATATAAAATATGCCTATGTAGGAAGTGTGAGACTTCTTATTCCCCTCCTCTCAAAATATAATTTAATTAATCAATAACATTTTTAATTACCTTTGTGTCAGACACTGTATTAAATCCTAATGATACAAAGAGAGGAAAATGACAATCCCTGACCTCAAGGAGCTTGTAATCTAGTGCAGCAGACAACATGAAGTTGTATAGAAAAAAACTAGCTTTATACAGGATAAACAGGAAATAGTTAATAGAAGGAAGGCACTAGAGTTAATAGGCTTCCAGTAAAAGATAAGATTTTAGTTGAGTCTTGAAGGAAGCCAGGGATGTCAACAGACAGATTGGAGGAGGGAAAGCATTCTAGGCATGAGGGACAGACAGAGTAAATACCTCATACCACAGTCCCTTTAGAAGATTCAGAGATTAAAGTCTGAAAATAAAAAAAAAATTACAGTATATTTAATTAAATAATGTGCAAATATTCCTTCTACTGATCATCTCCCAGATGGGATATCCCTAGATTCTCTAGATTCAAGGCTGATCTAACAGAATCTTAACTGGACTTTTTTCTGTCATCAATACAGAAATTTTTGCCTATCAAGGACACTTACAATTTCCATGGAGAATATATAGCACAGAGTCTAAATAGAAGAAGGCTTTCAAGAGCTCCTACAGTTTTCATGGAGACCCTATAGCTCAGAGTCTAAATGGGAAAAGAGTTTCCTACAGAACATGAGGTCATCAAATATTTATATATACATACACACATATACATATTATATATATAGATATAGATCTATAGATATATTCTGTTACTTGTATCAAGCCTTGGAATAATGTGTGACCTCCTTCATGAGATTTATAAATGGACTTAAATGAGCTCGATCTAACAATCCTCAGAGGTAGAACCAAGTGGATGGAAAATGCCTATTGTCCAGGATATACTTAGATAGCTAACACTATAAGCTCAGTCAGTACATGGATGTTGGATAGACACCATAGAGAAACAAGCCTGACATAGAATTAAATAAAAGAAAGACTGGATTATGTTTGGGGAATCTACCTAATGTTTTCAGGATGTCCAACTGTTTTTGAATACTAGCATGTTTCCAGGTTATGTTACATGGTAGCAAAACACAAGTTATAAAGAATCAGAATTTGAGTCACTCAAAAGGCAATGGAGGAATGTATTGTGGATGATAAAAGGCTACTGCATATTATCTGGGATTACTTGTTCATGTTGTTACTGTTGTTGGTTGGCCTTTCTCCAAGAGGACCACGTTAATGAGAAATGGGATAAAAGCTGGTACCAGCCCTCAAGAAGCTTACAGTCTAATAGAGGCAATAAAGTGAAAACAAAAAGTAAGATAAAGGCATTTTAAACATCATTCTTGCTTTTTTTTTTTTTTTAAAAAAAGGCCCCACCAAAATCTAAGCATGTATTATTACCTGTCAATATTAAGATCATGGAATGTATAACAATTCAAATTATTTTTCTTCACTCTAAGAAAGGAGGCATAAACAAGTATTTGGCATGACAAATTACACCACTGCAACCAGTCTCATAATTAGGATAGAAGGTAGATGTGCTAGATCCACATTTAGGGAATGAGTTACAAAAGATTAATTGCAGTCTATTAAAATTCTAAGGCCATCTCCATTTGAATTTTTCTTCACTTTAAGCCAGAGCGGAAGGAGCCCCAACGCATTTGGTGAAATGAAAGTTGTATGCACTAATCTTCCACGCTGACCTCATTCAAACTTGAAGGCCTTGTGCATTATAAACCCTAATTACTTTAGAGCTCAAATCTTAAACAAGACTGAAAGCAGGGAGCTGTATACATGAAATGCAAATTGAAATGCCCATCCTTCATGTATAAACAAGGAGTCTCATCAAGTAAAATCCACATAAACAAGATTTTCTTATTCACTAATCCAAAAATACAAGATTAAAAGAAAAAAAAAGTGGTATGGTCCATACTGTTACTTTCATTTCATACTCCATCTTTTAAATTAATCTTAAAGCTTCAAATGACTTGTAGGTTCTCATATCTTTTAAGTTATTACTTTTAAATTTCTTTCATATTAGCTAACAGATGTCATAATAGAACGTCATTGAAATCATCAATCTAATTATACAAACCCAGCATTTGGATGGAATCTTATTAATATTGTGATTTCTATATGCCAGCATTTTTAGTTTTTTTCACTTTTATTAGGGTAATTAATCTAATTGCATATTAGCCAATTTATGATTTAAACTTCAAAAAACAAGCTGTCAACATAGAGAGTGCAATAAGGAGGGAGGTAGCAATTTCTGGAGTTTCATTTAAGGCTGATTTTTTGAAGGTTATATTTACAGCAATATCCCTTAAGAAATAGATCATTGCTATTCAAAGGTAATAATAAAAGTCTACAGAAAGAAATCTGATGAATACAAGTGGAGTAAAAACTGACAGAGGCAAAGAGTGCTTTGCCACCAGAAAACAAGCATGAAACAACATGCTCGGTTCCAGCCAACATTTGGGGTCTTTGAAATTCTCAGTTGCTTACCTTATCCAGAGGTTGAAAACAAAATCAGACCTAGCCTGCCCTCCCTGGATCATGCTACATTGAAAAACCCCTGACACCAGCACTTCATTACTTTTCAATAATACCCATGGCTTAATTTATCCTGAAGTGATTATAGCTTGATGATCAACTAATTAGGAACACTCATTATAATTTTCATACACTGTTTGTAAAGTCCTGTGTCTGAGTGATTTAATAGAAGTTGCTTGATGAGCACTCCTTGCCAAGTTTCAGGGAGAGTACAGAGAGATGAAATCACGTTATCTTTAGCAATGACAATCCCTTTATTTTGTTAACAGCATTGTTAGGCAGCGTACAGGAATAGAAGTTAGCATCAAGAAAAATAAAAAGCCACAGCTTTAATCTTTAGAAACACATTATCAGTGTTTATTTTTCATTTGCTGATTCCCTCAATAGTTTTTTCACAGTACTTATGTTCTTTGTTTCTCTAATGTTAGACGACTTTGACTATATTTTCTAACTCATTTACAGGGATGAACTGTTTTTAGAATGTGTGCTATTTACTTAGTCACATTTCCTGTTTTATGAGTTTTTCCCTCCCTGATGTCTATAAGTAAACTATTAAGATATATAATTAAATTCAATACAAGCATCAATTACTCTTCTACTATATACCAGAGACTATAATAGGCACTAAGGCATTGTGGCATATGGATAGAATGTTGGAATTGGGATGCAGGAAGACCTGGATTCGAATTTCATCTAAGGCACAAGCTTCACCATCTTGGCTGAGTCATAAAACCCCTATAAATTTTAGTTTCTTCTTCTATAAAATGGCATTACTAATCTTATCTTCTCCACAGGCATGTGGTGAAGATAAAATTTTTTAAATGCACTTTGCAAACTTTAATAGTCTGTTATAATAAATGGGAGATGTTATTAAACCATGGCTTTGTGATTTTCCTGGTGTACAGAACTCCTGGTAAGGATGCTTCCTCAGTCAGTGCAGGCAGACAATTGTACTGTTTAGAGTTAATTCAGGATACTGATGGGTTAATAACTCCGTTTCACACTGCTGGTCTGTGTTGGGCAGAATCTGAATACATGTACATGTCTCTGGGGCTGCCTTTCTATCCATATTGCTTTTCTTATTGTTGTTATTACAAAGACAAAAATCAAATAATCCCTGCCCACTGCTTTAAGGGAAAACAAACAAACATTGCATGGAATTAACACACAATATATAAAAACAAAGTGAAAAGGAATTTGGATGCAGGAGTGTCCTAACAGCAAAAAACAAATGAAAAGATTCTATAACAGAGAAACTTGTTTAACAAGCCTCAGATAATAAATATCAGGAAAGGCATAAAACAGTTAGATATATGCTTGTCAAAGATGTTCACCATTGTTATCAGGGAACTTTGATTCAGAGCCCAGGTCGAAGAGGCATTCCCTGTGGATGGTGAGGTCCTCCTGATGCTCCTATTTATAGATGACATTGTGCTGGTTGAATCAAACCCCAGAAAACTGTAAGGCCTCTTAAAAGAGATCTATAAGCATTGAGGGAAGGAAGAAAGTGGATAAAGAATATCTATTGTACAGATTACAACATAATTGAGTGGAGAGCATATTGATACATATATATATATATATATGTATGTACTTATATAGATATATGTGTATATTTATAATACAAATATATATATATATATATATATATATATATATATATGTAGGTATGTATATTATATGTAACCTGAGTCCCAAAACTCATTGGTATGATATACCTCAGTGGTGGAGATCAATGCTGTGTACCTACCTCAGAGATGGGGCAGAGTTGGCAAGAGCAGAAGAGGGGAGAATCCAAGTCTTTTCTGGTCTCTTCAGTCTAT
Organism: Trichosurus vulpecula; assembly: GCF_011100635.1. Lineage (NCBI taxonomy): Eukaryota > Metazoa > Chordata > Mammalia > Diprotodontia > Phalangeridae > Trichosurus > Trichosurus vulpecula. The sequence goes on from NC_050579.1 coordinate 67,861,902, forward strand.
TTGAGTCTCTTTAGACACTTTGGACACATCTGGCTTCCATCTTTGAGAGAGAAGATGGATGATACCAACCACACTTCAGGTTGCTGAAGGAAAAGACTATGGGAAGAAGCAAATATGATGTAGATTGTCAGTTCCTCTCCTGTTCACTTCTTTCCAGAGTCTTTTCTTTCAGCAACCTAAAGTAGGGTGGGCAACATTTATCTTCTTTCTTAAAGCTGGAAGTCAGACCTGCCTAAAGGGATTGTAGAGTCCAAAAAGATACTCAAAGAAACTGAAGGGAACTGAAAAAAACTGGAGCTCTCTTCTTTCCTGTTCTCATCAACTCCACTCTACCCCCTCAGGTAAGTATGGGACATTGATGATCTCTACCAAAGAGGAGAGAATTGTATGCCAATTGCTTTTGGGACTCTGGTTACATATTCATTCATACATACATACATACATACATACATACATACATATAGCATAGACAGTCTAGATAGTAAGATGGTCACACAGTTAAACAGGATTGTATTATAGAGGGAAGAGCAATGATATTAGATTCATAGGCTCTGGGTTCCAAGGCTGCTTCTTGTTCTTTCTACCTGGGTAACCTTGGGCAACTTCCCTGGTCTCTGGTTTCTTTCATTATGAAATAAGGGAAATGGGTACTGAGGATTTTCCTAGCTCTCAATCCAGATCCTGGACCCATGATCAAAAGAAGAACAGGCTGAATTTGCCTTCAGGAAATTGCGAAGTTGCAAAGGTTTATTTTTGTTTGTTGTTTTAATTATTTTTATTTAGTTTAATTAGTTTTAATTAGTGTAATTAACTTCTCTCTGAAAGAAAGACCAATATTTTAAATTCAAGTTCTCCCAAAGTTGACTGCAAATCATGAAACACCGCAGAGTCCAGATAAGCAAAAATGTATATCACTCACAGAACAATGGAGAAGTGTGTGGTGGGTGTAAGATGGCTGCAAAATAAATAAAGAACTTTGAAGAAGATTGAGAGTAAAGGGTGTCATCAAGAAAATGTATAATGAAAAATGAAGATGGGCTAGTGATAGGAATGAGATTAAGAGACAACTAATGGGCAGCCTGGGCCCTCTATTGACATCTTCATGATGTCAAAAGAAAGCAAAGAAGGCCTCTTGAATATTGGGTGGATCACACACACACACACACACACACACACATGCACACACGTCTGCTCCCATGATGAAGTTTTGGGAGGACAGGACCATAACTCTCCTATATCCTCCCCTACATATGGGTTGTGATCTGAATCATTGGAAGGAATTTTTATATGGATAAAATTATGCCTATTTAATTACTATTTATATTGGGGAATCTAAGAACTCTAAGTTACTGAGCGATGACTAAAGTTGATGAGGAGGTAGTATGGGAAGAGGTTATCACAAAAAAAATCTAAAGAGAAATATAGGAAAATTCTTCGAGTTATTGTCTAGTTTGTTATTATTATGGAAAAATACCTTGGAGACAGGCAATGCTGTGGTAACTAACCAACATATTTATTTAGGGAAGTTTCCCAATCTGCCAGCACATGTAGCTTGGTATATATCTTTGTATAATCTAGCTCTTTAATAGAAAAGCACTTTCCTACTGCCTCAGAGAGCACTAAATGGCTTGAAATAGAGCATTTTATAATAAATAGAGGGTCATTATGGGGAACAGGAAGACTCAGGAGACACTATCTGATTTTTTAAAGGAAGATTGTAGTTTAACACCTTAATCAAAAGGAAATGAAAGACAATGTTAGATTCCTTAACTCCATCTGACCCTTGGAGAAGATTTATTTAAACCAATGACACCAAATTCCTAAAAGCAAAAGAAAAGTTTCTCAGGGGAAGTTAGAGTGAACTCTAGAAGGAATAAATCCTTCCAAGAATATAGTAGAAGTTATAGCAAAAGAAGCCATTCTAAGTTTTTGAATCTCTTTTGGATATTTCACTCCACTTTGCATCAGCTGCTCTGTCTGGTTTCAACTTGAGGGAATAGATACTCTATTAATTCCCCTACTTTTCCTACCTCCTTTTGTTTATTGTCTCCCCTCATTAGACTGTGGGCTGCTTGAGGGCAGGGGCTATCTTTCATTTAATTAATCGTATACCCAGTGCATAGCACAGTGTCTGGCTTATAGTAAGAGCTCAATATATGTTTATTGCAATGTACTGGATATCTCTTGACTTCTATGGGTACATTTTTTAGATTCTTAGCATTACAGAATTGGATAGGACTAGAAGCCAAATAGCCCAGCCTCCCCTACTCCCAACCTATAAAGGGTGGGAATTACCTTTAAGATATCTTGCCTCTGTTTGAATACTAACAGTCCCAGGGGAACTACTTCACATGGAGGCCCATTTCTTGTTTGGATAGTGACATTGGTTATGAAAGTTCTTCCTTATAATGAGCCTAAACCTGCCTCCTAGTAATCCAGCCCATTTGCTCCAATTCTAATACCTGGAACTATACAAAATAAACCTTTCTCACCTGCCAGCCCTTCAAACATTCAAAGACATATATCTTGTACCTGCTATGTCTTTTTCTTTTCTCTGAGGATAAATATCGCCAGTTCCTTTTAGCTGTTTCTTATATGACACAATTTCCAGACCCTTCACCATTCTGCTTAATTACCCTCCTCTGGCTACACTCCAGTTTGTCCACGTCTCTATTTAAAAATCAATAACCCTGGTCCAAATGGGCTATTGAATGAAGTTTCTTATGACATATTACTTCAGGTAACTTTTAAAATTCACAGATCACTGGGGAAAAAACATACATTTCCACATTAAATAACTTTGTTTTACATGTTTTAAAACACATAAGCAATAGTAGGGGCAGCCAGTGTGTAATATGGGAAATGGTGTCCTTTTATACTTTCAAAACATTTAATTTATGTTGTATTTGATAATTTTTCACACAAATATGCACTTCCCAGTTGACTGAGTAATCATTTCAGCAGTCATAATTACATAATGCATAATCAGTCAGTCAGACAATATTTATTAAATGCCTACTATGAGCTAAGGACTATGCTGAGAGCTAAGAATACTAAGAAAGCCAAAGACAGTCTTTCCTAGAGAAACTCACAATCCAATGGGGGAGACAATATGAAAATAACTTTGTATACACTACTTAGATGCAGGATAAATTAGAAACAATCAACAGGGTTTTTGGTGTTTTATTGTTTTCTTCTTGGTTCAGACCTGTGATATTTTTGGTTTAGGGAAATCCCAGGATGGGAACTTTGTGTACTAATTCAAATGAACAATTTATCTGCAGAAAATTTCCTACAACACTGAAAGGTTATGACTTGACTGTGCTCACACAATTTATGTGCTTCAGAGGCAAGACATGAATGTAGACCTTCCTGACCCACACCTGCTATGTTGCACTTTCGCACAAACGTATGAGTATGGTACAAAAAATTCCCATTATTTTAAATTAGAATCTGATAATAAGCAGATTTTGTGAATCTGAATTACTCTTTTTGGCCTTCAAAAGTACTAGTCTAGTGAAATAAAGGAAATATTTGTTAAACAAACTTGTATTCACAGGAAACCTTTCACATCTGAGCAGTTTCTGATTCAAATAATCTGCGTATTGCCAACCAACCAATTTTAGGCTCAAGTAATTTCACTCTGGGGAGGGTTAGGGTTGGGAATGAGGGTTGAGACTGAGTGTCTGGACTATTCATAATTTTGTTTTTCCATCTCTGATACATAGTACAATGCCAGGCACATTGATTAACAAATTCTTCTTGAATTGGATTGTTTTGGTGCCTTTCATCCACTGCCCTACTACCTCTTGGTCTCTCCTATCCCCTGAGTCATACTGAGCTAAGATGTACATGAGAGGATACATGTTATCCTTATTATAAAAGAAAACATTTCAGAGATTGGAATTTACAAAGCACTAAGGAGAGATTGGGAATAAATACAATAGCTTTCCCTAGAATAATCAGACTAAGTGAAAAAATACTGAGAAATAGAAACCTCTGAAATTCTGGGTACCTGAAACAAATCTCTATTTGTATTTAAATCCTCAAAATTAGTATACTATACCATTCACACATTTCGTATTCCTAGGGATCTCTAGAACATCACCTCAAAAAAGAAAAGGGATTCTGTCCTGGGGCTGAAATGTATCCTATTGATTTATTGACTATAAGAGCAAGCAACCTTCCTTCTATCTCCGGAAACAAGTAAACCTAAGCCTGAACCTGCAAAGTCTCTGCTAACCTATACCTTAACAGCAAATCAAGTTCAGCAGGCAATAAACATAAGATGTAAAAGAAGAAAGACTTTTCAAGTAGCTCAGGATCAGACCTATGGATAGAAGTGAAGCAGCCTGCCCTAAAATAATTGAATTCCCTTACCAACACAAGAACTCACATTTCTCAGACTAATGTGCCCCACCCTTAGATCAGCCAGGTCTAGCTGTCTAAGCCATGATTATAAGAAAGCAAAGTAGAAAGACTTCCTTCCCTTAGGCTTCATTTTCCAAAGAAAATAGCCATTTTCTATTTCATCTCTTGCTTTTGGGGAGGAGGAAGTTAATGATTGGGGAAAGGGAGACAATATTATGAGATAACAAAGTTTATGATGGCCTCCTAAGCTCCATTCCTCAAAACACTCTCCCACCATCAGAAGTGTCAAGTGATTCCATTTACTCAAGGACTATCCTTAATAATCTAAGTATCACTTAGGCCTGCCTTCCCCTAACTTGTTGTTAAAAGCTTTAAAATTTCCTATTCTTCCTCTTTTTTTCTCATTCCAAAACTCCTATTCCCTTAGCATAATGGTTATTGGTTAGGGGTACAGAGAAAAGAAACATGATTAAATAAATCCACATTAATGTGTGACTGATTGATGGCTCTGTCCTTTAAGATTCCAAGCATCAAAGTGCAAATGAGAAAAGATGAAGGAAATGGGTCTTCTTACTCAACATATCAACAAATTGTGAGAGAAGTTATCAGGCATATTATCTGGCAGTAGCTGCTGTTCTGAAGATCACAAGAAGGAAGAGTATCACTTAAATGCCGGAATTCAAAGTCACATGGTCCAGGGAGGAGATAGGGTATTTTCACACCATCTTGGTATCCCTGAAAAGCATAAGTGATAATTGGAAGGCATTTCCTTATTAGGAGACAAAAAGATTAACCTTAAACCCCACTAGCCATCTCAAAAACGAATGGCATTAGCTTCATGAGATCAGGAGCAAATTATCTCCATTAGTTTTGGGGTTAGGCAGAGAAGTATAACTTTTTTTAAAAAATGACAGAGCAAATTTATGATTTATTTAGCAACTGTGAACTCAGTTGTTATTTATGGAATGCATTTGAATGTGATTGAGAACTACAGAGCTGTATCAACTGTTCAGGATGGTACAAACGACTCATTAATCCTGCTCAACAGCTACCGATATTGGGAGGTGGAGCCACGATGAGGGCTGGAAAACAGGGACTCGCTTAAGCTCTCCCCTACATCCCTCCAAACACCTGTAAAATGGCTCTGGACAAATTCTAGAACCACAGAACCCACAAAATGACAGAGTGAGTGGGTTTCCAGCCCAGGACTGCCTGGAGGGTTGCTGGGATGGGTCTATTGCACCATACTGAGAACAGAGCACAGGCCAGAGTGGACAGCACCAGGAACAACCAGGCCAGGAATAGATGGGGCAAAGCAGGCCTTAGGGACATGAATCACTGAGCTGTAGCAGTTAGCAGACTTCTCAACCCACAAACTCCAAAGACAACTTAGCAGGTCAGTGGGAAAACTGCTGGATCTGGGTGAGAGAAGTATGCAGTCCAGCTCCAGCCACAGGGTGGCAGATGTAGTGCAGAGGTAGCAGTAGGAAGCTCCTGCAGCTACTTCCAGAGCTCCAGTGTCAGCTGCTTCCAGCCCAAGGCCCAACCAGGGGGAGGAATCAAGTGGTGGATCAGAGTGGGAGTGCAGGGAGTGCTTTGCCAGCACAGAGGCAGAATTCTCTTGCTTTGCCTTGCTTGGATCTGGGTCAAAGTCCCGGTTGGTGTTTCTTGGGGGAGGAGGAGCATTGGTGTGGCACAGCTTGCTATGTAGAAGTAGCTCTGAAAACAGCAACACAATGTCCCTGAAGCTTGGGACAAAGTACTAGCCATGCTGAAGGTAGTCATACTCTGACAAAAAGCCCAAGAGTCAAGTAGTTGGCTGGGAACATGAACAAGCAGTGCAAAAGGACACAGACTTTAGAGTCTTTTTTTGGTGACAAAGAAGATCAAAACATACAACCAGAAGAAGTCAACAAAGTGAAAAAGCCCACATCAAAAGCCTCCAAGAAAAATATGAATTGGTCTCAGGCCATGGAAGAGCTCTAAAAAACATTTGGAAAAGCAAGGAAGAGAAGTAGAGGAAAAATTAGGAAGATAAATGAGAGTGATGCAAGAAAATCATGAAAAACAAGTCAACAACTTGCCAAAGGGGACCCAAAAAATACCGAAGAAAATAACACCTTAAAAATGGACTAACCAAATGGCAAAAGAGCTCCAAAAAGCCAATGAGGAGAAGAATGCCTTGAAAGGCAAAATTAGCCAAATGGAAAAGGAGGTCCAAATGATCACTGAAGGAAATACTACCTTAAAAATTATAATGGAGCAAGTGGAAGCTAGTGTCTATATGAGAACTCAAGGTATTATAAAAGAGAACCAAAAGGATGGAAAAATAGAAGACAATGTGAAATATCTCATTGGAAAAACCACTTACCTGCAGAATATATCCAGGAGAGATAATTTAAAAATTATTGGACTACCTGAAAGCAATGATGAAAAAAAGATCCTAGACATCATCTTTCAAGAAATTATCAAGGAAAACTGCCCTGATATTCTAGAACCAGAGAGCAAAATAGAAATTGAAAGAATCCACTGATCACCTCTTGAAAAAGATCCCAAAAGAAAACTCCTAGGAATATTGTTGCCAAATTCCAGAGTTTACAGGTCAAGGAGAAAATATTGTAAGCAGCCAGAAACAATTCAAGTATTGTAGAAACACAATCAGGATAACACAAGATCTAGCAGCTTCTACTTTAAGGGATCAAAGGGCTTGGCACCTGATATTACAGAGGTCAATGGAGGTAGGATTAAAACCAAGAATTACCTACCCAGCAAAACTGAGTATAATGCTCCAAGACAAAATATGGATTTTCAATAAAATAGAGGACTTTCAAGCTTTCTCACTGAAAAGACCAGAGCTGAATAGAAAATTTGACTTTCAAATACAAGAATCAAGAGAAGCATGAAAAGGTAAACAGGAAAGAGCACTCATAAGGGACTTACTAAAGTTGAACTGTTTTGTTTACATTCCTACACGGAAAGATATTTGTTATATAAATACACACACACACACACACACACACACACACATAGACAAAGGGCACAGGGTGAGTTGAATATGAAGGGATGTTAGCTATAAATAAATAAATAAATGCAATTAAGGGGTGAGAGAGGAATATATTGGGAGAAGGAGAAAGGGAGAGATAGAATGGGGTAAATTATCTCACATAAAATGGCAGGAACAAGCAGATCTATTGGAAGGGAAAAGGGGTCAGGTGAAAGGGATTGAGTGAATCTTGCTCTCACTGGATTTGACTTAAGGAGGGAATAACACACACAATCAAATGGGTATCTTATCCTACAGGAAAGTAGAGGGGAAGGGGATAAGAGAGGGGGGATGACAGAAGGGAGGGCAGATCTGGGGAGAAGGTAATCAAAAGCAAACACTTTTGCAAAGGGACAGGGTCAAGGGAGAAAATTGAATAAAGGCAACAGTATAGGTTGGAGGGAAATATAGTTAGTCTTTTAGACAATGACTGTTATGGAAGTCTCTAGCATAATGATACATGTGTGGCCTATGTTGAATTGCTTACCTTCTCAAGGAGGGTGAGTGGGAAGTGAAGAAGGGAGAGAATTTAGAACTCAAAGTTCTAAAAACAAATGCTCAAAAAAAATTGTTTTTACATGCAACTGGGAAATAAGATAAACAAGCAATGGAGTATAGAAATCTATCTTGCCCTACAAGAAAGTAAGGGAAAAGGGGATGTGGTGGGGGAATGGGATGACAAAAGGGAGGGCAGACTGGGGAAAGGGACAATCAGAATATATGCCATCTTGGAATGGCAGGGAGGGTAGAAATGGGGAGAAAATTTGTAACTCAAAAGCTTGTGGAAATCAATGTTGAAAACTAAAAAAATATTAAATAATAATAAAACAAAAAATCTACTGATATTGTTGAACAATTGTCTTATAGATTTAAACTATTTATCTATTTATTGGAATACAATTTGTAAAAAAATAATTATAGTCACAAATATATGTACAAACAGAATTATAATACCTCATACATAACTGAGAGTGACCTCAAAAATCATTGGCCAACTTGTTACTTAATAAGAATTCCTTATGCAATATACCTGTTGTGTGGCCTTTTTTTCTTTGAAGACATCTAATAAAGGGTAATTAACTGTTACGTAAAATATCCTCTTCGACTTTTGTCTAACTGATTTCTAAGAAGTATTTTCTTTATATCAAGCATGAGTTTTGCTCTTCAATTTCTATCCATTGCTTCTAATTCCAGCTTCTGGAGCCAAGTAGAACAAATCTAATCTCACTTCTATATGATAAAAAGTTTTTAAATACTTGAAGATAACTATACTGTTCCCCTTTCCATAGCCCAAGTCTTCTCTTCTCTGGGCTAAACATTCCCAGTTCCTCTCACCTATTCTCAACCCCAAATGGCAAACTCAAGGCCATTTTACAACCTTGGTTTTACCTCTCTACATACTCTCCAATTCATCAATGCCTTTCTTAAACTGTGATGAACATAATACTCAGGATAGTGTTTGATTGCTTCCTTTGTCCTAAAGATGATAGCAGAATAGTCCTTAGATTATTTACAGGGATAATCAAGAAGACTGTGTGATGAATAAATAAGGGATAGACTATCTATCCAAAGTTATGCAAGCTTATTATTCTGTCTCCTCTATCATTATCTGTACCTTAGTGCCTAAATTTACATCTATTTATTTAGCATGGGGAGGGGTAGAAGCTAATCATTAGTTCTATAACTATTAAATTGTGTTTCGACTGTAATCATAAAATAAAATAAGATAGGTTATTTGACATCATCCTGGCAGACAGATCCAAGAGTAAGGAATGTAAAATACCTCAATTCTAACATCTTGCTATCATTAAAAATAATAATTAATAATGGTCAGGTCCCATTAGTTTGATAGTAAATATACCTTAAGAACAAACTTGAACTCATATGTTTATATATTATATGTACTTCTGCATTAAGTCCCATCCTGATAGCTTCTGGTCTCACCCTCCATCACTCACCAATACATCCAAAGTGGCCTTCTCACTGGTCCTTATACATGGCACTCCATCTTTTATCTCTGTGGATTTTTTTGTACTAGCCATCCCATCCCCATCCCTAGGATGGATTATCTCCTCATTCCTACCTTGAGGAATCCCTTTCTTCTTGCAAGATAAAGCTTAAGGACCACCTTCTACGTGAAAGTTTTTTGATTCCCCCTAACTGCTAGTGACTTTCTTAAACTACCTAGTATTCAGCTTTTTTGTATTTATTTGTACTTATTCTCTTTGTATATACTGATATTTGTATTTGTTGCCTCTCCTGTTTGGATTTGAACTCTTTTTGAGTAAGGATGATTTCATTTATGAGGTTTGTAGCCTCAGTGTCTAGCACAGACAGAATAAGCATTTAATAAAATGCTTTTTAATTGATGGGTTGATTATGTCACATTTTACAAAGTGAACTTTATGACACAAATGGCTTTCAGAGGATCATTTACCCTCTCTTAAGGCAATATAGGATGGGAAAAAGCATAACTATGTATTCTAACACCTGGAGAAAATTCAGCTGAGTGAGAATTATAGGGTCAAAAGGCCTAAGATGAGAATACTTGAAGTAGACAAGAAAAGTCATGGGAGATCATAGAGAGAACATTGACTTTTAATGACATGGAATACCTTCTACTTATTTTCCATTTCTCAGTGGGAGTCTATTACTGTGTAGCAGAAGCCAAAAGATATTCATTGTTCTGCTGCTTCTACCTGACTTAGTGCTAGTACAGTGCCTAGCATGTAGTAGGCACTTAATAAATACAGTTGACTGACTAGCTAATCATAAAATTATAAATTTTGGAGATGAAAGGAATCTTATATGTCATCTGGTTCAAACCTCTCATTTTAAGCAAAAAAGAACCTGAGGCCCAGAAGGGTTAGTGTCTTGCCAAACAAGCATCAGAGACTATATGTTAACTTGCCTTTTCTATCCCAAGCCACTGAGCTACTCTGTCTGCCCACTGCTTGAGCCCATTATTCCCCAACAAAAATAGTAATTTTGCTGCCTGTCCAGGACCGTTGCAATTATTAGTAAGTTACTGTTTCCAAAATTCTTTGAACTCCTTAGACAAAAGTGCCATGTAATTGAAAAAGTATTACTGTCATGATGTTTATCATTATTAACCTTTCTTGGCACTTTACATTTTGAAGAGCTGGGCACGCAGTTTATTAGCTATTATTAACAACCACTCCAAGGTGCACTTCAAATTGATTAATAACATCCCTGACCTGATTACTCTGTTCATGTTGGGGGGTTTTGCTCTGAAATGTTTAGGTTACAAATTACAGTTTCTGGTTTTCTATTTGCACATTTGATCCAGGGATTTTTCAAAGTTCCTCTTCAAGATAAAAATGAAAATAGCATCTTTCATGTACTCTTGACTTCTTTCTATAAAGACCTTTTAGAAGCTATGGTACTTTTTTCACTCACTTGTTGTATTGGTCTTCTAGAACTGATACAATTCAATGTGTGAAGAAAATTGTATTCATTTTATGAAATTTGTTCACATTTTGATGACTGACATTGATAATGCCTTTCTTTTAAAAGTATGAGTTTCTTCCAGAGGAAATTATTAAGGGATGGCTTTGAAAGTAACTAACTGTCTATATATGACCTGTGAGCACCAGTTTATTAGCCTTTTATCATGGCTATCTCTACTCCTGCCTTATACTTCCTTAGCTCTTTGGCCTCCTTCAGTAGGAAATAGACATAATATAATCATCACAACCATGGGAAAGTAGGCAGAGTGAGAAAGGAGAATGAATATATCTGCCTATCAGGGAGGTTGTAAAGTACGACATGGGGTAATGGAGCCTAGCTTAGTTTGTTGCACCTGAGGTTGCAGGAGGGTCAGGCACCTGTAATTGCATCAATATAGAGATCTCTCAGTATGTAAACTACTTCCATTAATGCAGTTCAGCAAACCTTGTGCAGCTTCATTTCTTATAGACTTGCCTGAGGGCACAGAAATGTTAGTTGTCTAGTCTTTAGGGAAAAAGCCAGTATGTACCAGAGACAAGATTTGAACCTAGGGATTTTGGGGTCCTCTATTCACCACAACAATGTACTTCTCTCTCACATATATTTTTGATTGCTCTGGGATTTCATCAGTACTCCCTCCACCAATGTAAATGGATGACACAATGAAAATGAAAGTTGAATCAAACAAGAAACTAAAGGCAGCCTAGAGTATACTAGATATTCAATATTATATCTATATATATGTATATCTGTCTACATATACACACATACATATGTGTGCATACATATATACATATACATACACATATATAATAGAATTATACATGTTTGTGTGTGTATGCAGAGAGACAGAAAGACAGAGACTGAGGACACTTTAAGGCTGGCTGAACCTTTCTTATGTTGCTTCTATAAGATTGGTATTCCATCTTTTTGTAGAGAGTTTGTAGAGAGTCTTCCCATCCTCATCATCTTACATCATTCAGATGTCTTCCCTCAATATCTTGTCCTTCATGCCTGCTTCACATAAAGAGGTTGCCCTTCTCAGGATGAGAGAGGAATATACTGGGAGAAAAAGAAAGGGAGAGGTAGAATGGGGCAAATTATCTCACATAAAAGAGAGAAGGAAAAGCTTTTACAGTAGAGGGGAAGAGGGAGTGAATAAACCTTACTCTCATCAGAATTGGCTCAGGAGGGAATAACATACACACTCGATTGGGCATAGAAATCTATCTTAGCCTACAGGAAAGTACAAGGGGAAAGATAAGGGGAGAAGAAAAGCTAGAGGTGATAGAAGGGAAGGCAGACTGGGGAGGGGGTGAGAGGCAAAACACTTTTGAAGAGGGACAGGGTGAAAGGAGAGAGAGAATAGAGTAAATGGGGAGTATAGGAAGGAGGGAAACACAGTTAGCAATAGTAACTGTGAAAACAATTTTGAAACAGTTTCTCTGATAAAGGCCTCATTTCTCAAATATATAGAGAGCAAAGTCAAACATAAAAATAGGAGCCATTCTCCAATTGATCAATGATCAAAAGATATGAACAGTTTCCAGATGAAATAATCAAAGCTACATATAGCCATATGAGAAAATGCTCTGATTCACTATTGATGGGAGAAATGCAAATTAAAACATTTTTGAGGTACTACCTCATACCTATTACATTAACTAATAGTACAGAAAAGGAAAATGACCAATGCTGGAGGACATGTGGGGAAAATGAGACATTAATGCACTGTTGGTAGAGTTGTGAACTGATTCAACCATTCTGTAGAACAATTTGGAAGTATGCCCAAAGGCTCTAAAACCTGGCATACCCTTTGACCTAGCAATACCACTACTAGGTCTGTATCCCAAAAGAGAGTTTTTTGAAAAGTAAAATGACCTACAGGTATAAAAATATTTATAGCAGCTCTTTTCTGGTGGCAAAGAATTGGAAATTGAAGGGATGCCCACCAATTGGGGAATGGCTGAAGAAATTGTGGCATGTGATTATGATAGAATAATATTGTGATATAAGATATTATGAGGATACTCTCAGAAAAACCTGGAAAGACTTATATGAGCTGAAGGGAAGTGAGATGTACTGTGTACAAAGTAAGAGCATTATTGTGTGATGATTAGCTGTGAATAACTTTGCTATTCTCAGGAATACAAGGATCCAAGATAATTCTGAAGCACTTATGATAAAAAGTGCTATCCATCCCCAGAGAAAGAACTGATAGTGTCTGAATACAGATCAGAACATACTTTTATACTTTATTTTTCTTGAATTATTTTATGTTTTCTTTCATAACATGAGTATTATGGAAATGGTTTACAAGACTACACTTATATAACCTATGTTCAATTGCTTACCTTCTCATTGGGGGGGTGGGGTAGAGATGGAGAAGGGAGCAAGGAAGAGAATTTGCACTCCAAATTTTAAAAACAAACGTTAAAAATTGTTTTTACATGCAACTGGGAAAAAAGTAAAATACTAAATTAAAAAAGAGGGGAAAAAAAGAAGTAGCTCTTACTTTGGCCAAGGCAAACCCATCTGCATGCACACTGAGCTGCATTATATCCCATCATTTCCTGAAGATCTCCTCCTTTCTTATCCTCATTCTCTTGCTATTTTTCCTCCTTTCCCTGTCTACTGGCTAGTTCTTTGCTGCTTCCTCACAGATAACAATTGAGGGAAGCTTCTATTTGCATTAACTCTTTGGTTGAAATATAATATGTGCATCAAAGAGTGCTAAGCAAGGAGAAAAGTCATATTATAACATGGAAAAAAGGTGGGAAATTATTAAAACTATAAAACCTTTCTCAAGGCATGTAAAACCTTTCTCAGCTAACAAAGAGACAAGACAGAGGGACAAGTCTGAAGTCTGATAAGCAATGGAAGGACAATGAAGGTCTGGAAGGTAGATTTTTCATTAAGAAATTTGTTTTAGGCAGACAAATTTGTTCATTTGTTTTAGACAGCAGAATCACAGCAGCTCAAGAGTCTGAAGGTACCTTAGAAACCATTTAAACCAACTTGGACAATAAACATTTATTTAGTCAATAAACATTTATTAAATGCCTACTATGTGTCAAACACTGTGGTAAGCACTTTTACAATATCCCTCATATATTTTTGTTCATCCTTTATTGCAAAAATTCAAATGAGTGAGAATCCATTTATTCCTAAATCAGCTTATTCCACTTTTGGATAGCTCTAACTATTGTCACACTTTTCTCTACCCATGCAGCAATATGATTCTCAGTAACATTTTTTTTACCCTTTCAAGTAGCTCTGCTTTGGAGGACTAAGCTGAATTAAGTATAATCTATTTTCCAGAATATAGGCCTTCAAATATTTGAAGGAAGAGAAGCAACAACAACTCTAATTCAGAAAAAAGCAAGGTGAGAGACAAAATAAAGGAAAATATAAACCTATCCCTCATAATTTTAACTATAAATATATTAGACAATTCATTAACAGAAAAGAGAGTGATAGTTTAGATAAGAAAACAAAACACCACAATCTATTGCCGCACATGTGAAAAACAAATACATTTATTCATTGTTTACTCAAAATTTATCCATGACATCAATTCAAAAAAGCAGGAATTGAAATCATGCTATCAGACAATGCAAAAGTAAAAATTCATAATATAAATTGAAATGAAAAAGAAAATTACATCATCCTGAAAGGAACTGTAAACAACAAACCAATACCTGTATTAAGCATATACTCCAAATGCCATAGGTTCTAAGTTAAAAAAGGGAAAAAATTAAATGAATTACAAGAAGACATGGACATTCACACAATAATATTAGGAAACTATAATGTCTATCTGTCATATTTGGTCCTATGTAACAGAAAGATAAAGAAAAGGGAAGCTATAGAGTTTAAAAAATTGCTGAAGAAATGAAGCCTGAAAAGATTTATGGGTTCTTCTGAATTGGATAATTAATGAACATACACATTTCTCAGCACCCTGTGGAATTTTTACCAAAACTGACTGTCTATTAGGACAAAGAGAGGTTACAAATAAATATTTTTTTTTCAAAAACCCAGAAATAGTAAACATTTCCTTTATAAATCATAATGTAAGGAGCATAAGGAAAAGAGCCAAGCCCAAAAGAGAATCCTAAAAAATAATTAGTTTAAAGGACAAATTACAGAAAAAGATCAATAATTAGCTGTACAAAAATGAAAATGAATAAAACAGCAAAATTTCTAGTATGAAATAAATCAGACCTTACACAGAACTAAGAACATATATTAAGAAAATAGGAATGTAGGGGGTGAATCAACTCATTATGCATTTAAAAATTTAGAACTTAAAAATGCACCAAAAAGGAGATTTTCAAATTTATAAAAGAAATATATAAATTAGAATCCAAAGAGTCTAAAATGATCAACAGAACTAAAAGCTGATTGCTTGAAAAGACTAACAAAACTGATACAACTTTAGCCAACCTGATTTTTTTAAAATAAGACAGAAAATCAAGTCAATATAATCACAAATAAAGAAGGTAAAAATACAACAAAACCAGAAGAGATAACCATTATAAGAAGCTATGATACAGTTATGGGCCAACAAAACCAGCAAAAAAGAAAAAAAAAAGGTATTACCTTCAAGAAACACAAAATACCCAAGGTAACATAAGGCCAAAGAGATTTTTAATTCAGTCTGAGCCTTTTAGTTCTGATGAACTTTTAGCAGAATTAAAACAAACTTTTGAAGAACAATTAATTTACGTGCATATATGGATGTCTAAATGCATGTATGTATGCATGTATGTATGTATGTTTGATGGAAAGCCATTACCCAATAAGTGGTTAAAGTATATAAACAAAAAGTTCTCAAAAAAGGACCCTGGGAAGGTGATGGAGTAGGCCAGAAAATTCAAAGCTCTCAAGATTTTCCTCCACAAAAGAGATAAAACAAAATATAAAAAACGAAAAAACAGAAGAGAATGTGAAACACCTCATAAGAAAAGCAACTGATCTGAAGAATAGTCCAAGAAAAGAAAACATAAGAATAATAAGACTACCATAAAGCTATGATCAAAAAAAAAACTTAATACAATAATATAAGAAATAATTAAAGAAAAGTGTCCTGAAGCATTAGAACAAGAGGGTAAAGTAGAAATAGGAAAAAATCCACCAATCACCACCAGAAAAAGATCCTACAAGGAAAACTCACAGAAATATTATAGCCAAATTCCAAAACCCCCAGCTCAAGGATAAAATATTACAAGTGACAAGGAAAAAAAACAATTTACATATAGCAGTGCACAATTAAAATCACACAAGACCTAGGAGTAGCAACACCAAAAACCTGCACGTCTTGGAACACTTCATATTGAAGAGCAAGAGAACTGGGCTTCCAGCTGAAAATATCATACCCAGCAAAGCTAAACATACTTCTGAATGAAAAAAAGGACAGTTAATAAATTGTCAGACTTTCAGGACTTTGTGTAAAAAGAAATCTAAGTTTAATAAAAAATTTGACATATAAGGCCAAGAGAAAGAAACAAGGTTCATACCAAAGACTCATTAAGGACAGACTGTTTACCTTTTATATGAGAAAATGTAAAATGTATGTCTAAGATTGTTATTAGTAATTGTTCATAAGTAGTTCATAAGAAAGATTGAGCATGATGACTTCAAAAAGCAAAACCATTCAGGAACAGCTAAAAAGAGTAATTACACAAATGGGGTGTGAGAGGAAGAACCAATACAGAGGAATTAGATGGGGGAAAGAGGGCTGTTCATTCTGGAAACCTCCTTTTGTCAGGAATGGATTCAAGAGGGAATAAAACATATACATCTAGAAGAGTATAAAAATCTTCTAAATTTAGAAAGGGATAAAATGAGAAGGGGATAGGGAGGGGGGAGAGGATAAAGGAGGGATCTTTAGAAGTAAGGGTGGGGGAATAGGTCAAGGGGCATATAAAAGGGTGTTTAGATTTATGGAAATTGGAGGGAGAGGGATCAATGGAGGGGCTTGGTTAATTAATAGGAGGGCAAGGTAGCTGGTAGAAGTAAAGTAGAGGAGTCAGGAGAGACAGAAAATAAGAGATACACAAAAATATTTAAAAAAAAGATTTAAAGATTAGGAGTAGAATCTTTTAGGAAAACTATATGTTTATGTATAAGTATGTGTATGTATATATATATATATATATATATATACACAATGTATTTATATGTGTGCGTGTGTGTGTGTGTGTGTGTGTGTGTGTGTGTGTGTATCCATACATAATTGTAGCCTGGGGGAAGGTGGGAGGAGGAAGGGGGAAAAGAACAAAGTATAAAGTGTACAGTAGAGAACAGAAGAAAAGCTACAAAGAAGCAAGAGAAGATGGATAGCTTCAGCACAATGTGTAGTATTTAATATATAGGCTTTCTTGACATGGAAATTTATTGCTATCTATTTTGAATCTTCTTTTACATTGTGCTGTGTACATGATATATTTTTCTTCTTATTTCATGTTTGTTTTAATATTTAAGTTTATTCTTTTTCTTTTTCTTTTCTTACATATTTAAGTTTTAGTATTCTAGTCTAAAATAAAAAAAAGATTAAAAAAGAATTGCAAGTTATTATTAACTATATAAAAGCATTCTCTGGTTCACTTATAAGAAATGCAAATCAACTTACTAGCTGTGTGATCTGGGGCAAGTCACTCAACCCCAATTGCCCCGCCTTCTCCCCTCCAAAAAAAAAGAACCCCAAACAAACAAAAAAGAAATTCAAATTAAACCAACCTTACAATCTCAAATCAAATCCTAAAAAACTGGCAAAAATGTCAAAATACGGGAATAATCAATACTGGAGAGTTTGTGGGAAGATAGGCACACTAGCCCATTGTTAATGGAGTGGTGAATTAGTACAACTGTTTGGAAAGAAATTTGCAATTATACAAATAAAGTGAAGAAAATATCCTTATTCTTTGACTCAGAGATATGACTAATAACCATATACCCCCATAAAAAGAAAGTCCCTAAATACAATAATAACATTTATAGCAGCATTTTTGTGGTCACAGAATGAAAAAACTAAGTAAATATACATCTTGGGGAACGACTAGTAGCCATTGGTTCAACCAATTGTAGTACACAAATGTAATGGAATATTAATTACTATGCTAAAAGAAATGACAAATGTGATTAATATCGAGAAGCATGGTAGGTTTATATGGTACTATAAAGAACAAAATAAGAAGATCCAAGAAAACAATATACAAAATGACTAGAACAATATAAATGAAAAAAATTCTACCAAAGACACAAAAAATATAAAGTGATAAAAACCTACAAAGAGTAAGATTGGCCACAAAGAAGAGATATGAGAAGATACTTTGATCTTCTTCCTTTGTAAAGGTGGGAGATACACTGGTATGGAATGTTGCTTACCTTTCTCCAGTCGTTTTAACGAACTGACCAGTTTTGCTAATTGTTTATTTTTTCCCTTCTTAGTATTTCTCTTATTTTTTTCTTTGTTTCTTTTTAAAAGTATTATTTGTTATATAGAATAATTATCTGGAAAGGGAAAGAGAAAAGGCTACAGGGGGGAGTTTTGTGCTGTAAAAACAAAAAAAATGAATAAAATTATTTCTTTTTAAAAATCTATGTTCAATAAGTTCTCTATGCATTGTCACTGCATGCTTTAGAAAATTGTTTCTTGTTCTTATTTGCCTTATCATGGTTTTGCTTTCAGAATGTTAAAACTGAGAGCTTCCCAATCCTCCTGAACTGACTTTAAAAAAATTTTTTTAAGCTGTGACACCCTACATATTCTTTCTCTGAGCCCTTTGAAATCTATTCTCCCAAAATCTAAGTTTAGTTTCAAATAATGCCCATATTTCCTATTATTTTCTCTCTTGTTCTCAAATAACATGGTTACGTCCTAGCCATGTTCCTATATTTACCTTCCTTGGCAAGAAGTTCCTCCTTATTGGTTGGCATATGGTTCAAAAGAACAGTTTCCCTTGTGACTTCTTCCAAATTTTGGAACATTGAAGGCAAAAAAGAGGAGTTATTCACTGCTCTGCTTTTGATAGAGTACTGCAGCAGATGTCCAGATAATTGAAGTCACTCATCAATAATAGAACTTGCCTTAGTGCCAAGTTCAAGATTTTCTTCCTATTATCCTGATTTATTTCCTCCTTTTATCCAGGGGCCCTATAGTGTGCTCTGAGTACACTCTCTGTTTCTGTTTCTCCTAACACTGATCTTTACCTATATGCTCTCTACCAGGTTTCTCACTCTGGTTCCTGGATTTTCTCACATGAGCTTGTGCTTTAATATATAATACACTACTTTTCCTTTTGTCTATTTTGTTTATTTTGGACAGGGCTAACAAAGGCTGCTAGGAGTACCAGACCTGCTGTCAGAAAGGCTCATCTTTCTGTGTTCAAATTTGTCCTTAGACCCCTACTAGCTGTGTGATCCTGGGCAAGTCACTTAACCCTATTTGCCTCAGTTTCCTCATCTGTACAATGAGCTGAAGAAGGAAATAGCAAACCAGACCACTCTGATATCATTGCCAAGAAAAGCCCAAATGGGGTCTAAAGAGTCAGAAACAATTGAACAACAACAAAAATAGCTAGCAAAAGCAGTGTTTGAGCTATATGTTTTTGTATGTCTTTTGAAGGAATCCAGGGGAGAGTTGCAAAGATTCACCAATGCAGAGGATAGTTGGAGGGGGCGGGAAAGGATCGAAAATAATGGTGGCACAAAGGATAATCTCACCATGGTGCAGTTGCATGTAGGAGGGAACAATCTATTCCCCAGAGGCTTGAAGAAACTCTTCAAAGCACCATTGGTGAGACTTTGGGATGGTAAGTGGAAAGCAAATTCCCCTATCCTAGTTACAGGCAAATGGAGATTTGTTCCATGTTAGTGAAAGCTCTGCTTTTGAATAAATTATATTCTTTCAAGGCCACATTCCATTCATTAGTTGTATCTAACCAGATCTTAGTGAAACCTTTGAGTTAAAATTTGTCTCCTTGAAACTGAAATTTTGTTCACTTTGCCTAGAGTTTTTTTTTTTTCCATAGAGTTTCTCCGGCCTTGGATTCTATTATTATTCCTTTCTTGGAATTTGTCTCTTGTGAATTACTGGACATCTGTACCACTAGTCTTCCTATATTTTTACTGTCTCCCTGGACATACTACACGGTTTTCTTCATCCTCTTTCTTTATCAGTTAAAGACCTTTAAAGTGGAAGCTCACTTGACAGCTAATAGATGTTTCTGCTCTCAGATTAAATCCTGTCCTGGTAAAGCATTTGTACTATTGGTGTCAATATCATTTTATCCACTGGAGTAACTTACAATTTCCTTTTAATAGGTTCTTCAAGCTCATGTATTTAAATCAGGAAGATGACAATTTTTATTTGTACATGTGTTTTAAACATCATGCTGTCTGCTTATGGTTTAAATAAACTTGCTTCCTCAAATGATGAGTTGGGGAACATGGTTGGGGAAAAAAACAAATTAAGGCCTGACTGTGCCAGTTAGTGTTGAGAACAATAAGTTTTCTTTTCCACAGCCCAGGCTGGAATCATTGCTGCTGATCTGGAAAGCATTGCTCTTCCCATGGGTGACAGGTTCAGCATCCTGAGGTATAAAGTATAAGGGTCTAAGAAGAGATGGTAGTCAAAGTTGTAGTGGTGGTTTGAGTTACCTGGTACATGCAGCTTCCTGTCACTCCCTCAGTGTGAATTGCTGCTCCATAACTAAATATCAACCCTTCTTTCACAAGTATCCGAATTATATTGATCCCTTTTAATCAGTGAAATATCATCTGCACCTGAGTCACTCATAAGAGAATTTAACCATGCTTCTAATGATATCTAACACCTGCCAAAAGCTTACTTAAGACACCTGATATTTAAGAGAGTCAGTCTAATGGATACTTCAATGATCTATTCCTATCAGGTCCCTAAATTTTAGACCTGTTACCTCACTCCAGAAATGTCTCCCCTGAGTTGTGATGGAAGGTTTTGCTTTATGGAAGGTCAATATAAGAAAAAAACTATTTGAAGAAAATATTATTGCCTCTTGAAAAACTGCTACTGAAGAAAGGATCTATCATTTTACTTAAAGCCCCTTACACAAGGACTCATGAAACAAATTCCTCCTAGAATTCATCACTTGTACAAGAAAAAGTCCTCCAATGAACCTGTATGCCTGTTTATCAAATAATGAAAACATGATAAATTAATATGTCCCTTTTTGTATTACCTGTCAGGAAGCTCAAAGCTAAATTTGTGTTCAATTGCAGTAATTAACTGATTCCAAATATTTATCAATATTATGATGAACAAAATCGCTGACACTCAGCATTAGAAAGGAAGCCAGAGATCATTTTATCCAATTCATATCAGAATAAGAATCATGCCCACAACATTCCACTCAAGTAATCATCCAGGCTGTACTTGAGGCCCTCCAGTGAGCGAGTGCTTGCTTCCTCCCAAGGAAGCTCATTCTACTTGTAGATATCACTGATTGTAGTGAAACAGTTTTGTTTTCTTATATCGAATGGAAATCTGCCCTTCTAAAACAGTCACCCATTACTCCTAGGTCTGATCTCAGTGGCCTACATTAACAAATCTAAGTGTTTTTCTTATTACCATCCTTCAAATACGTGAATAAAACTACCATTGCCCTGTCTCTTCCCTGGCAAGTTTCTTCTATTTTCCTGCTCTCTGTAACTCACTTTTGCTTTCTTCATTATTGTTGTTTCTGATTGTACTTTTAAGATTTTTTGAGGGGCGGAGCCAAGATGGCAGCTGGAAAGCAGGGACTTGTGTGAGCTCCCATCTAGGTCCCTCCAAACACTTATAAAAAATGGTTCTGAACAAATTCTAGAACTGCAGAACCCGCAAAACAGCAGAGGGAAGCAGGGGTCCAGCCCAGGACAACCTGGATGGTCCCGGGGTAAGGTCTATCCCACAGACATGGGAGAGGAGTAGAGCAGAACCCAGCATAGGCCCCATGGACTAACCAGACTGGGAGGGGGGCGTAACAGGCCCTAGTGCCCTGAATCAGTGAGCTGTGGCAGTTACCAGACTTCTTAACCCACAAACACCAAAGACAACAGAGAAGATTAGTAGGAAAAACTGCAGGGGACAGAGTGAAAAGAGTTCCCAGTTTGTCCACCTCCCAGGGGCAGTGGAGGTGGTGCAACTACAGAACTGCAGCTGCAGTTGCTTCCAGCCCCAGGCCCACCTGGTGGGAGGAATTAAGTGGCAGATCTGAATGGGAGTGCAGAGCCAGCATAGATCTGAGTCTGGTCCAGGTTGGCAGTTCTTGGGGGACAAGGAGCACTGGTGTGGCAGAGTTTGCTGTGTAGAAATAGCTCTGAAAACAGCAGTGCAGCACAGCACCTCAAGCTTGGGACAAAGTACTCTCTACTCTACAAGCAGTCATACCCTGACAAAAACTCAAGGGTCAAGTAAGTTGGCTGGGAACATAGCCAGGCAGCAAAAATGCACCCAGATTCAGACTCAGACTTTGGAATCTTTCTTTTGTGACAAAGAAGACCAAAACATACAGACAGAAGAAATCAACAAAAGTCAAAGAGCCTATATCAAAAGCCTCCAAGAAAAACATGAACTGGTCTCAGGCCATGGAAGAGCTCAAAAAGGATTTGGAAAAGCAAATGGGAGAAGTAGAGGAAAAATTGGGAAGAGAATTGAGAGTGATGCAAAAAAAAATTATGAAAAACAAGTCAATGGCTGGCTAAAGGAGACCTAAAAAAATACAGAAGAAAATAACAACTTAAAAAATAGACTAACTCAAATGGCAAAAGAGCTCCAAAAAGCCAATGAGAAGAAGAACGCCTTGAAAGGCAGAATTAGCCAAATGGAAAAGGAGGTCCAAAAGACCACTGAAGAAAATACTGCCTTAAAAATTAGATTGGAGCAAGTGGAAGCTAGCGACTTTATGAGAAATCAAGGTATTATAAAACAGAACCAAAGGAATGAAAAAATAGAGGACAATGTGAAATATCTCATTGGAAAAACCACTGACCTGGAAAATAGATCCAGGAGAGATAATTTTAAATTTATTGGACTTCCTGAAAGCCATGATCAAAAAAGAGCCTAGATATAATCTTTCAAGAAATTTATCAAGGAGAACTGCCATGATATTCTAGAGCCAGAGGGTAAAATAGAAATTGAAAGAATCCATCGATCACCTCCTGAAAAAGATCCCAAAAAAGGAAACTTCTAGGAATATTGTAACCAAATTCAGAGTTTCCAGATCAAGGAGAAAATACTGAAAGCAGCCAGAAAGAAACAATTTGAGTATTGTGGAAATACAATCAGTATAATACAAGATCTAGCAGCTTCTACATTAAGGGATCGAAGGGCTTGGAATATGATATTCCAATGGTCAATGGAGCTAGGATTACAACCAAGAATCACCTACCCAGCAAAACTGAGCATCATGCTCCAAGGCAAAATATGGATTTTCAATAAAATAGAGGACTTTCAAGCTTTTTCAATGAAAAGACCAGAGCTGAATATAAAATTTGACTTTCAAACACAAGAATCAAGAGAAGCATGAAAAGGTAAACAAGAAAGAGAAATCATAAGGGACTTACTAAAGATGAACTGTATTTTTTTACATTCCTACATGGAAAGATGATGTGTATAATTCATGAGACCTCAGTATTAGGGTAGCTGAAGGGCATATATAGAGATATATATGGAGAGAGAGAGAGAGGGTGGGCACAGGGTGAGTTGAATATGAAGGGATGATATCTAAAAAAATAAAATCAACTTAAGGGATGAGAGAGGAATATATGGAGATAGGGAGAAAGGGAGAGAGAAAATGGGGTAAATTATCTCACATAAAAGCAGCAAGAAAAAAGCAGTTCTATAGGAAGGGAAGAGGGGGCAGGTGAGGGGGAATGAGTGAATCTTGCTCTCATCAGAATTGACCTGAGGAGGATATAACATACACATGCAGTTGGGTTTCTTACCCCACAGGAAAGAAGGAGGAAGAAGATAAAAAAGCGGGGATGATAGAAGGCAGGGCAGATGGGGGATGAGGTAATCAAAAACAAACACTTTTGTAAAGGGACAGGGTCAAGGGGGAAAATTGAATAAAGGGGGACAGGACAGGAAGGAGCAACATATAGTTAGTCTTTCACAACATGAGTCTTGTGGAAGGGTTTTACATAATGATACTCATGTGCCCTGTGTGGAATTGCTTGCCTTCTTAGGGAGGGTGGGTGGGGAGGGAAGAGGGGAGAGAATTTGGAACTCGAAGTTTTAAAAACAGATGTTCAAAAAAAAGGTTTTGCATGCAACTAGGAAATAAGATATAGAGGCAATGGGGCATAGAAATCTATCTTGTCCTATAAGAATGTAAGGGAAAATGGGATGTGGGGAACTGGGGTGACAGAAGGGAGGACTGACTGGGGAATGGGGCAACCACAATATATGCCATCTTGAAGTGGGGGAAAGGTAGAAATGGGGAGAAAATTTGTAATTCAAACTCTTGTGAAAATCAATGCTAAAAACTAAAAATATTAAATAAATAAATAAATAAATAATCAGAAAATTATAGTTTTAAATTAATTAAATTTAAAAAAAAGATTTTTAAGTTTTCTCAACTGTCTCAGAATATTTACAGAATAAGAAGTGTGAGGACTAATTTTGGATTAATCCTCCACAGGAGTACCACCTCAATTCCCTAATTTAGCATGAAAGTGTAGCGAGGTAGAGAAGTGCAAGGTATGGCTGATCTTACCAAACTGTAAAGACCTAGGTGGGTAGAGTGATCGATTATTATCTGAGAATTAGGCTAGTGGATTTGCAAAGGATAATAGGCCAGGTCATGAGGTTCTGATATATAGAAACCCATGAAACCATTTACTACAGTGCAGAGATTTACAATCTGTTTGTGGAAGGAATATCAATAGTGCCAAAATCACAAATCTTTTGAAATATTCAAATTAATTAGTAAACAAGTATGTGAAGATATTGGACAAATAAATGTTTGCTGGATAAGTTAGGTGTAATCTGAGGTCTCTATGGTAAGTACATATTTAAATGTTGAAGGAATACTATAGGATGCTAATCATTAATAGCCCATGACCATCATGGCATGTAAAGTAGAAATTGCAGTTGGTGTGGAGCCAAAGGAACCTGCTACCTATAGGACCTCATAAAAGTCAGTTAACTTTTCTTAGACTGCTTCTCCATTTTAAAAATAAGGATATTGGATTATATTACCTTAGAGATTCCCTCTAGCTCTCAACCTGTGATCCCATCATTACAGGACAGACTTTCATGGGAGCAGACCTACATGGAATACTCCAGTCAAGACCCTAGACATCCATGGGCCAGCATTAGAATCTGAAGCCAGAAAAAGAAGACCACTGAGAATCATAAACCTGATACCCTCTCTTAAAACATGGAGAGGAAAGAAAGGAGCACTAAAGATAAACTTTGATTTCTTAATTGCACATAGAGTTGACTTTGCTAATAAGACACTGTATCAAACAGAAGGTACAAAAAATAGCAATCATAGTCCCCTATCTTGTGACTTGTGGCCCAATATATGATAAAGAAAAAAATTCCAAAGAACATTTTTAAAAAGGGAAAAACTAATGAAAAGAAATAATGTATTGTTATTTACTGTTGAATTTTCTCTCATTGGAGTTGTTTACAAAGATTCTACGATACCTCCTACTGGGTATGTTATAAAGGAGGTTCATTCTTCAGGTAAAGAGCTTCAGTAGATGATCTCTGAATTCTGTTTTAGAGGGATTACAACCCTGGAGTTGTAGAAACTTCACAGTCTGTAATCTACTGAATGAAGCCTTCACTTGTGGGTTGCAGGCAGAATTTATGGAGAAATTTAACTTTGATATATTTTTTTCCATATTTGATGGAAGAAAGAGGGGTGATTTCTTTTTTTTTGAGGGGGGAGGGCAGGGCAATTGGGGTTAAGTGACTTGCCCAAGGTCACACAGCTAGTAAATGTCTCAAGTGTTTGAGGCCGGATTTGAACTGAGGTCCTCCTGACTCCAGGGCTGGTGCTCTACTCAATGCACCACATAGATGCCCCCTGGGGGTGATTTCAAGGAAAGGAATGAGGGAGGATATTTTACACGGGCAGTGACAACTCTTTTTCCACCTTAATCCTCACCTTGGATTAATGTTCACACACATTTTATCCATCTTTGCCCAATCAACTCACAAAGGTCTTTTGCCGAGAGCTAGTCACCCTTATAGAATCCTTGTGGTTTTTTTCAATCTTTAGAAAATGAAGACAGGTGATAACATCCTTTCAGAAATGACCAGATCACACTTCTCAAAAAGAACCAATTACCATAGTTGCCTTCAATATGCTTGCTAAATAACTTTGTTGACACTAACAGAGTAGCAGTAATACTTTCTAGGTACATAGGTTTACATATTTCAGCCAAGAAGCTGCGAGCATCATGTAATGAGTAGCTCATTAATCTTCACAGTTTTCCTGTGATGAAAGGAGGGGGAATTATTATCTCAATTTTGCAGATTGGGTAATGACAGCCTAGAGAGATTAAATTGCTTGCCTCAGGTCAGAGCATGAATCAGAGTGGAACCAGGCACACAACTTCAGATGCAGTAGGCCTATATAACTGCTCAAACCTTTCCTTGAAAATTATTAATAAATATGAAACAATCTATCACTCTATTAAATTATACAAAATTATAATAATTATTCTAGCTAAACTTTTAATATTCTATCAGGATGGTAACAATTCTTGCTATATCAATTTGTGTATCTTCTATTCCCTGTTCCTTTTCACTTCTTTCCTCTACTTGAGATTGGACCAAGGGAAAGAGAAAGTGTGGATACAGACGGAAATATCCCTTTTCTCTCACTCACATATTTATATTGTTGGAAGTGACAACTTTTAATGACTAGCACCAAAGCCACTGGCAGACCTGAATATGTAAATCCACTTTCTATTATCATTTTAGTCAATTAGCTACTTAAAAAAACTCCTCATTTGATTGTTGCTACCTTTACTCTAATAATACATAGAATAAACAACATGGAATAATGGCTAGAATACTGGCATTGGAGTCAAAATACTGTATCTGGCATTTATAAGCTATGTGACCCGGTCTATTCACAATGAGCGTTAGGCAAGTCTCTCATATTTATCCACTACTACTACTATAGTAGTAATAATAATAATAGTAATAAAATAAATATAAAATAAAATAAATAAAAGCAGCTAACATTTATTTAGCATTTTAAAGTTTGCAGAAGATTTTAAACATATTATGTCACTTGATCCTAACCACAGTCCTGTCTGGTATGGGCTACTACTTACTCCTCCCTTTTACAGATGAAGAAATGAGGCCCAAATAAATCATATGACTTGTTCAGGACCACAGGCAATGAAGTATCTGGGGTAAGATTTGAACCATGTCTTACAGAGTACAAATCCATCACTTTATCCACTGCACCACTTAGCTTCCTGCTGGGTTGATGGAGTTACCAAAATGTGCATTCCTCATGTGGACTAAAAATCACAGCCCCTTCACTTATTTGTATAAATATATTTTGATTTATCTGAACTTCACTTTTTTTAATTGTAAAAAAGGAGGGGTTGGTCAAGAGAACTTGTAAAGCCCCTTCCATTCCAAATCTATGATGCTACAATTCATTTGCCTCACTCCCTACCCCAACATAGGTACCATTCTGTTACAATTAAAGAACAAGGCAAAATGGGATTTTAAATCACTGTTCCTTCTTCCTACAAGCCCTCTGCCGCTTCTTGATTTTGTCACACTTTTACAATTCCTTTTAAAAAATATAATATCTATATTTACTTACATTGAAGAAAGTCAAAAATATCCATTTCCAACAAGGACTTTGATCTTCGCTCACATGTGCATTTTATGTGATTGCTTTAAAACTATCAGATAGCAAATTAACTTTCACACATTGTCTTCTACCTGTTAATCAGGACACCCAACACCTTCACAGAGTAGAAGATTGAACTAAATTTAAATAAAACTGTCACTGGTAAAGCAAGGTGATTATTTCCCAGAAAAGAACTAGAGGCAATTGTTCTCATTCTCCGTAATTTACGAATAAAACATAACGGGGAAAGCCAAGTGCAGTGTTCCAGGAATGCTAGAATTTTTATACAATGAACAAATGCACAGCATGTTCAAACACACTGGAATATGCAACATGTGGCAGAATCAGGAACTCAGTTTCATGTCTGGAGGAGTCTGCCATGCCTATAGAAACATTGAATTCTGTGTATGTGTGTATGTGTGTGTTTTAATTGTATCTATCATTTCCCATTTTAAAAATAAGTACCACTTCCCCTAAATAAGAAATACACTTCTAGTACCTTTTTAATATTCAAATTCTAGGGAGGTGATGGGAAGGGAGTTTCTATGAAGTCTACCTCCTCTCCAACCTACACATCCTCTAGTTAAGCTTTGCATGATCTGATCTGAAAGTTCTCCATCACCTTGGTCTGTTTCCTTTGGACTACTGCCATTTTATCAATGTTCTTTCTAAAATAGGGCTTCCAGAATTCTGTGAATTTCTAGGTAACAAGAAACAATAATGTTTTATAGAATGTAGACTACTTTTCACCATCCCCACCCCCATCTCTTCCTCCCTTCCCAAACGCACAGTGTTCATGTGGTACCAGGGAATATGCCTTGAGTAGCTAATAGGGGTTTATATTTACACCAAACCCCAGGTAATGTTTGTTAGAGACCTGCTATACCAGCTTACTTTCAAATATGTGCAGACCAGTATTCTAGCTTTTAGCTACCAGCTCACTCCTTGTACAGGTGCAATAAAGCTATTTCCTAGCCTTTCATTCTATTTGTTGTCCCCAATCTCTGCCTGGAGAAGGGCTATGGAATAGGCATAGAAAATAAGTAATTTTATTGGCAAGCAACTCCTAGATAAGAAAATTCCTCCTACCAACACACACCAGCACCTACCCTTCCTCTTATAGTCTTAGATACTTGCCTAGAGCACTCAACAGCCACTACCAAAGGCTGAATTTTCAACTTGTTCCAAGCTATATTCAACATCTGCTTTTATAGAGACATGCCCTAAGGCTTAAAGTAAAAAAGTAAGCCACTTAGTACCTCCATGAACTAGTTTTGGAAGAAATCCCCAACTTGGGGATCAGATGATCTTCCAGGATTATAGACATACTCTTGTGAGTCTCAGTCAAACTGAATCAGTGAATGTCCTTAGTATACACTACAAGCTCAAACCTAGAGTAACCAGAGACTCAACATGCTTCCTCTGCTTTTTTTAAAAAAAAAAAACTACTCCCAGAGTTCTCAACAGCATGACCTTTGATAGTTTCCATTATGGGATCCTTGAGTGTCTTCCACACCACACTTTCATCTCCCTTTATTGCCTAAAGATTCATAAATGCCCAAGGGAAAACAGACCTTCCCCCTACTCAGCAGAAGGTTCAGGACTATTCACTGTGTAGTCTCCGTGTTTGGATTCACGTTGTATGTTTGTTTTCCTGTCAAAAACTAGTTTCAAAAGGGTTTGGATAAATGCAAGGTTTCTGGCAATTGTGCCATGGAATGGATTCTTCTTTTAAAGATTTGTTCTTTGATCCGATATTTAAGTGAGTTGCACTGTACTGGAATAATTGTTTTAAAAATAAATAAAACCTTACTGGAAGATCTACAAATGACTTCAGAGGAAGAAAAAATATTCCATCATTAACTAGAAAGCCCTGTGTAAACAAAATGATTTTGTCAAACACCTTGATCTACTCTGTTGACTAAATAAGTTCTGTCAGATCCATAAAAGCCTTCTGCCATAGAAATTTTACTTTGTCAACAACTCAACCATTCTAAAGGAAGCGTGCATTTTGACAAACATGATATAATAATTCTCTTTTGACAACTTGAATTTTGGTAGGTCTCTGGAATGAGAATAACTCTGTCTTTTCTTTGAAAGCTAGGATGCCTAACAAGTATAGTCCTGAAATTTTGTTTACCCACTGAATGAAAAAGGTAATGAAAAAAGTGTTTAAAGCCAGAATATTTTTGAGTTATGTCAAAAGTCTTTAGAATATAATTTGATTTGCATATCAATATCCATCCTAAGCTTTTCAGGTGGTTTAAATGCATTTTTATTAATACTATCTGGCACACTGAATAGGATAGTTAATGATCAGCTCACTAAGATCTTAACAGTAAATATGGAATTTCCTCTGAAGGATAGAATTTCCTTTACCTTTATCTGTACAAAGTTGTTTTTGTTTTAATTTGCAGTAGCCACATGACTTTTTTGGCCCACTAGATTTGCAATAGCTCAGTATTATCAATTGATAAACAAAAAGTTGCCCCCCGTAAATTTTAAAAAGGAACTGATATTCTCTTGATTTGTGCATATAATTATGGTACTCAACACTATCAATCCTTAGTGCTATTGGCACATACAAGTATGGTATTCAATATGTAAATCTTGACCCAAAGCCCAGTGATATGGGACTCTCTCCTTATTGGCAGACATGAATACCCTATCCCATGTGAGGGGCAAAGCAGAGTTAACGAGGGGTGAGAGAGCTTAAGTCTTCATCAGTCCCCTTTGGAATTCTCCAAAAGTCAGCTTCTTTGGGGACTCTTCAAGTGGGAGTCCCTCTCCAGAATTCTCCAAGCCATAGTCTTTTTCGAGAATAGCATGGAGTTGGCTTGACAAGGCCCTATGTGTAGCACAAAAGTGATGGGAGTGAGGGAATGGGCCCCATGTATGTAGTGAGGCTCCTTGTGTAATGAAGATGTTCTCATTATGTGTGGCTTGAGTAGAGGCAGAATCAACATCCTTAGTCTTTTTTTCTCTTTACCCTTCTTCAAGGAATATTTTCATTCCTACCACTCTGCTTTCCTTGGGGTAGAAAGGAGGGTACTAATTAGAAATATATCTACCTCCTTCCTTAAATATTGTTCATCTATGGGATATTATTGAGTTCCATCTAACTTTTGATCATTTTTTCATGTTGGGGGGAAAGGGAGCCCTAAGCTCTATATCCAAGGCTTAATCCCCTTCCCCAATTATTTCCAGTTTCACAGTAAACACACATAGAGAATAGCAATGAAACCCATTGGTCTAAATCATGTCAAAACATACATCAGAGAAGGTATACATAGGAGAATATATAGTACACAATATAGAATGAAATACGTCTCCCAATTGGCGGTGAGATAACTCAGCTCAACCAAGAGGTGCTGGATCTCACCCAAAGGAGACACTGCCCAAAAATCTCTAGCAGTCTGAGAATAGGGACATGATGATTAGGTTCAACAACCTAAACCTCTTTGCCTCCTACTACTTCCAGTGCTCTGCTTCCTATTCCCCAAGAACCCAGTAAAACTCAGAAGCCACTGTCAGGCTGTTTTCCTGAAATGTGATGTTATCATCTTCCTTCTCTCAAGGACTAAATGACTCTAACTTAAGTGTTATAAAGTTTTGAAAGTATTACTCTAATTTAAGTATTGAAAGTTTTCATTAACGATATCCACAATTTCTTCAGGGTAGAGACTGTTTCATTTTTGTCTTTATATTCCCTTCCTCCTAGATCTTAACACAGAGTAGATGCTTAAAAATGCTTTTGGAGTAATTGATTCATATCAGTCCAGTAAAGATTTCACAAGTTGGGCAACTCATCTATAACTTTGTAAATAATCTTAGAGAGTTGGCTAAGACTTAACATTTGCCCTGGTCAAATAGCTACTACATGTCAGAGGCAGGGTTTTGAACCCATAGCTTCTTGGTCTAGCACACTATCCACCATTTAAAGCAGCTTATAATGTTCTTGCAAATACAGTCAGTATCTAGTTGCCATTCAATACCTTCCTTTATACAAAAGGAAGATTTGATACCTGAGTAATGAGGTATAGATTTATCTAGAAAATAAGACAGGATAAAGTATCATTTTTTCTCCTTCATTTAACAAGGGAATGAATTTTAAACTATTTCTGCTTAGGAGTTTGCCTCGTGATATCTCCAGTTAAATTCTATTCTCAATCTCTCTGAGAATTGTGGCAGAAACTGCCCCCCTTGTGAATCTGATTATAATAATAAAATACTATTTCATTACTCCTCCAGTGCACAGATTTATTTTTAAGAGATCATCACTGTCAAAAGTCATATGCTAGGAAGAAAATAAGGAGAATCATTTTTTGCCTGTAAACCTGCTTTTAGTTACTGGAATTTTTATGGTATCTCTATGCTGGTCCTTTATGTTAAGAGAAAAGAGCTAAATGAGATAGAACAGGGGAAAAAAGTAATCATCTTATTAGCACTGGAAATTATGCTATACCTTTCAGTCAAACAAAATTGGTTTCCTTATATCTTCCAGGGCTAAAGTGATATATGGATCATAGCCATATTCGAAAGCTAAAAGAGTCAGGAAGAAAACTTTGCAAAGTGTACCTGTATATATCTACAAGATGTCAATTTGATTCAGTGAAATTTGTGAAGGAAAATGGATTCTATTAGAAAGCTAGGAAGTTCACTTTGCCCACTCAATGCTCTACCATGGGCCTGGACCATGTTTAATTACTTAAAGAATAATTATGAAGTTGCTGTAGTCATTTTGTCTCCAGGTTAGTATGTTTTTTATTCCCTAATATCTTCTTATGAACTTTAGTTTGGACATTTCCAATTGCCTCTACCCTGATTGTTCTCTATACCAAGAGACTAGTATATATGACTCTTAGACAATAATATCCCAGAAATCATTTTCAAATATCACAACTTCTGCCCAGAGGTATTAGAGTTCCTTTAGTATTTTGGCATTCCAACACATGTTTCTCAGTCTTTTCTGGGTGGTGGTCCTGGGCAAGGAGTGCTGCCATGGCAGAGCTTGTGGCAGTGGTGGAGAGGGAACCCTTCTCACAGTTCCAATACAGAAAAGAGTGCTTGTGGTCACTCACAAACCAGAGCACAGGCTGATCTTACAACCTTGGAAGAACTGAGAATTTACAGGTCCCTAGAAATATCTCTGAAAACAGCTGCACAAAACTCCACTGAGAGCAGAGTCCTACATTAACAAAGAGCTAAAAAGTCAAGTCATTGGCTGGAAAAATGAGGAAATGGTGGGGAAAAACTCAGACTATAGAATCTTACTTTGGTGAAAAGGAAGATCAAAACATACAACCAGAAGAACACAACAAAGTCAAAGCTTTTACATCCATAGTCTCCAAGAAAAATATGAATTGGTTGCAGTCCATGGAAGAGCTCAAAAATGATTTTGAAAATCAAGTAAAGGAAGTCCAGGAAAAATTGGGAAGAGAAATGAGAGTGATGCAAGATGATAATTAAAAGTGAATCAACAGCATGCTAAAAGAGATCCCCAACAATGCTGAAGAAAATAACATCTTAAAAAGCAGACTAACTCAAATGGCAAAAGAGGTCCAAAAAGTCAATGAGAAGAATGCCTTAAGAAGCAGAATTGGTCAAATGGAAAAGGTGGTCCAAAAGACTACTGAAGAAAATAATTCCTTAAAAATTAGAATGGAGCAAATGGAAGTTCATGACTTTATGAGAAATCAAGAAATTATAAAACAGAACCAAAAGGATGAAAAAATAGGAGACAATGTGAAATATCTCATTGGAAAAATCACTGACCTGGAAAAAGATCCAGCAGAGATAATTTAAAAATTATTGGACTACCTGAAAGCCATGATCAAAAAAAAGAGCCTAGACATCATCTTTCAAGAAAGTATCAAGGAAAACTGCCCTGATATTCTAGAACCAGAAGGGAAAATAGAAATTGAAAGAATCCACCAATCACCTCCTGAAAGAGATCCCAAAAGGAAAACTCCTAAGAATATTATAGCCAAATTCCAGAGTTCCCAGGTCAAGGAGAAAATATTGCAAGTAGCCAGAAAGAAAGAATTTGAGTATTGTTGCTTTTTGCCAAAGAATCCTATCTCATTGGTTCCTGTTGTCCCCACCCAGAATTCCTTATGAAAAATATGAACACATAGTTCAAATATTGCTCAGGTTTGAATCTTCACACATGTGAGTAAAGTGATCCCAACTCCCATAAAAGGACTTAAGGTGAAAATGCATGTTTGGCAATGGAACCCTTAATCTTATCCCATAGAAAAAGCAGAGGCATAGGCTTACCAAGAAAGAATCTTTTCCAAGAAAATTCCAAATGGGGTCATGGAGAGTGAGGCACAAACGAAATGATTCAACAACAACTATGAATAATAGTTATATGATTATGTAATTATTTATGAATAATAATTTAATAACAGTATTTTTATTTAAGTAGCAATTTAATGTTTGCAAGCACTTTACAAAAATTATCTCATTTAATCTTGTTAATAATCCTTGAAGACAGCTGTTATTGTCCTCATCTTCCAGATGAGGTTGACTTTCCAAGAGTCATACAACAAATAAGTGACTAAGGAAAGATTTGCCTTTGTAAGATCTGACTCTCCATCCAATGGTCGATCCACTGTGGCACTTGGTACAGTGGGTAGAGTGCTGCGCCTGGAGACAGGAAGACATGAACTCAAATTCAGCCTCAGACACTTACTAGCTATGTAATTCAGGGTAATTCACTTCACTTCTATTTGCCTCAGTTTCCTCATTGCAAAATGAAGATAATAATAGCACCTACTTCCCAAGATTAAATGAGATAATAATTGCCAAGCACCTAGCACAGTGCCTGGTATACGGTAGGTGCTATGTAAATGCCTGCTATTATTATTATTAGTACTATATCAACCAAACAGCACTACTTATGCAATAAGCAGAAATATTTCAGGTCCGGGTTTTGGCATTTATTAATGGCATAATCTAGGGCAAGTCCCTATTTTCCTAAACATTGTTTTCTTCATCTGGAAAAAAAGAAGATAAGAATAGCACCCATATAAGAGGGTAGTTGTGAGGAAAATGAGTAATTCAATGCCCCATTATTCCAATACTCCAATGGCACCAGGATCTGATTGACATGGTTATTCTCTTCATCACTGAACATCACAACCCATATGTGTAAAAATATTTGTAGTAGGCCTTTCTGAGGTGGCAAGGAATGGAAAAGTAGGAGTTGCCCATCAATTAGGGAATGGCGAAACAAATTATGGTTTGAATGTAATGGTATGAATATAATGTAATATTATTGGGCCATAAGACATGATAGGGATGGTTTCAGGGAAACCTAGAAAGACTTTCATGAGCACAGTAAAGCAAGCAGAAACGAGGGGAAAATACTGTAAGAACAACAACTTTGAAAGCTATAACCTCTGATCAACTGTTACCCACCCACGTAACCTACCACCATTGCAGAGGACTTAGAGTGAAACATGCTACCCACATCCTGACAGAGAGGTATATATACTTCTTCAGGGTCAGAAGGCTTCACAACTCTTTTGACCTAATCAGCAAAAGGGTGTGGGCCTTCCTACAAACAAAAGCAACACTCAAAGGCACGTGATTGCCTTACTGCTGAGAAGCACTTCAAAACAAAAGACAACAAAAAGTCCCACTTTGCTTGCCATTACATATGTATATTTTGCAATGATTTTTTTTCCAGTTTGGGTGATGTTGGAGAGAGAGAGAATAAATGTTTGTTAATTTTTAAAAATATATTATAAAAAATATATTTAAAGGTCATGGAATAGTGAATTTTTCATCTTCCTCATAGTTTAAATTGTATTATTTTCCACATTTCTCTATTATATAATAAAAAAAGATTCCCCTTTTGATATCTTGGTCCATTTGATAGGCAAAGGAGTGTTTATGTCAAAAAGGATTGGTCAATGAATCAAGAAGAGTTGGCAATTCAGAAATCTTTAAAAATCTTTAAAAAGAAGGACAACTCAAATTCAGTCTCTGGCTCCCTTCTTATTCTGGTCTTCTTCTCCAAAATTTGCTAAAGTAGTCTTAGTAGATGCTTCCCAGTATGCAATCTGCAAGGAATGAGGAAGCAAGGAATACTCCACCTCCTGAGGTCCAGAAAAATACATCATTTGATCACCTATTCTCAGGGAATGAAACCCCAAACAGAAAATACATTCAGTGACCCAAAGCATAGCCACAATTTCACCCAGGAATTACATATGTTTGAAGCCACTGTAACTGCCAGGAGTGGAGATGCTTCCTTTGCAACTCAATATCAAAAGTCTCAGAAATGTAGAGTTACCTGCTTTTCTTCCTGGAGAGAAAAAGGAAGAGAAAATAACAGTGGATAGAATAATTCCTCTTATTGTCTACTCAACAGGTGGCTCTTCCTGGCTTCCTAAACCAATCCTCTCTAATACAGATTTGACATTGCCCAGTCTCCCCCACTCTAATCCTGATATCTCAATGAAGTCCTAGAAATTACTGTAATACCCCCAAACATCAAATCATTGAAACAGCACATATGGCCCATAGACATGACCTAGGAGAGTTCAGTTCAGTTCTAGGCATGCTTCATAGGGTGGGCCCTACTACATATAAATGAAGAAACCAAAGCTATGGGGAAATAAAGCAGTTTCCCCACGATCATATCACTAACAAATATAAAAATCTAAGATGTCTTACTATCCTGTCCTATTTTGGTTATTTCTCTTATGTCCTCTATAAGCACTTTATAATACATAATTTTAAAATCCAAAAGTTCTTAAGAGAAAACTCATATTTATAAATTATCATGATCATAAGCAGCAGCATGGTATAGTGAATTAACAGCTGGATATGGCATCAAGCAGGCTTGTATTAAAATCTTGTCACTGACCCTATTTGCAGAATGATGGAGAAGTCAACTAACATCTATGAGCCCTGGGCAATTCTCAAATACTGTAAATTATAAACAGCATTCTGTGGTCACTGGGATGAAATCACATATCTTTGACTTATTGACTATGACATTTAACATAGGTTTATGAAAAAAGAGCATATGATTTTATTTCATCAGGAAATTATAAATACATTGAGTTTCAAACTATCTAAATTTTTAGAGAATTTATTTTACATAATGTATTTTATGTAAACCTAAGTAAAATCTTTCATTTAAGATAATACATATGTATTATGTTTTTAAAAAAGTTAAAACCTACTGGAGAATCATCTGCAAAAAGATTTTAAACATTTGGCTTGACATTTTTCTTTAAAGTTATTGATATAATTCAATGAGCCTTAAAAAAATGAGAAACCAATTCACTGCTTTAGCATCATCTATCACTGTCTCCTTCTGAATACCAGTCTGTTTCTGGTAGATTGGAAAAAACCTAAGTCTTCCCATTCCTCCCAGTCACCTGTCTAACACTACTTTTGTTTTGTCCTTCACTTTCATTTCATCCTAGTAGGTATTAAAAATTTAAAGCAGAGGTAGGTAATAGCCACACTCTATAATTCATGAGATGTTGTGGGGATTAGTTTACCTTTGTACTGAGAGACAGATTGAGAAAGAAAAATCTAATATTTTCACAGAAATACTCTTTTCTTATTTATTCATAAAGATGACCCTGAGTCACCAAGGATAAGTTGTTTTATCTGCTGTTTAAGGAGGCAGGGAAGTACCAGATAAATGAGGTGTTACTATATTAACATTATTGGCAGAGCTTTTTAAAAGCTTCCTATTGATTTTTAGCGAATAAAGATATATAAGTGGGTTAGGGGGAGCTATATGATATGTTTCAGAGATTGAGTTGGAAGATACCTTTGGGGAACATACATGGAATTGGTCTATTAGGGCCAACGCAAGGGATATGTATGCAGAGCTCACTGGGAGACTTCCAACTATTCCCAGGCATGCATGTAAAGCTGAAACTGGAAGGAAGCTTATATATCATCTAATCCAGAGACATCAACTAGTACTCTCTTTTTCAGATGAGTAAACTAAGACCCGGATTGGTTTAACAGATTTATCCAAGGTCATTCAGCTAGTGTCAGAACCATGTCTACACCAGAGTTTCTTGATTCCCAATCAAATGTTCTTTCCACTAGAGAGCATTAAGTCATTTTGATTCCATTTCATTCACTGAGCATTTACTTACTGCATATGAGAATTTATTGCATGCCTGTCACTGTACTAATTGCTGGAGATGCAAAGATAAAAACAAAGGAGTCCCTTCCTTCAAGGAGCTGCCATTTTATTAACTATAAAGACCAGATTAAAAGTGGATACAAACTAATATCGGGGGGGGGGGGAGTACTAACTACTGCAGGAACAGTGAAAGTATCTGAGTTCAATCTTCAAACAAGATAGCATTTCCCAGAGATGAAGGTGAGCAGAGAGAAGATTACAAGTACAGATGAACATTCTTTGCAGGAGTATATGTAGGAGATGAAATGACATGTACACAAAATGGCAAATTGAACCATTTTACTAAAATGTGGACTGGCTGAGGGAGGAGTGACTGATATAAATGCTAAAATCTGGAGGCAGATTGTGAAATAAGGGTTCATAGATTTGGCAAGACTATAAGGCACCTTAGAGGCCATATAGCCCAACTTTTTCAGTTTGTATTTTTTTCTAGAGGTATGACAAATGAACAAAGCTTCTTGAATAGGAAGATAATATGCTTTGGGAAGCTTACTTCTGTAGCTATGTAGAACATAGAAAGGAGTAGGGAGAGACTTGATGTTGGGAAATTCATCAAGAAGCTATTGCAATAGTCCTGGTGAGAGGGGACAAGTGTCTAACCTAAGGTGATGAAAAGGGAATAAATATTATAGATTTGTGAATGTTGAATCAGTGAGATTTAACAGCTTTGGGTATATGAAGAGACAGGGAAAGCAAAGAATTGAGGATGACTCTGAGAGTGAGAGCCTTGGTGACTAGAAAGATCTTTCTCCACAGTGGATAGTTAGGGCTGAAAGGGTGGCAAGTTTATGGAGAATTTTTAAAAAATATATTTTGGACAGTGTCAATTTGTTAGAACATGATTTTTATGGAATTTCTAGTGGAGATGTCTATCACACAGTTAGTATGGTAGAACTGGAGCTGAGGAGAGACATTAGTCATGTATAGATATAGATATAGATATAGATATAGATATAGATATAGATATAGATATAGATATAGATAGATATAGGTATAGATATGTAGATATGTAGATGTGTAGATATGTAGATATGTAGATATAGAGATATAGAATTGGGAACTATCTGTTTTATCATTATTTACTTAATGTTAATTAAACCCAAGGGAACTGGTGATTTCACTGAGAGTCTGTACAGAGATAAAACAGAAGAGGGTTAAGGACAGAGCCCTCATGTTCACCTACTATAGTCAGCAGTATATGGATGACAATCCAGCCAAGATGCCTAAGAAGGAATACTCGGAAGAATAAATAAGAAAAGAACCAGGAGGAACCAGTGTCATTTAAAATCCAGGGAGAAAAGTAAATGAGTTTACCAGAGGGGATTTAGGAGCTACTGAATTGTTGTAGTAAGAATGTATTCCTACCAGCAGGATAAAAAAAGTAAACTATAGAGGTGACAACTCAGTCTGGGAACACCTTAAGCTTCCAGCATGCGTGCAGTTGAATGAGAAAACTGACTCAGAAAGAGGAAGACAAAGACAGAAACAGGGATAAAGATGAAGTGATGAGAGAGACAGACAGACAGACAGAGACAGATAGACACAGACACAGACACAGAGAGGCAGAGAAACAAGATAAAAAAGTGATAAGATGATCAGTTTGGCAAATTCAAAGAAGAGATGAGATGGATAATATCAAAGACAGGAGTATATAGGTGGACCCTGGCTAAGATAAAGGTCACCTCTTTATCAGAGTGGAGCAAAGGAGGAGAGAATAGAGGATTGTGTTTAGAGGCTTTAAAATAGAGAAATGAGAAGAGGGAGATCATGGTTGGGTTATAGCAACACATAAGTAGAAATAAGAAAAGGGATCCAGAGTTTTGAGAAGGGAAGATAGTGCAAAGGTAAACTGATTAAGTATAGGGTCAAGACTTTGAAGGGAAAAATAAAAGGGGCGGTGGATTGGGACAGCCAGGAGGGGTGGTGTGGTTGAAAGAACAGGTTTAGGAAGAGTGAGATAGAGATATGAAAAGATAACAAATTGTAGCTAGAGAGGGAAATACATGAATTCTAGATCATGAAGGTCAAAGAGTCATGGTGATGATGAGATCCAATCTGCGCATGGCAGAGGTTGGTGTATTTTCTGAAGGCATTTCTGAAGGATTTGTCATGTGAAAAGGATGGTGGAAAAAAATCGGCATCTGATAGAATGGGTTGCATAGACCACAAATGTTTGTCAGAGAAGCTAGAAAATCAATGGAATAAGCCAGTTGTCCAACTGGTTCAAATAGACATGGCAATAGAAAACAAGGCACTATCATTTTTGATGTCCAGTGAATTAACATTCATGTTCTATTGGGTTAGGATATGTAATGAATGGGTGGATGATTGAATGAATTATAGTGAGAATGAATGACTGAATTCCTTCAATTATTAGCTGGGTAACCATGGGCAAGTCACAATCTATCTGATAAACAGGGTCTTTATCTACAAAATGGTGATAATAATAATTGTAGATGTATATAATCAGTATAAACCACTATATTTTGAAAGTGTTATGTAAATGTCAGTTATAGTATCATTAATTTATCACTTTAATATTATGTTAGTTTAATTAGTTTAAAATACTATGATCCCTGGCTTTATCATTATTAACAAAATGGCCATGTTATGTATTTCCCATAACATAATTAATTAGTTTAAATGCATAAAACTGACAATTTAGTCAACTAGCGGCAGAGAGTCATCTAATATTTCTTAAGCACTGACTGCATGCTAGGATAGAAGGCTGACCTTGGAATCAGAAGGACTAAAATTTAAATCCTGACCCTGATTCACACTAGCTATTAGACAATTTGCAAGTCACTTGATTTTAAAGCATTCTCAGTCAATTCTTCTAAGCTGTAAATTATAGAAAAGGAACCTACCTGCATTAGGGGAAGGAGTGCCCATGCCAGGAATTCCCAACTCTGGTAACAATAAGAATGATAAATGCTTATTTTATTGGACTGCAAGGACTAAAATGATATTTTATCTGCATATTTGTCTTCAAAATAGGTATCCCAGTTAGCCCTATATCACAGGCAGCTAGGTGATTCAGGTGATAGAATGCTGGTCCAAAATTCAAGAAAAATTGAATTCAAATCTGTCCTCAGACACTTAGTAGCTATGTGACTCTGGGCAAGTCACTTAAACTTCTGTCTACCTCAGTTTCCCTAACCATAAAGTGGGGATAATAATAGCAACTATCTCCCAGGATCATTGAAAGGATCGAGTGAGATACTACTTACTAAAGTGCTTAGCACAGTTCCTGGCACATAGGAGGCACTTGATAATTTTTTTTCTCTTCCTTCCTTACTGTTGACATCATTTTTAAACAGTGAGTAATTCCTTGATCTGTCATTGAAGGATGGGCTGAAGGAAAATTCAGTTTTATTAAACATTATGACAAACCTATTTCATCCCTCACAAGATTTAAATGGTATCAGTGGAATTCCTGTACACATTTCAAACGTCTTCATCTTCAAATAATAAGAACCAACATATCTGAATACCAGCTTTCAGATCATTTTTCCTTCAAAAATTAAAGATGCAGCCTCACTTAATGTGGAATTGTCAATGATGATGAAACTTCATTAATGAATGATTCTGATAAAATATGCATCATACCTCTTCCCAAGAGGAGAGAAGTGTATGCGTAATAGTTATCACTTCTTTTAGCTGGTAATTTAAGCCAACTCCAGCAACTGCTCATAATTCCTCTGATATCTTCTTTATCTGAGGCTCTCATCAGCTTATTTTTCCCTAGAAATTAGACTCAGTCCTGTGAACTATCAATTTCCAAACTGAAAAATTCCTCTTCAAGTTTCTCTTTCCTCTGCTGAAATGTTTCCCAAACGAGACAACTGTCATTCAAGTATCACTTGATCTATCAATCAACCAGCCTTTATTATGTTCTAGGCACTGTGCCTAGCTCTATGGAACAAAGAAAAGCAAAATCAGCCCCTGCTTTCAAGGAGTTTACATTCTATTGGGGAAATAACATGTAAATAATTAATTACACATAAGATAATGAGTAGAAGAAA
The DNA here is from genome assembly GCF_011100635.1 of Trichosurus vulpecula. Taxonomy (NCBI): domain Eukaryota; kingdom Metazoa; phylum Chordata; class Mammalia; order Diprotodontia; family Phalangeridae; genus Trichosurus; species Trichosurus vulpecula. The sequence goes on from NC_050579.1 coordinate 67,903,869, forward strand.
GGCATCTTGGGGAAAATCTGTAGCATTTTAAATAGGGAAAGACCTGCAGAAAGTGGCATCGAAGCTTAGCTTTGAAGGAATCCTGGGATTGTAAGAGGTAAGGAGACAGGGCATCATTCCAGGCATGGGAGAAAGCTAGCACAAAAAAGCACACTCAGCAGATGGAAAACCATGACATAGGAATAACAAATAGACCAGTGTAGTTGGATTATAGAGCAATAGTAGAAAATAGTAAAGTATAAGAAGACTAGAAAACTAAAGGATAGTAAACTAGAGGATAGTAAAGTGGAAGAAGATTAGAAAAGTAGAAAGGATGAGGTTGTTAAAGAGCTTTAAATTTCAAACAAATGATTTTATATTTGATCCTGGAGTTAACAGGTAGACACTCAAGCTTATAGAGTAGTATGTTGGTAAACAAAATGGGCTCTTAGCACTCAGTTCAACCAAGTGCCCTTGAAGAGTTTGGCCTTTGTTTCCTTGATTAGATTGAGAGTCCTTGGTGAACTCCTTGCCTCAGGGGAGGGCCTAGTTTACACGTGAGTTTGAGTGACATGTTTGGGACATGGGGCTTTTAGACCACGTGGGCTTAAGTCGCCTCTTTGTGACGATTTTAGGTCAAGTGGGTGAGTCGCATGTGTGACTCACCCTTGACCCTGAAAAAGATATAAAACCAGGGGCTGGCTTTCTTTTTTTTGGAGCTCTTACCCACAGCAGTAGTGGTGAGCATGACTCTGGGCCAGCCCTTGTTATGAGCTCCCGGGCTGAACCTAGATGTTGGTAGCTATGAATTGTATTTGGTCTGTCTGTCGATGTTTGTAATTTGTTTGTATTTGCTCCGAAGTTCAGGGTGCTGGCTTTTTCCCCTGAACTAATTGAATGGTATTTGTATGCTCAATTAAAGTAAGCTTGTTAACTCCTTAACATTGCTTTCCTTAGTAAAGCAGATCAAAAGAACCTGGGCTTTGGCAGTATTCTTGTTGTTGGGCTTGTGTTGGTCTTTCACCCCCACAACAGCTGCTAGCTGGATTGTTGAAACAAGCAGAGGGATGATATGGTTAGATGTATGCTTTAAGAAAATCAGTTTAGCAACTGAGTGGAGAATGGATTAGAATGGGGAGGAAGGGAGACCAATTAGGATACTACAATTAGAAGGATACTAGTCAAGGTGAAAGGTGATGAGGGTGTAAAAAGGGATATGATTGTGTGAGTGTAGAGAATGGGCTTTATGTGAGAAATCTAAAATGAAAACAAGATTTGGCAATTGATTGAAAATATGCGGTTAGGACAAGTAAGGGATCAAGAATGACACCAAGGTTGTAAACCTGGTGATGAATATAACAGTGGTTTCCTGAAAGTAATAGAGAAGTTTGGGAGATGGGATGATTTTAGAGGAAAAATTGTTCTAGCTTAGGGGTCCTTATCATGGGAATATAAAGAAAGGGATATTAAAGAAGAGGGAGCTCATTCCTTCCAGTCCTTTCTCCACCATGAATCATAGATATAGTCATTGCAAACATATCAATGGGGGCCTTGGGGAAAAACTAGAAGAATATGAACTCTCCACAACACACTCTAGCACCAGGACTTGTAAGAGGGAAATGGTAGAAGACTACAGACAGGAATTTTCCAGGTTTTTTCCCTCATGAAGAATTTCTGGTAACTTTCTGGGAAATAAAAGGAATCCTCTTCTTTCTGACCTAGATGGGTAGCAGTTCAAATAAGGTGATTGGTGTTGGGAAAGGAGGGAAATGTACCTGTATGACCCTTGTGTATGGAGAAACAACAAATTTACCCATGCATATACATACACTGAATTGAGGAAATGAGAAAGAAGATGAATGGGTGGAGTGGTTGATCTATTATTTCCACTCCCTCTGAAGGAAAAAAATATGGCCAACTAGTCAATTTTGTGGATCATAAACTAAATATGGAATAGTCCTTCATACAGCAATAACAGTGTACAAGAATATTATTTAGATAGTTCAAAGAAATTTGGGACACACCACAAATTATTTATAAATTATCAATTGAGTTAAAAAGGGATTTATTCTAAAGGTTGGTATAACAGTGGCAATCCAGCACACCCCTGAGAAGAAAAGGTAGGATTGAGCAGCAACTTCTGAAGCTACAGGCATCTCAGAGCAGAAGACCAAAGGGGAGGGAAGTGCAGAGAAGAGCTTGTCTTTTTCCTCTGTTTCCCCTCCTCGTTCTTTTCTTTCCACAGACATTGATAAGAATAACTAATAGCTATCAATCATATAACTTGTTAAACTTTGCAAATCACTTTACATTTTATCTCATTTGATCTTTATAATAACCATGTGATGTTGATGCTATTGTAATCCCCATTTTTGACGAGGAAATTAAGGCTGATTGAGGCCAGGGACACTTACTAGCTTAAACAGCTACTAAGTGTTTAAGGCAGGACATAAACTCACCTGCTCCTAACTCAGGGTATAGCACCATATTCACTCTGCCACCAAGATGCCTGAGAAATATAATCTTCTGTTTTGTTGCCCAATTATTTCAGTAAATTGAATTTTGCCTTAACCACAAAGAGACCAGAGGTTAACTAGAGATAGATATAAATGTCATGCTAAGCAGAGAGTTCAGCCTCTGCCTAAATGTTGGAAATTTTCCCAACTGGGGACTAGGAATGATTGTAACTGAACTCCCTAAAGCTGAAATGGAAGGAATCTTACAGACCTTGGGGGCCATTATATGACTTTGATTATTATAATAATGATAGAGAGAAAAAAAGTGGAAAAAATGAATGGAAAATATGAAAACAGAGTGAAGGAAAAAGAAAAGAATAAAAGAACAAAAACTAGGATTCATCATTGAAATCTTTGTCCATAGTCTCCAAATTCATCCAAACCCAGCTGCCAAGATCTGGCCTAAAAGTCATCTGAAGTACAGTGAAAAAAAATGTATAGCAGTGCTAATAACATCCAGAGACCTAGGCCTCTAATTTCTGACAATTCCTTAACATAATATAGTATCCTATTTGAGGACCCAAAATGCTTAGGAATTGGCTCTAGTCATATTTCTTTAATAACATTGTTTATAAGAATGACAGCTTCCTCTTCTTTAAATTGTCTTAGAACTCAGAATTATAGGTGCATAAAAGTGGTCAGATCCTTACATATTTTGCTTGCTTTATATATGTTGATATAAATCACAAATGGCTATCTCTCTCAACACAATTTTTTGCTATAATCTTGGCTCAGTATATTTTAAGAAATTGTGTTTGCTTTAATTCAAATGAACAAATATTTATCAAGTGTTTGCTAAAATGCAAGGCACTACCACGCAATCTAAATGCATTTACACCATTCTGGTAATGCAATCATTAAACTAGCAACTCATTCCATTGTTAGGCCCATACTCAAGGTCTTTGCAGCTTGGTAGAACCTATCAAAGCTTTACTTCCGTAGCATAGCCTTCAAGAATCAAGTTTAACAATGAGAGGATATGGAATTGAAGGCCTGCAACATTAATTGAGGAATTACTATATTAAAAGTTTTAAAAGAATATTAGCCAAAATAACACAAAATCCAAATGAAATTAAGCACTGGATGACATTCTTCCTCCCTTATTAAATATTTATTTGCAATTACATTGCTTCTTACGCTGATGACTGGAACATATATATGTATGTGTGTATGTATGTTTATATTTCTATATTTCTCCTGAAAATAATAAAATAAAATTATTTTTTTCTCTTTTTTCCATTAGAATACAAACTCTTTAGAGGCAGGGACATAATTTTGCTTTTTTTGTACTAAATAAAGGTCAAATGAGATAATATTTGTAAAGTACTTAGCACAGTGCCTGAAACACAGAAAGTGTTATATAAAGACATTCCCTTCATCTCCTCACTTTCCCCCAATCTCCAGGTGTAGCATAGTACTTAATAAATACTTATTGACTTGTTGAATTACTATTTCTTTTCTTCTAATACAAAAAAGTTATCAATTTACCTATCTAATTTTGGGAGAGGGGGGCGAGATTTACACAAGCAGTTCACTGAACCCCTTGGAGCCTGAAGATTTAGATTTCTTAAAAACCACTTTACTAAAAGCATATTTAATGATCCCCCAGGTAAAAACAGTTAACAAAGAGGTAAAACCAGACTTTGAGGATGTTTTATGAAGAATCAAAAGCCTCCTGCTCAATCTGTACAGTAGTCTTTATATATTCCTGGCCCAAAGGGCCAGCATGTAGGTTTCAGGTCAATTTGCCTAGAGCAGAGTTAACTTAAACTACCATAGTCCTGGCTCATAAAAACACAGTTGGTGTTGTGACAGTAAAGGGGTTCATTTAGGATGCCCCAGGTCTACTAGCATCCCAGTCCATGGGAGGAAGGAAATATACGATATCATTTTTATAGCAGTAGTTTTACCATATGTTCTTAATGGTGCTTTCCTTAGGCTACAATATTAAGGTTTATTTGAATTTTCTGAGCATACACCCACAGAAAGCAGAAGGAAATTACCCATAAGCATGCTGGGCAGCATAAGGAAAATGACCTGGGATTAAATTTTTAACTGGAGAAACTCATATACAGAAAATTAAGAATTAATTATATTCTTTATTTTTAAATTCAAAATGCTTAATGGGATATATGTTGTATTTAAATAAATCTGACATATAATATTGTGTCACATTAAATTTCTTATTAAGGCTACATGTAATAAGGTATGTGTGAGAATATGGAGGTTTATTTGTTTGAAGGTGGGACGATAAAGGTTGGACCACTACAGGAGGAAAAGGATATACTCCCTCTCCTCTGGCCCGTACCCTTGGAATATGGGTATCATTAGTATCTCTTCTTCTCTGACAAGGCATGATCTATCTTTGGCCACACTCCTACAGAGCAATTTCTCTACTCCTATGTGAAGAGGAAACAGTGGAGAAGTCAGAACTCAATATTCTGTGCCCAATCAAACATCCACTGTTAATTTTAGATTGCATCTCACTAGGGGAGAAGGACCAGATGCATGTTTTCTTTGCCCCATGACAGGGAAATTTACAGAATATAACAAAATCCACCAGGAGCTCTTATTCACTATAAGAAATCCTAGCATTTGGGGAGTGTCATCCTCTCTCCTTTTCACTTCCCTCTGCATACTTCCATGTAACTTTGTATTGGTAATTAAGGTGGGACTTTTTTTACTGTTTTCTCTTTTAGCACTTATTTAAGCAAGCACCTTTGAAGAGTCTGGCCTTTGTTTCTTTGATTAAATTAGGAGTCTTTGATGACCTCCTTGTCTCAAGGGAAGGCCTGGTTTACATGGGTTTGAGTGACATGTTTGTGGCACCAGAAGCGTTTTGGCCACATGGGTTTGAGTCCCATGTTTATGATGCTTTTAGGTCACATGGGTTTGAGTCACACATTGTAACACCCTTTGACCCTGAACAAGATATTTAAATCCAGAGGTTGCCATTTTCCCTTGGGGCTCTCAGTCACTGAAAGAGTGGTGTGGGACTCTGGGCAGCCATTTTAAGAGCCCCCAGCTTGTAAATCCGGATGTTGATGCTTTCCTGGTAACTATGAATTGTGATTTGGTCTGTTTATATTGTGTATGTTTGTAATTTGTTTGTATTTGCTCTGAAGTTCAGGGTGCTATCTTTTCCTCCTGAACTAAGTGAGTGATATTTGTATGTTGGATTAAAGTAAGATTGTTCACCCCTTAACATTGCTTTCCTTAGTAAAGCAGATCAAAAGAACTTGTGTTAGCTGTCTTCTGTGTGCTGGTTGTTGTTGGTTTTGCACAGCCACAGCTTCTGCTAGCCGAATTGTTGCTACGAACTTCCATGTCTCATTTGCAAGTTTCTATTTACAAATAATGAAGCATACAGATGAGATTAGTCACATTTTATCTAGTCAGCATTAGAATTAATTAAACAGAAATTTGAAATTAAACTTAAAAAATAGAGAGAAGCTTTGGAAAAGAAATACATTCTACCTGAGAGGAGAGAGAGAGAAAGAGACAGAGACAGATAGACACACAAGCAGACAGAGAGAGAAACAAAGAGACTCAGAGATGGAGAGAGAGAAAGAGATGGAGAAAGCCAAATCATCTTTCTCAGCACACTCAAGATAATTTCTCTGTCTTTATTGCCTAGGTGATATCAATTGATTTGGTCCCCTTATGGTGACAATGGAAGTAGTCATTGCCACATTAAGAGTTCCCTTCTGTCTTATTCATCAAAAAACAAAGCTAAAATCAAATTGTCCACACTTTTGAAGAAGCATCCAGGCCAAATCTCCATATGTTACTAACTTGTTGAATTCCATGAGATTTTTAATCTCCATGGTGAAAGGAAAACACCTTGTCTCTTTAAGACTAACAATTCCCCCTTTCTTCCATGAATCATAACAGAATGATGAGTTTCATTTTGGTCAGCAAAATTTCATTCCCTAGCCTTAATATTTCTTTGGCTGAGGTAGATATCAGGGGGTTTTATGTAGGTACATGTCTTCTATCTACTACATTCTTTCCAATGAAAAGAAAAGGGAGGAATTGTCTAACAGGATAGAGAATGACAACATATAACTTTGGGATTTTTCAGGTACCTATCTTGCTGTGTGTATATATGGGTGTGTATGTGCATTCAAATTTATATAGATATATATGTATATACACACACATATTTCTATGCATGTTGTCTCCTCCATAAAATTGCAAGCTCCTTAAGGGCAGTGACTGTCTTCAGACTTTTTTGCACATAGTAAGCACTTAATAAACGATTGGTTGGACCCAAAGAGTAGTCCTTAATGGTTCAGCTTCAACCTGCAAGGAGGTTTCTGGTGGTGTTTTATAATGATCTGTGCTTGAGCTATACTTGTTAATATTTTTCTGTATGACTCGGACAAAGCAAAATTGCATTGTTTATCACATCTGAAAATGAAGCAAAAAGTAGGTAGCATACTAAATGACTAAGTTATTATCTAAAAAGTTTGTGACAAGTTAGAAGAGACGTTCCTAAATAGTTTTGGGAATGATCAATATTTGGTCATTTATTTATGGTTTTCCTAGGGCAAAATAAATACCTAGTAGTTCTGTTTGTTAAGTAGTTAGTTCCAAATAACAAAATAAGTATTTTTGTCCTAACAACTTAGTAGCTATTTAAAAAAGTAGACATAAACTGAAACAATAATAATGTAATTATTATTATAAAATAATAATATGTTTATTTCACTATTAAAACTAGATTTTTTACTAATGAGGTATGTGCCTGTTAGGAACTGTATAACTTCACAGACCTTGAAATCAGATTGGACATTGCCACCTTCTTTTCTTGTTTCAGATTTATTTGTGTTTGGTATTTACTTTTTATCACAGTATCCACCAAAAACCCAGTTTCACAAAGACATGATTTCACACATGAGAAAGTTCGAGAAGTTATTGGCATAGCTGAACAAACAAGTAAGCAAATATATATATCTCAAACTTTTGATAATGTCATTGAAAGGAGTGTATCATAATATAGTGCTGAAACTTTGAACTCTCATACTAGTAGCTTGCATAGTATCTGATAGATTTTTAGGATCACTGTGTTTCCTAGAAATTGCAGAATACAGTACCAAGGCAGTGTGAGTTTGTTTCAGAACTTCGGGCCTCTGCTGCACAGAGTTTGGGAATTGGAGAGGGGAAGGTGTTAGAAAGTTGGGTAATAAGATAAACATCTAATAGGAATAACTTTAGAGTGTTACCGATTGGTTTACAAAGTTAGTAACAGAAAAACAAAATAATGGATGTGTGCTTAGAGAGCAATTAGTTTGAAAAGAATCTGGGAGTTTTTGAGGATTATGGATTCAATATTATACAGCAGTCTTATATGACAGTCCCCAGTGAGGTGATGTTAGGACGAATTAAGAAAAGGAGAGTATCCAGAATTAGGGATGTCATAAGACCACTGTGTTCTGCCTTGATCAGAGCACACTTGATTATTATGTTGAGCATAAGATATCACATTTTAGGTAGGACACTGACACAATAAAAATGGGGGCTGCTAAGGCAAAGAGGCAAATTTGACCCCATTATTACTGAGGCCTCATTGGTACTCATAGGAACAGCTAGGTGGCAGAGTGGATAGAGCACTGGGTTGAGAATCAGGAGAACTCCTCTTCTTTGGTTCAAATATGTCCATAGACACTAGATGTGTGACCCTGGGCAAGTCACTTAACCCCATTTTCCTCAGTTTCTTCTTCTACAAAATGAACTGGAGAATGAAATGGCAAACAACTCCAGTATCTTTGTCAAGTAAACCTCAAATAGAGTCATGAAGAGTTGGACATGACTGAAACCACTGAACAACAAAAAAATTACTGAAGTCTCATTATTATATTATATGGCCTCAGAATTACTGAGACTCATTACTGAGATATGGCTCAAAATATGTATTCATTGTCCAAAGGAAATAGGATAGCTTAAAAATATTGGGGCAGGGCAGGAGAGAGCAGAGATAGCAATGTATACTAAGTATATACCAAGATATACCCATGTGAGAAATTTCAGGAAAAGGGGAAAACATAGTAAAGAGCACATGGGGAGATATCAATTAATGGAAAAATAGAAGTGATTAAAAAATTGTAGCATGCCATAGGTCACCAGTATAGAAAGTCAAAATAGATGAGAAATTTGGGAAATATCACAAGCCTGGCACAAAGGCATAATGTAATAGTCATAGGGGATGTTCTTGATCAAGATTTCTCTAATAAGAGTCTCATTTCCAAGACATACAAGTAACTCATTCATATTTATAAGAAGAAGAGTGATTTCCCAATTGATAAATAGTCAAAGGACATGGACATATAGTTCCCTAAGGAAGAATTCTGAGCCATCCCATCCATATTTTAAAAAGTGCTCCAAATAATTAATGTTTTGGAAAAAATGCAAATTAAAGCAGCTCAGAGGTTCCGGTTCATATTTATTAGATTTGCAAAGTTGACAAAAAAGAAAATGATAAATGTTGGAGAGGCAATGGGAAAATAGGCATATTAATGCACTGTTGGTCCCGACACACCAGAAAGAAATTTACAACTATTTCCAAAAAGTTAATAGATTGTACATATTCTTTGATCTAGCAATACCACTATTAGGTCTATACCCAAAAGAGATCAATAAAATAAGAAGACATAGGCGCAAAAATATTTCTAGGACTCCTTTTTGTATTAACACAAAATTGGAAACTAAGGTGGTACTCATCAATTGGGAAATGGTTAGACAGATTATGATGTATGAATTGTTCAACATGATGGTTTCAAAGAAACCTGAGGAGAAATAGTTGATGCAGAATGAAGTAAGCAGAATCAGGAAACAATTTAAACAATAGTAACAATCTTGTAAGGAAAAATAACATTGAAATACCTAAAAACTCTGATAAACTCAGTGACTAACCACAATTCCAAATTAACGATGGTTGCATGCTGATGATGATTGCTAATGATGATGGACCACTGACCACTGACAAGATGTTGTAGACCTAGGGGCAGAATGAAACATGTACTTTTGGACACTGCCAATGCAAGAATCTGTGCCTCACTATGTGTGTTTATTACAAGAGTTTTGTTTTAATGGGAGAAAGGTGAAAGGGAGAGAAAATAGACTGTTGTTAATTTTTTAAGTTTTAAAAAGAGTGCTGGAGCACTCTCTGCCAAAAGAGAACTGTTAGCGTTATCTTGATTTGACAATGATAATTTCATCCTTTAAGAAACTGACAAAAGAAAATGCCTTTTTTTCCCCAAAGCTGAGGCTCAACCACAAGGAGGAAATGGGTTTTGGATGAGAAATTAGGTGAAACTTAGACGGAAGTGACCCTCCAATGTGATAAAAGAAGTAAACCAGGCCAAATGTTACATCACCCTAAATTTTGACAGAACAGATTTCAAAGTAAGGAAGGATATGTACCCTTAGACTAAAATTGTACAGGAGAATCTAGCTGACAAGAAATAGGAAACAAGTATGAAATTCTGAAGACATGCAAGGAAACAATTCTGATAAAGGGAAATAGGACTTAATCTGAAGAGATTAATGTGAATGCACAGAAAACTCATCAACCAACTTTGGTGTATGGAAGATGGAAACAAGAATATATAACAAATGATAAATACAAAAGCATAGCACAATCCTATAAAAGTAGTGTAAGGAATGATAATATCAGAACTGAAACTATTGGGTAAAACTGAAGACAGCAAGAAAGGGGTTTTTAGCATTGCTGGGGGAAAGAGGATGGACAAAATTCTCCATCCTGGCCACCCCTCCCTTGAATATATTGTGTCCCATGTTAGAAAGTAAGCTCCTTGAGGCAGGGACAGTGTGCGCTTTTGTATTTGCATCTGCAACGCTTAGCACAATAGTTAGCACTTAGTAATAATGATAATAATAGTAAAATAATTACCATTATAGCTAGCATTCATAGTGCACTTTAAGGTTTGCAAAGTACTAATATTTGATCTTCCCAAACAGTGGTTAAGTGACTTGCCAAGAAAATAAATGCCTGAAGCCAGATTTGAACAGAGGTTTTTCTGACTCCAAGTCTAATGCTCTATCTACTACATGGCCTTCTATCTGGCATGTGCTTAATAATTTCTTTTACACATATTCATTCATCATAATCTCATAGTAATGGCAAATAAACTAGAGTAAGTCAAAGATCATAAAAATGTGCAGGGGATATTCAGAATGGTGTTTTAAAATTGCAATTACCGAAAGTATAAGAATTTAATATGGTGTTATATTTTTAGCTTTTATTCACATAAAATAATTATTAAAGAATTAAAGGATAGAAGTCAATGAAAAAGTGACCACCATGTCCTAGAAACTCTACTTCTCTTCTTGTACAATTCATGATGTTGTATTTGTGTGTGTTTCTTTCCCTGGAAAAGATCACAGCCTTTCCATGACTTCGTAAATACTCTTCGAAAGTATCTACAACATAAAAAAATCATCCCCTTTGCACTGACCTGATGATGAGCTTCCAGGAATTTAGCTAGCTTAGTCTTTAAACAATCACAGCATATATTTGCAGACTTTCCAGCTTGGTAAGAATTCATGGAGCTACCCCTCTTCTGACATAGCCTTTGCTAATCCAGGGTTCCTTCCATACTACCAGGAAGCAAGCATTTTAATGGCATTTTATAATGGATTTTAAGAAAGACAGTGGATAAATAAATATTTGCTCCAAATTAAGCAAACTAGGGGCAATGCCCGAAAAACCATACCATAAGAGCAATTAATCTATGCTGGTATATTGTTTTTACTTCCATACATTATAACCAGTATAACTTCCTGTTGCCTATTTGTGAGCAACATGCTTCATTCTTTATGTGGGAATCCATGATTCATGCTCGGATGCCAGACACCAGCCCAGAGATGCTCTTCACCAGGATGTTGGTCCTTAGGTTATCATTCTCTATTGACAGTGAAACTAAAAAAAGCCTACTAAGGTATGAGGGAATATGAGTGTGAAATTTTATGTATATATATACATACACACATATATGTGTGCATGTGTGTGTGTATAGTGTCTGTGTGTGCATGCTGTGTGTATTGGTTGTTATCCTTTGTTGTCAAAGAGGACCAAAATGATATCACTATGCTTGAATCAAGATTCAGTGTGGCTTACTGTGGCTGATTAGGCCAATACTAGCTAGGAATGCTGTACCACAGATCAGGTACAAATAGGCCATGTAAACATTTGGGGTGGATATTCCAAACTTGCTCATCATGAGTTTCCTTTGAGTTGTTTCAATTCTGCTTTGCTCACAGTGCACAGCACCTTCTCTGATGTGGGCACCCCATCCTGAGTGGTCCTGTGCCAATGTCTCCCATGTCACAATCAATTCCAAAATTCTTGAGAGAGACCTTGATAGTGTCCTTGTATCGCTTCTTTTGACCACCATGTAAATGATTGCCCTGTGTGACTTCTCCATAAAATAGTCTTTTTGGCAAGTGTACATTTTGCATTTGAACAACATGGCCAGCCCACTGGAGTTGTGCTCTCTGAAGCAGAGTTTAAATACTTGGAAATTGAGTTTGAGTAAGGACCTCAGTGTCTGCTATCTTATCCTGCCAGGTGATCTTCAGAATCTTCTGAAAAGACAATTCAAATGGAAGTGATTCAGTTTCCTGGCATGGCACTGATAGACTGCCCAGTTTTCACAGGCATACAACAATGAAGTCAGCACCACAGCTCTGTAGACCTTCAGTTAGGTAATCAGTTTAATACCCCTTCTCATATATGTGTGTGTGTGTGTATGTGCATGTGTGTGTATGTATATATACACACACACATATATATGTGTGCATATGTTTGTTTGTATGTATGTGTGTATATGGATGGATATTCTTTTTCATGAGATCTGTGATTTCTTCACTGTAGGGAGCACATGCTTAAAACAAAAAACAAAAAAAAATTCCTACTAGTGGAGATTGGAACTTATTCTAGAATTTCAAGTCTTAGAATTGCCTAGATTGAATAGAGTACCAGGACTGGAGTCAGGACGACCTAAACTCAAATCCAGCCTCAGACATTTACTAGCTATGTGGCCCTGGGCAAGTCACCTAAGCCTGTTTGCCTCAGTTTTCCCATGTGTAAAATGACCTGGAGAAGGGTTTTTGCCAAGAACACCCCCAATGGGGTCATAAAGTCATTACGGAAACTACTGAATCAACAACAACTGAAAAACTGAGATACTTGCTCAGGGTCATACAGCTAGTCTGTGTCACAGATTGGACTTGAACTCAAATTCAAGAGGGCCAGGTCTCTGTCCATCATGGTAATAGTATAATAAAGTAGGTCTTAAATGCCTAGTATATGCCAGATTTTGTGCTAAACTTTAAGGATATTTATAAAGCAAACAAACAAGATAGTCCCTATGCTTAAGGAGTATTTAGGGATAGACAACTCATAAAAGTGGTGCTGAAAAGCAGGAGAGGTAGCAAAAGAAATATTAGGTCTTGGCATGATGATGCACAATTTTCACCTATGGAGATGGGGGAAGGAAGAACCAAGGATGGAATTCAAAACTATGTTGGGGTTGAATACGATGAGGCAAATATAAAAAGTAGGAATAACAATTAGCACATAGTTAGTAAAGAATGTTACATGAATGGTCTCATTTGAGATGACAACAATTCTGTGAGACAGGCAATATGGACGTCAACATCTATATTGTCTGGATGAGGAAACTGAGACTTGCCAAAGGTCCCAGACAAGCATCAGAGGTAGGTTTTTAACCCTAGCCTACCTGACTTCAAGTCAGTTTTATACACTTCTAACCTGCATTGGTATAGAGAGAAATCACAATGATGAAACTATCATACGAGGTATTCAAAACATAAAAGTCTATTTGTATGCCAGATGAATATAATGGAGGTCATAAGATGATAGATAAGATTAATAGTCATAAAGGAAGTTAGATTAAAAGATCAAAGATCTAGAGTGGTAAAATACCAGAGACCAATTCTTTAATTTTACAATTGTGGAAGCTGAGGATCAAGGAAGTGAGGTAACTTTTCTGAGCTCACACAAGTAGTATCATAGCAGGATTTGAACCTAGACCCTCTGACTCTAGAGCCAGGGTGCTTTCCAATGCAACATTCCCCCAAGGGAATCAAAGTTCCTTGCCCAAAGATATACAAGGGGTTAATTTGAGCCCAACTCCTCTATCCACCAGTCAAGTGCACTTTCCAACATACCATACTGCCTCTGCATTGAAATAATGCTATAGAAAACTGGTAGCCTGATAGACCTTCTGAATTCTCAAATCTACTCTCAGAGAGGTTATTATTTCATTCTAAAGAGGTTTTGGCACAAAGTAGTTTGTTCCTTTCTTATCCCTGTGCTCATTTCTTTTCTGTGGCATCACTAAATGCTGATATTTGAAACAAATTGTCCCTTGGACTACTTCAATAATAGTACAAAACTAACTACTATCCATTTGGCCCTAGTAGTCAGTGATGTATTTCTTTGGTACCAAACCCCTGTGACTCTCTGGTCTATTCAACTGTCAAAGAATGATGGGTTTGGAAAGATTTATTTACTCTACTCTCTGATGGCACACTCATTCCACGTTGTGACTCATTTAGTAACCAGATTCAGAAATGAATGTTTCAATTTGAATTTTTTAAATGATGGATTGGTTTTAACACATATATTATATATGCATATATATACACATATATAGGGTGTTCCTTAAGTCTAGACACATAGGAAAAGTGGAGTTATTGCATCTAGTTCACGTGAATCTTGCAAAGCACATCAACCTTTGCATCACAAATGATGGAAATCATATTGAAGATGCTATTTGTTAATATTCTAATTAAATAAAATGTTGAAAATTTTATTCATTCCATTTCTTGAAAATATGCATTTTTGCCTATGTGTCCAGACTTTAGGAACACCCTGTACATATATACACACATATATATGTATTATATATATATATGTGTATGTGTATGTATATATATCACACATATATGCATACATAATTTATGAATAACAGTATATGAAGTTTTATTCATCTTAAATTTCCTGAAATATATTTTGTGGTCAGAAACCATAGTTTTCTTTGTTTAAATAGAAGTTGACTCTAGTTTGTTTTTGGAGGTAAGCAATTAATCAAAATCCTGTTATTAAAAACCAAGTTGATTACTGGTAATTTTAAAAAGTCCCTCTAAAATTATTTTTGCTTCATAAAAAAAGATTTTATGCACCAAGAAATGAAGATGAAATTTATTGAGTGGTACCTCTGGACAGGTGGTAGGGAGTTCAGGGTAGAAGGGAATTTTATCCCATGGATAGAAGTAGCATTCTGAGTAATTAAAGGACCTCACATCCCTATTTTATACCTTCCACTTTTGATCTCCATTCTTCCTTCCAATTTTTATTTTACATAATATCCCTTCATATGTTCTACACTCTGAACAAAGGGCTGTTTCTCAATCTCATGCTGTCTTCTCCCTCTGAGCATTTGGGCAGCCCATTTGATGTGACTAGAATATACCCCCTTCTTACTTCTATCCGCTGAGAATCTCTTCTTCTTTTAATGTTCAGTTTATATATAACCTTCTCCATAAAGACTTCTCTGATTTCTTAGGCAATTTTGACCTCTCCCTCCTTCAGGTTGTCCTAGAGACCTTTATCGAGATTTGTTCTTTGTCCCTATCAGACTTTTCCTGTGCTATATCTATTTCTGTGCATGTATCATCCCTCTTTTATACTGTAAACTCCTTGAAGGCAGGGAATGTCATTTTTCAATTTTATAATCCCCCCTGCATAGCACAGTGTTTTGCACAAAGGAGTCAATTAACATATTTGTTGAATTGCTGAATTGAATTAAATTTCTGCCAGGTATTTTCTTTATCATAATCCAATCCCTTGGTCAATATTAAAATTTTGGCTATGGAGCCTAGTTTATCCTCATTGACTAGAACAAGGGGGAGAGAGGGGACAGTGTCAAGGTCATACACTCTTTAATTGGCATAGGACCATCCCCTTAAACCTCTTCTGGCCTAAATTTTTTTCATTTGTGAAAAGAAGGGGTTGGAATAATCTCTGAAGTCTTTAAAAGCCTATGATTCTAAGACATGGTTTTTGGTGCTCCCTGGTGCTTTCCTCCATAGGAAGGCAGCTAAGGCACAATGGATAGAGTGCCAGGCCTGGAGTCAGGAAGACTGGTCTTCCTGAGTTCAAATCTGGCCTCAGGCACTGAATAGCTGTGTGACCCTAGACAAGTCACATAAACCTGTTTCCCTCCATTTCCTCATCTGCAAAGTGATCTGGAGAACGAAATGGCAAACCACTTCTGTATCTTTACTAAGAAAACCCCAAATAGTGTGACAAAGAGTCATACACGACTGAGTAACAATGAGACAGACAACCAAAATGCAATCCTCAAACCCAGGTTATACTCAAGCTTTAATCCAAACAGCAACAACAAAGTTCACTTCGATACAGCATGGAATATAATGCCATTGAAAAAATTCACTCAAAGAATTTTGCAGGGTGAAGTCCTTGCTCTTTCATTAGTACATTATCAGCCTTGCAAAAATTCCAAGCTATTTAAACTCCTTATACCTCAGTACACGCATTGGGTACAATGCCATAATATTATACGTTGCCTTTAAGAAAAAAGAAACCTCATCATATAGCAATTTGTAAAATATAAAGGCCAATAGAAATGCCTAGTAAAAGTTAAAACACCCACAACCTTTGTAGAGAAAAAAAACTGTATTGTTATTACAATTCTTCCCTTGCAATCACAAATTAGTAAGTAGTTCTGCTGCTCCCTCACTTGCTAGTCCTTCAAGCTTATAATTACTTACCATGTCTAAGTATCTGGTCTGGAAAAGACCATTTACATGATCTCATTTAAAGCCCAGAATCATTGTACAATGGAGACATTACTGCAAAATTTTCATTAGCTTGTCTTGCTTTAAGTGCTTTCTACATAAACATTTTTATGTGGCCTCTCTTAGCAGGTTACTCAGTTGTCTAATTTATCCAACTGCTAAAGAATTTTGCCCAAAGTAGTCCATTTTCAATTAGTAATTTTGAGGGGAGAAGCAATTATTTGTCCTTTGCTCACATTAGCTATATTACTGAAAAATCTCAGCATTTAATAATTACAAATTCCCCATATATTCATTATCTACATCCAAGCTGGCAGATGATTTCTTGCCATTTATATATGCCCTCGCTTTCCAAAACTAATGTATTTACATTCAAATATAAATGTGTGTATATATAGACACACATTTACACCTGTGTGAAATTATGTATAATATTAGTTACTTAGCTGTATACCATGTTTACCCTTATAGAATTTGAGATCTTTGCATAGGGGCATATTTAATTGTTTTTGTTGTGTTAATGTCGTTATTGTTTGAGGGTTTTGTTTTATATTTTAATCTCCTGAGTACCCAACACACTGTATGTCATATAGTAAGCAATTAGTAAATCTTTATTGAATGAAGTGCATTGGAATCTTTAAAATATTTTACTGAGTAAGCATTTTACATGCAATGGGCCAAAGCACAGAGAAGAAGTGATTAACATAGGTAACTTTCTGAAAAATATAGCTATATTTCAACAGCAGATTTTAAAGGAAGACTACCCTCACCCATAACTGATATATGATCATAATGGATATTCAGCATGGCATGATACAACACTAGACACCTGCTGTATCCCCCTCACTCTGATGTTTGATTCTCTATATTATTAATTCTCATCTCAGTTTCAAAAGGTAATCAAAGGATATGTTCTGATATTTCCAGATAAATTAACAGAAATGCACACTTGTTAATTAACCAATTAGTTCTGACCCATCAGTTTATTAAATAAACTGGAGATACCTCTTTTCCTGTAAGCTGTTTTCTCATTTTTCTCTCAATATCAAACTCACTAGTCTCATAAGCTAAAACAATCACAAATCTTCCTGGCTATACTTAATTAACAGCTTAACAAATAGTACAAAGACATATTTAAATGTTTCAACAATACATTATAGTGAAATAGGGTACCCTTTAGTCAGGGAATTGCTTAAGCTCTCCCCCAGGTCCCTCCAAACACCTGTAAAAAATGGCTCTGAACAAATTCTATAGCTGCAGAACCCATGAAGTGGCAGAGGGAAGCAGGGCTCCAGCCCAGGAAAGCCTGGAGGATTGCTGGGAAGGGTCTATCACACAGAGCTGGGAGCAGGATGGAGCACAGCCCAGCGTGGCCCACGCCAGAAACAACCAGACCAGGAGCCGAGCGGGACAGGCCCTAGCACCCTGAATCAGTGACCTGTGGCAGTTACCAGACTTCTCAACCCACAAATGCTAAAGACAACAGAGTAGATTAGTGGAAAAACTGTGAGAGTGAGAGGAGTGCACAGTCAGCAGTAGCCCCAGGGGCGCGAAAGTGGTGCAGCTCTGGAGCTGCTTCCAGAGCTCCATCTGCAGTTGCTTCCAGCCCCAGGCCCACCCTGTGGGAGGAATTAAGTGGCAGATCAGAGCGGGAGTGCAGAACCAGCTTGGATCTGGGTCGTGGTTCAGGTTGGTGGTTCTTGGGGGAGGAGGAGCATGAGGGAGTGGCAGAGCTTGCTATGTAGAAGTAGCTCTGAAAACAGCAGCACAGCCCCTTAAGCTTGGGACAAAGTACTCTCTGTTTTACAAGCAGTCGTGCACTTACAAAAAACTCAAGGGTCAAGTAAATTGGCTGGGAACATGACCAGGCAGAGAAAACTGACTCAGATTCGGTCTCAGACTTCAGAATCTCTCTTTGGTGACAAAGAAGACCAAAACATACAGACAGAAGAAGTCAACAAAGTCACAGAGCCTACATCAAAAGCCTCCAAGAAAAATATCAATTGGGCTCAGGCCATGGAAGAGCTCAAAAAGGTTTTGGAAAAGCAAGTTAGAGAAGTAGAGGAGAAATTGGGAAGAGAAATGAGAGTGATGCAAGAAAATCATGAAAAACAAGTCAATGACTTGCTAATGGAGACCCCCAAAAAATACTGAAGAAAATAACACCATAAAAATAGACTAACTCAAATGGCAAAAGAGCTCCGAAAAAACAATTAGGAGAAGAATGTCTTGAAAGGCAGAATTAGCCAAATAGAAAAGGAGGTCCAAAAGACCACTGAAGAAAATACTACCTTAAAAATGAGATTGGAGCAAGTGGAAGCTAGCAACTTGATGAGAAATCAATATATTATAAAACAGAACCAAAAGAATGAAAAAATGGAAGACAATGTGAAATATCTCATTGGAAAAACCACTGACCTGGAAAATAGATCCAGGAGAGATAATTTAAAAATTATTGGACTACCTGAAAGCCATGATCAAAAAAAGATCCTAGATATCATCTTTCAAGAAATTATCAAGGGAAATTACCCTGATTACTAGAGCTAGAGGGTAAAATAGAAATTGAAAGAATCCACCAATAACCTCTTGAAAAAGATCCCAAAAAGAAAACTCTTAGGAATATTGTCGCCAAATTCCAGAGCTCCCAGATCAAGGAGAAAATGCTGCAAGCAGCCAGAAAAAAACAATTTGAGTATTGTGGAAACACAATCAGGATAACACAAGATCTAGCAGCTTTGACATTAAGGGATCAAAGGGCTTGGAATATGATATTCTCGAGGTCAAAGGAGTTGTTAGGATTAAAACCAAGAATCACCTACCCAGTAAAACTGAGTATAATACCCCAAGGCAAAATGTGGATTTTTAACAAAATAGAAGACTTTCAAGCTTTCTCAGTGAAAAGACCAGAGCTGAATAGAAAATTTGACTTTCAAACACAAGAATCAAGAGAAGCATGAAAAGGTAAACAAGAAAGAGAAATCATAAGGAACTTACTGAATTGGAACTGTTTTGCTTACATTCCTACATAGAAAGATAATGTGTGTAATTCATGAGACCTTTCTCAGTATTAGGGTAGTTGAAGGGAATATACATATAGGGCACAGGGTGAGTTGAATATAAAGGGATGATATCTAAAAAAATAAAGTCAACTTAAGGGATGAGAGAGGAAATATATTGGGAGAGGGAGAAAGGGAGAGATAGAATGGGGTAAATTATCTCACATAAAAGTGGCAAGAAAAAGCAGTTGATTGGAAGGGAAGAGGTGGCAGGTGAGTGGAAATGAGTGAATCTTGCTCTCATCGGAATTGCCTTGAGGAGGGAATAACATACACACTCAACTTGGTATCTTACTCCACATGAAAGTAGGGGGAAGGGGATAATAAAAGGGGGTTGGTAGAAGGGAGGGCAGATAGAGGGAGGAGATAATCAAAAGCAAACACTTTTGAAAAGGGACAGGGTCAAGGGAGAAAATTGAATAAAGGGGACAGGATAGGATGGAGGGAAATATAGTTAATCTTTCACAACATGACTATTTATGGGAGTGTTTTGCATAATGATACACATGTGGCCTATGTTGAATTGCTTGCCTTCTTAGGGAGAGTGAGTGGGGAGGGAAGAGGGGAGAGAATTTGGAATTCAAAGTTTTAAAAGATGTTCAAAAAAAAAGTTGTTTTTGCATGCAACTGGGAAATAAGATATACAGACAATGGGGCATAGAAATCTACCTTGTCCTACAAGAAAGTAAGGGGAAAAGGCATGGGGGGAGGTGGAGTGGGGTGACAGAAGAGAGGGCTGACTGGGGAATGGGGCAATCAGAATATATGCCATTGTGGAGTGTGGGCAAGGGTAGAAATGGGGAGAAAATTTGTAACTCAAAATCTTGTGGAAATCAATGCTGAAAACTAAAAATATTAAATAATAAAGTATGGAATAAAAATAAAAAAGAAATAGTGTCACCTTTAACCATGAAATGCAATTGCTAACTTCTCAGCCCTGGAAACAGTCCCACCAGTGAGCTTTCTTAGAGTGTCAGTCAACAGAAATTAGTAATTCTCTTTGAGATATCTTCACTTACAAGATAAAAGTTAAACAGTGTCTTAGCAAAGTTCTCTAAGAATTTTATCTCTTTCTTAAACAATCTCTTTCCAGTCATGATTGTGAAATAGGCTACAGAATGATAGTTAACCTGCCTCTTTCTCAAGATTTTGTTCCATCTTAAAATACCTTATTTATGTCTATAACATCTATGGGAGGAGATATTGAGCTGTATTGAAATATGCTTCAATATTGCAAGAACATGTGTTTTCATTTACATGAGGTACATCTTGTATGAACACAGACCATAAACCCATTACAACATGTTAAGTGTTACTGTTGCTGAAAAGAAACACTTCACTGTGCAGCTGAACTGTTGATAAGACAATCCAAACTTCAAACTACTACTTGGACAATCCTTATTTTCAGAGAATGTGCTATATTGACATAACTTTAAGAACCCAAGCCTTCCTCCTTGACATATTGGAGTGGGACTTTATAAAAGGTTAAGATGGAGGAAAAGATACATTTAAGGGAGAGATAACTACTTTGAAAATGATTATCCTACTCCATTGTCTCATTTCTTTATAAGCATGACTCTGGGTTTTGAAAGGCTTTGCCAGCAGAGTAAAAGTTCTGTAAAGTCCATTCAACTTGGAATGGTTTCAAGTATAAGGCCTATAAAGGGACTGCCTGTTTTGTGTCCAAAGACCAATTTAACCAGATTCAAAGAGGTTTATTACCAAGTAGTTCTGTGTTGTTGGAGGGACAATCTCTGCCAATGAAATCACAGGATATATGAAATATTAAAGCCTTATTTAGATTGAATATTTATGCAAATATATGGACTAAAGGAGCAGCCACCCATCTGAAATCTCCCAACATTCTCTTCCAAACAACTTACAAATAATGCCTCAAATTAAAATTTGTAGTGGTAGAGTGGTATTTTTATGTGCCTCTTTTTCCAAGCAGTTAATTCTCTTTTCAGATTTTTTCCTGCATCACTCTCATTTGCCCCCAATTTTTCCTCTATGACTCTTATCACTTTCTTCAACTCTTCTAGGAATTCATATTAGCCTTGGGTCCAATTAACATTTTTCTTTCAGGCTTTTATGGTAGAAGTTTTCACTTTTTTACCTTCTTTTGAGTCTTGGTGTTCCCTTCCACCATAGAATAATACATAGAAAATAACAGCTTACAAAGCAAATTTTTTTCCAGTAGAAAAAGAGGTACCAAACTTCATTAAAGGAAATAATTCCTTAAAATTAGAATTGGACAAATGGAAGCTAATGATTCCACAAAACAGCAAGTAACATTTTTTAAAAGTCAAAACAATGAAAAAATTGAAGAAAATGTGAAATATCTCATCAGAAAAACTGACCTGGAAAACAGATTTAGGAAAGATAATAAAAGGATTATTGAACTACCTGAAAGGCATGATCAAAGAAAGAGCCTAGACATCATATTTCAAGAAATTATCAAAGATAAAATAGAAATTTCCAAGAATCCACCAATCACCTTCTGAAAGAGATCCCAAAATGAAAACTACCAGAAATATCAGAGCCCACAGGTCAATGAGAAAGTATTTCTAGCAGCCAGAAAGAAACAATTTAAGTATTGTGGAGCCACAATCAGGATCACACAAAATTTACTGGTTTCCACGTCAAAGGAGCAGAGGGCTTAGAATATTAGATATTCCAGAAGGAAAAGAGCTAGTATTACAACCATTACTCAGCTAAATTGAGTGGAAAAACACATAGAGGATTTTCAAGCATTCCTGATGAAAACACCAGAGCTGAATAAAATATTTGACATTTAAACAGAAGACTCAAGAAAAGCATAAAAAGAAAAACATGAAAGTAATCCTAAGGGACTCACTAAAGTTTAACTGTTTATCTTCCTACATAGGAAGATGATACATATAACTCCTAAGAACCTCATCTTTATTAGGACAGTTAAAAGGAGTTTACATAGATAGATAGCGTGGTTGTAAGTTGATTGTATTGTAATGATCACAAAAAAATGAATGGGGAAGAAAGAAGGATGCACTGGGAGAAGGGGAAAGGGAGAGGTAGAATAAGGAAAATTTTATCACGTAAAAGAAGTATTCAAGGAAAAGCACTTACAAGAGTGGGAGAAATTGGGGTGCGGTGGCAACCAATGCTTGAACCTCATTCTCATCAGAATTGGTTCAAAGACAGAAGAAAAAATGTGTGTGTGTCCATGTATACTCAGTTGTATAAAATTTAACTTACCCCAAAGGGAAATAAGGGAGGAAGGGGATAAGAAAAAGGAAAGGAATGATAAAGGAAAGGCAGATTAAGGGAGGCAGTGGTTAGAAGCAAAATAGACTACTGAGGAGGGACAATATAAGAAGATAGAAGGAAGAAAAGAAGAAAGGAAGGAAGAAAGAAAGGAAGGAAGGAAGGAAGGATGGAAGGAAAGAAGGAAGGAAAGAAGGAAAGAAGGAAAGAAGGAAGGAAGGAAGAAGGAGGGAAGAAGAAGAAAATGGAAAGGCAGAAATACACAGTTAATAATCTTAACTATAAATGTAAATGGAATGCACTCACCCATAAAGTGAGAACAGATAGGATGATGGATTAGAAACCAACAACACGTTTAAAAGAGACATATTCAAACAGAAAGGCACCCCAAGTTAAAATAAAGGGCTGGAACAGAATTATACTTCAGCTGAAGTAAAAAAAGTCAGGGGTAGCCATCATATTCTCACACAAAATGAAAAGATAGACATATTAAAAGAGATAATCAGGGAAGCCTTAAATGTACCTTAAATGACTGACTGAGAATGTGATACATCGTGTAGGGAAAGATTTTATTGTGGTGTTTGGAAAATTTTATTTATTAATATTGTTTGAACCTAGCTTGATATGGCTACACATTGGCTGACTTCAGAGATGTTCTCAGGGAAGCCCTATGGTTACGGGTAATGCTTGGAATCCATCCAGGTCTTGGGTCTCTGCAATGCTTCTCTTTTGGTTTCCTGGAATTTGAATGTTTGTGCTTATATTTAAATCAACCTTAATATGAATCTTTATATTTACTGATATACATCTTCTCTACAAAATAGCTTAACTACTTCTGTGTGTGTTTGGTATGCTGATACTATTTTCTGAAACTCTATATAATGTAAACCTTGCAGAGACAGAGGAGGGAGCCTTCTTGTGCCTTTCCTCCTCTGCTAAATGACCAAATAAATTTCTTTCTAAAACTATAAATTAATTGATGGATTGATGGAACAGGCAGACAGACAGACAGATAGACAGACATACATAGATAGATAGACAGATATGATAGATAAAGTGGTCTGATAGAATGAGCTGGTTTTGAGAGGATGGACACTGTATTTCTGATTCCAGCACTTTCACCAACAATATGGCAGTCAGCCATATTATTACTGAATTTTCTCAAATATATATAATAAATATAATATGATTGATTCTACCTAACTCACAGAGCTTTGGTAAGAATAACATCAGATATTAGATTAGAAAGTACTTTGGAAAATGTTAAGGAGCTACAAATAAATAGATACGGAATTATGGACCATTACTCAGCACTCCACTCTATTTAAACTATGTAGCTGAGGTCATAGAAGAATATTTCCAAAAGGAATTTTTCAAAATAATTATGGGTGATGTAGAAATTTATTTTAACACTAATGGATTGCCCAAGGGTATTATAAATAACTTGAAGAAAGTGCTTCCAAGTGAAAACTTTGGAACAAAACCTTTATGATGTTAGAACAGAATAATTAAGCACTACATATTTTAGTCAAGTTCCTCCCACTGGAAAATATTTGCATCTTATCCAAATGTTTTGTGTGCCAATAGACAGACAGGCAACCTGGAGACCTAGATAGAACTCTGGAATTCAGGATTCTTTTAAATCAATGGATCACTATTTGATTTAGTTATTTAAATAATTTTCTAGTCATGAAGAAAGGCAAAGGTGTCGAAGAAGGTTTTTTTTTTTTGTTTTGTATAACACTTCTGGATCTTAGACATGTCAAACCCAACATGTCCAAAACAGAACTCATTTTTCCTCCCAAATGCTCCCTTCTAAATAACTCTATTACTCTTCTCAACTGGACCAAACCAGCTTCTCGCCTATGGATGGACAGATCTGAACAGAGCAGGCTAGAGACAGGAGAGTCAGGAATCAAACAAAAGTTTAATTTCAAAGTGAGGGAAATGACTTGCAAGCCAAGGAGGGAACAAAACAAATATGTTGGGACCCCACCCCAGTGCAAGGACCTCAGGCAGTGTGGGGAGATCTCAGTACTCATGTCAATGGTTACACAGTGACCTGTAGCCCTGACAAGGAGGAATATCAGCAACAATGAGGCAAGTTTGATTCATAGCAGGGCTCCATATCTGGAACAAGGGTACTTATCCAAGTTTAGAGAACACCTGGTGCTGTTGAAAGCGATATAAAAATTAGGTAATTTTGTCAGAAGGTGAGATCACCAAGAGCGTGAGCACAAAGGATTGTTGTTATGTCAATCTCAGGGCACAGCTTACTTGCTGGGTCTTAACTCTGGAAAAACAGAGTATCTCCTAATGATCTTGACACTCTTGAGGGTAACAAAATCCTCCCAGTTGGTGAAGCTCACAATCTTGATGTCATCTTTTTTCTCACACACTCCACATATCTAATCAGTTGTGAAAATTTGTTATTTCTACCTTTATGAGATCTTCCTTATATGTCTACTTTTCTCAATTCATGTAACTACAACCTTAGTTTGGACCAGGAGTGGGGAACCTGCAGCTTAAGGCCACATGTGGCCCTCCAGGTCCTCAGTTGAGGCCCTCTGACTGAATCCAAACTTCACAGAACAAATCACCATAATAAAAGTATTTGTTCTGTAAAACTTGTATTTAGTCAGAAGGCTACACCCATGATACTAGAAGGTCACATGTGTTCTCCAGGTCACAGGTTCCCCACCTCTGATTTAGACCCTCAACACCTCTTACCTACACTCTCATAATAGTCTTCTAACTGGTCTCCCACATTCTGGTCTCTTCCCATATCAATCCATCCTCCACTCAGCTGACAAGGTGATTTTTCTAAAGAATGGATCTGACCAAATCAACCACTCCCTCCCCCTATACCCAATGAGCTCCTATGTCTCTGTATTACCACTACGATATTTTTTTCATTTAAAAAAATCTTTATTTGGAGTATTAACAATACATGAGTTTATAGAATTTACTATCATGAATTTTCTAAAAGAACTTTCACAACAAAAGCCTTAACTCTACTAAAGCTTTCCAAGTATGTGTTCCAACAGGAAATAGCTATTTATTGCTTGGTAGTGGCAGTGACATCATGCACTACTTCAGAATACAATTTATTTACTTACAATTCTATAGTGAAAATCTTGCCCATATTGCTTTTTGATCTAGTTTCAATGGATATAGAAATATGCAATTTGAATTATGCTCACCTTTAATGCAAGTGTCAAGTAATCATAATGGATGGGTATTTTGGTTTTTTCCCCAAATAGTTCCAAGGCATCTTGTCAACTCATAAAAGCCGTGTTTTATGGTGCTTAATAAAAAGGGGTTTCTCTTGAAAATAAAAGTCAAGGGATCTATGGCCTAATAGAAACAATATCAGCTATTCACAACATACTAAATTAACACTTCTCATCACAAAGATCTCAAGAACGCATGTGGGGGACAAACACTGTTCAATTACATGGCAGGATCTAAGGCTATTTTAAACAGGGACATGAATCCTTAGCATAGACCAAGGGTGGGGAACCTGTATCCTCGAGGCCACATGTGGCTTTCTAGGTCTTTGGGTGCGGCTTTTTGACTAAGTCCAAGTTTTACAGAATAAATCCTTTTATTAAGGGGATTTGTTCTGTGAAGTTTGGATTCAGTCGAAGGGCTGCACTTGAGGACCTAGAGGGCCACATGTGGCCTCAAGGCTACAGGTTCTCCACCCCTGGCATAGACCTTGTCGAGAGAATTAGGAAACTAAGGCAAAAGTCTGCTCCTTGCTATTTATAAAGGGCCATTGTTTCTCCCTACTGTCCGTGACTCCCTAGAAAATAAACTGTGTCTCAATTATTGCTTATTTAATATTATATTTTTACAGTACCTGACACAGAAAAACAATCCCAAGTAATTCATTTCTGAGAATCATTTAACATGAAATTATGCAAATAAAATTTGTATAAACACAAATCCACATTTGTCATAACACAGATGGCAAAGGACAAAGTAAAAGCAACAAAAAAGCTAAATCAGCTGTTACATATAATTAGACACAATTGTGTCATGTACATTAAAAGTCTTTTACAAAATAGTTATTTCAGATCAGTAGAAGACCACTCTCCATTCATCCTGCAATATATGTTGTTGTAGCATCTACCCCTGTTTTCTCCATGTCCTCCTTTAATGTGATTGGTAATTGTTTTGGTGATTACCAACCCCTCCAGATGACTTGCTATATGTGCTTTGTTGACCACTGTATCCTGCCTATCCCTGTCCATATCCATATCTCCCATAGTTATACCCAGTATAACCCTATCCACCATAGCCACTATAGTTTTGATCACCACCATAGGCATTATCATAATTTCCCTACCCTTGATCATAACAGATATTAAGTCCTCGGTTCAATTTTGGCTTTGATCTCAGGCATAACCCCTACTTCCATTAACCCTCCAGTTGAAGTGACCCGTCCTCCTTTCTATTGTTGCTGTCGTTGCCTGTATACCTCCTTTAGGCTGGGCAACTTTCATTTCACACTTTTTAGAACCAATCTGATGATTCGTACTAATTTCTTTACTGGCTCTCTATCTATAAATGTGATAAAACAGAATCATCTTCTTTCATGTGTTTTTGTGTCCATAGTAAGTTAAATATTTTCAGTCACTCCAAATGCTCCAAAAAATTCTTTGATTTCCTCTTCAATTGTACCTGGGCTCAGTCCACTGACAAACATTTTTGGGGGGGGAGGGCTCCTTTCCCTTTAAAGCTTTGGACCTTTTGGGATTTATCAACTGGCCATCCAGCTTGTGTTCTTTAAGTTCCAAGACCTTATCAACACCGGCAGCATCTCTGAAAAGCACAAATCTGAATCTGCTCAATCTTAGTGTGACAGGGTCTTCTTGTGATTCGAGGAACACAACACTCCATCTCCAATCTTCTTGTCTTAGCATTGGCTCACCTTCACTCATGGAATGCTCTACTTCTTTACCTTTGCCTTTTAGCTTCCCTGATTTCCATCAAGACTTTGCACCTTTTATCTACTCCAGGAAGCCTGTCCCAATCCTGCCAAGTCATTCTGCCTTCCTCTTCTTCTGTCTACTCTGAATCTATCCTGCATGTTCTCATTTACTTACATAGCATCTTTTGCCTCTACTCATTCCACATCCCACCATTAGAATGTAAGCTCCTTGAGGACAAGGACTGCTTTCTTCTTCTTTCTATCCCTGGTCCTTAGCAGAATTCTTCGCATTTAATAAGTGTTTCTTGGCTGCCTAGCTGTCTGACTAAGTATGTAGAAAAACAACATGCCAAACTTTGTTGATTAATGCTTTCATTAAGAAGAGAGGAGATGCCAGACACAGCATGAATCAAATAGCACCCCCCAAAATAAAATTTATTATATTCTAACAGATAACTATGGTTATAACAGTTACTAATGGAGAAGTCCTGCTATATAAGTGACCTGTGTGTGATCAGATCATTTGCTTGTTATAGCATAGATTAAAATCAATGCCAAATAAAAAGAAAGAATAAAAATGAAAAGACAAATCATGCAATTGAAGTAACACCAATTTGACCTGTTCAAAAAATGAGTCCTCTCAACCCCCAACACTTCAAAATAGGAAAAGGGTAAAAGAGTAGATATGGACAGGATTTCTAAGTTAGTTTAGTTTATCTAAAACAATAGCCACAACAAGGAAGCCAAATGAGCATTGAAAGCACCTCATCCAGTGAGTTAATTTGTAATTATGGAATTTGGTGAATTAAGGAATATGGAGCAAGAGTATGATAACTATTGTCTTATAAAATGGGGGGGGGGGGAGGTGGCAGAAAGTGGAGAGAAAAAGCAAGCTTAGGGAAAGCTTGGGAAGAAGCCAAATAAATGAGAACACCATAAGCTCATTTAAGAATGGAACTCAAGGGGGCAGAGCCAAGATGGGGGCTGAAAAGCAGGGACTTGCATGAGCTCCCCCCCAGGTCCCTCCAAACACCTATAAAAATGGCTCTGAAAAAATTCTAGAACTGCAGAACCCACAAAATAGCAGAGGGAAGCAGGGCTCCAGCCCAGTACAGCCTGGATGGTCCCTGGGTAAGGTCTATCGCATATGGAGCTGGGAGCAGAGTGGAGCAGAGCCCAGCAAGGGCTGCGCCGCACCAACCAGACCTGGAGCCAGGTGGAACAGGTCCCAGCACCCTGAATCAGTGACCTGTGGCAGTTACCAGACTTCTCAACCCACAAACACCAAAGACAACAGAGAAGGTTAGTGGGAAAAGCTGCAGGGGACAGAGTGAAAGGAGTTCGTGGTTGGGCCACTGCCCGGGGGGCAGCAGAGGAGGTGCAGCTACAGAACTACAGCTTCAGTTGCTTCCTGCCCTAGGCCCACCTGGTGGGAGGAATCAAGTGGCTGATCAGACAGGTAGTCCAGAGCCTGCTTAAGATCTGAGTCAGGTCTGGGTTGGTGGTTCTTGGGGGAGGAGAAGTACTGGTGTGGCAGAGCTTGCTGTGAGAAAAAGCTCTGAAAAAAACAGTGCAGCCACTCAAGCTTGGAACAAAGTACTCTCTACTCTATAAGCAGTCATACCTCGACGAAAAACTCAAGGGTCAAGGACTTGGCTGGGAACGTGAAACGGCAGAGAAAACACTCTCAGATTCAGACTCAGACTTTGGAATCTTTCTTTGGTGACAAAGAAGACCAAAACATACACCCTGAAGAAGTCAACAAAGTCAAAGAGCCTATATCAAAAGCCTCCAAAAAAACATGAACTGGTCTCAGGCCAGGGAAGAGCTCAAAAAGGAGTTGGAAAAGCAAGTTAGAGAAGTAGAGGAAAAATTGGAAAGAGAAATAAGAACTATGCAAGAAAACCATGAAAAACAAGTCAATGAATTGCTAAAGGAGACCCCCAAAAATACTGAAGAAAACAACACCTTAAAAAATAGACTAATTCAAATGGCAAAAGGATAAAGAGGTCCAAAAGACCACTGATAAAATGCTACCTTAAAAATTAGATTGGAGCAAGTGGAAGCTAGTGACTTGATTAGAAAACAGGATATTATAAAACAGAACCAAAGGAATGAAAAAAAAAATCTCATTGGAAAAAACAAATGACCTGGAAAATAGATCCAGGAGAGATAATTTAAAAATTATTGGACTACCTGAAAGCAATGATCAAAAAAAGAACCTAGATAGCATCTTTCAAGAAATTATCAAGGAGAACTGCCCTGATATTCTAGAGCCACAGGGCAAAATAGAAATTGAAAGAATCCACAGATCGCCTCCTGAAAAAGATCCCAAAAAGAAAACTCCTAGGAATATTGTCGCCAAATTCCAGAGCTCCCAGATCAAGGAGAAAATACCATAAGCAGACAGAAAGAAACAATTTGAGTATTGTGAAAACACAATCAGAATAATCCAAGATCTAGCAGCTTCTACATTAAGGGATCAAAGGGCTTGGAATACGATATTCCAGAGGTCAATGGAGCTAGGATTAAAACCAAGAATCCCAAGAAACCCAGCAAACCTGAGTATCATGCTCCAAGGCAAAATATAATATAAAATAAAATAGAGGACTTTCAAGCTTTCTCAGTGAAAAGACCAGAGCTGAATAGAAAATTTGACTTTCAAACACAAGAATCAAGAGAAACATGAAAAGGTAAACAAGAAAGAAATCACAAGGGACTTACTAAAGTGGAACTATTTTGTTTATATTCCTACATGGAAAGATGATGTTTATAATTCATGAGACCTCAGTATTAGGGTAGCTGAAGGGAATATACATATAGAGAGAGTCAGAGGGTACAGGGTGAGTTGAATATGAAGGGATGATATTTTTAAAAAATCAAATTAAGGGATGAGAGAAGAATATATCGAGAGAGGGAGAAAGGGAGAGATAGAATGGGGTAAATAATCTTGCAAAAAAGTGGCAAGAAATAGCAGTTTTGTTGGGAGGGAAGAGGAGGCAGGTGAGAGGGAAAGAGTGAATCTTGCTCTCATCAGATCTGACCTGAGCCGGGAATAACATACAGACTCAATTGGGTATCTTACCCCACAGGAAAAAAGGAAGAAGGAGATAAAAAGGGGGGGATGATAGAAGGGAGGGCAGATGGGGGGGAGGTAATCAAAACCAAATACTTTTGAAAAGGGACAGAGTCAAGGGAAAAAATTGGATAAAGGGGGTTAGGATAGGAAGGAGCAAAATATGGTTAGTCTTTCACAACATGAGTATTGTGGAAGGATTATACATAATGATACACATGTGGCCTATGTTGAATTGCTTGCCTTCTTAGGGAGGGTGGGTGGGGAGGGAAAAGGGGAGAGAATTTGGAACTCAAAGTTTTAAAAGAAGATGTTCAAAAAAAGTTTTTGCATGCAACTAGGAAATAAGATATATAGGCATTGGGGAATAGAAATTTATCTTGCCCTACAAGAAAGTAAGGGAAAAGGGGATGGGAGGGGAGTGAGGTGACAGAAGGGAGGGCTGATTGGGGAACGGGGAAACCAGAATATATGCCATGTTGAATTGGGGGGAAGGTAGAAATGTGGAGAAAATTTGTAATTCAAACTCTTGTGAAAATCAGTGCTGAAAACTAAAAATATTAAATAAATTAAATTAAAACAGAAAAAAAGAAGGGAAGTCGAAGAACCCCCCAGAAAGGATCCATCTACCAAGATTTCTATAACAAATTCTTTTTCCCCATAAAGACATTGATCACACTTGGAACAAAATATCACAATTCACACTGTTCTTCTTGAGGAGTAGAAATAGCAGTAAAGAAAGCAATGATGGAAACAGATAGACTTTGATCAAATATGCATGGAGGCCATTCAATTTTGAGGGCATAGAGACAACTAGATGGCTCAGTGGATAAAGCACTGGGCTAGGCGTCCGAAAGACTTGAGTTGAAATCCAGCCTCAGACATTTACTAACTGTGCAACCCTGAGCAAATCACTTAACCTTTGTCTGGCTCAATTTCTTCAATTAAAATTTGGGATAATTTTACAATTATAAAAGTACTTAACACCATGCCTACCACATAATGGAGCCTTAACAAATTTTTCTTTCCTTCCATCGTGATATGATTCTCAATGTATCTGAAAAAAAAACTTGGAAGAAATCATGGACTTGATGTAACAAGAGTGAAAGATGGACAGCCCATATGATTTCTTGGTATCCACACAATAGCAGGAGAAAGCTGCCCTGTATGTTGGGGAAGAGAAATTATGGGAAGGCATAAATAAAAGTTCAAAAGACAGGAAGGTTTGTGATTTGCCACATTGGAAGGAGTACACATATGAATGAAATTATCATCCCAGAAAAAATATAAAATTAATCCCATACAATTATTCATCACCCACATCTAAGCTGGTAAGCAGTACTATCGAAGATAAATAAAATAAGCACTTGATAAAATATAAATACTGTGCTAGTATTTCTATAAACAACAATGAATTTTTAGAGACTGTCATGTCAACATTGCATTATTCCTATTTTTAGGGCTTTCTTTGGAGATGTTTCTTTAGTGGAAATATTTTTAAGGAAAAAAACAGTTTTCAAGTATTCTGCTTTGTCTTAAACATGTATATATATATGTATGTATAATTAGTGATGCCTCACTTTGCAATTCTAGGAATAAGATCGTTCTGCACAGCGGGTACAAAAGAGGTGTAGATTTCGAACTTGGAACTTAGATGACAGTAGTGATATCTAAGAACTAGATGGAAGTATATACTTTCTAAGGGCCAAGTTACACCTGAAGAAAATGTCTTGGTAGTCTAGATGACACAAGTTTTGGCTTCAAGGGCATCTGTGTCATTGGGTACTTAACACTGAAAAATAAGAGCTCTCTCTGCCTAGGCCAAAGAGAGTTAATTGGTCAAAGTCTACTTTCACAGGGACAATTTGGGGAGTGGCCCCCCAAGGAGTGGCAGGGAGAAAATTCATGTCCTAGAATGTAGGACTAAGTAGCATCTACCTCTTACATAATGTGGTGAAGTTTGTGACAACATAGTGTGATCTTGAAATGAATATGCTTCATTAACCTTGTGAATGATATCTGTGATGCTCTCTCACTCATCATAAATGAGCCAGTTACTGTTATCTGACCTTGACATTCTTCTCCCATCTCTGTACTTTCTCCCCTATGTCCCTGACTTTTCTGTGCCTAACATGTATTCTCTCCTCATCCTCACCATTCAGCTCTGGTACCACTTCATATATGACTGTCTTCCTATCCTCCAAACTATTAGTGCCTTTCTCTCAGTCAAACTCCTTTCTTTATTCTCTCTGGAAATGCTATTTTTCCTAGGTAGAATATAAGCAAGCTTTTTTTCATTTTCCATTTCTTTGTACCATCAGCACCTAGTACAGTGCCTTGCACCTCATAAGAATTGAATAAATGTTTGACTGAGTTAAATAATAGTTCATGGAAATTAACATAATTCATATTCATGAAGAGTTTTAAGATACACAGAATACTTTCCCCACAATATCCCAGTGAGGTGTATAATATAAAAATCATTATACTCATTTTGCAGAGGAAGAAATTGAGGCTGAAAGAAGAAGCATATTCAAATTCACTCAGCTAGTAGGCTTTGGACACAGGACTCAAATGCATACTTTATGACTCCATCACCAAAGTTCTTTCCACAAGGACATATATCCCTCATAAAAATGTTGCCTCGAAGGAAGTCTTATAGATCTTCCACCTGCTTCAATGGCATTTCAGTTTCCTTTTAATTTTTGTTTCAGTTTACCCAGGTTCTCCCTCCTCCTGTCACCTAACTAGCTTTGCCTTCCTCTTGAAATCCCATTTTACACAAGAGGCTTTTCCCGGTCCCCTCAGTTGGTCCCCAATCAATTCCTCTCTAAAAGTATTACTCATATACTTTCTATATATCTTACATATACCCATTGATTTATATGTCACCTCTCCCGTTAGAATATTAGCTCCTAAAACACAAGGAATGCTTCCCCTCCCCCTCTCTTTTTCTCTCCCCAACAATTAAAAAGGTTACTGGCCCATATTAAATGCTTAATAAATGCTTTTTTATTGGTTGGTCAATTGATTATATCCACTAGCCCGATCTTCTTTTGTTCATTGCCCTTTTAACCTGATCTTGTAGCTTTTTCCTGCTTATCAGTGTTTATATTGTCCTTTGAAGATTCTTTTTTTGAAGTTATTTTATGAATTTTAGTGGACAACATTCTTAAGAAAAAATAAATCAATCTTTATATATGTATTTTATTTTAAAAAAATATAACATTTTACATATGACAATTAACACACAAACTCTCTTATATAGTATGGCTCCTAATTATCAGACAACTACTGAATATAGTGCATTAGATACTACACTGAAGAGTCAGAAAGACCTGAGTTCCAATTCTACTTTTGACATTTATGTGACTTAAAGTAAGAGCCCTGAGTTTCCTCATCTGTAAAATAAGGTCAGATTTGAATGTCCCAAAGGTAGCTTCTAGCTCTAAATCTATGATTGTACGAAAATAATAATAACTAAAAATAACTAGCATGTATGTAGTGTTTTAAAGCTCGTAAAATGTTTTACAAGAGTCATATTTTATCCTCTCAGTGACCCTGGGTAGGGGGAGGGAGGGTAAATACTATTATTATCACCATTTTACAGATGAGAAAATAGAGGTGGAAAGAGATTAAGTGATTTGCCCAGGCTCATACAGTTAGTTAGTGTCTGAGGCTGAAATTTTAAAGGAATTGGACTTGAAGTCAGAAGACCTGGGTTCAAATACTGCCTCTAGGAATTAGTTTTTTTTTTTTCTTTTTTTGAGGCAATTAGGGTTAATTGACTTGCCCAGTGTCACACACCTAAGGGTCTGTGGTTGAATTTGAACTCAGGTCCTCCTGACTCTGGGGCTGGTGCTCTATCCACTATCCCACCTAGCTACCTTAAAAAAAACTTTGGAGAGAGCAGTTTTGGTGGAATAATGAGGTCAGAAGCCAGATTGTAAGGGGTTAAGAAGAGATGGAGAGGAGGGAAAGGGGAGACATCTATTTGCATCTCTATGTAAATGATTCCTACATCATCTAGCCCTAACCTCGCTACCCAGTTTCATTCTCACTTCATCAACTTATGCACCAAGAACCTTGTACAATTTACTTCACTTTTCTGAGTCTTCATTTCCTCAACTGCCAAAGCGGGTAATTACGCTTGTTTCCTACCTCATAGAACTGTTATGACAAAGGTGTTTTTTAAATCTTAAAATTCTATATAAATATGTGTTATTATTGTATCAACTCAGTTACTACCCAGGTACAATTATATTACTCAAAACTGGTACATAGCCAGGAAAAGCTCACACTACAGCCTAGCAGTCTGGTGTTAACCCTGTCCCAGGTACACACATAAAACCACATATAAATAAAATGATAGTACTGTTGCCGTGAGCAGTTGTCATGGTTTAGAGATTAGAAATCCTGAATTCTATTTCTGGCTTTACCACTGACCGACTTTGTACAAGTCAATTAACCTCCCTGAAACAATCTTTGCTACCTTTCCATTTCAAGGTAGAGTTCTGAAGATTTATATGAATATAAATTAGTGAGAAATTATGTATTAAGTGGGCTAAGATCCTAGACTGAAAGGAGAGAAAAATAAAACCATCTCAGGTACCCAGGGGATGTGCTGGTAGTCAGCGTTCCCTGAAGATTCTGTAGATATTGCCCATTTTTATGGTAGTCTGCAGTATTCCCAAGGTGCCATTTAGAGCAACCTTCTAAAAAGCACATCCTATTACTTGATTAACGCAGCTCATTACAAAACACCTTATTTACTGAATACACAGCCGATGACAGACTGTGGTATGAATACCAGTTTTGCTTCAAAAGAACCAGCAGTGATTTTCACTTATGGCTAAGGACCTCTATTGATGTAAATTTCATGGAAAGAAACACATGTGTTTACAACAGCCCTTATGCTAAAAAGCTGCACCAAACTTTCTCATCAGCCTTCATCTAGGTTAGATTTTGTTCTCCTAAGTTACACTTTCTCTTAACACGTCCATTCAAGGTTACAGAATGCAAAAGTAATGTGTCCATATTCTATTTTCTCTCATATAGTGAATAAATGGTGGGGAGAGGGGGAGGAGATGTTCATTTTAAAATATGAAACTTTAATTAAGGGCACCCATAAAAGGTTTGGCAGGAGAACATTTTGCAGAATGTTATTCAATGTTGCCACCTTCAGGTCAATTTTTGTAACAGCAGCTAAAGCCTAAGGACCAAAGGTAATTCCAGAAAGGAATGATCTTTCCATAATTAGACATTCAAAATACGTTAATAGATTAATGTCTGTTACTATTACGCAATCCTTTAAAAGACTCTTAAGGATCAAACTTGAAGAAAAGATGTTCAGTTTCTCAAGCAGGTGACTGGCATTTTACTGAGGAAAAAAATAAGCTAGGAGGCATATATATATATATATATATATATATATATATATACATATATATATATATATACATATATATATATACATATATATATATATACATATATATATATATATATATATATCATTTCTATCTTTAGGTGCTAAAATATAATGTTATTACAAAATAAAAGCAGCCCAGATAGAGGTTAGATATCTCCCCTCCCCCGTCTCCCATTTGTCCTTTCCTGTTGGATTGAAAGAGAAGAGCAAAAAACACTTTCTTACATCACAGTCTTACTTCTAGCTATTTTGAATGCTTACCATAAAAAGCAATAACATAACTGGTAACCAGGATGGAGAAATAAATTTGGTTTTTGTTTTGAACCATTTTTGTTGTTGTTGTTATGCTTTTTTCCCCTTCTCTGGTTGTGATTTCAGGCAGCATCTGTTCTATCAGCCAACCCTAGGGAAACCTGGGGAAAAAGAGATGTCATTTTTTGACCTGGTCTCCTGGCTCTAGACAATACAATAGGGTTACTGTTATTGGGTTATTGATTGGCAGGCACTGTGATGTCTTTCCCCAAAGTTCCATCTTCTGCAAGAAAAATACCCTCCTTAAATACAGTATTGCGTCAGTTTTCCTTTAGGTCATGAAGAGGGGGGAAAAACTGCACATTTGTTCTGAGAAAGACTAGTGGATAACTTCTGTCCCCCTGGAAGGGGTGGGAATGGGGGGAACACTGAAAGAATTATTGAATCCTCTCCTTACAGAGCAGCACTGGAGTAGGTTCTGGTTAGTTACTTTTCATGGCAGTACAAGGAGAAACTAGGAAGTGACACCAGAGGCTTTTGGAGATAGTTTAAGGAAACAGTCTCATTACTTTCTAATCACCCCTTTAACTATCTGGGGGAATCTTATTTCTATTCTAAGGCTAAGTGATTTCCCAGTATAACATATATGGGGATTTAAAAAGTAATTCACAAGACTTCGATCAACAAGGGAGGGAGCTTTCAACCAAAAGAGCTAGTTTTACCATATTACTGACATTTTTTAAATAGAGGAATTAGAAATAACTGTGACTAGAGAAGGAATATTGGTGACATATGAGAATTGGAATGACTAAAAAAAAAAAGTAAAAGTAAAAGCCCATATTCTCAGATCAAGGCATGATAGAATTACCAAAAGGAAGAACCACAAGATGCTGAGATCTAATTTCCATTATATACATGTACATGTAGATGTACATATACACATGTACATATGGATATACATATAATACATATATGTATGTGTATATACATATATGTGTATAAACACTTACAAATATACACATTTATATACTGCACACACAAATTATATATATGTACATATGTGTGTATATACATACACATACACACACATACCTACATATATATATATATACATATATATATACACATATATATGTTAAGAAAAACAACCAAGTACCCTAAATTTAATAAGATGGTCTGCAGCTTTACCCCTGGTGATAAAAGATCACGTGGGTGTGCTAATTAGAGTGTGAAGTTGCCTTTTTTTTAAATGGCTTACTCTCCAAGCTATTTTTTTCTTCCAACACCATAATTAATACCCTAATTACAAATTTCCTACACAAAATCTCATGGAGACTACAGCAACTGATGTCACTATGGGGAGTACCCTCCCCTCCCCCAGTAGTATTCTAATGAGTTGATATTCTCGCACTGGAAAAACAGTGATTAAGTTTAGCCCTGTTTTTTCTTTTCATTCTCCCAAGAAGGGATGCAAATGACATCCACATCTCAAAACAATTGGGATTGTGTGACAGGCAGATTATTCATAATCAGTCAAATATTCTACCACAAAATAGGTTCATACTTCCACAAGACTTTTGCAAAGCCACAATCTTGCTTACTCTTTTAGGTACTCAAGAGACCTGAATAATTGTTCCCTTATAATGAGCTTGTGGGAGTTTTGCACGCTTTCAAAATTAATATTTCTAAATATATCCAAACTTGAGAAGGAGAATAGCAAAGCAGAGCTAGCCTTAGAAAATCTGGGTTCAAGTCCAGCCCTGACACATACTGGCTCTGCACCCCTAAGCAAATCACTTACCCTCTTTTTGCTCTTCTCAACTCTAAGATTATAAATCGCAAAGAAGGTATCAAACTACTTCTGAAGAAGGAGTTTCCTCACATGAGACTTCTCTATAACAATGAAATTATAGATCCAGTTCCTAGACTTATCCCCCAAATTCAAATTTATATGAAAACCTATTTCTAAAACCTCACGAAAGGGCAACATGACCTATAGTTGGTAGAGGATCAAAATTTCAGTCAGAAAGACCTAGGTTCAGGTTTTGCCTCTGACTCATATTGTTTTGTGACCTGGAGCACTTAAGTTCTCAGTGCCCCAGCATAACTGGATTTATATAGCCACATATCCACTTTACTAAAGGGAGTTTTCACAGAGGACTTCAATGAAGTAGATGAAGTCACAAGTCTGACCAAACAAAAACTAGTGCACGGATGACAATGAAAGGCAGCATGAAAGTGTAGGAGGGGGAGCGCCCTACAAGGGAGCTAGGAAAAGTCAATGGTGAACTTAGCCCGAAACAATGATTGATTCAATCAATTGATCAAGAAACATTGATTGAGCAGGTACCAGGTACTGTGCTAAGCACTGATTCATGGTGTAGTGATGTTTCATGTCCCCTCTTCTATTTTGAGTGTTTACAGTTTGAAGAATCCCTCAAACACCAGGATAAATTTATCTTAAATGAGACAGCCTCCAAGAGCTAGTTGAGAAAAGAAGCCAGTCTTAGAGGGCATAGCCAAATAAAGGGCTTCGTGAAGTTCTCTCAAAGGAAGCAAATGTGTGATGAATAGTGGAGGAATACAAGAGAGCCATCACTTGCAATCTTGCTCTACCCAGGAGCTCAGGGTGCTTTTCAGGCATCTGCAGAGAATCATATGGTGGCAGAGCTGAAAGGGATTCCAGAATCATCTAGCTCAATATTTACCTGCTCTATATACCTGTGCACATTGGCCATTAATCAATGGAAAAATTTTATCAAGCCATAAAATTTTACCTGCCAAAGGTCATGACTTCTTAAAACAGGTACATTTAAAAGCCTGAGTCTTTCTTCTTGCGTGCATGCCACCATCAGTCCCTGCTCCCTCTTTTCATTCAGATTTCCTCTCTACTCTCTGATCCATAGACATTAAGATCATCAATCTAGATTAGAAGGGACTTCAGAGGCCATAATTTCCAACTCCATTTTACAGAGGAGGAAACTGAGTCCCCAGGAAGCTAAATGGCTTCTCCATATAGCACTAGAACAACCTCTTCCTTTGACAGATGAGGAGACTAAGGTCCAGGGAAGCCCAGTGACTTGTTCATGGTCACACAGATAGGAAGCTTCAAATCGGAATTGGAACTCAGGTCCTCTGGTTCCAGATGTAATTCTCTGGCATACTATTCTATGTACAGCTTCTAAGCTGAGGCTATAGGGTTTTAACTGTAATAAATTCTACACATCAATAAAATAGTTCACTGATCTGGTGTAGTCAATATTTTTGATTGGATGTTTTGTCTCCATTAGAATTAAGAGAGTTGGGAAAGGCTTCCTGTAGAAGATGAGGTCAACTTCATCTTTGTGTGCCTAAAACTTAGCACAGTTCTTAGCATACAGGAAGCTTAATAAAAGCTTCTTTATTATTTTATTTGAAGTTTAATTTGGGCTGGGTAACACTGATTTATTTGAACCCTTACCCAAAGTAAGCATTCAAACCAGAAAAAAATATTATGACGAAATACAGAGGACATTACATTGAAATGAGTGCTGATGTTGGAGGCAGATTTCTGTTCAAATACTCAGTGGTGCTTACTACCTGTGTGACTTTTGGTAAGCCTCTCTATTCCTTAATTATTTGTTGGGGGCGGGAACGGGAGATGTTGGGGGCGGGAACGGGAGATGTTGGGGGCGGGAACACTTAGAGCTAGCTTGCTGCCATATTAGGAGATAAAGTAGGACTCAGCCTGTGATTGGACGATAGAGCTCGCATAGGGAGGGGTAAAGCTATAAGAGCACTCGCTTGGGGAAGTGCGGCGTTCCGGGATGTAGTCGCGACGGAATAAAGAGCTCCCTGATTACCTCAGGTGTTCTGTCTGGTTCATCCTCCGCTAGGGTCGCGGAGGCCTGTGGCGCCCCGAAGACTCATCATGCTGCGACTTGGTGAGTGAGAGGACGGGCTAGCAGTGGGGGGACAGTAGCGCGAGTGCTGGAGATAGAGCACTCCGCAATTATTGACCTCAGACAATCCTCTATAGTTGTCTTGATTATTTCCTATTTATCTTGTATGTGGCTTTCATATATACATATATATATTTCCTTATTCCTTGTCTCCTGTGGTGTTAATATGATTAAAGATCTTCCCTGCCCATCAATAGGGCCTTTACTTATACCCTTTACTTGCTAGGTGTGAAGCCCCTGGCCCACACCCTTTACCTAACTAGGTCATAAGAGATGTGTAGCCCTCAGGGCCCTAAGGAGAGGCACTAAGACCGGAACCAATTATATGTGCACTGAGTTCTAGCCAATCAGATTGCATGAATTCTGCCAATCAGAGACCTGAGTTCCAGCTAATCAGATGCCAGCTAGGATGT
Source organism: Trichosurus vulpecula (assembly GCF_011100635.1). NCBI lineage: Eukaryota > Metazoa > Chordata > Mammalia > Diprotodontia > Phalangeridae > Trichosurus > Trichosurus vulpecula. The sequence goes on from NC_050579.1 coordinate 67,944,587, forward strand.
ATATAAGGAGAGCCCAAAGTATGAGAGAAGCAGAATTGAGAGTCAAAATTGAGCAACAGACATCAAGAAGACATTGAGGCAGCAGACATTGAGAGAGAGAGCCAGTGTCAAGAGACTGCAGATTGGAGAGTACAGACCAGAAAGTTGCAGAGATCAAAGAGCTGAGAATCTACAGCATTGAGAGATTGGAGAACTGAGAATCCAAAGAATGCAGGAGACTTCAAGGACTCTGAGGACTGCAAGGGCTTTCAGAACTGTGGGAAAGGATACAGGCAAGAAGACAGTTAGGATTTGTAAGTGATTGTTTATGGTAAAGCCCTAGCAGGGGGAAGGCTACACGATGACTTGGTTCCTTGCAATAATACTGTGTTATAATTTCCTTGTTGCTACATTGAGGTGAGCTTATTGATTTTGAATATAATTACTGTTATATTGAATTGGGGTTATTGGTCTTGGGATTGGATCCTCTGGTGTTTAAATAAATGTTATATTTCCTTTGCTTTCTACCTGGAGAGTTTTTCATATTTCATGATTCTAAACCATACAGGCATGTTCATGGTCATCCTCAAGGTCATGAATCTTGCCTTACTGATACATCTCCTTCATTATACTGTGAACACCTTGAGGGCAAGAACTGTTTTTTTTTTTGCCTCTTTTTGTATCCCCACCACTTAGTACAGTGCCTCACACATAGTAGGTAACTTAATAAATGTTTATTGATTGACTGGCTGACTCTAACCTCAAGGAGTTCACATTTTCTTGGGTGAGACAACAAGTACTCATATTGTTATAAACAGCCTATATTGTAGTTTATATTTCTAGTGTACATAGAATATATATAAAATCAATACAAGGTCATGGAGGGGAGGGGGTGAGGCATTAACACCTGGGGGGATCAGAAAAGGCCTCACGTAGATGGGGCTGTTTGAGATGAGCTTGGAATAAACTAGAGGTTTAAGAGTCAAGTTTGAGGGGCTAAGTGCATTCCAAATATGGGCGACAGCCCATGGAAAGATACAAAGATGAGAAATAGAATGTCATCCATGAGGTACAGACAGAACTGTTTGGCCATGCTATAGATAGCATAAATGAGATTAATTTAGAAAGTCTGAACAGGCATGTTGGAACCAGGCTGTAAAGAACTTTTAATGCCAAATAGAGGAATTTATATTTTAAACTAGGGGCAAGTAGGAGGCACAGATGATTATTGAGCAGGAGTGACATGATCAGACCTTTGATTTAAGAATATCACTTTGACTGCTGTATAGAGGATGAGTTGGAGAGGCCATAAATAAGGCAGGGAGACTAGTTTGAGTCTATTATTACAATCATCCAGGAAAGAGATAAAGGTCAGAACTAGGGTGATAGCCCTGCAAGTGCATAGAATGTACTCCCTCCTCCCCCCCGCCCAGTATTTAACAGGGCCTTGCCAAAGTCAATCCCTCTACGTGTACATTTTAACCTCCTCCCCTCCAGTCTTCTCCAGACGACTAAGTCTATAATCATCCCCTCTCTCCCTATCAATTTATTGCTTGCTTTTATTTTCCTCAAACATGCTCATTTCCACAATTAAAAAAATTTAAATTTAATTTAAAAAAAATCACTATACTCTACCATTCCTTTAAGCAATAAATACCCTATATCTTCCCTCCCTTTCTCAGCCAAACTACTTGAAAAAGTTGTCTACCCTTGTTGCCTCCCCAAGTTTTTCTTTCAGTAAATCCTCAACACTTTAAAAGCCGACTTCTGACTTCATCGTTTAACTGAAACTTTTTTCTCTCTAAAATTGTTCAATTTGGTGGTCTTTTGAGTCTTCATCCTTCTTGCTCTCTCTGCTGGATATTAGATACTCTGTGCTCTCTCTGGTTTTGTGACAATATTCTCCTGTTTCATCTCCTCCCTGTCTGAATGTTCTTTCTTACTTTCTTTTCTTGACACATCATCCATATCACACCCCCTAAACCATGGATATAACACAAGGTTCTTTCCTAGATTCTCTTCTCTTTTCTCTCAACAGACTCTCTGGTAACTTCATTAGCTTCCATGGGTTTAACTACCATCTCTATGAAGATGACAATAGATATATACATAGATATAAACATATATGTATACATATATATCCATCAATATATGTATGTGTATATATGTGTATATGTGTGTGTCCATATGCATATTTATGTGTGTGTCTATTTATTTATTTAGACACTCACACATTCATAGTATCTCACCTAAGCTTGAGTACTACAGCACTAACTACCTGCTGGAAATTTCAAACTAGATGTCCCAAGAGGCATCTGAAGTTCAACTGATTATCTTTTCCTTTAAACCTTCACTTCCAAACTTCCCTATCTCTGCTGAAGGTATAACCATCCTTCAAGTTACCTAAGTTTATAAGTTCAGTATCACCTGAGATTATGTCATTATAACCTCCCTTTCTGTCACCCCATATAACCAATCACTTGAAAAATCTTGCAGTTAGAACTGCTACATCTCTCACATCTGACTCTTCTCCACTCAGTTACCACTTTAGTCCAGGCCCTTATAAGTTCTTGCCTAGCTTATTGCAAAAGACTCTTAATTGCCTCAAATTTCTCAGTTACATTCCATCTTTACACTGCTATCAAAATGACTTCTATAAACTCAGATCTGACCATGTGACTCCCCTACTCAGTCAACTACAAGAGCTTCCAAGTGCCACTAAGAAAAAATGGAAATTCCTTTCTTTGTCTTTTAAAGAGCCATTTTGTACCAACCTATCTTTCCAGCCACATCGGAAACCTGGTCACTTACCCCATTCCACGATCCAACCAAACTGGCTTTCTTTCTGTACCTCATACAAAATACTCCATCTCCTAACTCTCTTCTTTTCTATATACCTATGATATACTCCCCCTTCACCTCTATCCTTTGTAAAGTCTTTGTCTTTTAATATGCAGCTCAAGCACCATTTTCTGCATGAATATGTACTCCTCCGAATGCTAGCACCTTCTGATCCCTTCAAATGCTAGTGTCTTCTCTCCCAAGCTACCTATTTTTTCTCTAACTACTTTGTATATAGAACATGGGCCTAGAATCAGAAAGATCTAAGATGAAATCCAGCCTCATACAATTGCTAGCTTTGTGATCCTGGGTATGCCATTTAATCTCTGTCTGCTTTAATTTTCTCATCTGTAAAATGGGGAAAATAGCACCTACATCCTAGGATTATTGTAGGGAGGTTGCTTCATCTCTCGAATTCCTATTTTGTAGTCCTACTATCCTGATTATAAGTGCTCTCAATTCTACACTACATCAAGAACTGGCTCCTAGTAAGTATGTCAATCCACTCTCCTTTGACTTTATTCATTATCCTTGTAAGTTTCCAAAACAAAATAGCCCTCCTTGGGCACCAGTTCCCTATGCATAATTGTTCTCTGTTAGGATGTAAACTCTTTGAGAAGCAGGACAGTCCTTGAGGACAACAAGGACTGTCTTCTCTTGTTTCTGTCTTTACACATTTGTCCTGCAACTGGACTTTGATGACTCAAGAAGAGAGAGTGAGGCTGAGGACTTTGTGCAATTCTCCCTGACTTAAACCCAATTTACATGCAGGTCAAGATATCACTCATGATGTCATTGGTTCTCTTCAAAAACAAAGGACAGAAAAACAACATATCCCTAGACTTTGGTGTGGTGCTTGACACATGATCAGTGCTTAGTAAGTGCTTTTTCATTCATTCATTCATTCATTCATTCATTCATTGTGGGTGTTGGGTCCAAATGTCTAAATGGACAAACATATGACATAACGCCCACTCTGCTAAAAGGGAAAAATAAAATCCAACATACAACTCATATCAAACAATCAGTAAATATTTAAGTGCTAATCATGTGCCAGGCACTGTGCTAAGTGGTGAGGATCAAAGAAGGGCAAACAACTGTTCTTGTCCTTGAGGAGCTCACAATCTAATGGGGGAGACAACATGAAAACAAATCTATACAAACAAGCTATATGCAGGATAAATAGGTGTAGTAGCATTTAGATTTGAAGATCTTTCCCACCCATTAATAGGCTACATGACCTGCTTATGTCACAGGAAGCCTAAGATACATGTGGTGGGAGGAGCTTCCTGACAGGAAAAAGAAGTTATGACACAGACAATGCTGAGAGAGAGAAAGATGTTATGGCAACTAATGGCTGCTTAATCGCTGCTCTCATGATTGTTAGAACTAAACAGGCTGACTTAGTTGTGCTGTGAGTTTGTTTTGGGGAAGATCCCAGCAGGGGGTCAAAGAGGTTTTGGAATGGTGAGGCTCCATGTTGTAATATTCTGTATTGAATGTTTTGGGTTCCTTGCTGTTATGATGAAGTGGACTGACTGGCTGTCGGAGCTGAGCATTTGGTTATGGGATCTGGTTCTCTGGTGTCTGAATAAATGGTTTACTTCTTCTACCTTCTATGTGGGGAGTCTTATATACTTTGTGATACAGAGCTACATAGACATTTTGACAATTATCATCTACATTGTTATTATTGCCTTACTGTTTCAATAGGAAATAACCAATATGTATATCCCAGGGTAAATTTTTGGAGAATATAATATAGCAGGCTACATCCCAAATGAATAGCAAGTCTAGAGAATAAAAACGTCCCAAGTATACATCAGGTGCTTCCAGATGAGAAAATGCTCCTCCAGGTCTAAAGAGTCTCTGGTTTCTCTGACAGCTATTGATATACTAATTCAAAAGGATTTTGACAGGCTAGGATGATGAGCCCAAACAAATGAGATAAATGGTAAAAAGAATGAAAGTAAATTCCACAATTTGGTTCGAAAAATCAATAGCATGAATATAGGAAGAAAGGTACCTGGTTACAAAGCATTTTGTACGAACAAGACCTCAAAGTTAGCAATATAAGATAACTACAAAAAAAGGCTAATATAATCTTTGGTAGCCTTAATAGTATTGTGTCCAGATAAAAGGACTTAACAGTTTGCTGTGCTCTATGTTAATCCAACCATATCTACTTGATTATATTTTAATATCAATATGGATAAATTGGAGTACATCTATACTAGAATGGTGAGACATTTGTAATCCATTTATGGATTACATATATAGAATCCATATATGAGTATCAATTGAAGGGCTATGACATCATTAGTTTAGAGAAGAAAATAATTTGAGGAAGGGAATTTGACCTCTGTCTTCAAATATTTAAAGGATTTCAATATACGTATAATACCAGAGGGGCAGCTTGGTGGCACAGTGGACAGAGTGCCAGACCTAGTGTTGGGAAAACTCATTTTCCTGACCTCAGACAATTACAATCTGTATGACCCTGGGCAAATCATCTATAAAGTGAGATGGAGAAGGAAACTGCAAACTACTCCAGTATCTTTGCCAAGAAACCCCCAAATGGAGTCACAAAGAATCAGCATGACTGAAAAACAACTGAACAATGGCAACAGTACCAAGGGCAAAATTAGAACCAGAGGGTAGATAGTATAGAGAGATAGATTTGAACTATCATGAACATTCTAACAGAACTATTTTTTAAAAAATGGAATGAGCTATTTTACAAAGTAGTGATTTCCCCACTACTAAAGAAGTAGTATTATTTAGTGAAAACATCACTGGTCTTGGGATTAAAAGTCAATAGCTTGAATTCCAGCTCTGAGATTTACTATTCCTGTGAACATGAAGAACTTATTCAATCTCTCTGAGCCACAGTTCTTTCACCTATGGAATTGGGGTAATTATCCCTGTTCTACTTACTTCATGAGTGTCTTAGGTGGTGCAGTGGGTAGAGTTCCAGGCCTGAGGTCAGGAAGACTCCTTTTTGTAAGTTCAAATCCAGGCTCAGACGCTTACTAGCTGTGTGACCCTGGGAAAGTCACTTAACCCTGTTTGCCTCACTTTCCAAGTTTGTGAAATGATCTGGAGTATCTTTGCCAAGAAAATCCCAAAGGGGGCTCATGAAGAGTCAGACATGACTGACAAACAACTCAACAACTTACCTCACCATTCTGATGCAGGGAAAATGCTTCCCAAGTCTCAAAGTACTAAAGAAATGATCATTATTGTTATTTGATTTACTTTAACAAGGACCCAATATGCATCAGTCACTGTTCTGGATACTAGTGACACAAAGATGAAGTTGTTCCCGCCCTCCAGGTGTTTACAGTGTACTGAGGGAAAACCTCATTTATAGAGCTAAGTCATAGGTGTTTGCCTAGTAAACACAAAATAGTTTCAGGAGAGTGGGAGGGTGTATTATCATTTGGATGATCAGGAAAGGCCTCATGTAGGACTTGATACTTAAATTAAATATTGAAGAAAACTAGAAATTTTAAGAAGCAGAGGTATAGAAGGGGATTTTCCTGGGAATGATTAAGGGAACAGCATAAACATTACTGTGAGGAGTTTTAAAGAGGGCATTCTAAAATGGTGTCTACTTCCATTCTCACTCTACAAGCCCCCCCCTCCAATTAGTCACCTTTTATGCTTTATATATTTAAACAAATCCCTTATATTAACTTGAAAACTCGGAAATTGAGTCCTTCTTTTTGACTCCAGAGCTATCACGGGATTGAGTCATACACCATTTGATTCAATTGTACAATACTGGTGCACACCTATTTTAATCCATCAGCCCACAAAGCTTCCATGAACTTACTGTACAAATGACCTCACTTATTGTCATATCCTCTGATACAGACCATCAGAAGCCTGAAGAAATGTTGTTTTAGAACTGTGGGCTACTCGTAGAGTTTCTTTTTTTTTCTTTTTTTTCTTTTCTTTTTATTACTATTTTTTTTCATTTTTAGTTCACAACACATGGTTCTACATAATTTTGAGTTCCAGATTTTCTTCCCTCCCTCCCCCACCCCTCCCCAAGATGGCATGGAATCCCATATAACTTCCACATATAACTTCACATTGAATTAATTTACACACTAGTCAAGTTGTGGAGAAGAATTATGACCAATGGAATGAATCATGAGAAAGAAGAAACAGAACAACAAAAAAAAAAAAACAGCCCAAAAACAAATACAAAAGAGAGAAAAAAAAAGAGGGGGGAGAAAAAGGTGACCATGAAGTATGCCTCCATCTGCATTCATACTTCATAGTTCTTTCTCTGGACGTAGATAGAATACTCCATTGTGAGTCCTTTGGAGTTGTCTTTAAACATTGTGTTGCTGAGAAGACCATAGTCTGTCAGAGTTAGTCCTCACAGAATCCATATATCTGTGGTTGTGTATAACATTCTCCTGGGTCTGCTCCTCTCACTCAGCATTATGTTGTGTAGGTTTTTCCAGGTTGTTATGAAGTCCATATCATCCCCATTTCTTATAGCACAACAGTATTCCATTACCTTCATATACCACAGCCTGTTCAGCCATTCCCCAATTGATGGGCATCCCTTTGCTTTCCAATTCTTAGCTACCACAAAAAGAGCCACTATAAATATTTTTGTACATATGGGTCCTTTTCCTACTTGTGTGATCTCTTTGGGATATAACCCTAGAAGTGGCATTGCTGGGTCAAAGGGTATGAACATTTTTATAGCCCTTTGGGCATAGTTCCAAATTGCTCTCCAAAATGGTTGGATCAGTTCACAACTCCACCAGCAATGTAACAATGTTCCAATTTTCCCACATCCTCTCCAGCATTTATCATTTTCCTGTTTTGTTATTTTAGCCAATCTGACAGGAGAGATATAGTATCTAAGAGTTGTTTTTGATTTGCATTTCTCTAATCCGTAGTGATTTTGAGCATTTTTTCATATGCCTATAGATATCTTTAATTTCTTCCTCTGAAAACTGTCTGTTCATATCCTTTGACCATTTCTCAATTGGAGAATACTCGTAGAATTTCTAACCTATTACTTGTCTTCTTTCAAGTTTCACTTATCTTCTCCCCCATAGATCCACAATCATAAAATCCATCTGAATTTTCATGGTTGCTGTATTCCCCTTTCTATGAGGCATTGATTTGGAGTATTTTTCTTCATAAATCAATTATTTATTTTTAAAATTGCAATATAAACAACACATTTATGCAGTTTCAAGTGTACTAAAAATGCTGAAATCAAATTTCTAATGGGATTTCTTGAAGTTAAAATGTGTTGTGCTCTGATTGATTTTTTTCTTACTAGACCTCTGATCATACTGGTGTAGGACACTCCCAAGGAAAGAATCTTCTCCACTAATAAAGATGAATAATATATCCCTTATACTCTTAGATAGTAGCCTTATGGATTGATATTTATCCAGCAGCAAAACTGGGACTTAGACCCTGGTTTCTTTCCCCCAAGTCAGCTCTCTATCCACTATGCTACATTGCACCTTTCATTTCCTCTAATAATTCATTTAATTTATTTCATTTTCATTTAATTCATTTAATCCCACCTGTTTGGAGGCTACGAGAATTCATGTTGACTGTGATATGGAGAAAAGAACACTTGGTTTATAAATGAAAAGCTTGAGTTAGAATCCTAACTCTCTTGCTTACCGTACATTCGACCTCTGGCAAATCACTTACTCTTTTAAGGACTGAGCTTGCTTTCAAAAAAAAAAATGGAGGGCTTGGTTTAGATGACCTCTGAAGTCCTTTCCATATCTAAATCCTAAGAGATGTAGCCATAAAACCCGTGTTTCAATGGATGTAGACCAATCAAGTAGGGAAAACATGTTTTAGGAAGCTAATTCATATCTGGAAATCTGTCCAAAGTGAAAAGAGAGAATTAAAATCAGGTTCAGAAATTCAGAGAGTATGACCAGAATTCAAACAGGGAGGAAACAATGACTAACAAAATTGGAGTCCCAAATCTTTATTTCTAAAATGGAGAATCCAGAGATTGGAGACAAGAAATCTGGCCCAAGGAATTCACTCTCATCAGGATTCCAGGACAGAGACTTTAGTAATACCCATGGCCTTATTTGTATGGCTAGAACGTTAACAATCATAGAAATTATTTTGTTGTTGTTGTCCTAATAATTAGAGATATACAAATGAAATAGATTTCCTCCAGAGATTGTAGGTTCCCCTCACTAAAGATCTGCAAGTACAGCCTAGATTTATCAAATACGTCGCGACAAGGATTTTTGTTTGAGTATGGGTTAAAATAAATAGCCTGTGAGCTCCCTTACAACTGTGAGATTTTGTGACTATATTATTCTTTATACTAGATTTGGAATCAGGAGAACTAGGGTCAAATCACATCTTTGACACTCACTACCTGTATGACTCTGGGCATTCAAAGTCTCTGAGCTACTCTGCTTTGACATCTGCAAAATGAAAAGGTTCAGACTCTGAAATATTTTGATCTCTGACAGTGCTACTGGTGGAATTCTGGCCAAAAGAGGCTAAAAAGAAGAGGAAGAACAAAAGTAGATGTCAAGTTATTAGGAGAGGCAGGGTGATATGTGGGAAAGAATATTGGAACAAGAAGAATATTGGGGCAAGAAGAGGCTAGAAACAGGAGGAAGAGCAAAAGTAGATGTCAAGTTATTAGGAGAGGCAAGGTGATAGATGGTAGAGAGCATTGGAGCCACAGTGAGAGGAATTAAATTAGCATCCTACTCTGCCACACTGATGTGACCTTGGGTAAATCCCCTACACATGTTTGGGTTCAATTTCTTTATCAACTCATAGAATCATAGGTTTTGAGATGTAAGGAAATTTAGAGGTCATCTACTCAGCTCCCTCATTCAACAGATAAGAAAACAGACTAAGAGGAGATAAGTGACTTATCCCAGACCACACAGATATTACAGGGCAGAGCTTTCAGTCAAACCCCGAATCCACCAACTCCAAATGCAGCGATGTTTCAGTTGAACCACACTGCCTCTCTGTTATGTGGAGTAGATGATCTCAAGGATCTCTTCTAACATTAAGCCCAATGTGAATTGTTCTTGGGGGGGGGGGGGGGTTGGAATATAAGGAGCAAATATTAGAATTCTCCATGAATCAACTTCTCCTGATTGTCTCAAACTGGCCTCTTAGGAAGAAAATAACTGTACAAGCACATTCTATGAGGAAAAGAAAAGTCCTAGAAAACCCCATCACTGATTATATTTGGTAATCTTAAGAGCCCTGGGCTTTATCTTCAGAGAAAATCTCCAGAGAGTTCATGTAGTCATAAGAGCATATTTGAGACCCATTGAAAACAATAACCAGACCCAAGAGTACCTTAAGGTATCTGCTTAGCATAATGATCACAGAGAACTCAGAGTGTTTCTATGACAATATACTGTGATTGGTAGCAATCAGGGAGCATAGCACTGCCTTGGGGGAAAAAAGACAATCTTCTTAGGAATCAAACACCAAAGTGAAAGCTGGAACCTTCAAGTCCCTTTTGCATTTTCTCACTGACTCATAACTGCTCAGGAAAAGTATTTATGTTTAACCACAATTATAAAAAAAGTGAAGATTTTTGTTGTTGTTAATTCTTCAACCTGAGATGTTTTATTTTATTAGGATAAAAAACGTTTGGGGGGTTCACAGGATCTTAATTTTACATCTGGATTTAGATGATTTAGATAATATATAAATCTAATCCTCTAATTTCTAAGCCCACAACAACAGAGCCTAGATTCAAACCCAGGTCCTCTGACTTCTAACCACATACTATTCTCATTGACACATCTAAAGAAAAGAGAAACTGAAGGCCAATAAAAGAACAAATTACTGTCTGCTTAAATAATTTATGTAGTGAATTCACAGAATTATGCAGATAGTGTATAAATGACAGCATAGCTCAGCAAATAGATGGTAAATTTTGTAGTTGGGAATACCTGTATTCCTGCTCATATCCTCTCTCAGACTCATGCTGGCTGGGTGACTGTGAGCAAGTCATTTAGCCTTCCAATGTCCCAGGTAACTTTCTAAGAGATAAGTTTTAGTTAAATTATTGATATCTGCATTAATTATAAGGACTTTTCTGCCAGAAATATCCTACACTCATAAAATCATTCATCCTAATCCCTCATCTCCTCCTCTCCCCCCAAAAAACAATCTGAAATGGAAAAAAAATTAGATTTCAAAATATCAGAAAAAGATGAAGGTTCTTAAAATAAGCAATTATTTGGAATAATTCATTCATCCGGTAATTATGCATCTCTCTGATTTACCTATGTAGACTCTACATCACTATGGAAAAAAACTGTGTTATGGTAGTAAAAGTAGGTAAAAGATGTTTAGCACCAAGAATGTAGATTGAATCAATTACAGGTGAGGGTGGTATATTTTCAAAAGTTTGATAAGTGTTCTTTGTATTCTCTGTTTCATGCTGGATGTCTAAACATTCTATGTCTCTCACTTTTCATCTCTCTGTCTCTGTCTCTGTGTGTATGTGTGTGTGTATGTGTGTGGGTGGTTGTGTGTGTGTGTCTCCGCCTCTGTCTCTCTGCATCTTTATCTCTGTCTATCTCTTTGTTTCTCTTTCTGTCTTTCTGTCTCTTTCTCTCTCCATCTTAAACTAGAAATGTGAATAAAGTTATCATAAATGAAAAGAAAAAACCCATTATGCAAACACAAAGCATTTTCATTCAGTCTAACTCTTCTGCCCCAGGGTTTCTTTGGCTTTATATATCCTGTTGTTGGCAACCTTTGATTACATTACTCACACTACCAATAATCATTATAACTTTAGTTTCCTCAGTCTTTCAGAACATTAACAACTAATAGATTCTTGCTGGGCCATTAGACAACTAACTGGTTGTTTGCTGCTGGTACTAATAAATTTTGTATGACTTTTAATTTATTGAAGATCACTAGTATAGACCTCAGATATGTGATTTGTTTGATTCTTCATTAGCCTTTAGAAGTTAAATTCAGAGTTCAATAAAAATGGCTAAATCTAATTGTAAACATAGTTTCTGTGGTCACTTTTCTAACTCAGATGCTTTATTCTCACAGAATTATAGGATTTCAGAGTTAGCTGGGATTTTCGTAGCCTCTAGTCAAACCCATATCTGCAAAAGAATAACTTCTACAATATTCCTGGCAAATGATCATCTAGTTCCCACTGGAAGAACTTCAGGGAAGGGGAACTCACTACCTGCCAGAAAAGCCCATTCCAACTTAAGCATAGCTGTAATTAAGAGAAACATAAATTTGCATTTTTTTTTTGCAATTTCTACTCATTGTTACTGGTTCTACTCTCTGTGACCAAATGGAACAAATCTAAACCTCCTTTCAAATGTTGTTGTTGTTTAGTCATTTCCAGTTGTGTCCAACTCTTCATGACCCCATTTGGGGTTTTCTTAGTAAAGATATTGGAGTGGTTTGTCATTTCCTTCTCCAGCTCATTTTACAGATGAGGAAACTGAGGCAAACAAGGTTAAGTGTCTTACTCAGTGTCACATAATTAAGTCCCTAAGGCAAGATCTGAAATCACAAAGAGGAGCCTTCCTGACTCCAGACCTGGCATCCTATCCACTGCCCCATCTAGCTATCCCTTCCTTTCAAATGACAATCTTTCAAATATTTGAGGAAAGCATGCCCTCCACTCTCTCTCTACAAGTCTTCTCTATTCAAGTCTTCTCAAGTCTTATCTGTTCAAAGCTACAAAGCTAAAAATCCTTATTTCCTTCAACAAATCTTCATATAGGATGAATTCAAAGTCCTTCTGTGCCCTTCTCTCACACTCTCCAATGTATCTGTCCTTACAGAAAGGTAATCCTCAGAACTGAGCTCCATAATCCAGTTGTGGTCTGAATGGCACAAGTGTGTAGGCCTATCATGCCACCTACTTGTGGGGAGTATGGTTTTTGTAATGCCCCATGCCCCCTCCCCCGTCAAGGTCCTACACATAAGCATTCTTAGCTGCTATATCATATTTGTGGCTAATATTAACATTACCTGAACTAAAACCCCACTATCCTTTTTTTGGACAAATTGCTATCTAGCAATCTACAGCTCTGACCTTATACTTTAAAGGTGCTTTCTTTAACCCCATGCATAAAAGTTTACATATATCTGTATTAGATTTCACCTTACTCAATACCTTTACCACATTCAGCTCATCACAAAATTCTAGGCTTGCTGCTTATCCTTTGTATCATGATTTAGTTTCAGACTGTGGAGCATGGGGTTGAAAATGAACTCTGGCTGCCTCCCAATATTCCCTGACAGGAGGCAAAACAAGGTTTGCCTAGAAAATCTTTTTTTTTTTTCCCTGCTCTGGCAAAATCCACAAAAGTAGCATGGACAGCACACATACTCCACGGAGGTCAAAGACATAAACAAAGACCGGACACATAACAAAAATATTCATAACAGCATTTTTATAGAAGACAAGAATTGGAAACAAAATAGACTGCCATTATTTGCAAGAACGGAAGTAAGGTAATGGGATGTTACTGTGCAGTGAGAAATAACAAATATGAGGAATTCAGAGAAACATGGAAAGACTTGCATGAACTGATACAGAGTAGAATAAATATAACCATAAGAACAAAACATAGGACTACAATCATGTAAATAAAAAGAACACTGAAAGAGTGACTGAAAACCTGATTTCAGTCAGGAGAACAGATAATGAAACACATCTCTCTCCTTTTGTGAGTGAGGCAAGAGATTGCTGAGACAGAGTGTTAAATACATTGTCACATGAGGTCACTGTAGCAAAGTTGTTTTTTCTTAGCTACTTTTCTTTGCTAAAAGGATCAAAGATTTAGTGTCCAAAAAGGCCATTAAAAACCATGCAGTCAATCTTTTCATTTTGAAGAGGAGGAAACTGAAGCTCAGAGAAAATAGGTCATTTGTCCAAGGCCATGGAACTAGTAAGAATCTGAGACAAGATTTGAACCCAAATCTTTCTGGTAGTCTAGCACTCTGTCCACTACTCCACTCTGGAGGGGTGTATTTTATTTGAGGCATAAACTGTTTTCTTTTAAGTTCTGTATGAGAAGGAGATAGTTTCTATCTTTGGCAAAATCAGGGACAGAAACATAGCAAAGTACTTTTAAGAGACATTTAGCAAATATATCACATTTATTATGAGGACCAAACGAGAGCTGTCCTTGCCCTGGCTTAGAATGTCTTTCTTTATCACCTCTGCTTTTTCTTCTTTTTTACTTCTTGTTTCCATGGGACAAGGTGATGGGGAAGGAGTAGAAGACAAGCCAAAGAACTGTGACAAATAAAGAGAAGGAAATAATTTAGGTGACTTGGGGTGGGGGGGTGGACTTATTAAGCAAGTCAGAGCATGAATTTGAAGAGGAATGTTTTGGCAAAATTTGGGAGCAATTGAAGAATATTTGAAGAATAATGGCCAGGTCCAAATACTGTTTCCCATTCTATTTCTGGTTTGTTGGAGAAGGAAGCTTAAGGACAATTAGGAGAACATAAAAGGATTATGAAGGATTTTGGAGGGTGTTGGAATATAACCTGAAAAAAGCAGACTCAAGAAGAAAAACAGAGACAGGACAAAACAAAGTAAATTAGAAAAATCAAGTGGAACATGTAGAAGTGTAAGCAAATTGATAAAGTGGACTAGAGATAAGGAAATTTGGTTTTTAAATGTTTCAACTTTTAAACCAAGAAACAAGGTTGAAAATTGTAGCCATTATAGATAATAGAAGAAATTGGGTAGTGACTTGCTTTAAGTGTGTAGTCTTTGTATTTCTTTCACAGTCTAGTGACTCTTAGCTGTGTTCCAAGTATAAGCTGATTTTCTTTTGGGAATGAAAGGAAAGGAATTAGAACAGGGGTGGGGAACCTGTGTCCTTCTAGGTCCTCAAGTGCCTCCCTTTGACTGAATACAAACTCAGTTGTGGGTTCTCCACCCCTACTAGAAGAATGCCTCTCCACATTACAGATTGTGAGGGAGGATAGAATGTTCTTTAAGAAAACAGAAGCAAGGGTGTTGGTGGGAGGAATGGTTCTGAAGTGGAGGAGGCAAGTTATGCCCTTTGTCAACATGAAGAATAGGAGAGTTTGACACAGAAGAAAAGGGGAAGGAAGCAGAGGCTTTTACAACTAGGTCTTAAAAACAAATTTGAGCCTCTTCTTAAGGAGGAATAATTGGTTGCTCCAAGGGAGAAGATTCTTGTCCTCTCAAGAATGGTACAGTAGAGTGATAGAAACTTTGAGGTGAGAGGCAGAGGAACAAAGGAAGAGGAGGATAAATTGGTGATTATTTACTCAGGTTTTTGTCAACTTAATAACCACAAGAGAGAGATTTATTGTCTTCTTGGAGCACGTTTCCAATACATAACAAAGAACCTCAAAAGTGGTGATAGCAATTCATTTCTTGCAATTCCTGTGGGCACAGATGACATTTCGACAGGAGCCTAAAATATTGCCAATGATTATGAAGTCTTGGACAAGAAATTCAAGACCATAAAGGCACAGGTTATATTCTCCCCACTTTTTGCCCTTTGAAGGCAAGGGATAGAGAAGAGAAAGATTAATTTGGGAAATGAACAGTTGGCTGTGAAGGTGGCATCTGAAAATGAGATTTGGATTTTTGAATAACAACTTACAATATAGACTTGACAGATTACTGGCAAGAGAAAGAGTATACCTAAAAAAGGCTGGTATGAATGTATTTTCCAGGTGTCTTGCAAATCTAATCAAAAGGGCTTTACACTAAAAACAGATGGAGTAGGGAAGAGACTGCTTATGAACACATCCTTCTATGTAGGTACTGTAGAGAGCAGTCAAAAAAGAAAGAATAGCAGTTGGGACACCCACAAGTTCATCAGAGATAAAATCTTATAAAACAGCCAGTAGTAAACCTGTGGCCTTAAGTGTCTTTACACAAATGCCAAAGTTTAGGCAACAACCAGGAGGACCTTGAGGGACTAAAGCAAAAAGGCAAATTTGAGCTCACTGGTATCACCAAAACGTAGTGGGATGAAACCCATGATCAGACTATGGCTTTGGATGGGTAGATTTTATTAAAAATAAATAGGATAGATAAGAGGAATGGGGTGGGGAGAGGATACTATTATATATTAATAAGGTAAAAACGACGTAAGGAAATCTAGTAACCAGAGAGGGTAAGTATGAAAAAAGAACATTTGGTTAGAGGTCAAAGGAGAAAGAGAAATGATTCAGTAATTAGACTATGAACAAGCTACCTGGTTTCCTGGGCTGATAGATTAATTATCAGGAAGGCCTTAGGGTGAAAACTTAGGATATATGACTAAAGGAGAGGGAAACTCAGGAAGAAGTTTGACCAGGCCTAGCTCTGGTGGAAGGCTTTCATTCAATGACTATTGATAGTCCTGACTTTATTGCCAAAGACTTCCATTACTCAGTTGGTCCTTCAGGGTTACAGGAAGAAGCTCAGAAATAATTGAATAAGTGACAGATGTTGAAATTTAATCTTCAGGGATGAAAGAAAATGTTGTTTCCTTGTTCCTCACTTTCCTAACTAGAGAGAATTTATTCAAATTTGTCTGACAGCTCCATCTGTGGAATCATAGGATTTTCATTAGAAGAAAGTACCTCAGAGGTTATCTGGTCAAATGATAGATAGTATTACTACTTTATATTTATATAATGTTTTACAGTGTTTTAAAACAGTTTTGTATTTACCCAAGCTGTCAATACACAACAGTCAATAAATATTTATTAACCATCTACTACATGCCAAACACTTTGCTAAGTGCTGGGGAAACAAACATGAAAACACAACAAAGCAAAACAGTCTCTGCCTTCAGCTTGCTTACAATCTAATGGGGGAAGACAACACACAAAAGGAAGCTGAAAAGGGGGTGTGTATGGAGTGTACCTGACTTGGGAGCACAGTAGAGAGGTCAGAGAAGATAAAATCCATCGAAAAGGAGGCTATGTCTGTGCTGAGTCCCCTTCTTAAATGGAGATTTGTGTTTGTGGCTCCAAACAAAGTACCAGATGAAATAGGTAGTCTTCAGTATTATGATCTCTTAAATTATATCTTTCTCGTTTTCCTTTGCTGCTGTTGAGTTGTTTCAGTCATGTTCAACTCTCTATGACTCCATTTGTAGCTTTCTTGGCAAAGATATTGGAATAGTTTGCTATTTCCTTCTCCAGCTCATTTTACAGATGATGAACTGAGGCAGAGTTAAGTGACTTGCCCAGGGTCACACAGGTAGTAAGTGTCTGAGGATAGATTTGAACTCAGATTCTCTTGACTCAAAGGCCAACACTCTATCCACTATCTCACTTAGATTCCCTCTAATTTTTTCATCTCTCCTCATTTCCTATTTCTACTTTTTGAAATCTTGTCCTTGAAAACTTAGCTTAAATTCTACCTCCTTCAAAAAGCTTTCCCTGGTCCTCCAGCTACAAGTGGCTGCATCCTTTCATAAAGTCACCTTGTATCTTGACCTAATTTCATTTTTTTACATAATCCTACTTTGTGTTATAGTAGTTCATATATGCATCATCTCCCTTTACTAGACCATAATGGATTTGAAGAGAGAGGACCTGGGTTCAAATGCTGATTCTGAATCTTATTATTTGTGTAACCTTGGAAAAGTCATTTAAATTCCCTGGGCTTCAATTACTTCATCTATCAAATACAGGTGATAAATTAGATGATCTCTCCAATCTCATCTACCTCTAAATTCTATGATCTGAGAATAGAGGAACACTATCTTGTTTATCTTTTATCTTATCCAAAACAGTACAGTGCTTTGTATATTGTTTATATTTAAGAAATATTTGTAGATTTTTTTCAATATTTCCAAATGTCATTTAGGTAGTACTGGAGTTTAGACTAGAACCCGGGTTTTCTCACTTCTACTCCAGTGTTCTATACCCATTACCACCCTACAGGGGTGGGCTAGAGTCAGATTATACTGGTCCTACAGGAGATATTAAATATTCAGTGTGACCATTTACACCTCCCAACTTGGCAAAAGTTACAAATTGGGACTTAATTTATTGTTTCATTGATTGCCTAGACTTAGGAAAGTGTTGGAGAAAGTAGTAATGTTGATTAAACTTAAGAGCTGGTTGTTAAATATTTACTGAACACTCCTGATGCTATGTAATACTAATAATAATAAATAACTAGCATTTATATAATGCTTTAAGGTTTGAAAATTGCTTTAAAGTATTATCTCATTTGGTCTTCACTACAATCTTAGGAGTTAGGTGCTATTCTTGTCCCCACTTTATTGATGAGTAAAGTTAAGTAGGTTAAGTGACTTGCCTAGGGTCACATGGCTAGTAAGTGTCTGAGGATTTGGCCCAACACTTTATCCACTGAGCCACCTAGCTGTCCCCTCCAATAATCACCTTTACAAAAGGCTAGTCTTTTAGTCTGTATTTGAACTCCTATACTGAGGAGTCCTCATTACCTGCAGCCCATTCCATTATAGGCAGAAGTAATTGATAGAAATATGTTCCTTTAACTGAATCAATATCTTGTAACTTTCCCCCACTGGTCTTGGTTCTCACCTCTGCAATTCCATCTGTCTAACCTCTTTTCCACAGGATGGCCCTTCAAATAATTTAAAGACAATTATCTTGACCCATGTGATCTTTCAATGCTAAACATAACCACTCCACATTCAGAACTGACATTTCCAAATTTATCTACATGTGGTCCATATTTGACTCAATTCTGCATTGAGTTAAATGTATAGGTACCTTTGAAGATAAGCTCAATTAACTACTGGGAATTTCTAAAATCATCTGAGCTCACTTTGTGCCTTCACTAGCTAACTAATCAAAGAAGATATGTTTTAAAACTTCAACACTTAATTAGGATTAATACCATTAGCAAAGGAATAGAGAAATAATTTCAGACACATTCCTGAGGAATTACAATCTAATCTCCCCCAGAATCTTCCTTAATCCCCAGAGCCTTAGAAGTGGGGCAGAGAGGAATAACTTCCAGAGATTCACAACTTCAGGCGCAGGATAACATGACAAAATCTCTGAGATTGCTTGACTAAGATAGGCTAGTTCCATCTATGCTCTGACTATATCTCTCCTTATAAAAACTTCTCCTTTTTCCCAGCTCAGTCATGAAAGAAGGTCCTATTTCTTCTAAATCCCCTCAGTTTTTCAGCAGCCAACAGACAGGCTAAGCTGCTTCTGCCACAGCTCTTTCTAGTTTAGGTGCTACCATAACTATCTATTCCTCTTGACTACTCTTCTCCTTTGTCTTTAGCTCAAAAGTGATCTTGTATCAATTAGAATCTAGTCCTCCTCACACAGTCACCCTGGGTCACAAATACTGTCTCATGGGAAATGGAGTCTGAAAAATTTCTAATGAGCAACCACTCTCTGGCCTCAGGAATCGTGGAACTCAATCAGATGGTAGATGAAGACCAGTTCTCCATCTCAGTAATGGCTGCCACTTCAATTATTTTATAGTCAAAACCTGTGATTTCATTTGCAAAATGAACTCCTGCTGAAGAAATTCCCTCTGTCAAGGCAGAACAGCAATGCTTCTTCCTTTCAAACTAGCCTCCAGGTATATACAATACTGTATCTCTGGTCTTCCATACTTTCATATGGATTTTCCCCCATGCTGAGAATGCTTTCCATCCTCAGTTCCACCTTTTAGAATCCTTAACTGAGAATTCTTTAGATTCTAACTTTAGAATCCTGAACTCAAGGTTGCGTTCAAGCTGCCTCCTACAACAGGTCTTTCTCAAGTCCCCTAGTTATTAGCACACACACACCCCTCCACATCACCATGGGCTTATTTTGTGTGAACATTTACTTATTTCTGCCTGTCTCCTCTTGGTTGAATGGAAGCTCCTTACTTTTGTATCATTATCCCCAGCACCTTCGTACAGTATTTGGCACATACTAGACATTAATAAATGCTCAATTCATTTCTAGACATATTTTAATCAATGATCCAGGAATCTATATGTTTTTTTTTCCTCAGAAACCATCTTATTAATCTGTTTCTCAATTCCCAAATCTGCTTTTCTCTTCTAAATCCCCTACTTTCAATTAGGAGCTGTGATGAAAATGCCATATGTATTCCTAAGTTGTTCGGTCTTCATCACTATTTCTGCATTCCTTCTAGTATTTGCTCCACATAAATTAGAAGTAGTAAGTAGTTGTGAAGTAGTTGTAAGGAGTAAGTTGTTGTTAGGTTTTACATATCTTGGGAATGTCTTTATCATGTCCCCTATACGTACCCTGGAAGGATAGCAGAAAAATTGTTAATGTCAGGTTGATGTATAGATGCTACAGTATCCCAGAAGCAGCAGAGTGTAGTAGACAGAATGCTGGACCTAAAATCAGAATGAACTAGGCTCAAATATTTATTAGCTATATGACCCTGGCCAAGGTACTTAACCACTTTGAGCCTTTATTTCCTCATTTGTAGAATGGTGATAATATCTGCAGCACTTTAACAGACAGAGCTGTCGTGAGAATCAAGTGAAATAATGTAATAGAGTATTTTGTAAACCTTAAAACACTGTATGTCAGTTATTATCATTAGCCCTCAGCAGGAAATCACCTACTAATTCTATTGTTTTCTTTGGGGAAGCAAGGTGGCACAATGGATAGAGTGCTGGATCTAGAATCAGAAGATTTATCTTTCTGAATGCAAATCTGGCCTTAGACACTTAGTAGCTGTGTGACCCTGGGCAAGTCACTTAACCCTGTTTCTTCATCTGTAAAAGGAACAGGAAAAGCAAGTAGCAAACCATTTGCCAAGGAACCCCAAATGGGGTCAAGAAGTGTCAGACATGACTGAACAACAAAGTGCTACATGGGACAAGTAGAACCACAAATTAAGATCCTCAGCACACTGTAGTGTTTGTTGGAAGCTCTCTTTACCAACAACTGTGGAAAACTGATATAATTAATAAACTGCTTGTTTGCTATGTTTTGTCATTTCACTAAGGACTCCATCACTAGTGGCTCCTAAACAAGCCTCAATGTATTTATTGAAGACTTACTACTTTTTCTCATGATATGATGGTAGTTCTTTTAGCCTTTGATGGGCAATTAACAGATTGCTGGCAATCCACAATGCCAACATAAGCTTCTCACAGCTTTCCTCTGTGTTGAGTGTCTCAGAGCAATAATTCAATTACCAACTGGGTTTTATTTATTTAAATAGAATCAACTTCTTTGGTCCTCAATAGATCTTACTTGCAGTTTCCTGGCTATCACCACAGCTTTCAAATGTTAAAATGCATGTGAAAGCATGTAAAAAAGCATTTTGGCATCTATGATGTATCATACAAATGTAATCTATTGTAATATTTAAAAACTGATTCCAGTTTCATTCATATAGTATAGCCCTCTATTGGAAGTAAGCTTATAGGAAGCATAGTTTTTTCTAGCTAGATAGAAGGACTGAAGGATCTTGGAAAACTGGGATCTAAGAACTTCTGATCTTCTCAGGGAGGAGAAATATTCAGGGTTCACAATTAATTGCAAGTGAATAGTGTTGCTACCTTGGGCTGAATGTAATAATGAGAATTTGGGGCTTCCCTTACAAAGTGATATGCTTGATAGAGCTTGACAGTCTATGAAGAGGGACCTGGTAAATTCATCAACACTCCACTTCCTTCCCTTTCCTCTTCCTCAGTGCTAGCAAATGGGAATGATTTACCACCAGAAGTTTCCTGATCTTTTTAAATCTTTTTATTTAACGTCTGCACTTTCATAGAGTATTTTAGCTCCAGATAAAGGTAAACTGGTTTTTATTGTGTTTTGAGTGAGGGTTTTACGTAAAGGAATGGATACACAGGCTGGCAAGAGTAACTGCAGGACAGGAAGGGAACCCATGAAGAAAATGGCCCTCGATTTTAAAAAGGAAAAAAAAGAACCTATATTAAGGTCTCCCTGGACACACAAAAGAGCAGGTGATTCACTAGTGTGGTTCAATTCAATTCAACAAACATTTCCTATATACCTACTATGTGCAAAGCTCTGTGTTAGACTAGAGATATTCAAATGCACGTGTGATCTCTATCAATTTGGACATTTCTACCAAGAACAGAGATCTTAACCCATCCATGCCCACCTATTCCAATGCAGTTCATTTCCATAATTTCCTAGAAATCCACCCACCAGGGGTCCACCTAACATGCTGGATATATTCATTAATTTTTTCTAACATCACGTTTACCAGTAAATCACTTGGTATCCCCTAATGATGGCACAAGACTATCCCATCCTCTTTTTGAGCATTTATATCCCTGATGATACCCTTTACTGCTGTTCTCCAAAGTCCTTATTTGTTAAAAACTATATCCTGCTCATGCCCACTATGTGCCCTCTGTATGAAACACATTTTCAGTATTTTGGAGGATTGCTACATTCTGTGTCTTGCAGCCATATAATTGTTTGGAGTTTAAGGGGGACTTTTGTGATTTCCTAAAGGGAATCCAGGCCATTCTTTTCTTCCTGTATAATTATAGAACCAACCTATTGCCCATTTATGCTGCCTGTCCAAGTTACAGAGATACAAATTGATAGATACAGAGATGGCTATGTGCATATGCACAACATATATATGTAAACATGTAATTATAAATGTGTACATATATGTGTGTATAAGTGTATATTTATACACATATTTGATCTAAAGGCTGTCTATCCAACTGTGTCTCATACTCTGGGCAATAGATTCATGCATATGCTTTTGCCTGTGATGGCAGTCAGGTGCTGGGGATAAAAATACAAAAACAAAATAATTCCTCCCCCCAAGGAGGTTACGTGCAACTTCCACTTTAACATATTCCTTCCTAGACACAGAATAAATGTAGAATAGAAACTTCTAATGGTTCTAATCATCCAAAAGAGTTCATTTTGTTGTTGTTATTGTTTTGGCACAGATCTGTGATTTTGTATGTGTAGAAAATTCCTAGAATGAGAATATCTTTCATTAATATGGATTGGCAGCTGTTCTGTAATTTTTAGTTTTAATAAGGTAGCTAGGGCCTTGTGAGGTTAAGTGACTTGCCCAGAGTCTCACCATTAGTATGTATCAAAGTCAGGATTTGAACCTGGGTCTTCCTGAATCCACGACCAGCCTTCTTTTCACCACACCTTGATGCTTCCTTAAAAAGCTAATTTAGCCTGTCAAAATGCTTCAAATACTTGGAATTATTTGCTAAGTGACAAACACTCTTTCCCTAAAGTTTTGGAAGCAGTTTTTAAAAAGAGTCAGAAAAACACATAATTGAGAAATACTAGCCCAAAATAGAGAAATGTACATTCAATTTCAAATTCAAGTAACTCAAATCTAGTGAGTATTTATCATGAAATTACATATAGGTTTTGTGGAGGACATAGAAAGGCATATGACACAATATCTACCATCGAAGCACCAAGGTTACCATTATCACTCAATTTCAAGAAACAAGGATAAAACATAACCTGGCTAAATTTTATAATTTAACTTTCTGCAAAAATTACACTGTCTTCAAAGGAAGATCTGGGTGGTCTTAATTTGAATTATTTGGCCAAATCCTTTCCCTTTATCAGATTTGGGGATTAATTTCCTGGACAAGTAGGCACTTTTCTAAAACATTCATTCATAGCACAATAGCAAAACCACAAATCCCTTAAACTCTTCTTTTAAAAAAATCCTCATTATTCTTGACAAGATTATGAAGGCCTGTGGGCTGCAACACCTCTGTCTTTAAAGAGTACCTATCATTTCTAATCCAATTACAATACTACCAAAATGAACTGTGGCTCAGTGGTTCTTTGGGAACATTTGCCTCAATACTACTATGGAGATCTTCAAACAGAACAGGAAACAGACTACAGGTACCATGAAGCCCACAGTGTTGTACTGGGGAAGGAGAAGTCTCATTACATTTGGAAAGAGAGAATTGACATAACAGGTGCTGAACAAAGGGTTTAAAAATGTTCAAAACAGGGAGAAGTAGCTGCCAGAATGAGAAAGGAGAAAGGAAAAAAAATTGACATATTTCTGATGAATGGAAAGACAGAACTAAAGATCTTGATTAATAACAAGAAAATTGGTATTTGGAAAAATCTATAGTGACTACAGATAGGTTCAGTATGTGTAACACATGAACCAAACTGAAGGGAAAACTTGCAATTTGCCTAACTTGGATCCATGTTATCCTTCAATTAATTGGGTGCACAGCTTTGTGACACATACATGTAAATGATGAAAGAATGATCTCAAAATCCCTAAGTAATTATGTGCTGTGAGAGGATAGGACTATATAAAAACTGCATTCTTTGGTCTTTTACCCTCTTCTGAAATAGGTCTAATGCCTGTAAAAGATGCTCACTTGACAGTTCTAAATAAGTAAGCCCTCTATTAACCCAGAAGGCAGGTACAGAATAGCAAAGAATGTGTCTACTGCCTCACACTAGTTGCATGCGTATATACACATATTCCAATGCTGCTTCATTCCACAGGACCACTTATACAGTGGGAGAACATTGAAGCTTCCCCTCATTCCAGTCCTTGCTTCTTTGTTGACAGGTTTAAGGATGATGCTAACTAAACACAGATCTACATAATCTTTCCAGTTCAAAGCAAATAGGAAAGGATTCTTTTTGTATAGTGGAAAAGGGGCAACAATTATGATGATGGCTTAGAAAGGTAACTCACATCTTACGAATCAATTAATAATAATAATATTATTAACAATAACAACATTATATAACACTTATTGTGTCAGGCACTGTGCTAAGCATGTTATAATTACTATCTTATTTGATTCTTACAACTTTGGGAAGTAGGTGTTATTATTATTCTGATTTTATAGATGAGGGAACTGAGGCAAACAGAAGTTAAGTGACTTGCCCAAGGTCATATAGCTAATATATATCTGAGGTCAGATGTGAACTCAAGTATTCTTGACTCCAGACCCAACACTCCATCCACTGCACCACCTGGAGCATTAACCACTCATATTATAAAGTTATATAGGCCCATTCCCCCACTTGACTCTCAAAGAAATGTCTGGGATAGATACTACAAGCATTATCATCCCCATTTTGATAAAAAAGAAACAAGATGTAAGAGGTGATATAATTTGACCAAGGTTAAGCCCAGTAAAATATTGATCCAGAAGTCAAACCTAGCTAGAACTTTTGGTTGTTAGTATCAAATTTGCCCTATTACTCCATACTGCCTCTATGAATAAATGCTAGCTAGCTATCTGCTTCAAAATGGTATTTGACATTTGGTATACAATTCTCCTTTCAGTGGTTCTAGGGACTGAAAACATGGCATGAAAAAAGAAATCCTTCTAATAGGAGGCTCAGGTGTTCAAGTATTTGAAGAGTCTAAAGTAAATTAAAAGAGCACAATGTCCAACATCTGCACACTATCCATGAGAGTTATAGTGCTGGAATAGCATATTATGTATTTGACTTAAGAACATTAATATCTAAAATCTGGACTTTTTTCTAAGCTTACCTGGATCTAGTGTAGAGGGAAAGGATTTTAAATTTTGGAAAAATATTAATTGTAAAATCAATCTGAGATAGGAGGGATGATGTTTTGGTTTTGGTTTTTGCCCCCTCCTATTAAAATTTCATCATTGTCTTCAGCTTCATTCCAACAAAGAAATGTCTTTTTTAAGTTGAGTCACGTATAGTTCTTCTATATTTTTTGATTCAGGGGGAAAAAAGCTATGGGGAATGTCTTGGGAATTTTAAATATTCTCTCTCTCTACCTTCTGGCAAAATTAAACCTACATTAACTCAAACAGATGAAAATGTCCTGAAATCCTAGAAAGAAGACATTCAAAATAGAATTCAGCTCAATTAATGTTTATTAATCCTTCACAAGTTAACAGAAACTATTGTTGAGGCTAAGGGAAGATAGTTTATAAAAGAGATGTTACTCTTATTTTGGGCAAGCTTAAAATAGAGTAAAAACAAGACAGAAAGGAAATAAAATGATTAATTACATTCAAATATATATTTGTGGCACTTATACACATATTGATCATTCCTCAAACATATAATGGGACATATATTCATTATATTTCTTAGTCCATATCACAATTCCTTGGAAATGTTAAACAATAAATATTTATTGAATTAAACCAAAGATGTGCAAATTGACCCATTTCCAAATTGTTTAATATAACCTGCTTAAGGACAGAGAATAATTAAGTTTGATTCAGGGCTCATGGAGCAATAAAAATAATGAAGGAAATATACTTTTAAAATTTTTCTTTTTAGGCTCTGCCTCCTGGGTAACATCCACATCCACTTCCGTTTCCGGCCGAGAGGGCCAATAGCACGGCGCCCCGGCCCTTCGGCCCTTCCTCCCCGCGAGCCTCGTGTCGGTGCGCGCTGAGCTTCGCTCGGCTTCCGGCAGCTTCTTCTCTCAGAACTTTCCGCCGCCTCCTCCTCTCCTCCCGTGTCCTTCGTGTCTCCGAGAAACCGAAGAGAAGCCCGGCCCCGCGTCAAGCAGAGTTGGGAAGTCCCGCTGCTGCTGCTGCTGCTGCCGCCGCCGCCTCCTCCTCCGCAGCCGCCGCCATGGTGAACGTGCCCAAGACCCGGCGCACCTACTGCAAGAAGTGCGGCAAGCACCAGCCGCACAAGGTGACGCAGTACAAGAAGGGCAAGGACTCTCTGTACGCGCAGGGCAAGCGGCGCTACGACCGCAAGCAGAGCGGCTACGGCGGCCAGACCAAGCCCATCTTCCGCAAGAAGGCCAAGACCACGAAGAAGATCGTGCTGAGACTCGAGTGCGTGGAGCCCAACTGCAGGTCCAAGAGGATGCTGGCCATCAAGCGCTGCAAGCATTTCGAGCTGGGAGGAGACAAGAAGCGGAAGGGACAAGTGATCCAGTTCTGAGCTGCCTTCGGCGCGCCCTCGGCTCCCGGGAGAGAAACGATTAAAATATTGAAGTTCCAGTAAAAAAAAAAAATTTCTTTTTAAAATGCAATATCCCTGTTTTATTTATTTATTTTTACTATTTTTCAATTCAATAAAAGTTTTCTTAAATTATATTCACTGTTTTGTTCTGATTTTTCCCCAGAATCAAGTATGTGAATAAGTTCTTTCTTCCATCTTCAGATAAGTTGGTTTCTATGCAAATAGAGCAGTATTACATATGGGGAATGACATTCCATCTATAAACTATCCTATCTACATCTAAATTGGATGAGTGCAGGATCTCAGTGCCTGGAGGTCATCACTACTTCAATATTCCAGTGGTTCTGTGATCTCATCAGTGATGGCATACATTCAATCCTTCACACAGATGATGTACCCAATGAGCTAGAGATCTTCCTCTCCGTCTCTAATATTTTGTGTGTACCATATGCACCATTTTTTCCTTGCTGTTCTTTTATCACTTCCTTTTCCAATCATACAATTCCTTGATGTTATTTTTAATGCACTTCTTAGAAGCAAGGAATTATAATATGCTGCAACTTACTGGCACTCCCCATATGCCTCTCCTTTGCCCTTTGGGTCACTTGCAATTTTGATTCTTGTAAGATTGAGAGATTTCACGACTCACAGTCACATAATATCAGTTAAAGATGTCAGTGTTGAAAAGATGTTTTCTGGGGGTGGAGGTTGGGTGGGTGTGTATACATGTGAGTGAGCGTGATGAAACAGTTTAGGATTGTTCTAAGTTCTTCACAACTTGGAAATGCAATCCAATTCACTGTCTTCCAACTATTCAGTTCTAGATTAAAATCCAAAGAACTTCTCTGAGATAAATATGCAGATGGACTAACACAATGGGCTATCCACCCAACTGGATATTACAATCTGGGCAATAAGCATTTTTCATACATTCATTTTCTTTTTTTTCGCCCTATGTTATAAGGATCAGTTCTTCTGAGTGGTCATGAATCTTTTGGAGGAGGCCCTGCAGTACTATTAAGCTTGATGCACACAACAAAAACAACACATAAACAAAATCACTGCTTTGGAATCATCTTCATAAACATAATCTCATTGTATTTGCAAATAGTGGAAATGCCACTTAATAGAGATGTATTGTTGATAGGTACTCTGTTTTGTTCATTGGTACATAATTGCATTTATATTGCTTCTTCCTCATCTAATTTAGATCCCAACCTTTCCACACTGTTTACTATTAAAAGAATGTCAGATATATTAACTTTCATTTGACTAGATTATGCCTATGCTGATGCAATTGTTCTTACCTTGTTAAAAAAAAAAAACAACATTTATATAGTCCTTTAAGGTTTGTAAATCATTTTCCTGGTTTCTTTTAGGTCTCTGCTAAAGTAACACATTCTACAAGAATTTGTTCCCAGTCCATCTTAATCTTAGGGCCTCCCCTCCATTGATTATTGTGGTTTATCCTATATATGTCATGCTTGTACATAGTTTTTTGCAAGTTACCTTTTTTCCCACCCTCATTAAACTTAGAGTTTTTTGTTTGTTTTTTAGGAACGGGGGCTGGTTGGTTTGGGTTTTTTTTTTTTTTTTTGCTTTGGTTTTGGGTTTTGTTTTTCATCCCTTTCTTTGTACTCTGAGTACTTAGCAGAGTGTCTGGTACATAGCAGCACTCAATAAATGAATTTGATTATCAGTAAACCAAACAATAAGCAATTATTAACCTCCTAAGAGGTTCTAGGCACTGAGTTAGGCACTGGGGGGAAAAAGACAAAAATAAAAGTCCCTGACCTAGAGGGGCTTATGTTCAATCAGAGGCAGCAATATATACACAAACAAGTATGTACAAATATACAGAAAATGAATACGAGATAATTGGGGAATAAGAAGTACCAGCAACTCTAGGGATCAAAGATAACATCACATAGGCAGTAGAATTAGGTAGTAGAAGAAAACAAGGATTCTAAGAAATAATGACTGCACATTTGATTTTCACAAGAATCCTGAGAGGTGTTATAATCTTTATTATTCCATTTTACAGATGAGAAAACTGAAGCTGAGAGACATTAAGTGACCTGGCCAGGACAACAGAGCAAGTACTGAAGCAATTTTTCCCAACCCCAAGTCCAGCACTATAGCCACTGGCCAGGCAGACTCTCCCCATTAAAGTTTGATTTTCTTTCATGTTAAAAGCAGCTAGGTGAGTGCTGGTACTGGAATCAGGAAATGCTGAGTATAAATCTAGCCTCAGACACTTACTGGCTGTGTGATCCTGGACAAGTCACTTAACCTCTATCTATCTCAGATTCCTTAACTTAAAAAATGGGGATAATGATCCTAGGTTGTTAAGAGGATTGAGCGAGATTATATTGTAAAGCACTTAGCACAGTAGTACATGCTTAATAAATGCTTGCTCCATCCCCCAACCTTAAATATACAATGCATTAATTAGCATATTGAAGGGATACTTTTCAAATTTAACATTGATAAAAAAGCATAATGTATTACTTTTTAATTCATTAATCTTAATAATGCAATGCATTAATTTAATACATATTTTATTTATTCATATACTATTATATATTATGTATTATATATAAACAACATAATATATTAGGTAATAATATATATATATGTGTTATATTTATTTATAAAATTAATTTAATATACTAATAATTGCAATGAAATAATTAATTTTATTTATTTATTCATATACTAGTATACATTATGTATTATATGATTAATATAATATATTATTAAGTAATAATATATTATATTAAGTTTTATTTTTATTTATAATATATTAATATACATTTATTTAATATATTAATAATTGCAATGCATTAATTTACTATATTAACGACCCCTTAAATGCAGCCATCATTTTAATAAACAAAGCATGAAAAAAAGCATTAACTTTCAATTTGGTCTCTTCATTGATATAGTTGATTGATACCAATAATTACATGAGAACTAAATAGAAAAAGTAAGATCACAGGATTATAAATTTCAAGTTGGAAGGGGCCTTAGAGGTTACAAAGACCAATCACTTGATTTTAGAAATGAAGAAATTGAGGTTAAGAGTTTCAACGACTTGCCAAAGGTGACAGAGGCATTAATGAAAAAGCTAGAATTTAAAACTTGGTCCTGTGATTCCAAATAGTATAATTTTCATTATACTACCAGTCTTCTCTCTAATTTGAAAAAGATTTGTGGAAGAGATTGGCCTTGGACTGGTTTATAATGGTAATATGAAAAATGTGAAGAATAACATGGGATGTCTAAAGGGGTTTTACTGAGGGGAAAATAAAGAAGGAAAACATGGTGAATCACTTTGTAGAAGTGACTATTTCAAGAACACTTAGTAAATTAGCTTTCCTTCCTAGGGAAAACTAGTAAGGCAGTCAGGTAGAGTTCAACAAAGTAGTTAATATGACACAGAGGAAGGCCAGAATTAAAACTTTAAATTTGTTGTGGTTAGAAAGGAAGAAACTAAAGGAATTTTGTTTGTTTGTTTTAAAAGAGGAGAGTGATGCAATCAGTGTATGGACAATAGGGAAAGCAGCCCCACTGGGAAGGATGGAGGGAGGCAGATAGAGAATTGTCTAGAAATGATTGCGGTATATAAAACCAAAGAAATTAGACAAATCTTATTTCCATTTTTGACAGGGTTACTTGATCAGTCAATAAGGTATATGCTGTAACTAGCTTACCAAGATTTAGCAAAGGATTTGATAAAATATCTCCTACTTTGGTCATTCCTTCAGGACAGCATGTCTGAACCTGGGCCTCTTCCGGGGCCACATGTATCATTGGAAGAGTTCCCATTCCAGGCACAACTTCTGTCACTGGAAGGAACCTAGAATATAAAAGGATTGTCCAGTCTTACACTAGTATACTGGAACAGATAGACATGTATTAGACCACTGATTCTAATTTTTTTTTTCGGGACATCCTTACACTTTAAAAAATTATTGAAGATACCCCTCCCCCAAGAAGATTTGTTTTTGTGAGTTATATGTGTCTCTCTTTACTCTATAAGAAAGTAAAACATCTTAGTATTATTATAAATAAGTAGTCTTTTGGACCACACTTTGAAAATTGCTGAGATAGATAAGGATTTTGAATTAGGTGGACTTCAAAGAGTACTCATTAATGGTTCAATATAAACCTGGAAGAAAGTCTCTAGTGTACCATCCAAGGGATCTGTGGTTGGCCCTGTGCTAGGCAACATTTCTATCAATAACTCAGATAAAGGCATAAAGAGCACATTTATCACTTTTGAGAATGACAAATAATTGAAAGGGATAGTAAACACATTGGATAAGTGTCAAGATTTTAAAAGGTCTGCAAATGAGACTGAATTGAATAAGATGTGATTTTGATATGGACACATTCAGTCTTTTATTTGGGACTTTATTTGGAACAAAAGAAACTTCACAGGGACAAGAGGAGGGGTTCATAATTTTACAAGAGTTCATCTAGACAATTTCTGGAAATAAGATGTCTAGGCTCTTTCTTTGATCATGTTTTCAGGTAGTTTAAAATTTCTTTAATTATCACTCCTTGAACTATTATCCACATCAGTTGTTTTCCCCATGAGATATTTCACATTGTTTCCTATTTTTTTTTATTCTTTTAATTTTTTTATTGTTTCTTGATGTCTCATGAAGTCATTAGCTTTGATTTGTACTGTTCTAATTTTTAAGGGAATTGTTTTCTTCAGTGAGTTTATGTACATCTTTTTTTTTCCATTTGACCACTTCTGCTTCTTAAAGAGTTGTTTTCATCAGTAAATTTTTGTACCTCTTTTTTTCCATTTGGGGAATTCTGTTTTTTAAGGTATTATTTGCTTCAGTATTTTTTGTGCCTCTTTTACTAGGCTGTTAATTATCTTTTCACACTTTTCTTCCTTTGCTCTCACTTTTTTACCTAATTTTTCCTCTACCACTCTTACTTGATTTTGAAAATACTTTTTTTAGCTTTTCCAGGAATTCTTGTTTGGCTTGTGTCCAATTCACATTTTTCTTGGAGGTTTTGTTTATAACTGTTTTGAATTAGTTGTCTTCTGAGTTTTTGGTTTGATCTTCCTTTGCACTATAGTAGCTTTTTATGGTGAGGTTCTTTGTTGTTGCTGTTGTTTGCTAATTTTTCTACCCAGTTTCTTGATTCTGAACTTAATGTTAGAGTTGCGCGCTGTTCTTGGCATGGAAGGCTTGGGTGTGGGGAGGGTGGTACTGTCTCAAGCATCAGACTTCTTTGCAATGCTCTTTTCAGAGCTAGCTCTGGGGGTTTCGACACTTTCAATTCTTCCAAGGTGGTGTGATCTGGAAAGAGGTGATGTCACTGCTTTCCTAATCTGTACTCTGTTCCTGAAGGGCCCCTGATTCCTCGGGATTACAATCCATACCATTCTTAGGATCCTTCATCCCTTGGAACCAGAAGTGATATTGCTTCTCAGGAGCCGTGCTCCCTTGGGACTGGAAATGATGCTGTCCCTCAGGTTCCTTGATTCCTTTTAATGAAAACCAATACTGCTCTTTTGGGCTCCTGCTCCCTCTTGACTGAAAGTGCTCCTCTCTACACCTTGAATTATGACCCAGAAGTGGGTAGAGGCAATGGATTTGCCAAACAGCATCTGGTCCTGCACCCAATATTAACTCAGTGGTTCCCTTTAGTTTCTTTCTGACCAGTTGCCAGATCCCCTTATTGTTTCTGGCTTGAGAGTACTTGAAACTACTGCTGTTTCTGCTGCTACTACCTAGTCCTACCGCAGGTATTTCATCCACATGAGCTCTGGGACAGCCTCCTCTCCCATGTAACAGATCTCTCTTTCCAACCTCCTAAGTTGTCTTTGGCTAGAAGAATGTCTCACTGTGATCTTTTATTGGCTTTGCCATTCCCAAATATGATTTCAGGTATTATTTTAAAGTTGTTTGGAGTGGAGTTTTAGGAGAGCTTGGTTGAGTGCTTCCTCTATTCTACCTTGGCTCTGCCCTTGGAAGTCTTCTAAGAGTTCACCTAAAAGAGATCTGGGAGTTGAAGCACGCTGCAAGTTTATTCTGACACATCAGTGTGATATGACAGCCAAGAAACCTAATTTGAAACTTAGATGGCATTAAGGGAGGCCTAGAGTCACAAATTAGAGAAGTAATAGCTTCTATTCAATGCCCATCATTTTCAAGTCATATCTGGAGGTTCTGGGCACCATGTTTTAGGAAGGTCATTGATAAAAACTAGAGGGTGTTCAGATGAGAGCAATCAAAATGGTGAAAGGCTTGGAATTCATACCATATGTGGATTGGTTGAAAGAAAAGGGTATGGTTAACCCAGAGAAGAGAAAACTTGATGAGGATATGGAAACTGTCTTCAAGAATTTGAAGGACTATCATTTTAAACTGAGATTAGACTTTCTACTTATTGAAATAGGGCAGGAGCCATGGGTAGAAGTTGCAAAGAGACAAATATAGGTGTGACTGAAGATAAAACTTCCTAACAATGTCTGTTATCCTAATGATTCTATTTCCATTGAGGGTACCACCATCATTGATTCCAGTCATCCAAGTTTATAACTTCTGTATCATCCTCAACCCTTCAGACTCCCTCATCCCAAGTACCCACATATCCAATTAGTCACCTAGTATTAATGATTCTACCTCCACAGCATTTCTTCCATCTACCTCCTTCTTTTCATTCATCTGGCTACCAATGTAGCACAGACTCTCATTGCCTTGCCATACTCTTATACCATAAGAGCCTCCTAACTGACTCAGGTCTCTCCCCTCTTCAATCTATCTTCCACATAGCTGCCAAAGTGTTTTTCTTAAAGCATAGATATGACTCTGCACCCCTCTACTTGAAAATTTCCAGTGACTCCCTATAAGTCATGGGCTCAAAAACAAACTCCTTTGTTCAGTACTTAAAACCTTCCACAGCTAGCTCCAACCTACCTTTCTGATCTTATATATCTCCCTTTCACACACTCTGTGTCTCAATCAAACTAGTCTTCTAACTGCTACTCAGAAATAATATTCAATCTCTTATCACCCTACCTTTACATTGACTTTCTTCTATGCTTGGAATGTCTCTTTACTACCTCTTAATATCCCTAGTTTCCTTCAAAATTTAGTTCAAGCTCAATTTTATGAGCATTTCCTAATATGCCTAGCTGTTAGTTCCCCCCTAACCCCTTCTTCCTATATTATTCCTATATATACACCCCCTATCCTTCCATTATATATATGTATATATACATATATTCCTATGCAAATATATGTATATATGCATAGACATGTGAATGTACATTTATATATGAAATAAAATATATGAAATAAAAATAAGATAATTTTAATAAAAATAAATTCATATAATACTTAAATAAATATATACTCAAAATATTTTGTACTTATTTCATATGGATATGGGATATACACATGCTCATGTGTATATACATGTGAATGAGTACATTCATGCATTCACTTGTGTGTCCATATATGTGTGTGTTTGTATAGGCATTGTGTACATGAAATAAATGCATGATTATTTGTGCTTACATGTGCACATAAAATCATATGTACATATTGTTTCCCCTATCAGCAAATAAGTTCCTTGAGGGCAGGGAATAGTTTACATTTTTTTTCTTTGTGTGTTCAGTGCTTCACATAGTACATGACACAAAGAAAGCACTTAATAAATGTTAATATATTGACAGGCTGAATGAGTGATCAGTTAATTAGAGCAATTCAAAAATAGACTAGACTGCCTCAGGAGATAGTACTTTCTCCCTTCATCACAGGTCTTGAAGCCAAAGCTAGAAGGGTCCTTCTCAGATGTACTGTAAAAGGTGTTCTTAATTCAGTATGACTTACCTACATGCCTCTGAGGTCCCTTCCAACTCTTCTGAGATTCTAAGATTGCTATCCCAAAAATACACTTTCTATTACAGCTTGATAAGAGCACAGAATGATTCATTTAGAGACAAGATGAAGATGCTAGCAATTTTCATCTTTCTTGAAATGAAAACTCCATAGTCCAGTTTTATTATTTTATTTGCTCATTCCTATCCCAGCAGCCCTTCATCCTGAAACTTGTTCCAGCCCAGAAATGGGAGTATTGGAAGTACCTGCTGTCCCTGTGGCCTCTAATTAGATGACTCCTCTGGGATCCTCCGTTTCAAGAGGGATCAAGCCATGTCTCCTTCCTCTCTAGGCAGCACTCTAGATATTCTCTACAATACCTTTTTAGCTTTCTTCCATGTACTGGGCTCCTCCCTTACAGTATATGTTCCTTGGGAGCAAGGATTGTCTTTCTTTGTATTTGAGAGAAAGGATTATTTTTCTCTTATATTAGTAACCAATCAATATCAGGCAATCCAGAGTTTTCTCCCTTTCCATTTTCTCATTCTCTGTTACACCAAAGCAGTGTCTGAAGGACAGGAATTATAATGAGATTGGGTTAACATTCTCCTCAGTCTTGGGCAAGACCACACCCCACTGGGACATAAATGGCTTGGGTAGAGGTAGATACCTTTGTCTACATTGCCCAAGGCCAGGTGGTTTGGGCAGAGATGAGTAAGAGTGACAAAATCAAGGTCATATCCCCTAGCCCTTCATTAGAACGAGCCAACCTCTAATTATAATTTTCATTTTTTCATTAATTATTAACCAATCAGAGCTGATTTCCTCCTGTTAGAAACACTCAGTCTTGCAAGGGTATTTAAACACTTGGCAGCCCCCAAAGTTTGTTTTTGGTTCCCAAGAGTGCCACTGACCTCATTTTATTATTTGCTGGCCATAATTAATAAACTGAATATTAATTACCAGAAATTATGTCTCAGCTTTTTCATTTGCCACATATTTATATTCTCAGCACTTAGCACAGTGCCTAGCACATCTTAACTGAGTGATTTGAATAATGATGAATTCCCAGTTCAGACTAATATTCAAATGTAACTACAACTTGATTCAAGATCATATATAAATTATATTGGAGAAATATGCTTCTTTCTCTAAAGTGCTACTCCGATGTCTCATTGTAGCAAAAAGATAATCCAAAAACCACAAGTTCTATCAGGTTCTACCAAGCCAGAATGGTTTTACATGTGAGCTTGTGATAGTCTGTATCAGATATTCTTAGGCTTTTTAGATCTTGGACACATTTGGCAATTAGGTGAAGCCTATGCACCCATTTTCAGAGTATTTTTTGAGGGGGGAAGGCAGGGTAATTGGGGTTAAGTGACTTGCCCAATGTCACACAGTTAGTATCTGTCAAGTGTCTGAGGCTAGATTTGAACTCAGGTCCTCCTGATTCCAGGGCCAGTGCTCTACTCACTGCACAACCTAGCTGCCCCTAGAGTATTTTTTTAATCCTAGTTAAGTAAATGATAAATTTAGTTAGAGGTTAGTGAAGATAAAGATGTATTTTTCCCATATAAGTTCACAAATCCCTTGAAATTTTTCCATGGTTCCTTTGGGGATCTCTGGACCCTAGAAAAGAATCCTTGGTCTATATAATTGCCATGCAAGGGTCAGACTCACCCAGTCAGGCATTATGTTAGGTGCTAGGAATACAAAAACAAAAACAAAACAGCCTCTGACCTCAAGGAGCTTATGTTCTAACAAGAGAGACCACAGGCACATATATGGAGTAGATACAGGATAATCTTGTGGAAGAAGGTACTACAACCTGGAATGGGGGAGCAAGGAGGGTTAAGCAAAAAAATAAAAAATAAAAATAAATGTCATGTAGAAGGTGGCACTGAATCTGAATTTTAAGGGAACCCAGACATTCCGCAAGGTTGAGGTGAGGAGAAAGAGTGCTGCAAACTTGAAGGATAGGCAAGAAGTAGAGCCAGGAGATTTAGTATCATGCATGAAGACAAGCAAGAAGGTCACTTTGGCTATACTAAAGAGTTCAAGGAGAGGAACAATGTTTTTTAAGACTAGAAAGGTAGGATAAAACTAGATTGTGATGGCTTTTAATAGGAAACAGAGGATTAGATGACGGAGGTAAAAGAGTGTCCCTGAAGTTTATTGATAAGGATTAATGCTAAGATAGTAATAGTAGTTCACTAACAGTAGTTCATATAGCACTTCAACATTTCCAGATCACTTTATATACATAATCTCATCTGCTCCTCATGACAACCTTGTTAGGTAGGTGCCACTGTTATCCCATTTTATGAATGAGGAAATTGTTTCAAATAGGTTAAGTGATTTAAGAAACAACACAGCATAGTAGAAAAAGCAATGAATTTGAAGTCAGAGGATCTGGGTTCAAATCTTGGCTCTGATACCACTACCTATGAAAGCTTTAGCAAGCTACCTTCTCTCTGGGGCTCACTTTCATCATCTGCATAACAAAGGGCCTAGACTAGAAGACCTCCAAAGTCTCTTTTAGCTCTAAATCTATTGACCTATGAACTTAAAAACCTATGACTTGCCCAGAGTCACACAGTTATTAAGTACCTGTGGCAAGATTGGAACCCAAATCCAGCATTGCTTTCTCAAAATTTCAGTGGTGAGTGGTAGGAAAATCAAGCTGTGGTTCCAAATCACTAGGATTATATAATTTCCATTTTTAAACTCTGTTCCCTATTCTTTCAAAGTAGACTTTTCACTCTTAATAGTAATGGCAAATTCATGCACAGACATGTTTCATTAATATATGATAGAAATTTGATGCATTTGTGTCTCCTTAATATTACTACAAGTTTAATGCTTATTATTTCTCCCATTACTGCAAATGGAAGCTTCATGTAGGCCTATCTTTTATGAACACATTTGTCAAATTTTAATGAATAGCATGTGCTTGCAAATGAGTAATATTAATGAGAACTCTGGGTGGGCTATGTAAGGTGAACATATTTCATTAACATGTCTCATTTAAAATTACGGAAAACTTGGGTTCCAAAGTGAAATCTTCCCCATGGAAGCTTAAATATATTCTGACAGCTCTTATTCAGGTGCTCACCTGGGGCTTACATGACCTTGCCTGAAGTACATAGGTCTCCTTTTTTAATGTAGATGGATCATCCTTAAAAGGGTTTTCACATACATTGAAAGCGAACTGGCTTTTTCTCCAAGACAGGGAAAGCTGAACATCGTGGCATTCTGTAATGTGTGCATTAATCAGGGATAAAAAAAAAATTTCATTTTTATAGGAGAGCATGATAAGAGCCAACATAACCCATGATCCCACCCAAGACCCCTAAAAGCTACTACACTAGGCAGTCCATAGGAGAGAAGGCAAGGTAGGAGAACAACAGAGTTGGTTCCTGATATGTTTAAAGTTCAACAGCATCCCTAGCAAAGGGCCCAAGAGGGAATTCCCAGGTAAAAAGGTGAATAGCTCTCAGTACAGACTTAAAAATTTAGCTGGAGGAGAATCTGACCTCCTCATCATTAGATTTCTGTAAAGCAGCTATGACAAGGAAGAGTTTTGGACTTAGTTCAGAAGATGTGGATTCAAGTTCTCCTTCTAGATATATCACTGTTCTATGTTACAGAGCCTCTATTTCATTATTTGCAGAATAATCCCATTTAATTCAGCAAGCATTATTAAGTATTCCCATACTAGGTTTGGGAATATAAGAGCTTACCTTCTCTTGAGGATCAACAATATGCAGTATTGCAAGTACAAAATAAACACAATTAAATTTGGCGGGGGGTGGGGGGGGGGGCGGCAGCAAGGAAGCGGAAGCCAGAGCAGTATGCAGCGGCTCGGGCAGCACTCGGGGCCTTCCTGTGGCGGGCACCTCCGCCTCCCGGTGTCCCCCGGGGCAGCGGCGGGGCTCGGGGCGTGCCCTGGAGCCATTCATTCTTGGCCTGCTTTTCAAAGTCATAGTTCCCAGAGCACTTCTGCTCAGGAAAGGGTCCTCCCCAAAACGTCACTGACTTCAGCTCCACGGCCTAAAATCATACTTCCAGATCCCAAGGAAGAGACTGAGCGTCACCAAGAGGTTCTCCGCGGGTGAATGAACTGATCGCCACTGGACAGTATGGCCGGCTCTTCGCTGTGGTCAATTTTGCCAGCCGGCCGTGGAAGGTGACCGACGGGGACCTGATTATGATTGAGAACACACTGGAGGCGAAATATGGAGAAAGGATTCGAATGGAGAAGGTCTTACTGGTCGGTGCTGATGACTTCACATTAATTGGAAAGCCGCTCCTCGGACTGGATCTTGTCCGTATAGAAGCCACAGTTGTTGAAAAGACTGAGTCACGGCCAAGAATCTGCATGAAGTTTAGAAAAAGGAAAAATTTCAGAAAAAAATTTTTTTTATAAAACCACAGACTGTCCTTCGGATAAACACTGTAGAGATTGCTCCAAGTTTGACCTGTTTGGCTGATATTTACCCAAGTGTGAAAATAAATTGTGGGTTTGTTTTTAAAAAAAAAGAAAAAATTTGGCGGGGAAGGTAGAACTGAAGTACATAGTTAATAAATTGGTGGAAAGCTCTTTCTCTCCTGTAAGACATGGCACTTGAGCTAAAGCTTAAAGGGAGCTATTTGTTCCAAGAGGGAGACTTAAGGAGTGAGAATATTCTAGAATGTTCAAAGGCAGGGAGGAAAGAAGTGGAATGCTTAGGATAAGAAATAACAAAATAGGACAACTTTGCTACAATATAGACTGTGTAAGGAGGAGGAATTGTAACAAGGTCTGAAAGATGGATTGTGGCTCACTTATGAAGGACTTTGATCGACAAAGGTGAATTCGAATTTTATCATAGCGGAAAAAGGGAGCCATGGACTTGTCTTGATCTAGAGAGTGGCACGGTCAAACCCGTCCATTTTAGGACTATCAATTCAGCTTCTGTGAGGAGAATAGATGAGACAGGGAGATCTGGAAAGGAGACATCTGAAGACTGTTTCAGTGCTTTAGGTTAGAAATGCTCTTTCACTTTCCTTCTCTCAGGCTGGCACACTAGGAGGTGGCAAGCTCTGTACTTGGAGCTGGTGGATATGAAAAAGCAAAACCTCCAAATGGGGTTATGAGCAGTGTCCTTAGGAGAAGATGAGAAAACTGAGACTCATGGAGGTTGTGATTTATCAAATATCACATTGGTGGTAACTTAGCAGATCTAGAATGTAGCTAATAGAGAACCTGCCACCTCGAGGCCACATGTGGACCACTAGGTCCTCAAGTGCAGCCCTTTGACTAAATCCAAACTTCTCAGAACAAACTGAATGAATCCAAACTTCGAAGAATAAACCTCCTTTGTTCTGTGAAGTCTGGATTCAGTCAAAGAGCCATACTTGAGGACATTGAGGGCAGATTCCCCACCCCAGTATAGAAAGTATACTTAGAGAAGTGGTAACCATGCCACTGTCCTGTTCTTGGTAAAAATTCTCATGTTTCCAAGTAGAGTTTTCTCCTTATAAGAGTCCTTTTTTCAGTAAATATTAATTATTCTTCAGGTAACGTTAAAACAACA
This sequence comes from Trichosurus vulpecula, assembly GCF_011100635.1. Taxonomy (NCBI): domain Eukaryota; kingdom Metazoa; phylum Chordata; class Mammalia; order Diprotodontia; family Phalangeridae; genus Trichosurus; species Trichosurus vulpecula. Next base: position 67,984,770 of record NC_050579.1, read on the forward strand.
ATATAATTATAGTTCTTTTTAGTTGTCTAAATAGAATCTACCAGTAGCTCTGGAAGGCCTTTGTTGGCTTCCTGGATGTAATTTTATGTAACGTATATAAAAACTGAAGTGAGATTCATGAATATTCAGGATATTTGCAGCTGATCACATTTACAAAGTCAGTGTATAAGTGAAGTTATTACTCCATAATGCCTTATGGACAAGCAGGAGCTGTGATGTGAAGCTACGTTGTATTTCCCATTTTATATGTCTTCCTATTTGATTTTATTCAAATTAGAGTAACTATTGAAAAAGTTGGTCCTAGGTATGTGTCATTGTGGCATACGAAGAGTTATGATGACTTTAACATTAAATGTTAGAATTTGTAGTCATTATGACATTAGACATTTTGTGGTTTTTCAAGAGTCTCAAAGAAAATTGTATATTAACATTTTTTGTCAGCTGTCACATTTCCAAACAGTATTTTTAAAAACAAAGCTAATGTGATATGGCAGATGAGCACACTAACTAAAATCAATGGTTAAGGGGATTTAATTTAAAATCCTTTTAAATAATCAAAGAAAACGGGACATTTGCCTTATGCAGAAAAAAAATCTTTGGAAAAAATTAAGTTTTATTGAGGTTAGAGCTAAAACAGCATACTTAATTTTACAGCTTTTGTAGCTACATGTCCTTTGCTACTTTCCACTCATTTCAGATAAGTTTGCAAGTCAAGAGTTCTATCTTACTGTAATACTACAAAAATAAAACATATCATTTCATTCACCAAAAAACAAAATACTTTAGGCTAGAGGTAATGAGGACCTAAATTAGGATATTTGTGTGAATGGAGAGAAAGGAATGGATGTTAAAGATATTACAGAAGAGCAATCAGTAAGACTTGTCAGTTGGTCAAATACAGATAGGGTTGAAAAGGAGGGAAGAGATGAGGAAGACTCCTAGTTACGAACCTAGAAATAGGCAAATAATGGAGGAATCGGTTTAATATTTGCACTACTATATGGGGCTTCTGTGAAGAGTAAATGAAGTCATATGGGGGAAATGATTTGTAGGCAATAAGTCATTACATAAATGTTAACTATTATTCCCCATCCCCTCTGCAAAGATGAATGAATAGGGCACCACTCATCAATCCAGAACATCATTTACAACTGAATTATAGTTTTTTCTAGGACTCTAGAGAAAATATCATCCAAGTTTTTAACCTGAACCTACCTTTTCTTTCTGCCCTTTCCTTCATTCTGTTCCTTTTGTTTTTCTCTTTCCTCTTTTCCTTTCATTTTTCTTCCTTTGTAAATTTTTTTTAATGTGTATTAGTACCTTCTCCTGAATAAAGAACTTTAAGCCACACACATATCCTTTATGTAGCACTATTTCAGGTTTTACCATTGGCCAAGGAACTAGACCAAACAAAACTTAGCTCACATGTTAGATCCAGTCCACCAGACAGACAAGGTGAAAAAGTTCAATATTTGTAATTCTGGGTAAGATTTTATCTTGTCACTCATGCATTTCTATGTTAATTTCTCACTGAGGAATGTACAAGAGCCCATTGTGGACTGCCATAGTTTGGTTGACACTGAGACAGACTCAGAATCGAAGTTGGAAGGAACTGTCCAATGTCTTCGTTTGTGCAGATGAGAAAATGGAGGCTCAGGGATAACTTAATGCAATAAATATTCATTAAGCACTTACTATATGCAAGACACTGAGGGCACAAAGAAAAAAATCAGACAATTCCTGACTTTAAAAACTTACATTCTACTGGAATGACTTATCCAAGGTCACAAAGCTATTTTAAATATACATATATATGTACACATACACACATATACATGTATATATACACATACATATACATAGATATATGTGTGTGAAAAACAATTCATTTGGACCTCTACTCTATTCCAGTCAGTATTAATCAATTTGACAAGATTCTATAGGGGCAGTGATTAGAAGTTCTATACATTAGCCTTTAGAGCTGTGAGCTGCAGATTGTAAGTTCTCTTGCTTAATCATAGGGAGTTAACTAGAGGCCCTCCACCCTTGCTTTTCCTTGTCATGGTGACCAAGCCCAGCTTGGTGGAGGTGATTCAACTACATGGAAAGTCCTCCAATTAATTTTTGTACTTCTGGACCATTCTCTCTTGTCCAATAAAAACAGGTAACCTGTGCTTCATCCAACCTATGACACCGCTGCTGATATGTCATTTTTGGCCCTCAAGAGTAAGGTCTATCAACCAATGAAATTCTCTATTTTACCATTCCTCTTCTGCATATTTGTGTATCAAGCTTCATAAATATAAGGCCCTGGAAGACAGGGGCTCCTCAGATTGTGAGGAAGATCTGAGATCCTCTTCATTAGAGAGGATGAGGGACCCTTAAATAAAGTGCCATGGGCTAAGAGTTCTGCCTCAGTTTCTTTTATTGTAATTATAATTATAATCCATACTCCTACACATACAAACATTTGTGTGTGTGTGTGTAATGCTCACATGCTACTGTTAAAAAATTATTATTTTAATTTCTCACACACACACCAACTGGTATTCAGTTCCTCTTTAAATCTGTGGATATAAAATATTTAAATAATTCCATTTTGCACTGATATAAAAAGATATTATTTAAGCACTGTCAACTTTACATACATTAATTCATATTATCTTCACTACAGATGGATCGTATGATCTTAAATATATAACTGAAAGGGACTTCAAATGTCATTTATTTCTAAATTCTCATTTTATAAATCAGGAAACTGAGGCCCAAAGAGGTTGACTTCTCCAGGGCTACTTCGTTGATAAGGTACAGAAATGGAACTTGAAGCCCAGGCCTCTAACTCCAAATCCAGTTGCTGTTGTCCGTGTTGTTTCCCACTCTACCACACTATCTCTGACTGGGCTTGGGGGAGTACATCTACCCAGTTTTGGAACTCTGCACTAGGGCTGATCTGTCCTGATTGATGAGTCTGTATGTGGACATAAACTCATCTAATCCACTTTATTATGCCAGCTTTCAGACGTTGTTGCAAAGTCATGCAACTCAGATATCTTCTAGCTTCCAGCATGTTAAACAATATTAAGCCTGCCTCAAAGGGAAGAAGACCTAAATTAAAGTCCTGCCTCTTGCCCTTTCAGTCTGTGTGACCCCAGGCAAATCGTTCAGTATCTCAGAATCCCAAACAACTCTCTAAGAGTGCAATTTGCAGAGCACGCAGTATTCTGCCTTACTGGAGTTTTACATCAGAAGTTCCCTATCCTAAGAATATCAAAAGTCCGTTGCTCTTTCCTTATACTTCCTCACACATTAAGAAAAAAACTGAGAGAAAGAGATGTAATGGGGAAAGTACTGACTGGGCACCAGGAAACCTGGGTTCAGATCCAAGTTCTTCAATTTAACAGCTACGTGACTAGAGACAAATTCCCTTCTTGCTTGGAAATTCACTTTTCTCTTCTATGAAATAGGTTTAATATTTATACTAGCTACCTAATTGGGTTATTAGGATTAAAGCTCTTTATACACATGGAAGGTCTACAAAAAGGTATCCTTTTAAATATGAGGATACTGGGAAACAGAGAGATTATTGTTCATCTTTTGGTTTGAAGAGGAACAATGATATCTTGCGGCCATGTCTTGACTTGCAGATGAACTGGATTTAAGTGAGGCAGAATTGTGCTGTCATCAACCTTGTTCTCTCTCTTCCAGAGTCATCGAAGTCCAATGTCAAGGCGAAAGTCAGGACAATTGGCAACATTCCAGGATGCAGTGAATGACTTTGGTATCTTCCACGTCTGAGCAACTCTAAGCTCTCTACAACACCTGCTTCAGCCACCGTCATGGCTGTTGGAACAAATTGTTCTTCGCATACTTGGGGTAGACATTCCCCTGCCAGTTGTTCTCAACCTGGTTTAGCCCATCTGCGAAGACAGTTTTACTAGTGTGTGGCTGCTGCACATACTACAACTTCTCGGAGCCACAGGTGAGAAGTGGGTGAAAGGTAGACGCCAAAGGAGAATGAACCCCCAAACCAGAAATTCATGAGTTAGATAAGGTCACACAGTGGGGAAATCAGTAATTTAAAAAATACCTTAGATACTGCAACATGTCAAACATTCTTGTGAAGCAAATAAGGCTCTTCCTCATTAGGCATGTGATAAGGCTTTGCTTGGTACCAACTCAAAAGGATACTTTGTGAAGCTATTTCCATGTGGTCATAATGGAAAGCAGGAGCAAGCATTCTCTTACTTTTTCCTGTAAAGTGATAAAAAAGACTCTTAACTGGCTGTTGAGCAAGAACTACATGTGCAGACAAAGGGGTTTGAAAGAAGGAATTCTTTCTTTTTCCCCCCCTGGCCAAAAGCAAGGCAAGACCTTCTGTGAGCATCTGAATGAGAGAGCCTTTCCTAGCCAGGCTGCCATGAGTCTATAAACATACAGCATCCCCATTTCTTCTTTCTCTATTACATTTCACTCTTTCCTAATCTTAGTATCAAAAATGGAATAGACCAGGTTTTGATTCTGTGAGTTTCTAAAGATTGGAAGAACCATCTAAAAGATGCCCCTCATCAACCAGACCTGGCAATAATAGTAACAGCCAAGTCTTGTGAAAAGCCACCCCTGAGGTTCCCCAGACCTATACCTTAGAGGCAGATAGGTGGTAATAGAATAGGCCTGGAGTTAGGAAGACTTTGGTTCAAATCCATTCTCAGATACTTAGTAGTCTTATGACTCTGGGCAAGTCATATAACCTCAGCCTCAGTTCCTTCACCTGTAAAATGGGGATAATAATAGCATCTACCTCACAGCATTGTTATGAAGATTAAATAAGATAATATTTTCAGTGTTCTTGACACAGTGTCTTAAACTTAGTAGATAATAAATACTTCTTCCTTCCTTCCTTCCATGACCCAGTCCTGGAGTGAATTAACTTTACCTTCAAGTCACTATGTCCTGATACAATGGGAGTGACCCATTTCTTGATTATGCCATTACCAGAAGTGAATTTTGTAGGGGAAATGATTTCTAGCAACTACTCAAAGTTTCAATCCCATCTCCCCAGGGAATGAGGAGGTGTATAGAGTGGAGAGCATATGTCAGATTTGAGATCTTGTTGTACTCCGATGCTTATACTTTCTTAGTAAATATCCTTTTGTGAAAGCTAATTGATATCAATAGGTTGATACTGGGAAGATAAAAATTGGTCAGTTAATATGGAGAACATGCCAGATGGGCATTTATGAGCAATAGCATTAGACACGGGAGGAGAGAAGTAGTAGCCATGATCTAGGGACCTAATCTACTCTAGTCCAAGTGTGAGTTGGGGGAGTGATCCCAGAGCCTGTGCTACATAGAGCTAGGGAAATACTTTTGTCAAGGTGGAAAAAAACACAATAACACATCCTAATGAGAAGTTTGATCATTTTGCTCATTACTAAAAGGTTTTAAGAGAAACTGGTCATGTGTGAGGTTTATTGAAGATCTTAAGTAATTTTTAAACACATCTATTTTGATACTGCCTCGCTAGGGCCTTACCAAACACTTCCACTCCTCTGACTTCCCCCTCACCCTCACACCTTCTTCAATTCTAATCCATTTCCAAGGAGGTTTAATCCAGGAGTTCAGAGTCAGTCACACATCAAAATTTGTTCTTCAAAGAAATGCTTCATCTCCACCAAAGCTTTTACAGCTAGGTTCTTTGCCCTGAGCACCGGCATTTAACAAACAGAAACAAGCTAAGAACTTCCCCAATTGTCCCAAACCTGAAGAAACTTCAGAAAGAGTGATATTCAAAGAAAGTTTGAACCTGGAAATAATGTAGATGCCCCTTTATCATACCGAATTATGCTTCTAGAAAAACTAAAGATTAGGGACCATTTTTTCCAGCTCTATTAGAAAACAGTAGATGAGGCTCAAGAGATGTATAAAAACAAGTAAAACATATGGGTTTTCATTCAAATCAAATATTTGACTTGACCTTCTGTTTATTGGAGGAATCATAATTCATCTGAAATATAATGGTGACAAATTGTCAAAAGGCATCAAGGTGAGTGGCAATGGTAATACTTTGACCTGCTACAGGGACGCTTTGACCTGCCTAGAGAATCTAATCTGGAATTACAGCTTTCACTTAGCATTCCTAACTCTGCATCAGAACTAACTCAATAATTTAGCAGAAGCAGCATGTTCCAACCAGGGAGCCTGCAAAAGTTGTAGCTGTGCCTCTGCTACATGCAAGCACACACCAAATGGGAGAAGCAATGACTTCTTCCTCAAAGGCAGCCTTCCTCAGCCCTCTGAGTACATGCTGCTGATTTTTTTTTCCCTCCTAAAGATGCTTTATTGTTTTTTTTTTCTGATTTTTCATCAGGGTGGGGTTGCCATGGCAATAAAGTAGGATATCTTACTGGATTTCACCTTTGCTGTCTTGCTTCATATGGTTCTCTCTCCTCAGAGCAAACATGGTGGATGCGGTGCACATACAGATGTCTAATTTCAGATTTCCTCCTCAAGTGTGCTTGGCAGCCGCTCTCTGGAGACAGCTGGAGCAGCACTCCACAAACTTGCATTCATCCTCCTTCTCTCTAATGGCCACCATCACATGTCTCTCTAGCTTTCTGATCTCTCTTTTAAGATGGACAAAGCTTTTCTTAAAAGATCTTTCCTCAATTGAAAATAAACGTCTTTTAACATTTCAATTAACTGAGCTGTCAGATCAACTCTAAATACTTTTCCTGTCTAAAGTTGCCAGAGTTAAGGTGAAGAGGAAAAACACTCCAGAGAATACAGAAGCTAAAGACAAAATGCTCACAGGTAAAGGTTTGCCTAGTATACAAAAAAAAAAAAGTGAGAGGTTTATTGCCTAATAACTCAGCCCCTTCCTGGTTAGCTGACTACTGATATAAACTTACCCCAAAGCAAAAATGAGAAAACCCATTCCCCCTGTGTCACACACACAAAAAAGAGGTACGGTGGAGTACGAAGAACTTAGTACCCGGAGTCTGAAGACCTGGTTCTGAGTCTTGAGTTTGCCACATTACGTGTGTGACCTCTGACATTTAATTTCTCTGGGTGCAATTTCCTCATATGTAAAATGAATGGTTTAGATCAGATGATATATTGAGTACTATCCAGCTCTAACTACTATGATCCAGAAGACAACCAATGGGTCATTTTGGCAGAAAGATGGAGAACGAGAAGGTGCAGAATGCAGACAAAGTGTGTATTTGGTTTGTGTGACTCTGCTTACTTGTTAATATAAGTAGCAGTAAATTCTTTGGATAAAAGAAAACTTTTTTTGAGGGGAGGGATTAGCGTTGAAGAATAGGGTAATGATAATGACAGTAAAGAAAAGAGAAGGAAAAGTGTGTCAATGAATTACTGAAAAGAGAGAGAGAGAGAGGGAGGGAGGGAGGTGTGGACAAGCAGAAAAACGTTGAAATTACCATTTAAATTTAGATTAAAAATGAAATTTTTAAAAAGCTGTGATGATAGGAGAAAAAGCAAACTTTATACATATAACAGAAGTTCAGTATTGTATGTTAACCTCTTTTCTTTGTATGGCAAAATGTTCATCTATTAATCTCTGCATAAAACAAATAAATCCTATGATATTACACATATTCTATGCCATGAAACTATTTTTCTATTATTTTCCATCCAGAGATTGTAAATTGTTTATCTACACCCCAGCCCCTGAGCAGTAAAATGCAACTGGGAGAAACTTTATTGGGGTAAGGTGGAAGAGAGGGGCAAGGGGTAAGGGGCAACAGCTTAGTTGCCCAACAAAAGGTACAATCATATCAAGAGAGGACAGCTCATGCCCTAGATCCCAGCCTTGCCCCCAGAGTTGGGATGACAGGACTTGTGGAGAAGGAAACTATATCATTAGACCTAGAGAGCAGTCAGGCCAGCTAGAGAGAATGACAAGATGAGATAGGACCTGTGGATGATATTCTCTTTTGGGAGGAAATGCATGTCACATGCGCTAGGGTTGGAGTATATTCCCTGGGGTGTTGGTATTCTGGGGCAAAACCCTGGTTGTTCTGCATAACTATGCTCCATCTCCTTGAAGGCAGGGACTCTGCCACTTATTTTTCTATCCTCCATGGTACCTAGCATAGTATTTGTATATAGTAGGTCCATAACACAAATTTGATGAATTCACTTGAATTCTCATGTGCATTCTATAACAAAGTCTGCAAAAGACATCAAAACTTGACTTTCCATCAATATTTTCTGGATACGAGGAAGAACACTCCATATACTACACACTCTGGAGACCTTGCTTTCTTTCCTTTCAGCTTCTGTTTTCCCCAATATGTTTCTATTCTCCCTCTCTATCATTTGGTCATATTTCTGATGGCCTTCAGATTATTTCCATAGCAAGTTATTTGGGTTGGATTTCCAAGAAAGTTTTCTTTTGCTCAGTTCTTATCCTTTAGACGAAAAGATCCTTTAGAAAAACTAATATTAATAAACCCTACTTCTGATTTCTTGCATATTAATCAGAAGAATTCACTATGGCAAAAGGATAACAGTTTTTAGAGGCTCATCTGACTGACGTCTATTTCTTTTGAAATCACAATTGTGATTCATTCAGCTGTAGAAATTCCAGTAAAAATCATAAATGCCACTAGGAGACAGTATGGGTTAGTGGAAACAGTGCTGGCCCTTGAATTGGGAAGACCCTAAGTTCAAATCCAATACCAAACATCTATTACCTGGAAAACCATGAAAAACCACTTAGTCTCTCTAGACTGCAGTCTCCTCATCTGAAAAAGGGATGTTCGAGCAATTGAGGAGAGGATGTTAATTCTATTCAGTATTTTTGGGATCTCCTTTAGCAAGCGGTTGATGTGTTTTTCATGATTTTGTTGCATCATTCTCTTGTCTCTTTCCCATCTTTCCTTTACTTCTCTTACTTGATTTTCCAAATCCTTTTTGAGCTTTTCCATGGCCTGAGACCAATTCATATTTCTCTTGGAGGCTATGGATGTAGGACCTTGGACTGTTGGCCTCCTCTGGTTGTATGTTTTGATCTTCCTTGTCACCAAAGTAAGATTCTGTAGTCTGAGTTTTTTTACACTGTTTGCTCATTTTCCCAGCCAATGATGTGACTTTTAAACTCTTTGTTAAGGGAGGACTCTGCTTCCAGTGTGGAAGGGGTTTTGTGTAGCTGTTTTCAGAGATACTTCTAGGGGCCTATAAATTTTCAGTTCTTCCAAGGTGATATGATCAAAGCAGAGGTGTTTACTCCTTTCCTGGCCTGTGCTCTGGTCTGTGAGTGACCACAAGCACTCTTTTCTGCCTTGGAACTGAAAGGAGAGGGGTAGCTAGGTGGCATGGTGAGTAGAGCACTGGCCCTGGAATCAGAAGGACCTGAGTTCAAATCCGGCCTCAGACAGTTGACACACTTACTAGCTGTGTGACCTTGGGCAAGTCACTTAACCCCAATTGCCCTGCCTTCCCCCCCTTCAAAAAAAAAGAAAAAGAAAAAAGAACTGTGAGGAAGATTCCCTCTCCACCCCTGCCACAAGCTCTGCTACACCAGTACTCCTCCTCACCCCAGGACTGCCACCCAGGACTGCCACCCAGATCCAAGCAGGGCAAAGCAAGAGAATCCTGCCTCAGCACCAGCAAAGAGATCCCTGCTATCTCCCTCTGATCAGCTGCTTGATGCTACCACTGTCTGTGGGCCTAGAGCTCTGGAAGCAGCTGCTACTGCCACCACCACCACCACCACCCCAGGGTAAGGGGATGGACCACACTCCTTTTTCACTCAGGTCTGACAGATTTTTCCTACTGACCTTTTAAGTTGTATTTGGCATTTGTGAATTGAGAAGTCTGGAAACCACCACAGCTGCCAGTGATTCAGTGCCCTGAGGCCTGCTCCAGATTTGCTGGGGAGGCCATCTGTGCAGGCCGTCCCAGCATTGGTCTGTGCTCCTCTCCCAGTCTGGTGCAATAGACCTTACCTATCAATCTGCCAGGTTGTCTTGGTCTGGAAATTTATTTCACTCTGTCATTTTGTGGGTTCTGCTGCTCTAGAATTTGTTTAGAGTCATTTTTACAGGTATTTGAAGGGGCTTGGGGGAGATCTCAAGCAATTCCACGCTTTTACTCCACAATCTTGGCTCCCTAAGGTCAGGGATGTTAATTCCCATAGAACCTTCCTCACAGGGCAGGCATAATGCTCACATGAGATAATGTATATGAAGAGCTTGTAGATAGATGTCAAATAATCAAATACACACATGATCACATCAATTTGAAAGTTCTTTCCAACCCCAGAGATCAAATTAATCTTTGCCAGGTCATTCTTAATGACTTTTGTCTATAGATGTCAGCTACTGTTAAATGCTTCCAGATTGTTAGTATTATTTTCATTCTGCTATTTAATTTAGCCTTGCTTTGAAATGTTGCTATTTATCTTATGAATGCAGGCGCTTTCTTCACAACAATAGCTAGCACTCATACAGTACTTTAAGTTTGTAAGATGTTCTGCATATATTATTTCATCATCTTTGAAAAAGATGATGAAAGAAATTTTCCACATTTTCTTGAGTTCTGATAATTGTATATCTTCAAAATATATGTTTACATGGCATATTGAAGTCTACAAAGAACTTTCCTAAGCACTTTCTCACTTTATCTTTAAAATGATCCTCTGTGGAAAACAAAGCAGGGAATTTTTTCATAGAGATAACTATAGTCAATAGGCTGACATGATTAGCCCCTAATGCACAGCTAATAAGTGATGGAACTGGGACCAGAAGCCACTAGAAAGTGTTCTAGCCTTGGAGTCCAGGGCTCAGGTACACATTATTTTGCCTCACTTTTATCCAAAGAATTTACTACTATTACTGCTACTACTACTAATGATGGTGAAGATGATGCTGCTGTTGGTGATAAGCAATAATAACCAGCATTTACTTAGCACTTTATGATTTATAATGCTTTTATGTATATTTTCTCCTTTGGTATACTAATTATGTGAAGTGCTAATTTGTATTGATTTCTGACTGTATAGATATCTTACTGTAATGATATCTTATCGTATAGAGAAGATGGTTCATTTTTATGTGTTTAAGCAGAGACATCATTACATTTTCCCTCTTCCTATATGGTCTCTACATGGAAAACATAAAAATTCAGGATCTACTTTGCCAAAAAGACATTAACACTCTGATTCAGTCATACTGGCACCCAAACTGGGAGAAGATAAAACATTACTAATAGTAAAACCCCCTAGGGGTGAAAATTGTGGTCAACAAAGTTGGATGACAATGTTAACAATATATAACTGGGGAGAAAAGGGACAGAAAAATAAAGAAAACAAAAGATAGGGAAGTCAATATGAATAGTCTAGTTAAATAACTCCCTCCTAAGCACACAGATGAATAGGAAGAATATGAAGAGTATTAAGATACAAATTTGATTGATCCTAGGGAAACACTGGCTCAGAGACTTTCATGAATGAAAAGGTCAAGTACTCTCCTGGGGATTTTCTCACTTCTTTTGGTTCTTGGTCCCAGGAAACCTGGGAAAACATATAAATTGTGCACCCCCAAAAGCAACCTCACATGCTATTTACAAACATCTAGTTCAAATGTTACCAGTGCTTGGAAAGAAATAAGTCAACCTAATAACAGGATGGGGAAGGGCTGAGCCAATAGGAATTTCTATGAAAAGAGACCTAGGATTTTAGTAAATTGGATACTCAGTGTGATTCAACAAGATTCTACGGAAGCTAAAAAAGCAAATATGATCTTAGGTGATAGTAAGAGAAGCAAAGTGATCAGGACTAGTTAGTCAGTCAGTCAATAAACTTTTGTTAAGCACCTACTATGTGTCACGTAATGTGCTAATAATCACTGGATTATATAAGTGATAATTCAACCTTATCTTGTTGTGGTCAGACCATATCTGGAGTGTGGCTAGCCGAGAAACATAAAGAAACTCCATTTTGTCTGTAGTTCACCTACCTTGCTTCTGACCCTATTTGTATGGCAACCCCTGCTCCTGTCAGCAAGCTTCCTTTCTGCTGAATCAGCAAGGTAAGTCCTATCTATTAGGGAGGAGTTATAAGAGATAGCTAACCTGAAGAAGAGCCTTTACTATTACTAGCTCCAGCAACAGGCCCTGTATAATCAAGAGATATCATATCCCCTATTCCTACGCTGTAAGCCCCCAGTAACAATCCCTTTCCAATCCTGACATACCCCATACTCAATTCACCTCCTGCCTAAAGTGAAATCTATATCAGCTTTGTCCTTTTGTTCCTTCTGGGAGTCTCTACCTGTGTGTGTGGGACTCCCTTGATAGTGAATTCAATAAACCCTCATTGACTCCTAAACTTTAGGTTTTGGCTTGGTTTTGGTTTTGGTTCTGTTTCTGGTTCTGGTTTGTGCTGGCACTAATGATTTTTACCCAGAGTAGTATTACACTAATTCTGGGAACCACATTTTAGGAATGTCATTGATAAATTTGAAAGTACCCAGAGGAGGGCAACTAGGATCATCCAAAGCATCTATTCGTAGTGTATACTTGAAATATGTGTGTATATATACATATACAAACACACACATAAAAACACTCATATGTATGTGTATATGTATTCACATACACATATATAGTATATGTATTTAATTAACATTAATGATAAAATAATATAAGGACAAATTTTTTTAAATGAGTGAGCCCCTAAATGTTATGTGGCTAAATTGAAGAGTTAACTCTATTGTTAACAGGGCAAGAAAGATCCCTTTGATTTAAACCTGAAAGGAGGTTATATAACTCAACTGACACAAATCTGTTATGGAATTTGAAAAGTGGCCTGAAATCTTCAAAAGATACTGAAGAGCAAGCATAGACTATAGCAAGAAAGTATACTACTCCGGAATTCTCTGACTTTGACTCTGTCTCTATTGGTATCTCTGTCTCTGTCTCTGTCTTTCTGTCTCTGTCTCTATTTCTGCCTCTTTCTAGCTGTCTCTCTCTTTCTGTGTTTCTGTCTCTATTCCTATGTCTCTCTCTGTCACCGTCTCTGTCTGTCTCTCTTTCTCTCTCTCTCTCTTTCTGTCTGTTTCTGTCTCCCTGTCTCTGCCTATCTGTCTGTCTGTCTGTCTCTGTCTCTCCCATTTTTAGTGGAGTAATGCAGCATCTAGAAGAGGAGAATTCACCAAGATCTTACTGTGTAGTCATTTTATCATTTCTGGGGATATTTTGTTGAAGGAATACATGGTCAGGAAAACTTTCCCATTTCTCCACGTTTGAATATAGAACACATACACAAAATGTTTCAAAACACCAAAGAAGTCCTCTTTTAATGTTTTATCACTTGAAAAATGTTTGTGAAATTTTAGCAATTAATTTCCTTTTGAATTTATTTCAACAAGAATGCATTTTGACAATATCAAAACCTAAACCCTGAAAAATTAAATTAGTTGGTGTCTTGTCCTTTTCTACATTTCATGAGCACATCTTTAACTCCAAGAGAGGAACATAGATAGATAGACAGACAGATAGATAGATAGATAGATAGACAGATATATGTATATGTATATCTATGTATATAGACATACATATAGTGTGGTGTATGTATATACACACACATATATAGTCATACTGATCACCTCTCTCTCTCCATACACACAAACACATTCTTAAACATTTACTATGTATGGTATGTTAATGTATATGTATGTATGTGTGTATATACTTACATATGTACGTGTGTATAGGTATATACATACACATTACTTTGATGAACCTGCAATCTCTTCACTAATAACCCATTCGTACTTTCTTGTCCTGTTTGATTCTTTAGGACCTTAATTAAATCTTCCATACAAGTTCTATCTACTGTACCAGAAGCCTTCCTCTAGGTTTCTTTTTTTTTTTTTATATTTCAATGGTCAAGCAAAACAGGGGCTGTCTTTTGCCTTCTTTCGTATTCTTAGCACTTAACACAGTGCCTAGCACATAGTAGGTACTTAATAGATATATAGTGACTGAGATGTAAGCCTGTTTGCTCATCTAAAAAATAGAGTTAATATAAGAGATATCACTAACTACTTCATAGTATTATTCCATGAAAGTCTCTTCATATATCTTAAAGCACTATATGAATATTACCTTCAAATATAATTTCTCATTATAAACTTGTCATATTTCAGTGATAAAAAATGAATTTGCAAGATTAATATAGAACAGTGTATTAAAGAATTTAACAACTATGTATGCTTGCTCTAAACTTTTAAAATTCTAGTAGTCCACAGTATAATCTGAATTAAGAAATACTTCATTAGATTGAAATAATTTTTGTGTGGAAAATGAGTGAGATAAACTTTATAGTAGCTTGTAGGTGGAATTTGCCAATTAAATTGATTATAAGTAGTATTGTTATCAGATCCCGGTGATAAAGAAATATTCTATTTACTTTTTTTTTTTGGAGGGGAGAAGGCAAGGCAATTGGGGTTAAGTGACTTGCCCAAGGTCACACAGCTAGTAAGTGTGTCAAGTGTCTGAGGTCGCATTTGAACTCAGGTCCTCCTGACTCCAGGGCTGGTGCTATACTCACTGCACCACCTAGCTGCCCCTCTATTTATTTTTAAAAATCACTCAATAGGAATTATGTTATTAAGAAATAATGTACATATTTAGATTTTAACTGTTTGTTCTATAGTTGAACACCACAAAGTTAGTTGGAAAAACAGAAATTATTTGAGTTTTGAAACCATTTATAATTTATTGATATGTAAAGTAGGAAATCATTTCTTCCACCATCCTCGTGTCAATGTACAGCTACACTCTAATTGTTACAACTAAACGAATCAAGCTGTTCTTTCTTTAATGAGGGTTGCCATGTTAATGATATTACTGATGTGTCACAGCAGAAGCAAAAATAATTAATCACCTGCATATAGCTTCCTTCCTTCATAGCTGGCTGTTTTAGAGGTAGCAAAGTTGGCCGTAAGCTTTGGAAACCAGAAAGCAACAATAACACCATCGCATTAGATATGCCTTTATTATATAAAATAGAGGTTCCCAACTTTTGTGTCATGGGCACCTATGACAATCTAATCTGGTGGTCTAGGGACCTCTTCTCATGTTAATATAATATTTTAAAATCATAATTGAACTAAATGTTAGGTATCAAAAACAAGTTAGTGAAAACAACAGTGTCATTTTCCCAACCAATACTAGCTAATAGCTAGCTTTTATATAGGTCTCTAAGGTGTGTCAAACACTTTAAAAATTTTAGCTCATTAGGTCCTCAAAACAACTCTTTGAGGTAGGTGCTTTTATGACTCCCATTTTGTAGATGGTCAGCAGCATTTGTAGAGGTCAGCAGTGGTTAAATGACATGAGCAGCATCACACAGCCAGTTAGTGCCTGAGTCCTGATTTGAACTCAAGTCTTCTTGATTCTGGGGCAGCTAGCTGATGCAGCGGATAGAGTATTGGGCCTGGAGTCAGGAAGACTTATCTTCCTGAGTTCAAATCTGACCTCAGACACTTACTGGGTGACCTTGGGCAAGTCGCTTAACCCTGTCTGCCTCACTTTCCTCATCTATAAAATGAGCCAGAGAAGAAAATAACAATCCACTCCAGTATCTTTGGCAAGAAAACCCTAAATGGGGTCACAAAGGTCAAACAACTGAAAAATGGCTAATCACACTTCTTGCTTCCAGGCCCAGCTCTCTATTCACTGTAATGCCTAGTTGCCATTCAAGCTCATAGATCACCTGAAATCTATTTGTATTTTCCTTGGGAATCTATGCATCCAAAGTCACCTGACCTCAAAGAAATCACATTGTCAATAGTCTCAGGAGAGATTATGAAAATATACATTCATTTATAAGTCACGCATTGAACTGTATGCTGGAGAAAAACAGACAAAAGTAAAACAGTCCAGCCACTTCCGGGGGCGCAGCCAAGATGGCGGCTGGAAAGCAGGGACTTGCGTGAGCTCCCCGCCAGGTTCCCTCCAAAAACCTATAAAAAAAAGGCTCTGAACAAATTCTAGAACTGCAGAACCCACAAAATAGCAGAGGGAAGCAGGGATCCAGCCCAATACAGCCTAGATGGTCTCTGGGTGAGGTATATCAAGCACGGAGCGGAGGGGAGTGGAGCTCAGCATGGGCGGCGGCAGGGAGCCGGGAGGGACAGGCCCTAGCACCCTGAATCAGTGAGCTGTGGCAGTTATCAGACTTCTCAACCCACAAACACCAAAGAAAACAGAGAAGGTTGGTGGGAGGAGCTGTGGGGGATGGAGTTCCCTGTTCGGCCCCCGCCCCTGGGTGGCAGGGGTGGTGCAGCTGCAGGGCTACAGTTGCGGTTGCTTCTGACCCAGGCCCACCTGGTGGGAGGAATTGGGAGGTGGATTGGAGCAGGAGCGCAGAGCCTGCTTAAGATTTGCGTCAAGTCCGGGTTGGTGGTTCTTGGGGAGGGGGCGGTGCTGGTGTGGCAGAGCTGGCTGTATAGAAAGAGCTCTGGGGTCAGCACCGCATCCCCTCAGGCTTGGAACAGAGTGCTCTTTACTCTGCAGGCAGTTGTGCCCAGGCGAAAAACTCAAGGGTCAAGTGGATTGGCTGGGAACATGGCCAGGCAGTGGGGGCACACTCAGATTCAGTCTCAGACTTTGGAGTCTTTCTTTGGTGACAGGGAAGACCAGGGCATGCAGCCTGAAAAAGTCAACAAGGTCGAGGAGCCTACACCAAAAGCCTCCAGGAGGGGCATGGACTGGTCTCGGGCCATGGAAGAGCTCAAAGGGGAGTTGGAAGGGCAGGTTGGAGAAGTAGAGGAAAAATTGGGAAGAAAGGTGAAAGTGATGCAGGAAAACCATGAAAAATGGGTCGGTGATTTGCTAGAGGAGACCCAAAAAAATACTGAAGAAAATGTTGAAGAAACCAACACTTTAAAAAATAAACTAGCTCAGGTGGCAAGGGAGCTCCAGGGAGCCAACGAGGAGAAGAATGTCTTGAGGGGTGGGGCTGTCCAGGTGAAGAAGGAGGTCTGGGGGACCACTGAAGAAAATACTACCTTGGAAATTAGATTGGAGCGAGTGACTTTGTGAGAAATCAAGATATTTTAGGGCAGAGCCGAGGGAACGAAAAAGTGGAAGACAGTGTGAAGTGTCTCATTGTAAAGGCTACTGGCCTGGAGGGTGGATCCAGGAGAGATAATTTAAAGATTGTTGGACTACCTGAGGGCTATGATCAAAGAGAGAGCCTAGATATCATTTTTCAAGAAGTTATCAAGGAGAATTGTCCTGATGTTCTAGAGCCAGAGGGTAGAGTGGAAGTTGAAGGAATCCACAGATCACCTCCTCAAGAAGATCCCAAGGAGAGGGCTCCTGGGAACATTGTTGCGGGGTTCCAGAGCTCCCAGGTCAAGGAGAGGGTGCTGCAGGCAGCCAGAGGGAAACAATTTGAGTGTTGTGGAAGAACAGCCGGGATGGCACCGGATCTGGCAGCTTCCACACTGAGGGATCAAGGGGCTTGGAATACGGTATTCCGGAGGTCAATGGAGCTAGGATTGGAGCCGGGAGTCACCTACCCAGCAGGACTGAGTGTCATGCTCCAAGGCAAAATGTGGATTTTCAATAAAATAGAGGACTTTCAGGCTTTCTCGGTGAAAGGACCAGAGCTGAATAGAGGATTTGACTTTCAAACGCGGGAATCAAGAGAAGCATGAAAAGGTAGACAGGAAGGAGAAATCATGGGGGACTTACTAAAGGTGAACTGTTTTGCTTGCATTCCTGCATGGAAGGATGATGTGTATGATTCATGGGACCTCGGTATCATGGTGGCTGAAGGGAATATGCATATATATGTGTGTGTGCATGTGTGTGCATATGTGTGTGTCTGTGTATGTGCATGTGTAGGTGTGTGTATGTGCATGTGTAGGTGTGTGTATGTGTGTGTGTGTGTGTGTACATATGTATATGTATGTGTAGACGGGGGCACAGGGTGAGTTGAGTGTGGGGGGATGATATCTAGAAGAATGGGATCCGATTGAGGGATGAGAGAGGAGGATGTTGGGGTGGGGAGAGGGGGAGAGATAGAGTGGGGTAAATTATCTCACATAAAAGTGGCATGAAGGAGCGGTTCTCTGGGAGGGGGGAGGGGGTAGGTGAGGAGGAATGGGTGGATCTTGCTCTCATCAGATTTTACCTGGGGAGGGAATACCATACACACTCAATTGGGTATCTTACCCCACAGGAGGGGGGGAGGAGGAGGATAAAAGAGGAGGGACAATGGAGGGGGGGCAGATGTGGGGAGGAGGTGATCAAAAACAAACACTTTTGAAAAGGGACAGGGTCAAGGGAGAAGATTCAATAAAAGGGGTTGGGTTGGGAAGGAGCAAAACATAGTTAATCTTTCACAACATGAGTATTGTGGAAGGGTTTTGCATAATGATACCCATGTGGCCCATGTTGAATTGCTTGCCTTCTTAGGGAGGGTGGGCGGGGAGGGAAGAGGGGAGAGAATTTGGAACTCAAAGTTTTAAAAACAGATGTTCAAAAACAACAACAACAAAAAAAAAGTTTTTGCATGCAATTAGGAAATAAGATACAAAGACAATGGGGCATAGAAATTTATCTTGCCCTACAAGAGAAGAAGGGAAAGGGGGATGGGACGGGAGTGGGGTGACAGATGGGAGGGCTGACTGGGAAACGGGGCAACCAGAATATACGCCATCTTGGAGCGGGCAGGAGGGTAGAAATGGGGAGAAAATTTGTAATTCAAACTCTTGTGAAAATCAATGCTGAAAACTAAATATATTAAATAAATTAAATTTAAAAAAAATAAAAAAGTGAATGTAACAAAATTATAAAGGTCAACTAAGACTTGAATAAAGAAGCATGAGAAGGAAAAAAAAAAGTAAAACAGTCCTTGAACTCCAAAAGCTTGGATTAAGACAGCATAAACGACATGAATTCATGAATGGTACTAACAACTTGGGATAACGTTAAATTGTCGTTAAAAACCAAAGCTGATGCTCACATCTTGAATGGGAATATGCTAATCATTTTTTCCAGTCACTTAATTTTCTAGCCCCTCAAAAATTCTGACTTCTCAAAATTTCTAATGGAAAAATTATGTTGGCCTCCACTTCTTTGACTACTAATCTTGGCAAGTCCTAATTCATGACTGAGATGAAGGCACAAATGAAATGTCAATCAAATTTATAGATAACATGTTTGGATGAAATACACATTAAATACCAGATCCCAGATCAAAAATGATGAGCAGAGTTGGGTCAAGTGGAATTTAATAGGATCAGATATACAGGTCTATACTTACATTGCTTGAATTTAGTAGAATGTGAACTTTTTTGGGAGTAGTCACTATATATTATGTTTGTATTTACAAGAATAGTATCTATTATAATGGCTAGCACATAGTGAGGTCTTAAATGCTCATCAGCTGATAGATTCAAAAATATCAGTTTCATAAATTCAGGATGAAGGTGACATCTTCCTATTCTGTGATAACTAGTCTGATGAGAAAGTTATGAAGGTTGGAGTGGACAGCATACTCAACATGAGACAACACTGTGATATGAGAGCCGTGAAAGCTAATTCTATCCGAGCCTGTAATGAAAAGAATAGTTTCCAAGACAGGTACCAGTAAAACTGTTTTACTCATGCCACATAATTTCTGCAAACTGGGCCACAGAAGGGACATAAACAAGCTGGATAATGTGCAAAAGAGAATAAATAGGAAAATGGCAGGACTAGAGAATATGACATGATTATCAGTTGAAAGCATTGCACATCTTTGCCTGAAGAAGATGACTTAAGAGAAACACAACAGTTGCCTTCATATATTTGAAAGACTGTCTCCTGGAGGAGGAATTAGAATTGTTCCACTTGGC
Organism: Trichosurus vulpecula; assembly: GCF_011100635.1. NCBI lineage: Eukaryota > Metazoa > Chordata > Mammalia > Diprotodontia > Phalangeridae > Trichosurus > Trichosurus vulpecula. The sequence continues at coordinate 68,004,656 of NC_050579.1, forward strand.
CTCAAAGAGCAGAAGTAATACAGATTGTACCCGACCAAGAATTCCATCTTCAATATCTGCAAGTAGCCATGAGTCATCTGGGTGTCAAATATAGTATTTTTTCCTGTATTATGCTTCACTTAAAATTAATAATCAGAGGGTAATACAACAAAGTTATCTCTGTGACAGCTTTCATGGAATCTTGTATGATTGTGTCATATGTATAGGAGACACCTTGTTGGTATCTTTGGCTTACCTTGAAGATTTAGCAACGTGTTTCATGACCCTAAGTTTCTCCCTGTAACAAAGACCCATCTTTTCAACCTAAATATTTTTTGGTTGATGTTATATGGCTGCAAGTTATGGATTCCACAGTCAAAAAAGAATTGAAGATACTGGTTATTTAAAGTGCAAGCAAGAGACACAAGGTTGCTATGAATAGGCTGGAACACACTACCAATGAAGAACCATATAGAAACTGTAGGGAGAAAAAAGGACATCATCATGGAGATTCAAGAGAGGAAGAAGAAATGAACCAGTCATTTACTTAGAGTACAGGATATATTATGGACAGTCTATTGGCAGTCATACAACATCAAGAGATGAAGATCTCATAGCATATTTGTTGGACCCTTTGGGGAGGATCTCTTGGTCAATATAAACAAGACTTGCACAACATGACAAGTTGAAATCAGAAACAGAGGAGAGAATACCCACGTGAAGGAGACCACAGATAAGAACACGAGAACACAGATCTAGAGCCTGAAGGGACCTAAGAAGCCTTCTAATTCAATTTTCTCATGATACAGATAAAGAAATTGAGGCCCAGGAAAATTTTACATGACTTTACCAAGGTCCTACAGGTAATTAGTATTTGGACACAGGTTCTCTGAAACAGGGTCAACTAGGTGTCTCAATGGATAGAGCTCTGGACCTGGAGTCAAGAAGATATGAGTTCATATCTAGCCTCATATATTTACTAACTGTGTAACTCCCAACAAATCATTTAACTTCTGTCTGCCTCAGTTTCCTCAACTGTAAAATTAGAATAGTAGTAACAACTACCACCGAGTGTTGTTCTGAGGAGCAAATTAGATACACAGTGCATTGCACATAACAGGTGCTTAATAAGTGACTATTTCTTTTCTTCCTTTTACTCTAGAGCCAGTGCTCTGCATCATCCATTAAATTAGGAGACTACTGTACTACTGCAATGAGATAGGCTATGAGATCCTGAACAAGAGTAGGGGCTATATGAGTGCAGAAAAAGGGGTGAATGTGAGATATGTTGCAGCTATATATGTGACAATACTTGGTAGATGATGAGCCCGGATGAGGGATAAGGAGAAGGTGAGGATGACTCTGAGATTGTAAATCTGGGGTACCCCTTACAGAAATGGGGAAGTTGGAAGAAGGGTGGATCGGGGGCGGTGAGGGGGCAGGAGGGAGGGAAATGAGTTCTGAGTTGGACATGCTGGGTTTGATATACCCAAGGGACATCTGGGTGAAGATGTTCATCAGGAAGTTGGTAATATGTGACCAGATCTTAGAAGAGGGATGAAGGTTGAATATATTTGAAAAATGCTTGAATTGAGATCCTATTTCAATTCATAAAAGCTGATAGATCATCAACAAAAAGTACAGAGAGAGAAGATAAGAATGGCCAAGGCAGGATCCTGGATTACAACCTACCATAGTAGGTGAGGAATTTATAATTAGCTACCAAAGAAAACTTAGGAGAAGTCAGAAGGGTAGGAGAAGAGCCAAGAGTGAGCAGTATCAAAAAAAAAAACACAACAGAGAGGAGAGAGCTTCCAGGAATGTGAGATTAGTCGATAGTGCCAAATGTTGCAGAGATGAAGAGGGATGAAGATTGAGAAAATTCTTTTGGATTTAGCAATTAAGGAATTGCTTGTAACTTTGGAGAGAACAGTTTATACTGCATAGTAAAGTCAAAAGCAAGATTGCAAGGGGCTGAAAAGTGAGAAGTGAAAATGTAGAGGTAATGAGTATAGATCTTTCTTTTTTCTACAAGCAAAGTTTCATAACAACTCTAAAGTGAATTGCAAATTATTTTCTATACTGTGTTATAAAGAAAATCAAAAGGTTATTTCATAGACATTTTCCCTTTGTTTCAAATTGATCTTCAGTTGGCAATAGCTTATTAATTACTTCAGTCATTTTTCAGTTATGTCCAACTCTTCTTGACCCCATTTGGGGTTTTCTTGGCAGATATTGGAGTGATTTGCTACTTCCTTTTCCAGCTCATTTTACAGGTGAGGAAATAGAGGCAAATAGGGTTAAGTGACTTGCCCAGGGTCACACAGCTAGTGTCTGAGACCGGATTTGAACTTGGGAAGATGAATCTTCCTGACTCCAGGTCCGACACTCTATCCACTACCTAGTTACTGTTACTGGCAATAGCTAGCAACACTCAAACTTAAGTTTCCCCACACCCAAGGCTTTATACAAAGAAGATAATTATTTAAAAAGTATCTAGGCATAGTTCTGGAGAGTATTCTTTATATAAAGGAAACATTTAAGCAAAGACTCTAAAGACAAGATTTATTATGTAATATAGACAGCTATTCCTAATTAATCTATTCCATAATTTCACACTTTCTGCATGTACTTTTTCTAAAGATTTGCCACACTTGCATAATTCTGTTAGCCAAAACTTCCCAAAGATGTAATCATATACTATAGATATTCCTTTTTAAAAACATTAAATATCAAATACACAATTCAATTCCTACTATGTACAGAAATGAAGTCCTTTTAAATTTTGCCCAGCAAAAACAGCAAATATATTATTTAATTTCTTGAGCCATATTTCTAGTTGGATGAGCTGAAATACATACTTACTTGTGTTCATACATGTACATGTGTGAGAAATATACACACAATCCTACCTTGGAGGTTTCTTTAATATACTCTGTCTATATTAAACGTTCCAGTAAAAAAGGGGGGTGCAAGAAATGTTAAAAACATAAAGTAGAATATTCACCACTTTCTAAAAATAATGCTTCTTTATAGAATCAGAGATTTTAAATAGCTTTAAAATGCTTATTTTTAAATACCCATGTGTATAATAATCTCATTAAGTCCCCATATGATGGATGTTTTATGGATACAAAACTGTCATCACTCACTCCTTACCACCGTATTTTCATCTGCTTATCTAGAGGATGGCAAACTGCCCATGTGAGGTAAATTACAAAAAGCTCTGGGTCCTGAAAATGGAATTGAGGCTTATTGAAACAAACCCCTGAGAACATTCTCATTCTCTCTCTCACTGGCTTCCTCATCTTCTCTCTCTATTTCTTTCTGACTTTGCCCTTTCTCAAATCAGTTCGTTTCCATGCAGATGCTCAGATTCCTATTTAAAGAATATTTGATAAGCTACCGTGCTTTTTCCATAGGCAGGCTTCTTTCTCTGTAATCCATTCACTTTCCAATTTAAAACAGACATACTCATCTCCTTATTTATTCACTGACAAGAATTCTTCCATCAAGTGACAGTTGGAAATTACTCAGATTTTTCCCAAGTTTATATGGGACTCTTCAGAAACCATAGGTGCTTGCTTTACTCTAAATTAGCTGGGTCAGTCACATTTACGTGTCTCAGGATCAACCAAAACATGCCCCAACCAAGTTTATCTTCCACCAAAGAGCAGATCCCCTTCTAAGTTCCTTTTCTCTGTCAGTGGAGACAATATTCTCTCAGCTACTCAGGTACAGAACTTGCAGGAATTTTAAACATGCCTTTCTTTTCCTAAATAAATCACTCTTGTAATTCTATTTACTTTTTTCTCCTAAATAGGACCAAGCACAGATCTTGCAATACTTTACTAGAACCTTCTTTCCAAATTAACAGAGTATCATTGACAACAACTTGTCATTCAACTTACTCATTTTATATATAAGTTAACTTAGACCCTGAGAGCTTAAGTGGCTTAGGGTCAAAGACATTAAGCTGAAAGGGACCTCAGAGGCCATCTAGTCCAAGGGCCATCATTTTACAGATGAGAAGGCTACAGCTCAAGGAAGTTTAGTGACTTGTCCAAGATCACAAAGGTAGTTGAAAAACTGAAAATTGAATCTTGGACTTCACTAGAGAGTGCTCCATATGCTTTACCATGTGTCTCCTTTTGAAACTGCACAATTGATCCTCCATATTACTCTATTGCCTCACTAATCTGAAATCACAGACTTCAGCATGTCACTGTCCCTTAAAAAAACTTTCAGGTTTTTTGTTTGTTTGATTGATTTGAGTGACATTCTACAGTGGAAAGAGCAGTTTTGACTTTACTTCTAGCTTCGTTGAATGTGTGCCTCAGTTCCCACAACTATAAAATGAGGGAGTTGAACTAGGTAAACTGTTTTGTCCTTGACAGCTCTGAAATACATGGATTCTTAAAATTAGATGGGATTTTGGAGATCATTTAGTTTAGCCTTCCACTCCTTGCATAAATTTCCTTTGCAACATTGGGAACAGACATTCTTTTACCTTCTTACACAATTTTGTTGTTGTAAAACTCAATACCGTACTAGACAACTGATTCTATTTGGAGACAGGTCCAAGTGTGAGAAATTTCCCTCCCTCACATCAAGCTTCTTAGTTCTTCTCTAGAGAACTACATAGAATCATTCTCATTCTTTTCTTAAATAGTATCATTCTTTTGGTTTCAAATTTCATCATATCTAAATGCATTTGAATGATTTTCTAGGACTTGCATAATTGGGCCCAATCCTATTCAGCTTTACTTCCCATGACTCCAACAGACAGTCCTCACATAGTCTTGTCAATCTCTCTCACTATCTTCATCTCAGAGCTCATGTTATTCACCTCTTCTCCACATAATCTGTTATCCATCTTACTGGACTGTTCTCACTTTGTTATGTCTCTCCAACCTATTCAAATTCTATGTAACCATTAAAACTTTATTCAAGTCTTATATTTGCCATAAAATTTTCATTGGTTACTCCAGGCCTCATTGTTCTTCCTCTTCTCTAAATTCAGACTACTTACTGTACAGTCTGAACTAGACAATATAGTATTCAACAATATAGTCTTTTAAAGTTATTTACTGTTGTGGTATGTTGGCTAGTCATGCCTCCTCTAATAGACTTAAGGTTATTTCTTGTTCATTTCATCCCCTCACTAAATTCTAGAACTAAGTGTATGGTAGATACTCGATAAATTATTGTTGACCGCATATCAGCAGTCTAAAGCGGCTAGTCTTAGGGGAAAGATGCAGGTTTTAGAATTATTTAGTGATGTCAATGGAGAAGAAAAAAGTGAACAGTGACAAATGATAACAAACTATGTTGTCTTATCACTTCTAAAAGTAAAAAGAATTTCCAATGAATTTTGAAAATTTGAGACAAAGCTCAAATATTTTGACAAAGATACATTATGCTTAATGTCTTATAAAGGAAATAGGGCCTTGATTTTTTTTAAATTATTTTTAATTTCAGGAGGTACTTTGGTGGGGGAAAATATTGGTCTAAGATTATGTGGGTTCAAGTTTTAATTGAAAACGTTCTAACAGCTTGAGCCTAAATGAATCACTTTACTCTCTGAACCCTAATATCTCATAAATGACATAACAGTGATATTTATGTAACATGTTAAAGATTGTTTTATATACATATATCACACTTCATTTTATCCTCCTAACAACCCTGTAAGACAGGTATAACAGGTATCACTATTCTCATTTTACAGGTGAAGAAACTAAGTCTCAGAGAAATGATATGATTTAACTGTTGTTTTACTGCTTGCAAGGGTCAGTGGTAGGCTCTACCCTGGGATCAAATCTAAGAAAATGAAATTTAGTGGGACAAATGTAAAATTCTGAATTTGTCGTTGTTGTAGTTTAAATCAAAAAATCACTGAACCTAAGAAATGAAAGGTTATCCAAATGCATCTAATCCAATCAGACCTAAACAAGATCCTTTCTAGAAGATCCTCAACATCTGGTCATCCATACACGGCATGGAGATCTCTAGATACTGCAATCTTACCACCTTCTATGGAAGCCCGTGCACCTTTTGAACAGCTCCATTTGTTAGGCAGGCTTTCCTTACATCAAGCTTAAGTCTTCCTCTCTTCAATTTCTCCCCCTTGCTTCTAGTTCAACCCTCTGATGCCAAGTAGGGCATGTATAACTCCTCTCCCTAAAGTTAGTCTTTCAAATACTTGAAGAGAACTATCATGACCCCTCTGTCTCTCAGAACTTATTATAACTCCAAAAAAACTAGCAAGGAAAAAATAGCTAACTGCTATTCAGCTGGCAAACTTTTATATATCACTTTAAGGTTTGCAAAGTACCTTACAAATATCTAATTTAATCCTCACAACCCCGGGAGGCAGGTGCTATTATTATGCCCATATTATAGTGGAGAAAGCTGAGGCAGGCAGAAGAGAAGTGACTTGACCAGGGTCATCCAGCTAGTAAGTGTCTGAGGCCAGATTTAAATTGAGGTCTTGTTGACTCCAGGTTCAGCATTTGACCCCTGTACCACCTAGCTACCTCCTAAACCAAAAACTACAAAAATGACAACTACTACTACAAGAATAATTAATTCATAATTTATTAATGATATTATTATATTTATAAATTATTTATAATCATGACACATAATTAATATGGTTGCATGTTATTATAATTTATTAATAATTTGCTGTTGTTGTAGCTAATACTGTGTGCCAGGCACTGTGCTAAGCACATTACAATTGTTATTTCATTTGATCTTCATAAGAGTCCTGGGAGGTAGGTACTATTATTATCCCCATTTTACAGATGAGGAAACTGAGTCAGACAGAGATTAAATGGCTTGCCCAGGATCACACAGCTAGTGAGTATATGAGGTCAGATTTGCATTCAGGTGTCCCTGACTCCAAGTGTAGTACTCGGTACACTATGGTACTTCTTAGCTGCCTTCTGAACCAAAAACAACCATTATGAAAGCTTAACTCATATTCAGTTTAGAATTAAATAATTAAATACAGTACTCCATGGACTCTAAATGTATTCTGATTAAAAAAAAAAGTAATAGAAATGCATTGTAGGCAGTGGTATCCTAATGAGATAGTTAAATATCTTTTTTTTCTGAACTCAATCCACTATATCCACATATACACCACTAAAAGTTACCAAATATCAGAGAGAAAATATTAGAGTTAGCATATTCCTCACACATGCTTGGAATGTGTCTCTCTTCAAATATATCATTTTTGTCATCTATTCAAAATTTTTTATTCAAATAATTTATGCATACTTTTAGGATATCCTTAATGAGGGTATTAGAAAGGCATAGGCAGGCTTGCAGAAGCTTTAATTCACAATAGACTACTTTCTACGATCACACATTAACTTTGTTTGACAACTATTCGATTATTGATATTTTGCAATCAGTCAGTCAATAAGTATTTATTTAGCATTACTATGTGCCAGGCATTGTGCTAAGCCCTGGGAATACAAATACAAGAATTAAAAAAGACAGTCTCTGCTCTCAGGGAGTGAAGTTGACAAGCATGTGGCAGGTGGTGGGGTTATGAATGCATGGTAGAGGAGGTTTAGATTGCAGCCTGGAAAGAATAGAGACATGGCTGGCTTGAGCATCCCCCTTAAATGGAGAAGCCATCCCATCGGTGGGAGAGGCTGCAGGGGTGGAGGGTACTTCTGATGTGTGAATTCCAGGGCTAGATTGAGGGTTCAGGATAAAGTTTGCTGGGACATGGTAGATGAAGTCCAGAGTACAGCCTGGAGAACAATGACCATGGCATAAAATAAAGAGACCTTCCCACTGAACATGCTTACCACTAGAGTAGAGGAAAACTAACACAGAGTTCAACTTGGAGAGCAATCCCCTAAAATTGGTGAAGTTCTCCAGATGTTCCTGTGAGCAGATCACATGATGCTGATTTCATCAAGACCTAAAACACTGCACTTTCCTAAATGAAATCCATAATCATTCAAAAGGGAAAAACCATGGTATCTTGCATAGAGAACTACATTCAGAGTCAGGAAGGCCTAAATTTAAGTTCTCCTGCTGAAGCATACTGTACAACCCTGGGCAAGTCACCTAACTTCTCAGTGCTGCAGGCAACTCTCTAAGAGGAAGGAAGAAATCTTAAGAGCTCCTACACAAATACATCTAGGACAGTCCTTACGAACATATGATGAGCTAAGCCCAGAATTATACAAGAGGAAGAAGATAGGTTTGATTGCCTTCAGTATATTTTTCAGTTCTCCAAATGATCTCAAGCATCTCTCTGGAATAAAGGCATCTCTTTGTTAATTAAAAAACAACAATATTCCTTCAGCACTGCTGTACAGCTGTGAATCATAGAATATGATATAGTCTTTGAAAAATTGAAGTTGTTTATCAACAAGAGAACAATGGAGAAATGCGCGTTGGAAGGCCACCAGCAGGTTGCAACACCACAGAGACCAGGAATTACCCAGGAGAAATGGCATAAAGGATGTCATCAGAGAAGTATATGGCTTAGAGGGGAGCAGTGTGGAATGGCTCATGTATATCACTGGCAGCCATACAATGCCAAAAACACAAGGCTTCTAGCCTGTTAGATCCAGCATGGTAAATATATATATGGATCAGATTGATTCAGGGTTTGCAGACATGGAGAGATTGTAATCTGGAATATTAGAGGAGGTCACCACATCTATAACCACAACAAATAGAGTATTGGAGTACATTTTAGAAGAAGCTACACAAACCTCTACCTTCAACAATGCGGGTTACATTGTCAACAGAGTTTATGAATTCCACTTTGAAGTTTAAGACATTGCAAATAAAGACAAAAAATGAAAAAGATCATTCCATTTTTCTTAAAATAGGAGGAAGGGGAAGCTAGGTGGTACAGTGGATAGAGCAACCAGCCCTGAAGGAGGATCTAAATTCAAATCTGACCTCATACACTTACTAGCTGTGTGACCCTGAGCAAGTCACTTAACCTGGATTGTCTCCAAATGAATGAATGAATGAATGAATAAGGTGGGAGAAGGGGTGGGGAAGAGGGGAATATGTATTTATATAGCACCTACGATGTATCCATCACTGTGCTAAGTATTTTTGCAAATATCTCATTTGATCTTCACAATAACCCTTTGATGAGGTGCTTTCATTATGATCATTTTACTATTGAGGAAACTGAAGCAAACAGCAGTTAAATGACTTTCCCAGGATCACACAGCTAGTTAGTGTCTGAGGTTAGATTTGAATGCAAGGTCTTTCTATTCCAGGCCCAGTACTCTATCTACTGAGCCATCCACTACCTTTTAAAAAATGAAAATTGAAATCAACTTAAGATTCTAGAACAGTAAGGGAGAGACCTTGGTGGTTACCTTGTCTACCCTGGTGTTCATTTTACAAATAGAGAAGTAGAGACAAGTAAAATTATTTTCCCATTGTCACAAGAGCAATGAATGATGGATCCAGGATTCAAATCTCTGGCCAATATCTCCAAATCCAAGGATCTTTCCATGACAGTGCATTGCCTCCTCATGGCACTTCCTAAAATCAGAAGCTGGGAATCCAAGAAGAGCTGAAGACAATCCTATAACCAAGAACAAATGAAATTCTCTTGATTTTATAGAATATTCAATCTAGTTCTAACATACTGAGCTTCTCAATGAATATGAATGGGAGAAAACAAACATAAAAAGTAAGCCAATGCATGTCTAAAACTACTGAAGAGCAGAAGAGTATAAGTTAAGGTAAAAGATAACCATGCAATCATAAATTTTCAAATGATAATTACTCATTTACATATAATGTTATGGTGATTTTAAAGCCAGTCTATGAGTGCAGATACTGTTACGCCAGTTAGACAGTGAAGGCAAACTGTCTCAAAGAGGTTAATTGAATTGCCCAGGATCACCCAACCAATAAGGAGAAAAGCCAAAATTCAAACCCAGGCCTACTGGCTTTTAAACAAACTCCTTCCCCTTCTCTATGAAGTCAAGTACAGATCTCTCAAAAATACAAACACTTGTTCTCCTTGCTTAGGAGACTGTTTCAGGGCACCCATTTTATTTTTGTAATTTAAAAAAAATATATAGATGAAAAACATACCAAGGAGAAGATGCCCCCTAAAAAAATGATTCTGATGCCTTATTGAAATTGTGCTCATGATTTCTTGCCCAGAGCTCTGCTGAATCTTTTTCAAATTCATAAAGAAACGTCCCTCAGGATATTTCACAGTATGAGGATACACAGCCTACTTTCCTGACAGGTCATTATTGCATATCATGCTGGGAACCAATGTGTGGCCCGCTGGTGGCTGCTCTCTCTGCCTCTCTATCTTAGTGTCCTTCTGTAAATATAAGTAGAGGGCTCAAGCTTTGGAATCCTAAACGTCTGTGAGAGCTCAAAGGATCCCTGGTGATTGATTTGCACTACAGGACTGGGATGACATAAGAATTTCAGTTTAGTTCAGAAGGATTGCTTTATGAGTCCTTGGCAAAAGTCAGTTCGCATGAGGTTGACCACCATGTGGTTAGACTGTACTGCTACCATCTTTTATGGTTCAGTGCTAGGGAACACTTTTATTTCGTAATTAAAAGCAAAGCTTTCCAAAGGAAAAGTTTAACCGCAAAGGAACAGTTCGACCAGATTCAAAATAGAGAATGGAGACCAATGAGGGCAAGTGAAACCACAGGAAGACATATGCTCTCAACTGCCTAATTAGTTGGCAGCTTCCAAGCTGGGCTAAAGCTCACAGCTGGATTGTTGTGCCTCCAAGCATAACTCCCATCTTCTTTTAATGATGTACTTCTCAATCATTCAAATAGTCAAATTTAACCCGAGCAATGTATGATTTCACTCTAGTCAAGATGGCCTCAGAAAATAGGTAACCATTGGTATTGTGAAAAGACCCAAACACTAGGAGTCAGTAGGCCTATGGTCTAGAACTAGATCCTCACCTTTGCCATATACTGCTTCTGTGACCATGGACAAACTTTTGATTTCTCTGAGATTCAATTTGGCCTCTTCTATGAAACAAAGATTACACCGTCAGAAGCTTAGACAGGGAGAGTCCTGAAAAGTTAAGGGAATGAAATAGATGAAGCACTGAACTTTTTTTTAAATTTATAACTTGACCCCAAAGAAATTAAAAGCAGAAATAAAGATACAAATACCCCAATAGTCATAGCTATACCCTTTTGAAACAAAATGGGTACTCACTGAGGGGGGAATGACTGAAAAAACAATATGGCCATAATCATATGTTATTAGGAAGTGGTCAGCATGAGGAATTGAGAAAAAATTGTTAGGACTTTTAAGAAATGATAGAACCTGACATAAGGGATAGGGAAATGAGATTTAACTGAGAACCTACTGTGTGTCAGGCACTATGCTAAGCATTTTAAATCCAAAATCTGTCAACTCCAAGGAGGGGATGTAGCTTTTCAGAATGACAGACTTTTCATTTCCATGCGGACTGAAGTTATGAATTTCAGCAAGTGCCAACGAGTGGAGAGACCCAGAAAACTAAGATTCTTGCCATATGCCCTTGTTAAGCATTCGTACTCTCACTGTCGTAACCCAGTAATAAAGGTGTGGATTTTTTATGTTAATTGTTGATTTTCTTAACTGCCTCCTTCACTCAATCGCACCACATAGTGGGATGACAGATTTTGATAGAAAAATGGTGTCTCAGCAGCCATCTGAGAAAAATGATTATTTCTCTCGTATTAAATTATTCATTATTGGGAAGATCCCTGGTTTTTTTTATTCCTTTTTCCTATTTCAAAGTCCAGTCTTTAGAGGAGATCTCTGACCTTGCCCAAAAATTTACCACACCTAGACTATCTTATCTAGGTGGAGTTGTTGCCCCACCCAAATAGAAAAACCTTACCAGAAGATTGTAGCCCAGTGAAATCCAGCCCATCACATCTTAGTCAGCCAGGTCTGGAGTAGAGGTGGAGCCCCTTTTGTCTAGATTGTTGTAGGTGGGGATAGTCTGGATTAGAGGTCTTTATCTAAAACTGAATGATCAGAATCCCTTCCTCCAGGTTCCATTGGAATTAAACCCCCCCTCTCATTATAATATTCAGATTCTCATTGTTAACCAATCAGGATTGATTGCCCTCTGTCAGGAACACCCACTCTTCCAAGAGCATGTAAGCATTAAGTGGGTTCCATGAGTGGTCTTTGGCATTTGAGAGTGCCACTGACACCTTTTATTAATTATCCACTAGCAAAATTACTAAAATGATTGGTTACCCAGAAATTATGTCTCTTGAACTTTTTATACTTCACTCATCTAATCCAAGCCATATAGGAAACAAAAATGAAACCAAAACAACAACCAAAAACCAAACCTATTATAACACAACCCAAGAAGTGATGGCTCAGCTTCAGTATGACAAAGAGGGGAGACCCACCTCCTCTTGAGGCAGCCTCTCTCAGAGGGCTCTAATTGTTTGCAAGAGTTTTTTTCCTATGGAGCCTAAATTGACCTCTTTGTAACTCCCTCCCAGTGCTCCAGGTTCTCCCTCAGATTTAGATAGAAGGTTGCCGTATGATATTATGGTAAGAATTGGAAAAACAACAAAGATGATACAGGGCTAAATGAAAACCAGACTGAATTACAGGAACTCTCACCTTGTGCATACAAGAAGTATGCACCAGGCCAGAAACAGCATATTTGTTTTTAAAGCAACTTAACAAGAGGCCATGATGTGCAGTTTTCACAAAAGACAAGCATGAACATGAAATATTAAACGTTGCTATTTTTTATTGAGGATGGAAGTCACTCAATTAGAAGGTGGGCAAAAATTTCCTATTTTGATATCAAAGGTACTTATTTAATCACTTGCCAGTCAATCGTCTGACTATATCTGTGACCCCAAGCTTTATCTCCTCAATCTGATTTCCCAGTCTCCTTTGAAATGATGCAACTGATATAGTTCCCACCACTTCTTGGGAGGCTATTTGGTAGTGTAATCGACCTCACACTTAGGATTTCTTTCCTGTTATGCAGTCTGGTTTTCCCTTTGCACTGTCTCATCTCATTACATCTACAGTTTTTACCACAGTATCACATTGCAACCTTCTATCTAATTTTCAATACATTGTCACCCACTTGTCTTTTTTAGCTCTGCTGCTTAGCAAGCATTTCTCTCTCATAGAATCGCTTCTCTTCGGAGCCCATTTGCCAGGTGCATGGTACTAACTTGTGCCACTGCAGGATGAATTTTCTTTAATTTCCTTCTCATCTTTTTTAACCTTGTTCATAGCTTTTTCTCTTAAAAAAAAAAGTTTTTTTGATCGTCACATGCTCTGAAAAATGTATTGAACAGCAGGAGCAAGATGCTTCCTTTCTTGGAGAGAAATGGAAAATGTCTCATTATTCTGGTCTATTTATATTAAAACATAACTGCTCTGCTCTCCTACAGGTGGGCATCTGCAGGTGATTGCCTACAGGAAGTCACTGAAAGTTAATTCAAATGAGTGTACTTATCACAGCGGGGAAAAAAAATTAACCTTCAGACAGTTTGCAGATATACTTTGCTAAGCATCCCTCAACGAATGTGTCAGATTGAACAGTAAAATGGGTTTCCAAAGGATTTTCAACTTTCCAGATGCCAAATTGTGCCCGTTAGAAAATGCTATCAATTCACAATCACACAGAAACTCATGTTATGTTGTGGTTTGTTTTTTCTATCTGCCCAAATGGGAGTTTGGAAGACAAATCAATTATCTTCTATTCACACCGAAATCTATTTCATGTAACAGCTAATGATGCAAAGGCTTTTATCCTTACAAATCTGTGTGTGTATGTGCGTGTGTGTGTGTGTGTGTGTGTGTGTGTGTGTGTATGTTTAAGATCTCCATATTTCAAAACACTTCATCTTACTCCAAATGATAGAGTATGTTGTCAAAGTCAAAATCATTTTTCTTTCAACTTGGTATTATAAGATAATAGGTTCACAGCTGAGTCCATCAAGCACAAACCTCTCTATTTACAGATGAGGGAACTGAAGCTAATCACTATCTTGGACAAGTGGCAACCTTTGGCTTGTTGAAGGAAGCACACACATTGATGAGTGCACAAATCTATGGAAATGTCAAATAATTATTTTTTGGTCACTGAGTTACGATTAGCCTTAATCACTGAATAGGTGTTGCCTCAGACAAACTGAGACCTAGGAAACACGTTAGCTTAAAAGGGCCAAGGTCTCCCATTGCATGCAAGGCAATCTCCAGGTGTCCTGATCTATATCTTCCCACTGGACCCAGATGGCTCCAGAGGAGAGACTGAGGCTGGTGACTTTGCATAGCCTTCCCTTACTTAAATCCAAGTCACTTGCAAGTCATGACATCCCCTTCCTGATGTCATGGCCCTCTTTGAGAACAAAGAACAAACAACAGGAGTATAAGTAGACCTTCAGTTTGGTATGCAGATGCTGTGCTGACCTCATTGTTGTATGCCTGTGAAACCCGGACAGTCTACCATCACCATGCCGGAAAACTGAACCACCTCCATTTGAATTGTCTTAGGAAAATTCTGAAAATTTCCTAGCAAGATAATGTACCAGATACTGAAGTCCTCTCTTGAGCTGACCTGCCAAGCATTCCAATTCTACTGCCAAGAGCTGTGTGAATGCCACACATATTTTTTGCCTATAAGACTATTTTATGGAGTACTGGCACAAGGTGAGAGCTCACGCAGAGATCAGAAGAAGCAGTACAAGGACACTCTCAAAGCCTCTCTGAAGAACTTCAGTATAGACTGTAAGACAGGGGAGATGCTGGCACAGAACCACCCATCAGGGTGTGCCTGCATCAAGGAAAATGCTATGCTCTATGATCAAAGCAGAATCACAAGGCCACAAAGGAAGTGTGAGATGCACAAATCTAGAGACATCTTCATCCCAAATGTTCAAATAGACTATTTGTGTTCAATCTGTGGTAGAGCCTTCTGAGTTTGCATTGGGTGGATCAGTCACAGTCAAACCCACTTGACTCCAACATCATGATGTCATTGGTCCTCTTTGAGTATAAAGGACAGACAACAAAAGGAGTATACATAATATGAATAATGTTAATGACAAAGTGTGGCATGAAAACGTGTAAGAGAGACTAAGATATAGGGAACTCTCATGTGAAGAAAACCCTCCTGTGCCAATGTCAGATGACATCCTCTTTGTAGTATATAGTCTTAGCATTGACTAGAAGACTGAGAAGTTAATTGATTTCCCCAGGGTCACGCAAATAGTATATATCTTAGGTAGGACTTGAATGTAGGATTTTCTGGCTTCAGAGTTAGCCCTCTATTCATTACACTCTACTGCTTCACAATGAATAGGTTCTAGGAAACATGCTTAACATTAGACCAGTTTCTTTTTGGTAATCGTATCCATGATATTATCAGGACAGTCAATGGACATAGGGTAAGTACTTCATAGGATCCTACACTCAGACTTTGAAGTTCTCTCAAACTTCATCTAATGTAACACACTGGACTTGACCATCTCCCTGACTCCCAGTCCCAGGCTGTCATAGTGCTGCTACCACTGTGTTTGGGGTGTAAGGTGTGTTCAAAGAAGACTAGTACCTCTGGTGTGAAGGCTGCCAAGCCCTTTTCAGAATGGTTTTCCACCTTTGGTGTCTACCTGATCAACCCAACTCTCATCCGTGTCTCCAAGAAGTTGTAGCATGCTCAGAAGCCAAACCCCAGTAAACCATTTCATCTAGGGGTCTCAAACATTTCAGTGAGTTGGAGGGTGACTAACCCAAGCATGTGAAGACTCTCTCTGGTAGAATGGGCAGATGAGAACAATTTGTTCCAACGGCCATGAAGGCAGATGAAACAGGTGCTGTAGAGCCCTTAGAACTTGATTGGACATCAAAGATGCCAGGGTCATCCACTGCAATACTGGGCCATCACCAGTCATCTTGACTCTGTCCTGCCATTGGACTGTGATGACTGTGGAAGAGTGAGGCTGGACAACTTTGTGCAACCTTGCCTCACTTAAATCCAACTTATGCATAAATCAAAAGACATCACCCATACCATTTTACCATTTTTACCCATCTCAAAGTCTTGCAGTGTCAGGCAAGTGATGAAGCAGCAGGTACAGATATATTAGGAGGTATAGTCACAACTCAGTACACAGGAAGCCTGGGCCATAGGGTTTTCTTCTCACCAGAAGCAGCAGTGGGATTTGGCAGCCCCCTGTGTGGATGATCAGTTTTTTAAGGACTGCACTTTTCACCTCCTGGTGTGAGGCTAGAAGGGACTAGAAAAGGTGCCCTAAAAATCAGCTGCTTTACCCAACCCTGGCCTGTTTACTGCAGCAAGCAGAGATCCCACCCTGCAGTCAAAACAACAAAATAAAATGCAAAAAAACTTTTGCAAAGGTGATTCCTCTCACTATCTACAAATGGACTGTGCACACACTTATGGATAACACGAAATCCAGCAGACCTGAAAGATGAACAGCTCTTATTGCAAGAGAACTAAGCAGATATTGCATCCAAATAGCTGTTCTGGGTGAACCAAGGCTGGCAAATGAAGGCCAACTTACTGAAGTTGGAGATAGATACCCTTTTTTGGGGGTGGCTGCAGTGAAGGGGAGCACTATGAAACCAGTGTATGTCCCACAATCAAAACTAATCTAGTCAACAGGCTTGTATGTCTACCAAAAGGAGTGAATGACAGGCTCATAACAATGTGATTGCCACTTTCAGGAATGCCATACTCCACCATCATCAATGCCTTTGCTCCCTCTATACTCACACAAGTCAAGCACTCAACTTGTGGTTAGAAGAAGTGATGCAAGGACATTCTCAAAGTCTCTCTGAAGAACTTTTAAATTCATTACATGACATGGGAGACACCGGTAATGGACCACCCAGCATGGCATGCCCACATCAGAGAATGTGCTGTGCTCTATGAGCAAAGCAGAAATGAAGCAGCTCAAAAAAAAAAACCAGGAAATATGCAAATTTAGAGAAGCCACCCCGAATGTTCACATGGAATATTTGTGCCTAGTCTGTGGTAGAGCATTGAGAGCTTGTATTGGTCTCAGCCATGGTCTAACACAATGTAACTTGACTCTAATATAATAATGTCATTTTGATCCTCTTTGAGTATGAAGGACAACAACCAACCACTGTGTTCCCTCTGTTTTTGAATCATGCTTTAAATCTCTCACCCAGTTCCCTCAGCTCTGACTCCCCTCACCCTCCTTAGCCCTCTCCTAGTGTTCATTCTCAGCCTGGAAATCCAACATGACCTTTTTCTGACCCATGGAGCTACTATTCCTGTCATTCATTTCTGTTATCCCAAAATAATCAGGTGATTTATCTTGATACACACACACACACACACACACACACATAAATACACATGTATATATACACAAATAATACATACACGTATAATAGCTGACATTTGTATAGTGATTACTATGTGCCAAACACTATGCTAAACCCTTTTGATCCTTACCACAACCCTGAAAAGTAGGTGCTATTATTATCCCCATTTTACTGAGGTAAACAGAGGTTAAGTTACTTGCCCAGGGTCACACAGTTATTAAGTTTCTGAAGCCAGATTTGAATTCAAGTCTTCCTGACTCCAGGCCTAGCACTTTGTTCACTGTGCCATCTTGCTGACTGCATATGCATATGGCTACATGTTTGTGCATATGTGAATACATATATGTATATATGTGTGTGTATCTTCCACATATTCTCATTCACATATCATCTCTTTCATTTAAATGTAAGCTCTTTGGGGACAGGGATTAGTATAAAGTATGGTACTAGAAGATATCTACTAAATACTTCTTGATTAGTTGATTGGTTTTAAAATTCCTTATTGAATAAAGATACTAAATTCCAATGATAAATAGACAAGGCTTCTTACAACAAATTATTTTCTTTATTGATAACAGTGGAATAGGTGCATTTGGAGTCTGACATCTTACTTCTCAATTTGGTACATGGAGAAATAGAAATGCTTCTTAAAAAATTAAAAACCAAAGATAGAAAGTACAATAATAATGGACTAAGTGTACAGAGAGGATTTCCACAGAAGAGATGATATGATTTTTAGGGTGTTAAGAGAGAAAATTTCACAATACCTGAAAGCAATTAAACACATTACGTATAAAGGTGACAAAAACAACATCAATCATTCCCAAACCACATGGAAACATATTTCCATGTATACAAAATTTTCAGAGAATAATTTACACATCTTGATGAAAGTTTAAGAAGAAAAGAGTAAGAAAATATTTCACAAATACAAACGGTATTCATACCAAACACCTTTTTGGTCTCACAATTGGCTGAAAAGGGTAGAGAATACAGGATCCCCCGTGCTTATTGTCTGTTGACATTTTTTTTTCAAACTTTTGATTTGGCACCACACAATGGAACCTTAAATATTGTTCTCCAACAATGTGTCTCCTATAAATATATAAAAGTCATACATGCCTTGAAACATACTGACCATAGATAAGTTCATCTGGTATTGAATCTTATTAAGACAAAAACCTGAGATATGTAAGCCCACTGAAGTTGTTTACCACTGTCATAGATGATATCCAAGTCAGAGTTCAAAGGAAAGAGTGATGCCATAGAGACAATGAGGTTCTCCTCCTGATACTACTGTTTTAAAGGGCATTGTGCTAGATCCAGTCAAGTCTGAGAACACTGGAGAGATTCCTAAAGGAGAACATAATTATTCCAATAAACTGGCCTAAATTGCCCCACCCCCATATATACACACACTTGCACACAACACCCGGTGAATGAAGAATGCTATTATCCAGCACACAACATTCTGCTAAATAGGAAACATAAAACTTGACTATCAACAGAAATATCTTGTGCATGTGTGATGATTTGTACCTGAAATTTAACAGAGAAAGTGAGTGGAGTGGGTTTCATGGCCTCTGGAAATTAAGAATTGCATAGTATTTTTAATCAGCCCAAGATTTCCCCTGAAATCAAGTCCCATTTTTAACCATTGATATTCTTCCAGGTATATAGTATGATGCTGAGTCCTGGAATATCAGTTTTTGAAGGCCCAAATTTGTATGTCACTCAAAGGACAATGGCAAAGTATGTGGTGAGTGTAAGCAGGATGTGTATATATTATCAATATTGAATTACATTGAAAAACCTGCAAATAGTATATCATCACAGAATTGTTTGACCAGAAAAAGTAGTGGGCCTTTCAACTAGTGAGACTAAGAAATAGCTTAATGGACCTCTGGCACATTACAGTAGCAGCCATGCAATGTCAAGTGATCTTGATAGAAGGTCACGAATAGATTAAGGAATGGAGGATTTCATATCAAAGAGTGTGGATGGTTTGAGTTCTGTACCACTTGATGAAGTATTCATATTAGTAAAGAATTGAAGTACTTCTTTGTCAGTCCTCTATACTTCAGTTATCTTCCTACTTAATGTTTTTGTCTGGCTATTCATTTTATTAATGAAAACAATCATTCTCTTCCTTTTCTTAAATTTCTATTCTTGCCTGTGCAAGTACCAGATGTCAAGGAATTCGATGGCAAAAGATCCCTTTGGTCCTACTTGTTATTGTTATTGTGGTTGCGATTGTTCAATAGTTTTCAGTTATGTCTGACTTTTTACGACCCCATTTGGGATTTTCTTGGCAAAGATACTGAACGGTTTTGCCATTTTCTTCTCCAGCTCATTTTACAGACGAGGATCTGAGGCAAGACAAGGGTAAGTGACTTGCCCAGGGTTACATATCCAGAAAGTGTCTGAGGGCAGATTTGAATTCAGGAAAATGAGTCTTCCTGACTCCAGGCTCAGCATTCTGTCCACTGTGCCAGCTAGCTGTCCCCACTTGCATCACTATCCTAAATCTATTGGTATATTACATTTGTATCCTTACTAACTTTCTACTTTCTCTCTTTCCAATTCTGTTGCCTTACAGCAATTCAAGATATCACCCTTCTTAAAATTTCTATTACATTTGTAACCCATGTCTCAAAGCCCATTTGTTTAGGAAACTTCTCATTGGTGAAATTGATTATCCAATGCCTTGTGACTATTGCGAGGGATAGAGTTGGCAAGAGATTAAGAGAAGAGAAATCTTGGTCTTCTGGTTCCCAGTTTCATGACAGAAGAGACAGTCTTCCACATTCTCTATAGAGAAAGGTCCTGGAAAGGAGAAAAAGACTAGGAAGAAACTTATATGTAGAGGAGTTGTCATCTCAACATGTCCCTATCTCCAGCTTACTAGAAACTTTTGAGGACTTTGCTCTTGGACGAGACCTGGGACTCTCTTTCTCTCTCATTTAAGCCAAGATCTCTCATTGCCAGTGGGAGATCCCATTCATCCTATGTATTGTCTGGTATATACTCTCATCTGTATTCTCTGATTTCTGTTTCCTATTGGCTTGTACTGGGGATAGGGACATGTTGAAGTATCACTTTCTTCCCACAGTTTTATTCTCCCTTCAGAGACCTCTTCTGGAAAATAATCTGTAATCACATGTCCTCTCTCCAAGCTCAAAGACAAAAGAAAAAGACCACTCTGCTCCCAGGCTTTCAACAATTGTGGTCCATGTGCAGACATAGGGCATCAATTTTCACTGGTAAGGAAAATGTTAAGCAAATGGACTTCAGCCATGGTAATACAAGTATTCTCTCTTCTAAAATGAGGGGGCGGGGGGAAGAGGAGATTGTAGTCACACTAAGAAGGAACAAGGATTGGTTACTTTTGATGTGATATGCATCTGCAAAGGCGTATAAACAACTAATCACTTAAAAAATTTAATGAACATAAATGCATGATCTCTCATCTCTGAAACTATTGAAATATACACAATAGCACTTTAACTTTTGAATCATTCATTTAATTGCAGTCTCTACTTCATGTCAATAACATTTTTATTGCATTTCTATTTTACTAGTTTGAAATAAATATATTTTAGAAAACTGTGAAGTCTCATGTCATGCTGCTTTATGTTACTCTTGACTAAACAAAGTCATGATAGTGATGTGATCTTTCATTTGCAGAGTCCAACTGATCAATAGAAAAAATAACTCACCATGATCAGACCAAATTACTCTCTTAGTAATGATAATATACGCCCCCCACAAAAAAAAAGTCTATGTACTGAACCAAGGAATCTGTAGATGCCAGGTTAAGAACTCTTGTTCTGGGAGAAGAGATAAGCATCTATTATGCAACATTGCAGTCTTAAGAGAGTTTCATGAAGAAATCAGATGACTTGTCAACTGAATTCAGATCTTCTTGCTGAAAAGGTCCAATCTCTATATTATTCCATGCTTCTCTATATCTCTCTCTAGAATTGGGGGAGGGGGGAGGATTTTTATCTAATTACAGACTATATTTTTCAGTGGATCAGGGGCCTTAATAGAAAAATATCGTTTGCCGTAAGTATAAAGAATATACAACATAATAAAGTCTTAATAAAATTGTGTTTCTTGAAGACAGAATCTAAGTACATTATTTTGAATAGTATAGAACTCAGTATATAACCTGTCCAAAACAAAGCCTTTCCTGGTCCTCCTAGCAGTTTGTATTTCTCTCAGTAATTGCTGTTGTTGTGCATTTGTTTCAAATCTTTGCCAACTGCTTGGCAAAGATATCGGAGTGGGTTGCCATTTTCTTCCCCAGCTCATGTTACAGATGATAAGAGTGAGGCAAACAGGGTTAAGTGGCTTGTCCACGGTCACACAGCTAGTAAGTGTCTGAGTCTGGATTTGAACTCATGAAGATAAGTCTTCCTGATTCCAGGCCCAGCACTCTGTCCACTACACCACTTGCCTGCCCCCCCCCATCTGCAATTACCTTGTATTTATTTTGTTTTTATTTCCCATATTCTTATATATGTGCATGTTATCTCTATATTAGAACGTAAGCTCTCTGAGGGCAAGAACTATGTCATTTTTGTCTTTATGTCCCCAGTGCCTAGCATAGCACCTGAAACAAACAGCAGCATTAATACTTACTGATAAAATAGATATAAATAGAATTGAAAACTAACATACCTGTGGTACAGCAGGGAGAAAGCTGAATCTGGAGTCAGAGGACCTACATTCAAATCTGGATCCTACCACTTCCTACCTTGGTCACTTTGAGCAATAATAATGACGAGTCTTTCTGCAGCTTTTTACAAAGTGATTTACATACTTTACATTTGATCTTCCCAACAATCCTGTAAGGTAAGTGCTATAATTAATTCTACTTTACAGATGAGGAAACTGAGATTTAAAGAGAGTTAAGTTACTTTCCCAGGGTCAAAAGATTATTAAGTATCTGAAGCATGATCTGAACATAGGTCCCTCCCTGGCTGTTAGTCCAGCATTCTATCAGCTATGTGCCTTTCTGACACTTTATTTTCCAACTGAAAAATGGGAAATTCACTTAACCTCTCTAGTCCCCAGTTTTGTTATTTATAAAATGAGGACATTACACCAGATGATTGCAGGTACCTCTGTGCACTATATCTGAGATTCTACAATCCTATCACTTGATTTTCCTATCTTGGTTCTGCCATTTAGTAGCTTAGTGTTTGGGGGCAAGTTCTTTAATCTCTCTGGGCCTCAGAATCCTCATATTTAAAATGAAGAAGCTGGACTTAGATGACATGTAAGGTCCCTTCCAGCTCTAAATTTGTGACTCTATGACAATATAATAAAAGGCTGACACATACAATGCCAGTAGGCTACGAGATACCTACTAATCAAATATCTTCACCTCAGTGTTGTAAAGAGCATTACACCATACTAGAAAATTCAAGAATGGATGAATATATATATAGATATAGATATATAGAGATATATATAGATATATATAGATATATTCCCAAAATTTCCCAAAATTCTTTTTCATAAAAATTATTAAGTGGAAACAACCATATGATTTGGGTGAGGCAATCGATCTATGTAAGTTGCATTGTTGCTTCATCATAAAAATACAGCATATGGGATTTATTATACCACCGAGCTCAGAAGGATAAGAAAACACACCGTCCAGGGAAAGAAGAGACTTCAGCTGAGCCAACTCAGTTTGGGAGCATTTAATTCAAAACCTTCACATAATTTCCTTTTATTTAAAGCATTATTAAGAAATATCCTCTAGCTTATCACATGTGAATCACCAGCCTCCCTTGGCATTAACTTTGACACATGCGGAGCACTTGGGGGATTATATTAATTTAGGTAGTCGTACCTTTTAGTGAGCATTTGATTGCACATGATGCAAGAGGATTTACTCATGTTATTGATTTGTTGGCAAATATATTGGGTGAAAATCCCTAGGTATTGCGGCTAGCTGTGCATTCTAAATTTTATTGGATTTGAGAGCCATTTTCCTCTGTGTTTAAACTTGTGATATCTTTCTATAAATAGAAAAGCCCAGGTGTTAACTGCAAAAGAACATTCCCTATTATTCAACTGAAGGAAAGGCTTTTGTTTCTGACTCTCATTTATAACCAGGGCTTCTGAGTTCTTTTCAGTTTTAATTTTGTTTTGTCACTTCCTAACCAGGAAAGGGGAAAGAAAGTGTGAAATTGTTGAGAAACAATTTTAGAGCAGACAGTGCCTTTGTGTCCTATAGTCAAATGCTTTGGCTGAATACTTCTGGCAAATTACAAAATGTGTGCCCTCTAAACAGTGAACCTGAGTTGTAATTTAAAATAAGGTTCTTAGAATAAAATTGATCTTCAATTATTTTGAATACAAAATGTAGTACCCCACTTGCTTCAGAGGGAACCAAAGAAAACTTTTCATACCCTTCCTGTTGTGAGACCAAACAAAAATGTTGTAAAGCTAGGCTTCATAAAGCTCATTTTCTAGTTCTCTATCCCAATGCTAATATTCAGCATCTGAAACTTGAAACGCTCTCAGTGCTTTAGAAGTCTGAAGCTGCTAGCTTTTACAATGTATTGAGTGAGCATGGCATAAGAAATAGAATTTATTTAACCTTTTCCATGTCCCTGGGAATATAGATGAAATCCACAGAAATGTCAGTCCCTTGACCTTGCAGATAAACCATGTGTCACAGGATGAAACACTGACTGAGAATGAAAACAATGGCTACCAGTAGAATTGGGGTTATTGCTCGTCCTTTCCATGGATAATGTTCTTATAACATTGCTCATCTTATGACACATCTTAATAATAAAGCAACATGGTGTCAGTAGTGTTTTGTCTTTTATTCACCTTTCTTTTTCTCTGACTTTATCCTTTGTCTGAATGGCGATAGAGAGTGAAGGAACTTGGGACTCAGTGGACTATCAGGCAAATAGAATTATACTAGAGCTCACTAATATAACAGTATATTTTGTAAAGAGGCTTTGGATTGGACTTTAGTAGATGAGAAGAGTTCAACAAAAAGGCAATTCTAAGCCTGATGCCAGGGGGAAAGCACCTAACAATTAGAGTTGCCCAAAAGTGGAATAGCTTGCCTAGAGAGGCAATGAAGTCACACTTCCTTGAAGTTCTTCAAGCCAAGACTGGATTATCACATGGGTATGTTATCATGGGTATGAGCATGGCTGCTGAGGTCCCTTCCAACTCTCAAATGCTGAGATTCTATGATTCTCAACAGGCTGGCTATCCCATAGCAAGTTGAAATCTGGACAATCTGTTTTCCATCCACCAGAAATATTTTAGGACTAGATGCAAAAAGTGCTGAGTCATCTGTAAATAAGAATATTTAGAGAACTTCACCACATTAAGAAATCATTCCAGTTTAGATTCTATGCAGGACACCCTCCAATTTACTCTTTTGTATATGCTTCTTACAATTAGTTTCTACTTATAATCACATCCCAGAGTCAGAAGGAACCTTAAAGACCATCTAGTAAGTAACTTGTACCTGAAAAAGAATTCCTCAACAAAATAACTAAGAATAACTCATCTAGTTTTGGACTGTACACTTGCAGTAATGGAGAACCCACTAGATAGAGAATCAATTTATTCTGATTTCCTGGGCGTTTCTCTTTACCTCAAGAATATATGCACTTATTGCACCTTGTTCTACTCTCTGAAGCAAAGTGAAACAGGTTTATTCTATCTTCCATGTGGCAGTAGTAAAAAAATACATGAAGACAGCTATTATGTAGTTCTTGAGTCTTTTCTCCTCAAGGCTAAACACTCCCAGGTATTTTTGTATAAATATTTTATTTTTCCAAATGTGTGTGAAAGTAGCTTTCATTATTCTTTTTTTTAATTTGAGTTCTGTGATGAATAACCCCCCCCCCCCAAGAGACAGACTTTCCAGATCATTAATAATCAATTTATTAATTAGGCTAGCCTGCAGTCAATAAATTGCTAATTGATGGTCAGTGATTCCTCTTGGTAATCAAAGATGTCAAAGGAGTCTCTGAAATGCCTTAAATCACATGTGTAACTTCTGAAAGGGAACTCCCATGACAAGTGAAATTCAGCCCTGATTGGTGGACATTTAATGAGGATGTGGGCTAAAAGTCCTCCACTCGCTCTGCTGAGAATGCTTGATCATGAGACTCAGCAGCCTCAAGGCATTGGGACAGGGAAAGCCACTTTCATCCAGACTTCTCTGTCTAGTAGTTTTCCCTTTCCGGAGCTATAATGTTCTAATCTCTAATGGAGGGGCTCAAGGACCTGAGTTCCTCCCATTCCCCCCTAATGGATTATGTTTATACTCTAAACAAGAATTAGGTTTTCCAGTTGGGTGGGATCCTGCCCAATGTAGTTAACAAGCATGTGCCTTGGGGGCTAAGGGTAATCTCATCATTCAGCTATGCCTCTCAGAGACTGACTGACCTTTGCACAAGCTGGGTCATAACAGAAATATGAAGGAAAGGATAGATTACAAATTAATAATTAGTCATTAATGTAATAGTGTAATATGAATTTTTCTCAGTTCCAAATTCTCTCCCTCTCTCTCCCCTCTCCCCCCACCTTGAGAAGGCAAGCAATTTAATATAGATTATACATGTGCAGTCATGCAAAGCATAGTCATGTTGTGAAAAAAAACTCAGACAAAACAAAAACAAGAAAAAATAAAGTTTTTAAAAGTATGCTTTGATCTATATTCAGACTTCATTGGTTCTTTCTTTGCAGGTAGACAGCATTTTTCTTCATAAGTTCTTCAGAATTGTCTTGGATCATTATATTGCTGAGAACAGCTAAGTCATTCACAGTTGATCATAGTAAAATATTGCTGTTATTGTGTACACTGTTCTGGTTCTGCTTACTTCACTTTGCATCAGTTCATGTAAGTCCAGATGTTTTAGAAAACATCCTGCTTGTCATTATAGCACAGTAGTGTTCCATCACAATCATATACCTCAATGCGTTTAGCCATTCTTTAACTGATAGTCATCCCCTCAATTTCCAATTCTTTGCCACCACAAAAAACTGCTATAAATATTTTTGTATATATAGGTCCTCTTCCTTTAAAAAAAGTCTCTTTGGGATACAGATCTAGTAGTGGTATTGCTGGGTCAAAGGGTATGCACAGTTTTATGCCCTCATAGTTCTAAATCGCTCTCCAGAATGGTTGGATCAATTCACAACTCCACCAAGAGTGTGTTAGTGCCCCAGTTTTCTAGTACCTGCCAACATTTGTCATTTCCCTTTTCCGTCATGTTTGCCAACCTGATAGGTGTGAGGTGCTACATCAGAGTTGTTTTTTTAATTTGCATTTCTCTAATCAATAGAGATTTAGAGCATTTTTTTTCATGTCACTATAGATAGCTTTGATTTCTTCTTCTAAAAACTGCCTGATAATAAACGCTTTGATCATTTATCAATTGGGGAATCAGTTGTATTTTTATAAATTTGACTCAGTTCTCTATATATTTGAGAAATGAGGCCTCTATCACATACACTTGCCATGTCCAGGTATGATTGCTTAACTGTGTATTTCCCTCCATCTTATTTTCCACTGTTTATTCTTCTCTCTTTCACTTTTCATCCTGTCCTTCCTCAAGTGTTTTGCTTCTGACCATAGCCTCCCCCAATCCACCTTCCCTTCTTTTTCCACCACCACCCCTTCTGTGTCCCCCTCCTTTCCTCCTTCTCTTAGGGTGAGATTTCTGTGCCTAAGCATGTGTGTTATTTCCTCTTTGAGCCAATCCTGATGAGAGTATGGTTCAAGCAGTATCTGACAACCCCATCACTCCCTCCCCTGTAAAAGTTCTTTTGTGCCTCTTTTATGTGAGATAATTTACTCCATCCTATCTCTCCCTTCCCCCTTCTCCCAGTGCATCCCTCTTTCTCATCCCTTAATTTTTTTTTTTTTTTTAGATATCATCCCATCATGGTCAACTCACACCTGAGCCCTCGGTCTACTTCTACTCCTAACTTATCCTAATAATGAGAAAGTTCTTAGGAGTCACAAGTATCATCTTTCCATCTTGGAATATAAACAGTTTAACCTAGTTAAATCTCTTATGATTTCTCTTTCTTATTTACTTTTTTTTGTGCTTCTCTTGATTCTTGTATTTGAAAGTCAAATTTTCTATTTCAGCTCAAAGCTAGTTCTGAAAGTCTGTAACTTTTCAGTTCTTCTAAGGTGGCATATATGATCTAAAGAGAGGTGTGGCCACTCTTCTCCAGGTCTATGCTCTGATCTGTGAAGAACCACAAGCAGTCTTTTATGACCTAAAACTCTGATGAGGGTCCCTGTTCCCCTGCAGCCTGAGGTCTAGTGTTCTAGTAATTCTCCTCACCCTGGAACTTCAACCTGTGCCTGTGACTGGGAAATGCAACAGAGTCCTGCACCCAGTGTTAGCAATGGGTCCCCTGTAATCTTTTTGTTTTCTCCCAGTTGTCCAACCCCCTTACCATTTGTGAGCTGAGCACTCCCAAAGTTACTGCTATGGATTCAATTGACCTCAAGCCCTACTGCTAGTTTGCTGGGCTAGTCTTCATTCCACTTTTACCCCAGTGACAGAGACCTTTCCTGCCAACCTTTTAAGTTGTCTTGACTTGGGAAATTGTTTCACCCCATCCTTTTGTTGTTTTTGCCACTGCAGAATTCCTTTTGAGGTGTTATTTTTAAGTTATTTGGAAGGGAATTTGGGAGAGCTCAGAAAAGCCTCTGCCTTTTCTCTGCTATCTTCCACTCCCAGACATTTCAAATGATCTTCACATATTAAGAATTTAAGGATCATTACTATCCTACTTAATCTCCCCTTGATGATTTCCAATTAATGAGAGCTGTTGCCAGAATTGAGCTGCACGCTCCAGATGTGCTCTGATCAGGGCAAGGTACAGTCATTTTTCTTTTTTAAACTGGAGTAGTAATTGTATTAATATGGGCAACTCCCAGTAAAGGAGCCCATTTTACGAAGACAGATCAGCACTTGCCCTGCAATTTATAGTCTTAAAGACTTGCCTGAGGCATTGAAAACTTGAGTGACTTGCTAAGGGGTCACACAGCCAGTATGTGCCAAGGCTACTTGAACCTAGTTCTTCTTGATTTTAAAATCAGCTTTCCATTAATTACACCAGAGGTGTCAAAAACACAGTCAGGAAACATTCCCAAGTGCAACAAGTCAATATGTTGCCCACAGAGTTCCTTATTATGATTTAGTGGCCCCCAAGTTTGACACCTCTGGACTACATTATACACACACACTCTCTCTCAAAAATGTACCCAACAAATAAAAAGCTTATTCACAGATAAATTCTTTCAAATCTTCCAAGAACAAATACTACTCCATAGCTTCTGTGAGAATGCAGGTTTCCTAATTTAGGTCATTCTTTATTTTATGCAACACAGATATATACAAAAATAGGCTTAATTCATGACTTTTAAAACAGGAGCAAAAATATACTTATTATATAATTTTTGTATGATCTTTATTGTCTCCCTTAGGCAGAACCTAATGTAACTTTAACAATTCCTTTTTTTCAGCACTCCATGGAAAAACTGTAATCTCTCCTTCCATATAGCAGGAATTTCTTAAACCAGAGGAACAATTCATATGATAACAACACAATTATAGAGACAAACAACTTTGAGAGACCTAAGTATTCTAACCAATGCAGTAATCAATGATGTTTCCAGAAGACTACTAATGAACTATGCTACTCACCTCCTGACAGAGGGGTAATAGAAATCAAAATGCAGAATAAAATATACATTTTTTGGACATGGACAGTGTGGAAATTTGCTTTGTTTAACTGTGCACGCTTGTTACAAGGGCTTTGCTTATTTTTTCCTCTTAAATGAGTGAGGGCAAGGGAAGGAATTGTTAATTTTGATTTTTTAAAAAAGATTTTTAAAAAGGGAATCATAAACATGGATATGATAAGTTTCTTCAGAAGTGCATTAGTTCATTGGTTATTGGATAAAGCTTATACATTAAGAATCTTAGGAGTTAAACTACTATTTGAAAACAGTAGAGCAACTATTTGTCCCACCACCAACACCACAAAAGTTTCATGGATAACCAGAAACAAAAAATGCATCATTTAATGCCATCCCTTCTGTTGAAGTCCCTTTCAATATTTATTCTGTTTTTTTGGGAAAATGGACATAGTCTGCTACCAGGCCCATATTCAAAGTCTTTCCCACTTAGTGTTACCTATCATAACTAGCACGCTACTAATAAAGCTTTAGGAATTCATGGTCACTTCAATACAACGATCAGGCATTGAAATACAACTTTGGGAGGAGTTTTTATACACATATACACAAACAGTTACATTAAATTGGGTATTTTCTGTATGTTCTAAATATTATGAGTCAAGTTGAGAAGCATTTATTAAGTACCTACTATTTGCCAAGCACTGTTTTAAGCACTGAGGATACAAAGAAGGCAAAAGACAGAACCTGCTCTCAAGGAGCCCACAGTCAAATGAGAAACATAATATCCAAACTATGACAAACAAACTATATAGAGGATAATTTAGGGGTAGTCTAAGAGGCAAGGCACTGAGACAAAAGGGAAACCAGAAAAGGTGTCTTGCTGGAGGTAGGTTTTTAGCTGACACTTGAAACAATCCAATAAAGAGAGAGAAGGAGGCAAATAATTCCAGGAATGAAAGCCAGCTAGTAAAAATGAAAGGAGTCAGGAGACAGAATATCATGTGTGAGGAACAATAGCAGGAAGAGAGTCACTGGATCATAAAGTACTCAGATTGGAGTAAGGTGTAGGAAGATGGGAAAGGAAAGGCAGGAAGGGTAGAAAAGGTTGTGAAGGGCTTTAAAAGGCAAATAGAAGATTTGATCTTGGAGATAAGTGAGAGCCACTGGAGTTTACTAAAGGGGGTAGAAGGTTGCCATATTCAGAACTTCACTTTAGGATGATAACTTTGATAAATGAATAGAGGATGGATTTGACTGGGAAGACACTTTAGGCTAGAAGACCTACCAACAAACTGTTGCCGTAGCCCAGGCTTGAGGTAATGAGGGCATACGCCAGGGTAGTGACAGTGTCAGAGGAGAGAAGGAGATATATAAAAGGGATGTTATAAAGGTTAAAATAATATGACTCGACAACTGATTGGCTATGAGGAGTGAGAAAGAATGAAAACTCCAGGAAGATGTCTAGGTTTCAAGCCTATGTGACTGGGAGGATGGTAGTACCATTAACAGTAATAGAGGAGTTAGGAAGAGGAGAGGATTGTGGGGATGGATGAAAGAGAGAGTTACAGGCATGGGAGTAGAACTGAAACTATTAACGAAAGAGATATAATCATGATTTGGAAATTCTACTCCTATTTTTTTTTTCAGAAACTTCATTTTCCTCCTATGGAAATGATGGACTAGACTAAATATATCTGAGATCTCTTCTAGTTTTGAGACTCTATTTTACATATTTTTGAAAGGAGATTTGATTCCCCTCTACCCTCCGCTTAGTTTATGCAATGATACAAGCTAGACATACACATATGGTGTTGTGTTGTTGTTGTTCAGTCAGTTTTCAGTCTGGTCTGACTCTTCATGACCTTGTTTGGGGTTTTCTTGGCAGAGATAGTAGAGTGGTTTGTCATTTTCTTTTCCATGACCCATACATATAGACTTTTTATTCATGGGGTGTGAAAATTCCCCTAGATCTCTGAGAAATATGGCACTCCAAATTTCTCCATGCATCTCTACAATACAGGGAATACAACTGGAACTTTCACTTCCAGCCCCACTTGACCATATCATCTATTTCAGAGGGAAACATACCATCAAGCATTCATTCCTTTGAGAGAGTGACAAAATTAAGGAAGCAGAAACACATATTCTAGGTACAGATACAAAATGAAAGTGACTCAAGGGAGAGAGACGTCTCCAGAAAAGCTAGCCCTGAAGAGGTACAGATTTGCCTGAGGCTGGAAAAGGAAACCTATCCCAACAGAGAAGCTGTACCTGAGGGGAACTGTATGTGTAAGGATTCTCTCAAGAAAGATAGGACTTCCTGGCCCAGCAGTTGTGAACTATTTTTTGCCACACATGTATCTTTTCAAAGGAGAATAAAAAATAAAGGCAATGATGTGATTTTTTGTTGATATCCCCTGATACAGGAGCTCACTCATTGCCTTCTATTAGTTATACATATACTGACATATGTATGTGTGTACCAGGTAATAGTAGCAGCCAGATTAATGTGATGCCAGCTAATAATAAATGAACTAGATAAGCTTTTGTTTAAAATGTTTCATGCCATTTCAATACTATAGTTCAGCCACCTCAAACAAAAAACATTTGTATTAAAATTCACTTTACTACTATAAGAAGAAAGAGCCTTAAGTCTCCTATTATCCTGCTCCTTTAATGATCTTCTGTGACCCTCCCAACTTCAGAGCTTTGATGAACTTGCAAACTACAGTAGGGTGGAAGTGACGGTAGATGGCTCTCTAACCAGATGAATTACATCAAAAATCCCTCTCTATATTTCCAACATACATGGATTGTATTTAAGTGATAAATATTCGAAAAAGTCAGTGTTTAAAATCTTGCATGTCTTCTTTGAATCTAAGCTTCTCTTGTATCTTCTCTCATCCTCAAGCTAGGTTCAAATAAGGACATTTGTCATTTTTGTTTTTATAGAAGGACAAAGGGAAATAGGTTCTACCTTTGCCTTTTTTCCCCCAGCACAAAAAATAAAATGTACCTCATTCTACTTTTAGTCCTATTAGTGCCTGAGTGTTTGTCTACTGTTTCAAAGCAGTAACAAGGTAATAAACTACCACTGTCCTATATGCCCCACCAACACTATGTTCAGTATTTGATGTTGTTCACGAATCAGACCTGTTTGGTTTATTTTCCAAGTAGTGGGGTATATGCATGCTGTTTTGTTTCTAGCCCATGTAGGTTACAAGTCCCCCCATGGATTTGTCTAGATGTGGCCTGCAGGGAGACAAAAACAGACCTCTCTAGTTTTTCTTCCTCTTCCTTTCCGAGGAAGACCTTGATTCTTTTCAGAGTGGAAAGAAGAAAACTAGAGCCAAAGGTTGAACACCATGCTCTCCTCTGAAAGAGGGAGGACCAGGACAGAATTATATCTGCTCCCTTGAATATTATTGGTCTAGAGGAAGTAGTTTTTAGATTCAAGCTAAGCTCCTGAGCACTATTCCTTAACTAAGGAGTCCAAGCTATATACTTGTGTGACTGTGGACAAATCGCTTAACCTTTTTAAGCCTTAGTTTCATCATCTATAAGATGAAAGGGCGAAGCTAGATAATTTTTAAGGCCACTTTTAGTTCTACATCTATGAAAAACTAAATGATATCCTTGACAAAAGGAAAAGATAAATTAAACCAAAAACACATATGACAGCTCTAGGGTTGCCTAACGACAAAACCCCCTGGAAGTGGTAGTTCTTCCAAATTTGAGAATAGAAGAAATTAATTTGAGATTAGCCCTGGCTGGCAGGAGGTAGTGGAGATTTTTCAACCAAAGGTAGGAGTTTGGAGACAGGGTATGAGAAAGAGTAGAGAAGGGAGAAGTAGAGATAGTAACATGGGAATACACCACTGGAACAGCAGCCCATATCTGCCACATCTCAAATTCCCTTCTTTAAGACCATAAGAGATGACCTCTACCTAAAGATACAAACTGAAAAGTGCTCATGACTGTGCTTTATCACAGGCATGAGAGGATGACATTGGTCTGCTAAGGCAACCCTTAACTGTCTTTTTAAATGTATTCCACTAAAAATATTCTTGTTCTTGATTTTATGTTATTTCTCGTGAACACCTTGTCATTATGTGGCCTGGTTCTCAAAGCATGTGCCTTTAGAGATCCCCAAGATTGTCCAGGAGGTTCCTGCAGTCAAAATTATTTACATAATAATACTAAATTGCTATTTTCTTATTAACATACTCCTCCCTTTTCTAATTACATATCTGTATAAGGCCAGACTTTCTTCAAACAAAACATATGGCAACAGAGTCCAGAAGCATATTTGAGAATCCATCTAGTTGTCTTCTTTTAAGCCAGAAATAAAAAGATATGCAAAACATCCAGTGCCACTGTTATTCTCTTATTTTGTTTTGAAAAAATGTTATTTTTCATTAAAAATTTTATTTATGTTAACATATGGGTATATTTTTAATGAATTAATAACTATTTTAAATTTTAATTTTTAATATGGTAAATATTGATATATGTAATCCACATAAACAAAAGCTCTTTGGGAGCTCCAATAATTTTTTAAGAGAGTAAAGGGACCCTGAGTCCGAAATGTTTGGGAACTACTAGACTAGTTGAAAGAGCACTACAGTCAATAGAGCTCTCTCATTACATTATTTTTCTTGATATTTCATTCCTTTGAGTTTCCTAAGGTGGTGTTCTGTGTGTGTGTGTGTGTGTGTGTGTGTGTGTGTGCGCGTGTGTGTGCATGTGTGTGTGTATTTCTGAACAGTCTGCAGAATATTACTTCCTTGACAATAAAAATTTCATCTTTATCACTTTGTACTCACCATCTAGCATAGTTCCCGCAATACACTTAATATGTATTTCATAAATATTTGTTAAATTGAATCAAATAATGCCATTAAAATGATCTCTTAAATGATGAAAATACTAAAATTAGAAGGAATATTTTATTATTTTCTTTAAACTTCTATTCACAATTGGGGAGCTATGCTATGGATTTGGCCTTATCTCTTGTGAGTCAGTATTGTTTAGGATGTTCAATAACTGTCTACTTTGTTTTGCTCAAAATGGCTTTAAAATGATGAAGAAAAAAGATAATAATAATGTTGACCTGTTTAAAAGTTATGGCAGAAAAAGAACTCAGGCTAGAAATAGGGGCCTGACACATACAAGAGATTTTACCAGAGAGATTAAGCCTTTTTGAGGACAGGTGAGAAGGAAGTGGCTCAAAGCAGAAAGATGCAGCTGGTAACTATGGTAACCAAGTGGCAGAAGTTCAGAGCTAAATTCAGGGTTTAACTATAGGAACCAACATCCCAGGTAGCAGGTATATCTATTTTTCTGTTGGTTTTAATTTTTTGGTTTTGTTTTCTTTCATAAATGTCCAGTGTTACGTATGTTTTAGTTTTGTATACTACCCCAAATCTTTTTTTCCAAGTTAGTATATGTATGTATATACATGTGGGTATATAATGCATATACATATTTACATATAGATTTACAATACAATATGTACATATATACAATATATCCTTATATGTGTGCACACATATGTGACATATGTGCATGCCCATATATGTTATATAATAGCTAGGCAGATTAATAGACAGATAGATGATAGATGCATGCATGAATGGATGGATGGATGTAGAGGCAGAAACAGAAAATTGTTAAGAGTTAGAAATAAAGAGATTGACAGACAAATAATGTAAGAAAGCAATGGATTATTTCAGCAAAGAGTTCCTGAACTGTTGTAAGAGAACTGTTTCTTTTCCTTGCTCCTATACTCCCCATTCTCAAACTGTATTGAAATAGCATTACTTGCATAGCATTAAGCTAAAATTCCCATCTTTTTGCTTTTATTTACTCTATCTTTGCTGATGGGTGCTGTGGGAGAATATAATAACATTATTCCTTCTGTGTTTAGTATTTATATTTTGATTTTTCCATAGTTTATATTATAAAAACTGGCTGAGGAGGCTATAGCAATAAAGTTCATGATAGAATCAGGAAATCATTTCTGGAAGGGACTTTAGAGATTATTTAGTCAATAAGTAGATTGTTTTATAGATAAAAAAAAGTTGTAGGTCAGAGAGGCTATGCAATCTGCCCAAGGTTATACAGGTAACAAGTAGAAAATCTTGAAACTTCGGTCTTCTAACTCAAAATCTAGAACCCTTTATTCTATAGCACATGTACTATTCCTCATCATTTACTGGTTCTGACTCAAGACATATTTAGAGAACATATTTTAGAAAATTTATTATTTTTAAAGCTGGATGATATCCAGCAGCATAATCCTATATTCAAGAACTCTAGAGAATATTTTGAATACAACTTCCCTCCTAGAATCAGAAACTACTTCTTCTAAGAATGAATGTTTTAGGGACTATGGAGGGGTCTGAAATCAGTCAGCCTAATTTTAATCTCCAAATCCTAAACCTTAGAGATTTTGTTTCAATTCTAAAACACACAAAATGGGGAAGCCTTGATGATTCCTTGACACTTCTGTGTCTACCAGCATAATGAGAGGAAAATAGTTTGTCTTTCTTAGCAAACTTTCTTATTCTCCTTCCTTCTATTTGAATAATGTTTTTTTTTTCTCTTAAAATGCCACCTATATAAAACAGAACAAATATAGCATAGTGTTTTGTGGCTTTGATCAGATTGTTTCCTTTTCTTGTAATTCCCACCCTTTTCCTCTCCATCTGCCTAAATTCTGTATAACTAGCTCAAGGTCCACCTTCTCCACAAGGTAGTCAATGTCTACTTCAATCCATGTCTTTTTCACTTCTTCGTTCTTCCAGTCAATCAATACTCCAGCTATTTTTCATCGTTTCATGTATGTCCTGCCTTCACATTTTCAGGGGAAAACTATATAGTGTAGTGCAAAAAGAGCTAGAACTTAATTTAGAACACTTGTGTTGAAATCCCAGCTACCATATATGCTAACCTGTGTGACTCTAGGCTTCAGTTTCTTCAATTGAAGAAAATGGGAGAAGGAAGCTTGAACTATCTTGTTATCTATGTCCTTTCTAGACCTAAATTTATGTTGTTCTATGTCTTATATTTCAGGATCTTTTTTTAAGAAATTAAAGTTATACTTAGACATCAAAGATTTGTCCTCAATTCTTTAATGTGCATGTAACACTTTAAAGAATCATTCAATGTGTATTTATTAAAATCCTACTATGTGCTAGGTGCTAAAAATGAGAATTGCCCCTGATTCCAAAGAACATATGCTCTAGTATCAGGACAAGTTTTTTTTGTTGTTGTTGTTTTTTTTTTTTCCCACCAAACAATAAAATCTGAAAATAAAGTCCTCATTTAGAAGCCCTGTCCTTGGTTCTAGAGAGTCTCTTTTTCCTTACTATTTTACCTTCCTGATTTTTCACCAGCATATACATATATAATGTATAGCATATTTATAATTACATTTTAGTATTTAAATACTAATATTTTAACACTTTGTATCCAGCAAGGTTACAAAATGAAATGTTTTCATGGTTCTAAATTTTCCACTCTGTACATTAAAATATAATATAGTTCTTTTTAAAGCTCCTGATTACTATGTATTCTCATTTCAATACAAAATGAACACATGGTTGTCTAATGAAGATATAATAAAATGACCTCTTCTGAAAACCATATTCCACAAGGGAACTTCTAAGCCAGTGATAAATTATCATTTTGATCTGTTCATTATAGTTGAAAAATGCAAATCATATAAAAGACACAACAGAGTTTTCTGCTTATATTCCTGTCTACAGATTTCAAGTAGGTGAGCTCCTTTTGTCTTCCTAATGGCTAAATTATAGGATGGTTCAAGTCTAATATCTGATGATGCAAGCGGGATTTTCCAGAGCTTTATCCACAAAGGAGTTGGTAGATAAATGGAAGTGTCTGACATGCAAATTCTTTGCTACAACTGCAAATGAATTGTGACCTATTTACTAAATAGAGGTGATCATCACAATATTGACAGTGTGTGCTGTTCTAGGGCTATGATAATTAAGCAGCATTATGTGTTAGTCATCCTGCCAAAATTCCAATGTGTGATTAAAAACTGAGCTTTTATATCAGTTTAAATTCCATATGTATGCATGTATTTCATATATGCATATATATTTTATAGGGGAGTTATATGCATTTCCTCTATAAACTTACCTTGAAATGTTGCCACTGAATTTTGAGAATACTTAAAAGTAGTTAATGCTTTTTTTCCTTAATGAAATTCTATCATATTATTTTGTGTATGTTTCATATTTACTTATCTGTTAACCTATTATTTTCCCCAAACCAGTAACTCGTAGGCTTGATGGGAGGGGTTGTTTCATTATTTTAAAATTTGCATCTCCAGTGATTACCCCAGTGCCTTGCATTTTTTTTTTATCCAGACTTGTGATTTTCTCTGTGTAAAGTACTCCCAGTGAAGAAATTTTCTCTACCAAAGAATGTCACCTGTTCAACAACTCATAACCTGTCTATCTTTTGCCTCTTTTTGTATCCCCACTTAGCACACTGCTTGGCACGTAGAATATGCTTAATAAATGTTTATCTGGAGTACATATAGTTTATCTACACATAAGTTTGGTGGAGGGTAGGAACAAGAGGTGGGGTCCAGACTTGGAACTTTACAGAATTTGAGAGTAGGGAGAGAACTTTTAAGGCATTTAGTCCAAAAGAATCCCTATTAACATATCTAACAAGTGTTTATCCAGCCTCTGCTTGAAGACCATGGTGTAGGAAGACCCCGCTACCTCTCAAAGCAGCCCATTCCATTGCTGCACCACCTCTTATTCTTAGAATTTCATTTTGAAAGGTCCCTCTACCAATGCAGCTGGATAACAGCTTTGCAACTTCTGGTCTTAGATAGATGCCTGATACAGCAGAGGTTAACTGGATGGAAGAAATGGACTTGAACCCAGATCCTTCTTTCTCTGAAGTTGGTTCTCTATCTACAACTACACTATCCCGCTTTTTTTTTCCTTTTATATAAGATATGGGTTTTTGATTTGCTTAATTAATGTTTATTTTAATTAAATTGAAAGTAATTTCACATTTTGAATTTTTAAGGTAATATGTAACATAATCTTAAAAACAATACTGAAAGAATATTTAGAAGAATAATATATTTTAAAATCATTTCCAGTAGAATATAATTTTAAAGGACTATAATAAAATACAATTTGCTTTGATCTCATTTCATACCTGCCTTTGGCTCTACAAGATTCTTCAATTTCAAATAAATTCAATTTTAACTCAAAAAATCCTTTAAACATGAGATGAGTTTTAGAAATCATTTGTATATTGATATGATTTAGTTCTGTATCCTATAAAAAGAGACACTAAGAAAAATACATAATCAATCAAAATCCTGAAAAAAATTAGAAATTGGTAACATCATAAGCCATTGTAAATTTAGAGAACATTTGGTTCTGACTCCAAGGCATGACTATCATAATTGTGAAATGCTGAAGCCTACCTACAATTTACAAGACACTTACATGAAAAATACATTCAAGATCTTAGTATTCCAGATGTCTTTTCAAAAAAAATATACAATTGCTGTCCATTGTAGGAATAATTTATCCAGCTTTCTACAAAAATGTTTCATTTATCACCTGCAGTTTCTTTTAAATACACACACATATGATTGTCTTAGAATTTCCTTAAACAACTTACCAATTTGACAGGATTTACATTTCTTAGACCTTTTCACAATTCCAAATAACATGATCAGAGCAACTTAAAATAGTATCAAATGACTACTTTAAAAAGAATGGTTTCAAGAAGAAGCATCAATGATATTTTAAATTTATCTTTAAATACTTTACTTCGGTTTTGAGATTCCTGTTCAGAAATAAATAAGACACATAGACCCAAACAGATCTTTTTGGATAACTTTTTTAAAGATGTATGAATTTCCATAATATTACCTAGGATTTTTATCTTTTTGTTTTCCTGAGACTTCCAATGTACTAAGCAAATGATTTCATCTTCAGGAGTAGTCTAGAGTCTGAGGTCAGCCTGCAGAAGGATTCCAAATGTACAGACACATAAATAGTCTCATCATTTTCACCTTCACATAGCATGTCCTCTCTCTTTTTACCCTCCTAGATTGAGCTTTATAAGATACAAGACTCTTTCTTCTTGGTTTTTCTTTTCTTTTTAATCATTTCCCAATATTTTTTTTTGCCTTCAGTTTATCAAAATTCCAGAAGGCAAACATGTTGAAACTGGGATGTAACTAAAATTCTATGGTCCATGTTCATGTCAGGTTCCTCCAGACTTTAAAAATGGTCCAAGCTCCAAGTCCATGCTGATTCTTGGCAAAATTGTGAAATAAGTGAAACTGATCAACAATTATAATCTTGCCTTTCTTCAAATTCCACTCTCTCCTTCCTCATTACAATTCCCTCTTTGTCCCAAAATTTGAGCATTTTATTTTCTTTTTACTTACCCCTCTTCTCAGGAAG
The DNA here is from genome assembly GCF_011100635.1 of Trichosurus vulpecula. Taxonomy (NCBI): domain Eukaryota; kingdom Metazoa; phylum Chordata; class Mammalia; order Diprotodontia; family Phalangeridae; genus Trichosurus; species Trichosurus vulpecula. The sequence goes on from NC_050579.1 coordinate 68,044,208, forward strand.
GAATGTAATGGGAATTTAAATTACAATGGATAGAACACTGGACCTGGAGTCAGGAAGATTTGACTTTAAATCCTCCTTCAGACACAGAAGTTGTATGATTCTTGGCAAGATGCTAAACCTCTGTCTGCCTCAATTTCCTGATCCATAAAATGAGGATAATAATAGTGCCTACCTCCCAGGACAGGTTTTAGGATAAAATGAGATAATATTTATAAAGTGCTTTGTAAACTTTAAAGTGCCATCTAAATGTTAGATATTACTTCTGTTATTATTCTTTAAGACAATTGTCACTTCTCCCATTAAGGACATGTGGTGAAGGGGAGAGCGTGCTGGGCTTAGAGACAGGAGGACCTAAATTCATATCCTACCCCTAATACTTGTTAGCTAGGTGACTCTTAGAAAGTCATTTAGTGGGCAGCGCCAAGATGACAGATGGAAAGCAGGGACTTGCATGAGCTCCTCACCCCTAGGCCCCTCCAAAAACCTATAAAAAATGGCTCTGAACAAATTCTAGGACTGCAGAAACCACAAAATAGCAGAGGGAAGCAGGGCTCCAGCCCAGCACAGCCTGGATGGTCACTAGGTAAGGTCTATAGTGGGCAGAGCGGAGGAGAGCCCAGCGTGGGTGGTGGCAGGACCAATCAGACTGGGAACTGGGGGGGACAAGCCCAAGAGCCCTGAATCAGTGACCTGTGGCAGGTATCAGACTTCTCAACCCACAAACACCAAAGACAACAGAGAAGGTTAGTGGGAAAAGCTGCTGGGGAGAGTGAAAGGAATTCTCAGTTTGGTCACCACCCTGGGGACACTAGGGGTGGTGCAGCTACAGAACTACAACTGTAGTTGCTTCCTGCCCCAGGCCCACCTGGTGGGAGGAATTAAGTGGAAGATCAGACCAGGAGTGCAGAACGTGCTTAAGATGTGAGTTATGGTCCAGGTTGGCAGTTCTTGGGGGAGGAAGATCGCTGGTGTGGCAGAGCTGGCTGTATAGAAATAGCTCTGAAAACAACAGCACATCTTCTCAAGCTTGGAAGAAAGTACTCTCTACTCCACAAGCAGTCATACCCTGCTGAAAAACTCAAGGGTCAAGTAGTTGACTGGAAACATGGCCAGGCAGTGAAAATGGACTCAGATTCAGACTCAGACTTTGGAATCTTTCTTTGGTGACAAAGAAGACCAAAATATACAGCCAGAAAAAGTCAACAAGTCAAAGAGCCTACATCAAAAGCCTCCAAGAAAAACATGAACTGGTCTCAGGCCCTGGAAGAGCTCAAAAAGAATTTGGAAAAGCAAGTTAGAGAAGTAGAGGAAAAATTGGGAAGAGAAATGAGAAGGATGTGAGAAAACCATGAAAAGCAAGTTAATAACTTGCTAAAGAAGACCCAAAAAAATACTGAAGAAAACAACTCCTTAAAAAATAGACTAAGTCAAATGGCAAAAGAGCTCCAAAAAGACAATGAGGAAAAGAATGCCATGAAAGGCAGAATTACTCAAATGGAAAAGGAGGCCCAAAAGACCGCTGAAGAAAATACTACTTTAAAAATTAGATTGGAGCAAGTGGAAGCTAGCGACTTGATGAGAAATCAAGACATTATAAAACAGAACCAAAGGAATGAAAAAATGGAAGACAATGTGAAATATCTCATTGAAAAAACCTCTGACCTGGAAAATAGATCCAGGAGAGATAATTTAAAAATTATTGGACTACCTGAAATCTATGATCAGAAAAAGAGCCTAGATACCATCTTTTAAGAAATTATCAAGGAGAACTGCCTTGATATTCTAGAGTCAGAGGGTAAAATAGAAATTGAATCCACATTCCTCCTCAGAAAGATCCCAAAAAGAAAACTCCTAGTAATATTGTCACCAAATTTCAGAGCACCCAGATCAAGGAGAAAATACTGCAAGCAGCCAGAAAGAAACAATTTGAGTATTGTGGAAACATAATCAGAATAATACAAGATCTAGCAGCTTCTACATTAAGGGATCAAAAGGCTTGGAATACAATATTCTGGAGGTCAAAGGAGCTAGGATTAAAACCTAGAATCACCTACCCAGAAAAACTGAGTATAATTCTCCAAGGCAAAATATGGATTTTTAATAAAATAGAGGACTTTCAAGGTTCCTCAGTGAAAAGACCAGAGCTAAAGAGAAAATTTGACTTTCAATCACAAGAATCAAGAGAAGCATGAAAAGGCAAACAAGAAAGAGAAATCATAAGGGACTTACTAAAGTTGAACTGTTTTGTTTATATTCCTACATGGAAAGATGATGTGTATGATTCATGAGACCTCTGTATTAGGGTAGCTGAAGGGAATAGGCATGTGTGTGTGTGTATATATATATATATATATATATATATATATATATATATATATATATATATATATACATATATATATATATATATAGAGAGAGAGAGAGAGAGAGAGAGAGAGGGTGGGCACAGGGTGAGTTGAATATGATGGGATGATATGTAAAAAAATAAAACCAAATTAAGGGATGAGAGAGGAATATATTGAGAGAGGGAGAAAGGGAGAGATACAATGGGGCAAATTATATCACATAAAAGTGGCAAGAAAAAGCAATTCTATAGGAAGGGAATAGGGGGCGGGTGAGGGGGAATGAGTGAATCTTGCTCTCATCAGATTTGACCTGAGGAGGGAATAGCATACACACTCAATTGGGTATCTTACCCCACAGGAAAGAAGGGAGAAGAAGATAAAAAGGGGGGATGATAGAAGGGAGGGCAGATAGGGAGAGGAGGTAATCAAAAACACACACTTTGAAAAAGGGACAGGGTCAAGGGGAAAAATTGAATAAAGATGGATAGGTTAGGAAGGAGCAAAATATAGTTACTCTTTCAAAACATGAGTATTGTGGAAGGGTTTTACATAATGATACACATGTGGCCTATGTTGAATTGCTTGCCTTCTTAGGGAGGGTGGGTGGGGAGGGAAGAAGGGAGAGAATTTGGATCTCCAAGTTTTAAAAACAGATGTTCAAAACCAAAAGAAAATTTTTGCATGCAACTAGGAAATAAGATACACAGGCAATGGGGCACAGAAATTTATCTTGCCGTACAAGAAAGGAAGGGAAAAGGGGATGGGAGGGGAGTGGGGTGACAGAAGGGAAGGCTGACTGGGGAATGGGCCAACAAGAATATATGTCATCTTGGAGTAGGCAGGTGGGTAGAAATGGGGAGAAAATTTTTAATTCAAACTTGTGAAAATCAGTGCTGTAAACTAAATATATTAAATAAACTAAATAAAAAAAAAAGAAAGTCATTTAGCCCCAATGAGCCTCAAGCATTTCCCCAAGATTTTTCTACAAACTCATAGATGGATTGCAGTGTGTTGGCAGTGTTGGATTTCCATTGGCTATTCCCATTTTATCTTTCTAGGCCTTGTCACAATCCAAGCCCTGTCTCTGGGTATAGAATGAAAGGTTTTATCCTTTTAAAACCATCAGAGAACAGGTAGGAGAGTTTTGAGGAATCATGCCAGCCCACTCAAGGCTCCTAAAGTCATATCACAGAAATAGTCATCTAGACCAGTAGGCCCAGACTTAGAACACCGGACCACTGAATAGATAGTGAGTAAATTGTGTTTAGAAGACCTCTTAAAGATCATGTAATCCATTCCCCTCCTTTTATGGAAAAAGAAACCTTGAGAGATGAAGTGAGTCGGCTAAGAACATTAAAGTATAAACAGTGTCAAGATTTGAACCAAAAACTTCTTACTCCAAATTCCATGCTCTCTCTATTATACCAACGCAGGCTTGTCACATTCACAATTTGGAAACCTGAATTGATGAAGAGGTTTTTAAAGTGAATTTTGAAAGTGAGACAATGTCTGTCACTAGCCAACCTATAAGGGTTCTGCTGATGGATCTTAGCCATTCCTACTACTTTTAAGAATACCTTGAATGTTCAGCAAAATTTAAGCTGACACAAGATTTGAAAAGGAAACCCACAATAAAATAGAGGACTTTCAAGCTTTCTCAGTGAAAAGACCAGAACTGAATAGAAAATTTGACTTTCAAACACAAGAATCAAGAGAAGCATGAAAAGGTAATCAAGAAACGGAAATTGCAAGGGACTTACTAAAGTTGAACTGTTTTGTTTACATTCCTACATGGAAAGATGATGTGTATGATTCATGAGACCTCAGTATTAGGGTAGTTGAAGGGAATAAGTATATATATATATATATGTTTATGTATATATATATATATGTGTATATATATATAAGTGAATGTGTATGTATGTATGTATCTATGTGTATATGTATGCATGTGTATGTATGTATATATATATGTGTGTGTTTTTATATATATATACATATATATGTAAAAAAGAGAGAGCATACACAGTGTGAGTTGAAGATGAAGGGAACATATCTAAAAGAAATAAAATGAAATTAAGGAATGAGAGAGCAACATACTGAGAGAGGGAGATAGGGAGAGATAGAATGGGGTGGATTATCTCGCATAAAGGTGGCAAGAGGAAGCAGTTCTGTGGGAGGAGGGGAGAGGGCAGGTGAGGGGGGAATGAGTGAACCTTGCTCTCATCAGATTTGGCCTGAGGGGGAATACCATACATACTCAGTTGGGTATCTTACCCCACAGGAAAGAAGAAGGAGGAAGATAAAAAAAAATAAAAGGGGGGGGATGATGGAGTGGAGGGCAGATGGGGGTGGAGGTAATCAAAACAAACACTTTGGAAAGGGGACAGGGTCAAGGGAGAAAATTCAATAAAGCGGGTTGGGTTGGGAAGGAGCAAAATGTAGTTAGCCTTTCACAACATGAGTATTGTGGAAGGGTTATACATAATGATACATGTGTGGCCTAGGTTGAATTGCTCGACTTCTTAGGGAGGGTGGGTGGGAAGGGAAGAGGGGAGAGAATTTGGAACTCAAAGTTTTAAAATCAGATGTTCAAAAACAAAATAAGTTTTTGCATGCAACTAAAAAATAAGATACACAGGCAATGGGGTGTAGAAATTTATCTTGCCCTACAAGAAAGGAAGGGAAAAGGGGATGAGAGGGGAGGGGGGTGATAGAAGGGAGGGCTGACTGGGGAACAGGGCAACCAGAATATAAGCCATCTTGGAGTGGGGGGGAGGGTAGAAATGGGGAGAAAATTTGTAATTCAAACTGTTGTGAAAATCAATGCTGAAAACCAAATATGTTAAATAAATAAATTTAAATTAAAAAAAAAAAAAGAAAAGGAAACCCAACCTATTTTCTGAAAGCAGTTTTCCAAAGGGCTGTATGAATTTTGGGGGCAGTCCCACTCCTCTCTAACCTTTTATAAATAATACTCCACGTTGTTAATGTGATTAAAGATCTTTTCCACCCATTCAATAGGGCCTTTACTTAACACCCTTTTAGGTGGGAAGCCCCAGGTCCATACCCTTTCACTAACTAGGCCTGAGGCCCCAGGCCCACACCTTTTTGCTAATTAGGTCACAAGAGGTGTGAAGCCCTCAGGGCCCTAAGGAGAGGTGCTAAGACCAGAACCAATTATACGTGCACTGAGTTCTAGGCAATCAAATGCGCATGAATTCAGCCAATCAGAGACCTGAGTTCTAGCTAATCAGATGACAGCTAGAATTGTATATAAAGAGAGCCCAGAGCGTGAGAGAAGAATTGAGAAGCAGACATCAAGAGGGTGTTGAAGAGCAGACATTGAGAAAGAACCAGTGTAGAGAGAGACTGCAGAGCAGAGAGTACAAACAAGAGTGTTGCAAAGATCAAAGAGATTGGAGAACTGAGAATCCAGGAGACTGCAAGGACTCTGAGAACTACAAGGGCTTTCAGAATTGTGGGAGAAGATGCAGGCAAGCAGACGGTTAGGATTCATGAATGATTGTTTACAGAAAGGCCCTAGCAGGGGGGGAAGGTTACGGGATGACTTTGTTGCTTGCTATAATACTGTTATAATTTCCTTGTTGCTACTTTGAGGTGGACTTACCGGTTTTAGAATATAATTACTGCTATGTTGAATTGGAGTCATTGGTCTTGGGATTGAATACTCTGGTGTCTGAATAAATGTTTTACTTCCTCTGCCTTCTACTTAGAGAGTTTTTCATACTTTTCAATTCCAAACTATACAGACACGTTCATGGTCATCCTCGAGGTCACGAATCTTGCCTTTCTGATACATACTCTTTGCCAAAGCTATGCTTCTTTACTCAGGTTATGCTTTTCTCAATACTCCCATATCCTCCTCCAATATTATATCCTGAAGACTTGACTCTTTACACTCATTACCCTCTCACTACAAAACAGACACTGTCATAATTCAGATCAGATCTTTCTTAATAACTAGAGATATAGTTATCATTAGGCCCAATGATTTAACACTTCCCTTTCACTCCTCAGAACCTGTGGCTTGCCAGGGCTTATCTTCAGCCACCTACATCTATGACTAAAAGACAAATAGCATATCAGTCAATCAATCAACAAACATTTATTAAATGCCTATTTTTGATAGGTACTATCATGGCCACTGGGGAAATAAGTGCAAAAATGAGACAGCTCCTGTCCTCAAGTAGCTTACTTTCTAAATCTATCCCTTATCTCCCACACAACCATTCAGGCCCTTTGAAACTTCCTCATCCTTAATGATTTGTAAGCAGAAACTTTCCCAGTGTTCTTTCAACAGCTAATAGCATGAATTTATTCATAAATCATTAATCTTAGAGGAATGGCAGGAAAGAAAGTTTACTAGAGTAGTTATATAACTGAATGGCTCCTTTGCTTATTTAGGTATGAATATATACGTGTATTTGTATGTATTTGTGTGTGTGTACGATCACACCATGGTGTGCTAAAAGGGGATGTATCCCATGGTAAATTATAACTTATGTAAATATGTGCATATGTGTATGGCCACAGAAAGTCCCTATTTCTCAGATTAAAATGAAAATCTTTGTATAGAACATACTGATGAGGACTAGCATGATTTATATAGCATCTGCTTTTTAAAACAGGGTTCAATTAAATCATTCCACTCAATTTAACCCATTATAGATTTTTCCCTTATGTTCACTCTTAAATTCTTGCATTGCTAAGGAGGATAAATGTCTTTAAAGGAATTCTAATTTTATTACTTTTATGATCACTCATTGTGGTTCAGTGAAGCTATGTCTACACATGTGAATTTAGGTGAAAAATTGAGGCAAATACCCAGTTAATCTAATTTTGAGGGGAAAAAAACAATATTTTTGCCTAAATTTTCCAATTATTTTAGGCCGAAGTGTTAGTGGGGTTTTAAACTTGAATTATTGGAATATAGTAATTACCCCAATTCAGACCATTCCTTGGCAAATAAAAATATTGCCTTAGAAATTTGCCAGGTAAAGTTTTCTAAAGCTGATGTTTGACACAGAATCCTAGAATCATAAAACTTTAGAGTTTAAAGGGAACTTAAAGTTCATAAAGTCTAACTTCCCCCTTTTTTTAAACTAATGAAGAAATTGAGGTGCTAGAAATTTTAGGCAACAGTTCATTTATAAAGAATCTTCTGAGAGTTTTGTCAGCTTCATACCACTATATTAATTTAACTACAAAAATATTAAGGTTAAGTATATGCAATAAACAGTCAAAATCTTTCTGTAATCTTTTTTTAAAGTGTTTTACCCTCACTAAAGTTCTCCTCTAATGTCTAACGGAGGTCACCTTGAGTGCTCACAGGCTATGACAGCAGAGATATAAAGTTCTCTTAGTCCTATGAAGCAGGAAAGCATTGAATAGTCATCCAGAGGCTGAATATTCCATCTTCTAAATAGTGACATAGATAATTTCAGTGAGAAACATGTCCAGATGATAAATTCACCACCAGATGATGTCTTGGTGAGGTCACAGCAATCTATGAAGGATGCCTACCAAGGTAAGGAGGAATTGCAATATACATTAATGGAGGAAATATACATACCAATAAAATCAACACATCATCAACCTTATTAGTAATCTGAGTAGCAGTCACCTTTCAGTATGTTTTAAAATAAGGACAGGGGAACAAAAAACCAGAGACTCTACCTAATGATCAAATTGAAATATGCGTATGATCCCAAGACAGGGAACAAATTCCAAACTCCTGCTCCCAAATCAGTTCAGTTGCTTCCATAGTCTTCCTTCCAGAAACCTTCACAAAGCTATTCCTAGAAATTCTGGTTCCAAAATATTCCTAGCTAGTAAATTCTAGGCTTGCATCTCAATGGTGTTACATGGTAAACTTGCATTGAACAACATAGAATGTGCCTCTCTGTGATTTCTATTTATTTCTGCTCTGTGAATACAAAAAAAAATCTAATGCCTTTTGCACATGAAAGTTATCTAAATATTTCAAAACCGCTATCCTATGTTTTCTTTTTGCCAGGCTAACCATAAGTACTTTCCTCACCATGCTGGTCACCCTCTCCTAGATACACTTCAGATAAATGTCTTTTTAAAATGTGGGCATAAGAAGTAAATAAATTAATACAATTATGTTCTGAAGAAATGCATAATGTGGGGGAGGGAAGGGGAAGAACAACTATCTCTTTTATTCTGAATGCTATGTTTCTCTTGATACAAAATAATTCTCATTCATTTTGTTTTGGCTCCCATGTGAAACTTGTAGTTCATTAAAACTCCCAGATTTTTTCTTCCTCTCCCCACTCCACCATCAATAGTATTTTTTTTTTCAATTACAGGTGAAGATAGTTTGCAACATTTACTTTTATAAATTTTGATTTCCAAATTTTTTTCCCTCTCTCCCTTGTATTTTATTTTCTTTTTTCTAGGTCTTCCCAGGTTTCTTTTAATATCTCATTTTTTTACTAATTTACCACTCAGACCACAGGAAACATTTTTCTATTTATCTCTTTATTTATGACATTCATTTTTTTAAAATTTTGAGTTCTAAATCTTCCACCCTCCCACCCGTACTCCACCCACTAAGAAAACAAGCGTTATGATATCAATTATAGATGTGAAATCTTACAAAACATTTTCACATTAAACATGTAAGAGAAAGGGAGAAAAAGAAGAAAAATAAAGAAGTGAAAAAAGCATGCTTCCATCTGCACTCAGAGTTCATCAGTTCTCTCTGGAGGTAGATAGCATTTTTCATCCTTTGGAGAGGTCTTGGATTATTTGTTTTGATCAGAGTAACTAAGTCTTTTACAGGTGATCATCATTACAATATTGCTGTTACTGTATATAATGTTCTCCTGGTTCTACTCATTTCTCTTTACATTAGTTCATTAATCTTCCAGGTTTTTCCCAAACCATCCTGCTAATTATTTCTTTTTTTTTCTTAATGGCATTGTATTGTTTTTTCAAGTGCATGTAAAGATAGTTTTTAATATTCATTTTTGTAAAGATTTTGAGTTCCAAATTTTTATCCCTCCCGTCTTACCAATACAGTGAGCAAGGTGATATAGGTCATTTCCACTTTAGTCATGTTGTGAAAGAAAAATCAGAATAAAAGGGAAAAACCATGAGAAAGAAAAAACAAAAAATTGAAAATTATATGCTTCACTCTGCATTCAAACTTCATAGGTCTTTCTATGGATGTGGTTACCATTTTTCATCACAAATCTTTTGGAACTATCTTGGATCATTGCATTTCTGAGAAGAGCTAAGTCTATCATAGTTGATCATCACACAATGTTGCTGTTATTGTGTGCAATGTTCTCCCGGTTCTTCTCACTTCACTCAGCATCAATTCATGTAACTCTTCTCAAGTTTTCCTAAAATTCACCTGCTCATCATTTCTTATAGCACAATAGTATTCCGTTACATTCATATACCACAACCTATTCAGCCATTCCCCAATTGATGGGCATCTCCTCAATTTCCAATTCTTTGCCACCACAAAAAGAGCTGCTATAAATATTTTTACACATCTGGGTTCTTTTCCCTTTTTTATGATCTGTTTGGGATATAGACCTAGTAGGGGTATTGATGGATCAAAAAGTATGCTTAGTTTTATAGTACTTTGGGCCTAGTTCTAAATTGTTCTCCAGAATGTTTGAATCAGTTCACAACTGAACCAACAGAGCATTAGTGTTCCAATTTTCCCACATCTTCTCCAACATTTATAATTTTTCTTTTCTAACATGTTAGCCAATCTGATAGGTGTGAAGTGGTACCTCAACTGTTTTAATTTGCATTTCTCTAATCAATAGTGATTGAGAACATTTTTTTATATAACTATAGTTTTGATTGTTTCATCTGAAAACTGCCTATATATATATATATATACATACATATATATATATATATATATATATATCCTTTGAATGTTTATCAATTGGGGAATGATTTGTATTTTTAAAAATTTGACTCAGTTTCCTAAATATTTGAGAAATGAGGCCTTTATCAGAAACACTGGTTGCAAAAATTGTTTCCCAGCTTTCTTCTATCCTTCTAATCTGAGTTGCATTGGCTTTGTGCAAAAACTTTTTAATTTAGTGGAATCAATATTATCCATTTTTCATTTAACAATGTTCTCTATCTCTTGTTTGATCAAAAATTCTTCCCTTCTCCAAAGATCTGACAGATGAACTATTCCTTGCTCTCCTAATTTGCTTGTGGTACCACCCTTTATTTTATATACTTACAGCTATTACATGACTTTTGAAGAAAGACAAACATGCAAAAATCTCTGCAAATTATGAAAATGCTACTTTCTCCATCACACTTTAAAACAACTTTGATCCATGTCTTTTGCTTTCATATCACATTCATTTGGGTTAAGGGGAAATCTGTATTAAATATCTCTAACAAGGGTCTGATATCAAAGATATGTAGGCAGCTAAAAGAAGTAAGACTAAAGGTGAGTATCAACAGATAATGAATCTTAAAAACTGAGCTAACAAGGTCTAGTACGTCTATAGCTTTTTATCTTACTGTTTAATATTTTAAGTTCATCATTTTCTTAAAAATAAATTTTATTATCTTTTTTTACATCTCCTACATATTCCAATTCCTCTCCTATCTCTCCTTTCCAGAGTCATCCTTATAATAAAGAATTAAAAAGAGAAAGACAGTTCAGCAAAACTAAATAACATTGAAAAACTTTTTGAAATTGTAATTTGTGTTTCATACCTCCTCATAGTTTGGGGAGGGGTATTATGGAACATTCCTTATTATATCTCTTCTTTAGGACTAGGCATGATCGTTTTAATTTTATAGCATTTAGATTTATTTGTTTTGTTCTTTCCATTTACCCTTTTGAAATCATTGTGTATATTGTTTTCATGGTTCTCCTTGTCTTACTTTGTATCAGTTCATATAAATCTTCTCATGCTTCTCTATATCCATCATAATCATTGTTTCTTAAGCATAATATTGTGCTATTGCATTCATATACCTCAATTTGTTTAACCATTCCCTTATCAGTGGGCATGTACTTTGTTTCTAATTCTTTGCTATTACCAAAAAAAATGCTGCCATAAGTACTTTGATATATATGTGACCTTTATTTTTCTCATTGGAATTCTTTTTGGGTATGTGAATATCAATGGAATCCCTTGAGTCCAAAGATTTGGCTATTTAATTATCTTTAAGTATTTCTTACTTTCCAGAGTAGTTGGAGCAATCCACAGGTCAGTTGTGTGCTTGTCCTTTCAATAACCCCTCTGACATTAACTATTCTTTCCTTTTTTTCATCTTTGCTAGTTTTCTAGTTTTCACTTGAAACCTCTGCGCTGTTTTGATTTTTGTTTCTCTTAATGCTTTATTATTCTTCTTTGAGAATTGTTCATGTACTTTGACCTCTTATTGAGAAAGCTTTTAGCTTATCCCCGATACGTATACTGCTTGCTGATGGATTTAGAGAGATACTACTATTCATTTTAAGAAAAACTCCATTTATTTGTATGCCTTCTAGTGTTTTTAATAGGAAGGGGTGCTATATTTTATCAAAAGCCTTTACTGCATCTATTGAGATGATCTTATGATTTTTGTTGTTTTTGTTATTGATATGGTCAATTACACCAATAGTATTTCTAATGTTTAACTAATCCTACATTCCTGGTATAAGTGTCACCTGGTCATAGTGTATAATCTCTATATATTGCTCTTTGCTAGTATCATATATAAAATTTTTGCAACTATATTCATTACAGAAATAGTTCTATAGTTTTATTTCTCTCTTTCTGCTGTTCCTGGTTTTAGATTATAATAACCATAGTTGTGTCATTAAATTGGTAGGACTCCTCTATTTTTCTAAATAGTTTATATAGTATTGGAATTAATTGTTCTTTAAATGTTTGGTCAAATTCACTTGTGAATACATTTGGTTGGTCCTGGGGATGTTTTCTTAAGTAGCTTATGTATAGCTTGCTCAATTTCTTTTTCTAAGACAGGGTTGTTTAATATTCTATTTCCTCTTCTTTTAATCTGGGCAAGTTATATATTATTAAACTACTCATCTATTTCATTTGAATTGTTAGATTTATTGGCATATAATTGGGCAAAACAGTTCCTAAAATTGCTTTAATTTCATCCTCATTGGTAGTAAATTCACTCTTTTCCTTTTTGATACCGATAATTTAGCTTTCTTCTTTTTTTAAAAAAAATCAAATTAACCAAAGATTTATGTATTTTATTGTTTTTTAATAAAACCAGTTCTTAGTTTCATTTATTAGTTCAATAGTTATCTTTCAATTATATTAATCATTCATTTGATTTTCAGAATTTCTTTTCAGTATTTATTTGGGGATTTTTAATTTGTTCTTTTTCTAGATTTTTTTTTTAGTTGCATGCCCACTTCATTGATCTCTTCTTTCTCTATTTTCTTCATGTGAGCATTTAAAGATATAGAATTTCCCTTAAGTACTGCTTTGGCTGCATCCTATACATTTTGATATGTTGTCTCATTATTGTCATTCTCTTTGATGAAATTATTGTTTCTGTGATTTGTTGTTTGACCCACTCATTCCTTAGAATTTGATTATTTGCTTTCCAATAAATTTTTAATCCATCTTTCCATGGCCCTTTATTACATGTAATTTTTATTGTATCATGATCTGAAAAGGATGCAATTACTATTTCTGCCTTCCTAAATTGAATTGTGAAGTTTTTAATGCTCTAATACATGGTCAATTTTTGTGTAGGTGCCATGTACCAATAGGAAAACAGTATATTCCCTTCCATCCCCATTCAATTTTCTCCAAAAGGTCTATCATATCTAACTTTTCTAAAATTCTGTTTACATCCTTCTTGCTTGTTTATTTTGTAGTTAGATTTATCTAGTTCTGAGAGGGAAAGGTTGAAGTCCCCTGCTAGTATAGTTCTGCTGTCTAGCTCTTCCTATAACTCCCTTAACTTCTCCTCTAAGAATCTGGATGTTATACCACTTGGGGCATATATGTTTAGTATTGATATTACCTCACTGTTTATGGTATATTTTAGCAAGATGTAATTTGCTTCCTTATCTCTTTCGATTGGATCTATTTTTTGCTTCTGCTTTGTTAGAGATCAGGATTCCTATCCCTTGTTTTTTGTTTTGTTTCTTTTTTACTTCAGCTGAAGCACAATATATTTTGCTCCAGCCTTTTATCTTTACTCAGTGTGTATCTCTCTACTTCAAATGTGTTTCTTGAAACAACATATTGTAGGATTCTGGTTTTTAATCCACTCTGTCTGCTTCTGTTTTATGGGAGAGTTCATCTCATACACATTCAGAGTTATGATTACTGTGTATTTTCCTCCATCCTATTTTTCCCCCTACTTATACTTTTGTCTCTCCTTTCACCCCTTCCCTCCACACCAATGTTTTGCTTCTGACCACCACCTCCCCAATCTACCCTTCCTTCTTTTAGCCCTCTCTTTTCTTTCCCCTTTTCCTTACTACTTCTGCCCTCCCTTCTTCCTTCCCCTCTATCCACAACTCCTCTCTTTTCTTTCCTCTTTCCCTTCCTACTTCACTATAGGGCAAGATAAATTTCTATCCACAAATGAGTGTGTTATTCCATCATTGAGCCAAATCTGATAAGAGTAAGGTTCAAACAATACTCACTCACTCTCCCTTCTTTCCCTCTACTGTAATAGGTCTTTTGTGCCCTTCATGTGATGTAATTTACCCTATTCTGCCTCTCTCTTTCCTCTTCTCCTAGTACAATCCTTTTGCTCACTCCTTAATTTTTTTTATAACATCACATCAAAGTCAACTTATACCCACACCATCTATGTATGTATACGCCTTGTAACTACCCTAATAGAGATACAATTCTCCAGACTTACAAGTATCATCTTCCCATGTAGGGATGTTAACGGTTTAACCTTATTGAATGTTTTTCTTTTCCTTTGCTATTTACCTTTTTATACTTCTCTTGAGTCTTGTACTGAAGATCACATTTTCTGTTGAGCTGCTCTTTTCATCAGGAAAGTATGAAAGCCCCCTATTTCATTGAATGTTCATCTTTTCCCCTGGAAAATTATGCTCAATTTTGCTGGGTAGTTGATTCTTGGTTGTAATCCAAGCTCCTTTGCCTTCTGAAATATTATGTCCCAATCCATCCAGTCCTTTAATGTAGAAGCTGCTAAACCCTATGTAATCCTGACTGTGGCTCCTGGGTACTTGAATTGTTGCTTTCTAGATGCTTGCAGTATTTTCTCCTTGACCTGCTAGTAATGGAATTCAGCTACAATACTCCTTGGAGTTTTCATTTTGGGATATCTTTCAAGAGGTGACTGGTAGATTCTTTTAATGACTATTTTACCCTCTGATTCTAGCATGTTAGGTCAGTTTTCCTTGATAATTTCTTGAAGGCTCTTTTTTTCATCATGGCTTTCAAATTGTTCAATAATTCTTGAATTATCTCTCCTGGATCTATGTTCCAGGTCAGTTGTTTTTTTTTTCAATGAGGTACTTTGCATTTTTTCTACTTTTTCATTCTTCTGATTTTCTTTGATTCTTTTTTTTAAATTATTATTTTTTAATTTTTAGTTTACCACACTCAGTTCCACATGTTTTTGAGTTCCAGATTTTTTTCCCTTTCTCCCCTTCCCCCTCCCCCCCAAGATGGCATGGAATCCAATATGTCATCTACATATACCTTTGCATTAAACTTAATTACACAATAGTCAAGTTTTAAAGAAGAGTTATGACAAATGGAATGAATCATGAGAAAGAAGAAACAAAACCAAAAAAAAAAAGAGAGAGATCAAATAGTTTGCCTCAATCTGCATTCAGACTCCATAGTTATTTCTCTGGATGTAGATAACTCTTTCCATCATGAGTCCTTTGGAGTTGTCTTTGAATCTTGTATTGCTGAGAAGAGCCAAGTCTATCAAAGTTAGTCATCATAGAATCAATATATCTGTGGTTGTGTACAATGTTCTCGTAGTTCTGCTCCATTCATTCAGCATCATATCATGTAGGTCTTTCCGGGTTATTATGAGGTCCGTATCTTCCCCATTTCTTATAGCACAATAGTATTCCATTACCTTCATATACCACAACTTGCTTAGCCATTTCCCAATTGACGGGCATCCCCTTGATTTCCAATTCTTTGCTAGCACAAAAAGTGCTGCTATAAATATTTTTGTACATACGGGTCCCTTTCCCACTTCTGTGATCTCTTTGGGATACAGCCCTAGAAGTGGTATTGCTGGGTCAAAGGGTATGAACATTTTTATAGCCTTTTGGGTATATTTCCAAATTGCTCTCCAGAATGGCTGGATCAGTTCACAACTCCACCAACAATGTAAAAGTATTCCTATTTTCACACATTCCCTCTGGCATTTATCATTTTCCTATTTTGCCATGTTAACCAATATGCCAGGAGAGATGTGGTACCTAAGAGTTGTTTTGATTTGCATTTCTCTGATCAATAGTGATTTAGAGAATTTTTCATATGCCTATAGATATCTTTAATTTCTTCCTCTGAAAACTGCCTGTTCATATCCTTTGACCATTTCTCAATTGGGGAATGACTTGTATTCCTATAAATTTGGCTCAGTTCCCCGTATATTTTAGAGATGAGGCCTTTATCAGAGACACTAGTTGTAAACATTTTCTCCCGATTTTCTGCTTCCCTCCTAATCTTCATTACATTGGCTTTTTTTATACAAAAACATTTCAATTTAATGTAATCAAAATTATCCATTTTGCATTTTTAATGCTCTCTGTCTCTTGTTGTGTCATGAGTTCTTTCCTTTCCCATAAATGTGATAGGTAAACTATTCCTTGCTTTATTCCTAAATCATGAACCCATTTTGACTTTATTTTGGTATATGGTGTAAGATATTGGTCTACGTCAAGTTTCTGCCCTACCATTTTCCAATTTTCCCAGCAGTTTTTGCGAAATAGTGAATTCTTAGCCCAGAAACTGGATTGCTATAGTTGTTGACTACTGCGTCTTGTGTACCTAACCTGTTCCACTGATCCACCACTGTGTTTCTTAGCCAGTAACAAGTAGTTTTGATGACTGCTGCTTTATAATACAGTTTAATATCTGGTATGGCTAGGCCACCTTCCCTAGCATTTCTTTTTATTAATTCCCTAGATATTCTGGACCTCTTGTTCTTCCAGATGAATTTTGTTATTATTTTATCTAGCTCTGTAAAATAATTTTTTGGTAGTTTGATTGGTGTGCCACTGAATAAGTAAGTTAATTTAGGTAAAATTGTCATTTTTATTATATTGTCTTGGCCTAACCACGAGCAACTGATGTTTTTCCATTTATTTAAATCTGACTCTATTTGTGTGAAAAGTGTTTCATAATTATGTTCAAAAAGGCCCTGGGTTTGTCTTGGTAGGTAGACTCCCAAATATTTTATGGTGTCTATAGTAACCTTAAATGGAATTTCTCTTTCTATCTCTTGCTGTTGGGCTTTGTAAGTAATGTATAGGAATGCTGAGGATTATGTGGGTTGTTTGATTGATTCTTGATGTCTCATAGGGTCATTGGCTTGCATTTGCCAAATCCTAATTTTTAAGGAATTTTATTCTTTAGTTAGCTTTTGTACCTTTTGTCCCCAGCACTTAACCACAGTTCCTGGCACATAGTAGGCACTTGTTGATTGATTTTTGAATCCTGATTCTGTTATTGATAATGTTAGTTATAGCTCCCAGGTTTGTCCTTCAGTAAATACGATAAACATATATTGATCAAGGTCACTAATAAGAAAGCTGAGCACCAAAAAGCCAAGGATAAATACCTAGGGTAGACAGTCTATGAGTGACCTCCCTCAAATATGACTTTTATCAAATAATTACTTCCTTTTGGGTCTGGTCATAAAAATAGTTCTGAATCCAACCAACCGTGATCATCTAGATCATATCTCTTCAGCTTTTTAAAAAGTAAAACATGAGATATTTGATGAAATATAGATAACCTATAAAGACATTTTCCTGACCTACCTAACTAGTACCCTGCCAAAAAAAAGAATGAAATTAGTTTGTAATGGACAACCCTTGATGAAACCAGGCAAGGTCCTTGTGATGACCACTTCCTTTTTTACATCATCTTATATTAGTAAAATACTTGCCTATAACTCCAGGAATATCAAGAAGCCAAACTACTTCCCTGTAGTTTGCTTATTCAAAGGTCCATAAATGAAAGTGTATATAAGGAATGCATATGAGGAATAGTGGGTCCAGTTTGAACAGACAAGTGAATTCTTGAGAGGGAACAATACATAACAAGTCTGAAAAGGTAGGATTTGGAACCAGTTGGGAAGGGCTTTAAGTGCCAAATAGAAAAGTCTGTATTTTGTTCTAGAGGTAATAGGGAACCACTGAAGTTTAGTGATCAGGGATGTGACTTGGTCAAGCCTGTCCTCAAAGATTTTCACTTGGGCATTTGAGTGAAGGACAGATTTGGAGAAGATAAACCAAATATTTATTATGCAATAGGCATTGTACTCTTATGCATTACAATAAAGCTATGTAAGACTACAAGGAACATATCATTATTCATCTCAATCCTGTACTCTTATAGCTTTGGGTACCTCACCATTGGTGCAAAGCATAACTTATCCATCCTTTCCCATCCTGTGTGATACTTTTCCAAATGCTTCCATTAATCATCCATAGGTAATAAATACAATTTACTACTTTTTTACTATTTCATGGGATCCAGTGCAATACTAGGTTATCTATGTGTTATACCCTCACTATTGATTCATTAACAGCCTCTTCCTTTTCCAGTTTTGCCTGTCTCTGATCAAATCTTTATGCTACTTCCTGAATGTAAGTCATCATTGACAATATATTACACCTTGCTTACTTTACTGTATATCTCTTTTTTGAGGTCAGGAGGGGGTGGGTCTCCCTATTGCTCAGGCTAGAAGTATATTGGCATTTCAGGGACCTGATCCTACTGCTCATTGGCATAGGAGCCTTGGTCTGCTCTGTTTTTGACCTAGGCTTGTTAGTCCCTCCTTAGGGATCATGGTGGCCTGATCTCCCAGGGCTCACCATTTAGTCACATGCTTAACCTTCTACAGCTCAGAGTTCCTGAGCTCAAGCAATCCAGCAGCCTTGGCCTTCCTAGAGTCAGGGATGCACCACCACAACTGGCTATTCATCTCTTCATCATCCAATGCTGGGTTTGATTTTTTAAAGGTAATGCATTGATTTCCTCAAGCAATATCACAGTCTCCTCCATGAGATCTACAATCAAGACCAGCCTAACAATTAACATAGGAAATACCAAGTGCGCAAAGACTGAATATTGTCCAAATTCCATGTGAAGGTTGTTGGACAGGTAATCAAGTCTATTTTTCAGTACATATTTCTTATACAGGCACTATAGATTGATAATGAATTAGGCTCACAAACACATCAATAAGCAATAATGATTATCTATGCATTCTATAGCAGATTTTATAAAGATCAATAGTCTCAAGTGCTAGGGGAATGTAGCAGTTTTTATGCTGTGTACTTAGCATGGTTAAGTCAAAACATTTTCTAATTCTCAACAATAAAATATCAAGGTAAATTTTGGAACTCTCCGAGGTTAAGCTATAATACTAATGAGGCACAAGAGACATTTTTTTTTATTTGAAAAACCTTAAACTCTTTGAAATGTGCAATAACAGACTGCCTACTTCTGACAAAATAACAACTTACTTATTATCTTTACAAAGCAATACATTTTCATGCTGTTCGCAAGTCATTTTGGGGCCTTTTTCAGATTCAGGATTTAAAACATTTTTAAAAGGGTAAAATTCACAATGGAATTTATATAAGCCCCCATTTTTTCTTGTGTATTGTTGGCCTGAGAAATGTTTATATCAAACAGCTTTGTTTTGATGATGTAAGCAGAATTCGATAATGCTTTGTATACTAGAGAACTAAAGGGAAAATGTGACTAAACAGTTCAGCTCCAGAGATGAAATATTCACAGTGACCTATTTACTAAATAAAACTATGCTACCCTCATGCAATGGATGGTCTTGACTACATAGAAGCTACAAGAGGAGGGCAGGGGAAAAGGGCTTCATTTCTTATTCATGTGGATCACCTTTTGCTCACCTTTATTCAGTAGGGGAAAAAAATCAAAGATTATTTCATGACTAAATGATGTAAGGATACTTCTGTTACTGTTTAACAGATGTAAAAATAATTTTGATCTCTCACCCTGCCAAGGATAGGAACAAATGAATATTGTAGGATGGCTTTAGTTTGCCAGAACTATAATGCTTCTTCCTGAATACCCTGAAGCAGGTTTCATTTATACAAAAGGGGAGAAAGCAAAAAGGAGGAAAGAAAAAAAAAACCTTCTAACATCAAGTCCCTCTGATCCTTTAAACATGCCAAAGAAATTTAAAGCTATTTCCCGTAGTGTAAACCCAAAGTGATGAAATTTTGGTTTTATTAAATCTAGGTGGTAAAACTGCCATGACAGATTTCTCTATTTCCATAAAGATGCTAGCAGTGATTATTAAGACAGAGTCTAAGAATGTCCATTCTTTTCAGGGGCTTTCACTTGCTATATGCATCTATCCAGCTGACTTTTGTATTAAAAGAAATCCATTTCAACCCCCAAAGTTGTACTTTTTCCCCCTTCTATATATTCTATAAATTTTATAGCAATTTCTTCTCATCCCATGTTTGTATGCACTCTTTCTTAAAAGTTCAGACATGTGTGGAGTCTGTTAACAAAAATAAATTTTTAGGGAATCTTTAGGTTCATTGACACTTAAGGTTGAGAATAGCTCACTAGAAGAGAAGACTGACTTCACATAGTCATAAAATCTGAGTTCAAATTATTTGCTGCCTGTATGGCCTTTATGACTAGAGGTCACAACCTCTGTGGGTCTCAGTTTATTCATATGTAAATCAAAAAGGCTGGACTAGATGGACTCTAAGGTCCCTCTTAGCTCTATGATTTAAATCAATTTGAGCCACAGAATTTCTTCTTTTTTTTTTTGAAGGGGGGAAGGCAGGGCAATTGGGGTTAAGTGACTTGCCCAAGGTCACACAGCTAGTAAGTGTGTCAAGTGTCTGAGGCCCAATTTGAACTCAGGTCCTCCTGACTCCAGGGCTGGTTCTCTACGCACTGTGCCACCTAGCTGCCACTAGCAACAGAATTTCTTATGCCCCAGCTTTAACATCACAATATTTTATTGCTGGGTAGATTTAAATTAACTGTTTATAAATTATGATGATTTTTACCATTGCTGAGGAGTTAGTAATACAACAGGATCAACTTATCTTCCTTTTCCTCCAACCCAATTGATCAAATTGCAAAATATAAGAGGCAAGCAATCAAAACAATGAGTGTTAAGTTCTTTAAGGAAAGGAAAAGAAGCACCTGTACATTTTTTTTTTACTACTTTAGGTTGTATGAAATCCATTGGTCAAACTGGAAGGACTTAGAGGGTGGTTAGTCATTAAGTGACACATTAAAAAGCAATACACACTCTCTAGGCAGCCAGTTGCAACAAGAGACTGCTAAGAACAAGGTATGCTTCTTCACTTGGGAAGACAGACTGTGATAAAAGAAGACGGATTCTATCTGACTACTATTTCAAGAAAATCCCAGCCACCCATCCCTCATTTCACTCCCTGCCCTTCAGCCACTTCCTCCTCACCACTGAATATCAACCACACCAAATTCTCTAAAAAGTAACCATCACCCAATCAACTTTGCAATTGTTCCTGCCTCTGAAGCCCTCACCCTCATCCTTATAACTTTATCAACTAAAGTGCTCCTCCTATCTACCACTCCCTTTTGTGTGTGATTTTGTCCATTAGAATATGAGGTGCTAGAAAGTAGGGAATATCTTTGCTTTTATTTTTATACCCAGAGCTGAGTAGAATGCATGAAATATGATAAGTTCATAATCAACAATCATTCATTCATTCATTCATTCATTCAAACCAGCTTTTGAGAGAGAAGAACTTTTTGCTTCTTTGGCAGCAGATAAGCTGTACCCAGGTGAAGCAGTAGCTTGTGAGTGCTACTCAAGGAGACACAAGAAGAAGAAACTTGGGGCCCCGAAGCATTAGAGGCATGAATTTCATTGGCTATTTATTTATTTTTTATGTATATATATGTATATGTGTGTATACATATATATAATTTTTAATTTATTTTTCATTTTTGTTTACAACACTCAGTTCCACAAGTTTTGGGTTCCAAATTTTCTCTCCCTCCCACTCCCCCCCCTGGCCCCCCAAGATGGCATGTAATCCAATGTAGGTTCTACATATACCTTCATATTGAACTTATTGACATGATAGTCTAGTTGTAATGAAGAATTATAACCAATGGAATGAATCATGAGAAAAGAGAAACAAAACCAAAAAGTAAAGAAAAAAAGGAGAAAGAGAGAACATTCGCTATTTAGCTTCCTTAAGTCTGTGCCTCCCTACTAGAGGTCAGTAAATGTTTGTCCACCCTTGCTACTGAAGTTGTATATCTTTGTCGGAGGGTACATCCCAGATTTATGGCGGCAGGGGGGGATATTTTGTCAACTACTCCATGTTGTTCCATCTTGGCAAATGTCCACTTTGAGCTAATTGTATTTATTTTGCTTTAAGCTGATTGTATCCTCTGGCTGACTATTGAAGGTAAATATACCACTGGAGACTAGGCTACAATGCTAGAAGTACATACGCCCAGAATACACTGAACCTGGGGCATTCATTCTGAGGTCCCAACCACTAAATGTGAATTAGCTGGATAGCACCATAGGGGACTCTCTACTATAGGGAATTGGACAGAGTCAATAAAATTCAGCTCTAAAATAAATTTTTTTCCAAACTCATCATATACCCAATTACTAATTCAGTTTACTATCATACGGAACGTGCCTTTTTAGAGGGTGATTCTTCTACACATTTTAAAAAAATATACCCCAGCCTTTGAAAATGCTGTTTGTTGTTATTGTTGTTGTTCAGTTGTTCTGTTGTGTCTGACTATTCATAACCCCATGGACCATATCATAACAATACTGTCTATGGTGTTTTCTTGGCAAAAACATTGGAGTAGTTTGCCATTTCCTTCTCTAGAGGATTAAGGCAAAAAGTAGATTGCCCAAGGTCACACAGCTAGTAAGTGTCTGAGGCTACATTTGAACTCAGGTCTTCCTGACTCCAGGTTCAGCATGCTATCCACTGGGCTACATAGATGCCTCTGCTATGATTAATAACAATTGTTCCATTTTACATTTTAGAGCACTTGCATCTAATATCACTACCGCCCCAGTGATTATGGGAAGCAGCAAGTTGATACAGTGAAGAAGGGACTTGGAGTAAGGAAAATATAAATTCAAATATGGTCTCAGACACTTAGCTGTGTGATCCTGGGCAAGACACTTAACCTCTGTTTTTCTTCAGTTTTCTCATATAAATTAAAGTTAAATTGAATTTTTATTTTAACAAAATTGACTTTCCTATATCACATTGCCCACCCTAAACATATTTCAAATCTTGGTATTAAAGTCAATTTTTCAAAGCCTCCCTTTTGAAAGAGAAAACTTCTAAGAATAGCATTCAGACACTAGATAATTTCTCTATATTCTCATAATGATATCATGTGCAAAAACATTCATTTTGGGTATTTACCTATAGGGTTGATTGCTGTGAGAAGATATATTTGTGTTGAATGTTCAACTTTTTCCAGGCAGAAGATGCAACAACAAAGAAACAAGCAAACACATAATGAGAAGGGCGTGGGGTGAGAGGATTAGAAAACTGGTTTAAGAATAATAACTACCCTAGATCAAGAGAAAAGTGGGGTCACCAGAATTAAGAATCCTAGTACCGTATCAGAGTTTGGTGTTTTGTTTTTCTTTTCCTCTCAGGAGTTTTTCTTCTCTTTCTTTTTCAAATTGATTTAACCATAATTCCCTTGATGGTGGAAAATGTTAGTATGACAAGTTACCTAGGATGTATTTAATGTAAAATGAAACTGTCTGCTCTATGTTGCCTCCTCTTATTAAATTTTCATTTTAATGGCCTACCAACTTAAAATATACAGCTGAACATGCCACATTGTACTTTCGAACCCTGAAGAGTCTCAGGCTGCTAGGCATTATTTATTGATAATGTCTCCCTCCACTTTCAAATGGCCAAAGCTGCCATGGACTTACAGGTGAACATTGAGAGAGGAGCCTGTCAGATTTGGAATCACAAACTTTGAGATTTTTAGAGCTAGAAGGAATCTTGCAGGTCACTGAGTGCCACCGTTCATTCCACAAATAAGGGAACCAAAGCCCAGAGGGGTGAATTAGCTTGCCTAAGGTCAGATAGTTACTTAGTAATTGAATAAAAACTAGACCCTAGATCCCTCCTTCCCAGTCCAGTATTCTTACATCATGCTGTCTCCATCATATAGAACAGAGGTCCTTAACCTTGGGTCTATAAACTGTAGATTTTTTAAAATATATTTCAGTCACTATATTGCAAGGTAAGTTTTCATTCCTTCCTTATGTATATTATTACATGCATTTAAAAGCTTAATTATAACAGGTGCTCTATAAGCATCAAAAATGGCAAAGGAACCCATGATACAAAATAAGTTAAGAATCCCTGACCTAGCACTTTCCATATATTGATATATACATATATAACCATGTGGTGGGACAGAGAACAGAATTGCTGTGATTGTAGGCTATGTTAAAAGAGGCATAGCTTTTACTCTCATCAGATTTGGCTTAAGGAGGGAATAACACACCCACTCAATTAGGTATCTTACCCTACAGGAAACTAGGGGGAAAGGGATAAGAGGGGGAGATGATAGAAGGGAAAGTAGATGGGGGGAAGGGGTAGTCAAAAGCAAACACTTTTGAAAAGGGACAGGGTCAAAGGAGAAAATTGAATAAATGAGGGGTGGGATAGAGATAGGTAAATATAGTTAGTCTTTCACAATATGAATGTTATGGAAATGTTTTGCATAATGAAACATGTATAACCTATATTGAATTGCTTGCCTTCTCAACATTCATTTACACAAGATTTTGAGTTCCAACTTTTCTCCCCATCTTTCCCCTACCCTCCACCCTAAGATGGCATGCATTCTGATCACCTTTCCCCTTACGGTCTTGTAGGGCAAGATAGATTTCTATGCCCCATGACCTGTATATCTTATTTCCAAGTTGCATGTAAAAACAATTTTTAACATTTGTTTTTAAAACTTTGAGTTCTAGATTCTCACCTTTCTTCCCTCCTCCCCCCATTGAGAAGGCAATATAACTAAATCATTATTCAAATACAAATTAAAATTCAACAAATTCTTGTACAAAATAAGCAATTTCATTCAGAAATAGGAACTTAACCAATGTAGTGTATGTTTCTTAAAGACACACAGGTTTCCTGAGTGAGGAAACACCATCTGATTCTTTGTGAATAATTTATAGAAAATGATTTATAGAAAATAAAAATAATTTATAGAAATAATTTAGAGAAAAAGAGGCATAGCTTCAAGGAAGGAGGAGGTGATATCCTTACTACATTTAACCCAGTTAGAACACATTGGAAAAATTATATTTAGATCTCGATGCCACATCTTAGGAATCTCCATTGTGATTAGCTAAAAAGTATCCAGAGGAGGGCAATCAGAATGTTAAAGGGCCTCAAATTTATGTCACACCTGGATCCATTTCTCTCTCATCCAAACAAACAAGGATTAAGCACCTACCTTCATCAAAGCACTGTGCTACATATTGGAGATATAAACATAAAACAAAACAGCCCCTGCTTTCAACCCTAATTTGAGGAAGAAGCAGAGAGCACAAAAAGCATCAGAAAAAGCTGGGGAAACCTAGAGAATAGAAGACTTAAGAAGACATGATGGCCATCTTTAAATATTTGAAGATTTGTTGTCTAGCCCCAGAGAACACAACTAGGAGAAAAAGTGAAAGTTGCAAAGGAGAGAATTTAAAGAAAAACTTCCTAACAACTAAAGCTGTCCCAAAACGAGATGGACTGTTTCAGGAGGTACAGCAGAGAAGGTTCTTCCTCACTGGAAGACTTTCAGCAAAATGACAGATAACTTGTTAGAATATGTTATAGACCCAAGGTCTTGATTTTTTAGGTATGTATCAAAAGGAGGACTTGAGCCCAAGCCTTCGTAATTACAGGACCAGTCTACTATCCACTAACTACCATGTCACATCATGACTGCCACATTTAAACATGAATGGATGGATGGATGGATGGACAAACACATTCATACTTTTTTTTCAAAAATGACCCCCAAACTGACAATTTTCTTCCATGGGGAAAACAAGATTTCTGTATACAAATTTAAAATATTTACATACTTATCCAGCTACTAAGTATTTAACACTTTCTCACTCTCTATAGCAGGAAAAAAACAAATCCCATAATCAGTATTGATGTTATTTTAATTTGATAGTTCCGGGACTAATTTTTATTGTCCTTATTTGATAAATGGTTAAAAAAAAGACACAGAAATGCCCCCATTTTACTGAGAGTCTTTGTAAATGCATTGTCAAGCTAAGGGCTCTCCATTGGTTTTAGACCCTTTCCTAACAGCAATATAACTAAATCATCATTCAAATACAAATTAAAATTCAACAAGTTCTTGTACAAAATAAGCAATTTCATTCAGAAATAGGAACTTAACCAATGTAGTGTATGTTTCTTAAAGACACACAGTTTTCCTGAGTGAGGAAACACCATCTGATTCTTTCTGAAATGATTTTCTTGAGATGGCATTGTATGTGTGGGTGACTTCAGGCAGGCAGGTTTAGTGGATTTCCTTCCTTGCATTTGTGAAGGTGACTATGTGCCTTTGGCAAACTTTTTCCCTGGATGTAAGACCATCTAACATCCAGTTTAATGAGTACCACTTCTCACCTTTGTGCTCTTTTTGCCCAGATTCTTTCTTCCTTTAGCTTTCTTTATGTTTAAAAAAAGGCAAAGAAAAAATACTGTTACTGTTATAACTACACACCCAATACCACACCTGCATTAAGGATAAGCCTGCATACAAAACTGTTTTTCGCCTCCTCACTTGAGAATTCAATAGGTGTGATGTAATTTTACCCAGATCTGAATTTTACCTTGTGCACCTAAGCTGTATTTTCTAGCCCAATGACATCACTCTTCTATCCAAAACTGCTACTGCAGCATCCTGTATCTCTTCTCTCTATTTCCTGAAAGTGACAGTAACTACCAGCGTGATAGTTAATCAACAAAAGCTGATTGCCAGGCACTAATAGCCAAGGGTAGTTAAACGGAATCATTTTTTTTTCCTCATCCAGAAACTAAAGATATGAAAGGAAAACAGAACTGGCAGTCTGTTCTCAGGCTGCAATATGTTTACATCCTTAATCTCCTCAGGGTTTTTATGTTGGGATGGGACATCTACATTCCATCAGAACTGGATATTTTACAAGAACAGTTCCATACTAAGACAACAGACAACACTGATTGTGGGTTCTTTCCTGTAAAATTTGCCCAAGGTTTTAAAGGTTGTAAAGAAGTATGGAATGCATTTTCCAAGTGTTCATAATGGTTTAAGCATTTTAAATAAGCATCCAAAAGGAAAGCATTAAGTATTGTATGTTCATATTTGAAGCAGTAATGCCACCTTGTGGCAATAAGAGAAATTCCATTTTGCAGTTCCAGTTCTTAACTTTGTTGATTAGAAACCAATTAAGCCAGATCATTTTGAGAGTATTTATGAATGTTTTTTGGAAGGATAACAAACAGGCATAAAATGGAAAAGATCTGTCAATATTCCTATGACAAATTCTTTTCCCAGTAATTGACAGTGGCGCCAATAAATTTTTATTCCATGTTGGAAGAGCCCCTGATTTTTGTTGCACTAGAAAGTAAAAATGGAAAATAAATTTGGGAAGACCTCTGTGCATATGAAATGTAAATTTGGGCAAGCAGTGACAATTTTTAGAACATTTGTGAATTGGATTATCAAGATAACAATGTCACAAACTTGATTGCAACTGAATAAAGATGAATATGCTATCTCCTTACCTCTACTTCTTAGAATCTTTAGTTTCCTTCAAGCCTGTACTCAAACTTTACCATTTCAACAAAGCTTTCTTCACTTCCCACTTGGTGGTATCCTCTCTTTTTAAAAGTACTTTATATTTATTTTAGATAAATTGTGTATTATCTATGTACATGCTGTTTCCTATGTGCATAAGCTCCTCAAAGCAGATTATTTCATTTTTGTCGCTGTATCCCCATCACTTAGCATAGTCCTTTGCACATAGCATTTAAGTGCTTATCTAACAAATTAATGAATGATCAAGGCTAGATTAATAACTATGTACTTGTGTTTCACTTCTCATTTATATGAAATAATGGAGAATAATACAGACACAGAGTAAGGACATTGTTAATGAAATGTAAATAAATAATAGGGTCATTACTAATGAGATATAAACAAGTGATAATCTTTTCAGATTATTTGAACCCCAGTAAGATCGAAAGCCTGAATTAATCAACCAAACTGCTTTCCTTTACTCTAAAATTGCCCTTTCCTGTGTCGGCAACTTCAAAGACTAGATCAGATTGACAAGAGGTATCTTTCCTGTTGGTGGCCTGATATCTGCAACCAGAACAGTGGGATTCTTTTATCTTGATATTCTAGGGACATTTGCATTTTAGGATAGTAATCTCTGACACTACCTTGTCAATTGTCATGTCTTACTGTATTTATTACTCATTCAACTAAGAAACTTCCTTTCTTATGACATGGAGACCATAAACTGGAATTGGGATTGTTCTAAAATAAACTTAAACCTTGTCATTCTTCTGTCAGTAATTCAGACGTTTGCTTCTGATTCCACAATCATGCATCAGCTAGCTTCATGGGAATAAACAATATGAATTTATGTATCACCTAGCCTGTTTGCCTCCTTTACCCAAACTTTCAGGTTGGCAGTTATGGTGCCATAGACTGTGGAAGGAACTGATGGAATGGTAGAACAGTATCCTAACCTTGCCAATGCTATTAACTCAGGCCCCTCAATATTCATTTTTTTCCTGGAGTCTTAATCTTGATGGGGTCAGGTAAGTTCCCTATTCCCAGCTTCCAAAGGGCTCTCAGTAGTTTGGTTGAAGTCTGCAGTTCCCTTTGAGCTAGTTCTGGGATGGGTATTAATTCATATTAAATTGCTTTGGATTAATTGTGTCCCCTTTGAAGATTGATCTTTGCAAATTAGCACAAGTGTTGTCAGAGATAGTGTCAGTTAACTAAAGATAGCCCCAAATTATGTTGGCCACAATAGGGCTCTTTTGACCTGTCAAAGTTACTTTATCTTAAACACAAACTAAGTTTAAAAGGCCAATAGAACATCTAGCCAGGAGTGGGATAGCTAAGTGAGAACAAAAGGTAGAAGCCTTTTCCCTTAAGGCTCGCAAAGCTGCCTCGGCATCACCCCCAGTATTGGCTAATTCCCTCCACCTCACTCTCCCCTCTTGTCCAACAATCCCAGCCTTAGTTCCATGACTTCTTCCCTATTCCTTGCCTCCTTCCTCCCTCCCTTCCTTTAAAGGCTTTGATTCTGGGGAGGATAACTGCACTCTGTTGTTACTCTCTCCCTCCTCGCCTTCCCTTACCCTCCCTAGTCCTAAAGAGAATAACTTTGTTCCATCATTGCCTTCTCCCTTCCTCTTCCTCCATTCCCTTAAGGGCTCTGCTCTTGAGAAGGACAGCTACACTCTGGGTGTAGATTATGGAAAGTCAGAAACATCAGGGACACCAATGCTCCCTGCCTCCAAAAGACCATAGATGTGCTCTAAGCAGAGGTTGAAGCATCCATCCCTGTCAGATCTTCAATCCTTGCAAATTCCCCAACCCCCTTTCCTTGGAATAATAAGAGCCAATTTACGATGGGGATTTCTACCAAGCCTCTAATTCCCTCTCTCTCTCTGTTGTTAATTGTGAGCCCTGTTTGTATTTGTTCTGTCAAATTTTGTCTGTGTGTATGTCTGTGTCTGTATCAGAGATTTCTAAGGGCTAAGAAAACAAACAAAACTGTAAGACTTTTTTAAAATTTTATTTTCTTGTTCCTGGTCTGGTCAAACTTGGAACTATAGTAAACACC
Organism: Trichosurus vulpecula; assembly: GCF_011100635.1. Taxonomy (NCBI): domain Eukaryota; kingdom Metazoa; phylum Chordata; class Mammalia; order Diprotodontia; family Phalangeridae; genus Trichosurus; species Trichosurus vulpecula. The sequence continues at coordinate 68,073,712 of NC_050579.1, forward strand.
TTCTGGGATTGATCATTAAAAAATTTTGAAACTGATTTTTTGGAGAAAACTCCTGAGGCTGTAGGTAACTCCAGGAACTCACCTGTGCTAAAACACCTCCTCCCAAATGCTGATCACTTATCATTCCCCACTCCCTCCCCAGAGTTAAGAGGGTATCTCAATGTGAGGATTTTTAACAGCCATAAGGGTTCTTGTTAACTGTCCTCATCCCCAGATCAGAGTAAGATAAGAGAATGCTGGAGAATTGTAGGGAAAACAAATCACCCTTTCCCACTTGGCAAAAGGAAGGGAGGGGCAGCAATTCACAGACTGGCAGTAGCTCTCTGTCCCTGGGCACCTTGTAATCCACCTTTTTTGGCAAAGCTGGGAAATGTCATCCAGGTCCTATACATTCTGTGCACCCTGTCCCAGCAACTGCAAACCACCCCAGGCTCAGTAAATTCTGCAGTTGTTGGGGAAGCTCCAGAGAGGTGGATGGATCAGGCCTGCGCATTCCCTAAGCCCTGCCACCAAGAATTATCACCACTGGGAAACTAGCCTCTGCTCTTGGTAAACTCCACATTTCTCTGTTCCAGTTGCAAAATGTATCAGCTTTTGGCAAGCTATTTTATCTCTGTTTGACCCATTTCCTGATTCATAAAGGAAAAATAATAATGGTTGTTATGGCATCAAAATGATGTGATTGTAAAATGCTTACCATAATGACTGGTATATGTTAGACACAACATTATTGTTCTCTATCTCTAATTTAATGTAATTGTTAACTTTGAAGTGTTTTTTAAATACCAAAAGTTGAATAATTTCTAAATGTGATAATCTGGAAATGCAATTGATGTCATCTAAAGTTTATTGTTTCAGTATTTTAAATTAATTGAGATTTTAAAGGGATGTGATAAAAATGTGATAATTTGAAACATATTTGCTTATGAACAAGCAGCAATAACACTGCTAATATTTACTATGATAGCAGATTTTCCATTTGAAATCTTGCCTGTTATGAGGATGTATATGGTAGTTTAAAGTTAAAGCTTCAACATACTAATGATGAGATAAATGACTCTCTGTGCAAAGAGATTTAGAAATGCATTCACCTAATTTGATAATGGGTAGTTTCAAATTTTATATACATAATAATGTTTAGGGCATTATTACATTTCTATGGTCTAAATGTTGTTAGAATTGTATTGTCTGAGAAAAATGATGAATGGGTTAAGAAGCTGGACCATTGCTGTAACTTGAGAAATTATAACCTTCCAAGTTTGTCTTTGTTTAAAAGGAAGTTTCAGTTAAAATTGTTTGTGCTATAAATCAAATATTTATACAAAGGCTTTATTTGTGGTCTCCTCTTGTAATTTTTATCAATTACGTACAAGAGGTTTTGCGAATAGAAAATTTGGGAACTTTGTGATGTCTAGAAATTTTGCAATAACAAGGAATATCATTGTTAAAATACTTTGGGAATTTATGAAAAGGTAATTTCTTTTATGATCTAGATGTTAGGCTAAGAATTGTGCAAAAAATATAGTGAAGGATGAGTAAATTAGGATAGACTTCCAAACTTTGTCTATATTTTAAGTTCTTATAAACACTGTGGAAAAGGTTTCTATGTTGTAGAATTCCTATTGAGCAAATGAGAATCCTTGAAAAAATACAGGGGTATGATTTTCAAGCCTGTATCATCTAAGGATATATTTATATATATTAATCTGGAGGTTTATGGACTAATTTGTGATATCACTTTGGGAATTTGTGAATGAATCCAAATGTTTAAAGGTTTATTTTTGCTTTAAGGAGGAGACACATATCATTTTAGAGCTGTCCAACTGATTTTCTTCATGAAAGTTTAGTGACTATTCCTCTTAATATCAGGATAAATTTTCAAGATAATTTATTACTAAATTAATGTAATGAGTTGTAAAGCAGAAGAGACTTTACTGTCTTGATCTGAATTTGTAGCTATTCCACAGCCTAAGCAAGGGTTAAAACTAGTGTTTGAATTTATCATATGTGTAAAAGATCTAATTCCTGAAGTATCTCTTTCTCCCAGACAGATTAATTAGAAAAGGGTAAACAAGCTTGAGAAACAAAGATGTATATCTATTCAGTTGTGAGATCAAAGTCAGGAACCTCTTTTATTTAAGGCAGATAAGAAGGTTTGGGGTCAAATGGGGATTATCCAAGCCCCTCCTGTCCCTAGATACTTGTTATGTTGAGAGAGTGTGAGGAAGTTTTTAAGAAGACAGAAAATTATATCTCTTGATTCGAATATTTAATAATCAAATTTGAGATGAGCCTGTCTGAAGGGTAATAGTCCATATTAATTTGTTATATAAGACTTTATGGGACTGCAATTTACTATTGTTTTAAGCTCTGACTACGGGGATAGTTGTCATAAAGCTGATAATTGAATGGCATGTGCTGCAGGCTGGGAACTGCTAAAGGTGGATGTCTGTGCCTCGGAAGAGTTTTGAAGACAACCTTGGACATGGCCTAGGTGGGATCTTCCTAATGCTATTTCCCAATTGTGCTATTTCCTTTCTGCAAAGGAAATTTCTCCACCTGATTACTCCTAACACCTGCTTTCAGCATCTAGTAACTATATGATTGGCTGTCAGAAATGACTCATACCTAGAATCAAACAGAGCTAAGGAAGTTCTTTACTTCTGGTAAGATGTATGACATTGTCTTTCCTTTTATAGAAATTTTATATTATCAAGAAGTTTTGTAAAGTACAATGTTAAATCTACTGGGTAACAGATGGATACTGGAACACCTCTGAGTTACTATAATGGGATGCAAGAATGAATAGCTTATAATTTTGACCTATATGCATGGCCAAATAAATATAATATAGAGATAATATTCTCCAAAAGGAGAAAATGATTAGAAAAAGTAGTAATAGATGTCTAATTAAATAGGATAGCAAATTTTGAAAAAAAAAGCAACAGGATCAGACTGACTCCTCTAGGAATTATATACAGATGTATATGATTGGCTTCCAAAATTTATCATGTTTTGGTAAATAGATCTTAAATTTGTATTTTTGCACAAAATTGTATAAGATAGTGGTAAAAGTGAAATTATTTATCCTTCATTAAGGTATCTTCTGATAAGTTTAAAAGGCAGATGAGCTTATTTTATGGTTAGACCCTCACATTTTAAAAGATTCTTATACCAGGTACAAGATTTAGGTAAGGATAGGAACAGTAGATGATACATAAACTGAAACTCTCTGGAGTTTCAAAAATGGAGAACAAAATTTAAGTGATCATACTAATTCATATTGTTGGAGTTATCTGGAAACTTCTAGACCTGAACCATAAAGCAGAACTCCCTTTTGGAACTATACTAAGAATAAAATCTATTGTCGAAGAAAGGACATCTAGGGACCTGATAATGACATCAGGTATCTGGGATTCAAAAAAGTGCTTCTTCAATGGACATTGGGAATAGGTGACTAGGATACAAGGAATTTAATGTTAGTTAACATTGATAATAATTATTGCATTGCTTTGTACAATTCATGTTTAAGTTTTCTTGGTTATCTAATGTGTAAATGTAAACATGTGACATATAAATCTCCCCTCTCAAAGGTAGTTTGAACCTAGCCCTGCTGGCTGGGAAACTGAACCATTTATTGTACTGTTTGAACATGTCTAGGAAAGTGAACCATCTCAATGTGAGTTTAGCCATATTACCTATGCCATACTGTTTCTTTTCAATTGTCAAATTGTATGTCTTCTGGGAGCCTCTCTCAGTTCTGACTGCCCCCATAGCTGCCAACCCATGGATCCATCTGTCACATCTAAATATTGCCCTTGCTCCTGAGTGGACATCTGAGCCCACAGGAGAACTTGCCTTCCAGTTTCCAAGGGGCCTGAAAAAGATGACATCAGACATAGACAGCTTTTCCAAGAGTCTGGCTCAGGCCTTCACGAAGCAAAGCTCCCTCCCCACCTGAAGCCTTTTCCCTGGGCTGGGCAGCTTGCTCAGATCCCTCCTACTTTCTGTTCCTGGGATGTTTACTATACTTTCTCTCCTCTTACTAAGAGTCAGACAAGGCCTTACTTTGTTCCACAAACATTCCACCACCTTGGTACACAAGGGTTCTGTGGGGCCCACTCCAGACCCAGAGATTAGGTCATCTCCCTGGTCAACAAAGGAAGGATAGTTTTTAGAACTTCCTTTCTCATTCCCTGAAGAACAGTAAGTTTTGTTTTTTCTTTCTTCTCATACCTTCCCTGGTCTACAGGTGTTGCCTTCACTCACCTTTGACCAAAAGGAGGAAATGACAATCCTTTCAGATTATTTGAACCTCAACAAGATCCAAAGCTTGAATCAATCAACCAAACTGCTTTGCTTTTCTCTAAAATTGCCCTTTCCTGTATCAGCAACTTCAAAGACCAGAAAAGACCAACAAGGGTTATCCTTCCTGTTGGTGACCCAATGTCTGTAACCAGAACAGCAGGATTTCTCTTATCTTGATATTCTATAGACATTTACATCTTGGGATAGTAATCTCTAATTGACACTACCTTGTCAATTATCTTGTCTTACTGTATTTATGACTCATTCAAATAAGAAACTTCCTTTCTTATGATATGGAGACCATAAACTGGAGTTGGGATTGTTCTATTTTTTTAAGCATATGTTTAGGGTTGGAGGGGATTCTGGGAAGATGACAGAGTAGGTCATAAAATTCCAAGCTCTCCAAATTTCCTCCACAAACAAGACAAATTAGCACCTTAGGGTGAACATAGAGTGGCAAAAAATAAACAAGAGTTGGGGTAGAGCAGGGATCCTCTTGGAACAACTGGAGAAGGTCTGATAAAAGATCCCAGGACAGAGGTTTGGACTAAGTGAAGTGCAAACACATCAAGGCTATCTCCACTGAAACAGCAAACAACAAGGCCTGGGGGCAGTTGGATTGGGAGATAGCATCAGCCTCAGCTAAAGAATTTTCACCTCACAGACAGTGAATGGGGAAGGAGATCAAACGTCTGAGCAGGGGAAGATTGAAGGACCTGAGGAATCCAGGTCCAGCTGTGCTGCTGAGATGTGGTCCTAGGCTATGGTTGAAAGCAAAAAGGAACCAGCACATGCCTGGTAAATGCAGAAGCAATGGGCCAGGTTGCTGCAGGTTGTTTAAAGGAGAGCTGAGTTCTTTGTTGTGGTTCCAGGCCAAAGATGATAACTGAAAGTTACAGCCATTGGAAGGTCCTTAGGGAGCAAGATCATTTCTAGCATAGTGTGCCTGGGGGCCCTAACTATGGTTTGGGGTGGGAGTGGGGAGATGCTGAGGGTGGGTCCTGGACAAAGGTCAAAAAATAACAGTAAGAAGGAGCCTCAGGTCCTTCCAAGGTACCAGAGGCATCATTCCTAATACACCAAAATTAGAGGTGATTATAATAACAAGCTTCTAAGAATAAAAATAAAAATAAAAATGAACAAGCAAAAGAAAAAGAATGTAACCATAGACAGCTATTATGGGAATAGAGAAAACTGGGGCTTGTTTACAGAGGAGGATATTGAAACAAAAATAGTGCCTTCTATGCCAAAGAGTAACATCAAAAGGGCCTGCCCAAAAATAGTTCTGGAAAGAACTTAAAAAGGACTTTAAAGACCAAATAAGAAAAACTGAGAAAAAATTAGAAAAAAAAAAGCCAAGAAAATTATGAAAAGAAAGTCAACCAACTGGAAAGAGAGATCCAGAATCTTAAGGAAGAAAACAATTCCTTGAAAACTAGAATTGGGCAAAAGGAAGTGAATTACATAAGACACCAAAAAATAATAAAACAAAATAAAAGGAATGAAAAAAATAAAAGGGAATGTGAAACAGCTCATAAGAAAAACAACTAATGTGGACAGCAGAATGGATTAAAAATCAGAATCTGACAATATGATGCTTATAAGAAACACATTTAAAAATGAGAGACAGAGTTAAAAATTAGAGGAATGGAATAGAACATATTATGCCCCAGCCATGAAAAAAAAAATCAGGGGAAGCTATAATGATATCAGACAAAGTCAAAGCAAAAATAGATTTAATTAAAAGAGATAAATGTGAAACTACATTATGATAAAAGGTATCATAGATAATGAAGCAATTCAGTACTAAACTTAGATACACCAAATACTTTAGCATCTAAATTTTTAAAAGAAAAGTTAAATGAATTACAGGTGGAAATAGATTGTAGTACTATAATAGTGGGGGATATTAATCTTCCCCTTTCTGAACTAGACAAATTAAGCAAAAAAGAAATAAGAAAGAAGTTAAGGAAGTGAATAAAATTTTAAACAAACTGGATATGATCGATATCTGGAGAGAACTAAATGAAAATAGAAAGGAATACACATTTTCTCTGTGGTACATAGTACCTGTACAAAGATTGGCCATATATAGTATATATATACTATATATATATATACATATATATATATAGTGTATATATATATATATATATATATATATATATATATATATATATATATATATATATATATATATACAAAGTAGAAAAGCAGAAATCTCAAGCACTTCCTTTATAGACCACAATGCAATAAAAATTATATTTAATGAGAAGACCATGGAAACATAGGGAAAAAACTAACCAGAGACTAAACAACCTATTCCAAAAGAAAATAGACGTTAAAGAAAAAATAATAGAGACAATCAGAAAGTTCATTAAAGAAAATGACAGTAATGAAACAACATATCAAAATCTATGGGATACAGCAAAAGCAGTAGTCATAGGAAAATGTATATTTCTAAGTGCTTACATCAACAAAAAATAGAAAGAGCAGACCAAAGAACTGGGTATGCAATTTAAAAAAACTAGAAAAAGAAGAAATTAAAAATCCCTATTTCAACACTAAACAGGAAATCCTGAAAACCAAAAGTGAAATTAATAAAGTTAAATGTAAGAAAACCATTTAATTAATGTTGATATTATGAATATGATAATATGATATTATGAAAAAAATCAATGAAATAGATAAATCATTGGCTAATATGAGTTTTAAAAAGAGAAGAAAACCAAATTGCTATTATTAACAATAAAAAAGTGTGAATATACCACTAAAGAAGATGAAAACAAAGCAATTATAAGTAATTTTACCCAATCACATACCAATAAATTCATCAACTTAAGTGAAACAGAAAAATGTTTGCAAAAATGAAAAGTGCCCAGATTAGCAGAAGAGGGAATATAATATGTAAATAGACCTTTTTATTTTTTTTACACTTTCTGTATATATTTAATATTTTAGTTTTCAACATTGATTTCCACAAGATTTTAAGTTACAGATTTTCTCCCCATTTCTACCCTCCCCCCATTCCAAGAAGGCATATATCCTGATTGACTCATTCCCCAGTCAGCCTCCCCCTTTTACCCCATTTCCCCCACATCTGCTTTCCCCTTACTTTCTTGTAGGGCAGGATAGATTTCTATGCCCCATTCCCTCTACATCTGGTTTCCCAGCTGCATGCAAAAAACTTTTTTTAAATTTTTTTAAACATCTACTTTTAAAACTTTGAGTTCCAAATTCTCTCCCCTCTTGCCTTTCCACCCACACTCCCTAGGAAGACAAGCAATTCAACATAGATCACACATGTATCATTATGCAAAACACTTCCAAAACAGTCATGTTGTGAAACACTAACTATATTTCTTTCCATGATATCCTGTCCCCATTTATTCAATTTTCTCCCTTGACCTTGTCCCTTTTCAAAGGTGTTTGCCTTTGATTACCTCCTCCCCCTATCTGCCCTCCCTTCTATCATCCCCCCTTTTTGATCCCCTTCCCCTTACTTTCCTGTGGAGTAAGATACCCAATTTAGCGTGTATGTTATTCCCTCCTCAAGTTGAATCCTATGAGAGTATGGTAGTTCATTCCCCCTCACCTGCCCCCTCTTCCCTTCCAACAGAACTGCTTTTTCTTGCCACTTTTATGTGAGATAATTAACCTCCTTCTATCTCTCCCTTTCTCCCTCTCTCAATATATTCCTCTCTCACCCCTCAAGTTTACTTCATTTTTTTAAGATATCATCCCTTCATATTCAAGTCATCCTGCGCCCTCTGTCTATATTCCCTTCAACTCCCCTAATACTGATAAAGATGTCCTGAATTACACACATCATCTTTCCATGTAGGAATGTAAACATAACAATTCAACTTTGTAAGTCCCATATGAATTCTCTTTCTTGTTTACCTTTTCATGCTTCTCTTGATTCTTGTGTTTGAAAGTCAAATTTTCTTCTCAGCTCTGGTCTTTTCACTGAGAAAGCTTGAAAGTCCTCTATTTTATTGAAAATCCATATTTTGCCTTGGAGCATTATTCTCAGTTTTTCTGGGTAGGTGATTCTTGGTTTTAATCCTAGCTCCTTTGACCTCTGGAATATCATATTCCAAGCCCTTCGATCCCTTAATGTAGAAGTTGTAGATCTTGAGTTATCCTGATTGTGTTTTCACAATACTCAAATTGTTTCTTTCTGGCTGCTTGCAGTATTTTCTCCTTGATCTGGAAACTCTGGAATTTGATGACAATATTCCTAGGAGTTTTCTTTTGGGGATCTTTTTCAAGAAGCAATCTGTGGATTCTTTCCATTTCTGTTTTACCCTCTGGTTCTAGAATATCAGGGCAGTTTTCCTTTGTAATTTCTTGAAAGATGTTGTCTAGGCTCTTTTTTTGATCATGGCTTTCAGGTAGTCCAATAATTTTTAAATTATCTCTCCTAGACCTATTCTCCAGGTCAATGGTTTTTCCAGTGAGATGGTCCACATCATCTTCCATTTTTTCATTCTTTGGTTCTGTTTTATATCTTGGCTTCTCATAAAGTCACTAGCTTCCACTTGCTCCAGTCTAATTTTTAAGGTAGTGTTTTCTTCAGTGGTCTTTTGGACCTCCTTTTCCATTTGTCCAATTCTGCCTTTCAAGGCATTCTTCTCCTCATTGGCTTTTTGGAGCTCTTTTGTCATTTGAGTTAGTCTATTTTTTAAGGTGTTATTTTCTTCAGTATTTTTTGGGTCTCCCTTAGCAAGTCATTGACTTGTTTTTCATGGTTTTCTCGCATCCTTCTCATTTCTCTTCCCAATTTTTTGTCTACTTCTCTAACTTGCTTTTCCAAATCCTTTTTGAGCTCTTCCATGGCCTGAGACCAGTTCATGTTTTTCTTGGAGGCTTTTGTTGTAGGCTCTTTAACTTCATTGACTTCTGGCTGTATGTTTTGATCTTCTTTGTCACCAAAGAAAGATTCCAAAGTCTGAGACTGAATCTGGGTGCGTTCTCGCTGCCTGCCGTATTCCCAGCCAACTAACTTGACCCTTGAGTTTTTCAGTGGGGTATGACTGCTTGTAGACTAAAGAGTACTATGTTCCAAGCTTGAGGAGATGCGCTGCCACACCACTGATCCACCACTTAATTCCTCCCACCAGGTGGGCTTGGGGCCAGAAGCAACTGCAGCTGTAGTTCTGTAGCTGCCCCACCTCCGATGCCCCCCAGGCAGTGGCTGAACTCTGAACTCCTTTTTCAACTCTGTCCCCAGCAGCTTTTCCCACTAACCTTCTCTGTTGTCTTTGGTGTTTGTGGGTTGAGAAGTCTGGTAACTGCTGCAGCTCACTGATTCAGGGTATTAGGGCCGGCTCCGCCCAGCTCCTGATCTGGTTGGTCCAAGCCACTCTTCTCCCAGCTCTGTGCGGGATAGACCTCACCCAGAGACCATCCAGGCTGTCCTGGGCTGGAGCCCTGCTTCTCTCTGCTATTTTGTGGGTTCTGTAGTTCTAGAATTAGTTCAGAGCCATTTTTTATAGGTTTTTAGAGGGACTCAGCAGGGAGCTCACACTAGTCCCTGCTTTCCAGCCACCATCTTGGCTCCGCCCCCAAGTCCAATTTTTCTCTATTTTATTGATGAAAGGAATTAGAGATATAAAATTTCCCCTAAGTACTGATCTGGATGCATCCCATAAATTTTGGTATGTTGTCTCATTATTGTCATCCTCTTTGATGAAATTACTGATTGTTTCTATGATTTGTTGTTTGACCCACTCATTCCTTAGGATTAGATTATTTAGTTTCCGATTAATTTTTAGCCCATCTTTCCAAGGCCTTTTATTACATGTAATTTTTACTGCATCCTGATCTGAAAAGGATGCATTTACTATTTCTTCCTTTCTTTATTGGATTGTGAGGTTTTTATGGCCTGATACATGGACAATTTTTGTGTAGGTGCCATGCACCACTGAGAAAAAGGTTTATTCCTCTCTATCCCCATCCAATTTTCTCCAGAGGTCTATTAAATCTAACTTTTCTAAAATTCTATTCACCTCCTTACCTTCTTGTTTATTTTGAGGTTAGCTTTATCTAACTCTGAGAAGGGAGATTGAGCTCCCACACTTGTATAGATTTGGTATTTCTTCCTGTAACTCATGTAACTTCTCCTCTAAGTATTTAGATGCTATACCAATTGGTACATATATGTTTAGTATTGATATTACTTCATTGTTTATGATGTATTTAGCAAGATGTAGTTTCCTTCTTTATCTCTTTTAATTAGATCTCTTTTTGCTTCTGTTTTGTCTGAGATTGTGATTGTTACTCCTGCTTTTTTTTTTTTTTACTTCAGCTGAAGCATTATATATTCTGCTCTAGCCCTTTACTTTTACTTTGTGTGGGTCTCTTTGCTTCAAATGTGTTTCTTATGAACAAAATATTGTACGTTGTTTGTTTTTAATCCACTCTGCTATCTACTTCCATCCCATTCACATCAGAGTTACCGTTTATTTCCCTCCATTCTATTTCCCTGGTTAAACTTTTTTTGTTTCTCTTTTCACCCTGTCCTTCCTCAACAGTATTTTCCTTCTGATGGCCTCTTCCCTCAATTTTCACTGGGCTGCACTCACCTTTTACCCAAGTGAGTTAGACTTTTTCTCAAGTCCTTTTAAGTTATCTTGAGCTATAAAATTGTTTCACCCAGTTTCTTTGTAGATTCTATTACTCCATATTTCCTTCAGAGGCTTGATTTAACATGGTTTCTGAGGGAAACTAGGGAGAGCTCAGGCAGCTTCCTATCTTCTCTCTGCCATCTTCACCTCTGTCATATTTTTAAAGGAATATTATATACTTTTGATGTATGTATGGGAGAAAACATTCAAGAATAAGGCCTTTATGATGACATTTTTCTCTAACAATAACTTTTTTGGTAAGTTAACAAACAATAACGCAGTGCCATTATACTCACTTGGTCTTCTAATGTTGGCAGATAATAGAACTTTTGGAGTGTGGCAATTAAGGGTGGTTGTCCTTCCCTTTTAGTAAAAAAGAGACAGTTCCAGGCAGGGAGTAGAGAACCACAAACAATAGGGAAAGACTTGAAAATCTAAGAATTGGGTTGATCACAATCATTCAGTTTAGCATAGTATTAGCATTTTAGGGAAAATTAAAAATACTCTAACAATTCACACTGAATCCCAAATAGATAAATTATTGAATATTTTAAAAACCCTCATAAAAATCTGTAATAACTTGTTTTGTGGATTTTTTTTTCTTTTTACTTCCATCTGGGAACATTCTATGTTTACCTTTGAATGTAAAGAGCTGAAATATAAACTGAACATGAAGAATCCTTTTGGAGTGAAGAAATACAAATTTCTTCAGAAATTAAACATAAAATGATACCATAACATGCATTTTTAGGCTAGAGAAAGTTTACTTAGTAGCTCAAAACTGAACAAAAGATGAGGATTTGTATTTGAAGACACTGCTCTGAGCAATCATCAGTGGGTAAATTACAAAGTAGGTTTTCATGAAAACACTACTATGACTTTAAAAATACAGAAATCAAAAGCTAAACTTGCTAGAAGAAAATTTGGATAACTTTTTACATGGTTATACCTTTTACTTGGACTGGGGATCAGAATAATTTTGTGACACCTCTGGTAATATTCAATTCAAATCTATTTAAGCCACTATGCTAGGTGCTAATGATGAAATGATATTTTCAAGGACTTTTTAATCAAATGTGGGGATAAACTTAAATGATTATCATAATACAGGACAGAGTATGAAAAGCATAAAGGAAAAGTATAAACAAAATGCTATGAGAAACTTGAGGAGAAGGGTTTACTCCCAACCAGAAGAAGCCAGGAAAGTAATGAAGGAGGATATGATACCAGAGTTGAGTCTTCAAGTAAAGAACAGATTTCAACAAGCATAGATGGGATAGGGAAGCCATAAGGGGTGACTTATACAGAAAAGTTATACAACTGTCTTGTGCCTTGCCCATACACTTAGCTCTCCCAGTTTGGTACATTTACCTGGGCTTTGTACTCCACAGCCATAGTTTAGAAAACCAAAGATCACTGCCACAGAACAATGAAGCATCATAATACAACTTCAATGACCAAACATATGAAAATATATCCTGTTATCAATTAATTTTGATAAATGAATAGAAATGAAGTTGACAGAAATAATTATGGCTTTGCCTATAAAAAGAAAAATAGCTTTAACATGAATTGTTATAATATTCATTATCATAGTTTTATTTGCAGTTCTAAATTGTTCCATATTACTTTAAGCTATGTATCTTTCCACTGACAAGTTTCATTGTGAAATATGATATTGTTGCATTTATGCCCAAGAAACCAGCTTGCAGAGTTAAAGGATGAAAATTGGGTTCATTTATGCATGTAGGTTATGAACATCTGCCAGAATTTATCTGGTTATTTCAATTCCCTGCTTACAGCAAGCTGACCATCTGCTCTGTCATTGGAAGTGATCTTGTTCTAAAAACAGAATCAAAAGATCACCTGTCTTTGGCTTGATTATAAACAGTACTTTAACGGCATCCATCTGGAGCTGTGATCGGTCATCTAAAACAGGTAAAATAGTCACTAAGTGCCAAATGAGGATCTGGAGATACAGTTAATAATTGTCATTTTTCTACTCATCTTGCATTCAGGGAGCACCATGCTAAATGTCCCTCAGAATAAAAATTATTTGCATTTTTAATCTCTCCTACTTTAGAGTAAAAACAATGTTTGAACTAACAAGAAAATAGACATGGTCAAATAATTAACTAGATGTGGTTCTACAACATCCTAGAATCTATATGGCCTACATCTTTCACAAAAAGTTACTAACAAAATTTCTATTCCAACCCAAAATAAAGTAAAGCCACATTGAAATTGGTTAACTAAATTGACTTTCTCTCATTGGTAATACTTCTTTATCCATGTTAGGCAATAGTCTTTGCAAAAATAAACAGAGTGGACTTGTATACAATCTAAACATGTTAATAAGACAACCAGAAATATGCTTATTTATCATTTTGAGTCAATATTTTCTTCATATACTGTCTTTTTTTTTGCTTGAAATGTTTAAATTTAGTATATTAGGTCTAAATCTTAGAGTGAAGCCATACAAGAAAAAGAATTGGTCCATTTCCTTTCTTATCAAATTTGATTTAACTTACCTACTTCAGATTAGATATAAACCAGTTCAAAATATTCTTACCACCTTCCCTTCATACCCTTCATATTTTTTTCTGTTTTTGTCTTTTCATTTTGTTTTCCCCTCTTTCCCTACTTTTCTTTATTAGAGAACATTCTAAAAAATGCTGGTTGTATGAATAAATCATTTAATCATTCATTTACTTTAAGCAACTCTCTTAGCCTATAAACTGTAGAGAATGTATTAATTTACAATAGTAGATGAAGTTTCCTTATCCAGGAATTCATTATACAAATGATATCCTAGATCCAGACCCTATTCATACTAAAATAAAAGCCCAAAGTATTAGAGAAAGGGTATGGTCAGGATTGTGTGTATAATTAAATGAAGTAGAGGGGAGTGCACAAAGTCAGTATAATGAGGAGACTTTGGAAAATACCAGTTCCTTCTTTTCTCACACTGATGTCTGGTTGAGCTAAAGATATATAACGTTGAATACCAAAATGAGAGGGAGGGAGGGAGAAGGAGAGGGGGAGAGAGAGAATTTAATAAATCAAATTTATTAAATGTGCCAGGCATTGAGCTAAACCTTGGGTATACAAAGAGGCAAAAGACAATCCCTACCTTCAAGAAGTTTACAGTATAATTGAGACCACGTGCAAACAAATATATACAAAGCAAGCTAAGGATAAATAAGAATTAATTAAAGGAGGGAAAGCACTGGAATCAAGAAGTGCTAGAAAAGGCTTCCTGTACAAAATGAAATTTTAATTTAGAGTTAGGTGAGCAGTTGGAAGCAGAGGAGAGGGAGAGAGTTCTACTTCCTGTGTCAGGTACCGTGCTAAGGACTGAGGGTGTAAATGCAAGAAAGCATGATGCTCCCTGCCTTCAGGAAGCTCACATTTTAGCGAGAAAAGACAGAAAATAAAGACTAGGTAGAAGTTGGGGAATATGAGGTGGGAATAGACATAAAGTCTTAGTTCTGTGAAATATAAGACAACTGATCACTTATAAGATCCTAGAGATCCTAGGCAAAGTTTGATGGAACAATTCAAGTCAATCCCCAATAAACATTTGGTATGTACCTTTGATGTGCTGAATGCTAAGGATAAAATAATTAAAAAGAAAAACAATCCCTGCTCTAATGAATGGGGGGGGGGGAGGAAGAGTAGGAAAAGAACATCACACAAAATGAGGCAGGAAAGGGGGAAAGAGACACTAGGGGACATTTTGTACCATGGAGTTGAAACCAGACAAAGCAGCAGATGAAGAATGGAATAAACTGAAAAGTCCAGGTTCTGCCTTCTATGAAGAAAGTAGGGAAAACTATCAGGCCATATGGGTATGATCTAAATAATAGCTTTTGGCCTCCTTCCACTAGTCCGTCCTAGTGGAGGTGACACCCAAATCTCCCGAGATTTATAAAACAAAAATTAATTCCTTTTCTGTTCCCACCTGAGAAGCCTCTGTGAATTATTGGAGTACTCGGGTGGTCTCACCACCCCACACAGTTTTGGGGGCTTTTCTGGTATCCTCTCTTTTTGAGGAGGGGGCTCTCTCGAGAAATCAGAACTCTTAGCACACTTGCAGTTCCCGGGGATTCCGAGATCAGCGCTGAGAGTCCCCGCCCACTAAGACGAGACAACCCAAAGAGAGAAACTCGGAGGGACGGAAAATGATCAGGCTCCGATAGATTTGGGAAAACAAAAGTAGCAAAATCCTGCTGGTGGATGAGAACAGTCAAGTAAAGTTGTATGCATATGACCTGGAGGTGATCGGTCAGAGTGTCTGGAGGTGGTTGGGAATGTTAGATTGCCTAGTACCACACCTCATCGGAAGGACTCCTTCGATTGGGCTCCACAGGTGACTGAGAAGGTAGGGCGACCTCCCTGGTAGAATTCGGCTGAGCCTCAGACTTGGGGAACTCCGCGACAACTCCAGTAAATTCCTCCTTCCGAGATGGGAAAGGGGCAGTCCGAAGTGGTAACTTCGCAGCCGAAATGCAAGGTACCGGTAGATAGCCCATGGGGAAGTAGACTCCAAAATTGGGACAAATTACCAAAAGAGAAAGGAAAATGGCCATAGACAAGAGCTCTTTAAATATTTGACCTAGGTGGGGAGAATGGATTTCTCCTAGTGCTTAGAAGAAAAGCACTGGTGGGTTGACCCAAGTAAAAGGGATTGGGAAGTCTGGTGGATAGTAAAAATTCTCTTTCAGGGTGGGGTTGGTTGAGTCTGACTAGATATTGGGGAGCCGGGGAGGCTTGAGTTTTGGGGGGACCCTACGGCGGGGCTCTTGAATAAGACTTCTCAGACTCTAAGCCTCAGCACCCCTATTTCTGGACCAAGAGACCGGAACAGTTTGACCAGACCTTGATCTTCGGGGAGGAAAGCTGGCTGACCAGCCTCCTTTGCAGTCTCCGAGATAAGGAAAATTCTGCTCTACACCCTGGAGCAAGCTCTCAAGAAATCCCCAACAAGAAACAGGGAGTCCTTGGGAGGATTGGCTCTGTTGAGTTTGTGGGGTTGAGGGAGGACAAGAAAACACAAAAGAAGAGAGCTCTTAGAAGTTATGTCTGAATTCGAATTCTAAATTGTGTGCAACGTCCTGTCTAATGTCCTGTCTGTGTGTGTGTTTAAGAAAAGTTTTACATTCTGTGTTCATGGCGGAATTTTTTTAAACTCTAGGAACTGAGAGGTCAAAAGGAATTAATTAGCAAAAAGGATCCCTGGGAGGCAGTGGAGGAAGAAACAGGGTTGGAGGTGTGTGGGACAAACCACAGGCTCAAAATAAACAAAAACAGAGGTGTCTCAGTTTTCTCAAGGTAGAAACAAAACAGAAGTTTTATTTGATCAAGTCTCACGAGAATTGGGCATCTCCCATTACCAGGGTGGGATGGTAGTGCAGAGAGGCAAGGGGGAGAAGGCAAGCAAGGGGATAGATAACCTTGTACAAACAATTCTAAGAAATTCTACCCCTAGAGGCTGGACCCCTGTCCCTGTTTGCTGGGACAGGTGGCCTCACAATCTATCCCAGAATAAGTTTATCCAATACTAGCACAGAAACTACAGAATTACCTTATAGGGAAATCTCAATGTTAAGATGACGGCATGGGAGTGGGCTAGGGGAGGGGGAGAGGGGGAGACCATCTGATTTCCCTGAAATCATATGATTTACAGGAAAACGAAACTTAGGCCTAGTGAGGTCTACATCCTAACTAAATTTGTACTATCTGAGTATTACCTTGCTTGATTTATACATGGGAAGCTTTCACAATCTTGTATCCCACACAGGGGCGATAAGCTCCTTTAGTATGCAAATTGTTAGCCATTTAACTCTTAAGTTTTAAGGTAAAAAGCAAATGGGAAAAGAGAAGTTTGGTAAGTATAATACTCTCTTTTCATTTACTTAAAATGTTTAAGGTAGTTTTGGACAAGATTAGGAAAGAGATTGAAGTTGGAATGCAGAGGGTAAAATGTTTCAGTAAAAATTGGGAAAGAAAGAGAGATAGAAGCTGGAGGTGAGGGATTTGGGTGAGGGTAGAATGCCCGAGGAGTCTACGTAGCTCTGAGTACCACGTGCTCTTGGCCACCCCCTCCCCCACCTTCCACACTGGAAGACTGTGGGTGAGTCAATCAGGGGTTGAATTGTGTAATTCTTAGACTCTTTAGCAATTGAAAAAAATCCTTTCTCAAATTATCTGAGGCAGGAAATAGAGGATTTTTTTTAAGAGTCCAAAGGTTTTTTTTTTTTTTTTAACTTGGAAGAGAAGTGACCTCACCCCACCTCCCAGAAAATCCCTAGGTATTTTGTTAATTGCCAGTGTGTATAAAATGAGGCTTGGAGAAAGCAGGGGGCAAAATTCAAATGGCTAGGCAAATTTTCCTAATACTTGGGCTGGAGGTAGTGGATAGCTCAGAAGAAGAGCTATTGAGTGCTAAATAAAATGTATTCAAGGGAATACATAAATACCAGAAGTAATAGGCTCTTAGGCTGTAAATTCAAGAGACCCTTGTGAGGTCTAAATTTTGTTATATATATGAATTGGTCTTTTGAAAATAAAGGTGTGACAAAAATGTGATAATTTTAAACTATTGTGTTTGGTTATGAACAAGTAATATTACTTTTAATATGCATTCCTCTAATTTGATGGGTAATTTCAAGCATTTTTTAATACATAAAAATGTTTAAGGCATTAAATTTGCATGGTTTACTATCAGAGAAAAATGATGAATGGGTTAAAAAGCTGTTATTGTTCAGTTAAAATTGCTTTGCTATCACTTAACAGTATTTGTAAGATTATTAATTAATACTTTGTGAGAATCTCCTGTTGTAATTATTATATACAAGAGGTTTTGTGAATAGAAAATCTGAAAACTTTGTGATATCTAGAAATTCTGTAATAACGAAGAATTGCTTTGTTATAATTCTTTGAAAAATATAGGGGTGTAATTTTCAATCCTGTATCATCTAAAGATATATTTACGTATGTTAATCTGACGGTTTATAGACTAATTTGTGATGGCACTTTGGGAATTTGTGAATGAATCCCAATGTTTAAAGGTTATTTTTGCTTTAAGGAGGCGAGAGACACATATCATTTTAGAGCTGTCCAAATGATTTTCTTCATGAAAATTTAGTGACAATCCCTTTTAATATCAGGATAAATTTTAAACTGTTTTTTTTTAAGAGGGGAAAATGCTTTTGAAAAAAAAATGTTTTGTGAAATCTTTTGTATAACTTTTAGAAGGCCTGCTGAATTTCCATTTGTAAGCTAATTTGTTGCAGTTCAAACCTACTGTGAATTTTCCTAATTTCTGGGTGAGAACCTTATATTTGGAAGATTAATGCTTATATAGAGGCTTCTATAGAGGCATTGAGGGGAGGGTGGTTAAAGATGGGTGACAAAATAAAGGAGACCAGGAGTTTTATGATCCAGAATAAGAGGGAAATTCAAGATAAGGGGAAGAGACTCTGGGCCACCTTCAGGTTAGAGAATAAACTAGGAAAGGGGGCCATTCTTAACCCTTAGGGCATTGTTTCCTCATGTTATTTAAGTACCCTAAGAAAGACCCATTCAATGCCTTATTCTAGATTTTTGAGTAAGGAGTTTTGAAACAGCAATCTGCACATTCCCTCCTCCTCCCTCCTCCTTAGTCTAGATAAAAAAAAAGAGCTTTACCTTCCCTCTACCCCCCTCCCCCAGCCCCTGACCTGGCAAAAGGGAAGGAAGAAGAAGGGGCTAGCAAGCCTTCTGGGCCTATAAGCCTGGAAAAGCCTGGAAATAGCACAAAGCTAGAAAGCAGCATGCCTCAGACATGGGTAAACTTTGTTAAAGTTGTAGTTTCTATGTAAAGTGTATCCAACAAAATTGAAGCATATCAAATTGGTAAACTTTTGTCCTGGTAAAGTTTCCATTAAAGAGATTTGCAATCTGATATAAAAGAACCCACCCTCTGGGGGAGATCCCATTAGTTACTCAAGAGAGAACAGGTAGATGTGATGCTGTGTGTGGAAGGATGAGATGTTTTCTTTTCTTTTTGGTGGCAGTCTCTAATCAAAACAAGTAGTCAGTGATAAAGGAAAAGTTTCTGTCCATGTTTGTTGCTTTTGTGAAGTGAAGTTGTGGTACCTACAAACCTAGATGGTTTTATGGGGAGAAATGGAAAATTTGATTAATGCAAATATATGAAATCTTGTTGTTTTTAATCAAATGACTGGGTACTTTGGTACTCTTGTATAGTCATATGAAAGATAACATTCTTTCTAAATATTAATGGGAATAATTTGGACAAAGGGAAAAGAAGTTTGTGAGATAAGAATACAAATGTAAGGTTGAATCATTATCCCATAGACTAAGGCTGGGACTTAAAATTACTTTGTATCTATGTGGAGTAAGGTCCTTAAATGTTTTAAAAGTGATATAAGAACAATTAGATATTAATACAAATGGTGTAATTAATTACTGGAACTAAATCAGAGACATCTTCAGTTTAGGGAAAAAAATTTCAATGTAAGTTTCTTAAAGAGAGATAAGTTGTAGAATACTTTTGCATTAATGTAAAGTGTTAAATGTTTCTGCTCATTAAGCTTAGGAGACAGATGCAAATGTGTTAGGAAAATAACTTATGATCTTAATAGGAAGATTTTATGAATAAGAGAGGAAATGCTTGCAAGCTATTTAGAGCTAGCTTTAAGGATGCTCCTTAAGCAATGTGAGATTATAGTCATATCTTAAACTGATTATTGGAACTTGCTATTCAAAGACTTAATGGGACTGTTAACTGTCTGTTTTTCTGAGTCTAACTCCAGGTGTGAATGTCAAGGAAGGCTGTCCGAGCCACTGACGCATGATTCCAGCAGCCCTGTGAAGAACAGGCATGATTTCTTTGCAAAGTTGAGAGAGCAACTTCTGCATATGCTGAGGTAGGACTCTCTTGACTTCCTTAACTGAAACTTGGCAAACTAAGCCTGGCTCAATGCAGCTTGCAGTTTGACAAAACTTCTGCCTGGAGTTGACAGGAAGCTGCGAAAAATAAGGTCCCCTTATTCTAAGTCCCTAATCTCTTGGTGGCAAATTTCTATAATCAGAATGTTTTGGTAAGTACGGTAACAAATCTGTTAAAATAATTGATTATGGAACACCTTAGATTGCTATAGGACTGGGACTAGTGCTCCTGTGTGTGGTCCTGTATAAGTTAGAGTCCTTTTAATTCTTGGTAATGGTATGGAGACCATTAGACAATTAGGTCAAGGGCTTGTGAGGATGTTACTGGGTTAATATCAAGCTTGTCTAAGGTTTCGTTACAATTAATAATGTTATAAGTAGAATGGCTTATGGTTTATTTTGTAAATGCCATCAAGGAAACACAGCATAAAAGTTTATGATGTTATATGTACTGTGTTAAAATTGTTTATTTAATGTATTTATGAATGTACCAGAGCCTGTTGTCAATTCCTTAGTGAAATCTCATTCTCCTGGTGAGGAAATTAATAATGGGTTAATGTAAAATATAAGAAGCTGGGTTCTGATGTGAATTTCTTAAACAGGACAATTGGTCAAAGTTCCAATTTTGAAAATGTAAAATGATTAGGGTATAAGGATTAGAAATGGTAGTTTAAAATTATGCTAAGGTGACTTTTGTGGGAGGATGGACAGAAAGCTGGTTCCTACAAGAAGACGAGAGGATGAAGATGCTGAAGATGGCTGGGACAGATTCCAAGGACCAGAGGACCTCATTGACAATTGCATTGTTGTTTTTCTTTTCAGTCTCTGTTTCTGTATTTACAAAGGGGACTACCCCCTTTGATTTGTCAATGCCTCAGAGATTTTGAGGGATGGAAACCTTATAAAAGGGTAATGGGGTTGGCAAGCATGATGGGGCATAAAAGTGTGGTGAGTGAAGAGGATAAGTTGGTGGACAATTCATGTTAGAAATGGTGTGTGAAGTCTTCAAATAATATGAAATAAGAGGGAGAACTGAGTGGGAGATAATTGTTGTGAAGACTTCAGAGAGAAAGAAAATATAAAAATTACTTTTTTTATTTCTGGAATAAGCAGGGGCAATGAGAGGATGGAATGGACTTGGGATTTAACCTTGTAGGAATGTGATTACCTAACTCTCAGGAATTCGAAGCCTGGGGCAATAAGTGCCTACAAGTTGTGCATTCCCTGATACAAGAAGCCCCCTCCCTCTTTCCTCATTCCTCCTCTTTACCTTAGCCATATCACTGCCATATCAGCAGCTAATTACTAAATAAGGAGATATGTTTCAGATTGGCTATACTCAGTTTCCTGGTTCTTTGTCTAGCTTTTCACCCCTGCATTGTAAGCCCTCCTCCCAGCCAATGGAGAGGAGGGACAGCAGTGCATGAGAGTCCTTTTGTGATAGGATTTATGTTGGTGCTTTACCTTTGTCATTCACCTCGTTCCACTAGTCCATCCTAGTGTAGGTGATGCCCAAATCTCTTGAGATTTGTAAAATAAAAACAAGTAAATAAATAAATAATAGCTTTTATGAATATGAAATGGAGATGATGAATAAATTTAAGGGATTATATCTGGTAAATAGAAGGCCTAAAGAACTATGGACAAATGTCAGCAATATTGTAGATGAGGCAGCAAGAGAAAACATTCCAAAGGAAAAAAAGGCCAAGAAAGCAAATGACTGTCTGGTGAGACTTTACAAATAGCTGAAGAAAGAAGAAAAGCAAAGCAAAAGAAAAAGGAAAAATGGAACGATATACCCAACTGAATGTAGAATTCAAGGGAATAACAAGAAGGGAAGTTTTCTTAAATGAGTGACACAAAGAAGTAGAGGAAAACATTAGAATGAGGAACACAAGATCTCTTCAAGAAAATTAGAAATGTCAGGGGAATGTCTCATGCAGAAATGGGTATGATGAAAGACAAAAATGGTAGGAACTTTGAAGCAGAAGAAATTAAGAATAGGTGGCAAGGAAGATGGCAGCTGGAAAGCAGGGACTAGCGTGAGCTCCCCTCCAAGTCCCTCCAAGAACCTATAAAAAATGGCTCTGAACCAATTCTAGAACTACGGAACCCACAAAATAGTAGAGGGAAGCAGGGCTTCAGCCAAGGACAGCCTGGATAGTCTCTGGGTAAGGTCTATCCCACACAGAGCTGGGAGTGGAGCAGAATGGAGCAGAGCCCAGCATGGGCAGCGCAGACCAACCAGACCAGGACCCTGGTGGAGCGTGCCCTAGCACCCTGAGTCAGTGAGCTGCAGCAGTTACCAGACTTCTCAACCCACAAACACCAAAGACAACAGAGAAGGTTAGTGGGAAAAGCTGCTGGGGACAGAGCGAAAGAAGGAGTTCGAGGTTCGGCCACCGCCCCAGGGACAGTGGAGGTGGGGCAGCTACAGAACTGCAGCTGCGGTTGCTTCTGGCCCCAGGTCCACCTGGTGGGAGGAATTAAATGGTGGATCAGAGCAGGAGTGCAGAGCCTGCTGAAGATCTGAGTCCAGTTCAGGTTGGGGGTTCTTGGGGAAGGAGGAGTGCTGGTATGACAGAGCTGGCGCATCCCCCCAGGCTTGGAACATAGTACTCTTTAGTCTAAAAGCAGTCATACCCCACTGAAAAATTCAAGGGTCAAGTAAGTTGGCTGGAAACATGGCCAGGGAGCAAAAACACACCGAGATTTAGTCTCAGACTTTGGATTCTTTCTTTGGTGACAAAGAAGACCAAAACATACAGCCAGAAGAAGTCAACAAAGTCAAAGAGCCTACAACAAAAGCCTCCAAGAAAAACATGAACTGGTCTCAGGCCATGGAAGAGCTCAAAAAGGATTTGGAAAACCAAGTTAGAGAAGTAGAGGAAAAATTGGGAAGAGAAATGAGAAGGATGCGAGAAAACCATGAAAAACAAGTCAATGACTTGCTAAAGTTGACCCAAAAAAATACTGAAAAATATACTGAAGAAAACAACACCTTAAAAAACAGACTAACTCAAATGGCAAAAGAACTCCAAAAAGTCAATGAGGAAAAGAATGCCTTCAGAGGCAGAATTAGCCAAATGGAAAAGGAGGTCCAAAAGACTACTGAATAAAATGCTACCTTAAAAATTAGATTGCAGTAAGTGGAAGCTAGTGGCTTGATGAGAAATCAAGATATTATAAAACAGAACCAAAGGAATGAAAAAGTGGAAGACAATGTGAAAGAGCTCATTGGAAATACCACTGACCTGGAAAATACATCCAGGAGAGATAATTTAAAAAGTATTGGACTACCTGAAAGCCATGATCAAAAAAAAGAGCCTACATATCATCTTTCAAGAAATTATGAAGGAGAACTGCCTGATATTCTAGAGCCACAGGGCAAAATAGAAATTGAAAGAATCCATCAATCGCCTCCTCAAATAGATCCGCAAAAAAAATCTCCTAGGAATATTGTCACCAAATTCCAGAGCTCCCAGATCAAGGAGAAAATACTACAAGCAGCCAGAAAGAAACAATTTGAGTATTGTGGAAACATAATCAGAATAACCAAAGATCTGGCAGCTTCTACATTAAAGGATCAAAGGGCTTGGAATACGATATTCTGAAGGTCAATGGAGCTAGGATTAGAACCAAAAATTACCTACCCAGCAAAACTGAGTATCATGCTCCAAGGCAAAATATGGATTTTCAATAAAATAGAGGACTTTCAAACTTTCTCAGTTGAAAGACCAGAGCTGAACAGAAAATTTGACTTTCAAACACAAGAATCAAGAGAAACATGAAAAGGTAATCAAGAAAAAGAAATTGCAAGGGACTTACCAAAGTTGAACTGTTTTGTTTACATTCCTCCATGGAAAGATGATATGTATGATTCATGGGATCTCAGTATTAGGGTAGCTGAAGGGAATATGCATATATATGTGTGTGTGTGTATGTATGTATATGTATATATGTGAGTATGTGTGTATATATGTGTGTATATATATATACATATATATATGTATATATATATGTGTGTATATGTGTGTATATATATATATATACATATATATATGTAAAGAGAGAGAGAGAGAGAGATGGGTACAGGGTGAGGTGAAGGTGAAGGGATGATATCTAAAAGAAATAAAATCAAATTAAGGGATGAGAGAGGAATATATTGAGAGAGGGAGAAAGGGAGAGATAGAATGGGGTAAATTTTCTCACATAAAAGTGGCAAGAAAAAGCAGTTCTGTAGGAATAGAAGAGAAGGCAGGTGAGGGGGAATGAGTGAATCTTGCTCTCATCAGATTTGACCTGAGGAGAGAATACCATACACATTCAATTGGGTATCTTACCCCACAGGACAAAAGGAGGAAGAAGATTAAAAAAAGGGGGGATGATAGAAGGGAGGGCAGATAGGGGTGGAGGTATTCAAAAACAAACATTTTCAAAAGGGGACAGGGTCAAGGGAGAAAATTCAATAAAGGGGGATAGGTTAGGAAGGAGCAAAATATAGTTAGTCTTTCACAACATGAGTATTGTGGAAGGGTTATACATAATGATACAAATGTGGCCTATATTGAATTGCTTGACTTCTTAGGGAGGGTGGGGTGGGTGGGGAGGGAAGAGGGGAGAGAATTTGGAACTCAAAGTTTTAAAAACATGTGTTCAAAAACAACAAAAAAAGTTTTTGCATGCAACTAGAAAATAAGATACACAGGCAATGGGGCGTAGAAATTTATCTTGCCCTACAAGAAAGGAAGGGAAAAGGGGATGGGAGGGGAGTGGGGTGACAGAAGGGAGGGCTGACTGGGGAACAGGGCAACCAGAATATATGCCATCTTGGAGTGGGGGGGAGGGTAGAAATGGGGAGAAAATTTGTAATTCAAACTCTTGTGAAAATCAATGCTGAAAACGAAATATATTAAATAAATTAAATTTAAAAAAAAATAATAGCTGGCAAGAATACATGAAAGAACCACACAAGAAATATCTTAACATCAGGATGGTATGGGTACTGATCTAGAGTCAGACATCCTGGAGAATGAAGTCAAGTAGTCCTTAGAATGCATTTCTGTGAAAAGGCTAGTGGAAGTGATGGATTTTGAGCTGCATTATTTAAAATCCTAAAAAGATGATGCTGTTAAAGTGCAACACTCCATATTCCAGGAAATTTGGAAAACTCAACAGTAGCCACTGGATTGGAAAAGATTTGTGTCCCAGTCTGAAAGAAGGACAATGCCAAAAAATGTTCAAATTACCAAACAATTGTGCTCATTTCACATGCCAACAAAGTTATGCTTAAGATTCTGTAAGCTAGACTTCAGCAATATGTAAACAATATGTGAATTAACAGAAGAGTAGGCTAATTTTTGAAGAGGCAGAGGAACTAAAGACCAAGTTGTCAGCATCCACTGAATTATGGAGAAAACAAAAGAGTTCCAGAAAAAATCTGCTTCTGCTTCATTGGCTACATGGAAGCCTTTGACTGTGCGGATCACAACAAAGTATGGCATTACCTTGAAGAGATTGGAATACCAGGTCATCTTACTTGTCTCCTGAGGAAGCTGTATGAGGGCCAAGAGGAAAGTTAGAACTGAACATGGAACAACCATTTTGGTTTAAGATTGGAAAAGGAGTACAACAAGGCTGTATATTGTCATCTTATTTATTTAACTTATATGCAAAGTAAATCATGCGAAATGCCAAGCTGGATGAATCAAAATCCAGAATTAAGGCTGCCAGGAGAAATAACTACCACAAGACATGCAGATGATACCACTCTAATAGCAAAAAAGTAAAGAGGAATTAAAAAACCTCTTGATGAGGGTGAAAGAGGACAGTGTGATAGCTGGCTTGAAGCTTAACATTAAAAAAAAAACCCTAAAATCCTGGCAACTGGTTTCATAACCTTCTAGTAAAAAAAGGAGAAAAAAATGTAAACATGGTCAGATTGGCTCAAAGATCACTGCAGACAGTGAAAGCAGCCATGAAATTAAAAACGCTAAAGAGCAGAGACATCATCTTCCCACGAAGGTCCATAGAGTCCAAGCTATGTTTTTTTTTTCCAGTAGCAATGTGTGGATGTGACAGCTGGACTATGAGGAAAGCTGAGTGTTACAGAATTGATGCTTTCAAATTGTGGTGCTGAAGAATATTTTTGAGAGTTCCTTGGACAGCAGGATCAAATCAATAAATACTTAGAAAACACAAAGAAATTAATTCAGGCCATCCCCTGAAAGGTCAAATACTGATGCTGAAGCTTAAATATTTTGGCCATAGAATAATAAGATAGGACTCATTGGAAAAAAAAACAAACCCTGATGTTTGAAAAGATTGGAGGCAAAAGGAGAAAGGAGTGACAGAGGATGAAATGGATAGATAGTGTCATGGAAGCCACCAGTATGAGTTTGTTCTGATTCCAGGAGGTAGTGGAGGACAGAAGGGCCTAGCGTCCTATGGTGCATGGGGTCACCAAGTGATAGGCAGAACTGAAAGACTGAACAACATAAAGAAGGGCAGTGGGAAAAATTTGGCATTCCATTCTCCAGCCCTCTAATAAGAGGGGAGAGAAGGCTCAGGGAGGTTAAGGTTTGAGTTAACCACATGGCAATGAGATTAGAGGATTTGA
Organism: Trichosurus vulpecula; assembly: GCF_011100635.1. NCBI lineage: Eukaryota > Metazoa > Chordata > Mammalia > Diprotodontia > Phalangeridae > Trichosurus > Trichosurus vulpecula. The sequence goes on from NC_050579.1 coordinate 68,100,229, forward strand.
GATTAACCAGGGAAGGGCCTCTTATTGAAACCAGGTAGAGTAACAGATGCAGAGTAGAGATGATGAAAATAATAATAATGGCTAGAATCTAGGTGGCATGATTTGGAAATATTGGCCAGGAAGCTTGACTAAGACCAGAAAACTGCTGCAAAATGTAAGGCTAGACTTAGTCACTAAGCTTAAAATGAAGCAGAGACCATCCACACTGTTCAGGAATCTATAGGAGCAGAGTTCACCTTAAACGTAAGCCCCCAATCCACAAACTGAGGGTTTTTTTCCCCCATTAGACTGGAAGCTCCTTGAAGACAGAAATATTCTTTTCCTTCTTTTCCATATCCTCACAACTTAGCATAGTACCTGGCACACAGCAAGCACTGAATAAATGTTTATTGATTAGATCTATAAATAAGCAGGAAAAAAGCTAAACACAGTAAAGAAATACCTTGGACAAAGAAAAGCCTAAAACATAGACCCAGAAAAGAATAAATCCACAAATCCAAGTAGCACCTCAAGAACTCAAAGAGTACCTTAGAGAAATGAAACAAAAGATGCAAAATGGAATAGCTAGAGAGGGAAAAATGGCAAGAAAATGAAAACCTCAAAACAGACATAACACACCTTACCCAAGAATTGAATTCCTTACAAATTACAAGAGGCCAAGAAAGAAATAACTAAAGAAGAAAAGAAATATTGAAAAAAAGACAAGGGATTTACTTTTTAAAAAAGTCAACAAGAATTTGTTAAGAACCTACTATGTACCAGGCACCAAAAACAACTCAATTGGAAAACAAGTAAAGGAAAAATAATCTAAGAAAAATCAGATTTCTGAAAATCAGGACAAAAAAAGTTTGGATAGTAAATTACAAAAAAAAAAAAAAATCACAAATGAAACTTGCCCACACAACTAAGAATCCAAAGTCAAAGTGAAAATAGAAAGAATGGATTGGTTAATTCCTGAAAGAAATCCCCAAGAAATAATTGGCAGGAAATGTCAGAGTCAAATTCCAGGGTTTTTAGGTCAAAAATAAATAGATAAAACCCTTTTGCAAGCAGCCAGAGATAAAGAGTTCATGTTCCAATAATGATCAATGAAACAGAATAATTACACAACATAAAAAGCAAACAAATCTAGTAACCAAATGTTCTGTAAAGTGAAAGATCCAAACTACTCTACTGATGGAAGGATTCACCATTTACCAAAACTACTAGGAAAACTGGAAGGCAATCCAGCAGAAAATAAGTATAGACCAATATCTCACTCCACCTATCAAGAAGATAAGCTACAAATGACTTAGACATAAAATGTGATACCAAGAACAAATTAGAGCAGCAAGGAAGAAATTACCTTTTTGATCTATGAATAGAGGAAGTGGTCCACACACACACACGGCATAGAAATAAAATGGACAATTTTGATTACATACAATTTAAAATACTTTGCACAAATAAGGCCAATGCTGTTAAGATTAGAAGGGAAAGAGATAATCAAGAGGGAAAATCTTTATAGCATTTTTTCTGACAAGTCTCATATGCATGATGAAAAAGGAACTGACTGATTCAATTCCATTAAACAAGATCCATTTCCTCATTGTAAAAGTATATAGGGCAGCTAGGTGGCACAGTGGAGAGAGCACAGGCCCTGGAGTCAGGAGGACCTGAGTTGAAATTTGACCTTGGACATGTGACACTTAGCTGTGTGACTCTGGGCAAGTCACTTAACCCTGATTGCCTCAACCCACCCATCCCCCCCCAAAAAAGAAGTATATAAAAAGCCTTTTTAAAGAGAGAAATCCAAGCTATCAACAACCATGTGAAAAACCTTAACTTAGCTAGTAATTAGAGAAATTCAAATTAAAACAATTCTGAAGCTCCAATTCACACTTTTCAGATTAGTAAAGATGACCAAAAAAGATAAATATTGCTGGAGAGACTTCCAGGAAACGGGCACACAAATGCACTGGTGGAGCTGTGAATTGATCAAGCCATTCTGGAAACCAATTTGTAATTTTCTCCCAAAAGTTACTAAGCTGTGCAAACTCTTTGACCTAATGATTCAACCACTAGTCACTGTTTAACAGTGCCTGCTACATAGCATTCACGTTATAAAAGCTAGTTGACCAACTCCTAAAACCCAAAGAGATTCAAGAAAGAAAAAAAGAATGCACATACAAAAAAACTATTTAGAGTACATTTTCTTTTAGTCAGTCAATAAATATTAAGCCCACATTAGATATACAAAGAAGTAAAAGTCTCTGCTCTCAAGAAGTTCACAGTCCAATGAGGGAGACAACATGGAAATTATATATACATATATATATATATATACATATATATATATATATGTACACACACACATATATATGTATGTATATGTATATATACTGGATAAATTGATTTTCTATTTTAAAAGGTTACCGCAAGAAGCCAGATTTTCATAATGTGAAGGGAGCAATGATTCACATTTAGCTAAGAGAAACTGTCGTATAGAGACAGAGAAAAAGACACCCAGCCTCAACCTTTGCCTCGTCCCAATGAAGGCCACCTGCTTAAGAAAGTCATCTATGCTCAATGCCTTCTTCTCATCTCACTAATGTCTAAAACCTCTGCAATCTGATTTTTGACCCCAGCCTTAAACTGAAAGTTTCTCCAAAGTAGCTAATAACCTCTTAATTGCCAGATCTAATGGCCTTTTCACAATCCTCCTTCTTAACCTCTCTTAACCTCTTCTTAACCTTTGTTACTCATTTGTACATATTTGTTTGCTAGATCGCAAGCTCCTTGAGAGCAAGGACTGGTTTTTGCCTCTTTTTGTATCCGTAGGGTTTAGCACAATTCTTGACTCCTAGGTGCTTAATAAATGTTTATGGACTATAATTCAGATCCATCATTTGGGGGAAAAATGTACTTCACTGTGCTATGTTTGCTCTGAGATTCTTCTTGCTATCACAAGTCTGTGGTTCAGTAACATAAGGATCATAGAGAAGAAAAGAAATCAGAGTAGATCTCAGAGGCCAGTTTATATGCAACTTTCTGTTTTCTCCCCTCAGAATCCTGGGGCACAGTGTTTACCTCCATGCTAGGGATGTTCTATTTCCAAAAATTCTACCTCAGGCTTTCCATGGCCCCCAGTGATACCATTGATCCCTTGACTTGAGCCTTTCAGAAGTTATAGGATTGCCCAGAAAGGTTCTTAAATGTTGTTTTTTTTTTAATCAAAAATTCTTTGAGATAAACAAGGTTTTTAACATTGACTCAAAGTAATAGAAAATTACTTAAGATCTTGTTTTTAGTTACCTGTCATAGTCATCATCATTATCAGCTTACAATTACTTTTAGTTCTATCAAAGTCTGGGAGCCATCACTCAATCATGAATGTGTACTTATGGAGCAGATAATGAGAGGACTAGGAGTACTTTTATCATTGGAAAAGCCAGGTAAGGATCAAGGCCAAAGAGTCCATTAGAAAGCAACAAAGTGGAAGTTGGAGATGTTTTCCATCTATAACGTTGTAAAATATGATATATCCACAGTTATAATCAAGGAAAATGTCTGACTTGGGTACAGACTTCCTTACTTCAAAGGCTTTCTAAATTACGTAAGCTCCAGAGGCAGAAACCATCCCAATTCTGAAGCTTTTTTGGTGTACTATGCCCTGGTAACAGTGCAAAGCTCCCATGCTTGTTAACTGATTCCTTAGAGATCTCTCCCTTGCCTTCCACTTATGAGTTGATTTCATTAGAAGATTTTTTCCAGGTGTCTCACAATGTAAGATGTTTGCTTTGTTATTATGGGTTTTGTATATGTAGACAAATGCAAAATGGCTTTGTCTAAATGCAGCTCACAGGGAGGCATGAATAAATTTCTCTGGAATCTCATTCCTTTCCTAGGGAGACTTTGATTCCTGCCTGGAGGGCACTAAAAGATTGAGGCCACAAGGCTAACCTACTCTCCTCTCCTCAGAGAAGGTGTATGTAATTGCAGAAATTATAATAGAATTATAATCTACAATTATATCTATTTCCCCCTAAGTGTTGCTAGTTTAACGGAAATTATTTTCAGGTTCAAGCTGCTTCTTTAGTCACTATCCCCCAGTGGGGAAGGGATACTCTAAGCTATAGCCAAAGACCTGGCTCCCTTAATGCCAAATATTAGTTACATAAAGAAAGACAATTGCAAACAGTGAATAGTGAATAAATGTATTTATCCAAGGCAATAGCAAACAGAAATCAGGAGTTATGCAGATTAGAATATTCCATCAGCAATGGGTACAGGAAAGAGAATCCCCTAAATAAAAGAAAGATTTACAAGCCCTCAAAGCCACTCAGGTGAAGTAGGCACTTTTGGGAAAGAAGTAACAATAGAAAGAGAGTCAGCTCAAATTTAGGTGTTGGGAATTATTTGTTCATAAATCATATCTATATGATGGTTCATGTCAGAGGCCTTGAATAGAAGCCTGGGTGGCACATTCTCAAGAATTGATATCCTCTGGCCTTTTTAGCTTATATACAGTAGCTCAATGGAGTAATAATCCAAGTGATGAAGTACATAGAGAAATTTCATTTGAAGAATATTTATACTGGTGTCTTCATTAAAATGACCCCATCTTCCTTCAGGAATCTGTGAATAATAGAACCCTATTTATTCTAAGTCAATGCGTCTTAACCTAAAGTCTTTTTAAGAGCTCATACTAAAATAAGAGCAAGCCAGGATCAACAATAAGAAATTCCCCCAATTGCCAATCTTATTAAGAAGCAACTAGGGAAGTTTAGTATCATTCAACTGGGAGATCTGATCCATGGAATTTGCTCAGAAGGGAAAACGTTTTTCCAAAGTTTCAAGATTCCTCTGTCCATTTCCTATGTCATTGCCCTACCATACTTTTAAGAATAGTGTAGACTTTCACAAGAAAATGGACAAACCTGGCTACTAAGGCAACAATATTAATCAGCTCGTCTTGCAGCTGAACTAGTCCCAGGATCTCAGGTTTACATTTTTACTTTCTGATTTTGCACTCAGTATCTTCAAAGATTTCTTTTCTGCTGGGACTTTCTTAAGGAACTGATGAGATGGAAGAAAAGAGATTATTATCTATGTGGAAAGATATTCTCTACGTTCTATACCTTCTCTAGGAAGAAACCACAGGGGTGCAGAGGGGATTCTGGAAAGATGGTGGAGAAGGTCAGAAAAGTTTTGGCTCTTCGAATTTCCTCCACAGAAAAAAGACAGAATTCGTTGCCTCAGAGGGAATGTAGAGCAGCAGAAATAAACAAAAGTCGGGGTAATGCACTTTTTCTCTTAAGAAAACCTAAGAAGACCCCAGGAGAGACATGACTTCCAGGGGAAGAGCTTCAGCCTGACAGAAATGCAAACACCTCCAGGCCAACTCTGCGGGAATCAACAATGAATAAGCCCTGGGTACATCTGGGCACAACTATCAAGGGATTCCAAGCATAGCTGTGCTGATCAGATGAATCCCTGGGCTGTGGTTGGTTACCAGAAGTAGCTAGCACACATGTGGTGAGCGTAGTAACAGAGAGGCAAGGACCCTGCTGCCTGTGGGCACTCGAAGAAAAGCAGAGTCCCTTGTTGCAGTTCTAGAAAAGAGAGGGCAGCTATACTTTGCAGCCAGTGGAGGGACTGCAGGGAGTGAGATCATTTGTAGGGACTGCATGACCAGGGGCTCAAACTGTGGTTTAGAAGTAGAGAGGAGATGCCAAAGTTGAACCCCCAGGACAGACTCAGAAAATTACAGTAAGAAGAACCTGAGGCTTGGGGCACTACTTCCCATACCTCAGGACAAAAATTTGATAACACTAATAGCTGCAAAAAAAGAAAAGAAAAAAAATTAAAACGAACAAGCAAAGGAGAAAGAAACCAACCATAGATAACTACTATGGGGACAGAGAAGATCTGGGTTCATATTCAGAGGAAGATAATGGAGCTAAAAAAAATCCACTCCTTTTTCAATGAGAAAGATCAAGTGGTCCCAAGCACAAGAAGATTTTTTGGAAGAATTTAAAAAGAGCTTTAAAAATCTAATAAGAGAGATTGAAGGAAAATTAGGAAAAAAAGAGCAATTCAAGAAAAGTAAGAAAATTATGAAAAGAAAGTTAGCCAATTTGAAATAGAGAACCAAAAACTTAAGGAAGAAAGTAATTCCTTTAAAACAAGAACTGGACCAAAGCAAGCTAATGATATTCTAAGACACAGAGAAATAATAAACAAAATCAAAATAATTAAACATAGAAGAGAATATGAAATATTTCATTGGAAAAACAACTAATCCAGAGAACAAATTGAGAAGAAATAATATAAGAATAGTCACGTTGCCTGAAAATTATGATAAAAAAGAATTTTGATACATTATTACAAGAAATTATCAAGTTCTAAATGTCTAAAACAAGTGCTAAAGTTCTGAAGTTCGAAAACAAGAAGGCGAAGCAGAAATAGAAAAAAAAATCCACTGAGATCCCAGGAGGAAAACTTACAGGAATATCATAGCCAAGTTTCAAAGTTCCCAGGTTGAGAAAATATTGGAAGCAACAAGAAAAAAAAAAAAAACTAAATATCATGGAGCTACAATAAGGATTACGCAAGACCTAGGGGCTACTACATTAAAGAACCATAAGTCTTGGAATACTATATTTTATAGAGCAAAAGAGCTGGGGTTACAACCAAAGGTAACTTACCACCAAAGTTAAGTAAAATCCTGAATGAAAAAAATGGACATTTAATGAACTGAAAGACTTTCAGGTATTTGTGACAAAAACAGCAGAACTTAAAGGAAAATTCAACCATTTACATCTTATATATGAAAATATTATCAGTTCTATTAATACTGTAATTTTTATTTGGGTAGTTCGAAAGAAGGGCTTGGGCTAAGCGTGTATGTGTGCGTGTGTGTGTGTGTGTGTGTGTGTGTGTGTGTGTGTATGTTTAATTGTAGCCTTTGGGGGAAGGGGGGGGAGGGAAGGGAAAAATAAAGTAAAAAGTGAACAACAGAGAACAAAAGAAAACCTACAGTGAAGCAAAGTTGGACAGCTTTGAAAACAATGTCTACTATTTATTATATAGGTTTTCTTGAAATGGAAATTTATTGCTTTATATTGAATACTTTCTTGTGTTCTGCTGTGTATATGGCAATGTTTGTTCTCTTATTTTGTACTTAAATCTAAAATAAATTTTAAAGGTTTTTTTTTCAAAGAGAAGAAAAGCCATAGTTGGGGGATTTTTGTTTGTGTTTTGGGGTTTGTTTTGTTTTTTGTTTTTTTGTTTTTTTAATCAGCCTCATCTTCAATTCAAGTATCAGGACTGGTGAAGAGGAGTGATTATATATTATATCACAGGATTAAGAGTTAGGTTAAACTCATCTAAATGTTTTCATGGTGCCCTCCCATCAATGGCAATCAACTATTTGACCATGTGAGATTCTGTACTCTGAGGGTATTGTGAAACTCTCATTACTCTACTTTCCCCTTGAATGTCACTGGGACATGACCTTCATGACCATTTCCTTGGAACTCCAGACTTACTGGGTCCTACCTCCAGCTGTGCAAGATAATTTCCCCACACCACTCTAGTGCCACAACTATATAAGAGGTCCCCAACTTCCTTCCAGTAAAATAGAAATGTTGGCTCTGGTGTGCAACTAGGTTAACTCTTTCTAGATCAGGATTGAACAAACTTAGGCCAATTGCTTTTTACTACTTTCATTTTTGTGGCCCTCCCTTGCCTCTTGTCTTTACTCCACAATAAGATAATGAATAATTGATTCTGAAAGCATCCTTAAGAATTGGTTATAATGATAGCTGACATTTATGTGGCTTACTTTAAAGTTTGCAAAGCATTGTGTTTATTTTCCATCATTTGATACTCACAATAAACTCACAATAACCCCCTGTGGTAGGTACTCCTTTATCCCTGTTCTACAAAACAAACAAACAAAAAATAAACAGACTCAGGGAATTTGAGTGACCTGCCCAAGGTCACACAACTAGGAAGTATTTAAGGTGGAATTCAAATCAAGGCTCTACTGAATCTAATTTTAGTACTCCATCCATTACAGCACACAAGTGATGGAGGTTCTGGCCAACTTCCCTCATATGGTTTGTGCCTGCCCTTGAATGGCTATTGTCCTTAGACACACAGTAGTTATTTTTTCACTTTCTGGGCAGTTTGTTCCCCTTATATCCACCTTTTCTTTTTAAGTCACTACCTAAGAAGGGGAATAGAGATTTCTTTGGCACCTGGGGAGGATGATGATGCAAAAGTGTTACCTAGACAGCCATTTAATTAAATCTTTGGTGAGAGCATTCTATCTTAAAGAATGGTACAACCTTAAGCTTCTCTCATGCTTTTCCCCCCTTCTAAGACACCTTTTCATTGTATATCAGTGAAATAAAGAATAAAAAATCTTAAAATTTTAGAAATGATTTTAAAGTACCCTGGAAAATTGGGAGGGTTAGGGCTTATTTTGGTTACTAATGGTTAACTTGGTGTAACTAAGATGAATTTTAGTGTAGGTAAGGTAGATTTAGTGTGTACAAAGTGGATTTTTGTTATTTCTTAGAGTTCAGTTTCCCAGGGTCTGTGGCCATAACAATCCCTGTTTCCCAGGTGTTAGATATGAGTTCCCAGGCTCATGGTTCAGAACATCTCCACCACGCTTGCACGGCATCATATAAGGATAAATAATATAAACATGTGTGCTGAAACTGTAAACATGCACTGCAATTGTGCGGTGAGATATAGGGATGAGGTGATGTAAACTTATGAGGCTATTGGTGGCAATATGCCTTCTTTGTCTGATGCCCTATAAAACAGGTAGGCATTGGTTAGTGAGTTGGGGAACCTTTATGATTGAATGCACAAGCTGGGATGCTGTGTGCCTTGATCGGCCCCTATCAAGGATTGGGAGGGGGGAATCTGTGTTTGCCTCAACCGGCCCCCATCGAGGCTTGAGGGGATTTAGGGGAACCCTTTAGGTTTGAATGCACAAGTTGTGCCCATCTCAACTGGCCCCATGAAGACATAAGGGTAGTTGCCCTCCTTCTCACTGGCCCCTGCAAAAAGGGTGATTAGGGAATACTGTAGGAGTTTGTGGTGCTTCCATTATTAGCAATACTGTGTTAGAGAAAACTAAACTAGAATAAAGCTTATCATTAACCCTTTTGAAGCTATCTTTCCTGTCTGACCAGATCAAGAGCAAACCTGTTAGATGCTGGAGTCCAAGCCTCCAGTGCTTCCTATGTGTTATCTGTCTAACACTTGGCAATACTGGTTGAAGTGGGAAAATTAACTAAACTTTAGAAGCGTAATGATGGCCATGTGACTAAACTGACTACTGACTTGGGTCAAAAGAAATGGGAGAAGTACATCTAAATTCACATAATTATCAGAGTCCAAAGTGACACTAGAACCAATCTGTTGTGTTATAATTAAGGATTCCTTTTCTCCAGGTTACATTACTTGCTATGAAATGTATATTTGCTGGGTTTTTTGCTAGTGTGTTTCTCTTTCAAATGTCTTTATCTTAAAGGTAAGCATATTCAAGATTTAATTATCAAAACATATGAGAGTAAATGAGTTCTCCCACTGGGAGGAAGTTGAAACAGAAAGACAAAGAAAGAAACTCACCCAAATTTCTCCCAAAGAAGCAAGCTGGGATATCAGGGATATCCTTGTTGATTTCTCCCAAAACCCTTTTTCTCCTTCTAGGGTCATTTCTATGAAGACAGCCTGGAGCAAAATATGCTCTGTGCCAAAGACAAGCCAAAAGAACAAACATCTCTTCTCTCCCAAACTCTAACCAGCTCTCCTTCTAACACAGGTTTGGAAGATCAAGTAATCATTCCCTCCACTAATGAGGAGAGACTCATGCAGATGCACCAGGCTTGAATCCTTAACTACAATGGAATATCTCTGCCTCTGATCCCCTGCAACAGATGTTGGTATGTAAGTTCTGATAATCTTTATGCTGCTCTCTTTCTGGATGTCCATTATGGATACTGCAAGATGAGATAGTCAAATATCCTATAATGTGAAGTTTCTTATTGCCTTTGGTTAATTAAGTCAAATCAACAAGCATTTATTTAGTCCTTACTATGTGCCAAGCACTGTGCTAAGTGCTAGGGATACAAATAAATACAAAAGGGACACCTATCATCAAGGAGCCCACAATCTAATGGGAGAGACCACATACAAACAAAATTATATGCAAATAATCTCAGGAAGCAGCCATTAACATAATGGGAGTCCATGGAACATTCCTCGTGAAACTAGATTGTGGCCAAGACTAGAAAGAAACCAGGGAACCCAGGAGGCAGAGGTGATGAGGGAGAGAGTTCCAGGTATGAGGTGGGGATTGGGGGAGAGGGGATGACAACCAGTGAAGAAGCAAAGAGTCAGGAGATGGAGTATCTTGTGCAAGGAACAGTAAGGAGTCATTCCATTATAGAACACTCTGAGGGAATTAAGGTAGAAGAAGGCATGGATGGGAGAGATAATAGAAGGCTAAGTTATGAAGAGCTTTAAAGGACAAAATAGAGGAATTTATACTTGATCCTGGAGGCAATAGAGTCACTGTAGTTTTTTTTTAAAGAGGGAAATAATCGGGCAGCTAGGTGGCACAATGAGTAGAGTGACCTTGGGCAAGTCACTTAAGTCCAATTGCCCTGCCAAAAAAAATGAGCATATGGGGGCAGCTAGGCGGTGCAGTGAGTAGATCATCGGCCCTGGAGTCAGGAGGACCTGAGTTCAAATCTGGCCTCGGACACTTGACACATTTACTAGCTGTGTGACCTTGGGCAAGTCACTTAACCCCAATTGTCCTGCCAAAAAAAATAAAGAGGGAAATAACATAGTCAGATCTATATTTTAGGAAGATCAGTCTGACAGTTGAGTGGAAGATGTACTGGAGTGGGGAGAGATTGAAGCAAGGGAGACCAAACGGAAGGGTATTGAAACATAATAAAACAAGCTCTATGAATGTATTTCATTGCTTCTGTGAGGAGAACTTGCAAGGCATCCTTCCATTTGACTGCAAGAGTACAAAAATAACAAAATAATAAAAAATTACGATACAAGAATACGAAGCACTATGAAACCAAATGAAGGGAGAATCAATTATAACTGAAGGATCAAGGAAATTATCAGGGAATAGAGTAGCATCTGAGCTTGGTCTTGAATAACCTTTAAGGTGTCAATAGGCAGATATTTGGCAGAGAACAAAGCACATCCCAGGTATTAGGGGTGCCTTTATGTGGAACACAGGTAATTAATCAATCAGTTGATGAATTGGTGGAAGAAGTATATCCCAACATAAGAGGTGCCTTTATGTGGAATGCAGTTATTGAGTATGGAAACTTCCAACACTAGACAGTGCCCTACAAGTTTAAAAGAAAGAAATAGACTATATCCAGAACATTTTTCAGTTCTCTCTTTTTGCTTTCCAATTCTAGAACTGACTAACTTGCACAAACGAGGCAAAGGACAACATCTCACTCTACCTCACCAGCTCTTGATGTGAACATGATCCTTCATGGCCTATTTTCTAATTTAGTTTGCTAGCATTCTTTAAAAGTATGTGTCATCAATATGAGATCCAGACCTCCTAATTTATGGAAACAAAACAAATTTGGTGCTCAAAATCTAGGCTTTGCCATGGTGCTGTTTCTGGGATATATCCTTCGTACTTCCTGACGTGGAGAAATTTGAGAAACTGAGGAAGATTTCCAGTACATGTTGCACTGGATGACTGCTGAGGTCTCTTTTAACTCTAAAGTTCTGCAATGACCTAAAATTCAGTAAACTTTATAACCTTTCTCTTCACAAGTGGACACAATACTAGATTTAGAGTCAGAGGACTTGGGTTTGAATCTTGGATCTGCTCTCTTCTGGTCTCCTTCATTCACTTTTTTGGACTTTAGCATCCTTATATGTAAAATAAGGGAGATGAACTATTCAGGGGTGGGGAACCTTAGAAGGCCATGTGGCCTTCTAAATCCTTAAGTGCAACCTTTTCACTGAATCCAAATTTTACAGAATAAATCCTTATTTTATTATTTATAAATAATTAATGATTATACTGAATTTATTATTTATAATAAATTTAATATGCTTATTATTTAATATTATTTGTTTGCATTTATTATTTATTATTTAGAAGGCCACATGTGGCCTTGAGGCAGCAGGTTCCCTGTCCCTGGACTATATGATCTCTAAAGTCCCTTCCTGCTCTAAATCAATCATCTTATGATCCTAGATATATGGCTCATTTCATTCAGGCTTTGTGTTCAAATAAACTTTAGAAATATATTTTAAAGTAAAAAAAAAAGTATTTATCTTTAATAAATATTAGCTGACATTTCAATGTTTTTTCAAAAGGCTTATTTGAAGACATCAGGTGTTTGAATCACTATTAACAGAATATTTCTAAGCAAACCTATTTTCATTTCTACCAAATTTGTCCAAGTAATGGCAAAAAAACTAATTTTGAAGGTTATATTTAATATAATTGAATGTATTCATAGCACAACTGCACATCTCTTGAAGCTGTTATAAACCATGCAAAACTACTTCCTCTGTGACAGTTTGTTGAGCATTTAAATGTAAATCAGAGAGCCTAAGCTATCTATTTCAATTCACCCATTATTCCAAAAAACTTCAAAATTTAAAATACAGAGTTCAGTATAAACTCAAACTCCCCAAAATGTACACAATAAAATTAAAATCTAACTATATAATAGATTAGTTTCTATCATCTTTCGTGTGATAGGAATATAGATACAATATATATATATATATACATATATATATATGGATATATGGATGTACAAATGTAAATATACATATATACCTGTTACGTATATTATTCGTACATTATTTTTCAGTTGTATCCAACTCTTTGTGACCTCTTTTGGGGTTTTCTTGTCAGAGATAGTGGAATGGTTTGCCATTTCCTCCTCCAGATGAGGAAACTGAGGCAAACAGGATTAAGTGAATTGCCCAGGGCCACAAAGCTAGTAACACCTACTAGCTGAGGTCAAATTTGAACTCAAGTACTATTGACTCCAGGGTCAATGCTTTACTCACTGCACCACCTAGTTGCCCCTGATTATTTTAATAATAAAAACCAGCATAGGAACTGGACCTGTGCTTTTACTGGTATGCAGAATTCACTGGGGAAGAAAACTTCCTCTACTATTAATAATGGCATCTAACTCTCAGGATTATTTTAAGAATCAAATGAGAAAATATTTATAAAAACCTGAAAGTGATATATAAATGCTAGTTATCATCATCATCATCATCACTAATACAGACTGTCTCCTCCTCTGCAAATTATAATCATAAGGAGTTGCCTATAACACTCAGGAATTAATCGACTTGCTATGAGTCAATCAGCCATATGTGTCAGAGAAGAGACTTGAACCCAGGTTTTCACTGCTCCAAGGTCAGATCTCCATCTACCATGTCATGCTGCCATTTGTAATATGTGGAGCTAAATTTATATCTTGCATTGTGGTTTGAAAAGCACTTTGCAAACTAATAAAAAATCCTTTGAGGTAGGTACTTTTATTAGCCCCATTTTAGAAATAAAGGATACTGATACTCAAAAAGGTTGAGAGTTGTACCCAATGTCACACAGTTATTAAGTATCTAAGTCAGACCTTCATGACTTTAAGTCCAACACTCTGTCCACTGTAACCAAACTGCTTCTAAATGTAGCCCTCAAGCTGTCTATTTATTATTGTGCATTTTCTCTGTAGAGCAAGCTCACCTTTTTCTGTGGTCATATATGTTATTGACAATGTCTTTTGTGAATGGATGGATGGATGGATGGATGGATGGATGGATGGATGAATGGTTGGATGGATGGATGGATGAAAAATATTTATAAAAATATTATTATGTAACAGGAACTAAGTTGAGGGAGTAAGCAAGATAATTCCTTGACCTCAAGGAGCTTACATTCTAAAGGTAGGAGGTGACATAAGGTAATTCCTAGTAGAAAAGTTAGGAGTGGGAATCAACAGTTTGGGCAGACAATAGTACAGCAACTTTTAGAGAAGTCAAGGAAGTGGTATGGTAGCCTGACTCCAAGAAAGACAAAGCGAAATCTCATTTCTTGGACCCTAGAGTCTCAAGGAAAGATATTGAGTGACTATGACTGGAGAAAGCAGACCAGAGCACAGGCAACATATTTTAGAAATGGCTAGTAGGTAAGGAGAGTGTTCAGCTATCAGAACCCAGAGTCCCAGAGGCTTACTGAATGAAAATAATTGTTAGTACTTTGCTGTATTTTTTATTTTCTAAGGTGGCCTGAACCTGTGATTTCCTTGATATAAGAATTTCAGTTCCAGTATAGGAAACTCTGTTTTCCAATTCAGAATGTCTCATTCTGCTATTTTTTTATGTTAAACAGTTGCCTTGGTACACTAAAAGGATAAATAGCTTGCTCAAGGTCACATAGCTAGTAAGTATCAGAAATGGGTCTCGAGCCCACCTCTCCCTGATTCTAAGGCCAACTCCTTTATCCACTATGTCTCAGTGCTGCACTATTAAGTCAGATTCAATAGCTTTACTTCTGGGCCATTTTCCACTTTTCAGAGAGAATGATTTGTTAAAGTAAGTAAGGTTAGTTGCTTTCATCCAGAATCTAAATGTCATAAATTCTTTCTTTTAATTATGTATGTGTATATATATATATATATATATATATATATATATATATATATATATATATATACACACACACACACACATACATACATACATTCACATATATATATATAGTGGCTTTTGTTCCAACAAACTGGGACTGCCTCTTTTTTTTCTGGCATGGGTACTATAGGCACTATGTCAGTGCCCAGTCATTTCCTGTCTACTAAAATATTGTCGATTTCATTTGTAAATGATGTTGTCCTGAGCTTGCCTTATCCTGTGATTTGTGATAGAGAACTCTAAGATTTCTGAGTACTCTAACAGCCTTTTTCCACTTTCATTTCTGAATTTTGGTAAGTTCCAACATGGTCTTTGCCATCTTCCTCTGAATCTCCCCACTGTATAAGCCACCTTCACTCTGCCATTTTCCCACTGAATAAGCCAAATCAAAGAATACGTTGACAGAGTTATCAAATTATTTACATTTCTCTACTTCATCAAATGTAGTAGATGTTGATATACAAGCTTCAATGACCTTCATTGTGATCCTTGTTTAACATTTATTGTGATCTCTGAAAATTAAGATGACCAATTATGCCATGCAATTTTGAATATGTGATTAAACCAATTATGTCCAAAAATATCTTTTATTTGCCTCTCCAAAACAACCTGGAAATTATCTTTTCCGTTAAGTCTCAGTTTCTTTCTGCCTTGTTGTTGTTATTGTTAGTAATAATTGAGGGCCATTGTGGTTCCATCTATTTGTTCACATTTATATCAAATTGTATGTACTCAGCAGGTAACAAAAAATCTTGATACTTGTTTTTATCTAAGCTGGTTTTATGGTAAGGGTATAGTTTATTTTTAACGAAATGAATGCATGAAAGTTCTCTGCTACCACATCATGGTGTGGAGGTGACCCTCATTTTCAGGAAGCTACATCAGTAAAATACAAACCCTGGCAGATCTAATTAAGTTAGAATGGCTTCGGGTATAAGATTATTACTGAATTGACGTGGCCTGCTGTAGAATATCATTCGCAAATGCCTAGCTATTTCTTTCCTATTCCTTCATGAAGAATACTCTCAATATACAGAAACTATTATTGTAATGAATTTGTAGAGTTATTAAAGTAATCATTAGGATCAGAAATTTGTTCTTAGTTTCCTTTTTTCTGTAATGGTAAGATGTGATTTATTCCAGTTGGTTGGTTTTTTATCCTCTTTCTGATATCTTGAGAAACAATCTCATAATGTCCTAAAAATTATGTTCCTTTCAGTGCATACTTTCTCTACATACTTGGTCTCTTCCAATTGCTCTTCTCATTTTAAAATATTTGTTTACTACCTTTCCACTTTTTCATGCAGCACATCAGGAACTGCTCTTATGAAAGTCCAGATATGGTCACTCAAGTTTCATTAATGGAGAAGTAGGATGACCTGCATTCAAGTCCCAATTCTGGTACCTACTGGCTGTTACCTTTGACTAGGTAACTTCTCAGTGATCTAGGCAATTCTCTAAGACTGTAAGTTGAAGAAAAGTTGTGGACCTGCATTGTTAGAGGGAGTGTCCTCATCTTAAAGTTCCGATACCAAGAAATCAATCAATCAGCCAATCAAACCAATCAAGAAACATTTAATCATTTACTATGCCCAGGCATCACAGTTCCAGTCCCTATCCCTATTCCCCTAATGCCTATTATCTTCTACCACCCTCCTTCAAAAGATTGTATCATACAAATGGTTTTGTACTCCAAAGGATATTCACCTTAGTTATCATATCTCCCTGCTTGTAAAAGAAATCAAGTATTTGTGGGTTGGTTTTTGGTCTCTTCATTGTGGTGATTGATTTCTATAAGAAAGGATGGTAATCATTCCTCCTTATTTCAGAGTGGGCAGACAAAGTTGAGAATGTGAGACAATGGGTTTGGGATGTTTGGGATCTTGAACTACCAGATATAGTTTTTGTTTCTGTTCATTTTGTTTTATTTCATACAAAAGATTATGATGTGATGGGTTTGGGAAGTGGTATGTTTGGAAATTATTGTCATATGAAAATAAAAGCCAGTGATAAAACTTTTTAAGTAGTCAATGATATTTTAAAAAGAAAAATCGTGATGGTCTCTTTCAATATCTTTTCTTTTCCTATTTTGTAGCATCAATGGTTTATTTAAATAATTTAAGTTAAAGTTGCCTAAATTTCATGCCACACTTCAGTTTTATAGTTTATTATAATCTGTCATTGATTTGTATGGATAATTTAGGAACTAGATTTCCTATCTGTTAAAATACAGTTTCGAGGGGTGGAGACAAGATAGAAGCAGGAAAGCAGGGACTTCCTTAAGCTCCCCACCAAATCCCTCCAAACACCTGTAAAAATAGCTCTGAACAAATTCTAGAGCTGCAGAACCCATGAAATAGCAGAGGGAAACAGGTCTCCAGCCCAGGAGAGCCTGGATGGTTGCTGGGAAGGGTCTATTGCCACAATGCTAAGAGCAGAGGGCAGCCCAGCATGGCGCCACGCTGGGACAGACCAGACCTAGAATCAGCCAGCCGGAACAGGCCTTGGAGCCATGAAACAGTGAGCAGTGGCAGTTACCAGACTTCTCAACCCACAAACACCAAAGAGCAGATTAGGGAGAAACTGCAGAATTGGGTTCAGAGTGGTCCGGCCACCAGCTCTGGGGGTGGAGGACGTCAGGGGGCAGCAAGAAGCTCCTGAGACTGCTTCCAGAACTCCAGCATCAGCTGCTTCGTGAGTCCCTGGCTCACACAGTGGGAGGAATCTACCAGCAGATCAGAGTGGGAATGCAAGGGGCACTTTGTGGGCACAAAGGCAGATTCTCTTGCTGTGCCCTGCTTGGAGCTGTATTGCACTCCTGGTTGGCAGTTCTTGGGGGAGGAGGAGCACTGCTGGGACAGAGCCTGGGGTGATGGTGGAGTAGAAATAGCTCTGAAAACAGCAGTGCTTGAACCCTAAAGCTTGGGACAAAGAACTCTCTACTCTACAAGCAGTCATATCCTGACAAAAAGATGAAGGGTCAAGTAGTTGGTTGGGAACATGAACAGGCAGTGAAAACAAACTCAGACTCAAACTCAGACTCAAACTCAAACTCTAGATTCCTATTTTGGTGACAAAGAAGATCGAAACATACAGCCAGAAGAAGTCAACAAAGTCAAAGAACCTACATCAAAACCTCCAAGAAAAATATGAATTGGGCTCAGGCCATGGAAGACCTCAAAAAAGATTTGGAAAAGCAAGTAAGAGACGTAGAGGAAAAATTGGGAACAGAAATGAGAGTGATGCAAGAAAACCATGAAAAAACAAGTCGACTTGCTAAAGGAGACCCAAAAAAATACTGAACAAAATAACACCTTAAAGAATAGATTAACCCAAATGACAAAAGAGCTCCAAAAAGCCAATGAGGAGAAGAATGCCTTGAAAGGCAGAATTAGCCAAATGGAAAAGGAGGTCCAAAAGACCACTGAAGAAAATACCACCTTAAAAATTAGATTGGAGCAAGTGGAAGCTAGTGACTTTATGAGAAACCAAGATATTACAAAACAAAACCAAAGGAATGAAAAAATGGAATATGATATGAACTATCTCATTGGAAAAGCCACTGACCTAGAAAAGTCCGGGAGAGATAATTTAAAAACTATTGGACTACCTGAAAGCCATGATCAAGAAAAGAGCCTTGACATCATCTTTCAAGAAATGATCAAGGAAAACTGCCCTGATATTCTAGAACCAGAGGGTAAAACAGAAATGGAAAGAATCCACCGATTACCTCTTGAGAAAGATCCCCAAAAGAAAACTCCTAGGAATATTGTCACCAAATTCCAGAGTTTCAGGTCAAGGAGAAAATAGTGCAAATAGCCAGAAAGAAACAATTTGAGTATAGTGAAAACACAATCAGGACAACTCAAGATCCAGCAGCTTTTACATTAAGGGACTGGGGGGGAGGAGCAGAGGCAAGATGGCGGCTGGAAAGCAGGGACTAGCATGAGCTCCCCTCCAAGTCCCACCAAAACCTATAAAAAATGGCTCTGAACCAATTCTAGGACTACAGAACCCACAAAATACCAGGAGGGAGCAGGGCTCCAGCCCAGGACAGCCTGGATGGTTGCTAGGTGAGGTCTTTCGCCCATGGAGCTGGGAGCAGAGCAGAGCCCAGCATGGGTGGCACGGACCAATCAGACCAGGAGCCAGGCACAGCAGGCCCTAGTGCCCTGAATCAGTGAGCTGTGGCAGTTGCCAGACTTCTCAACCCACAAAAACCAAAGACAACAGAGAAGAACTGCAGAACCCACAAAATAGTGGAGGGAAGCAGGGCTCTAGCCCAGGACAGCCTGGATGGTCTCTGGGTAAGGTCTATCCCGCACAGAGATGGGAGCGGAGCAGAACGGAGCAGAGCCCAGCATGGGCGGTGCAGACCAACCAGACCAGGAGCTGGCCAGAGCGTGCCCTACCACCCTGAATCAGTGAGCTGCAGCAGTTACCAGACTTCTCAACCCACAAACACCAAAGACAATGGAGAAGGTTAGTGGGAAAAGCTGCTGGGGACAGAGTGATAGAGTCCGTGGTTCAGCCACCGCCCTGGGGGCATCAGAGGTGGGGCAGCTACAGAACTATGCTTGCAGTTGCTTCGGGCCCCAGGCCCACCTGGTGGGAGGAATTAAGTGGTGGATCAGAGCAGGAGTGCAGAGCTTGCTGAAGATCTAAGTCCAGTCCAGGTTGGGGGTTCTTGGGGAAGGAGGAGTGCTGGTGTGGCAGAGCTGGCTGTAATAGCCCTGAAATCAACAACGCATCCCTGCAAGCTTGGAACATAGTACTCTTTACAAGCAGTCATACCCTGATGAAAAACTCAAGGGTCAAGTAAGTTGCCTGAGAACATGGCCACGCAACGAAAATGCACCCAGATTTAGTCTCAGACTTTGAAATTTTTCTTTGGTGACAAAGAAGACCAAAACATACAGCCAGAAGAAGTCAACAAAGTCAAAGAGCCTACAACAAAAGCCTCCAAGAAAAACATGAACTGGTCTCAGGCCATGGAAGAGCTCAAAAAGGATTTGGAAAACCAAGTTAGAGAAGTAGAGGAAAAATTGGGAAGAGAAATGAGATGGATGTAAGAAAACCATGAAAAACAAGTCAATGACTTGCTAAAGGAGACCCAAAAAATACTGAAAAATATACTGAAGAAAACAACACCTTAAGAAATAGACTAACTCAAAATGGCAAAAGAGCTCCAAAAAGCCAATAGAAGAATACCTTGAAAGGCAGAATTAGCCAAATGGAAAAGGAGGTCCAAAAGACCACTGAAGAAAATACTACCTTAAAAATTAGATTGGAGCAACTGGAAGCTACTGACTTGATGAGAAATCAAGATATTATAAAACAGAACCAAAGGAATGAAAAAGTGTAAGACAATGTGAAATAGCTCATTGGAAAAACCACTGACCTGGAAAATAGATCCAGGAGAGATAATTTAAAAATTATTGGACTACCTGAAAGCCATGATCAAAAAAAGAACCTAGATATCATCTTTCAAGAAATTATCAAGGAGAACTGCCCTGATATTCTAGAGCCACAGGGCAAAATAGAAATTGAAAGAATCCACTGATTGCCTCCTTAAATAGATCCCAAAAAGAAATCTCCTAGGAATATTGTCACCAAATTCCAGAGCTCCCAGATAAAGGAGAAAATACTGCAAGCAGCCAGAAAGAAACAATTTGAGTATTGTGGAAACCCAATCAGAATAACTCAAGATCTAGCAGCTTCTACATTAAGAGATCGAAGGGTTTGGAATACGATATTCTGGAGGTTCAATGGAGCTTGGATTAAAACCAAAAATCACCTACCCAGCAAAACTGAGTATCATGCTCCAAGGCAAAATATGGAATTTCAATGAAATAGAGGACTTTCAAGATTTCTCAGTGAAAACTCCAGAGCTGAATAGAAAATTTGACTTTCAAACAAAAGAATCAAGAGAAGCATGAAAAGGTAATCAAGAAATATAACAAGAAAAAGAAATTGCAAGGGACTTACTAAAGTTGAACTGTTTTGTTTACAATTCTATATGGAAAGATGATGTGTGTGATTCATGAGACCTGTATTGGGGTAGCTGAAGGGAATAGGCATATGTGTGTGTGTGTATACATATATATATGTATATATGTGTATATATATGCATATATGTGTATATGTATACATGTGTATGTATATGTGTGTATGTATATATATGTATGTGTGTGTATGTATGTATATATGTATGTGTGTATATATATATATGTATACAGAGAGAAAGAGGGCACAGGGTGAGTTGAAAATGAAGGGATGATATCTAAAAGAAATAAAATCAAATTAAAGGATGAGAGAGGAATTTATTTAGAGAGGAAGAAGGGGAGGGATAGAATAGGGTAAATTATCTCGCATAAAAGTGGCAAGAAAAAGCAGTTCTATAGGAAAAGAAGAGAAGGCAGGTGAGGGGGAATGAGTGAATCTTGCTCTCATCAGATTTGACCTGAGGAGGGAATACCATACACACTCAATTGGGTATCTTACCCCACAGGAAAGAAGGAGGAAGTAGATAAAAAAGAGGGGATGATTGAAGGGAGGGCAGATGGGGGAGGAGGTAATCAAAGACAAACACTTTTGAAAAGGGACAGGGTCAAGGGAGAAAACTGGATAAAGGGGGATAGGTTAGGAAGGAGCAAAATATGGTTAGTCTTTCACAACATGAGTATTGTGGAAGGGTTATACATAATGATATGCATGTGGCCTATGTTGAATTGCTTGGCTTCTTAGGGAGGGTGGGTGGGAAGGGAAGAGGGGAGAGAATTTGGAACTCAAAGTTTTAAAAGTAGATGCTTAAAAAAATTTTAAAAAGTTGTTTTTGCATGCAGCTGGGAAACAAGATATATAGGGAATGGGACATAGAAATCTATCCTGCCCTACAAGAAAATGAGGGGAAAGGGGAGGGGGTACAGGGAGTGGGGTGGAAGAGGGGAGGGCTGACTGGGAAATGAGGCAATCAGAATATATGCCATCTTGGAATGGGGGGAGGGTAGAAATAGGGAGAAAATTTGTAACTCAAAATCTTGTGGAAATCAATGTTGGAAACTAAAATATCAAATAAAAAAATAAAAATTAATAAAAAAAATACAATTTCATTTTTGAAAATATTTGAAAAGATTCATAATGTGTAATTATAAAATACAGTTTCATTTTTTTGTTATGCTTTTTGGTGTTCACCTTGTCTAGTACTACTGACTTCTCAATGTAAGGCTGGGGCCACTTCTCTTTCCCTATACACTCTTTCATTGGTCTCATCAACTCCCATGTGTTCAGTTATCTGCAAGCAAAAATGGCTTTATAATCTTCGTAGCCATTCCTCATATTTCTCCTGAAATCCAGTTCCACATCCCCAGTGCCTATTAAGGATTTCTACCTGGATGCCTGTTTTTTAGAAATTTGAAATTCAACCTGTCCAAAAAGGATCACCCCTCCTCTTAACTTCCCTGTTTCTATTGAAGGTACCATCTTTGTTCTAATCTCCCAAGAGACTGGAAAAAACTCAACTCTTCATTCTCCCTCACTACCCATAACCAATCAGTTGTCAAATTTTGTCAATTCTATCTCCCTGATATCTCTTGCATCTATTGCCTTCTTTCCATTAACACAGTCACTGCCAAGGACAAGCCATCATTATCTCTCTGCTGAAATATAGCAGTTGCTTTGTATTTGATCTTCCTCCTTTTAGTCTTTTCTCTTTCCATTTGGTCCTCCACCTTTCTAACTACTAACACCCTTTCTTACTAAGAACAAACTAAGATCTCTCCTTCAACTAGAAGTCTTCCTCAGTCTTTCTTAATTCCAGTGCTTTCCCTCTTTTAATTATTTCCTATTTATCCTGTATATAGCTTGCTTTTTATAAAATTGTATGCTTAATATATCTCCCATTAGATTGTAAGCTCTCTGAAAACAGGGATTATCTTTTGCCTCTTTTTGTATACCTAACACTTCACACAGTGCCTGGCACATAGTGGGCACTTAATAAATGTTGATTGATTGATTAATTGAACTACCAAACTAAAATTCCTAAACCTCAAGTCTGTCTATGTCATGCCCTCCATTTCAAGTAGTTTTACTAACTGCCTATTGCCTCTAGAGCAAAATATCAAGATCTGTGTATGAAATTTATAGCCCCTCACAATCTGGTTCCAGCCTATCTTTCCAGATTCAGGAGTACTGTCTTTTTTCAAATTTCTTGCCAAACTGACCTACTGTTACTTGTATGTGATGTTAAATCTCCTATCATCACGTTTTTTGTATGAGCTTTCCTCTTACCTAGAATGCTCTTCTCTAATCCCTTGGCCTCTTGGAAATCTTGGTGCCCTTACTTGAAGTGCTGCCTCTTGGAGGCATTTCCTTGCAGTGGCTAATACTCTACTCTCCCCAGTTGTTTTGTATTTATTTTTGCATGTGCTTTGTATTTCTTTACCTTATTTATATGTTATATTCCTCTTCTGCATGCAATATCTGGGATTTATTTGCTAAGTGTTTTTTTTCTCTTTTTTTGGTCTTTGTAATTATAGTACATAGCATAAGACCTTGCACATAGTAGGGGCTTAACAAATCCTCTATAAATTTAACTAAATTGAAAAGATTCATAATATGTATTTATAAGCTTTCAATATAGTTATTCTGTGCTATCTACATCCAGAGAAAGAACTATGAAGTATGAATGCAGATTGAGGCACACTTCATGCTAGCCTTTTTTTCCCTTTTTTTCTGTTTCTCTCTTTTGTTTTTGTTTTTGGGTTGGTTTTTTTTTGGTCCTGTTCCTTCTTTCTCATGATTCATTTCATTGATCACAATTCTTCTCCATAACTTGACTAATGTGTAAATTAATTCAATGTGAAGTTATACGTGGAAGTTATATGGGATTCCATGCCATCTTGGGGAGGGAGGGGGGGAGGGAGGGGAGAAAATCTGGAACTCAAAATTATGTAGAACCAAGTGCTGTCAACTAAAAATAAAAAATATTTAAAAAAGAAAGAAAATAAACAGCAAAACTATGATTAGGGACCTCAGTGTGACCCTTTCAGACTGAGACAATTTTAACAAAAAGATGAATATAAAAATATTTAAAGACCTGAATAGAATGTGAGAAAAGTTAGATGTAAGAGATCTCTAGTAACTTCTGAATGGAAATAGAAGGAAGGATATATATTTCTAAGCTGCATGGGCATTTTTTTATGAAAACATGACAGGACATTAAAACCTCACAAACAGAGAAAAGCAGAAATATTAAGCATATCCTTTATTGACAATACCACAATAAAAATAATAATCAAAGAAGCACTTTTGAAGAAAGATTTGAGGAAACTAAAAACATCTTAAAGAATATGTGTCAAAGAATATATCATAGAGAAATGTATTATTTCATCAAAGAAAATGACAAAATAAAACAACATCAAAAAAGTTGGGAATGTAGCCAAAGTAGTCCTTAAAGGGAAATTTATATCTATATGTACTTTTAAGACACATTTTTGTTGATATCTTCTGATTCTTATATCATCATAGTTATGATAAGTATGTCTCCCTCTCCCTTTCCCAAAGATCCATCCCATATAACAAATAGTATTTTTTACAAAGGAGAAAAACCAGCACAACTGATAAATACATCGAAAAAGTTCAAAAACATATGCAATGTATAACACCTGTGGATCTCCCACTTCCATGAAAAGATGGACTCATGGTGTCATCTCATATCTCTTTATTCGAATCTTGCTTGATCTTTATAATATTGTTGCATTTACTTTTGATTTGGGGGGAGTGTAGTTTTTTTCCCCATACTCTCTTTCCATACTCTCTGTGTTTATCAAATACATCAATAGCATCAATATTACATTCATGTACAACAATTAACTTTGCCATTCCCCAAGAAGGTGGTACTTTGTTTACACTTCTTAGCTATCACAAGAAGTGCTGCTAGAAATATCATCGTGCATATAGGGAATTCCTTCTAATCAGTGGGATATAAGGATTAATAGAGTCTCTAATTCAAAGGGTATGGACATTTTAATCACTTTAATTGCATAATTCCAAAATGATGGTACAATTTCACAGCTCCAGAAACAATATAGCAGTATATCTATCATTCCACCACCCCTCGAGCATTGACTATTGTCATTTTTTGTCATTTTTGCCAATTTGCGGTGTAAGAGGTGGAACCTCAGGATTGTTTTCATTTACATTCCTCATATTAATTTATCAATGTTTTGGAGCATTCTTTCATGTAGTTGTGAATACTTTGCAATTCTTTTGAGAATTTTTTTGTAGCTTGGGGATTGACTGTTAGCTTATATCTGGATGTACTGAAATTTATATAAATTTACATGTAAATTTATATATGTATGTATATGAAATATCTATTAACATATGTGTGTATTTATGGTTACGGTATTTTTGTATATATACTGTATATAAATATATATATACAATAAACAATTTCCCCCATTTGACCATAAAAATATATATAGTTATTCTGACTTCAGCCTCTTTCATTTCTTACTCATAAACCATATTGTCCAACACATTTATCATTGTCTTCCTCTATGCCTACTTTTGAATCGAAGTCACTAAGTAATACTGTATATGTTAACTTAACTTGGTAGATCTCATCAAATTTTTCAATGAATTTCTATAATTCCTATTCCCCCTACAACAGACGTTGGCCTAGAAACTGCAATTATCTTCCTTGTTGTCTTTTTGCAAATGCTTGTCATTCATAATTTAAAGTGAAATGATCAAGTGTCCCACAAAATGATATTTCTTATTGCCTTTAGATAAACAATAAAAACAATTCTACCGATTCTTTTATTTGCCTCTTCAAGAAGAACTTGTGAGCTATCCTTCTATTTAACTACAACTTTCTTTCATTTTAAGGCTTTATTGAGAACAGAGTTTTATAACCTTCTTTGTATCAGACTCCTTTGGCAGGCAGTCTGGTGAAGCTTATGGGTCCCTTCTCAGAATAATGTTTTTAAATTCATGAAAGAAAATACACAGAATTACAAAGAAAACCAATTATGTTGAAATATAGTTATCAAAATAGTTCTTTAAAAAGACTATTTTATAGACCCCAGGTTAAGAACCCTTGTTTTAGAATTAAAAAAAATATTACAATTGATAAGACTCAATCCATCCAGAACTATGTCCACTTATTGGTCATAAGAGAATGATTTCACACTTAAAGTTCATTTTTTGCAGGCCTACTAAAAACTACATCGATCTTAATGTTCTGTCTCTTTCTTCATCACTCTGCCACTGTTACTATGGATCATGAAGGGCTCTGCCCAGAACTGATAACCATTTCATATTTTTAATTTGTTTCCTGGATCTATGAGTCCACAGAATCACAAAGCAGCTGGTCTGTCCTCTATGTTGTTAGCTATTAGCTATTAGGCTGATTGTCCAAAGATGATACTAAAAGCCTTTACATTATGGTAGAATCTTGCCAGAGTTTGGTCCCCTCTGACATGGCCATCAAGAACCCAAGATCACTTCCATGCCATTCTGAAAGCATCAGAGAAGGAAATTATAGAGGTATTTATAGCTATTAGTCCAATATTCTCTGGCTCTGTCTCTGGCTCTTTCTCTTCTGTCTCCCCCTGCCTCCCTTCATCTCCTCCTCCCCTCCCTTCATCTTCTTTTCTCCTCTGTCTCTCTTTCTCACTCCTCCTTTCTCTCCTCTCTCTCCTTCCCCCAACTCTAAACAAGGCTAGGTTCAGCTGTCCATCCCATCCCTGTTTCATTGCATTGTAATTCATGTGCTGCTGAAATTTCTTTCTGCTGTAGGAAGCACATTCTATTGACAGAGCACAGCCTTCCTGAAGGCTTATTTCATTTGGATTTTAGCTGTCTGCTGTGAAAGAATAAAAATCATGGCAAGCATATAATGAATTAATAGGTGTGGTTAACTTTGTCTTGATTTTGTTTTCCTCTCCTGAAATCACTGGTGTTTGTTTCAGCTTGAGCTCGTAAACAGAGTGCTCCATTTTGTTGATTGTATCAGTAAATGGATATGGTGCATAATTAAACCATCCCTCATACTAAAATGTTTTATATTCACATTTTCTTTTTAAAGACACATATAATGGCTCTAATTCAAAGATCTAGTTCCTTCTTATACAGTGATTAAAAAGCAATTTAAGCACAGTAAACTTTTATGTTGTTGTTGGGGTTTTTGGGGGGGGATTTATTCTGAAGACAGTAAGGCATATAGACATGGACATCTAAAAATGAATGTACTGTGGAATGTTAAATTCATTCTTACTCTCCATGTTGTTTCTGTGGTTTCTTTGTCCTTCCTGCTTGTGTAGGCCAATTCCAAATAAAGAATCCCAAAACCCAACAAAAGTTCAACTAATATTATTTTTAGGGATAATAAATTAAGACTAAAAATACATTTTTCTATATGCTGAGCATTAACATTCCCTCAGGATTGAGGACACTACCCTTATTAGTGAAAGATTCTGTGAAGCGACCCATATTTTCCAATTTTTTAAAAAATTTAAGCATCACTAAAAATATGAGTGCCTTGCCTGTCTAACTGGTTCATCTCTTCCTGTGAACCTACTTGGACATATGCCTGATCTATTTGGAAAACTGTTCTAATCCAACAGGATCTTTCTGGAACTTTTTTTCTGTCATCCAGTACTTCAGTTATCCCTCTCAGCTTTACGTCATCTGGAAATTTAACAGCACCTCTGCAAATTCTTTCTGGAGAACATTTTTTCAATCACGTAGAGCATTTTTCTGGTCTCTTAGTGTGTCTATGAGGATATATATGAGGTTAAGTTCATTCGTGTGAAACATGATGCTAAGGTCAACACTGCTTGTCTGATTTCTAAAGTATGTGTTAACTTCATTCTATTCCAAGGCCACAGATTGAATGCTTCACCAGAACCAGCCATCTCACGGACACACATTGTTTGGTTTCCCAGGGCACTAGGTGAGAGAGTATGTATGGATCAGTGCACATTGATTACAAGGGAACAAACAACTCAAAGAAAACAGGCTATGCATCAGAATTATCTTTCTATTTTAAGGAAAACCTATTGAATACATCCTAACTATTCTTCAAGGCCCAATTCAAGCTCTACTGCTTCCATAAAACCTTACTGACCACTAAAGCTTACCTCTAAACTCCTAAAATGTATTTACTAGCACCAACAATTCATTACTTATTATCTATAGTTATATTTTTATACATAGATATATATTTATATATTGTAAATTGGTGAAAATAGTTTCTTATTGTGGTGTT
This sequence comes from Trichosurus vulpecula, assembly GCF_011100635.1. NCBI lineage: Eukaryota > Metazoa > Chordata > Mammalia > Diprotodontia > Phalangeridae > Trichosurus > Trichosurus vulpecula. Next base: position 68,128,229 of record NC_050579.1, read on the forward strand.
TTGCACATTGTAGATGGTTAATAAATGATTATCAAATGACTGAACAAATGTTTGTGTTATTTTTATACAGCCTGACCATGTCACTCCTCTGCTCAGGGAATTTCAGCAGTTTCCTACTGTCTCTTGGGTAAACAACAAACTCCTCAACTTGGCATTTAAAGCCTTGCACAATCTGGCCCCAACACACTTATCTTAAATTGTTTGTCTTCATGCATTCTGTGCTCTCGCCAAACTAATCTACTTGCCATTCCTGGATCTTAGTATTCCATGTCCTTTCTCTGTGTCCCATGCCTGGAATGCACTCCCTCTTCACCTCTGCTTCTCAGAATCCCTATTTTCCTTCATCTTTCAGCTCAATTACCATGCACCAAACGAAGCCTTCACTCATTAGGCTTTGAGTTCCTTGAGGTTAGGTTCTGATTTTATTCGTAGGCCCAACAGTTAGCACAGCGCCTGGAACAATGTTTTTCTTGTCGTGCTGTTCAAGTTTGTCTGAAATTTCATGATCCATGGACCATAGCATACAAGGCCCTTCTGTCCTCCACTCTCTCCCAAAATCTGTCCAAGCTCATGTTCGTTGTTTTCATGACACTATCTATCAATCTTATCCTCTGCCATTCCCTACTTCTTTTGCCTCCAATCTTTCCAAACATCAGGATCTTTTCTAGTGAACTCTATCTTCTCATTATATGGCCAAAGCATTTAAGCTTCAGCTCCAGTATTTGTCCTTCCAATGAATACTCTGGATTAATTTCTTTAAATATTGACTGATTTGATCTCCTTGCTGTTCAAGAAACTCTCAAAAGTCTTCAGCAGCACTGCCATTCAAAAGTATCAATTCTATGACACTTAGCTTTCCTTATAGTTCATTTCTCACAGCCATGCATTGCTACTGGAAAAACCATAACTTTAACTATATGGACCTTTGTTAATAAAATTATGTCTCTGCTCTTAATTTCATAGTGAACCTTTGTCACCAATGCACTTAATGAATACTGGCATTGAGTTGACTAATGCCCTGTTGTTGGTGTTCTTCCTCCTATTGAATGATCATGTATACATTTATGTGCCTATATGTTGTACTTCCCAATGCCTAAGATCTTTGGGAACAGCGACTGCTTTTTCATTATGCCTTTATTTCCATAGCAAACATTGCACATAGCAGCTGTTTTGTTGTTGTCGTTTTTCAGTCATTTCAGTCATGACTGACTCTTTGTGACCGCATTTGTGGTTTTCTGGGCAAATATACCAGAATGGCTTGCCATTTTCTTCTCCAGCTTATTTTACAGATAAGGAACTGGTGCAAACAGGGTTAAGTGACTTTGCCAGGGTCACATAGCTGCTGTGTATCTGAGGACAGATTTAAACTGAGAAAGATGAGTCTTATTAACTCTAGGCCTCACATTATATCCACTGTGCCACCTACCTGTCCCAGCAGCTACTTAACAAACATCTATTGTATTGGAGTAGAAATATCCAAATTCATTGGAACGATAACTGGGAATGATTTTGTTTGAAGAATCACTTACATGATGACCACACTAATGTAAATTAAAACAACCCTGAAAGACTCCAGAGCTCTGATCAATGCAGTCACCAATTAGACTCTGAAAGAATGAAGATGAAGCATGCTTCTTCCCTCCTGGCAGAGAAGTAATAGACTAGAGGTGTAAACAGAGACATCCATTTCATGGATATAACCATTGTGATGATTTGTTTTGCTTGACCATATTTTTATGTTACAAGGCAGGGTTTGGAGGAAGAGATGGTGGGAGTTAGGCAGAAGGAAGAAGCTGATAGGTAATGAGACTGATATAAAAAATAGCATCAATGAATTAAAAAAATACACAAGAGAGAAGAAAGAAGTTCAAAAGGGGACAGAGACAAGAAGGGAAGTTTTGTTATGTTGTGTTAAATTTCATTTACGTGTAGCTATATAATATAGTTTTGTATGCATTCTCTTTTCCATATTTTGTGTATCAAAATCTTGTTTGTTACATTCATAATAAAAAATGAAAATAATATAAAAATATTTCTAGTAGATGTATGCCATTTTCCTTTTTTTTGAAAGAAAACTCAATAACTATTTATAGAATAAAATTTAGGGGATATTTATTTAAATCATTTAAAATGTATTCCATTTACAAAAATCCAATTCATACATTCCATTGATAAACACATATATTGCACAATGCAAGGGATAACTGCTCTGTAATGACGTATCAAGCAGCATTTTTCGCTGTTTCCACTCCCATTGATACAAGCTATGACCTGTATCTGCTGACATTTATTAGTCACATCACTCATTGCAAGTGAGATCTCTCTCCATATACACGGCCCATCAAAACCCAGCCCAGTGCTTACCAGAGAGTTTATGAAGCATGTCACTGAAATGGTAGGGGAGTAAGGGAGTCTCCATTGCAAAACCCAGCACTATTTTCAGACCAAAGTACTTAAGTTCAGAGTGGTGCCATGAAATATCAAGAAATTTCTCTGGGACTGTAAAATATCTATGTAATTCTAGGGGCATGGAAGTTAAGTCAAGAATACAAATATGTCTATTCATTTTCCATGTACTGCTTCCAATTAAGTGTTTGATGGCCTAAACTGGGCTTGTATTTTTTTCCAAAGCTTTCATTATATCACCTGATACTATACAATATGTAAATAAGTGACTGATTAAAGAAATATCATTAATGCTCTAGTTGTCTCTGTGTATGTTTTACATTGGATTGCTATGTAGCATTGAGTGAAAAGAATTCTGCTTTTCTGTAAATGTATATTGAGTGTATCAATTACTTCTTTTTTTCTCAAAATAAAATGCAGAACCTTTGTATTCCCCTTGAATACCTGCCATTTCTTCATCTGTGAATTTTTTGCCCCATAGTCCCTTGCAGAGAGAGGCAGCTATTATGCTCTGTGTATGGACTAACTATACCAATGCATCTCCTTTGATTTCTTTGTTATTTACAATTCATTGAAAAAGTCTAAATCAGGCTACGTATATTGATCAGCATTCATCTTTAAGCTGAAAAATCAGTCATGGTGGTTGACAAGGAAACATCCTAATTGGGGACACACCAACAACTCTGAGTGACATGTGATGATGTACCAGAGGGAGAATGAAACAAGGACTTACCTGACCTGTCCATGAGTAAAGCACTGAACAATATAGAAACTGCTTAACCAAACTGAGTCTCACCAGAGTTCCCATAGGAAAAAGCCTAGGACTAGGCAAGCCCATTTTATGAATTATAAAAGATAATTTTAAACTTATATTTAACTCCAATGATCTGCTTAAAGTGTGCTAAGCAGTACAGAATTGGTCTATAAACCAGTGTCTCTAGCATTCTATCTTCTTTCGTCATACTGTAGTAGACGTCTAACTGGTCTCCCTACTTCTGATTTACAGCATGAGTAATGGAAAAAACACTAGATTTGAAGTGAAAGGACTTGGATTCAAATCCCAGCTTTCTTGCTTCGCTAGCCATGTAACCTTGGGAAAGTCCCTAACCTTCCAAAGCCTTGGTTGCTTCTTGTGTAAAATGAATCAATCAAAAAACATTTATTAAGCACAATCTTTTAACTTCTTTGGGAGGTAGAGGAGAGAGGGATATGTTGAGAAATGTAGCTGATATCAAAACAAAATGTATCAATATTTTTTTAAAAAATCTGTGATGTTCTGATACCTTCCCATCCAAATCTATCCTACACTCCACTGTCAAAGTAATCTTCTGAGTGAACAAACTAATCATGTCATTCCCACTTAATGGCTTCCTGTTGCTTCCTGGAACAAAAGAGCTTAATTTCATTAACCTTATATTTCAAGTACAGCCACAATTTAGCTCCAACCTACCTTCATAGTCTTATATGACATTGTTCCAGATCACTTACTTACTCTATCCTCCAACTAAATTAGACTTCTCCCTGTGCCCCAAAGTTACTCTGCACTTTGCCTTTGCTTATGCTTATTTGTTTATTCTCTGTCTCCTTTGCTGGCTCATCATCCATATCATGACCTCTAAATATGGATATTCTCCAAGCCTCTTTTTGGGGCTCTCCTCTCTGCTTTCTTTCTATTCTGAGTGTCCTTCTCAGGTCTCATGGGTTTTATTATCATCTCTGTGTAGATGACTCAGATCTATATATCCAGCCCTAGTCTCTCCTGAGTTTCATGACCTCTTGCCTAGATTATTACACCTGTGTGTTAATTGGTCTCTTTGCTTCAAATCTCTCCATCCTACACACTGCTGTCAAAGTGATTTTACTTAAGCTCAGAATTAACCATTCCACTCCACTACTCAATCAAGTCTAGTGGTTTCCTGTGCCTCTAGGATAAACTTTTCTGTTTAGTTTTTAAAGCCCTTCATAATATGGCCTTAGTTTATCTTTCCAGCTCATTAGAAATTATGCCCACTTCTGTTCTCATTGATTCAATTGAACTGGCCTCTCTGTTCTTCATACATAACACTCTAGTTTCAGTTATCATCCCTTTATATTGGCCACCCTCCATGCCTGGAATGCTCTCCCTCTTGATTGCCACCACATAGAATCCATTAAGACAAAGCTCAAACACAATCATCCACCTGAAGCCTTTCCTGATCCCCCCACTGCTAGTGTCCTCCCTCTCAACCTAAATGGTGTTCAACTATCTTGCATTTAGTTTTTTCATATATATATATATATATATCCATGTATATATGTATATGCATATGTATGTATGTATACATATATACACACACTATATATATACATATGTGTATATATATCTCCTACACATACTTATGTAAATAGAATAAATTAATATATATTTATAATTAATATATAACTAATGTAATAAGTACAAAATATATTATACTACATATAAGTATACATTTTTAATAAATATATAATATACAGAAATAAATATAAATATAATATAAAGTCTTCCCCAACAGAACGTAAGTTCCTTGAGAAGGATTATTTCCTCCTTTGTCTTTATATCCCTAGCTCCTAACATAGTGCTTAGCACATGGCAGGTGCTTAGTAAATGCATGCTGATAGATGCTGCCACTTATACCTGAGATGAATTCTCAGCTTCCACAACCCAATAATCTACATGTAAAAAGCTTATTGATCTTACAACATCCCACTGAAACATGTCTTGCATCTGAATCTTATTTTCTACCAGAAATGATCTAGTTTCCTCCTTGGACCTTTTAAAGTACTTTGCACCTCTGTATGTATTTACATCAGTATGCCCATATGTCGAGGGCTAATCATTTCAATGACGCTGAAATTCCTTCCACCAATGCAGATCGCAATTTGTCTGTAATTTATAGTCTTTGAGAGCTGCCTGATCCTTAACAAGCTTGATTGACTTTTCTGTGATCAAAGAGTTTTCAAGTTTCAGAGGCAGGAGTAGAACCCAAGACTTTTAAAATTCAAGTCCAGGACTTTATTTATTATGCCACACTCTAATCCTTATCATATTCTCTTTTGTGTCTTGCTTATTTGTTACAAGTAATATTTTCCTTATTGGATTATAATTTCCTTCAAAAAAGGGCTATAAATTATAGTAGAAAGAGTACTGGCTCTAGAGTGAAAGTACCTAGGTTCAAATCTCACCACTCATATTTACTTCAGGTATAACCTGGATAATTTACTTAACCTACCTAGTCCTTAATTTATTTAATTGTAATATAAGAATATTAGACTAGCTGACATCCAAGGCCTCATTCTACTTTCTATCCATGATTCTACAACTACCCTTGTATGCTATAATGTTGGTAATTTGTATAGAAGAAGCAGAAATGTTTCTTCTCCAATCATACTACCATTCAGAATTTACTAAATCTTGATCTATTGGGGTTCAAAATTAAGTTTAAAAGTAACAATCAGTACAATGTCATCTAAAATTAGGAATTTGATCTGTTGATTACAGTAAGCCCCAAAATATTAAAAAGTCTCCTTAAATTTACCTATAGTCATTCAAAAGAGTTCAGCCTAACCATTCACACAAGTATAACAATGTGGATGAAGACTTCCTGTTGTCCAGACTATAATTTGCAATTAAGTGAACTGCATATTGAATTCCTTTGGCAGTGACTATGTATCTTGGAAAGATGCTGCAGGTAGGCAATGAACTGGATTCAAAATTGAATTGGAGAAAGAGAAAGGACTAGATTATGTCTGAAAAACTGAGAAATAATTTCAATAATCCCAAACTGTTGCCTGAAACAATAATTCATTTTTAACACTAATATTTTAACAGAGATGCTCATTGGCTATGAATCAGAGAACATAATCTCCCAAGAATAAAAACTGTGAGTGATCCAAAGTACGATGGAGAAGCATCTGGCAGCTATAAATAGGCTGCAGCATATTAGCGACAACTTGCATTTAAGAAGCAGTATAAAAGAAATCATTCAAGAAGTGTATGACCCCCTCAAAAAATAGATCAGTCACAGAGCAAGAATAAGGGATAACAGATGGACAGCCTCACTGCTGCACTCATTCCCACATATTGTTAAAAGCACTAAAAGAAGGCTTCCATCTCTCTTCCAAGCTTCCCTGTTATCATTGAGGGTACTACCATGCCCCCATTCATCTATGTTTGCAATTTTGGTATCATGCAAGACTCTTTGTACTCATTCATGCCACATTTCTGTGATATACTATTCATTAGACTCCTATTTATTGGATCCCTATTTTATTCCAATGAGTATTAATCAGTTTGATATAATTCCATGGGAGTGGTGATTATAAATTCTGATAATAGGCCTCAGAGCTGTGAACTACAGATTAAAAGTTTGCTTGCTTAATCACAGGAAGTTAACAAGAGGGCTTCCACCCTTGTTTTTCCTTGTTATGGTGACTAAGCACAGCAAGATGGAGGTGACTCAATTACATGGAAAGCCCTGCAGTTATTTTTGTTGCCCCTCTGTCCCTTGTCATCCCTCTGTTGCTCAACATGGGTAGATGACTGTGAGCATTTGGCCAATGAGTGACCCTGGTTGCCAGACTGTGGCTTGCCCTTCTAGTGGCCCACTGGCCCATATAGAAGTTTTGACATCTGCTTATCAGCCCAACCCCATGAGCCTGTTCATAGGATTAGTATGATCTCCTGGAAGGTCAAAGTAGGTGTGTTAAGATCTGCTCACTAGCCCATTTGGCAACCAATGGGATTCTGTATTTTTGGTCTGCTTCACCTGTACTGTCCAGGTATTAAAGACCATAATACTCAGGCTGTGGAAGAAGGAGGTATCGCAGATCATGAGGAATATCTGAGGTCCACTTCATTAGAGGGGGCCATGGACCTTATAATAAAGTGGCATTGACTCAGAGCTCTGCCTCAGTGGTTTTCCTTACAGATTGGACAATTTTGAAAATCCCCACATTTCCAATCAGTTGTTAAATCTGGTCATTCTGGGGGCAGCTAGGTAGAGCAATGAATAGAGCATTGGCCCTTGAGTCAGAAAGACCTGAATTCAAATTTGGCCACAGATACTTTTTAGCTGTGTGATCTTGGGCAAGTCACTTAACCTTGATAGAAGAAGAAGAAAAATGAGGAGGAGGAGCAGGCAGAGCAGGAGGAGCAGGAGGAGGAGCAGGAAGGAAAAAAAGAAAGGAAGAAAGAAAGAAAGAGAAAGAAAGAAAGGAAAAAGGAAAGAAAGAGTAAAAGAAAGAAAAAAGAAGGAAGGAAGGAAAGAAATAAGGAAAGAAAGAAAGAAAGATAAATCTGGTCATTTCACATAGCTACCACCCTGGTTCAGACCTTCATCACCTCTTATCAACCCTTGCAATAATTTCCTGTGTGGTCTCTCTACCTTAAATCTCTCCCCACTCTAATTCATTCTCCACACAGCCCTGAAGTAATTTTCCTAAGGCACAATTCTGACCATGGCATCTTCCTACCTAACAAACTCCATGGGGCAGCTAGGTGGTGCAGTGAGTAGAGCACTGTCCCTGGAGTCAGGAGGACCTGAGTTCAAATCCAGCCTCAGACAATTGATATACTTACTAGCTGTGTGACCTTGGGCAAGTCACTTAATCCCAGTTGCCCTGCCTCACCCCCCTCCAAAAACAAACAAACAAAAACCGAACTCCACACACTTCATGATCAAGTCACACTGAGCTACTTGTTATTCTTCACTGATCTCCTATTTTTGTGCCATTATATTGGCTATCCCACATTATTGGAATCCTTTCCCTCTTCACCTCTCTTTCAAACACCACTTCTATGTGAAGCTTTTTCTCCCTCACACAACAAACTACCTTGCATTTATGTCATATATGTGACATGATTTGTGTGTATACATACATGCATATATATGTATACACACCTATATATACATCATGCAAATCTATAAATACATTTGTATGTGTGTGCATATGTATGTGCATATGTATAATTTATCTTACTGACTTAGAATGTAAGCTCCATGAAGGTAGGAATAATTTCACTTTTACCTTTAATCCTGCCCTTTATGCTTGGTTTAATGCTTAGCATACTGTGAGGACTTATTAACTGACTGATTGTAGCATATTGGGTAGATACTACATGAAGGATTTATCTTCAGGGACTAGAGTTACATTGGATTAGAGTCTTTCAATATGGATGAGATCACAGACCCACGAAAGTATAAAAGTGCAAATTTAGTTTAAGTTCAAACATTCTAAAATTAATTACAATATTTCCAAGGTTATAAGTGAGATCATAGCATCATAGATTTAAAACTTGAAGGGACCTTTAAAAGTCACTTAGTGATACTCCACCAACTTGCAAAGGAGGAAACTGAGGCTAAGAGAAGTTAAATGACTTGTTCAAGGTTACACAAGTAGAAAGTATCAGCATGAAGATTCAAATCCAGATCCTATAATTGTGAGATAAAATAATTTAGTGAAATTATGAGTTTGGAGTCAGATCTGCTGAGTTTGGAGTCAGAGGACCTGGATTTCACTGCCACTTGCCACAAGCTTATTCTTTGACAAGTTATTTAACCTCCCTGGGCCTCAGTTTCCCCCTCTAAAATGAAGGGTTTTGACTAGATGTTCTATAGTTCTCAATCTATAGATCTATTATTCCATAACCAATTCTCTTTCTATTGCCTATTGATTATCAAATCATGTTGTATTAACATGAATGTTTTCTATAAATAAATTGCATCGCTGATTCTCCCCAAAATTTAAGTCCCCATAGAAAGGATGGCTAGACTATCAAAACATCTGAGAAAGTGCATTTTGAAAGAATTAAACATGCAGACTACATGATACAACCCAATTATTGCTCTTCAATGCTCCATTGCTCCTCAATGCTCCCATATTCCAGTTGGTCTGGAGATGCAAAGTAAAATGATAAGGTTAGGAATTGATTTAGGATCAGGTTGTAAATAATGCTATATCTGTAGGTGCCCACAAATATCCTGAGGCTTGAAAGCTTCCAGGAACACATTCGGTGATTTTACATGTCAGTCTACCCGAGGTAAGTGAACACTGCCTTTCACTTTCCTGATCATTCTGAGATCTGTCATGCTGACAGAATAGTCCTGGAAGGTATGTTTAAATCCCTTTATATGTAATTGCACAGCCCATTACACTGGTAATTTCCTTCAACATTGCTGTACCTGATGATTTCTCATTTTCATTTTGACAGGTTACAAGAGCTTCATTTTTATCACATTTAAACTTCTGTCATTCGTTGAAACTTTAACTCCTTCATCTTTTTGGGAGCTAGAGTACCAATAAGCTTGTCAATTAATACTGAAAGGAAACTATTGATAAGCACTTTAAAAATCATCTTATGATATCAAGGACAATACCATTTTCTGTTTCCATAAAAAAATCTTTGAAATGGAAGGGAAAAAATAAAACTTTGCATTATAATGAATACAGACACTCTCTTGAGTCTTTTCTTCAAATTCAACCACATAATATTGGTTAAATTTTAGCCTATATGTTTATCAAGTTCGAGCTCAATTCTTCAAATTAAAATGTGATGTAATTTCTTTTCTGTGACTTTTTCCAGTGGTCATAGAATCATAAACTTTAGGAGCATGGATGTATTGAAGCAGATGTGTTATTAATTAAGCCTTTTAATTAAGCCTCTCTCTCTCTCTCTCTCTCTCTCTCTCTCTCTCTCTCTCTCTCTCTCTTTCTCTCTCTCTTTCTCTCTCTCTCTCTCTGTCTCTCTCTCCCTCTCTCTGTTTCTATGTCTCTGTCTCACTCAAATAATTCATTCCTGAATATTTGTGCCTCCCCACTGATCTTCTATTCCTATGGTTGAAGAATAACTATGAGAGGGAAAACATCTACTTTCCCAGGCAACCCATTCAACTTTTTGATGGTGCCAATTGTTAAGATTTTCTTTACATCAAACCAATACTTGCCTCTGTAACTTCTACTCACTATTCTTAGTTCTGCCCTGTGGAGCCAATCAAAATAAGTCCAATCCCATTTGCATATAGCAACCCATCAAAGAGTCAGCCATCATGCTTCTCAAGTCTTTTCATCCAATTGACCCTCATAGACCAATTTCTCCAGCCTCTTACCATCCATTTCATACTCTAGCTTGTCTATGTCCTTTCTAAAATATCTAGTCTGTCTACATCCTTCCTACTATATGTGATACTGAAGAGAGTATTACAGATGAATCACATATGGTCTAATTAGAGAAAAGTACAATAGATTATATTGCCTCCCTTGTTCTAGACACTAATGCCTCTCTTAATGAAACTTTGAACAGTATTCAATATTATAGGGTAGCAGCCTTTGTCTTCTTGCTTGGTTAAGCCAGCCCAGGATCACAAGGTCACTGATCTAGAGCATCATGACATACTTCTTTTTGGCAAGTATATCTCTCCCAATTTTAATTCTCAAATGACATCGATGATCAGAGATTCCATCAAACAAGAGTATCACTTTTTGTATAGTTTTCAAGGATTTCATATAATTTTGATGCATGCATGGGAAACATTTTATTAAAAGAGAAAGCGTTTGGCTGCACTGAGACAAATCTCTTTAGTAGTCAATCAACAATAAACAGAGTAATATATTTATTTTCTACTTCTTTCAGTCAAATTAACATCTGTAAAGCTGTATCTACTGTGGACTATATCACTTGCAAAATTCCTTTTTAATATCTCCATTAAAGATACTCTCAGTGCTTGCATCAATTTTCTCATAAAAATTCATATCGGTGGGAAAGTACATATAGGGCAATATATAGGGTGTATAGGGCAATAACTATTGAGGTTCTGTCTATCACTTTCTTTGGGTTTCAGTAAATTTTGTGTTTTTCTGCCATTTTTATATTTTCATTACCTACACATAACTTGTGGATAGAACCCTAAACATTCTTACAATTATGTTGCCCTGACTTGGATCCCTACTATGTACACTTGGTCTAATTCAGTTAGTTTTGCTACTGTTGTTTTGTTGAGTGCCTCTTCCATTGACTCTCTAAACATATATGCTAGTGTAACACTAGAATTATGGCTCTACTGGCCCTGATAGTGAAAAAAATTACTAAAAATCTTTGCAGAACTTTTCATCTGTATTATTGTTTTCCTTCAAGTTTCATCATTAAGGATGAAGACCTGACATAAAGAATGCAGTCAACAGATTTTAAAAGGGCATAGAAAAATTTGACATTAAATTGATAGTTATTTTACAAGTTGGAATAACCTACAAGTGAAATAAATTAAAATATCTTTAGAGATATGAGAGATACTATTTGATTCCAAACATTAGATCTGAATTCTTTTACCAATAGTTTCTGAAATAATGCACTGCAGTCTAGCCAGAATATTTCAATTAAGTGGAAACATTATTTTTCTTTCTAGGCCTGACACATAGTATATGCTTGATAAATGCTTTTGCGTGAATGCCTTGACTGGGAAGAGCATGCAATAAGTCAATAGAGAATCATTATGGAATTGGAAAGATAAGAAGAAATATTTATTTTATTATTAGATCTATGGTTCTGACATCTTCTATGCTGTCATGCTCAAAATCCTCTCACTCTTGCTTTCTATCTCTTCCTCAGGGAACAATAACCAAATAAATACTATCATTGCTATTGGAAAAGATAGGGCAGCTAGGTGGTACAGTGTGAATAAAGTGCCAGGCCTGTAGTCAAGAGGACATGACTTCAAATCTGACCTGAGATACTAGCTGTGTGACCCCAGGCAAGTCACTTATCCCAGTTTGTCTCAACTTCCTCATCTGTCAAATGAGCTGGAGAAGAAAATGACAAACCATTCCAGTATCTTTGCCAAAGAAAAGGCATCATGGAGAGTTGGACACAACTAATTGACTAAATAATAAAAATTGGAAAGAGTATGACAACCTGCTGCCTTTTGGCTCCCTAAACAACTCCTATAGCTGCCTATACCAAAGCTTCCTTAAATGGTCACCTCTACAAATTTATTCCTAGAAGAGTGTTTGCTTTTTGAGGGGGCAGCATGGTACGGTGGAAAGAAGTCTGGCTTTGTTGACAGTGGACCTGAGTTAAAATCTCAGATCTGCCGCTTGATAACTGCATAGTTATCAAGTTAGGCAAATTGCTTAATCTTTCTAAGTCTCAGATTCCTCATTCTATAAAATGAAGTATTTGAACTAGATGACCTCGAATGCTCTTCCAGCTCTAAATCTAGGATTTTGTGTGTGCATGAACTGTCTTACTTGCATAATTGTGTCTCTAGATCTAGCACAGTGTCAGGCACAAGTAGACAAATGCATGTTGATTGGCTGATTAATTGGATGTTGGCAGTTTCTCTAGTGTTGAAGATTCACCTAAGTTGTCTCGTCCTCTGCAGTTTTTGTTCATGTACTCTTTTAAGTCTCCTTCCCATCCCTCGGGGAAGGGGCACCCAAGCTGCTAGAAACCTTTCTCTAAATTGCTTCACATTGCATAGATATTAATGAAGCACATGGGCTGTCCTTTGCCTATCCCTCCCTTTCATTCCATGACTGGCCCACCTCCTCTTCTGATGATAGCCTTTGTGTTGCACCACTTTTCCTGCATTATTCTTCCTTGGCAATACATTGCAGCCTGTTCACTCCTCTTTCATTAACCTGTGTGTGGCTCATAACTTTACTTCTTTAGAAAATGTGGCATTGCATGACCCGTAGCTATCTAGCCATTCGCCTGAAGAAGAATGATATTTTGAAAGATGGATCTTTATTTCTGGGAGAAATTTGAAGTATTACTAAAATTAAATCATGACAGGGACTGACATTGGAAAATTGCAAATATCTAAAATAGGATTTCAGGTTTCTGGAATGAATACCCAATTCTTAGGAAATATGCCACAAGTAAAGAGAACCTTAGAAAACAGAAAAATAGCTTTCTCTTAGCAAAATCCCAAAGGTCCCTCCTAAATTTAAATTTCCTATTCTATTCATTAGCAAATACATATGAACAATGTCAGGGGAGAATTTGCAACAGGATACTATGGATGGAGAAAACAATTCTTGGTTTCTCTACAATCTTAAGAAAATCATAGGAGGCAGAGCCAAGATGGTGGAGTAAAGGCAGGGACTAGCCTGAGCTTTCCTCCAAACCACTCCAAATATCTTTAAATAATGAGTATAAACAAATCCTAGAGCAGCAGAACCTACAAAAAGACAGAGTGAAACACTTTTCCAGGCCAAGACAACTCAAAAGATCAGAAGAAAAGGTCTGTTGCACAGGGTGAGATAAGAGCACAGTCTAGCATGGCCACACCAGTGCAGACCAGACACCAGCAAACCAGGAGCAGTCCTTGGGGTAACTGAATCAGTGGCAGCATTGGTGGTTTCCAGACCTCGCAATACACAGATGCCAAAGACAACTTGGAAGGTCAGTAGGAAAGGTCTGTTGTACCTGGGTGAGAGTGGAACACAGTCCAGCACAGGCTGTGCCAGCACAGACCCAACCCCAGTAAGCCAGGAGTAGGCCTTGGGAGCTACTGAATAAGCACCAGCAGCAGTGGCTATTTCTGGAGCTCTCAGCCCACAGACTATAAGGGTATCGAAGAACTGGTCAGAAGGAGATTATAGGGGTCTCTTTGCTAGCACTGAGGGAGGACTCTGTTACTTTGCCCACACTCAGATCCAGGTCACAATACTGGCTGACAGTCCCAGGGTGAGGAGGACATTAGCACACCATAGCTTTTGGCCACAGTGGAGTGGGGACCCTCCTCACAGTTCCAGGGCACTCTACACCACAGTCCAAGAGAGGAGTAAACACCTCTCCTTAGATCATACCTCCTTGGAAGAACCAAAAACTCACAGGTCCCTAGAACTATCTCTGAAAACAGCTGCACAAAACCCCTGAAATTTGGGACAATTCACCATCCACCCTGGAAACAGAGTCCTACTTTAACAAAGAGTTATCAGGTAGTAAACTAGGAAAATGAGCAAACAACAGAAAAAACTCTGACTATATAAAGTTACTATGGTGATAAGGAAGACCAAATACACATTCAGAAGAAAACAACAAAATTAAGTTCCTACATCCAAAGCCTCCAAGAAAAATATAAATCGGTTGCAGGCTATTGAAGAGCTCAAAAAGGATTTTGAAAATCAAGTAAGAGAGGTAGAGGAAAAATTGGGAAGAAAAAATGAGAATGACGCAAGAAAATCATGAAAAATGAGCTAACTGCTTGGAAAAAGAGACATGCAAAAAATCCTGAAGAAAATAACACCTTAAAAAATAGACTAGGCCAAATGGCAAAAGAGGTCCAAACAGTCAATGAGGAGAAAAATGCCTTAAAAAGCAGAATTCTGGCCAAATGAGAAAAGAGGCACAAAAATTCACAGAAGAAAAAAAATCTTTAAAAAGTAGAATTTGTCAAGTGGAAAAGGAGGTCCAAAAACTCACTGAAGAAAATAATTCCTTAAAAATTGAAATTGAGCAAATGGAAGCTAATAACTTCATGAGAAATCAAAAAACAATAAGACTAAACTAAAAGAATGAAAAAAGAAGACAATGTGAAATATCTCATTGGGAAAAATGACTGAGCTGCAAAATAGATCCAGGAGAGATAATTTAAAAATTATTGGACTACCTGAAGGCCATCATCAAAAAAAAAGAAGCTTAAACATCATCTATCAAGAAACATCAAGGAAAACTGCCATGATATTCTAGAATCAGAGGGTAAAATAGAAATGAAAAGAATCCACCAATCAACTCCTGAAAGAGATCCCCAAATGAAAATTCCTAGGAATATTTTACCCAAATTCCAGAGCTCCCAAGTCAAGGACAAAGTATTGGAAGCAGCCAGAAAGAAACAATTCAAGTATAGTGGAGACACAGTCAGAAAAACATAAGATTTTGCTACTTCTATGTTAAAGGAATGGAAGGCTTGGAATATGATATTCTGGAGGGCAAAGGAGCTAGGATTACAACTACCAAGTAAAACTGAGTATACTCCTTCAGGGAAAAAAATTGACATTCAAGAATATAGAGGAACTTCATGCAATCTTGAGAAAGTATCAGCACTAAATAGAAAATTTGACTTTCAAATACAAGACTCAAGAGAAACATGAAAAGGTAAACAGGAAAGAGAAATCATAAGGGACTTATTAAAGTTAAACTGTTTACATTCCTACATGGAAAGATATTTGTAGCTCGTAAGGTCTTTCTCATTATTAGGGTAGTTAGGAGTATATATAGACAGAGGGCACAGATGTGAGTTGAATATGAAGGGATGATGTCTAAAAAAGAAAATTAAAGGGTGAGAGAGGGATGTTCTGGGAGAAAAAGAAAGGGAGAAGTAGAATGGCGTAAATTATCTCACATAAAAGTGGCAACAAAAAGCTTGGAGGGTAAGAGGGGGGAGGTGAGAGGGAATGAGTGAAACTTACTCTCGTCAGAAATTGGCTCAAAGAGGAAATAACATGCACACTCAATTGAGTATACAGATCCATCTTACCCTACAGGAAAGTAGGGGAAAGGGAATAAGAGAAGCGGGGATCATAGAATGGAGGGCAGATTGGGGAAGGGGGTAGTTGGAAGCAAAATATATTTGAGGAGGGTCAAGGTGAAAGCAGAGAGAGAATAGAATATACATGGGGGGGTGATAGAATGGAAGGAAATATAGTTAGCCTTTCACAACATGACTATTATGGAAGAATTTTGCATGACTGCATGCGTATAACCTATATTGAATTGCTTGCCTTTTCAACGGGGGGCGGTGAGGAGGGAGGAAGGGGGAGAATTTGGAACTGAAAGTTTTAAAAATAAATGTTAAAATTGTTTTTACATGTAACTAGGGAAAAATAAAATGCTAAATAAAAATTAAGAAACAAGACAATGATGAAACAAAACTATCATTCTTTGCAGATGATATTATGATATTTAGATGATATATATGATATGATGATGTTAGATTATATCTTCTAAATATATATTCAGAAGATTAACCAAAAACTAGTTGAAATAATTAACAACTTCAGCAAAGTTGCAGGATATAAAATAAATGCATATAAATTATCAGCATTTCTATATATTACCAAGTAAGTCTAGCAGGAATAAATAGAAAGAGAAATTCCATTTAAAATAACTGCAGACAATATGAAATACCTGGGAGTCTACATGCCAAGACAAACCCAGGAACTATTATGAATACAACTATAAAACACTTTCACACACATAAAGTCAGACCTAACCAATTAGAGAAATATTAATTGTTCGTGGGTAAGCTGAACTGATACAATAAAAATAACAATTCTATCTAAATTAATTTAACTATTCAGTGACATACTAATCAAATTACCAAAAAATATTTTATAGAGATAGAAAAAAATAATGAAATCCACCTGGAAGAACAAAAGGTCAAAAATATCGAGGGAATCAGTGCGGGTGCGAGGGGAATGTGAAGGAAGATGGCCCAGCACTACTAGATCTCAAACTGTATTGCAAAATGGCAATCATCAAAACAATCTGGTAGTGGCTAAAAAATAGAGAAATGGGTCAATGAAATAGAACACAATACACAGTAGTTAATGACCGTAGTAATCTGGTGTTTGAAGAACTGACTATTTATTGACAAAAAATGCTGGGGAAACTAGGAAGCAGTTTGCAGAAACTAAGTATGACAAGATAAGGTCAAAACAGGTACATGATTTATATATAATGGGTAATATTATAAACAAATTAAGGGAGCATAGAAAATTTTACCTGTCAAATCTATGGAAAAGGAAAGAATTTGTATGAAATGGATAATTTTGATTACATTAAATTAAAAAGGTTTTGCAGAAACAAAACCAAGACAGCCAAGACTAGAAGGAAAGCAGGAAAGTGGGAGAAAAAAAAATATAACAAGTGTCTCTAACAAAGGCCTTATTTCTCAAATATAGAGACAACTGAGTCAAACATATAAGAATATAAGTCGTTTCCCAACCGATATATGGTCAAAAGATAAGAACAGGCAGTTTTCAGGAGAATAAATCAAATTGATCTGTAGTCATAAGAAAAAAATGCTCTAAATCACTATTGATTGGAGAATCCAAATTAAAACAACTCTGAAATACTACCTCATACCCATCAGTTTGGCTAATATCATAGAAAGGGAAAATGACAAATGCTAGAAGGGACGTGGAAAAATGGAGACACTAATGCATTGTTGGTGGAGTTGTGAACTGATCCAAACATTCTGCAGATCAATTTCGAACTATGCCCAAAGGGCTACAAAATTGCGCATATTCTTGAACCCAGTAATATCACTACTAGGTCTGCATTCCAAAGAGATTAAAGATAAAGGAAAAAGACCTGTATGTACAAGAAAAAATTATGGTAGCTCTTTTTGTGATGACAAAGAATTAGGAATTGGGGGAATGCCCATCTATTGGGGAATGGCTAAACAAGTTGTAATCTATGATTGTAATGGAATATTATTGTACTATAAAAAATGATGAACAAGATGCTTTAAAAAAACTTTTTTTTTGGTCTGTGTTTTCTTTTGCAACAGGGATAATATGGAAATATGTTTTTCGTGACTTCACATTTATAATCTGCATTAAATTTCTTGCCATCTCAAGTGAAGGAAGAAAGAGAAAGAATTTGGGACTCAAAAATTTTTAAAGTGAATGTTAAATTTTGTTAATATAATTGAGAAAAAATAAAGTGAGAGATTTTTAAAAGAAAAAAAAACAAATCCAACCTCAAACAGTTACTAGCTGTGTGATCCTGGGTAAGTCACTTAACCTCTGTTTGCCTCAGTGTCCTCATCTGTAAAACAAGGATAATAATAGCGCCTATCTGCTGGGGTCATTGTGAGGATCAAATGAGATAATATTTGCTCAGTGCTTAGAACAATGCCTAGCATATTTTCAGTGCCATGTAAATGTTAACTGTTATTATTTTTATAGATAATTATATTTAACTGGTCTAATAGAATCATAAGCTCTTAAAATTACTGAAGACCATATAGATCATTGAGTCTGATCTCATTGAATTTATAATCCTCTCACCAGCATACCTAAAAGCTGGTTATCCCATACTCAGAAGAATACTGTAGTATGGTACAATAGGCAAGCAAGAGAAATAAGGAGTACTTTTTAATATTATTTTCTATAAGTGGACATATTTTAATGTCAAAAAATCAAACTTTTGAATCGACTATTCAACTCATCAAGCAAGCAAGCATTTATTAAACACACACCATTTGCCACGTACTACAGACATAAAGATAGATGGCAAATAGTTCCTGTTCTCAAGAAGCTTACATTCTACAGAAGGAGAAAATGTGTACTTGGATTCCTGTCTGTCAGAAAGCAAGAGATTGGGATCATTAGTCTTGCCCACTCTCCTTTCCTAGGAGAATAGATAAAGGAGTAGAATTATAGCTGCCCTTTTGAATAATGTTAGTTTAGGATAGGGTTCAGCAAGCAACAACTTGAGGGCCAAATCTGACCCACTACCTGTTTTTGCACCCCTCCATCAACCTAATGGTTTTTATATTTTTGAATATGATAAAACCTAGCTCTCTGGCTGAACAAAAACAAGCAATGGGCCAGATATGGCCCACTGTATACTTTGCCAAATCTTAGCCTTAGGGAAATATTTTTTAAGTTCAAGCCACTCTTATAATCATTATACTTTGATTAGAAAGCCCCAAGCTATATCCAAAGACTTGATTCCCTTCCCACCAAATGCCAATTACACAAAGACCATCAAACATAGTAAAGATCAAAAAAATCCATTCATCCAATTGGATAGGAACAAGATTAGAATATATAAAAATTCTTCCAAATGAATTTTCTTATATATTTTTTTCTAATTCAGTAATTTTTGATAAGTTAATTGAAATGGCATTGAATACATAAATTAAGTGATTTTATCATTTTTATTATATTGACACTGCCTATGTATGAACAACTGATATTTATAATTTGAATCTGGTTTTATTTATATAAAATATTTTTTATAATTTAGTTTATATAATTCCTGGGTTTGTTTTGGCAAGTGTACTCCTAGGTATTTTATACTGTCTAGATTTATTTTAAATGGGGTATTTCTTACTATTTCTTTTTGCAAGGTTTTGTTTGTTATATATAGGAATGCTGATGATTTATGTGGATTTAATTTATATCCTACTTTGCTAAAATTGTTAGTTGTTTCAACTAACTTTTTTAAATTTTATTTTATTTTAGACTCAAGGACCAGAACACAAATACAGAATAGAGAAAAGGAACAAAACATTTCATAAACTTAAATATTGAAACAACTACAAAGAAAGAAAAAAAAGTATGTCATGTGCATAGCAGAATATAAGAGAGGATTCAAAATATGTGACAATAGATTTCCTTTTCAAGAAAGCCTATATGATACATGTTGTATTGAGAACTGTCCATCTTTTCTTTGCTTCCTTGTGAGTTTTCTTTTGTTCTCTGCTGTGCCCTTTTTTACTTTGTTCTCCCCACCTCCAAAGGTTTACTTTAGATATGTTTCTTTACAGCTATAGATGTATACATATACATATATACACACACATATAGACATATACTTTCCCAAACATACTCTACTCCTGATCTTTGTTTTTATATTTGTACATATCTCTTGTTTCCTGTCCTTCCTGATTCATCTACTTTACTTCTAACGACTACCTGGCACTCCTATTACTTGCCTACCCCCCTCCAAGGATCCCTCCCCTCTATTCCCATAAATCTAAACACACTTCTATGCCCCTCCTCGTTTACCTATTGCCTCATTCAGTCCTCTAAAAATCCTTCTTTTATCCTCTCCCTCCACTCTATACCACTACCATTATATTTCTTCTAAATTTAGAAGACTTTATAATCTTTGTAATATATGTGTATTGTTCTCTCCTAAACCCATTCTGAATGAAAGGTTACCAGAACTACCAGCTCTCCTTCCCCATCTAAATCTTCTGTATCTTTTCTTCCTCCTACAGCTCTTTTGTATAAAATAGTTACTCTTTTTAGCTGTTTCTAAATGGTTTTACTTTTTAAATTCACATCATACTCAGGTTTTACCCCCCTCTTTCTTACAAGTTCACCAATTATTAATAAGAATCTTAGACATACATTTTACATTTTATGTTATGTAAAAGGTAAACAATTTGTCCTTATGAATCCCTTATAATCAGTTTTTGGTATGTACCTTAAGTTTCTCTTGGTTCTTGTATGTTGAATCTTCTGTTAAGTTCCGGATTTTTTTAAACAAAGTATTGAAAGTCTGAGAGTTTGTAAAAATGTCCATTTTTTCATTCAAGTTAATACTGAAATTTGAAAGGTATGATATTTTCAGCTGGAGCCACAGGTCTTTAGCTCTTCAACATATTGTGTTACAAGACCTGCGGTCTTTTGATGTCTCTGCTGCTAGGTCTTTTGTAATTCTAATTGTGGCACCATCATATTTAAATTGTTTTAATCTTGATGTTTTTAATATTTTATCCTTCAGCTAGAGGTTTCAGAATTTGTCTATGATACTCCTATGAGTTTTCCCAGTAGGATCTCTTTTAAGTGATGTTCGATGGATTTTTTCTATTTCTACTTTCCTGCCTTGTTCTAATGCTTCATGACAATTTTCTTTAATTATTTCTTGTATTATTGTATTAAGATTCTTTTTTTGATCATAACTTTCAGTAGTCTGATTATTTTTATATTTTCTCTTCTTGATCTATTCTCCAGATCTGTTGTTTTTCTTACAAGATGTTTCACTTTCTCTTCTATTTTTTCATTATTCATGTTTTGTTTAATTATTTCTTGATCTCTTATAATTTCACTTTGTCCAATTATAATTTTCAAGGTGTCATTTTCCTCCTTAAGATTCTGGATCTGCTTTTCTAATTGGTTGACTTTCCCTTCATAACCTTCTTGTTTTTCTTGGATTATTTTTAGTTTTAGTTTTTCCTCCATCTCTGTCATTTGATTTTTAAAGTCTTTTTAAATATCTTCTATAAATTCTTTTAGGCAGGTGACCATTTGATGTTACTCTTGTGAGATGTCATTATTTCAATATCCTCTGAAGACCAACCCTGGTCATATCTATTCCAGTAATAGCTTTGTATGATTGGATTCTTTCTCCTTTGCCTGTGCATTTTTTATGATGACAACTTGATTTTTATAATCACCTCTAGCCCTGGGGTGTTGAGAAATGGTGCCTCTTGCCCCAGATCTTCAGTTCTGCCCTCTAGCCTGCAACTAAAGCCAAACCTCCAACCTCTTATAAGGCCCCACAACCAAGGGTTTCTGCTTCACTGTTTCTGCACTCTCCCAGTCTGTGCTGATTCCTCCTTGCCCCCAGCACTCTTCACAGCACAGCTGGGTCTGGCGTTCCTCATCAGCAAAGTTTCCCTCAATCTTCCTGGGCTCAAATGCCCAACTCCCCTCACTACCCTGGAGTGAAAAGTTCCTGTGTCTGGGGCTGAAGCATCCTCTCAAACCAACTAACCCTGGGACTTGAGGGTAGTTGTTTAAGCCACTTGCCACTTGTGGTTAAAATGGAACCTAGCCTGGAGCTGTTTACTCTTCCCAGGGACCATACCGAATTCTGGGATTTTTCTTCCAATCTTCACAAATTGTCCCAGAAGATCCCAGTTATGCCCCTATTCTACTTTGTCTCCATCCATACTTTGTTTGCCCTAAGGTGCTATTTTAACTCTTTTGTAGGTGAAAATCTCGAGAATTTGGAATTTTCTGACCTGGCCATCTTCCCAGAATCTTCCTCTCAATTAACTTTTTAGTTGAGTCTTTGGGATTTTCCAAGTATATCATATATCATCTGCAAAAAGAGATAGTTTTATTACCTCATATCCTATTCTGATTCCTTCTATTTCTTTTTCTTTTCTCATTACTATTGCCAGGATTTCCAATACAACATTGAATGATATTGGTGACCAGTGGGCAGCCTTGTTTCACCCCTGATCTTACTGGGAAGGTTTCTAGCTTATCCCCATTACAAATAATGCTTGCTGATCATTTTAGATAGATGCTTTTTATCAATTTAAGAAGAAAATCCATTTATGCCTATGCTTTCAAATGAATATGTAGAGATTCAAATACATCAGACAATATACAGAGTAAATATATTCTCCCATCAGATGCAAGATATGACAACTTGACCAAAACTAAATTTGTTATCTACCCTCAGGGAAATATTTGAATAATTATTCTCTCAATGGATGAAGAGAGTCTTATGCAAAAGCCAGGTTTGATCCTCTGTTACATTTGGCTTCATATGAATATCAAATTAGTTAGTTAGTTTTTCTAAAGTAGGCAAGAGATAGCTAGGTAGTTTATTTGTGTTCAGTTAGACATCTTGACCAGATCCCCCTACCCCCAACCTAGGATTGTACAGTTGGCCCAAATGTAGGATATTATATTTATACTTTTTAACTTCCATTTTCTACATCTGCATCTGAAAGTAGCTAGGTGGCTCAGTGGATAGAGTGCTAGGCTTAGAGCCAGAAAGAACTGAATTCAAATCCAGCCTTATACACTTACTAACTATGTGACTCTGGGCAAGTCATTTAACCTCTGTTTGCCTTAATCCACTGGAGAATGAAATGGCAAAGCCCTCTACTATCTTTGTCAAGAAAACCCTATGGACAGTATCGGCATGCTATGGCCCACAGGGTCATGAAGAATCAGACACAACTGAACGACAATGGCATCTGCATTTGACTCCCCAGCCTCTTCCACCTCCATCCAACAGCCTTATAACTCTGAAGATTCCTCCAAATTTTTATCACCTCCTCTGATTGCTGAGTTCCTGCATGGCATCACTATTTCATGAAGAACCCCAGCCATCTATACTCAATTCCCTTCAGATTCCACTCCTAATGTTCTGGACTTTTCCATCATTCCCCCACAAGGTGGCATCTTCTCCCTTCTCTCTACTTTTAAGTTCCTTTTATGTGCTGTTTTCTCTCATTAGAATGCAAGCTCCTTGAAAGCAGAGACCGTCCTCCTCTGCTTATACCTGGCACACAGTAAGTGCCTAATAAACACTCTATTGATCTGTCTACCTATCTATTACCTATCCTGTCAGGTTCATGCCATTGCTTTAGCCTATCAAGATTTTTTTTTCAGCTTAATTTTGACATACAAAGTGTTAGTTATTCCTGCCCACTCTGGTCATCTCCAGTGAAACAGGGTCTTATACGAGGTTGCCATCTAAAATAAGTACTGTATATGAAACCTTCAAAAAGCAAATCAAATTTCACATGATCAAAATTAACCTTTAAAAGCCTGTAATTCCTCAGGAAGTACCTTTAAATAGTTTTAACTTGAAAGGGGCTCTTAAAATCTCTTTCATATCTCTTTAGTATGTAACACATTCATATTTAAAGTTATAACTTCAAGGTTTGTAGAGTTTTTTTTCATTCATTTCTTCAGTTTTTTAATCTCTTTCCTCTTTTAAGTCTGTACTTTTTCCTTGAGATTAGTTTTGCTTAAACTACTTTGATTCTATTCTCTCCACATAGACTCTCTCTCAGTATCCTGCTCTTGTTTGCCTACACTTTCCTAAGTATTTAAATTATTTATTGCTTGTCTTTTATTAATTTATTTGATTAGCTATTTCTCTAGTTCTTTTGTCCTTTTGCCTTCTCAATTCAACTAAGCAATTAATTCAAAATTTCCTTTTCCCTCTTTCTTCCAACCTCTTATTATTAGTAATTTTACTTTTCAAAAATGTTTTCTTTGCTTAGTCATCTTCATTACCTTGCTTCTCTTCTGGTCTATTAAGAATTTTGCTTTCTGATTCATGAACTGTACACTTATTGTTCCTTATTTACTGTGTTCCCTATGAGGTTGTTTCTGAAGTAGTGAGTCTGAGCTCCCTAAATAGCAAAGATGGAAGGTTTTCCAGGGTAAAAAACAATTTCTGTGTTATTTTGTTAGCAGATTTTGCTCAATCCTCTCTTTTTTTCTGCTGTGCCTCACTCTTAAAAATATCTGTTCCTTGGGGAAGCAATGTTGAACCAAAGAAATGCCTGATGGTAAAAATTAGAGAGGAGCAGATAAAAAATTGCCTTTAGCTAGGAAGTATAAGGTCAGTTTTTGATCTCAGGTCTTCCCTGACTCCAGGTCTGGCATCCTTTCCAATAGATGATACTTAATCACTTTAGAGGATGGAAACTTTCTTTTGGTAATGATCCTAACTTCCTGTCTCTCAGGGGAAAAAATATAAATTCAAAGTTTAGCTTGCTGTATCTAGCACTTTGCCAGATTAATTTTTTTTACTGTATTTTTTTAATGATGCTTTAATTCTGAAGTGTTAGATTTCTCTTACAAAGCCAGCACCATTACTGACAACATGGCTTCCTGGCATATTGTGGGGCTTTGTTTTATTTTAGTTTTCCTGAGCTGCCACTTGACAGAAGTTCAATCGAGGGATAGTTTCATTATTTCTATGACTGTTAGTATAAAAATAGCACCCAGGAACCAGGCTGTCAGTCAAAACCTATCATTTCAAACTATGATAATCCAAACCTAAAAGGAAGAGTTGACAAATATAACTTCATGCAGATCTAAAGAGCTTAAAAGATTGGCAGGCATGCTAGCAGTATACTAAGAAATACATCATATTTATTTTAACTTTAATCTTGGAAAAGTGTCATTAAGAAAGAAAACAATTAATAAAGAAATGTGAAGGACACTAAAAATGAATGAACATGTGTGTGTGCCTTGCATTTTGTGCTAAGTATTAGGGATTCAAATACAAGGAAAAAGACAGTTCCTGCCCTCAGGGAGCCTAAATTCTAAAGCAAAGAACAAGGTTATAGAAAGATGAGGTTGCACTCTAAGTGGATATCTATCATAGATAAAGAACTTCGATGTTATCAGAAATGATTGCAGCACTTATAAAATGATGACTCCATTGGTGTTCACCACCAATTATCTGTCTAGCCTTAGCTCATGGAGTAGTGAATAGAGTGGTAGACTTGGGGTCTTCCTAAATTTTCCTAAAGCACTTACTAGCTGCATGACCCTAGGAGAATCACTTAACTTCTGGATCTGTTTCTTTGTCTGTAAACTCAGGAAGTTGAGCTTAAGACCTCAAAGGTCCCTTCCAGTACTAAATTTGTGATTCCATGAGTTGCTCTATGATCTGTCACCATGCTGCTGCACAAGCCCTGTATATAGCCCAATTGGCTTACTCACTGCTCTCAAAGCATGATTTGAACTTTTCCAACCACAATTCTTTTGCTCAAGCATTTCCCTTTTGGAGGAATTCTATCATTTTTTTCTGCTTAATCTGATCTCCATTTTTTATGTTCTAACTTATATCCTTCCTTTTCCTTGAAATCTTCCTAAATTAATCCATAGTGATCTTGTCTTCCTCTCAATTCAAAATAGCCATTATCTGTGCCACTGATTTTGAATGATACTCATGGCTGACTGAAAAGGTCATGGAATCTGGAGTAAGAAGACCTAGACTCAAGTAGTCACTCTGCGACTCACAAGCTTTGCCACCTCAGCCATGCCATTTTGTATTTCTGAATGTCAGTTTCCTCCTCTATAAAATGTAGATAATAATACTTGCTTTGAGGATAAAATAAGACAATACACAAAGAGCTTTGTAATAATAACAACAGCAATAAACACAGCAGCATCTATTTACATAGCACTTTAAGATTCACAAAGAGGTCTACACATAATATGCCTTTAGATCCTTCCAACAATAGCAGGAGACAGGTGCTTTTATTATTTCCACCTTAAAGATGATAAAACTTAGGGACAGAAAAGTTAAGTGATCTGTGTAGGTCATGCAGCTTAATGCTCATAGCAAAATTCAAATTCAGATCTCCCTGAAGCCATCTCTGTCACTTTATCTATTTGGTTGGTTGGTTGATTCATTGGTGGGTTGTCTTCCATTCTCCAAGAGGACCAAAATGACATCACTATGTTGTACAAGAGACAGTGTGTCTGACTTTGGCTGATCAGACCAATATAAGCTCAGAAGACTCTACCACAGGTCAGACAGAACTAGTTCATATGAATATTTGGGGTGGAGATGTCTCTAAATTTGTGCATCTAACATTTTATTTCAGCTACTGCAATTCTGCTTCACTCATAGAACACAGAACCTTCTTTGACACAGGCATGCCATGCTGGGTGGTCCTTTGCCAGCATCTCCCATGTCACACAATCAATTCCAAAGTTCTTCAGAGAGACCTGGAAAGTGTCCTTGTATTGCTTCTTCTGACCACCATGTGAGTGCCTGTATGGCATGACTTCTCTGTAAAATAATAGCCTTTTAGGCAAATGTGTGTTTGGCACTCTAATAACATGGTCAGTCCATCTGAGCTATGCTCTCTGAAGTAGTATTTCAATGTTTGGCAGTTTAACTCAAGAAAGGACCTCAGTGTCTGGTAACATCTTACCAGATGATCTTCAGAATCTTCCTGATACAATTCAAATGGAAGTGATTCAGTTTCCTGGCATGGTACTAGTAGACTGTCCAGATTTTACAGATATAACATAAGGTCAGCACTATAGTTCTGTAGAACTTCAGTTTGGTGGGCAGTCTAATACCTCTTCTATCCCACATTGTCCGTCAGAGCCTCCCAAACATTGAGCTAGCTCCGGCTATGTGTGTGTGTCAACCTCAACATCTTTGTGTACATCCCTGGAAAGTATACTGTCAAGGTAAGTGAATTTATCAACAGCATTCAATTTCTCCATTTGCTGTAACTAATGATTCCACACGTGGATGGAGAAACTGTGTTTTCTCCCCCTCGCCCCCCCCCCCACTTAATAGCATGTCATTTCTTCCAATTACATGCAAAAATAGTTTTCAGTATTCACTTTTACAAGATGTTGAGTTCCAAATTTTTTCTATCTCCTTTCCTTCCCTGTCCCAGGATAGTATGCAATCTGACATAGGCTATACATGTACAATCTTATTCAATGTATTTCCATATTAGTCATGTTGTGAAAGAATAATCAGAACAAAAAGGAAAAACCGTGAGAAAGAAAAAAAAATAAAGTAGTATGCTTCAATCTACATTCAGACTCCATAGTTCTTTCTCTGGATGTGGATAGTATTTTTCATCATGAGTCCCTTGGAATTGTCTTAGATCATTGCATTGCTAAGAAGAGCTAAGTCTATCAAAGTTAGTCATTGTACAATAGAACACGTGTTTTCTTGGTGTTGATCGTTAAGCAAAAATTAGCACAAGCAGCAAAGAATCAATCCATACTTTTTTGCATCTCAGCTTCAGAGGCTGTATTGAGTGCACAACTATCTGAGAACAAAAAAATCACTTACCAACTCTCCCTCCACTTTAGTATTGGCTTGTGACCTTTTCAGGTTAAATAATTTGCCATCAGTTTAGTAGCTGACCTTGATGCCATATTCATCCTCATTGAAAGCATCTGAAAACATTGTTGAAAAACATCATGCTAAAAAGCATGGGAGCAAGCACACAGCCTTGCTTCACTCCATTGGTGAATGGGAAAGTTCAGGAGCATTGTCCATTATTCAGAACATGGGCAAGCATGCCATCATGAAAATGACATACAATGCTGATGAACTTCTTGAGGCAACCAAATTTTCACATAATTTTCCATAAGCCCTCATAACTGACAGTATCAAAGGCCTTGATCAGATTGATATACACTGTGTACAGTTCTCTGTTCTGCTCCTAGGATTTCTCCTGGAGTTGTCAGGCAGTAAACAGCATATCAACTTTACCTCAGCCCTTTCTGAATCCACACTGGCTTTCAGGTAAAGGACCATCTTCCAGGTGAAGAATCAGCCTATGAAGGAAGACTCTGGCAAGAATCTTGCCAGCAAAAATTTTAGAGAGAGGCACCCGTGATTGTCACAGAACAATCTATTTCCTTTACCTTTATAGATATGGAAAATGGAGGCATCCTTAAACTCTTGGGGAATAACTTCCTCTTAGCAAATAACCCTGCCTTGTAAATCTCAGCTGGAGTAGAATCAGCAGCAGGAACTTTGACACATGAGAAGAGCCAAATAGCATCCAAAATCTTTTCTTCAGTTGGAAATTCAGCTAAAGACTGATTGACTTCAATTGGAGGTATATGGTCAATGGCTTCAGCATTGATTGAAGATGGTCTGTTGAGAACACTATGGAGGAGTTCAGCTCACTTCTCCAGGATTGTGTCCTTATCGCTAATCAATGTGGCTCCATAAGCAGAGTGGTTGAGATGCATCATCAGTCTTTGGCCCATAAAAAGTCTTCAGGGCATCCCAAAGAACTTTAGGTTGTTAATATCAGCATAAAACTTAATTTTATCTGCCTTCTTACTAAGCCAAGAATCTTTCATCTCTTAGTTTTGCTTTCATTTTACTTTTGATAGACTTAAATGTTGTCTTCTTAGAGATGAATCCTACTGGTAAACCCTATGGAATTCTCATTTTTATTTGGCACCTTCTGAATTTCTCCATCATTTTTGTCAAACCAGTCTTGATGTTTGCGAATGTTCTCAACCAGATGAGTAAATGCACATAGCCTTCATCACTTTCTTCTTACAATTACATAGTCTATTAAATGTCAGTGTTTGCTGTGAGGGTGCATCTACGAAGTTTTATTGTGTTTAGGTAAACAGAATACAGTGCTGGTAGTGAGAAAGTCATGAGGTTCACAAGTCTTCAGTAGTAAGTGACCATCGCCATTGCTGTTTCCAACTCCATTCCTTCCAAGAACTCCCTGCCATGTCTGGTAGGCTGTGTCTACTCTCAAAGTCACCAAGAATTATAAGTTTGTCTTCTTTTGGCACATTGATGATGAGGGTCTCCAGGTTTTCATAAAATTTTTATTTGACCTTATCAGGTTTCATCATGGTGAGAGCACATGCCTGATGATGGTAATGTAGTGCTTTTGCACAAGTGGCAATCTCATTATCACGAGTCTGTCATTCACTCTTTTTGGTAGGCATACAAACTTATTGACTAGATTAATTTTGATTGCAAAACCTACATCAGTTTCATTGTGTTCTCTTTCACTGAGGCAACTCCAGAAAAATGTGTATCCAGCTCCAAATTAGGTAAGCTGGCCTTCATTTGCCAGACTTGTTCCACTTAGGACTGTTATTTGGATGCAATACCTGCTGAGTTCTCTTGCAACAAGAGGTGTTTATCTTTCAGAGCTGCTGGATTTCACATTATCCATAAGCACGTACACCTTCCTTGTACTGATGGTGAGTGAATAATCTTTGCAAAAAAGGTTTTTGTATTTTTTTGTGTCACCACCACAAGATTAGATCCCCACCTGCTTCAAGCCAGGGTTGGATAAAGCAGACAATTTTAGGGCACCTTTTCTAGACCCTTCCTCACACCTGGAGATTAGCAGTGTGCTCCTCAAAAGGTTGCTCCCACACCTAAGGGACTGCTGAATCCCACTGTTGCTTCCAGTGAGAAGATGACTCTATGGCTTGGGCCACCTGTGTGCAGGGTTGTGATTAGAGCTTCCAGTGCAGCTATACCTGCTGCTTCATCACTTTGCCTATTGCCACAGGACTTTGAAATAGGTAAAAATGGTAAAATGGTATGAGCGATGTCTTTCAATTCACACATGAATTGGATTTAAGTGAGGAAGAGTTGTGCAAATTTGGCCTCACTCTCTCTTCCAGACTCATCACAGTCCAATGGCAAGACAAAGTCAAGGTGATTGGTGATGGCTCAAGAGGCACTGGATGACCTTAGTGTCTTTGATGTCTAACCAAGCTCTAAGCATTCAATGGTGCCTGCTTTTGCTACCTTCATGGCTGTTGTAACAAATTGTTCTCATCTGCCCATTCCACTGAGGGAAGTCTTCACATGCTCAGGTTAGATTCCTCCCCCCCCCCCCAGCTCACCAAAGGATTTGAGACCCCTTGGTTACCCTCAATCTGGTTTAGTCTGTCTGCTGAAATGATTTACTGGGGTGTGATCACTGGGCTTTTTGGAGCCACAGATGAGAATTGGGACAATCAGGTGGACATCAAAGGTGAAAAGCAGCCCAGAAAAGGGCTCAACAGCCCCCACACAAGAGGTCCCAGTCTTCCCTAAACACACCCTACACCTCATTAAGGACAGTGTCAATAATAAAGCTGACAATAAAACAATAACAAAAACCTGAGAAACAGGAAGGGAAGATTCCATCAGTTGTTTAGTCATTTTTCAGTTGTGTCCAACTCTTCATTACCCCATTTGGAGTTTTCTTGGCAAAGTACTGGAGTGGTTTGCTCTTTCCTTCTCCAGCTCATTTTACAGATGAGGAACTGAGGTAAATAGGATTAAGTGATTTCCCAGGGTCACTCAGGTAGTAAGTGTCTAAGGCCAGATTTGAATTTAGGAAGGCTTGGAACTCTATTCACTGTGTCATAGAACTGTTCCAAAAGTCAGAAGACTTAAGTTCTAATTCTGGTCCTGCCACTTACCAGCTGTGTGACTATGGTCAAGATAATTAATATTTCCTGTTCATGGATAGTTGATTATTAAGATTCTTCCTTATATCAATTCTAAATATGTCCCTTTATGACTTCCTGCCTTTGTTCC
Organism: Trichosurus vulpecula; assembly: GCF_011100635.1. Classification (NCBI taxonomy): domain Eukaryota; kingdom Metazoa; phylum Chordata; class Mammalia; order Diprotodontia; family Phalangeridae; genus Trichosurus; species Trichosurus vulpecula. The sequence goes on from NC_050579.1 coordinate 68,159,178, forward strand.
TCAATCTGACCTATGGTTCTTTCACTATCTTGAGATTAACACATATAGTAGTTGTTGGGTCTGTTTAGTATCTCTTTCTCCCGACTAGCACCTAGTGCAGTGACTAGCACATGGTAGGCACTTAAATGCTTGTTGACTGATCAATTGATGACTAATGACTGATGCACAACATTTCTGGTCAGTCATTTGTGTCCTAAATGATATATCTCTGACTATATTTAGAAGACTATCACATATGATAAGAGCACCTTAAAGACCCAGGATTTTGAAGGCAATAGAATTTGTATCTAGTATGTGACTATGAAGTGTCCAGGGGGTCCCTCCCTTCACAATATTCTTGTTTGGAAAATTCTTGGTCAAGCTGTTGGGAACTTGTTTTGGCTTCATGCTCCAAATTAGTGCAAAATGAAAGAAGGAAGGAGAATAAGAAATGGGATGAAAGAATCAGATTTTTTGATAGTTGTACTTCTTAGGTGATCTTAAAATAACTAAAATCCTGAAAGACAACTTTTCCTTTTTTTGTTTTACTTACTCTCCAATACTTTCCCTGCCACTCCAGATTAGCTTCTCATGGTGCAGATAATTTCTAATCCACATTGTGCAGATTAAGGACTTGAGGAAGTAAAAATATCAAAAGCACCACCCAGGGTAAGAATATAAAAAAGAATTGCAATTTGCAAAGGGGAAAGAAGTGCCCACACCAAAAGTGACCACAATAATATACAAATATTTATGTCATGTCTCAAAAACTAGATTGTTGCTGCTTGAAGTCAGGAACTACTTTTCATGATTCATTTAAATGCTTGACAGTGCTAATGTGGTGCCCTGGTTATGCTAGATATCTATAAATATCCATTACATCATGAAAACTTGCTTAATCTTTACATTTGGCCCAATAGCACCTGTAATAGGATCACACACAGAATACATGACAGCAACACATGGCTAGGTCTAAAGCTCTCAGTAGAAATAATCCTAGAAATTGTAGGCCTTTAGAACAAATTTTGAGAAAAACTCAGAAATAAGAGGGAAAGGATCTTACTACTTTATTACCAAATTTTTATGGAAGGCACTGTAAGAAGAGAGAGCAAGGGAGCACAGCTAATTATAATACTCTGTTACTGATAGTTTGTGGTCAATTGTTTTTGATGCTTGGTGTTCTGGTGTAGTCACTGTCAGAATATAGCATTAATAAATTTCAGTATCGAATATAGAGGACTTATATAAATGCAAGGGGTAGAGCAGGAGCTAATAGATGTAAAAAGACTTGTACAACCTACTTCTCAGTAGTTCTGAAGAAAACCTATTGTAAGCCTTAAAACAGAATATAAACAAGAATTGCTATACATATTGTATGTATGTGTGTATATACATATATATATATATATATATATATATATATATATATATATGTCACAGAGAATGACAATCTATGGCTTTTTTTCCAATGGCATCATTCTCATGGAATGAGAAGGAAATATCCTCCTATGTAACATGTTGAAGTAGAGGTCTTTGAGCATCACAAAAACAGCTTTTTAGTTTCTATTATAATGCCTGATCCTTTATGTGAGTAGATGGAAATGAGGGAAAGGAGAAAAAAGAGGGAGCTTTCTCTCGGGTGACTCTGTGGAAGATTAAATTAATTACTAGATCTATTCCAAAATCCCTTCCAGTTCCAATATCCTATATCTCTTATAGACTTGAAAACATGGGTTTAGGGGGAGTAAAATAAGGAATAACAGATGGCTTTCTTCTGTGCAGCATAATACCAAACTAAAAATCAAGGTCCATGACTTAAACTCGCTATTAAACTAAACTAGCAGGAAATGAGGATGTGAAATACAAAATGTCCCTAAAGAAGTCAAAGAACACAAAGTTAGTTGCATACAGTTGATTTCCAGTTTGGGGAGAGGGGAGGGATTCTAGTTCTAATTCCAATCTGAGTCTAGTGCACTTTGTACCTGAACCCCTTCTATAAACCCATGTCTACTTAAAAAACAAATTATGCCAGTGGCCCTATGCCATACTCAATCGTTTTTCCTCCCAGAGTTTATATTCCAGGGCAAAGGGCAAATAGAGCAAACAGATTGCGTATTTGCCCATCTGTTCAATTTCTGATGAAAGACCTTTAAAGATCTTTTCTTCAAACCACTTTTCCCTTCAGTTAAAAATAGAAGTTATTGTTTCATTTTTTAACTGGAGCTTTTATTTTTCTTTAAACTTTGCCCCCCCACCCCGCTTTTTTGATGCCAAAGTGGAAATGGCATCTGTTATACTTAGAAATTCAGTTGTCCCTGCAAAGTGACTTGAAGTATAGAAAAGCAGAAGAAAAACTGAGCTTCTACTTAAGCCAAGGCACAAAGCATGTTGCAAAGTAGGGATTCGATTCAATTCTAGTCCCAATTCTGCCATTCTCTTAGTGAAATAGGAAGTTCCCTTTATCTCTCTAGTTCTTGGTTTATTCATCTGTGAAATGAAAAAATTGGGCACTCAAAGAGTTGGCCCCTAGAGTCCCTCCCAATTCTAGAGCTTTATTACAGGTTCATTAATTTCTCAGAACTTCCATCAAACCAAAGAGGTGTGTTTAGTCCAGCCACATAGACCACCACAAAAAAATCCTCTGCAAATTTTTGTTATTTACAGCCGTCCTATTTTTGATTGAAGTGTTCCCAGTGGCATTTTTTTCCTTTATATCACAAAAGATGATATACTTATCAACATGGCTCATTAAGTACTTCTGCCCCTTAACAAGCTTTTGTCTTATATAGGTCTACAACCTACTTGCAACTCACCCGACAGTTGCACCAAGGGACTGGTGCTTGTTCTCAGACAAAAAAAATCTGTAATCTATGTGAAGGGGAAAAATAACTTTTGACTTGTCAGCAAAAGGCTAATCATTTTAACTAGGGACAAGAATTTTGATTTCATTGGTATGAGGAAATCCCAAGTGGGAGAAAAGTCTTGTATCAATGAAGGTCATCACTTTCTTTACAACTTATGTTAGAAAATTGCATAGAACACTGGAAAGTCACCCAAAGTCACAAATTATGGATTTTATCCTATCTATTGATCAGATAGTTAATTTTTTCATATTTTATGATTTGTTTATGATGTGGGATTTTATATCTAGGTCATATATCCATTTGGAGCATTTCTATGTATAAGATAAGAGGTATTGGTCTAAATCTAATTTCTTCCATACTGCAATCAAAACCGGACAATAGTATGGCAGAAACTAGACATAGAATATCTTATACTGTATACCAAACTAAAGTGAAAATGGGTACACAATTTAGATATAAAGGCTGATACTATAAGCAAACTGGCAGAGCAGGAAATAGTTTACCTGTCAGATTTATGGAGAATGGAAGAATTTGTGACCAAACAAGAGATAGAGAACATTATGAAATGCAAAATGGACAATTTTGATTACATTAAATGGAAAAGTTTTTGCACAAACAAAACCAATACAACCAAGATTAGAAGGGAAGCAGAAAATTGGGAAAGAATTTTTATAACCAGTGTCTCTAATAAAGGCCTCATTTCTAAAATACATAGAGAATTGAGTCAATTTATAAGAATACAATAATTCCCAAATTGATGAATGGTCAAAGGATATGAGCAGGCAGTTTTCAGAGGAAGAAATTAGTTATCTATAGTTATTTCAAAAAATGCTCTAAATCACTATTGAAATGCAAATCAAAACAACTCTGAGGTACCATGTCACACCTATCAAATTGGCTAATATGACAAAATGGGAAGATGAAAAATGCTGGAGAAGATGTGAGAAAATTGGAACATTAATCCATTGTTGGTTGAGTTGTGAACTGATCCAACCATTCTGGAGAACAATTTGGAACTGTGTCCAAAGGGCAAGCGAAGTGTGCATGCCCTTTGACCCAGCAGTACCACTTCTAGGTCTGTATCCCAAAGAGATCAAAAAATGGGAGAAGGGCCCACATGTACAAAAATATTTATAGCAGCTCTTTTTGTGGTGGCAAAGAATTGGAAATTGAGGTGATGTCCATCAATAGGGGAATGGCCAAATAAGTTGTGGTATATGAATGTTGATACTATTGTGCTATAACAAAAAAAAGAAATGATGAGTAGGTGGACTTCAGAAAAATTGGAAAGACTTGAACTAATTGATCCTGAGTGAAGTGAGCAGAACTGGGAGAACATTGCGCACAGTAACAGCCACAATCTGTGACAACTAACTTTGGTAGACTTATCTCTTCTTAGCAATTCAAGGATCCAAGACAACTAACCCTAAAGGATTCATAATGGAAAATGCTGTCCACATCTAGAAAAAGAACTATGATGTCCGAATGCAGGTTGAGGCATATTATTTGCTCTTTTTCTTTTGTTTGTTTCTTCTTTCTTGTGTTTTCTCCCATTGGTTCCAATTCTTCTTTACAGCATTACTAATGTGAAAATAGGTTCAATGTGAATGTATATGTAGAGCCTATATCAAATTACACACTGTCTTGGGGTGGAGGGAGGGGAGAGATGGGCAGAAAATTTAGAATTCAAAATCTTACGAAAGTGAATGTTGAAAACTAAAAATGAATTAATTAAAAAAATAAAATATATTTTAAAAATAACAACAGAGAGGCAACATAGTGTGGTACATATAGTGATAAATTTAGAGTCAGGAAGAAAGCTTCAAACTTGGCTTCTACTCAACATATATAAATTCTTTTTTAAATTCTTTTTTAATATTTTTATTTAAAGTTTTGTGTTCCAAATTCTATCCTTCCCTCTCCACCTCTCCTTAGATGGTAAGTAATCATATATAGGTTACACATGTGCAATTATGTAAACAACTTCTGTATTAGTCATTTTGTACAAAAAGTCTCCAATGAAAGAAAAAAAATCAAAGGAAGAAAGTGAAAAATAACATATTTCAGTCTGTATTCAGTGAACAGGAGTTCTTTCTCTGAAGGCAGATAGTGTGCTTCATCATTAGTCGTTTGGGATTGTCTTGGATCATTCTATTGCTGAGAATAGCTAAGTCATTTACAATACTTCATCAAATAATATTGCTGTTACTACATACAGCATTCTCCTGGTAATGTTTACTTCACAATACATGACTTCATGTAAGTGTTTCCAGATTTTTCTGAAATCACCCTGCTTATCATTTCTTATAGCACAATAATGTTCCATTACAATCATGTACCACAGCTTATTTAGCCATTGCCCAATTGATGGGTATCCCTTTCACTTCCAATTCCAAGCCACCTGAAACAGAGCTGCTATAAATATTTTTTATGTCTTTGGGATACAGACCTAGCAGATCAAAGGGTATGCACAGTTTTGTAGCCCTTTGAGCATAGTTCCAAATTGCTCTCCAAAATGGTTAGACAGTTCACAACTCTACCAAGAATGCATCAGTTTCTCAGTTTCCAACATCCAACATTCTTGTTTTATGTCATATTAGCCACTGTGATAGGTGTGAGGTGATACATTAGAGTTGTTTTAATTTGAATTTCTCTAATCAAAAGTGATATAGAGCATTTTTTGATATGACTATGTACAATTTTCTCTTGGTTCTGCTCACTTCATTCAGCATCAGTTCATGAGTATTTCCAGGTTTTTTTTAAATTTGTCTGCTCATCATTTCTTATAGCACAATAACATTCCATTACATTCACATATCACCCATTGTTCAGCCACGGGCATCCCCTCTATTTCCAAATCTTTGCCAGCACAAAAAGAGCTGCTACAATTATTTTTGTACATGGGGGTGCTTTTCCCCCCCTTTTTAATGATCTCTTGGGATGCAGAACTAGTAGTGGTATTGCTGGATCAAAGGGTATGCACAGTTTTATAGGCCTTTAGGGAAAGTTCCAAATTGCTCTCCAGAATGGTTGGATCAGTTCACAACTCTACAAACAAAACATTAGCACCACTCTTTTTTAATTATTAATTTATTTATTTTTAGTATTCAACATTCATTTCCACAAGATTTTGAATTCCAAATTTTCTCCCCATCTCTCCCCTCCACCCCATTGGAAGATGGCATGCATTCTGATTACCCCTTCCCCTAGTCTGCCCTCCCTTCTATCACTTCCCTGTCTTAGCCCCTTCCCCCTTGCTTTCTTATAAGGCAAGATAGATTTCTATACCCCATTGCCTGTATATCTTATTTCCCAGTTGCATGTAAAAACAATTAAAACATTTGAGTTCCAAATTCTCTCCCTTCTTCCCTCCCCACCCCACCGTCATTGAGAAGGCAAACAATTCAATATAGGTTATGCATCTGTAGTTGTGTAAACACTTCTATAATAGTCACGTTGTGAAAGACTAACCATATTTCCCTCCATTCTATCCGTCCCGCCATTTATTCTATGTTCTCCTTTCACCTTGCGCCTTTTCAAAACTTTTTCCTTCTGACTGCCCCCTCCCCCAATCTGCCCTCCTTTCTATTATTCCCCCCATTCCCTTCCCTGTAGGGTAAGATACCCAATTGAGTGTATATGTTATTCCCTCCTTAAGCAAAATCCAATGAGAAAAAGGTGCACTCATTCTCTTTCACCTCCCCCCTCTTCTCCATTGTAAAAGCTTTTTTTGCCTCTTTTATGTGAGAAATTTACCCTATTCTATCTTTCCCTTTCACCTTCTCCCAATATATTCCTCTCACATCCCTTAATTTTATTTTTTTTAGATATCATCCCTTCATATTAAACTCACCCTGTGCCATCTATCTATCTATCTATCTATCTTTTCCCTCCAACTACCCTAATACTGAGAAAGGTCTCATGACTTACAAATATCACTTTTTCCACATAGGAATGTGAACAATTCAACTGTAATAAGCCCCTTATGATTTCTCTTTCCTGTTTACCTTTTCACGTTTCTACTGATTCTTTTTATTTGGAAGCTTAATTTTCTATTCAGCACTGCTCTTTTCATCAAGAATGCTTGGAAATCCTCTATTGCAATGAAGATCCATTTTCCCCCTGAATTATTATACTCAGTTTTGCTGGATAGGTGATTCTTGGTTTTATTCCTAGTCCCTCTGACCTCCAGAATATCATATTCCAACTGCTGATCCCTTAATGTAGAAACTGCTAGATCTCGTGTTATCCTGATTATGTTTTCAAAATACTCAAATTGTTTCTGGCTGCTTGCAACATTTTCTCCTTGATCTGGGAACTCTTGAATTTGGCTACAATATTCCCATGAGATTTCCTTCTGGGATCTCTTTCAAGAAGCAATCGGTGGATTCTTTCAATTTCTGTTTTATCCTCTGGTTCTAGAATATCAGGCCAGTTTTCCTAGATAATTTCTTGAAAGATGATGTCTAGGCTCTATATTGATCATGGTTTTCAGGTAGTCCAATAATTTTTAAATTATCTCTTCTAGATCTATTTTCCAGGTCAGTTGTTTTTCCAATGAGATATATGACATTGTCTTCTATGTTTACATTCTTTTGGTTCTGTTTTCCAATTTCTTGATTTCTCATAAAGTCAATAGTTTCCATTTGGTCTATTCTAATTTTTAAGGAATTGTTTTCTTCAGTAAGCTTTTGGAGCTCCTTTTCCATTTGGTCAATTCTGCTTCTTAAGGCATTCTTCTCCTCTTTGGCCTTTTGGAGCTCTTTTGTGAGTTGGGTTAGTCTATTTTTTAAGATGTTATTTTCTTCAGTATTTTTTGAGTCTCCTTTAAAAAGCTGTTGACTCATTTTTCATGATTTTCTTGCATCACTCTCATTTCTCTTCCCAATTTTTCCTCTATTTCCCTTACTTGATTTTCAAAATCCTTTTTGAGCTCTTTCATAGCCTGCCACCAATTCATATTTTTCTTGGAGGCTTTTGATGTCAGAGCTTTGACTTTGTTTTCTTCTTATGGTTGTATGTTTTGATCTTCTTTGTCACCAAAGTAAGATTCTACAGTCTGAGTTTTTTATGCTGTTTGCTCATTTTTCCAGCCAGTTGCTGGACTTTTAAGCTCTTTGTCAAAGTGGAAGTCTGCTTCCAGGGTAGAGAGTACACAGCCCCAAGGTTCAGGGGTTTTGTACAGCTATTTTCAGAGACACTTCTAGGCACCTGTAAATTTTCAGTTCTTCCAAGTGGTATGATCAAAGGAGAGATGTTTACTCCTCTCTTGGCCTGTGCTCTGGTCTGTGAGTGACCTCAAGCACTCTTTTCTGCCCTGGAACTGTGAGAAATATTGCTTCTCCACAACTGCTGCAAGCTCTGCCACACCAGCACTCCTCCTCAACCCAGGACTGCTATCCAGAACTGTCACCCACATCCAAGCAGGGCAAACTAAGGGAATCCTGTCTCAGTACCAGGAAAGAGATTCCTGAAATCTCCCTCTGATCAGCCACTTGATCCCCCCACTGTCTGTGGGCTGGCAAATCTGGAAGCAGGCGCTGCTGCTGCTGATGCTGCCACCATCACCACCACCATCTCCACCACTCTGGGGCTGGGGTTAGAGAACCTTCCTTTCTCACCCAGGTCCAAATGTTTTTCTACTCACTTTCTCTGTTGCCTTTGGTGTTTGTGGGTTGAGAATTCTGAAAACTACCACAGCTGCCAGTGATTCAGTTCCCTGAGGCCTGCTCCATCCCTGTCTGTGCTAGCATGGCCCAGGCTGGACTGTACTCTTCTTCCAGTCCTGTGTGATACAGATTTCCTGTCAACCTGCCAGGTTGTCTTGGGCTGGAGATTTGTTTCACTCTGTCATTTTGTGGGTTATGTAGCTCTACAATTTGGTTAGTCATTTTTTACAGGTATTTGGAGGAGTTTGGGGGAAAGCTCAAGCAAATCCCTGCTTTTACTTAGCCATCTTGCCTCTGCCCAGCACCACTCTAATTCTTAACCAGAACCAGATTGTTTGACAATTACCACTTTACATGACAGTTTGAGATCTGGTACAGCTAGACAACCTTCTTTTGCATTTTCCACTGATTATCTTGATGTCCTTGGGCTTTTATTTTTCCAGATGAATTGTGTTATTTTTTCCTAAATCTTTAAAATTTTTATTGATAGTTTGATTAGTATGACACTCTAAATTAATTTAGGTTGACTTGTCATTTTTATCACATTGCCTCAGCCCACCAACGAGCAATTAATATTTTTTCAATTGTTTAGATGACTTTATTTGTGGGAAAAGTGTTTTATACTTGTGTTCATATAGTTCCTGGGTTTGTCTTTGCAGGTACAACTGCAAGTATTTTATATTGTCTACAGCTATTTTAAATGAAATTTCTCCTTCTACCTCTTGCTGCTGGATTTTGCTGATAATATATAGAAATATTGATCATTTGTGTGGATTTATTTTGTATCCTGCAACTTTGCTAAAATTGTAAATAATTTCAAGTAGTTTTCCAGTTGATTCTCTAGGATTTTCTAAGTATAACATCATAACATCTGCAAAGAGAGATTGTTTTGTTACCCCATTGCCTATTCCAATTCAATAAGTTTCTTTTTCTTCTCAAATTGCTAAAGCTAACATTTCTAGTAAAATATTAAATAATAGAGGCTATAAGGGGCATTCTTGCTTCCTGATTGTATTAGGAAGGCTTCTAGTTTATTCCCATTACTGAAGATACTTGATGATAGTTTTAGATAAATATTATTTATTGCATTAAAGTAAACTCCATTTATTCCTATGTTCACTAGTGTTTTTAATAAGAAATGGTCCTGTATTTTGTCAAGGGCTTTTTCTGTATCTGTTGAGATAGTCATATGATTTCTGTTTGTTTTGTTATTGATATGGTCTATTTGGCTGTTAATTTTCCTAATATTGAACCAGTCCTGCATTCGTGGTATGAATCCCACTTGATCTTTGTGATATATTACTGTTTTTTTTTCAAGTATTTTATTTAAAATTTTTGCATTAACATTCTTTAGAGAAATTGGTCTATAATTTTCTTTCTCTGTTTTGGCTCTTACTCGTTTGAATATCAGCACAATATTTGTGTCATAAAAGGAATTTGGTAGGATGCATTTTTCACCTGTTTTTCTAAATTGTTTATATACTATTTGATTAATTGTTTTATAAATGTTAGGTAGAAATTGCTTGTAAATACATCTGGTTCCGGTGATTTTTCTTAGGAAGGTCACTGATGATTTGTTCAATTTCTATTTCTAATATTGAGTTGTTTAAGTATTTTATTTTTTCTTCTGTTAATCTGATTAATTATACTTTTGTAGACATTCATCCATTTCTATTAGATTATCATGTTTATTGGCATATAATTGGTCAAAATAACTCCTAAGAGTTGTCTTAATTTCAACATCATTGGTAGTGAATTCACTTCTTTCATTTTTGAGAGTAGTAATTTGGGTTTCTTTCCTTTTTTTGACAAATTAACCAATGGTTTTTCTATTTTATTGGTTCTTTTTCTATCAAAGCAGTTTCTATTTTTGTGTATTGCTTATATGGTTTTCTTATTAATCACTGCTTTGATTTTCAGGATTTCTAATTTGGTTTTTAATTAGGGAATTTTAATTTGTTTTTTTCTAGCCTTATTTTTTAGCTCCATGGTCAATTCATTGATCTGATTTTTCTCTACTTCATTGAGGTAAGGAATTAGAGATATGTATATTTTCCTTTAAGTACCACTCTGGCTGTATTCCATAAATTTTGCTCTGTTGTTTCATTCCCCACCTCATTTGACAGATGAGGAAATTGAAGCAAACTGGACCAAGTGACTTGCTAGGGTCACTCCACTAGTAAGTGAGGGGCCAGATTTGAAATCAGGACAATGAGTCTTCCTGACTCCAGGACTGGCACTCTATCCACTGTTTGACCTAGGTGGCCCTTTTTGCAACTAGATTCCCTCTAAAAACTGCACTTGCCTCATTTGTAATATATAGAAGATAATATCAACATAATCTACTATGAAGAGTTGTGAGACTCAATGCAATAATGTGTTCACATCAGTGAAAATATAAACTGTTAAAATTTATGCCTCTAAAATCCATGGCTATATATACATATATATATATATAGCCATGGATTTTAGATGCCTATATATAGATATACATATATATGTGTGTGTATGTATATATGTGTGTATATATGTATATATATATGATATATATGTATATATCATATATACATATATATACATATATATATATATATATTACTGAGAAGTGGTTCTCAAAGTGGTTCCAGACTTGCCATTTGTTCTCTAGGAGGATTATTTATAATATGGAAATGGTTTTATTTCTGGTGGGAATTAATAGTTTACTTATGATGAGCTTGCAGACAAGATGGTTAACTGTAGGCTGCATGAAAGACAGTAGGGGTCAGTGCACACATGTGGTCAAATACTCGACCGTAACAGTATTGTTTAATATCAGATACATAATAGACCATTGATAAATATTTGGTGATTGATAGTTGATATCACAGTTGAGGGATATATTTGATGATGTTTTTGACTGTTTTCTACCATGTCCTACTCAATAATGTGTATTAGGCAGTTAGGTGGCACAATGGATGGAGTTCTGGGCTTAAAGGCAAGAAAGAATTCAAATTTGACTTCAAATAATTACTAGATGTGTGACTCTGGCTAAGTCACTTAATTTTTATTTGTATCAGTTTCCTCATCTATAAAATGGGGATAACAATACCACCTAACTCAAAGCATTATTGTGAGATAAAATTTACAAAGTTATAAATGTTATAAAGCTTTAAATAAGGCTAGCTATTATTATTAATGACTTAGATGTAGACATGGAAGGCATATTTATTAAATTTACACATGACCCACATCTGGAAGTGAGATCCAATATATCACTGAAAGCTATAAGGAGAAGCTGAAAGATCACTTGGGAAAAGTTGTGTATTGCATAGGGATTTGGATTTGCTAATTTTCACAGTTCCATTTGATATGACATTCATAAGCCTATATACTCTTTCATTAAAAGCAGAATCATTCTACCTGATAATTGTACTAATAGTGCTTTGAAGATGAAAATGGAAACAATTTTGATGTATCTTGCCCCCATTAAAGTGGTTAATGAAATAAAACAAAGAAAATAAAGTTCTATGTTTTCCATTAATGAGGAATAAAAACAGAAGAACAATGCAGGATTGATAGTAAATACACAAATATTTTGGCTATTTTTTCCATGTCACTTTTAATTGGAAGTAACAGAGAATTTAATTATTAGATAGGTTTACTTTGATAATATTTTTTGATATTAGCAGAAAATTTCTTGATTGTCAGTACTGCATTTCTAAGAAGAGGGAATTGATCATTATGGGACTTGATTTTGCTTATTATTTCTGGAAATACTATTTACCAGTAATTTATTATAATTTAGTATCCACATGGATGGCAATAAATGGGTCTTCAGCATTGTTGCTAATACTGAAGTAAGCATAACCATCACTGCCAACATAGACTCACTTTTATCTCTAGAAATGACATCACAGTAGGTTCCAGAAGGAAGACCAGTTTGCAGATTTGATGACAATTCCCTGTAAAACAAAAAGCAAACCAGTGAAAAACATACAAGCATGGCCACCCTAGTTGCTTAGATTACAAGTATGTCTGTTCCATAAGTAAAAATCCCATAAATGGAGGGAATCCAGAACGAGAAATATTTCTGATGAATCTGTGCAGTCTTCAAACAAGCAAAAGAACCCTTTATTCACTATCACAGAGGGCAGAACTTCTTAGTCAGTGCTGAGTGCTTAAAGGTGGAGATTTGAATGATAAGAATGGAGACTTCAGAAAATTTGTAGCTACAAAAGATTTTCATTATGTGTTCTTTAGATAAATGGAAATATTTCAGATCAAGGCACTAGTTGCTTCCATCTAGGAAAGACCAATTAGTTCCAAAAATTTAAATTTGTACATTTTTAACCTTTTTCCTTAAGGAAGCAAAAAATGTTTTTGCATTGAAAGCTAAGAAAAAAAATCATCTGTTGCTTCAGTGATTGCATTGTAGAGTCATCCAAGATCAAGGTACTTTATTGTTGCTCTGCCTGCAAGATATGAATTGGAAAGACAAACAGCTGCAGCTTTTAGCAAGGCAGTTCACTTGGCTGACTTTTGTCTTCTGTTATTTCAGTAAGTACAATGAGAGACTAAGTGTTCGAAGACTCAGCTCTAGGTATGGCAGGTTCACTGATGCAGGATTGTTAAAGTATGTCAAATGCTAAAGCATAACTACCTGGCCACAAGATCCCAAAAGCTTTATATGCTCTTTGGAAATTACTGCTGCCAACCCACTCACTCTTAACAAGAGGTGTGAGAAGTTGGAAGGTAACGTGGAAGGTCTTTTCACTCAGGCTGTATTTCCCAAAGAATAAAGCAGAACCAAGAGACAGAACTTTCCAACCATACCTAGTGTTATCACAACTCCCGCACTATCCATTGCCATTTCTTATTTTTAACCCCTCCCTCCTCATTTTACATAGTCTATAAGTACTATTCCTGTTTTCATGTCTTTTCATTTCCTCCCTCTCCCTCTAATCTAATAAGATAATTCATGTAAAGCTTCACAAACCTTATTGCACTGATCTGTTGGATATCAAGGTTACTATTAGCGTGATGATGATGATGCATCCCTCCTCCCTCAACATTTGCTGCCTGTTTAACAAATCTGTTGCCGTCTTAAAAGGGCACAAATGGAACATACACAACAGTTTGGGGTCACTTGTCAACATTAGAAACAGTTTTTCATTGAGGACAATACATGAGAATTAGAAGGTTCTTGTGAGGTCATTTAGTTAAACACACTCATTTGAGTGATCAGGAAACTGAGGCTGAGATGTTAAGGTAGGGGGTGTATAGTGGATAGAGAGTGTGACTTGGAGTCACACTCAAATGCTGCCTCTGAGACTGACTACTGTGTGTCTCCAGGAGAGTCACTTAACTGCTTTGTGCCTCAGTTTTCTCATCTGCAAACTGAGAATAATAGTACCAACAATATTACAAAGTCGTTATGTGAATCAATGAATTAATATGTGTAAAGCATTTTGTGAATACATCATAATGAGCTTTATAAGTCCTAACCACTAAGTAACCTGAACAAGTTCACATAGTAACAGAGCCAAGATTTTAAAACCAGGTCCTCAGACTCTAAATCCAGGAGGCCTCCTACTATACTGTGCTACATTTTGGAATTCAAGATGTATACATAGGCTTTCTAGGATCATGAACACTTTTTACACCTGAAAAGATATCATGAATCTCTTATACTAATTTCCTCTTTTTCCATTATAAGTGCTAATCACCACCAGCATCACCCCCAACCCAAGTGTCACTGTTAACAAAATTCTTCTAAAGTGATGTATATAAATATTTTCCATACATCTATAGTCTCAAAGAAAATGTATTTTTTAAGAAGACAAAAATGGTACTTCAAGGCTTCAAAATATATAATAAAGTAGTAATCATCAGAACTATTTTGTACTGTATAAAAATCAGAAAAGTAGACTTGGGAATAGAGTAAGTCAATGGGAATGAGGAATAATCTAACTCTGTAACACAGAGTTCTACCAGTCAGATAAACTATTTCAGAAAAATTAAATGACAATTCCTGGAAAATTAGAATACGTTTTAGCCAAAAGTTTAGACAGACAGCTTATACCATGTACTACTATAGGGTTCAAATGAGAAACACAAAAGGAAACTTATAAAAGAAAACAAAAAGAATTATAGAATTTAAGAATCAGTAGGAAAGTCCATGGTCATTTTAGTCCAATTGATTTGTAAAAGGGATCCCATTATAATAATAATTGAAGTTTTCTTTCTCTTTTAAATGGAAGAGAATGGAAAGAATTGCCTTTCTAAATCATGGCTAGGGAGAAAACCACCAACCGAACAAGAGATAGGGGAGAAGCCACCCAAAAGAATTAAATTAGATGAAATTGGCATGCTTTTGCACAAATAAAACCAATGCAACTAAAAATAAAAAGAGAAACCATGAACTGGACAAAAATCTTGTTACCAGTTATCCCCACGAGAAATATGCTATCCTATATGTTTAGGGAATTTTAAAACAAAAGCCATTCCACAGTGGAAAGTGGGCAAAGGATAGAAACAAATATTTCTCAAAGGCAGTATGACAAACTAAGCAAAGGTTGTTCCAAATTACTAATAAAGAGAAAATGCAAAATAAAACCATTTTAAGGTGTCATTTGTAAACTAGAAAATTGTCACAAAAGTAACAAAACCCAGAAAAATTCAATATTGGAGACAAGGATGCTAATACTGTTAATGGAGCCAGGAATTTTTCTAACCATCCTGGAAAAACAGTTTCGAATTGTGTGAAAACAAATGACTAAATTGTTTATTTCTGAGACTCCATTCATGGGTATATGCACCAAGGGGGTCCAAAGACCAAAAAGAAAGATTTCACATATGTCAAAATATTCATGTAAGCAATTTTTGTGGGAGTAAAAAACTGAAAACAAAGTAAATTCACATCTGTTGGGAAATAGCTGAACAAATTGTGGCACATGAGTGAAATAGAGTACCAAAAGACCATAAGAAATGACATGTATAAGGAATTTCAAAACTGTGGGAAACTTACATGAAGTGATATAGAGGAAGGAAAACAGAATCATAAACACAATTATTGCAATCATATAAATGAAAAGAACTCTAAAAGCAAGACAAACTATGACTACTGCTAATTAGCAATCTGGGTCTGGGAAATAAAACACATTTCCCACCTCTATGTAGAGAACTGAGGAACCACTGCATGTGATACTGCATCTATTGTCCCACACATTTGTTGTATTGGATATCGATGAAGTTTCTTTTTCCTAACTGTGTACTATGGTTGTGGTACTGATTGTTGTTGATAAAATGGATAGTTCTACAGAATGAGAACGTTAAGAAATGATTACAATGTAAAAACAGAAGACCACAATAAAACTTATAGTAAGTTTAGAAATTTTGAGAATAACTATGAAGCTCCAAACCTCCTAAAAATAGAGAGAGGCTAAAAGAGGGAATTCCTTCATGAGATGAGAATGTAATTCATGAATTCTTGATTAGAGAGAAATTTAGTCTCTCTCCCTTTCCATCTTCTTTAGGTTTCTTTCCTATGTCTTTTTACTTGGCAGCATCTGTTCCAATCCCTACAGGGATCCTTTGAAAGTATCAATAAAAGCACCAGGGGTCACAAAAAAATGGTCAGTTAAGCATATATTTAAATGACTTTTTTTTTAAAAAAATTCACTGATACAATTAAATACAATGTTAAATACAATGAATCCTCTATTCCCTCTGACAAAAGCCACCTGGTTACTTCCATTATCCCACCAATTTGTAAAATCCTGGTCATTAACAACATTATGGAAAATAACTATATTCCTGTAAACAAAAGATACAAAATATTGATAAATGTATTTGATTTGAATATTCTCCTCCTTCCCTTTCTCCCCTCTTGGTAAGGATGTGTGTATATGTATATGTATATGTATATGTATATGTATATGTATATGTATATGCATATGCATATGCATATGCATATGCATATGCATATGCATATGTATATGTATATATGTATAGACAGTTGCAGAGAGACAAAAAGTCTGCACTAAGAATTTTGGAATATCTGTATATCAGTGGTTAAGAGAATGCTGTCAGACAGGTACAACTAAGCTTTCTTACCTTATTTGATGCCATCTGTGTTCACAAACCCAGACTTTGCCACAATTATCATCGTAGTCATTGAAAGTTACTAGTTTAATCACTCCATTGTCTTTGCGTGGTCCAATCCAATCATTAGTATCCTCCGTTTGTCAAAACAGAGACATGAGTATCAGTGATTTCACTCATTAGGTTCTTCTCCCTCCCTTTTCCCATTGCGGGATTTGAGTCCTACTTCTGCTATTTCCTCCTTGTGGGACCTGGACAAATCACTCTGGGCCACAGTATCCTCAATCGAAAATCAGAGGGCCTATAAAGTCTCTTCTGGCTCTAAATCTATGATCTTATTCACAGACTGTGTCATCTGCTGCTCAAAACTCCTTAGTAACTCCCTACTGCCTGTTGAACAAAATTTAGACTTCTCAGCCTGTTATTCAGAACCTTTACAATCTGGGACCATTATTCGTTTTTCCAATATTATCTCCAACTAGTCTCTACCATATAATCTATGCTTTAGCCAAACTGTACTAATTGCCACCCCCTGAACATTTTCAATATTCTCTGTCTTAGGCATAAAATTCAATGCTAGTCAGTGTACCTACAATCCAATCTTGCATCCATCCACCTTTGAAGCTCACTTTCAATGTCACCTCCAGCATGAAGCCTTCCCTGGTTCTTCTGTAAGTTCCCAACTTTCTTCTGCCTCAGACGTCACAAAGATCACAGAAACTTCAACCAAAGTACCATCACAGAACCCTTGACTTAAATGACTTATTATTTACTTACTCCAACATCATTGCACCTCTTTGCCATCTCTCTGAATTCATCTTCACTTCCAGACCGTGAGCATATCTTGTAGCTAATTGGCTGATATCTTTCCCACCAAGGTCTGAAAGGGTCACTGATCACTGCATTCTCATGTGGAGGTGAGACCTACATTTTGGGAAGGGGAAGGGGTTACTAACACATGGACCATACTTTGTGTTATATTTAGAAATGTTTCAAAAGTCATTAACACAATGAGTTGTGATATACTATTAAAGATTTGAACAAGGGATCATTAAGTTAATTTGATAGAAACCCATATATGCATAGCATCGTAACTGTTCTTAAAGTCATTTCATATGTATTAATTTGTAGAATCAGATTTAGAGCCAGAAGGGAACAGAAAGGTCATTCTGTCCAGCTACCTGCAGATGAGGAACCTGAGACACAAAGCTTTACAGTGACGTGGCCAAGGTTATAAAGGTGGTAACTGGCAGAGCCAGGACTGGAACTCAGATCCTTTAACCTCAGGTCCAATGCTTTTAGGGCAGCTAGATGCCATAGTAGATAGAGCTTTGGACCTGAAATCAGCAAGACAGCTCCCTGAGTTCAAATCTGGCCTCAGACCCTTACCAGCTGTATTACTCTGGGCAAGTCACTTAACTTTGTTTGCCTCAGTTACTCCTCTGTAAAATAAGCTGGAGAAGGAAATAGCAAACCACTCCAGTATTTTTGCCAAACAAAAAGAAACAACCACAACAAAAAACCCAAATTGGGTCATGAAGTGTCAGACACAACTAAACAATAAGCAATGATTTTGCCTCTCTTTTATAGTACTTATTAAGTGAGGAAATAATAATCATAATAGCTAGAATTTATATAGTACTTGAAAGTTTGCAAATCATTTCAGAAATATTAACTAATTTGATTCATACACCAACCCTGGGAGACAGGTAATAACAAAAGGTGCTATTATTATCCACATTCTACAGATGAAAAAACTGAGGCACACAGAGGTTAAAGAATTTGCCCACAGTCAGACAAGTAGTGTCTGAGGCTGCATTTGAACTCAGGTCTTCCTGATCCCAGGTCAGACTCTATGCACTGATTTCTTCCAAATGCTTAGTTCTTACAACTAGAGGAGTCCCTCGAGATCATCTAGTCCAACTCCTTCAGTTTATACTCTTTTCTTTGTAGTTACAGGCATAATTCAAAATTATTTCTTGCGCCTAGAACATGAATATCAAATAAATTTTGAAGTGCACATACCTGAACACCCCCATAGCCTTTGGGACCTAGGTAATGTTCACATTCGAGAGCAATGTCATCCCAGCGCCATTCAAATAAGTTGACAATAGATGTTTGGCCATTTCGCAGATGGGGATCATACTGTGCCCAGCAGGCCCCAAGGACTGAAAGCAATACTAAGAGCCTCATTTTGCTTTCAAGTACTTAGCCCTCTTTTCAGCAGCTATTTATACTCCTGTAAGAAACAAATTAGCAAATATTAATTTGAATGGATGCCTACTAGGAGCACAGACTTGTTTGTATTCTGAAAAAGATTACAAGTAGTGTTAAACTCAACAGGTGAAAATACTCTGAAATTTCCCAGGACCGTAAGCACAGATAACCTTTAAGGACTTTGTGTTTTTCTTACGCACAGAATATTAGACATACCAAACACCTGAATATTTATATTTATCCTGGCAATATTGATGCAGCTGTGGTTTAATTAGGATCAGACCTTATTTCTAAGATCCTTCACTCACAGAAGAAAATTAACAATCTACGTAAATTGAGAACATTATGTATTTCTTAATAAATGTTGAAGTCATGATCCTTCCACTGGGAAAATATTCAATCCTGTATTTTTTACAAAAAGTTGTTTAGCTCTTTTTAATCGTCTTCATCCAAATCTTTGAAATCTTTCCAGATCTGAACATACATAAATTGCATGAAAAGATCATACTCTTTCTTAATTCAAATTCCTCACACAGATATGTATCTAAGTAGCTTCTTCTAAACTTGTTGCAACAAACCTCAGAAGCCATCTGGCCATTTAGCTCATTCTGCACCTGTAAAGATACTGTTTGTTGTAAGATTTCATGAAAAACAGTCTAAAAGTTTAGTGATGGAAGTAGAGAAGTGGTTGAGTAGATATGAACAAACAGTTGTCAAAAGACAAACTGCGAATGACTAAATCTAAACCCTATGAGAGATTTTTCCCAATCACAGTAAGAGAAGCATGAGTCAAAATGACTGTAAGGTTTCCTATCATATCCAACAAATGGGCCAAGATGGCAAATGATGGAAAAAGTCAATGATGAATGGGTTGTCGTAAAGACAGGAATGCTAACACACTGTTTGAAGGAACTGTGAATTGATCCCACTATTCCAAAACGAATGCTTTAAGACATCCATACCCTTGGTCCCAGAGATTCTGATTGCTAGATATACACATTAGGAAAGTCATAGCTCTGGTGTCATGACTTAATAACTGTCTGGTCTTAGTCAAGTTACTTTCTCTCTGATTCCAAGTTTTCTCATCTATAAATCAGGGATGATATTCTACATACTGTTTTAACAATCCAGTTATTAGCTGCTGTGTGTGTGCGCCCGCGCGCGCGTGTGTGTGTGTGTGTGTGTGTGTGCCGGGGGTGGGGGGGTGTAAAACCAACAACAACATGCTCACAGAAAGCTGCAAGCCCTCGTTCTTTTGATCTACTTTACTAAGGAAATTAAATTTAAGGGGTTAAGAATCTCAATTTAATCCAGCATACAAATATCATTCACTTAGTTCAGTGGGAAAAATCCAGCACCCTGAATTTCAGAACAAATACAAACAAATTACCAACAGACCCAATACAATCCATAGTAACCAAGAAAACCATCAACATCTGAGTTCAGCCAGAAGGCCCTTATAGCAACTACCCAGAGTCCTGCACCTCCAGGAATGAGAGCATCTGTTCTCCCTTTTTACAAGGTTTCAGACAACAAATGTCAAACCTCCCTTTATTGGCCCCACCAGGAGCCCCACCTTATTATTATTAATGACTTAAATGTAGACATGGAAGGCATATTTATTAAATTTACACATGACCCACATCTGGAAGTGAGATCCAATATATCACTGGAAGATATATGCAGAAGCTCAAAGATCACTTGGGAAAAGTTGTGTGTTGCATAAGGATTTGGATTAGATAATTTTCACAGTTCCATTTGATATGACATTCATAAGCCTATATACTCTTTCATTAAAGGCAGAACCATTCTGCCTGATAATTGTACTAATAGTCCTTTGAAAATGAAAATGGAAACAGTTTTGATGTATTTTGCCTCCATTAAAGTGGTTAATGAAATAAAACAAAGAAAATAAAGTTCTATGTTTTCCATTAATGAGTAATAAAAATGGAAGAACAATGCAGGGTTGATAATAAATACACAACTATTTTGGTTATTTTCTCCATGTCACTTTTAATTGGAACTAACAGAGAATTTAATCATTACATTCTAATTATTACATAAAATACACTTTAAATGTCAAGATTTCAGGTTTATTTTGATAGTATTTTTTGACATTAGCAGAAAATTTCATGATTGTCAGTACTACATATCTAAGAAATGGGAATTGATCATTATGGGATTTGATTTTGCTTATTATTTCTGGAAACGCTATTTATCCAGTAATTTATTATAATTTAGCATCCACATGGATGGCAATAAATGGGTCTTCAGCATTGTTGCTAATACTGAAGTAAGCATAACCATCACTGCCAACGTAGACTTCAATTCCTGTGCAACGGTTGTCACTTTTATCTCCAGAAATGACATCACAGTAGGTTCCAGAAGGAAGACCCGTTTGCAGATTTGATGACAATTCCCTGTAAAACAAAAGGCAAACCAATGAAAAACATACAAGGATGGCCAGCCTAGTTGCTTAGATTACAAGTATGTCTGTTCCATAAGTAAAAATCCCATAAATGGAGGAACTCCAGAATGAGAAATATTTCTAATGAATCTGTGCAGTCTTCAAACAAGCAAAAAAAAAACCCTTTATTTACTATCGGAGAGGGCAGAACTTCTTTGCCAGTGGTAAATGCTTGAAGGTGGTGATGTGAATGACAAGAATGGAGACTTCAGAAATTTGTATCTACAGGAGATTTTCATTATGAGCTTTTTTGATAAATGGAAATATCAAGGCACTAGTTGCTTCCATCAAGGAAAGAACAATTACTTCCAATAATTTAAATTTGTACATTTTTAACCTTTTTCCTTAAGGAAGCAAAAAATGTTTTTGCATTGAAAGCTAAGAAAAAGAATCTTCTGTTGCTTCAGTGATTGAATTGTGAAGTCATCCAAGGTCAAGGTACTTCATTGTTGCTCTGCATGCAAGATATGAATTAGAAAGACAAACAGCTGCAACTTTTAGCAAGGCAGTTCATTTGGCTGACTTTTGTCTCCTGTTATTTCAGTGAGAAGACTGAGAGACTAAGTGTTGGAAGACTCAGGTCTAGGTATGGCAGGTTCACTGATGCAGGATTGTTAAAGTATATCAAATGCTAAAGCATAACTGCCTGGCCACAAGATCCCAAAAGCTTTATATGCTCTTTGGAAATTACTGCTGCCAACCCACTCACTCTTAACAAGAAGTGGGAGAGGTTGGAAGGTAAGGTGAAAGGTCTTTTCACTCAGGCTGTATTTCCCAAAGAATAAAGCAGAACCAAAACACAGAACTTTCCAACCCTACCTAGAGTTATCACAACTCCCGCACTATCCATTGCCATTTCTTATTTTTAACCCCTCCCTCCTCATTTTACATAGTGTATAAGTACTATTCCTATTTTCATTTCTTTTCATTTCCTCCTTCTCCCTCTAATAAGATAATTCATGTAAAGCTTCACAAACCTTATTGCACTGATCTGTTGGATATCAAGGTTTCTATTAGCGTGATGATGATGATGATGCCTCCCTCCTCCCTCAACATTTGCTGCCTATTCAACAAATCCATTACCCTCTTAAAAGGGCACAAATTGAACATACGCAAGAGTTTGGGGTCACTTGTCAACATTAGAAACAGTTTTTCATTGAGGACAATACATGAGAACTAGAAGGTTCTTGTGAGGTCATTTAGTTAAACACATTCATTTGACTGATCAGGAAACTGAGGCTGAGATGTTAAGGTAAGGGGCATATAGTGGATACAGAGTGTGACTTGGGGTCAGGAAGACCTGTTTTCAAATGCTGCCTCTGACACTGACTACTGTGTGTCTCTAGGAGAGTCACTTAACTGCTTTGTACCTCAGTTTTCTCATCGGCAAACTGAGAATAATTGTAGCAACAACATTACAAAGTCGGTATGTGAATCAATGAATTAATATGTGTAAAGCATTTTGTAAATACATCATAACGAGCTGTGTAAGTCCTAACCACTAAGTAACCTGAACAAGTTCACATAGTAACAGAGCCAAGATTTTAAAACCAGGTCCTCAGACTCTAAATCCAGGAGACCTCCTATTATACTGTGCTACATTTTGGATTTCAAGACATATACATAGGCTTTCTAGGATCATGAACACTTTTCATGCCTGAAAAGATATCATGAATCTCTTATACTAATTTCCTCTTCTTCCATTATAAGTGCTAGTCACCACCAGCATCACCTCCAACACAAGGGTCACCGTTAACAAAATTCTTCTAAAGTGATGTATATAAATATTTTCCATACATCTATAGTCTCAAAGAAAATGTATTTTTTTAAAAAGACAAAAATGGTACTTCAAGGCTTCAAAATATATAATAAAATAGTAATCATCAGAACTATTTTGTACTGTATAAAAATCAGAAAAGTAGACTTGTGAATAGAGTGAGTCAATGGGAATGAGGAATAATCTAACTCTGTAACACAGAGTTCTACCAGTCAGATAAACTATTTCAGAAAAATTAAATGAGAATTCCTGGAAAATTACAACACATTTTAGCCAAAAATAAATTTAGACAGACAGCTTATACCATGTACTACTATAGGTTTCAAATGATAAACACAAAAAGCAACCTAGAAAAGAAAAGAAAAAGAATTATAGAATTTGAGAATTGATAGGAAGGTCAATGGTCATTTTAGTCCAATTGATTTGTGAAAGGGATTCCTATTATAATAATAATTGAAGTTTCCTTTCTCTTTCAAATGGAAGAGAATGGAAAGAATTACCTTTCTAAATCATGGTTAGGGAGAAAACCACCAACTAAACAAGAGATAGGGGAGAAGCCCCCCAAAAAGAATTAAATTAGATGAAATTGGCATACTTTTGCACAAATAAAACCAATGCAACTAAAATAAAAAGAGAAACTATGAACTGGAGAAAAATCTTGGTACCAGTGATCCCCGTGAGAAATATGCTATCCTATATGTTTAGGGAATTTTAAAACAAAAGCCATTCCACAGTGGAAAGTGGGCAAAGGATAGAAGCAAATATTTCTCAAAGGCAGTATGACAAACTAAGCAAAAGTTGTTCCCAATTATTAATAAAAAGAAAATGCAAAATAAAACCACTTTAAGGTCTCATTCAGGAAACTGGAAAATTGTCACAAAAGTAACAAAACACAGAAAAATTCAATATTGGAGACAAGGATGCTAATACTGTTAATGGAGCCAGGAATTTTTCTAACCATCCCGGAAAAACAGTTTCGAATTGTGTGAAAACAAATGACTAAATTGTTTATTCCTGAGACTCCATTCATGGGTATATGCACCAAGGGGGTCCAAAGACCAAAAAGAAAGATTTCAAATATGTCAAAATATTCATGTAAGTAATTTTCTTGCAGGAAAAGGCTGACAACAAAGTCACATCCACTGGGAAATAGCTGAACAAATTGTGGCATATGAGTAAAATAGAGTACCAAAAGACCATAAGAAATGACATGTATAAGGAATTTCAAAACTGTGGGAAACTTACATGAAGTGGTAGAGAGGAAGGAAAACGGAATCATAAACACTATTATAATCATATAAAGGAAAAGAATTCTAAAAGCAAGACAAACTATGACTAATGTTAATTAGCAATCTGGGCCTGGGAAATAAAACACATTTCCCACCTCTATGCAGATAACTGAGGAACCACTGCATGTGATACTGCATCTATTGTCCCACACATTTGTTGTATTGGTTATAGACGAAGTTTCTTTTTCTTAACTGTGCATTGTGGTTGTGGTACTGATTGTTGTTGATACAAGGGATAGTTCTATAGGACGGGAATGTTAAGAAATGATTACAATGTAAAATGAAAAGACATCAAAAAGACTTATATTCAAAAGAAATTAGTAAGTTTAGAAATTTTGAGAATAACTATGAAGCCCAAAACCTGCTAAAAATAGAGAGGGAGAGGCTAAATGAGGGAATTCCTTCAAGAGAGAACTGATATGACAATGTACTTCATGAAGTCTTGATTAGAGAGAAGTTTTGTCTCTCTCCCTTTCCATCTTCTTTAGGTTTCTTTCCTATGTCTTTTTACTTGGCAGCATCTGTTCCAATTCCTACAGGCATCCTTTGAAAGTATCAATAAAATCACCAGGGGTCACAAAAAATGGTCAGCTAAGCATATATTTAAATGAATTTTTAAAAAAAATTCAGTGATACTTACCAGTCATCATTGTTAAATACAATGAATCCTCTATTCCCTCTGCCAAAAGCCACCTGGTTACTTCCATTATCCCACCAATTTGTAAAATCCTGGCCATTAACTACATTACGGAAAATAACCATATTCCTGTAAACAAAAGATACAAAATATTGATAAATGTATTTCATTTGAATATTCTCCTCCTTCCCTTTCTCCCCCCTTGGTAAGGATGTGTGTATATGTATATGTATATGTATATGTATATGTATATGTATATGTATATGTATATGTATATGTATATGTACATGTACATGTATATGTGTACTTATATGTATATGTATATGTACATGTATATGAATAAGTATATGTATATGTATAGACAGTTGCAGAGAGACAAAAAGTCTGCACTAAGAATTTTGGAATACCTGTATATCAGTTGTTAAGAGAATGCTGTCAGACAGGTACAACTAAGCCTTCTTACCTTATTTGACGCCATCTGTGTTCACAAACCCAGTCATTGCCACAAGTAGTGTCTTCATTGATAGTTACTCGTTTAATCACTCCATTGTCATTAGGTGGTCCTATCCAATCATTAACATCCTTAATTTGTCCAAACAGAGACATGAGTATCAGTGATTTCATTTATTTGGTTCTTCTCCCTCCCTTTTCCCATTGCGGGATTTGAGTCCTGCTTCTGCTATTTCCTACTCATGGGACCTAGAAAAATCACTCTGGGCCACAATATCCTTAACTGAAAATCAGATGGCCTATAAAGTCTCTCCTGGCTCTAAATCTATGATCTTATTCACAGACTGTGTCATCTGCTGCTCAAAACTCCTCAGTAACTCCCTATTGCTTATTGAACAAAATCTGGACTTCTCAGCCTGTTATTCAGAACCTTTACAATTTGGGACCATTATATGTCTTTCCAATACTATCTCCAACTAGTCTCTACCACATAATCTATGCTTTAGACACACTGGACTAATTGCCACTCCCTGAACACTTTCAATATTCTCTGTCTCAGGCATAGAATTCAATGCTAGTGACTGTACCTGCAATCCAATCTTGTATCCATCCACCTTTGAAGCTTAGTTTCAATGTCACCTCCAGCATGAAGCCTTCCCTGGTTCTTCTGTAAGTTCCAAACTTTCTTCTGCCTCAGACCTCACAAAGGTCTGATTTGACTCTCTTTCTCTTACACTTGTTGAGTATAATCTCATTGTCTAATTATCTGTATATTCACTGTATCTTCCCAACTGATTGTGAGCTTGATAAGGGGAAGATCTATGCCTTATTTAGTTTTTGACACTGTTTCATGTCCCTGAAACCTAGCACACTTGGCATACAGTAAACAATCAATGCTTATGGATCAATTGCTGATTGATTATATCTTCCCCCAATAACTCCCCACAGGTTTCTTTCTCTAGCAGGTACTTGCTAAATGTTGAAATTAAAAATACCTGTCCATTCTCAAAGTATCTTGACCACCGGTAGCTTGACATCACTCGCGTAAGTCCATAAGGATGAGCAAGCATAAATCCAACTGCCATTTTGTACAATCTGGAAGTTATAAAGCAAGGCCATCAAAGAAAAGAAGAAAATTTGAGAGACCATTAATAAGATCTTAAAAAAAAGGTAGAGGACTCCACCACCTACCTGGCATCCCAGAAGGTAAGAATGGAATCTCCTCCAGCTCCATGGCCCCTCTGGTTGTCATGATTATCCACAAAGACAAGTGCTCTGTCTGAACGAATCAAGGACCAACCTTCTCCCCAGTTACTGGACAAAGAAATAAGGAATGTTTTACCTATGGCTCACGGCTTCTTCCTGGTCTTCTCTCCTGTGGGATACTCCTTAACATAAACAGAAACCTTTATGCAGAATGCCTATAGTATACTGAAAGGAGACCTGGATCGAGAGCCAGAAGAACTGGGATCCAATTCTGAATTGATCACTTACTAACAATTTAACATCGAATGAGCCACCTCACCATTCCGGGTCTTAATTCCCATGTCAGTAAAAGGAGTTTGGCTCCCTAAGGTTTCTTTCAGTTCTAACATTCCAGAGTTAAGCTGAAACTCTACTGGACCCTATATATGCTAGGTACTTATGTAGTATTTATATACTCCCTGTGAGACTGTATAGGAAAAGATTTAATGTAGAATCTGTATTAAAGTAAGGGGTATCATAAGGATGCTCCAACATGTTCTTTTTATATTCCAGTGATTTTTAAATGCTCATATTCACATGGTCTTAGTACATTGTAAAAATAAGTGTGAGCCAAATATAGTCCCATCCTACCATCATTGAATTAAAACCTAGTGATTCTTAGGTTCTGAAAGTGCATGGTTTTGAATTGACATCAATGTGTAATAAAAATGTTTAATTCTTATTGATGCAGAACTATCCCAGTTTACATTGAGAACATTTAAATAAATGCCTAAAAATTGTTGCGCACTCAGGGGAAGGTTTTATTGAGCAGTAGTCCAAAGGTGAACCCCCTTTTTCATTTACATTAAATAAGCCATCTTTTCTCCACTCCACTTTCGAATAACTGTGCCGAGTTTTGCACCAAATTTGAATTCTGTAACCCGACCGTTGTCAAAGTATTCACTGCTTGTAATTGGCTCGCCACCTAGATCAATTACCTAGTAGAAATCAGAGAAACAATATGATGTTGCCAAGAAATCCTCAAAACACTTTAGTCATTGTATTAACATTTTGTGCCAACAATTCCAGTGCTGTCTGCCACTAAAATATTCAAATTAATTTTCTCATTCTAAGGGATGAATTGCACTTTTCCATTCTAGAGGGATACTCTTAAAAAGCATCTAATTATCTAGGCGATTTTTATTTTTACCCTGTGAAAATGCTCACCCAATCCAGGGCTGCATAACCAGGATTAAACACACAATTGGGCCAGCCTCTAGAAAGCACACATTTAATCAAACTGATACTGAATGAATAAAATCACTGCATGCATACCCTGTCACTCAGCCTCTGCCCCCAGCATTTCACACATTTTATCTTAGTACCTCCTGGTAAATGAATGGTCTAGATCCTTCAGGGAACCAGTATGTGTTTAAATTGTTCAGTTTATCCAGAAATGCCTTGATGTCTCCAGGCCACATATGTTTGGCAGCATCAATTCTGAACCCTGCCACACCAATGGCAATCAGGAAGTTCAGATAGTCGGCTATGGTGGAACGCACATAATCTTTCTCCAGGGCAAGATCAAGAAGCCCAGTCAAACGGCAATCTCTAACCTGTAAAAACAATCATGATCTATGTGATACATAGGCAGCAGCATCTTTTGGCTCCCAGTTTTGAAGTGTTCATTTTAGACACCAGAAGAACAATGCAGTGAAGCATTTTTAGCTATGGTAAACTTAAAATTAGTTTCCTTTAGTGTGATACAATGAAGAGAGCCCTGACTCCAGAATCAGAGTACCTGGATTCAAATCCTGCTTGTATGATCTTGGGACAGTTCCTTATCTTCCCTGGGCCTTAGTTTCTCTATTTGTAAAATGAGAAGGTTGGATTACATGGCCAAAGTGATTCCTTCCATCTCTACATCTTCTAACTCCATGTGTGTCTAGAGCAAGTTTGTATTGTAGATAAAGTTCTGGGTTTGGAGTCAGGAAGAGCTACATTCAAATCCTGATCCTGAGCAAGTCATATAAGTTCTATGTCCTCTAGGGAATTCCTCTGAAGGAGAGAGGGTTGTAATTCTTCTAGGAAGTTCCTTATACTGCTAAATTTCATTTCAATAAACATCTCTCTCTCTCTCTCTCTCTCTCTCTCTCTCTCTCTCTCT
Organism: Trichosurus vulpecula; assembly: GCF_011100635.1. Taxonomy (NCBI): domain Eukaryota; kingdom Metazoa; phylum Chordata; class Mammalia; order Diprotodontia; family Phalangeridae; genus Trichosurus; species Trichosurus vulpecula. Next base: position 68,187,961 of record NC_050579.1, read on the forward strand.
CTCTGTCTCTCTCTCTCTTTCTCTCTCTCTCTCTCTCTGTCTCTCTCTCCCTTTCTCTCTCTCTCTCTCTCTCTCTCTCTCTCTTCCTTTCTCTCTCTCTCACACACACACACACATACACATTTAGGATTAAGTGACTTGCCCAGGGTCACACAGCTAATAAATGTCAGAAACTGGATTTGCACTCAGGTCCTCCTGACTCCAGGGCTGGATCTCTATACACTGCAGCACTACCTGCCTCCAATTAGTATTTCTTAAGAATTTCCTATGTATAAGGAATCGTACTACCAGCTGAAGATACAAAGACAAAACAGTCTTCACAGAACTTACATGCTATTGGGGGAATAAAGCGTGTGCATATATCATTGGGGGAGGGGAATGGGTATGAAAACACTAAAAACTGCAGGTTCCAGGACAGATTTTAGGTAAGCAACAGTACTCAAGCTCTATCCAAAAGGCAACAAAGAACGCCAAGATGTGGAATTAAGAGGGAAAGCATTCCAGGGAGAGGCCAGGGTTTGGAAAGAAAATGCCATGTACAAGGTACAGTAAGCAGGTCAGTATGGCTGGGACATAGAATGCGTGAGGGCAAGGAATATGTGACAGTTTAGAATGGTAGGCTGGAGGCAAATGGGAAAGAACTTTAAATGGCAAAAGAAGGATTTGTATTTGACCCCAGAGCAATAAGGAGCCACTAAGGCTTCTTAAGCATGTGAATGACGTAGTCAGAAGTGTGATTAAGAAATATCACTATGGCAGCTACATAGAATATGGATGAAATAGTGGAGATACGGGAAGCAGGGGACCGATGAAGTGATTATCGCAATAGTCCAGGAGAGGAGGACATTGATATTCACCTACACAAACCATCCTGGCAGCAGAAGGTAGGAACATGGGATTGTGCAATGACTTAGGGAAGCTGGACTGGGGAGAAAACTTGGGTGCAGATAAACCATACATGGTTACAAATAATGACTAAAAATTTACCTGATAAATATCTTGGTAGCTTTCAATTTCCCCACTCCAGGTAGTACATTTACCATCATTAAAATCCCAGCCAGAGTATGGAACTTCAGGAAAGTCTCTATTTCCAGGATTGAAATAACTGCCACAAGTGCTACTAGTTCCAGCACTCACACCACTCCCACACATATGATTCACTACAGCATCCACATAAATGTTCACCTGCAAAAGTAAGGTTTGTGTTTCAGATTAGCAGATGGAGCATCAGTGAAAGGACTTGAACTCAGCTTCTCAGTCTACATTCTGCCCTCCTTCTACCTCAGGATGCTGCTTCTCCACATAATTTAGTGAATTATAGTGAATGTTGATAAAGTTAGACAACTACTCTTTCAATTAGTGTACAAATCTGTCTTCCTGGTGTTTTATAATTAAGCCATGAAACACTGTCTTTGTCTTAGGTCTCTGGACCTTAAATAAATCAGGCTGGGCCTGAAAATCAGTGGTCACTACTTGCATATAAATAGGGGGAACTGTTTGAGACTCAAGTAAACAGAAAAAAGAGAAGGATATACACGATGATTATACTAATACAAACAAAAAGGAGACTGAAGCAAAGCTAGATTCTGATTCACTGTAATCAACAATATCAGCCTGGATGGGGTATAACAGGTACAGGATGTTGCCTGTGCTATCACACAGGACCATAGTGTCAGATGGTTTTGCTTTACTAATTTTTATTTAATTATAACAAGGGAAGGGAGGAATCACTGAAGGGGAAAAAATGTCACTCTCTCCCCACATTCTTACTCACCCATAAGAATGACAACTTATATTTGTATCAGGCATTACAGGTTACAAAGCCCATTGACAAGTATTGTCTCATTTGAACCTTTCAAACCCCCTATGAAGCAGACCAGGCAAACAGTATTATCCTTATTTTACAGACAAGGAAACAAAACCCTAAGGAGGATAAGTGATCTGCCCAGGGCCATCTGGTTAGAAGAAAGCAGAGTCAGGGCTCAAAAACTAATCTTCTGATTACAAGTCTAGTGTTCTTCCCATCACACCATATCGTCTCTCATAAAAGGTCCACATCTGAACCCCACAAGAAGAGACCAAAAAAGGAGATATACAACTAAATAAAGCCAGTAGGGTAATAATAATTATAAAAAGCTAACAATTGTATGGCACTTATTATGTTCCAGGCACTGTGCTGAGCCCTTCACAATTATAATCTCATTAAATCTTCACAACAAACTTGGGAGGTAGGTGCTATCCTCAGTCCCATTTTACAGATGAGGAAACTGAGGCAGACCGTGGGTAACTGACTTGCCCAGGGCCACACAGCTAATGATTGCCTGAGGCCAGATTTTAATTCTGGTCTTCCTGACTCCAGGTCCAGCTCTCTGAGCCATCAGCAGTCAACATGATGGCAGAGCCTAATAAATGCTTCACAAGAACCCTGGTTTCTTTTAGAAGCTAGAACCATGGAGATTAAATCAGGCAACAAACCTAACTTAACATCTTCTTCCTTCCACTTATAATATAACACATTCCACTGCAGGGCACACTTTAAGCAAAGGTACTGGAAATGCAAAGACAAACCAAACAATCCTAACTTTAAGAACCTAATATTCTCCTGTTCTGAAATGCACTACCTCTTCCTTGGAACTGTTTCCCAAGAGAATAGATTAAATATAATTTGTCTTTCATAAAAATATATTAATACCCACATACATCCAAACTGGCTGTTCTGACTGAACTCACTGGACTTTGGAAATAAGCCAGTTGCTTCATTAAATCAGTTTGGCTAAAGGGACTAAATTGATTATGTGTGCTATAGACATGTGTGCTGTAGGGTGTTTGCTGCCCATTTGAGAGCCCCACCCTAAAGAGGATCTTTAAAACATTATCACAGTCTATTAAGCTGCCTGTCAACAGGTTGGTTAAGAGAATAAAAGGTTTCAAAGTGGAAAGACTTATTATGGCATGACTCCTGTGCCATCTCAACTGTACATGAAATATAAGTTGATCACCAGAGGTTAGATTATGAATTCTGGTGACTAATACGTCATTTGTACACAATGGCATAGTGTATTCATTAATGTATTGTACGCATTGTAAGAATAGTGATTTAAACATCAAGGACTGATGAGCAACATCTCTTATAGTTAAGAACAGGCATGGCTTTGAAATGATGGATTTTTTCCCAGTTTAACAAGGTTTTTCCTCAGAAAAGCATAGGTCCACTCCACTATCATCAGGTTTCTTTGGGTTACATTCTCTTTGACACATCAACGAATTTGAAAAGAGGATTTATACAAGATGACTGTTAGATAACTACTAACCTTGAACTAGAAGATACACACATGTGTGCGTGAGTGTGTGTTTTAAGTGGGTGGAAGTGTTACAGGACAGAGACAAGAGTTGTATAGCATAGGGAGGCACAGGTGGGGGTCAAATCTTGTACTGGAAGAAGTCTTCAATAGAATGAGATCACAGGGACTTCAACCAAAGAACCCTCTCAGAACCCTTGACTTAAATGACTTGTTATTTACTTACTCCAACGTTATTGCACCTCCTCACCATCTCTCTGAATTCGTTTTCACTTCCAGACCGTGAGCATATCTTGTAGCTAATTGGCTGGTATCTTTCCCACCAAGGTCTGAAAGGGTCAGTGATCACTGCATTCTCATGTGGAGGTGAGACCTACATTTTGGGAAGGAAGGGGTTAGTAACACATAGACCATATTTTGTGTTACATTTAGAAATGTTTCAAAAGTCATTAGCACAATGAGTTGTGATATACTATTAAAGATTTGAACAAGAGATCATTAAGTTAATTTCGTATAAACCCATATATGCATAGCATCATAACTGTTTTTAAAGTCATTTCATATATATTAATTTGTAGAATCAGATTTAGAGCCAGAAGGGAACAGAAAGGTCATCCTGCCCAACCACCTGCACATGAGGAACCTGAGACACAAAGCTTTACGGTGACATGGCCAAGGTTATAAAGGTAGTAACTGGCAGAGCCAGGACTGGAACTCAGATCCTTTAACCCCAGGTCCAATGCTTTTAGGGCACCTAGACACCATAGCAGATAGAGCTCTGGACCTGAAATCAGCAAGACAGCTCCCTGAGTTCAAATCTGACCTCAGACCCTTACCAGCTGTATTACCCTGGGCAAGTCACTTAACTTTGTTTGCCTCAATGCCTCATCTGTAAAATGAGCTGGAGAAGGAAATGGCAAACCATTCCACTATTTTTGCCAAATAAAAAAAAAACCTAACCACAACAAAAAACCCAAATGGGCTCATGAAGTATCAGACACAACTGAACAACAAGCAATGATTTTGCCTCTGTTCTATACTACCTGTTAAGAGAGGAAATAATAATCATAATAGCTAGAACTTATATAGTACTGGAAAGTTTGCAAATCACTTCACAAATATTAACTCATTTGATACTTACAACAACCTTGGGAGACAGGTAATAACAAAAGGTGCTATTATTATTCCCATTCTACAGATGAAAAACTGAGGCAGACAGAGGTTAAAGAATTTGCCTACCGTGAGACAACTAGTGCATGAGGCTGCATTTAAACTCAGGTCTTCCCGATCCTAGGTCTCGGACTCTATACACTGAGTTCTTCCAAATGCCTAGTTCTTACAACTAGAGGAGACCCTCGAGATCATGTAGTCCAATCCCTTCAATTCATACTCTTTTCTTTGTAGTTACAGACATAAATTAAATTATTTATTGTGCCTAGAACACGAATATCAAATTTTGAAGTGCACATACCTGAACACCCCCATAGCCATTGGGAGCTAGGTAACGTTCACATTCGAGAGCAATGTCATCCCAGCGCCATTCAAATAAGTGGACAATAGATGTTTGGCCATTGCGCAGATGGGGATCATACTGTGCCCAGCAGGCCCCAAGGACTGAAAGCAACACTAAGAGCCTCATTTTGCTTTCAAGTACTTAGCCCTCTTTTCAGCAGCTATTTATACTCCTGTGAGAAACAAATTAGCAAATATTAATTTGAATGGATGCCTACTTAGAGCACAGACTTGTTTGTATTCTGAAAAAGATTACAAGTAGTGTTAAATTCAACAGGTGAAAATACTCTGTGAAATTTCCCAGGACCATAAGCACAGATAACCTTTAAGGACTTTGTGTTTTTCTTACGCACAGAATATTAGACATACCAAACACCTGAATATTTATATTTATCCTGGCAATATTGATGCAGCTGTGGTTTAATTAGGATCAGACCTTATTTCTAAGATCCTTCACTCACAGAAGAAAATTAACAATCTATGTAAATTGAGAACATTATGTATTTCTTAATAAATTTTGAAGTCACGATCCTTCCACTGAGAAAATATTCAATCCTGTATTTTTTACAAAAAGTTGTTTAGCTCTTTTTAATCTTCTTCATCCAAATCTTTGAAATCTTTCCAGATCTGAACATACAGAAATTGCACGAAAAGATCATACTCTTTCTTGATTCAAATTCCTAACACCAATATCTATCTTACTAGCTTCTTCTAAACTTGTTACAAAAAATCTCAGAAGCCATCCGGCCATCTAGCTCATTCTGTACCTGTAAAGATACTGTTTGTTGTAAGATTTCATGAAAAACTATCTAAAAGATTAGTCACGGAAGTAGAGAAGTGGTTGAGTAGATATGAACAGACAGTTGTCAAAAGACAAACTGCAAACTACTAAATCTAAATCCCCATGAGAGATTTTTCCCAATCACAATAAGAGAAGCATGAGTCAAAATGACTGTAAGGTTTCCTATCACATCCAACAAATGGGCCAAGATGACAAATGATGGAAAAAGTCAATGATGAATGGGTGGTCCTAAAGACAGGAAAGCTAACACACTGTTTGAAGGAACTGCAAATTGATGCCACTATTCCAAAAAGAATGCTTTAAAAAGTGACTAGGACATCCACGCCTTTGGTCCCAGAGATTCTGATTGCTAGACATACACATTAGGAAAGTCATAGCTCTGGTTTCATGACTTAATAACTATCAGTTCTTAGTCAAGTTACCGTCTCTCTGATTGGAAGTTTTCCCATGTGTAAATCAGGGATAATATTCTACATACTGTTTCAACAATCCAGCTAGCAGCTGGGGTGGGGGTGGAGGGGCGGGGTGTAAAACCAACAACAACCTGCTCACAGAATGCTGCAAGCTCACGTTCTTTTGATCTGCTTTACTAAGGAATGCAACATTAAGGAGTTAACAATCTCAATTTAATACATCATACAAATATCATTCACTTAGTTCAGGGGGAAAAAAGCCAGCACCTGAACTTCAGAGCAAATACAAACAAATTACAAACAGACCCAATACAATTCATAGTAACCAAGAAAATTGTCAACATCTGAGTTCAGCCAAAAGGCCTTTAGAACAGCTGCCCAGAGTCCCGCACCTCCAGGAATAAGAGCTTTAAGCAAATACATTAGTTCTCCCTTTTTATACAGTTTCAGATGTCATCAAATGTCATCTGACCTGACCAGAACTTAGGCTCCTATTATCGGCTGAGATCAATGGCCCCACCTGGAGCCCCACCTTAGTTACCAATTCATACTCACATAGGCTTAGCACCTAATAGATAAGGGTTTGGGCCTGGTGCTCAGCATCTAGTAAGAGTCAATCAAAGAAACTGAATTAATCAAAGGGAACAAAGGCCAAACTCTTCAAGGATCCCCAATACATATACCTTATATGACTGTGAGCAAAAAAGTATTTTGTAAGCCTAATGGCACTTTAAAAAGTAATACTTAGAGAAGGATGATCACAGTCTTCTCATTTAAAGGAAATGATGTTATAATGACAAAGTATCCTTGTTGATCATGTAGAGCAATGCTATTATTGCATGGGTGAGGAAAATGAGGACCAGAGTAGTTCAGTGATTTTCTAGACATCACATCCCAGTAACTAGCAAAACCAGGACTGAAATCAAAGTAGTCTGACTCCAAATCCAAGGTTTTTTCCACCTTCCCACATGGCCTCCTAAGTTATCTGGGTTTGGTATTGAGTGACTTGAGCTTCAGATGCAAGACTTAAGAGAGCAACTTTAGGGAACTGGACTTTCCCAAGGACACACTGCAAGTGTCTGAGTGAGTCTTCAACCTCAGCTGTTCTTGTCTCTAAGGCCTGCAAAATCTGGGGCCAGATAGACGATAAGGCACTTCAAACCTGTGCATATATGCGCAACATAGTCAGACTTGGGGGCATATACCTGTAACCCCTATCAAGGGGAGTCTGAGAAGGGGGGATTGCTTGAGTTTGGGGGTTCTTAAACTGCCATAAGGCTAAAACCAATCCAGTTGTTGTGGGATCAACAAGTGATCAATACAGGGACCTTGAGCAACTGCGTTCCAGTAACATGGTTGGGTTGTCCTAGAGAGCTCACTGTAATTTTCTTTTACTTCTAAAATTTGTTTTTTATTTTACCATTTTAACGTTCCAGCCATACATTTTTCTTGTTCTTTTTCTCTTTTCTCATCTTCACTACTGAATAATAAATTGCTAGCACTTACATAGTGCAAAACACTTCTCATTTGATCCTCCTAATACTCCTGTAGGTAGTATTATCATCCCCATCTACAGATGACCCTTTGTCTAAAAGTATTTCAGTCAAGGTTCAGCCACACTAAAGCAGGACCCCACTAGGGGTTGGGTCCCAGCACATTTGTTTAATCTGCCTCCTTGCTTGTTTGTGTTTTCCTCACTTTGAAATTAAACTTCTATTTGATTCCTGACTCTCCTGTCTCTAGACTACTCTATTGGGCTCCAGCCAATGACAGGTGAGACTGGTTTAGTCCTATTGTCATTAATTGGCATCAGAAGTGGGAATGGACACAGAGCTGGGCCATTGGACTCTCTCCACTAGAGGCAGGGCCCAGAAGCATGTGCCTAGTCTACCTCTTTGCTTGCAGTCCATTTCCCTCACTTTGAAATTAACTTCTGTCTTATTCCTAACTCTCCTGTCTAACCTGCTTGGTTCAGCTCTGGCCATCCTCATGTTAGAGGACAGTTCTCTCTGTTTGACAGTATCATATACTGAACCTACACTTCTACTTCCCCCACATACACCCCATAACTTCACCAAACTTTGCCTTATCTCAGAAGTATTTGTAGATGTCCAGCAATCTCTCAAGTCTGTTTGAGGGGAAGGGGAAGAGGAAGAAGAAGGGGGCTGGTAGGCAGACCTTGGTATAGGCCAAGTGTGGGTTACCTGTGGCCTTAAAGCCACATGTGGCCTTATAGGTCCCTGAGTGTGGCCTTTTGTTCCGTAAAATTTGTGTTCAGTCACAAGGCCACACATAATGATCTGGAAAGCCTCACCCTCAACTCTAGACATTTCCTCTTTAATTTTTTTTTATTCTTGTCAGTTTCTGATAAACCACAATAAGCTTTTTGAAACAGTTAAGGCACTATCTCTTTAGCCAGAATACAAAAGAAGAGGCATTCAAAGTCTTTTAATTCCAAACCCTAAATGAAGAAATCAAGGCCCATAGAGGCTAAATGACTGCCAGCAGTTTCTAGATAAAGAAATCAAGGCCCATAGAGGCTAAATGACTGCCAGCAGTAAAGGGTAGAGCCTGCACCACAGTATACATCATCTTCTCCCTCTAAATCAAGTGCCCCATTCATTTTTAACCATCATGGACCTTTTAATAAAGGAGTATCACCTTCTTTTTTTTAACTAATTTATTTATTTTTAGTTTACCACACATGGTTCTACATAGTTTTGAGTTCCAGATTTTCTCCCCTCCCTCTCCCCTCCCTCCCCAAGACAGCATGGAAGCTCATATAACTGTCCTGTATAACTTCGCATTGAATTAATTTATGCACTAGTCAAGTTGTGGAGAAGAATTTTGACCAATGGAATGAATCATGAGAAAGAAGAAACAGAACCAAAAAAAAAAAAACCAAAAAACAAAAACAAAAGAGAAGCAGAAAAGGCGAGCATGTAGTGCGCCTCGTTCTGTATTCAAACTTCATAGTTCTTTCTCTGGATGAAGATAGCATTCTCCATCGTGAGTCCCCTGGAGTTGTCCTTGCCCCTTAGGTTGCTGAGAAAAGCGCAGTATGTCAGGGTTGGTCCTCACGGAATCCATATATCTGTGGCTGTGCACAACGTTCTCCTGGCTCTGCTCCGCTCACTCAGCATTATGTCGTGTAGGTTTTTCCAGGTTGTTACGAAGTCTGCATCATCCCCATTTCTTATGGCACAGTAGTATTCCATCACCTTCATACACCACAGCTTGTTCAGCCATTCCCCAATTGATGGGCATCCCTTTGATTTCCAATTCTTGGCTACCACAAAAAGAGCTGCTATAAATAGCCTTGTACATATGGGTCCATATGATTTCTTTGGGATACAACCCTAGAAGTGGTATTGCTGGGTATGAACATATCTATAGCCCTTTGGGCATAGTTCCAAACTGCTCTCCAAAATGGCTGGATCAGCTCACAACTCCACCAGCAATGCAACAATGTTCCAATTTCCCCACATCTTTTCCAGCATTTATCATTTTCCTGTTTCGTTATTTTAGCCAATCTGACAGGAGAGATGTGGTATCTAAGAGTTGTTTTGATTTGCATTTCTCTAATCAGTAGTGATCCAGAGCATTTTTTCATATGCCTATAGATAGCTTTAATTTCTTCCTCTGAAAACTGCCTGTTCATATCCTTTGACCATTTCTCAATTGGGGAATGGCTTGTATTCCTATATATTTGGCTCAGTTCCCTGTATATTTTAGAAATGAGGCCTTTATCAGAGATACTAGTTGCAAAGATTTTCTCCCAATTTTCTGCTTTGCTCCTAATTCTTGTTGCGTTGGCTTTTTTTGTACAAAAACATTTCAATTTGACATAATCAAAATTATCCATTTTGCATTTTGTAATGCTCTCTATCTCTTGTTGGGTCATGAATTCTTTACTTTTCCATAAATCTGATAAGTAAACTATTCCTTGCTTTCCCAAATTACTTATAGTATCAGCTTTTACTCCTAAATCATGAACCCATTTTGACTTTATTTTGGTATATGGTGTAAGATATTGGTCTATGCCCAGTTTTTGCCCTACCATTTTCCAATTTTCCCAACAGTTTTTGTCAAATAGTGAGTTATTAGCCCAGAAGCTGGCCTCTTTGGGTTTATCAAAGAGTAGATTGCTAAACTTGTTGATTTCATCTACTTGTGTACCTATCCTATTCCACTGATCCACACCCCTGTTTCTTAACCAGTACCAGGCAGTTTTGATGACTGCTGCTCTGTAGTACAGTTTAATATCTGGTGTGGCTAAGCCACCTTCTCTAGCATGTCTTTTCATTAATACCCTAGATACTCTAGACCTCTTGTTTTTCCAAATGAATTTTGTTATTATTTTGTCCAGTTCAGTAAAATAATTTTTTGGTAGTTCGATTGGTATGGCACTGAATAGATAGATTAATTTAGGTAAAATTGTCATTTTAATTATATTAGCTAGGCCTAACCATGAGCAACTGATATTTTCTCATTTATTTAGATCTGATTTTATTCGCGTGAAAAGTGTTTCATAGTTATGTTCATATAGGCCCTGGGTTTGTCTTGGCAAATAGACTCCCAAATATTTATAGTGCCTTCAGTAACTTTGAATGGAATTTCTCTTTCTATCTCTTGTTGTTGGGCTTTGTCAGTAATGTATAGGAATGCTGAGGATTTATGTGGGTTTATTTTATATCCTGCAACTTTGCTAAAGTTGTTTATTATTTCAAGTAGTTTTTTACTTGATTCTCTAGGATTCTCTAGATAAATCATCATATCATCTGCAAAAAGTGATAATTTAGTTTCTTCTTTTCCTATTCTAATTCCTTCAATTTCCTTTTCTTCTCTTATTGCTACAGCTAACGTTTCTAGTACCAAATTGAATAATAGGGGTGATAATGGACATCCTTGTTTCACCCCTGATCTTGTTGGGAATGCATCTAGTTTATCCCCATTACAAATAATGCTTGTCAATGGTTTTAGGTAGATGCTATTTGTAATTCTGAGGAAGGTTCCACTTATTCCTATGCTTTCTAGTGTTTTCAATAGGAATGGGTGTTGTACTTTGTCAAAGGCTTTTTCTGCATCTATTGAGATGATCATATGGTTTCCGCTTGTTTTGTTGTTGATATGGTCAATTATGCTAATAGTTTTCCTAATATTGAACCAGCCTTGCATTCCTGGAATAAATCCTACCTGGTCATAGTGTATTATTCTCGTGATGAATTGCTGCAATCTTTTTGCTAATATTTTATTTAAAATTTTTGCATCAATATTCATTAGAGAAATTGGTCTATAATTTTCTTTCTCTGTTTTGACTCTACCTGGTTTGGGTATTAGTACCATATTTGTGTCATAAAAAGAATTTGGTAGGACTCCTTCTTCACCTATTTTCCCAAATAGTCTACAAAGTATTGGAATTAGTTGTTCTTTAAATGTTTGATAGAATTCACATGTAAAACCATCTGGCCCTGGAGATTTTTTCCTAGGGAGTTCATTGATGGCATGCTCAATTTCTTTTTCTGATATGGGGCTATTAAGAAATTTCACTTCCTTCTCTGTTAGCCTTGGCAGTTTATGTTTTTGTAGATATTCATCCATATCTCTAAGGTTGTCAACTTTATGGGCATACAGTTGGGCAAAATAATTCCTAATTATTGTTTTGATTTCCTCTTCATTAGAGGTGACCTCACCCTTTTCATTTTTGATACTGGTAATTTGATTTTCTTCTTTCTTTTTTTAATCAAATTGGCCAAAGGTTTATCAATTTTATTGGTTTTTTCATAAAACCAGCTCTTTGTTTTATTTATTAATTCAATAGTTTTCTTGGTTTCAATTTTATTCATCTCTCCTTTGATTTTTATTATTTCTAATTTTGTATTTAATTGGGGGTTTTCAATTTGCTCTTTTTCTAGCTTTTTCATCTGTCTGCCCAGATCATTGATCTCCTCTTTCCCTATTTTATTCATGTAGGCATTTAGGGATATAAAACTTCCCCTAAGAACTGCTTTTGCTGCATCCCATAAGTTTTGGTATGTTGTTTCATTATTGTCATTCTCTTAAATGAAATTATTAATTGTTCCTCTGATTTGTTCTTTGGCCCACTCATTCTTTAGAATTAAATTATTTAGTTTCCAATTAGTTTTTAGCTTATTTTTCCATGTTACTTTATTAAAAATGATTCTTATTGCATCATGATCTGAAAAGGATGCATTGACTACTTCTGCTTTTCTGCACTGGATTGTGAGGTTTTTATGCCCTAGTACATGGTCAATTTTTGAGTATGTGCCATGTACTTTTGAGAAGAAAGTATATTCCTTTTTATCCCCATTCAGTTGTCTCCAGAGGTCTATCATATGTGCCTTTTCTAAAATTCTGTTTACCTCCTTAACTTTTTTCTTATTTATTTTGAGGTTAGATTTATCAAGTTCAGAAAGGGGGAGGTTGAGGTCTCCCAATATTATAGTTTTGCTGTCTAATTCTTCCTGTAACTCCCTTAACCTCTCCTCTAAGAATTTGTATGCCTCACCACTTGGTGCATATATGTTAAGCAATGATATTGCTTCATTGTTTATGGTGCCTTTTAGCAGGATATAATGTCCTTCCTTATCTCTTTTAATTGAATCTATCTTTACTTTTGCTTTGTCTGAGATTAGGATTGCTACACCTGCTTTTTTTTACTTTAGCTGAGGCACAATATATTTTACTCCAGCCTTTTACCTTTACCCTATGCGTATCCCCCTGTTTCAAATGCGTTTCTTGTAATCAGCATATTGTAGGATTATGGTTTTTAATCCATTCTGCTATCTGCTTCTGTTTTGTGAGAATGTTCATCCCCTGCACGTTCAGGGTTATGATTTCTATCTGTGTCTTTTTCTCCATCCTAATTCCCCCTGTTTATGCTTTTATTTTTCCCTTTCCCCTTCTCCTCCTCAACAAAGTTTTGCTTTTGACCGCCGCTTTCCTCAGTTACCCCTCCCTCTTTATTTCCCTCCCTTATCTTACCGTTACCCACTTGCTACTTCTCCTCCCCCTTCTGACCACCCCCCTCCCTTTTTCCCCCCTTACCCTCCCACTTCCCGTAGGACAAGTTAGATTTCTAAACTTATCACAGTATGTTATTCCCTTCTTGAACTAGATCAGATGACAGTAAAGCTCAAATACTGCTCTTCTCCCTCCCTTCTTTCCCTCTACTATAATATGTTTTTGTGCCACTTCATTTGGTGTAATTTACCCTTTTCTACTACCTCCTTACCGCTTCCCTCATAGCCCTCCCTTTATTTCTCTTACTTATATTTTATATCTTTACATCAGTTAATTTATACAGGCATTCACAACCTATGTATATCCCTTTCAATTGTCATAATAGCTGTACCATTCACAAGAATGACTTATATATGTGTGTATATATATATATATGTATATATATATATGTATATATACATCAGATGATATAATCCCACATAAAGATGTAAACAACCTACCCTTATTGATTAATAAGGTTTGTGGGGTTTTCCCCCTGGTTACCTGTTTATGTCTCTCTTGAGTTTTGTATTTGGAGATCAAATTTTCCATTGAGTTCTGGCCTTTTCATCAGGAAGGTCTGGAATTCCCTTATTTCATTGAATGTCCATCACCTTGCCTGGAAAATTATGCTTAGTTTTGCTGGGTAGTTGATCCTTGGTTGTAGTCCCAGCTCCTTTGCCCTTCGGAATATCATATTCCAATTTCTCCTGTCTTTTAATGTGGAAGCTGAGAGATCCTGTGTGATCCTGACTGTAGTTCCACGACATGTGAATTGCTTCTTTTTCGCTGCTTGCAGTATTTTCTCCTTGAGTTTATAGCTCTGAAATTTGGCTATAATATTTCTTGGTGTTTTCAGTTTGGGATCTCTTTCAGAGGGTGATCGGTGAATTCTTTCAATGACTATTTTGCCCTCTGGTTCTAGGACCTCTGGGCAGTTGTCTTTGATAATTTCTTCGAAGATACTGTCAAGGCTCTTTTTTTCATCGTGGATTTCCGGTAGACCAATAACTCTCAAATTGTCTCTCCTGGATCTATTTTCCAGGTCAGTTGTTTTGCCAATCAGATATTTCACATTTTTTTCTATTTTTTCATTCTTTACGTTTTGTTTTATTACTTCTTGATGCCTCATAGATTCATTAGCTTCCACTTGCTCAAGTCTAATTTTTAATGAGTTAGTGTTTACATTTTGCTTTTGAGTCTCCTTTTCCAATTGGTTGATTTTGCCTCTTAGGGTGTGATTTTCTCTCTCTAGATTCTGAATCTCCGTAGCCATTTCGCCAATCTTTTTTTCCATATTTTCTTTTAGCTCCCTAATTTGGTTTTTAAAATCCTCCTTTAGCTCTTCCAGCAGTGCTTTTTGGGCTGGAGACCAGTTCATATTACCTTTTGAGGTATCTGATGTATCTACCGTATCATTACTTACTTTTTCCATATCTGTATTTTGATCCTGCCTGTCTCCATAAAAAGAATCTATTGTCCTTGGTTTTTTTGTGTTCTTCTTCATGTTGGTTTGCCTTTTGCTGGCTTTACAACAAATTTCTATCTGTGGGCCTCAGGGCTTTCTGTCCCAGCTTTCTTATTCTAGGGGTTGTGAGTCTAGAATTATAGCCTTCAGTTTCCTGAGGTGTGGGGGAGGGGTCTGGCTCCCTGACATCTCACTCCCTGTGCGTGCTCTCCAGCACTTGCTTTTCAGCAATGGTCTCAGCTGTTTGTTGTTTGAGCTGATGTCTGGCACTTCCCCTGTGGGAGCAAGGTTACGTCTGGGCTCCTGTCGTTAACCCCTGCCGACTCTGCCCCTATGGGACTAATGAACTTCTGCTATTTGATCACTGAAGCCTCACAACTTTCTGCTCAGTTCCAGCGTTCTTTCCCCCCCCCCACCCCAGGGATTCTCTGGGTGGGGAGGGCAGGGATTAGAGCTGTTTATCTGGACATTAAGAACTCCCGGAAGTTCAAGAAGCTGCGTTTAATACGCAGAAGTTTGGGCTGCAAACTTCTGGAGACGGTGTTTCATGGGTGGCGTTGCGCTGCCTCTCGTCGCTACCACAGACTGCCGTCCTGTGTTGGGAGTCCTGGAGATCTCCGCCGGTTTCGGGCGCCCAGCTTTCTCCCAGCCCGTCTCCCACGTGGATTTCCCAGCGAGCCGCTTCCACCTTGGTCTGGAGCAGCTCCGCAGCCGAGCACTCTCCAAGCCTACAGGATCGTGCCTCCGGCCTTTCAGACTCTCCCGGCTCGGAAATTTGCCCCACGCAGACCGCTCGCGGTTTCTGACTCTCTCAAATCTGCTCAAATTCACTTTTTTATGGGAATCTGACATACCTTGTGAGAGAGCTCCGGTAAGACACTGCCTTCATGCGGCCATCTTGGCTCCACCCCCTCCCCGGAGTATCACCTTCTAATTTGTCCTTAAGTAAGGAAGAGAAAGATGGTCCAGCTGGATGATCTGATAGCTTCCCATGAGGAAACTGAGATGCCAGAGGTTGAGTGACTTGCCCAAGATCACAGAGTCAGAAAGTAGCAGCCAGGATTCACACCCAGGTACTCTGACCTCCAATCCAGCAGAATTTAAACCATAGCATGCTGTCTTGAGAAAAGGGAAAGGAGAACTCTTTTAAAGAAAGGAAGGGAAAATTCAGTAGAGGGACAAAAAATTCCATGGCGCTGGGGGTGGGGGGGCGGACCAACAAGAATTTGAAATTGCATTCTAATGAAACAACAATGAAGATGACGATAGCTGGCATTTACATAGTCCCTCAAGACTTGCTAAATACTTTTTCAAATATTTCATTTGATCCTCACAAGTCTGTGAGGAAAGTGCTCTTATTACCGTCATTTTAGGGATTAGAAAAATGAGTCTGCCAGGAGGTAAATGACTTGTCTAGGATAACATAGCCAGTGCCTGAGTAACTTGTCAGCTCAGCTGTTCTTGTCTCCAGGGCTTATCTTCAAGTTCTGGGGGCAGACAGATGCTAAGGTATTTCACACTAGTCATTTATTACTAAATATGCACAACCTAGTCAGGCTTGCTGGTATATGCCTGTAGCCCCTACCACATGGGAGTCTGAGGATGGGGGATTGCTTGAGTTTGGGGGATCTGAGCTGCCATAAGGCTAAACCCAGTCCAGTGTCTGCTTGGTGAGCCCCCAGGAGCATAGGATCTCCAGGCTTTCTAAGGAGGGGCAAACAGGTCCCATATCAGAAAAAAATAGAGCAGGTCAAAGTTTCCTTACATATTAGCATTGGGATCTGGCTGGTGAGTGGCTGCTTCAACTCTGGCCATTCTCAGATATACATACATAAATGCATACATACATACATGCACACACATATACACTTAACATACAGATTTTGTGAGCTCTTACAGGGTCCTACAAACAAGGTTAAATAAAAGGGGTCTGTGTTCAGATGCCTATTTCTCTAAACTATCTGGCTCCTATAAAATACCCTACCAGAAAGCAGGTGTCCTAAACTAAACAACAGTTTCTCATAATTCTCAGGTTGTATTTCTGAAGGCCCTTCCCTACTTTCTTCATAATCTGCAATAGTTGGAATATTTTCTTGTTCATTAGAGAGCAAAATTTTTATCACCCAGGGCTTTATTAGAGCAATTGGAAAGGCGTTAAGTTACTAAAGTAGGAAAAAAAAGTCTTACATCTAAGTCAAGCAAGATCACTCCATGGATAAAACATTGAACTTGGAAACAGAAAGATTTAAATTCCAATCCTTCCTCAGGTACTTACTATCTATGTGACTCTGGGCAAGCCTCTCTGTGCCTTAGTTTCCTCCTCTGTAAAATAAGGATAATAGCACCTACATCCTAAGTTGGGAGGATCAAATGAGCTACCATCTGTAGCTACTTACTATTATAACTAAACAACATTAAGGGAAGACTCCATTCTGTGTATGTATGTGTGTGTGTGTGTGTGTGTGTGTGTTTGTGTGTGTGTGTGTGTGTGTGTGTGCATGTGTTTGTGTCACAGGCCCCTTTGGCAGTCTGGTGAATCCTATGAATCCCTTCTCAGAATAATATTTATTCATGCATAAAATACATAGCAGCACAAAGCAAATTAATGATATTGAAATTGTTATCAAAATTTTTTTTAAAGAATTCATGGACCCCAGATTAAGAAGCCTATTTAATTTAAGAAATACTATTAATTTGGAATTTTTCCTCATCTTCCTTAGAAAATCACTTCTAGCTTTCTTGTAAGCTAATAAAAGAAAAATGATACTCTCTTAGAAGACCAAAGAAAAAGTCAACAAGTTTACACAAGATGCTTCCCCCACCACTCAGTGGCAGCAGTGGTGGTTTTCAGAACTCCCAGCCCACAGATGCCAAAGACAACTTAGAAAGACAGCAGGAAAGACCTGTTGTACCCTGGGTGAGAACTAGCACACCAGAGCTTGAAGTCACAGTGCAATGAGGACCCTCTTCACAGTTTCAGGGCAGAAAATAGTACCAGTAGTTACGCAGAGACCAGAGCACAGTCCAGGAAAGGAATCAACATTTCCTCTTAGATCATACTACCATGGAAGAACTAAAAACTTACAGGTCCCTAGAAGTGTCTCTGAGGACAGCTGTGCTAAACCCCCGAAGCTTGGGATACTGCACCCTCCAGCCTGGAAGCAGAGCCTTACTTTAACAAAGAATTAAAAATCAAGTAATAGACTGGGAATGTGAGTAAAAAAATTTTTTTGACTGTAGAAAGTTACCATAGTGACAAAGAAGATCAAAACACACGCTCAGAAGAAGACAACGAAGTCAAAGCTCCTACATCCAAAGCCTCCAAGAAAAAATATGATTGGGGCTTAGGCCATGGAAGAAATCAAAAAGGATTTTGAAAATCAGGTAAGAGAAGTAGAGGAAAAATTGGGAAGAGAATTGAGAATGATGGGAAAAAAATCATGAAAAACAAGTCAACAGATTGGTAAAGGAGACACCAAAAAATATTGAAGAAAATAATACCTTACAAAACAGACAAAGCCAAATATTAAAAGAGGTTCAAAAAGCCAATGAGGAGAAGAATGTCTTATGAAATAGAATTGACCCAATGGAAAAAGAGGCACGAAAATTCACTAAAGAAAAAAACTCCTTAAGAAATAGAATTGGTCCAATTGGAAAGGACTTTAAATACTCTCTGAAGAAAATAATTCCTTGAAAATTAGAATTGAGCAAGTGGAAAGAAATCAAGAAATAGTAAAATAAAACCAAAAGAATGAAAAAAATAGAAGACAATGTGAAATATCTCCTTGGAAAAACAAACGACCTGGAAAACAGACCTAGAAAAGAATTTAAAAATTATTGGACTACCTGAAAGGCATGATCAAAAAAAGAGTCTAGACATAATCTTTCAAGAAATTATCAACGAAAACTGCCCTGATGTTCTAGAACCAGATGGGAAAAGAGAAATTGAATCTGCCAATCACCTCCTGAAAGAGATCCCAAAATGAAAATCCCCAGGAATATGATACCCAAGTTCCAAAGATCCCAGGTCAAGGAGAAAATGTTGCAAGCAGCCAGGAATTTAGAAAATACTTCACATATATTATTTCATTTGAGTCCTACAACAATCTTGTGAGGAGAGGTAGGTACTGGAGTTCTTATTAACCCCATCTTACAGATGAGAAAAGTGAACTTCAGAGAGTTGAAATGACTTGCCCCTTCAAGTCCAGCACTCCATCCAGTATGTGAGCCTGGAGGTCCCTCTTAGCACCAAATACAAAAGTCACATTAATAATCAATGCCATGAAAAACTTCCTAGACAAAGATAATAGAGATTCCAGCAGAAAAGCTGAACTTATACAAGAGTTATTCCTGGTGTGCAACTGTGTAAAGTCTCAATTCCCTGCACAGAATTCTGACAGCAAGGTCAGAGGCACCACAGATATGACCAGGGACATGAGAAACAGGAGCAAGCAGTTCTGTTTGCAATCCTGGACTTCAGCACGAATACTTAGCTGTCAACAAGACTGAAACCAATTTCGAAACATTGAGCTGTATCAAATCATATACACAGAAGCAACTTATTTCAAGAGAAAAGAGTCTGTACACATTGGGCATTTAAACAACTTAAACTACTTGTCCTACTTCACCTTCTTCAAAGCAAGGGATTCTTCCCATCTGCAGCCTCACCTGCTAATTCATGAGACAATAGCCTTGAATTGCTGATCACCCAGGAAGTCTTGCTTGGCTCTTTAATAGGAACTGCCCAGTACCAAAAACAAATTAACATTTCCCTCCTGCTCTCTCCACCCACCCAAAAGAATCCCTTCCCTTCCTCC
The DNA here is from genome assembly GCF_011100635.1 of Trichosurus vulpecula. Classification (NCBI taxonomy): domain Eukaryota; kingdom Metazoa; phylum Chordata; class Mammalia; order Diprotodontia; family Phalangeridae; genus Trichosurus; species Trichosurus vulpecula. Next base: position 68,207,295 of record NC_050579.1, read on the forward strand.
ATCCCTTAAAGGACTAGTAATCTAAAACAACAAACTGAGGTCAGCAGAGTCAGATGGCTGGCAGGCAAATCTTATAGAATTTATGTACAAGCTAAATAAATATGGTTTGTTTGGAGAGGCAGAGAGAGAGAGAGAGAGAGAGAGATACCCTGGGCCAAGGCCTTCCCCAACCAACAGCCTGCCCAGCTGCCCTCACAAGCCGGTTCAGTGGGGAGCTAGACAGCAGTGGAGGCCTCTGCAGCATCGCCCTCATCTGCCAGGGAGCATGTGGGAAAACCCCAAGTTGTCCCCTGTTACTCTGTTACATTGTGGCAGAGCAGTGTTGGCTTATTCATGGTTAAGTGCACAATTTCCTGATGCATGGGGGCTCAGGGGATCCTAACTGACTTTAGACAGCATATTTGATTGAGAGGGGTGGGGAGAGAGAGAGAGAGGAAAGAGACAGAGGTAGAGAGAGAGACAGAGACAGAAAGGAGACAGACAGAAAGAAGACACAGAGACAAAGAGAGGATAGAGTGAGAAAAAGATGTGGAGGAGAGAGAGAGAGAGAGAGAGAGAGTCAGAGACAGAGAGACAGAAACAGAGGCAGAGAGACAGAGTGTAACAACAATGTTACTTGCAGCTAATGTGGAGGTGTAAGGCCATTAACAGCAGCACACAGGAGGGCTGCTAGCATAGATTCTTTGATCTGCTTTTCTTTTTTTTTTAATTTTTAAAATTTTTTTATTTTTAGTTTACAACATACAGTTCTACATAATTTTGAGTTCCAGATTTTCTCCCCTCCCTTCCTCCTCCCTCCCCAAGACAGCATGGAATCTCATATAACTACCATGTATAACTTCACATTGAATTAATTTATACACTAGTCAAGTTGTGGAGAAGAATTATAACCAATGGAATGAATCATGAGAAAGAAGAAACAGAACCAAAAAAAAAAAAACCCCAAAAACAAAAACAAGAGAAGAAAAAAGGCGAGCATGTAGTGTGCCTCAATCTGCATTCAAACTTAACAGTTCTTTCTCTGGATGTAGATAGCATTCTCCATCGTGAGTCCCTTGGAGTTGTCCTTGCACCTTGTGTTGCTGAGAAGAGTGAAGTCTGTCAGGGTTGGTCCTCACAGAATCCATATATCTGTGGTTAAAGGGTTTACAATCTCACTTTAATTAAACCTACATATATCATTCACTTAGTTCCAAGGAAAAAGTCAGCACCCTGAACTTCAGAGAAAATAAACAGAAGTTACAAGCAGAAATTATATAAACAGAGCAAATAATACATATCAGCAGACAGGGCTGCTAACTGTCTGACCATAGCAATACACACATAATTACCGGAGAGAAGTACCGTTAAGAAGGGGGTTCCTTAACGGCTACCCAGAGTCCCGTCTGACCAAATCACAGGAACACTCTTCCAATGAATAAGCCCCAAAGTAAAATGCTAACCTCAGAGTATACATAGGCTTCTTCAGCATCAGAGGGCATCACAACCATGTGACTCAAACTCATGTGACTTAGGCTTTCTTGTGACTTAAGCAGGTCATCAAAGACTGTTGACTCAATCAAAGGCAAGACTCAAGCAAAGGCACTTGGTTGCCTTAGTGCTGAGAAGCACTCCAATAGAAAAAAACATCAAACAGGTTGAAAAGTCTCACTTTGCTAGCCATTAGAAAGAGAGAGAGAGAGAGAGAGAGAGAGAGAGAGAGAGAGAGAGAGAGAGAAGAGACAAACACAGAGAAAAAGAAAGAGACAACTAATTAACTCCCAGTTGAGGGGGTGTGGATTTTGAGCATATGGAGGGCTGTATGGCCACTGTTTACTTAAGAGATCTTTGAGAGACAAAGCCATTGAAAAGAAGCATCAACCTCTATTTGTAACTTCCCAGAGATTTCTGGGTAAATGATACCAATAAAGATCTCAGGACCCACTGGACCATGGAAAACCTGAGGCAGCTTGTGGAGAAATAGGGTTGCTGGCTAGATGACAAGTTTCATGTCCCCAGGACACAGGAAGCTAGTGACAAGGTAAGGACCAGGAACTCATTCTGAGCTAGGACTGCTGTTCATGGATCCTAGAGAAAATAGGGAATGCTTCATTGGGCAGGTAACAATCTGAGCCTTGGAGGTAAAGAAAGATTCTGAGAATGGGAGATGAAGAGGAATTGTTTTCCAGGCATAGGGAGATAGCTCGTAGCAGGAGAGAGAATTCTAAGTTCTAAGTACAAGTCATCTTCCCATCCCCTCAATCCCTATTTTTAGATTTTCTTGCATCCCTTCAAATCCCTTGGTCGATGAAAGTGAAAGGTGATAGAAGAATTTGGAATGAGATGTTTGTATATATGCAGGTACATGGATAATGCTGGAACTTGACTTCGGTAAGAGCGATACAAAAAAGAATAGAGTAGAAATGGTCTGAAATTCACAAGAAACAATGAATAGAAAAAGGAATTCAGATATCTGGACATTCGTACCTAGACGATGAGTAAAAAAGACAATGAACTAAGGAGATTAACTTTAAAAATTGAGATGAATGAAAAGTCTCAGTAACTGAGTTTCTGGGTAATTAATAGTCAAATTATTAATTAGGCTAGTGACAATCAATAAATTGAGAGTCAACAGATTCTCTAGGTGACCAGAGACAACTAATGGAGACACTGAATGCCTTAAATATTTTTTTGAAAGGAAATGTCCTAGACAGGAGAAATCAACCCTGATTGGTGAACATAATGAAGGGGTGGGCATTTAAATGAGTAGGTGGGGTCTTCAGCCCCTCTCACCCCCAGCAATCTGGACAAGGAATCAATCTGTACCCAGACCACTCTGGCTGTTTTTTTCTTCCTGAATTGGGTCATTCTAAACTCCAATGGAGTGGTGCAAAGGTATAGGCTTAATGTTTTAAGGCTTGAATTCACCTAGATTAGATTCAGTTTAAATTCTACATAGAAATAAGGTCTCCTAGTTGGGTAGGGTCCCAATCAAGATGAGAATCAGTTTCCCTGAGGATCAGCCTTGTCCTACAGAGTTGGTTGGTTGGTGGTTGTCCCTTGTTCTTGAAGAGAACCAAAATGACATCACTATTCTACAGTCAAGTTTCTGTGTGTCTGAATGTGGCTGATCAGACCAGTATGAGCTCAGAATCCTCTACCACAGGTCAGGCACAAATAGTCCTTGTGAACATTTGGGACAGGTTCTCTAAATCTGAGTATCTTGCATTTCTTTTGAGCCATTTCAATTCTGCATTGTCTTAGAGCACAGCACCTGCTCTGAAGAGGGCATGCTATGCTGAGTGGTCCTGTGCCAGTTTCTCCCATGTCACACAATCAATTCCAAAGTTCTTAAGAGAGACCTTGAGAGTGTCCTTGTATCATTTCTTCTCACCACCATCAACATGTGAACACTTGCCCTGTGTGAATTCTTCATAAAATAGCCTTTTTAGCAAGTACACGTTTTGTGTTTGAACAACATGGCCAGCTTATCAGAGTTGCACTCCCTGAAGCAGCGTTTGAATGCTTGGCAGTTTAGTTCAAGAAAGAACCTCAGGGTCTTGTACCTTATCTTGCCAGGTGATCTTCAGAATCTTCCTAAGACAATTCAAATGGAAATGATTCAGTTTCCTAACATGGTGCTGGTATACTGTCCAGGTTTCACAGGCATACAACAATGAGGTTCACAGTTTGGTAGTCAGTCTAATATCTCTTCTCTCCCATACTTTCCTTCGGAGCCTCCCAAACACTAAGCTAGCTCTGGCAATGTGTGTGTCAACCTCATAATCAATGTATACATCCCTGGAAAGTACACTACCAAGGTAATTGAACTTATCCACAGAATTCAAAACTTCTCCATTTGCTGTAACCAATGGTTCCATATATTGACGGTGCGGTGGTGGTTGATGGAGCATGTGTTTTTTCTTGGTGTTAATTTTTAGGCCAAAATAAGCACAAGCAAAAGAGAATCAAGGCATACTTTGTTGCATCTCAGCTTGAGAGGCTGCACTGAGTCAAAAATTATCTGTAAACAGAAAACCATGCACCAACACTCCCTCCACTCTGGTCTTGGCTTATAGCCTTTTCAAGTTGAGGAATTTACCATCAGCTCAGTAGCTGACCTTGACATCATGTTCATCCTCATTGAAAGCATTTGACAACATGGCTGAAAACATCATTCTAAAAAGCATGGGAGCAAGCACACAACCTTGTTTTATTCCATTGGAGACAGGAAAAGCACAAGAGCATTGTCCATTATCTAGAACCCAGGCAAGCATGCTGTCTTGAAATCGATATACAATGCTGATGAACTTCTCTGGGCAACCATATTTTGACGTAATTTTCCATAAGCCCTTGTGACTAACAGTATCAAAGGCCTTGGTCAGATTTACATATGTTGTGTACAGATCTCTGTTCTGTTCCCATCATTTTTCCTGGAGTTGTTGGGCAGCAAATGCCGTATCAACCATCCCTCTGTCCTTTCTGAAACCACACTGGCTCTCAGGTATATGACCATCTTCCAGGTGAAGAATCAGACTATTAAGGAGGACTCTGGCAAGAATCTTACCAGCAATGATTAAGAGAGAGACTTTCCCCCCTCCCATGATTTTCAAAGGACAGTCTATTTCCTTACCTTTATAGAGATAAAAAATGGAGGCATCCTTGAACTCCTGGGGGATACTCCTCTTGCCATAAAACCTGGAAAATTTCAGTCACTTTCTGTATGAGCAATGAACCCCTACCTTGAAAATCTGAGCTGGAATAGAATAAGCATCAGGTGCTCTTCCACATGAAAGGAGCCTAATGGCATTCAAAACTTCTTCGGTTGGAGCTTCAGCTAGAAAGCAATTGACCTCAACCTGAGCTAAATGGTCAATGGCCTCAGCATTGATTGATGATAGTTTGTTAAGAACACTATGGAAATGTTCAGTCCATCTCTCTAGGATCATGTCCTTATCACTAATCAATGTGGCTCCACCAGCACTAGTTAAGATGCACCAAAGGATTTTGGCCAATAGATAGCCCTCAGGGCATTATAAAAGCACTTTGGGTTGTTACTATCAGTATAAAACTGAATTTCATCTGCCTCCTTACTGAGCCAAGAATCCTGCATCTCTCTAAGCTTTGCTTGTTAGTTTACTTTTGATAGAATTAAATCCTGACTCCTTAGAGATGGAAGAACTATCCTGCTGATAAACCCTATGGAGTTCTCTTTTTTTCATTTTGCAGTTTCAGAATTTCTCCATCATTTTCATTAAACCAGTCTTGATGTTTGTGAGTATTCTGACCAAGATGAGCAAATGCAATGCTATATATCAAATTTCTGAAAGCTTACACTCCTTTTCCACTCCACTGTTGCCAACTGTGTGTTGGCTCAATTTTCCCTCCAAGTTAGCAACAAACTGTTTCTTATGATCAGTACAGTACTCTGTGCCACACATTGCCTTCATTACTCTCAAATCCTCTGTCTCTTCTCCTTACAGTCACATAGACTATTAAATGCCAATGTTTGCAGCAAGAGTGCATCCACGAAGTTTATTTGCATTTAGTAAACAGAAGGCAGTGTTTCTGATGAGAAGGTCATGAGGCTGGCTGACTGATCTACAGGTCTGGTCACTGAATCAGGAAATAAAGAGAAAAAATCTTAACCTTAATTTAATAATCGGTTACTAATATAAAATAATTTCTCTCAAAATTCAGAAGCTAAGCTTAATGTGAAAGACAATTTCAAGTGAGGCAGTGGTGCTGAGGAGATAGTGTTTTCCCTTCTTCTATTTCCTTAACCTCCCTTGCCCCTCCTCCATCTAGCTGGCCATTGCAATGGGTAGAGAGCTAGACATGAAGGCAAGAAAACTGAATCCAAATCCTACCTCAGAACACTACTAACTGTGTGACTCTGGGCAACTCCTTTAACCTCTGCCTCAGTTTCCTTATTAGTAAAACAAGAAAAATAATAGCACTTATTTCCCTGGATTGTGGTGAATAACCAATGATATTTGTAAAAGCCCTTTGCAAACCTTGAGGTAATATAAAAACTTATTATTATTGAACCTGAGAATTCACCTCCTGTGGACCTCAGTTTCCTCATTTGTAAAATGAGGGGATTGACCATGATATTCAAGGTCTCTTCTAGCTCTAAGTCTATGCTCATTTAAACTCAAAAGGGAAGAAAGAAAAGCCCAAAATAACACTTATATACAAGACCTGATAGGAAGTAGGAAGTGATGACACCTAAATCTGAGTCTCTGAATGCTAGACACTGTAGGACCAGAAGCACATAGCATGAAAGCATGTGGACATCAAAGGGCTAGCTGCCCATATGCCCAGACCAATGTGTTTCATGAGGGGTATGCTAGTAAATGGTTAACAACCAGTTTTAAAATGCACACAAGACAGACTTTTAAGCTTAATCTGCAGTATTAACATTTTCCCCATAAGTTTCTTAGTTTAGAGTCACAATCAACAAAACAATCAATCAAGCACTGATTTGTAGAATTTGCTGATTTCTCAGGTATAAATGCTCAAATTGAAAAAAAAATTTAGCTTTTATTTAGTATTTTATTTTTCCCCAGTTACATGTAAAAACCATTCTTAGCATTAGTTTTATTTATAAATTGATTTATTTATTTTTAGTTTTCAACATTCGCTTCCATAAGTTTTAAATTTTCTCCACCTCTCTCCCCTCCCCCCCAAGACAGCCTGCAATCTGATATAGGCTCTACATACACAATCTTATTAAACATATTTTCACATTAGTCATGTTGTAAAGAAGAATTAGAATGAATGGGAGGAACCATGAGAAAGAAAAACAAAACAAAACAAAAAAAGAGATCGAATAGTAGGCATTGATTTGCATTCAGACTCCACATTTCTTTCTCTGGATGTGGATGGCATTTTCCATCACAAGTCTTTTGTAGTTATTTTAGGTCCTTGTATTGCTGAGAAGAACTAAGTCTATCATAGTTGATCATCATGCAATGCTGCTGTTACTATGTACAATGTTCTTCTAGTTCTGCTCACTTCACTCAGTATCAGTTCCTATAAGTCTTTCCAGGTTTTTCTGAAGTCTGTCTGCTCATTGTTTCTTATAACACAGTAGTATTCCATTACATTCACATACCACAACTTGTTCAGCCATTCCCCAAATAATGGGCATCCCCTCAATTTCCAGTTCTTGGCCACCACAAAAAGAGCTGCTATAAATATTTCTGTCCATGTGGGTCCTTTTCCAATTTTTATGATCTCTTTTGGATACAGCCCTAGAAGTGGTATTGCTGGGTCAAAGGAAACATTTGTTTTTAAAATTTTGAGTTTAAAATTCTCTCTCTTCTTCCTTCCCAACCCCCCCCCACTTGAGAAGGCAAGTAATTCGATATAGGTTATACATGTGGAGTCATCCAAAACATATCCATAATAGTCATGTCATGAAAGAAAACATAGACCAAAAAAACTGAAGAAAAATAAAGAAAGTAAAAAAAGCATACTTCAGTCTTTATTCAGACACCATCAGTTCTCTTTCTGGGGATGGATAGCAGTTTTCATCATAAGTCCTTCAGAGATATTTTGGATGCCTGTATTGTGGATGATAGCTGAGTCATTCATGGCTAATCATCTTTCAATAGTGCTGTTACTCAGATTGAAAATTTTAACAATAAGCCCTTCCAACACCTTTAGGATATCCCTGAAACCTTGTGTCAGAAATCATGCTAAGCATGGGGAATACAAATACAAAAGTAGAAAGACAGCCCCTGCCTTCCAGGAGTTCATCTAGTAGAGCAAAAATAACACAGAAAACAAAACTGAAAGGGAGAAGCAGGGAGGGAAACAATAGAGCTGGCAAGGTGCCTGACCGAGGGACATGATGGAAAAGTCAGAGAAATCTCAAAATAATGCAGCCAAATGAGAAATGAAATTTTCTTAACTGAGCTCCCCTCTTAAACAGAGGTTTTGGATTTCATGGTTCTACCCTTAGAACAGAGGGACAGAAGATAGGAGATGTAAGCAGCAGGGCTCATTAGATCTTACAGAATGATGATGTTTCCACAGGGGGAGGAAGTTGGAGAAGCCCTAAGGTATTTCAGGTAGATGGGAAGTGAGGATATGTCTGTGCTGAACTGCCACTTTAAATGGAGATTTTTAAGTTCATGGCTCCACCCTCCAATCTGGGGGCACAGCTGGTGGTGATGAGGTGATGAGCCTTTAGGCATAAACAAACTTATTTGCAGAGCTCATTCATGGACACAGCCTAGCTACTTGATGTGCTTAGGATTTCAATGGATTTAAAGGAATACAAAGAACTACAGAATCTTAAGAATTCTAAGATATTTTACTTTACTTACTACAGCCTATAACTAAAACATGAATACTCTCTTACAAAATCTCTGGCAAGTGATCAATCATCCCTTGTTTAAATAGTTCCTGTCATGAAGAACTACCTTTGAAGGCAGCCCATTCTATTTTCTGGACAGTTGTAATTCTTAGGAAATTTTTTCCCCTAATCTACCACGCTTTAACATCTACTTATTGGTCCTAACTGTTTTCTAGTACCAAGCAAAATAATCTGGCATGAGTCATAAAAGTTTGTTGTTGTTCAGCCATATCCAACTCTTCAAAATGATCCCATGTGAGTGGGATCTCTTGCCAAAGATACTGGAGTGATTTGCCATTTCCTTCTCCATCTCATTTTACAGATGAGGAAACTGAGGTAAACAGGGTTAAGTTTTTTTTCCCAGGGTCACACAACTGGTAAATGCCTGAGGCAACATTTGAACTGAGGAAGATGAGTCTTCCCGACTTCAGGTGCTTGAAATGTTGAGGTTGGGGAGATGAGGTCCAGGAACCCCAAGACTGGAGCTCCCAGACAGGGTAGTTGAGCAGGAGTACCCCTCAAGGACCAGAGTACTGGTGAGAGTCAGGGCCATCTGGAATGAATTCGTGGACTCAAGCATTCTTCAAGCCAAGGTGGCAAAGATTTATTATGCTTTTCAGCAGGCAAGAGTTCTTAGAGAACCTGCAATCTAAAAGGGGATACAAGTATATCTTATATAGGACATTTTGGAGTGAAACATGAGCCAAGTGTGTTAATTAGTTGCTTAGGGGTGGGATTAGGGAGTGGTTAGGGAGTGGTTAGTTCTTAAAGGAACATGCACTTTTTGTATCTACTGTGCAGGTATCTTACCCAGAGTTCACTGGGAAATAGCCCAAGGAGAGGGGGGGGGTGGCTACCTCAAGGTGTGGGTTCTGGCCTGAAATGTCACTAAGTCAACTAACTGTCATGGCTGACTGGAAACATTCAGGCTGCTTCCATCAATGTCTTGTTAGACAATATAAATGTAAGGGAGCATACATATGACTATGTCTGGGATACATATCAGTAAGGTCAGTAAGTAGTAAATATCATTATGGTCCAGTGCACAGCCAAATTAGCCTGTACACCAGGAGTCCAGACCAATAAATTCTATATGTGCAGCTGGCCGCAGTATCAGGAAGAGAGATAAATGTTTTGCTAAGGCATGCTGCCCTTGAACTGGAGAGTAACTTCCTGAGACAGTATTTTGAGGCTAGGGAGAGATGTGATTTTAGAACTGGATATGGTTTTGGAATTGGGGTCCAGGCACAGGCACCCAAGCAGAGGCTAAGGAGAAATGTGATGTTAGAATTAGGGTCCAAGCACAAGCACCCAAGCACCCCCATCAGATCCACTGCTCTATCTAGCTGTCCCAACAGAGGGGAAGAATCTAAAGACTCTTTGGAGAATATAAGTAACTGGGACATACATATATATGTGTATGTATATATATATATATGTATATGTATATATATAGTACAGATGTCATAAATTTTAAAATGATATAAGAACATCACAAATTAAAACTTGTGGGGAAAATCTGTTTTACTGTGTTTTAGTACTCCATTCTAATTTGAGAGCAGATGTTTACTCTTTTATATCTCAGAAATAACAATTCCAAAAGTGATTACAAACAAGCTTCATATTCTAAGCACATGAAGATATCTGACTAGAATTTCTTTATGTTATTAACTACAAAACAAAATGAAATGTCACTCCTTGTATTGATAACCAGGTGAAAGTAAACCTTATCAGCTGGTATATATTAAGGGTTGCTAGAATCAACTGTAACCGCTTCTCCCTGATTTTAAAATTTTGAGTATGAGCATTTCCACTTTGGAAATACTCAAATGTTACAAGTCAGAGCTTCATTTATTTGTTTTGTTAATTAGCATTTTAAAAGTGGTGGAGAAAATGTTAACAAGGCAGAGTAAACTTAAGTGTGTCATTTGTACTTTTAGCCCCCAAAATGGCTGTTCAAAAATAATCGACATATCCCTTCATGAATATGTACACATGTACATATATTATATGATTCTAATATTATTTCATTATATTGTGTAGTTGTAGTACTCAATATCATTGAATTTTCCAAAATAATGTTTTCAATTACTAGGTTACTGTGAGCAAAACAAAACTTATTACCACGTATTTTTACTACTTTATTTCCCACTATCTGGCAATACAAACCCCTAATCAAACCCCTGACCTGGAACGTTTTCTTCAATTCTCTCAATACTATCCATTCCTGAAGTTTCAATTTAATACCTATTTCTTCATGAAAGCTTTTATCATCTACTTGAGGGCACAATAATATTCTTTGTATTTAAATACTTATGGCAATAATCAATAGCTACATTCTATACCTATATTCACACACATATGTTGATGCATATAAGCATATGCACACATGCATATATATACATAACATATAATACATCCGATATATATGTTCATGTGTATAGATTAGAAACACACATCCATCTCCCTTATATGTGATTTCATTGATGTAGGAAACAGCTAGTAAAGATATTCTCTCCACAGTGGCAATGTATAGTCTTAGAGAAAGCTGCCCAGGGACCTGAGAAGTTGTCATTTACCCATGGTCAGGTAGCTGAATTGTATCAAAGGTGGTACTTGAACTTAGTACTTAGGTCTTCTTTATTCCAAAGATAAACACTCTCTACTATGCCAGATCACCTCCCTTATTTATGTATGCATACAACCAATGGGAGCTATTATTATCATCATCACATCATTAGATACACAAAATAGAGGACTGTATACAATCAAGTGATAAATTGTAATATACATATATACACATGCATATATATGTGTATGTATACACACATACATACATACACATACAGGAGGTACAAGTAAGTGGTTAGCAACCAGATTTAAAAGAATCTACTCAAGGGAAATGGAGCTGTCCCTAATATATACATACATATATATTACATGTATATCACATGTATATTTATTTATATATATACATATGAATATATACACATACATACACACATAAATGCATATAGGCATCTATAAATGTATGTGCATGTATATGCAAGATTTCTTTCCTTTCTCTGAGCCCTTTGAAATCTGTTCTCCCAATTCAAGGCTATATATCACACTCAGCCCCATTTTCCTCTCCTCTATAACAAACTCCAAGATGGAATGGTTGATTTTCCCCAAAGTTTTCATCAATTCAGCCTAAGCAGCTAGGTCCTCGCTGTTGGCGAAAAGAAGACCCAGCATAAAATATCTCTTTTTGTCACCTCTACCATTTCAAAGATGAAATTATTATCGAGTCAAACAAAGAAGTGATTAGCTGATCTGCTTTTATTACAACAAGAACTCTAACAGATGTCTGGACAATTAATGTTCCTCATCACTGCTGTCACCAGCCACTGTTAGCCTCATAATCTGTATCCTGAACTTCCCATTTATTTCCATGCTAACTGCTCTTCAGGATACTCTGATGGCAATATTGCTTCCTTCTGTATCCATCGATCTACCATGTGTCTTCCCTCTGTCTCCTGGATTTTCTCTTGTGTCTTCTTTTTCTTATATACATCTCTATAACACTCCACCATTCCTGTTTCTCTTGAATAGCTATATACTTTCAGAGTCATATAACAGTAAAAGGTCTAACCTTACCAAGTGATATCTATGAGGTAAAATATGCCATTTTGTGTTGATATCTTTAGTTTAACTTGCTTGTTACCCATACCAATAGAAAAACAAAATAACCAAGTTTATCTCTTTCAGAGATTCTATGGGATCAGAAGTGGAAGAAAAGCTATGAAAACTACCCACGACTTAGAAGACCTGACTTTGGGCAAATAGGTGTAGCCTATTTATTGTAGTGGTAATCATAAATGAGAATAATTTCATAGGATCCTCCTCTCCCACTCATGTGCTACTGAATGGAACTAGACAAAATTATGAAACTAGGTTGAATGGGTCTATGAAAAATGCATGCTGGTTGATCTTAAATGGGCTGTCTACATTAAAGAAGTCCTAATTCTCTGTCTCACTCACCATAGTATCTGTTTCACATTGTCTCTTTTCTCCTGCTTCCTGTGTTACCCTGAGCACCCTCTCCTCCTCCATTATTACTTGAAGACCTTGCCTCATACTTCACTGAAAATAACTGAGGCAGTTCACCAGAACTCCCTCTTCTCCTGCCCTCTTCCTCTTCATCTAACATCCCCCTACAATTTCTTACACTGTGATATCGGATGATGAGTTAGTCTTTCTGCTTGTCAAGGTCAAACCCTCCAAAAGTTCCTTCTATCCCATCACCTCTTATCTTCTCCAGCAAACTTCCCCAACTATCATCCCCACTTTCTGATCAATCTCCTCCTACTTACTGGCTCTTCTTACATGCCAAGGTCTTCCTTATCCCCAAAAACCTCTCTCAAGAGCCTGCCATTCCCGGTAGCTAGTAGCTATCATCCTAGATTTCGCTTGCCCTTGGAATGCCTTGAAAAAGCCTTCTACATTCAGGGTCTCGACTTCTCTCACTTCCTTCCAACAGCCTCTGTAATCTGTCTTCTGACTTTATCATTTGGTTGAGACTTTTTCTGAAGCCACAAATAGAATGATTTTTCCTCAATCCAACTTTCTTGATGTCTTGACAGCAGAACTCTCCTACACACCTCTAAAAAACACACCAGATCAAATATGGATAGAAAAAATCCATGAAAAAATTACTTATTTTTCCAGCCCAGGTTCGCATAGGGAGATGGAGAGGTCTGGGGACACTAGAGAATAGCTCTGGTCAGAGGCAAGCAGCATTCTGGCACACAAGACCTGAAAGAGGACTGAAACTATGCCCAAAAGGAAGGAGAGATCCCAGCCAGACCTATAACAGGGCACAAACTGAAAGGTCAGTTAATTATGACTCAGTTCTGGATCACAAATCTAGAGCATACTGAGGAAGGGATCTTTGTCTAAGGGTGGCATTCTAGGGTGAGGAGCACCCTAGGAGCAGTATATGTACTGAATAAGGAACAAATTCGGATATCAACAATAGCTATGTGGTTCTGATGCCACAAATGGAGCAGCATTTCAGCTCCAGCTTCTAGTTCAGTCTGAAATTAGCAGTAAAATAACCAGGGCAGGAAATCCGGTTTAAGAGAACCTACAGTTCTATCACTTTGAATCAGCAGTGCTTTCCAGCTGGTTGATTGTGGCTCAATACAGCAGGTGTACTGAGTTCCAATCTACTGGAACTTCCAACCAGGGGCAAGACAAAAGTCATGTGATGGACACCCAAACCCAGGTTAGGAACTTATAGGGCTCAGACCAGGAGGGCAGTGATCAGGCTTTACACTGGATCAGAACATTTTAGGAGCAAATGTGTTTCTTGTAAACAACATATTGCAGGATTGTGGTTTTTAATCCATTCTACTATCTGCTTCCATTTTATGTGTGGGTTCATTCCATTCACATTTATAGTTAACGATAACTAACTCTGTGTTTTCCTCCATGCTATTTTTCACTTGTTTCTCTCTTACTCCCCACCATTTCCCTCTTCATAAGTGTTTTTCTGATTACTGTATTCCCCTATATACCTTCCCTTTTATCAGTCCCTACCCTCTTTCTATTATTTTCATCCCTTTTTTACTTTCTTATAGGGTAAGATAGATTTTTATATCCAATTGAGTGTGTGTGGCATTACCTCTTTGCACCAATTTTGATGAGAGTAAGGTGTAAGCTTTGCCTGCCCTCTCCCATCTTCCTTTCATTATAATAGCTCTTTCATGCCTCTTTTATATAGGATAATTTACCCTTTTCAACCCCACCCCTCCTTCTTCTTCCAGTGATTTTTTTTTCTTACTCTTGTATTTTTTTTATTTGGGGTATCATCCCATCAAGGTCACCTTATATCCACATTTTCTGTCTACATATACTCCTTCTAATTGTTCTTATAGTAATGAAGTTAAGAGTTATAAATGTTAAACAGTTTAACCTTATGGAATATCTTATGTTTTCTGTTTCTTGTTTCGTTTTTACCTTTTTAGGTTTCCCTTGATTCTTGTATTTGCTGTTGGCCAGCCTTGGAGTAAGTCTTCACTACCAATCAGCAATGGAGTCAAGGCCTTGCTGGTGGCTTGTGCTGGGGCTGGGGTCACTGGGGTGGGGCTTTGCTGCACTGCACAAACTGCTCACTTGCCTAGGGAGCTACTGCTTTGCAGAAAGGCTGGGCCTCCCTGGTGGATTGCCCCAGGCTCAGAGCCCTGCTGTAGGCTCCCTGCTGCTCTTGGATCTAGTTCCCCTCCAACCCCAGTGAGACAGACCTTTCCTGTTGGGTTAGTAAGGTGCTTCCCTGCTCCATGATCAATTCTGAAGTGGTTTACTAAGTGTTTGGAGGGGAAATTAGGAGGACTTCAGAGGGTTCCTTCTTCCCTCCACCTTCTTGGCCTTGGAAGTCCTTCTGATAAACTCTTAAGATCAAATATTATTTCATTTTTTCTCATCCTTTTGCAATTTCTATGTCTGCATATGTTTTATAGTATACATAATTGTTCATATAGTCATATATATGTGTATACATATGCATATATAAATATAATTTATTAAATAAGTAGTCAATGGGTTGTGTTCTCAGAAAAAAAATTACTAACAGAACATGATCAAAAATTTGGAAACCACTGATTTAGGAGATCTGATCTGGATTTACCAATGGGTTTGCTTCCAAGGGTTATTAATGGGGGCACACAGAAATGAAAGGGATTAAAAAGAATATTTTGAGAGACAGTGTGGCATAGCAGATAAAAGCATTACATTTAGAATCACATGAGCTGCTTTCAGAGTAGATGACCTCTAAGATCTCTTTCAGCTCTACATCTATGATCATAGGACTCTATGCTCTGTCATTTAACCACCTTTGTTGAGTTTGGTTGAATCCTTTTCTTTGCAACTTCTTCTTCTTATTCAGTGGTTTCAATAATGTGTGACTCTTCATGACCCCATTTGGGTTTTTCTTGGCAAAGAACCAGAGTTGTTTGACAATTTCTTCTCCATCTCATTTTATAGATGAGGAAATTGACCCAAACAGGGTTAAGTGACTTGCCTAGGGTCTCATAACTAGTGAGTATCTGAAGCCGGATTTGAACTCAGCAAGATAAGTCTTCTTGATGCCAGACCTGGCATTCTATTCACTGTGAACCCTAGCTGGCCCTCCTTGCAACTAGATTCCCTCTAAAAGCCTTATTTCCACTGAATATTTTTTTCTTTTTGTTTTACTTAATAGTATTTTTAATTACATGTAAAGATAGTTTTCACATTCATTTTTCTAAAGATTTGGAGTTCCATTTTTTCCCTCCCTCCCCATACCCCTCCTAAGACAGCAAGAAATCCAATGTGTGTTATACATGTGCAATCATATTGAACATATTTCCACATTAGTCATGTTGTGAAAGAAGAATCAGAACAAAAAAGAAAAACTATAAAAGAGAAAAAAACAAAAAAAAGTGAAAATACTATGATTAAATGTGCATTCAGACTGCATAGTTCTTTCTCTGAATGTGGTTAACGTTTTCCATCATGAAATTTTTGGAATTGTCTTGGATCATTACATTAGTGAAAAGAACAAAGTCTATTATAGTTTATCATCACACGATGTTGCTGTTACTATATATAATGTTCTCCTGGTTCTGCTCACTTCCTTCAGCATCAGTTCATGTAAGTCTTTCCAAGTTTTTCTGAAATTTGCCTGCTCATCATTGCTTATAGCACAGTAGCATTCCATTACATACGTATATCATAACTTGTCCAGCCATTCCCCATTTGATGTGTATCCCCTCTATTTCCAAATCTTTGCTGCCACAAAAAGAGCTGCTACAAATATTTTGTACATGTGGGTCTTTTTTTCCCTTTTTTATGGTCTCTTGGGATACAGACCTAGTAGTGATATTGCTGGATCAAACCGTATGCATACTTTTATAGCCCTTTAGAAATACTTCCAAATTGCTCTCCAGAGTGGTGGGACAGTTCACAACTCCACTAACAATGCTTTAGCACCACTCTATTTCTTAGCCAGTACCAGCTTGTTTGATAACTACCACTTTATAATACAGTTTGCGATCTGGTACAGCTAGACCACTTCTTTTGCATTTTTTCAATGATTATCTTGATATCCTTGAGCTTTTGTTATTCCACACGAATTTTGTTATTGTTTTTCCTAACTCTATAAAAATAATTTTTTGATAGTCTGATTGGTATGGCACTTTAAATTAATTTAAGTTGAATTGTCATTTGTATCATATTGGCTCAGGCTACCCATGAGCAACTAATATTTTTCCAATTGTTTAGATCTGACTTTATTTGTGTGGAAAGTGTTTTATAGTTGTGTTCATATAGTTCCTGAGTTTGTCTTGGCAGGTAGACTCCCAAGTATTTTACATTGTCTACAATTATTTTAAATGGAATTTCTCCTTCAATCTCTTGCTACTGGATTTTGTTGGTACTTTATTGAAATCCTGATTTATGTGGGTTTATTTTGTATCTTGCGACTTGGCTAACATTGTTAGTAATTTTAAGTAGTTTTTTAGTTAATTCTCTAAGTTTTTCTAAGTATAACATTATATCATCTGCAAAGAGTGATAGTTTTGTTTCCCCAATGCCTATGCTAATTCCATCAGTTTCTTTTTCTTCTCTTATTGCTAAAGTTAACATTTCTAGTAAAATATTAAATAACAGAAGTGATAATATCCATCCTTGCTTCACCCCTGATTGTTTTGGGAAGGATTTATCCCCATTAAAGATTAAGCTTGCTGATGGTTATAGATAGATATTCTTTATTATTTTAATGTATGCTCCATTTATTCCTACATTCTCCAGTGTTTTTTTTAATAGGAATGGGTCCTGTATGTTGTCAAAAGCCTTTTCTGCATCTATTAAGATAATCATATAGTTTCTGTTGGTTTTGTTATTAATATAGTCAATTATGGTGATAGTTTTCCTAACAGTGAACCAGTCCTGCATTCCTGGTATAAATCCCACTTGGTCAAAGTATATGATCCTTGTGATATATTGCTGCATTTTTTTTGTTCGTATTTTATTTCAATATTTTGCATCAATATTCATTAGGGAAATTAGTCTATAATTTTCTTTCTCTGATTTTGGCTCTTCCTGGTTTGGGTATCAGCACCATATTTATGTCATAAAAGGAATTTGATGGAACTCTTTCTTCACCTATATTTCTAAATAGTTTATATGTTATTGTGATTAATTGTTCTTTAAATGTTCAGTAGAATTCATTTGTAAATAGATTTAGTCCTGGGGATTTTTTTCTTATGGAGTTCATTGATGGCTTGTTCAATTTATTATTCAAATATTGGGTTATTTTAGTATTTTATTTCTCCTTCTATTAATCTGGATAATTTATATTTTTGTAGACATTCATCCATTTCATTTAGATTTTCATATTTATTTGGCATATAATTTGTCAAAATAGCTCCTAACAATTGTCTTAATTTCCTCTTCTTTGGTAGTGAATTCACCCCTTTTGTTTTTGATACTAGTAATTTTATTTTCTTTCTTTTTTAAATTAACCAATGTTTTTTTTTATTTTATTGGATTTTTCCACAAAAAAACAATTTCTAGTTTTATTTGTTAGCTCAATGGTTTTCTTACTTTCAGTTGCTCAATGGTTTTCTTACTTTCAATTGTATTAATCTCTCCTTTGATTTTCAGGATTTCCAATTTGATTTTTAATTGAGGATTTTTAATTTAAATTTTTCTAGGTTTTTTTTTACTTGAATGGCCGATTCATTGATCTGCTTTTTCTCTATTTTATCGAGATAAGGAATTAGATATATAAATTTTTCCCTAAGTACAACTTTGGCTGCATTCCATAAATATTGGTATGTTGTCTCATTCTCTAGCACATTTTACAGCAAACAGAGTTAGGTGACTTGCCAGGGTCATACAGCTAATAAGTGTCAGGCAAGATTTGAATTCAAGAAGATGAGTCTCCCTGACTCCAGACTCCATTTTTTATCGACTCTGCAACCTATCTGCCCCTCCTTGCAAGTAGATTTCCCTCTAAAAACCTCACTTCCCTCATTTGTAAAATAGAGGAGGTAATATCACACTACTATCAACCATGCAGGGTTGTGAGGCTTAAATGAAATAATGTGTTAATAACCACACACATATAAGCTGTTACTATTTATGCCTTGGAAATCCATGGCTATATGTAATATTGAGAAATGGTTCTTAAATTGTTCTTTCCAGACTGGCCATTTGTTCTCTAGGAATATCATTTATAATATGGAAATAATTTTGGTTCTGGTGTGAATGAGTAATTTACTTATGATAATCTTGCAAATAAGATGGTTAATTGTAGGCTGCATGACAGACATTATGGGTCAGTGCACACATGTGGTCAAATACTGGACTCTAACATTATTTTTTAATATCTGATACATAACAGAACATTAATAAATATTTGATGATTGATTGATTGTTGATATCACACTTGAGGGATATATTTTTGATATTATTGACTGCTTTCTTCCATGTTCTACTCAATAATATGTATTAGGTGGTTAGATGGCACAATGGATTAAGTTCTGGGATTAAAAGCAAGAGGAAATGAGTTCAAATTTGACTTCAAATAATTACTAACTGTGTAATTGTTGGCAAGGTAGTTAATTTCCATTTGTATCAGTTTCCTCATCAGTAAAATGGGGATAATAATATCATCTAACTCAAAAGGGTTACTGTGAGGATAAAATTTGCAAACTTGTTCTGCAAACCTTGAAGTTTTAAATAATGCTAGCTATTATTATTAATGACTTAGGTGTAAACAAGGAATGCAGATTTATTAAATTTACACATGACTCCAATCTGGAAATGAGGTCTAATACATCACTGAAAGAAATAAGCAGAAGCTAAAAGACCATTTGGGAAAAAATTCACGTGTTGCATAAGGATTTGAATTAGATAACTTTTACAATTCTATTGGAGATGACATTCATAAGTTTATAGACCATTTCATTAAGAGCAGAACCATTCTGCCTGCTAATTGTAGTAATATTCCTTTGAAACTGAATATGCAAACAATTCTGATGTATTTTTGCCCCCATTAAAGTGGTCCTGGATATGAAATAGGCAAAATAAAGTCCTATGTTTTCTATTACTGAGGAAGAAAAACAGAAGAAAGACAGAGGATTCACAACAAACACACAAATATTTTTGCTGTTATCTCCATATAACTTTTAATTGGATCTAATAACGGATATAATCATTGCATTCTAATTATTTAAAAATATGCTTTAAATGTCAAGATGTTTAGTTTATTTTGACAGTATTTTTTAAAATTATATAGCAGAGAATTTCATGATTTTTAGTTCAACTCTAAGAAAACAGAAATGATCACTATGGGATTTGATTTTGCTTATTAATTTATTATAACTTAGCATCCACATGGATGGCAATAAATGGGTCTTCAGCAGTGTTGCTAATACTGAAGTAAGCAAGACCATCACTGCCAACATAGATTTCAATTCCTGTACAACGTTTATCACTTTTATCTCCAGAAATGACATCACAGTATGTTCCAGCAGGAAGACCAGTTTGCAGATTTGATGACAATTCCCTGTAAAACAAAAGGCAAACCAGTGAAAAACATACAAGCATGGCCACCCTAGATGCTTAGGTTGCAATTATGTCTGTTCCATAAGTAAAAATTCTATAAATGAAGAGGCTCCAAACTGAGAAATAGTTCTAATGAATCTGGGCAGTCTTCAAATAAGCTTAAGAAAACTTATTCACTACCAGAGATGGCAGAACTTCTTAGCCAGTGGTGAATGCTTGAAGGTGAAGATTTAACAACAAGAATGGAGACTTGAGAAAATTTATATCTACAATAGATTTTCATTGTGTTCTATTTCAATAAATGGAAACATTTCAGGTCTACTCACTAGTTGTTTCCATTCAGGAAAGTCTGATCACTTTCAATAATTTAAATTTGATCATTTTTAACTGTTTCTTGAGGAAGCAAAATTGTTTTGGACTGAAGGCTAAAAAAATTCATCTGGTGCTTCACTGATTGAGCTATAAAATCATCCAGGGTCAATGTACTTTGATGTCACTGTGCACGAAAGATATGAATTAGAAAGACAAACAGCTGTAATTTTTAACAAGACAGTTCACTTGGTTGACTTTTGTCTTCTGTTATTTCAGTAACTAGACTGAGAGACTAAGTGTTAGAGGTGGAAAACTCAGTTCCAGGTATGGTAGGTTCAAAATGCTGAGGCATAACCACCTGGCCAGAAGACCACAAAAGCCCTACATGCCTTTTATAAATTACTGTTGTCAACCTACTCACTCTTAATAGGTGTATGAAGTTGAAAGGTAAGTTCGAAGATCTTTTTACTCAGGCTATATTTCCCAAAGCTTAAAGCAGAACTAAAAGAGAATTTTCGAATCCTACCTGGTATTATCACAACTCCCACACTAACCATTACAGTTCTTTTTGTTTTTGCCCCTCCCTCCTCATTTTACATTGTCTATAAGTACTGTTCCTTTTTTTTTTATTTCCTCCTTCCTCTAATATAATAAGATAATGCATGTAAAGTTTCACACATCTTATAGCACTGATATGTTGGTTATCAAGGTTGCTAATAGCATCATGATGATGATGAAGATGAAGATGATGATGGTGAAGATGATGATGGAGCTGGTGATAATGATAATGATGATGCATCCCTACACCCTTAGTATTGCCTACCTGTTCAACAAATCTGTTGCCCTCTTAGAAGTGCACAAATGGAACATACACAAGGGTTGGGGTCACTTGTCAGCATTAGAAACATTTTTTCATTGAGAACAATAAATCAGAATGAGAATGGTCTTTTGAGGTCATTTAGTTAAACCCATTCATTTGATTGTGCATGAAACCGAGGCTAAAATGTTAAGGTAGGTGGTGCAGTGGAGAGACAGTATGAATTGGAAGAAGACCTGCTTTCAAATTCTGACTCAGGCACTTACTGTGTTCCCCTAGGAGAATCACTTAACTGCTCTGTGCCTCAGTTTGCTCATCTGCAAAATGGAAATAATAATAGCAACAACCTTAAAAAGTTGCTGGGTATATCAATGAATCAATATGTGTAAAGTATTTTATATATAAAACTTAACTTTCTACATAACTCCTAGCCATTTAGTAACTTGACCAAGGTCACATAGTAACAGAGCCAAGATTTCAAAACAAGGTCCCCTGACTCAAAATTCAGTAGGTCTCCTACTTCTCTCTGCTTCACTCTGGAGTTCGAGATTTGTACAGGGGCTTCTCAGGATCATAATCACTTTTATACCTGTAAAGATAGCATGAATCTCTTATACTAACTTTCTCTTCTTCCCTTATGAGGGCTAATCACCACCACCTGCCCCCCAACCAAAGTGTCACCTATTAACCAAATGCTTCTAAAGCCCAGTATATAAATATTTTCCTTGAACCTATAGTCTCAAAGAAAATGATGAAAAAGGCAGAAATGGTACTTCCAGACCTCAAACTATATTATAAAGTAGAATAATCAGCACCATTTAGTAGGGTATTAAAAAATATAGGAGTAGGTCAGTGGAACAGAGTAAGTGAATGGGAATGAATAACATTCTAACTCTGTAACACAGGGTTCCACCAGTCAGATAAACTACTTAAGGAAAGTTAAATGAGAATTGCTGGGGAAACTGGAACGTATTGTGGCCAAAAATCAGTTTAGACAAGCAGCTTATACCATGTACTACTATAGGTTTCAAAGGATGAATACAAAAGGCAACTTATAAAAGGAAAAAAAACAATCACAAAATTTGAGAATTGGGAGGAAGGCCAGTGGTCATTTTAGTCCAATTAACATATGAAAGGAATCCCCACTATAACAATAACTGAAGTTTTCTTTTTCTTTTAAATGGAAGATAATGGAAAGAAATACCTTTCAAAACTAGAGTTAGGAAGAAAACTCCAAAGCAAACAAGACATAAAAGACAGCACAAAATTTAAAAAAAATAATGAATTAGAAGAAAATGGTATGCTTTTGCACAAAAAAACCAATGCAATGAAAATAAAAAGGGAAAACATAAACAAGAGAAAATCTTAGTACCTGTTATCCCCAAGAGAAATTGCTATCCCATCTGTTTAGGAATTTTAAACCAAGAGTCATTCCACAGTGGAAAGTAGACAAAGGATATAAACAAATAGTTCTCAAAGGAAGTATTATAAACCAATCAAAAATTGCACCAAATTACTAATAAAAAGAAAAATACAAAATAAAATAATTTTAAGGTTTCATTTGAAACCCAGAAAATGGGCACAAAGGTAACAAAAACCAGAAAAAATCAATACTGGAGACAAGTATGCCAATAATGTTAGTGGAGATGGGAATTTTTCTAACCATCCTGTGAAAACATATTGGAATTGTGTGAAAAAGTGACTACACTGTTTATACTTTTTGATCCTGAGACTCTACTTATGAGTATTTGCTCCAAGGAGGCCAAAGACCAAAAAGAAAGATTTCATATATGTCAAAATATTCATGGAAACACTTTTGTGGTAGCAAAAAACTGAAAATAAAGTAAATTCACATTCATTGGAGAATAGCTTAACAAATGGTGGCATACAGGCAAAATAGATCACCAAAGGGCAAGAAATGACATGTATAAAGAATTTCAAGAACCATGGGAAATTTACATGAAGTGATATAGAGTAAGGAAAATAGAATCATAAATACAATTATTATATTCATGTAAATGAAAAGAATCCTAGGAGCAAGACACACTAGGAATAATTTTAATTAGCAATCAGAGTCTGGGAAATAGAAAACATTTCCAACCTCTATGTAGAGAGGTGAGGAACTTCTGTATGTGATACTGCATCTATTGTCCAATTCACTGTATTGATCATGGATGCAGGTTTTTTTTTCTTAACTGTGTATTGTGGTTGTTGTGGCTGTGGTTGTTGTTGATACAAGGGATGGTTCTACAGGGTGGGAATATTAAGAAATGATTATGATGTAAAAGCAAAAGACATCAATAAAATTTATATTAAAAAGAAAAGTAATTAGTAAGTTTAGAAATTTTAATAATAAATATGAAGCCCAAAAGCTACTAAAAATATGGGAATTCTTTTAGTAAAAAGAATAGAAGATGTATAGTAATGTCTTCCTTATTAATACATCATTTGTTGTTTTCAAATACAATATGAAGTATATACAGAGGTTAAAAGAAGAAATTAATTCAAGGTAGAAATGATCTGAGAATATTCTTCATGAAGTCTTGATTTTACAGTTTTTTCAATCTCCCTTTGATCTTATTTCTTTTTCTTTCCTCTCTCTTTTTACTTGGCAGAATCTATTCTAATCCCTACAGGTACCCTTCGGGAATATCAATAAAAGCATCAGGAGTAAGAAAAATGACCAATTAAGCATATTTTTAATGAAACTTCAAAAAAAATTAACCACTACTTACCAGTCATCATTGTTAAATACAATGAACCCTCTGTTCCCTCTGCCAAAAGCCACCTGGTTACTTCCATTATCCCACCAATTTGTAAAATCCTGGCCATTAACTACATTACGGAAAATAACCATATTCCTGTAAACAAAAGATACAAAATATTGATAAATGTATTTGATTTTAGTATTCTCCCTCCCTTTTTCCTCCCTTTGTGAGGATATGTATATGTATGTGTGTATACACAGTTGCATTCAGACCAAAAGTCTTAGTGTACTTTTACAATATTAAAGTTCAATACTGCACTAAAAAATTTGGGTTACCTATATATCAGTTGTTAAGAGAATGCTGTCAGACAGGTACAACTAAGTTTTCTTACCTTATTTGGCGCCATCTATGTTCACAAACCCACCCATTGCCACAAGTACTGTTTACATTGATAGTAGTTACTCTTTTAATCACTCCATTGTCATTGGGTGGTCCAATCCAATCATTAACATCCTTAATTTGTCAAAACAGAGACATGAGTATCAGTGATTTCATTTATTTGGTTCTTCTCCCTCCCTTTTCCCATTGCGGGATTTGAGTCCTGCTTCTGCTATTTCCTACTCATGGGACCTGCACAAATCACTCTGGGCCACAATATCCTCAGCTGAAAATCAGATGGCTTGTAAAGTCTCTTCTGGCTCTAAATCTATGATCCTATTCACAGACTGCATCATCTTCTGCTCAGAATGCCTCAGTAACTTCCTGTTGCCTATTGAACAAAATTTAGACTTCTCAGCCTGTTATTCAGAACCTTTAAAATTGTCTGAGACAATCATTTCTTTCCAGTCTTATCCCCTACTAGTCTTTACCATATAATCTATTCTTTAGCCAAACTGCACTAATTGACACCCCCTGAATACTTTCAATAGCCTCTGCCTTCGGCAGAGAATTCAATGGTAATCACTTTTCCTAGAATCCAATCCTGGCTTCATCCACCTTTGAATCTCAGTTTAAATGTCACCTCCATCATGAAGCTTTCCCTGGTTCTTCCAGTAAGTTACAAACTTTCTCCTGCCTCAGACCTCACTAAGAACTTAATTTGACTCTCTTTCTCTTACACTTGTTGAGTATAATCTCATTGTCTAGTTATCTGTATATTCACTGTATCTTCCCAACTGATTGTGAGCTTGATAAGGGGAAGATCTATGCCTTATTTAGGTTTTGATACTGCTTAATGTCCCTGAAACCTAGCACAGTTGGCATATAGTAAACAATCAGTGCTTATGGATCAATTGCTGATTATATCTTCTCACAATGACTCCCCACAGGTCTCTTTCTATAGTAGGTACTTGCTAAATGTTGAAATTAAAAATACCTGCCCATTTTCAAAGTGTCTTGGCCACATGAAGCTTGACATCACTCTTGGAAATCCATAAGGATGAGCAAGCATAAATCCAACTGCCATTTTGTACAATCTGGAAGTTATAAAGCAAGGCCATCAAAGAAAAGAAGAAAATTTTGGAGACTATTATTAAGATCTTAAAAAAAAGGTAGAGGACTCCACCACCTACCTGGCATCCCAGAAGGCGAGAATGGAATCTCCTCCAGCTCCATGGCCCCTCTGGTTGCCATGATTATCCACAAAGACAATTGCTCTGTCTGAACGAATCAAGGACCAACCTTCTCCCCAGTTACTGGACAAAGAAATAAGGAATGTTTTACTTATGGCTCACAGGTTCTTCCTGGTCTTCTCTCCCTGTGGGGTACTCCTTAACATAAACAGAAACCTTTATCCAGAATGCCCATAGCATACAGAAAGGAGAACTGGATTGACAGCCAGAAGAACTGGGATCCAATTCTGAATTAATCACTTATTAACAATTTAAACTCCAATGAGTCACCTCACCATTCTGAGTCTTAATTTCCATATCAATAAAAGGAGTTTGGCTCCCTAAGGTTTCTTTCAGCTCTAACATTCCAGAGTTAAGCTGAAACTCTATTGGGCCCTACATATGTTAGGCACTTATGTGCTATTTATATACTCTCCGTGAGACTCTGTATAGGAAAAGAGTATTGTGGAATCTGTATTAAAGCAAGGGGTGTCATAGGGAGGCTCCAATGTGTTATTTTTATATTCCAGTGATTTTAAATTCTCATATTCATATGGTTTAGTACTTTATAAAAATAAGTATTAGCCAAATATAGTACCATCCTAGGGTTCTGAAAGTGCATGTTTTTGAATTGACATCAATGTGTAATAAAAATGCTTAATTGTTATTGATGCAGAACTATCCCAGTTTATATTGAGAACATTTAAATAAATGCCTAAAAATTGTTGCGCACTCACTGAGCAGTAGTCCAGAGGTGAACCCCCCTTTTTCATTTACCTTAAATAAGACATCTTTTCTCCATTCCACTTGCGTAGAACTGTGCCGAGTTTTGCACCAAATTTGAATTCTGTAACCCGACCGTTGTCAAAGTAGTCACTGCTATGAACTGCCTCACCACCTAGATCAATTACCTAGTAGAAATCAGAGAAAACATATGATGTTGCATAGGAATTCTCAAAATACTTTGGTCATTATATTAGCATTTTGTGCCAACAATTCCAGTGCTATATGCTATTAAAATACCCAAATTAATTTTCTCATTTTAAGAGATGACTTGAATTTTTCAATTCAAAAGCATCAAATTACCTATGCAAATTTATTTTTACCCTGTGAAAATGCTGACCCATTCCAGGACTGCATAACCAGGATGAGCTCATAATTGGGCCAGCCAATAGATAGCACATATTTAATCAAAATTATAATTTTTTCACAATAAATAAAATCATTGCATGCATACCCTGTCACTCAACCTCTGTCCCCAGCATTCACACTCATTTTATCTTAGTACCTCCTGGTAAATGAATGGTCTGGATCCTTCAGGGAACCAGCTTGTGTTTAAATTGTTCAGTTTATCCAGAAATGCCTTGATGTCTCCAGGCCACATATGTTTGGAAGCATCAATTTTGAACCCTGCCACACCCATGTCAATCAGGTGGTTCATATAGGCAGCAATGGTGGAACGCACATAATCTTTCTCCAGGGCAAGATCAAGAAGTCCAGACAAACGGCAATTTCTAACCTGTAAAAACAATCATGATCTATGTGATACATAGGAAGCAGTATCTTCTGGCTCCCAATTTTGCACTGTTCATTTTAAACACCTGAGGTACAATGCACTTAAGCATTTTTGGCTAGGGTAATCTTAAAATTAGTTTCCCTTTAGTGTGATATAATAAAGAGAGCCCTGACTCCAGAATCAGAGGACCTGGGTCCAAATCCTTCTTGCTTCATTATCCTCCCTGGACCTTAGTTTCCTCATTTGTACAATGGGAAGGTTGGATTACATAGTTGAAGTGGTTCCTTTCAGCTCTAGATCTTATGATTCTACAATTTCAAGTGTGTCTAGAGCCAACTTGGTATTGTGGATAAAGATCTGGATTTGGAGTCAGGAAGAGCTACTTTGAGATCCTGTTCCAGAGCCAATCATGTAACTTCTATTTTCTTTAGAGAATTCCTCTGAAGCATAGAGGGCTGCAATTCTCTGCCATTCTCTGTACTGGTGAAGTTCAATTCATTAAGTATCTCTCTCTCTCTCTCTCTCTCTCTCTCTCTCTCTCTCTCTCTCTCTCTCTAATTGAGGCATTTGGGGTTAAATAATTTGCCCAGGGTCACACAGCTAGTAAATTCTTTTTCTTAAAAAAGAAATAATTTATTTTTAATTTTCAACATTCATTTTTTAAAAGGTTTTGAGGTTTAAATTTTCACCCCCCCCCCAAGAAAAAGTGTAATCTGATATAAGCCATACATGTACAACCATATTAAGCATATTTCTACAGTAGTCATTGTAAAGAAGAATTAAAACCAAAGGGAAACACCACAGGAAAGGAAAAAAAAATGGAAAAATAGTATGCTTCAGTATTGTTCAGAATAGTTCTTACATTGGATGTGTATAGCATTTTCCGTCATGAGTCTTTTGGAATTTTCTTAGATCACTGCATTGCTGATAAGAGGTAAGTCTATCAAAATGGGTCATTGCACAATGTTGCTATTACTGTGTACAATGTTTTCCTGGTTCCATTCTCTTCACTCAGCATCAGTTCATGTAACCCTTTCCAAGTTTTTTGAAGTCTGCCTGCTCATCATTTCTTGGAGTACAATAGTATTCTATTACTTTCATATACCACAATTTGTTCAGTCATTCCCCAATTGAGGGACATCCCCTCAATTTCCAATTCATGCCCACCGCCAAAGGGGCTGCTACAAATATTTTTGTACATATGGGTCATTTCCCAATTTTTATGATCCATTTGGGATACAGATCAAGAAGTGATATCACTGGATCAAAAGGTACGTACAATTTTATAGCCCTTTGGGCATAGTTCCAAATTGCTCTCCAAAATGGCTGGATCAATTCACAACTCTACCAACAATGCATTAGTGTTCCAATTTTCCCACATCTTCTCCAACATTTATGATTTTCCTGTTTTGTCATGTTAGCCAATCTGATAGGTATGAGGTAGTACCTCAGAGTTATTTTAATTTGCATTTCCCTAATCAAAATTAATTAAGAGCATATTTTCATATGACTATAGATAGCTTTAATTTTTTCATCTGAAAACTGCCTGTTCATATCCTTTGACCATTTATCAATTGGGGAATGACTTGCATTCTTATAAATTTGACTCCATTCTCTATATTTTTGAGAAATGAAGCCTTTATCAGAAACACTGATTAGGAAAAAAAAAATGTTTCCCAGCTTTCAGCTTCCCTTCTAATGCTGGTTGCATTGCCTTTCTTTGTGCAAAACTTTTAATTTACTGTAATCAAAATTATTGCATTTCACAATGTTCTCTATTTCTTGTTTGGTTATAAACTCTTCCATTCTCCACAGATGTAACAGGTAAACTATCTCTTGTTCTCCTGATTCGTTCATAGTATCACCCTTTATGTCCAAATCGTGTACCCATTTTGACTTTATCTTCATATACAGTGTAAGATATTTGTGTATTCCTTGTTTCAGCCATACTATTTTCTAGTTTTCTGAGCAAATTTTTATCAAGTAGTGAGTTCTGGAGAAGCTGGAGTCTTTGGATTTATCAAAAAGTAGATTACTATAGTCACTGACTATTGTGTCTTCTGTACTTAACCAATTCCACTGATCCACTACTCTGTTTATTAGGCAGTACCAAGTAGTATTGATGACTGCTGCTTTATAATACAATTAAGATATGCTACAGCTAGGCCACCTTCCCTTGCATTTCTTCTTATTTATTCTGGATCTTTTGTTCTTCCAGAGGAATTGTGTTCCTATTTTTTCTAGTTCTATAAAATAATTTTTGGTACTTTGGTATGGCACTAAATTATCAATTAAATTATTAATTATTAGATAGATCTGTCATTTTTATTATATTACCTGGGCCTTCTCATCAGCAACTGATGTTTTTAGATCTATACTATTGTACTCCAAGAAATGATGAGCAGGCAGACTTCAAAAAACCTGGAAAGGGTTACATGAACTGATGCTGAGTGAAGAGAATGGAACCAGGAAAACATTGTACACAGTAATAGCAACATTGTGCAATGACCCATTTTGATAGATGTTATTTAGATCTGGCTTTATTTGGGTGAAAAGAGTTTTGTAATTGTGTTGATATAGTTCCGGGGATTGCTTTGGCAGGTAGACTCCCAAATATTTCATATTACCTACAGTTACATTAAGTGGAATTTCTCTTTCTATCTCTTGCTGTTGAGCTTTGTTAGTAATGTATAGAAATGCTGATGATTTATATGGGTTTATTTTAAATCCTGCAACTTTGCTAAAGTTGTTCTTTCAAGTAGTCTTTTAGTTAATTCTCTATGATGTATATGATCATATCATCTGCAAAGAGTGATAGCTGTGTTTCTTATTTGCCTATTCTATTTTCTTTAATTTCTTTTTCATCTCTCATTGCTAAAGCTAACCTGTCTAGTACAGTACTGAATAACAGTAGTGATAATGGACATCCTTCTTTCATCCCTGATCTTACTGGAAATGCTTCCAGCTTGTCCCCATTACATATAATTCTTGCTGATGGTTTTAGATAGATACCACTTATCATTATAAGAAAAATATTTCTATGTTCTCTAGTATTATTTTTAATATAAATGGATGTTGTATTTTCTCAAAAATTTTTACTGCATCTATTGAGATAATCAAATCATTTCTGTTAAATTTGTTATTGATATGATCAACTATGCTGACAGTTTTCCTAATATTGAACCAGTCCTGCATTCCTGGCATAAATCATGGTATATTCTTTGTGGTAAATGGCTGCATTCTCTTTGCTAATATTTTATTTTCAATTTTTGCATCTATATTCATTAGGGAGATTCATCTATAATTTTCTTTCTTGTTTAATAATTTTCTTTTTCTGTTTTGGCTCTTCCTGGTTTAGGTATTAGTACCATATTTGTATCATGAAGAGGGAGTCCTACCAAATTCTTTTTATGAATTTAAACATTTGGTGGAATTCACTTGTAAATCCATCTGGCCTTGGAGATTTTTTCTTAGGGATTTCATTGATGGCTTGTTAATTTCTTTTTCTGAAATGGGGTTATTTAAGTATTGTAGTTCCTCTTCTGTTTATCTGAGCAATTTATATTTTTGTAAGCATTCATTCATTTCACTAAGGTTGTCAGATTTATTGGCATACAGTTGGGCAAAGTAGCTCCTAATTATTGTTTAAATTTCCTCTTTGTTGGTGGTGAATTCATGCTTTTAAATTTGATACTGGTAATTTGTTTTTCTTCTTTCTTTCTTTCTTTTAAGAAAATTAACCAAAGGTTTATCTACTTTACTGTTTTTTCATAATACCAGCTCTTAGTTTTATTAGTCAATAGTTTTCTTAATTCAATTTTATTACTCTCTCCTTTGATTTTCAGAAATAGCCAAATAGTTATTTAATCGGGGAATTTTAAAGGATTCTTTTTCTAGCTTTTTTAGTTGTGTGCCCAATTCATTCATCTCCTCTTTCTCTATTTTATCCATGTAAGCATTGAAAGATATAACATTTCCTCTAAGAATCGCTTTCACTGCATCCCATAAGTTTTGGTATGTTGTCTAATTATTTTTATTCTCTTGGATGAAGTTATTGATTGTTTCTGTGATTTGTTGTTTGACCCACCCATTCTTTAGGATTAGAATTTTTTTGGTTTTCAATTAAATTTTGGTCTGTCTTTCCATGATCCTTTATTATATGTAATTTTTATTGCATCGTGATCTGAAAGGGATGCATTTAATATTTCTGACTTTCTGCATTGGATTGTGAGATTTATGCCCTAATACATGGTTACTTTTTGTGTGGGTGCCATATACCACTGAGAAAAAGGTATACTCCTTTCTATCCCCATTCAGTTTACTCCAGAGGTCTACCATATCTAACTTTTCTAAAATTCTATTCATCTCATTAACTTCTTTCTTGTTTGTTTTGTGGTTAGATTTGTCTAGTTCTGAGAAGGGGAGGTTGAGGTCCCCCACTAGTATAGTTTAACTGTCAATTTCTTCCTATAACTCATTTAACTTCTCCTCTAAGATTTCGGATACTATAACACTTGGTGCACATAAGTTTAGTATTGATATTACTTCATTGTCTGTGGTACCTTTTAGCAGGATGTCATTTCCTTCCTTATCTCTTTTAATTAGATCTATTTTTGCTTTTGCTTTGTCTGAGATCAGGATTGCAACTCCTGCTTTTATTTTACTTCAGCTGAAGCATAATATATTCTCCTCCAGCCTTTTACCTTTACTCTGTGTGTATCTCTTTTCTTCAAATGTGTTTTTTGTAAACAATATATTATAGTATTATGGTTTTAATCCACTCTGCTATCTGCTTCCATTTTATGGGAGCATTCATCCTATTCACATTCACAGTTATGATTTCTTTGTCTTTCTCTCCATCCTATTTTCCCCCAGTTTATGCTTTTCTCTTGCCTTTCTCCCTTTCACTCCTCACTAGTGTATTGCTTCTGACAACTGCCTCCCTTTATCTGCCATCCCTTCTACCTAGTGCCACTCCCTTTTTTCCCCTTTTCCGCTCCCACTTCCAATAGGGTAAGATAGACTCCTGTACCCAAGCAAGTATGTATGTTATTCCCTCTTCGACCAAATCAATGAGAGTTAGGTTCAAACAATGCTCACCTCCTTCCCTTATTTCCCTCTACTGTAATAGGTCTTTATGCCATTTCATGTGATGTAATTTACCCTTTTCTGTCTTCTCCGTTCCTTTTTTCCCAGCATGATCCTTTTTCCACCCCTTAGTTAATTAACTTGTATCATCATATCGAAGTCAATTTATACCCACACCTGCTATCTATCTATACTATTTCTAAATGTCATAATAAAGATACAGTTCTCAAGAGTTACAAGTATCATCTTCCCAGGTAGAGATGTAAACAGTTTAACCTCATTAAACAACACATTTTTGTTTTTTCTTTCCCATTTACCTTTTTGTGCTTCTCTTGAGTTTTATTTGAAGATCAAATTTTCTATTGAGCTCTGGTCTTTTCATCAGGAACATTTGGATGTCCCCTATTTCACTGAATATTCATCTCCTGCCCTGAAAGATTATGTTCAGTTTTTCTGCATAGTTGATCCTTAGTTGCAATCCAAGCTCCTTTGCCTTACAGAATATCATGTTCCAAGCCCTTCAGTCCCTTAATGTGGAAGTTGCTAAATCCTGCATAATCCTGACTGTGCTTCCATAATATTTAAATTGTTTCTTTCTGGCTGCTGGCAGGGTTTTCTCCTTGACCTGATAATTCTGGGATTTGGCTACAATATTTCTTTGAACTTTGATTTTGGGATCTCTTCCAGGAGTTTATCAGTGGATTCTTTCAATGACTGTTTTACTCTCTGGTTTTAGGACCTCAGAGCAGTTTTCTTTAATAATTTCTTGAAAGATGCCGTCTGGGTTCTTTTTTATCATGGCTTTCAGGTAGACCAATAACTCTGAAATTATCTATCCTGGAACTATTTTTTAGGTCAGTCATTCTTCCAATGAGATACTTCACATTTTCTTCTATTTTTTCATTATTTTGATATTGTTTGACTGATTCTTGATGTCTCATAGAATCATTAGCTTCCACTTGCCCAATTCTAATTTTTGATGAATTGTTTTCCTCATTTAGCTTTTGTACCTACTTTTCTATTTTGACCAATTCTACTTTTTAAGGAGTTCTCCTCAGTGAATTTTTGTACCTCCCTTTCCATTTGATCATCTTCTTTTTATGGTGGTCTTCTCTTCAATGCATTTTTGTACCTACTTTTCCATTTGGCCAATTCTATTTTTAAGGAGTATTTCCTTCATTCAATTTTTGTCCTTCCTTTCCCAAGCTGTTGACTCTCTCTTGCATACCTCTCATTTCTTTTCCCAATTTTTCTTCAACCTCTCTTATTTGACTTTTAAAATCTTTCTTGAGCTCTTTTCACTGTCTCTGCTATTCTAGAATATGTTCTAGTGTACTATTTTTTTTTTTATTTTTTAAGAGGTCAATAAGAGACAGTGAGAACAAATTACTACTTGTTCCACCATCTTGGCTCCCAGAAGTCTTGCTACTAAGATACTGAGGCTGGATGTAAACTCAGGTATTCCTGACTCCAGGGCTGGTGCTCTATACACCGTACCATGAGCTGCCCCCAATTAGTATTTCTTAAGAATTTCCTATGTGTGAGGCATTGTGCTACCAGCTGAAGATACAAAGACAGAAGAGTCCACAAGAAACTTACATGTTACTGGGGTGATAGAACATGTACATATATCATTGAGGAATGAGAATGGGTGTGAAAACACTAAAACTGGAGGGACCAGGATGTAGAATTAAGAGGGAGAGCATTCCAGACAAAGGCAAGTGTTTGGAAAGAAAACGTCATGTACAAGGTATAGCAAGCAAGTCAGTATGGCTGGAACACAGAGAGGGTGAGGGCAAGGATTATGTAACAGTTTAGAATGATAGGCTGGAGCCAAATGGGAAAGAGCTTTAAATGGCAAAAGAAAGATTTGTATTTGATCACAGAGGCAATAGGGAGCCACTAAGTCTTCTTAGGCAAGCCAGTAACATGTTCAGACCTGTGATTTAGAAATATCACTTTGGCAGCTGTATGGAATATGGATGAAATAGTTGAGAGACTGGAAACCTGCAACCAATTAAGAGATTGTTTCAGTAGTCCAGGGGAGGAAGATATTGATATTCATGTACACAAACCATCTAAGCAGCAGAGGGTAGGAACATGGGATTGTGCAAGTCACTTAGGGAAGCCAGGCTGGGGAGAAAGATTGGATTCAGACAAAAAATATGCAATTAGTTAAAAATAACTAAAAATTTACCTGATAAACATCATTGTAGCTTTCAACTTCCCCACTTCTGCTCTTACATTTGCCATCATTAAAATCCCAACCAGAGTATGGAACAGCTGGAAAGTCTCTTTCTCCAGGATTGAAATAACTGCCACAAGTGCTACTAGTTCCAGCACTCAGACTACTCCCACACATATGATTCACTACAGCATCCACATAAATGTTCACCTGAAAAAGTAAGGTTCGTGTTTGAGCTTAGCAGATGGAGCATCACTGAAAGGACATGAACTCACCTTCCAATTCCACATTCTGCGCTCCTATGTCAGGATGATACTTTTCCATATAATTTAGTGAATTATAGTGAATGTTGATAAAGTTAGACAACTTCCCTTTCAATTAGCGTACAAATCTATCTTCCTGGTGTTTTATAATTAAGCCATAAAACTTTGTCTTTCTCTTTTGTCTCTGGACCTTAAATAAATCACTCTAGGCCTGAAAATCAGTGGTCACTAGTTGCATATAAATAGGGGGAACTGTTTGAGACTCAAGTAAACAGAAAAAAGAGGAGGATGTACACAATGATTATAATGATACAAACAAAAAGAAGACTAAAGCAAGCTAACACTGATTCATTGTAATGACCAACATTAGCCTGGGTGGGGTACTACAGGTACAGCATGTTGTGTGTGTTATCACACAGGGCCATTGTGTCAGATGGTTTTGGCTTTGCTATTTTTATTTTATTTTATTACAACAAGGGAAGGGAGGACTCAATGAGGGGGGAAAATATCACTCTCTCCCCACATTCTCACTCACCCATAAGAATAACAACTTACATTTGTATTAGGCATTACAGGTTACAAAGCCCATTCACATATGTTGTCTCATTTGAATCTTCAAACCCTCTATGAAGCAGACCAGGCAAACAGTATTATCCTTATTTTACAAACAAGGAAACAAAACCCTAGGGAGGATAAGTGATCTGCCCAGGGCCATCTAGTT
The DNA here is from genome assembly GCF_011100635.1 of Trichosurus vulpecula. Lineage (NCBI taxonomy): Eukaryota > Metazoa > Chordata > Mammalia > Diprotodontia > Phalangeridae > Trichosurus > Trichosurus vulpecula. Next base: position 68,242,457 of record NC_050579.1, read on the forward strand.
CAAAGAAAGCAGAGTCAGGGCTCAGAAACAAATCTTCTGATTGCAAGTCTAGTGTTCTTCCCATCATATCATGTTGTCTCTCATAAAAGATCCACATCTGAACCCCACAAGAATAGACCAAAACAGGAGATATACAACTAAATAAAACTAGTACGGTAATAATAATTATAAAAAGCTAACAATTATATAGCACTTATTATGTTCCAGGCACTGTGCTAAGCACCTTACAATAAGTATCTCATTAGATATTCACAACAAACCTGGGAGATAGGTGATTATTATTAGTCCCATTTTACAGATGAGGAAACTGAGGCAGAAATGGGTAAGTGACTTGTCCAGGGTCACACAGCTGGTGATTGTTTGAGGCCAGATTTTAATTCAGATCTTCCTGGCTCCAGGTCTAGCTCTCTGAGCCACCAGCTCTCAAGATGATGGCAGAACCTCATAAATGGTTGACAAGACTCCTGTCTTCCTTTAGAAGCCAGAACCTTGAACATTAAATCCTACACTGAATCTAACTTAATATATTCTTCTTACTTCCACTTGTAATATAACAAATACCCTTACAGGCACACCTTAAGGGAAGGTACTGGAAATGCAGACAAACCAAACAATCCTAACTTCAAGGAGCTAATATTCTCCTTTTCTCAAATGCACTACCTTTTCCCCGGAACTATTTCCCAAGAAAACAGATTAAACATATTTTGTCTTCATAAGAATATGTTTATACCCACCTACAACCAATCAATTGGTGTTGACTGAACTCACTGGTCAATAGAAATAAACCAATTGTTTCATTAAATCAGTTTGACTAAAATGACTAAATTGATTATGTGTGTTATAGACATGTGTGCCACAGGGTGTTGGCTGCCCGTTTGAGAGCCTCACTGTAAAGAGCAATCTTTAAAACATAATCCATTAAGCTGCCTGTCAACAGTTAAGAGAATAAAAGGTTTCAAAGTGGAAAGATTGATTATGGCATAATCCCTTTGCCATCTCATCTATACATGAAATGTAAGTTGATCATCAGAGGTTAGATTATGATTCTGGTGAATTATACATTGTTTGTACACAATGATATAATGTATTCATTAATGTTTGTACACATTGTTATACTAGTGAATTAAACTTCAAGGACTGATGAGCGATATGTAGTTTTAATTGGATACAGGGGTAGCCTTTGAAATGATGCTCCCTAGTTTTACTAGGTTTTTCCTCAGAAAATCAAAGGTCAACTCTACTACCATCAGTTTTCTTTGCCTTAAATTCTCTCTGGCCCATAAATGAATTGAAAAACATGATTTAGAAAAAGATGACTTTTAATAGCTACTAACTTTGAACTAGAGGGTACACACACATGTTGGTGTGTGTGTGTGTGTGTTGTATGTGTGTGTTTTAAGTGGGTGGAAGGGTTACAGGATAGAGATGAGAGTGGTAGAGGATAGGGAGGCTAGATGGGGATCAAATCTGTTCTACTGGAAGAAATCTCCAACAGCATGAGATCGTAGGGACATCAGTCAAAGCACCGTCACTGTGATCACAATTTAGATGGAAGTAAGAATACATGAGGCAGGGAAAGTTAACAATGTAATCTCCTGAACCATCCAACAGGGGTTCTTGTTCTTTGTTGTGTCATTAATCCCTTAGTATGGTAAAACCCAAAAACCCCTACTCTGAATGACATTTTAAATATCCAAAGGAAATTCAAAGTTGACTTAGAGTTTAGTGAAGATAAAGGTGCAATTTTATGACATCCAAGTTCAATTTCTTGGACTCTCTGGAATTTATCCAAAGACCTCTTGGGGCATTTGTGGACCCCAGAAGAAGAATCCTTGACTTAATAACTTACTCCAACATTATTGCATCTCTCCACCATCTCCCTGAATTCATCTTCATTTCCAGACCGTGAGCATATCTTGTAGCTACAGGCTGGTACCTTTCCCACCAGGTCTGAAAGGGTTAGTGATCACTGCATTCTCATTAGGCGGTGAGACCTAAATTTTGGGAAGGCAAAGGAATTAGTAACAAGTAGACCATATTTTGGTTATATTTAGAAATAAATTTGTTAACACAATGAGTTGTGATATACTATTAAAGTTTAAAGAGGGATCAATGACTTACTTGGTAGAAATCCTTATTTACATAGTATCATAACTGTTCTTAAAGGTCATTTCACATACATTAACTTGTAGAATCAGATTTAAAGATGGGAGGGAACATAAAGGTCATCCTGTGCAACCACCTACAGATAAGGAAGCTGAGACATAAAGTTTTAAGATGACTTGGCCAAAGTTACAAAGGTAGTAAGTGGCAGAACCAGGATTTGAAAACTCAGATCCTTTAAACCCAATGTCCAGGCTTTCGGGGCATGTAGGTGGCATTGTGGAATAGAGCACTGCACTTGAAGTCAAGAAAAACTCATCTTCCTGAGTTCAAATCTGGCCTCAGACACTTGCCAGATATATTACCCTGGGCAAGTCACTTAACCTTGTTTGGCTCAGTTCCTCATCTGCAAAATGAGCTGTAGAAGGAAATGGCAAACCACTCCAGAATCTTTGCCAAAACAACAATGATGACAACAGCAAAAACCACAAATGGAGTCATGAAGTGTCAAACATGACTGAATAATACCAGTGATTTTGCTTCTTTATGGTACTGCTTGTTAATATACGATTTAATCATAATAGCTAGCATTTATATAGCACTTGAAAGTTTGCAAATAACTTCACAAATATTAACTCATTTAATTCTTACAACAACCCTGGAAGACAAGTAATAACAAAAGGTGCTATTATTATCCCCTTTCTACAGATAAAAAAACCGAGGCACACAGAGGTTAAAGAATTTGCCCACAGTCAGACAACTAGTGTCTGAGGCTGGATTTGACCTCAGTTCTTCCTGACTCCAGGTCCCAGATTCTATGTACTGCACCGCCTAGTTCTTAAAACTAAGAGGGGTCTCTTAAGATTGTCTAGTCCAACCCCTTCAATTTAGCCTCTTTTCTTTTTAGTTACAGGCATAAATTAAAATTATTTATTGTGCCTAGAACATGAATATCAAATAAATTTTGAAGTGTACATACCTGAACACCCCCATAACCATTGGGAGCTAGGTAACACTCACATTCAAGAGCAATGTCATCCCAACGCCATTCAAATAAGTGGACAATAGATGTTTGGTCATTTCGCAGATGGGGATCATACTGTGCCCAGCAGACCCCAAGGGCTGAAAGCAACAGTAAGAGCCTCATTTTGCCTGGAAGTATTTAGCCCTCTTCTCAGAAGCTATTTATACTCCTATAAGAAACAAATTAGTGAATATTAATTTAAATGGATGCCTACTTGAAGCAGACTCATTTATATTCTGAATAATATTACAAGTAGTGTAAAACTCAACAGGTGAAAATAGTCCATAAACATTCCCAGGACCATAACCATAGATAACCTTTAAGGATTTAGTGTATTTTCTAATGCCAAGAATATTAGACATATCAAGCACATATCAATTAGTATCAAGATATTAGGAGACAAACTGATTTCCAGAGCTTAGGCCCAGCAAGCAAGCTGTGCCCTGAGCTTTGCATGACAACAATCTTTTGCACTCACCTTCTGGAACTGATGGTCTCTGAGCTCAGGCAAACACCAACGGGTCCAGACATGAAGCCATGCTATGAAAGGAATTTTTGTCGGTAAACAACTTGCCTCACTGTTGCTTCTGTGCCTTGCTGTTGCTGTGTGTCTCATTAATGTTGCTACACTGCACTGTTTGACTCTTTATCTAATCACGAATACATCAATCGAGGTTCAGCCACACTAAAGCAGGACCCCGACTAGGAGTAGGTTCCCAGCATATGTGTCTAATTTGCCTCCTTGCTTGCAAGCTGTTTCCCTCACTTTGACATTAAACTTCTATTTGATTCTTAACTCTTCTCTCTCTTGCCTACTGTGTTGGGCTCCAGCCATCCACAGGTTAGAGTCCAGTTCAGCTCAAGTGACATTGATGACATTCATTGGTATCAGAAGTGGGACTGGACATGAAACTGGGCCATTGGACTCTCTGGTACCAGTGGGAATGGAGCAGGCACCACTGGAGATTTATTTCTCTGCAGTCCAACTCCCTCCTCATCTGATGAGTCCTCTGCCCTTCTCTCTGCTCCAATCCCAAGCTCCCATCTTAGTTGAACTCACCATTCTTTGTGAGGAAAACTTCATGGCCTCTCTGGTGACCCAGTTCATTTCAGGTCACATAGGTAAGGATATACTTTGGTAACTATGTACCTGTAACTATATGCCTCTCTATACATTGTGACTGCATGGTTTCTTTTGTTAGTATCTGTCTTGTTGTTTTATCTGTGTTTGTGTCTTTGCAAAATTTAAATTTCTGTGTCAAATGAAATGTCTGTGTAGATTCTGTTGCCTTTAAAGATTTAAAATATAGCTATCCAGGGAAATTTCTAAGGCCTTCAGCCAGGGAGTTTAGAACACTAGGAAAGATTAATGAACTTTCACTGTTGAATTAACTTTCCTAGTAAGCAGGGCTAACTCCCACATTAGGCTTTCCTCAGGAGATTAGGTAATAAGGAAAAAAGTCAGATAACCAAAGTTTATAGAACTGCTAACAACATCTTAGTACATTCTGAAGGTTTGAAGAGTTATCATTTTTAAGATCGTAAGTAGTTGGGCAGAGCCAAGATGGCGGCTAGAAAGCAGGAACTTGCATAAACTCCCCACCAGGTCCCTCCAAACACCTATAAAAATGTCTGTGAACAAATTCTAGAGCTGCAGAACCCACAAAATAGCAAAGGGAAGTAGGGCTCCAGCACAGGAGAGCCTGGATAGTCGCTGGGAAGGGTCTCTCGCATGGAGCGGAGAGCAGAGCAGAACAGAGCTCAGGATGAGCCACGCCTGGACCAACTAGACCAGGAGCCAGCCTGGATAGGCCATAGGGCCCTGAATCATTGAGCATTAGCAGTTACCAGACTTCTCAATCCACAAACCCCAAAGACAACAGAGAAGGTGAGTGGGAAAAGCTGCTGGGACAGAGTGAAAGGAGTTCATGATTGGCCATGCCCCGGGGGCAGCACAGGTGGTGCAGCTCTGAGGCTGCTTCCAGGGCTACACCTGCAGTTGCTTCTGGCCCCAGGCCCACCTGGTGGGAGGAATTAAGCAGCAGATTAGAGATGGAGTGCAAAGCCTGCTTTGCCCTGCCTGGATCTGGCCCACAATCCTGGTTGGCACTTCTTGGGGGACAAGGAGCACTGGTGTGGCAGAGCTTGCTGTGTAGAAGTGGCTCTGAAAACAGCAGCTCAGCCCTTCAAGCTTGGGACAAAGTATTCTCTACTCTACAAGCAGCTGTACCCCGACAAAAAGCTCAAGGGTCAAGCAGTTGGCTGGGAGCATGGCCAGGCAGTGAGCACTCAGATTCAGATTCAAACTTTGGAATCTTTTTTTTGGTGACAAAGAAGACCAAAACGTACAGCCAGAAGAAGTCAACAAAGTCAAAGAGCCTACATCAAAAGCCTCCAAGAAAAATATGAATTGGTCTCAGGACATGAAAGAGCTCAAAAATGATTTGGAAAAGCAAGTAAGAGAAGTAGAGGAAAAATTGGGAAGAAAAATAAGAGTGATGTGAGAAAACCATGAAGAACAAGTCAATAACTTGCTAAAGGAGACCCAAAAAAGTACTGAAGAAAATAACATCTTAAAAAATAGACTAACTCAAATGGCAAAAGAGCTACAAAAAGCCAATGAGGAGAAGAATGCCTTGAAAAGCAGAATTAGCCATATGGAAAAGGAGGTCCAAAAGACCACTGAAGAAAATACTACCTTAAAAATTAGATTGGAGCAAGTGGAAGCTAGTGACTTGATGGGAAATCAAGATATTATGAAACAGAACCAAAGGAATGAAAAAATGGAAGACAATGTGAACTATCTCATTGGAAAAAACACTGACCTGGAGAATGGATCCAGGAGAGATAATTTAAAAATTATTATACTACCTGAAAGTCATGATCAAAACAAGAGCCCAGATATCATCTTTCAAGAAATTATCAAGGAGAACTGCCCTGATAATCTAGAGACAGAGGGTAAAATAGAAATTGAAAGAATCCACATATAGCCTCCTCAAAAAGATCCCAAAAAGAAAACTCCTAGGAATATTGTTGCCAAATTCCAGAGCTCCCAGATTAAGGAGAAAATATTGCAAGCAGCCAGAAAGAAACAATTTGAGTATTGTGGAAACATAATCAGAATAATACAAGATCTAGCAGCTTCTACATTAAGGGATCGAAGGGCTTGGAATATGATATTCTGGAGGTCAATGGAACTAGGATTAAAACCAAGAATCACTTACCCAGCAAAACTGAGTATCATGCTCCAAGGCAAAATATGGATTTTCAATAAAATAGAGGACTTTCAAGCTTTCTCAGTGAAAATACCAGAACTGAATAGAAAATTTGACTTTCAAACACAAGAATCAAGAGAAGAATGAAAAGGTAAACAAGAAAGAGAAATCATAAGGGACTTACTAAAGTTGAACTGTTTTGTTTACATTCCTACATGGAAAGAAGACGTGTATAATTCTGGAGACCTCAGTATTAGGGTAGCTGAGGGGAATATGCATATATGTACCTACATAAATATATATGTGTGTGTGTGTGTTTGTGTGTATATATACAGACAGAGGGCACAGGGTGAGTTGAATACAAAGAAATGGTATCTAAAAAAAATAAAATCAAATTAAGGGATGAGAGAAGAATATATTGAGAGAGGGAGAAAGGGAGAGATAGAACAGGGTAAATCATCTCACATAAAAGTGGCAAGAAAAAGCAGTTCAATTGGAAAGGAAGAGGGGGCAGGTGAGGGGGAATGAGTGAATCTTGCTCTCATCAGATTTGACCTGAGGAGGAAATACCATACACACTCAATTGGGTATCTTATGCCACAGGAAAGAAGGAGAAGAAGATAAACAGGGGGGGATGATAGAAGGGAGTGCATATAGGGGGAGGAGGTAATCAAAAACAAACACTTTTGAAAAGGGACAGGGTCAAGGGAAAAAATTGAATAAAAGGGGGTAGGACAGGAAGGAGCAAAATATAGTTAGTCTTTCACAACATGAGTATTGTGGAAGGGTTTTGCATAATGATACACATGTGGCCTATGTTGAATTGCTTGCCTTCTTAGGGAGGGTGGGTGGGGAGGGAAGAGAGGAGAGAATTTGGAATTCAAAGTGTTAAAAGCAGATGTTCAAAAAAAATGTTTTTGCATGCAACTAGGAAGTAAGATATACAGGCAATGGGGCATAGAAATTTATCTTGCCCTACAAGAAAGTAAGGGAAAAGGGATGGGGGTGAGTGGGGTGACAGGAAGGAGGGTTTACTGGGGAACAGGGCAATCAGAATATATGCCATCTTGGAGTGGGGGAGGGTAGAAATGGGGAGAAAATCTGTAATTCAAACTCTTGTGAAAATTAATGCTGAAAACTAAAAATATTAAGTAAATAAATAATAAAATGTTTTAAAAAAGGAAAAGCTATCTATTGGCATATGAAAAAATGCTCTAAATCACTACTGATAAGAGAAAATGCAAATCAAAACAACTCTGAGATACCACATCTCTCCTGTCAGATTGGCTAAAATAACAAAACAGGAAAATGATAAATGCTGGAGAGGATGTGGGAAAACTGGAACATTGTTACATTATTGGTGGAATTGTGAGATGACCCAGTCATTTTGGAGAGTAATTTGAAACTACTCCCAAAGGGCCACAGGAATGTTCATACCCTTTGACCCAGCAATACCACTTCTAGGGTTGTATCCCAAAGAAATCACACAAGAGGGAAAGGGATCCATATGTACAAGGATATTTATAGCGGCTCTCCTTGTGGTAGCCAAGAATTGGAAATCAAAGGGATGCCCATCAATTGGGGAATGGCTGAACAAGCTGTGGTATATGAAGGTAATGGAATACTATTGTGCCATAAGAAATGGGGATGATACGGACTTCATAACAACCTGGAAAACCCTACATGACATAATGCTGAGTGAATGGAGCAGAGCCAGGAGAACATTGTACACAACCACAGATATATGGATTCTGTGAGGACCAACACTGACATACTTCACTCTTCTCAGCAAAGTAAGGTGCAAGGACAACTCCAAAGGACTCACAATGGAGAATGCTATCTACATCCAGAGAAAGAACTATGAAGTTTGAATGCAGATTGAGGCACACTTCATGCTCACCTTTTTTTTTCTTCTCTTTTGTTTTTTTTTGGGGGGGGGGGGGGTTTCTGTTTCTTCTTTCTCATGATTCATTCCATTGGTCATAATTCTTCTCCACAACTTGACTAGTGTATAAATTAATTCAATGCGAAGTTATACGTGGTAGTTATATGAGATTCCAGCCATCTTGGGGAGGGAGGGGGGAGGGAGGGGAGAAAATCTGGAACTCAAAATTATGTAGAACCATGTGTTGTAAACTAAAAATAAAAATTTAAAAAAAAAAGGAAAAAATATCTTGGGCTACATGATTGGGCCCCAAATACAATTCATGCCTGGAATCAAACAGAGCTCAGGGAATTTTTCCACCTTTTATGATGCATGACATTGTTATTACCATGCCCCCCTTTTTTCTTTTATAATAAACTTCTGTAATCAAGAAGATTTATAAGTAAAATACTAAATCTGTTAAAGAACAGATTGATATTGAAACATCTCTGAATTACTATAATGGGATGCAAGCATGAACATCTTACAAGCTTAACCTATAGTTGTGGTGAAATTATAATCTAGAGATGACATCCTCCTAATGGAGAAATGATTAGGCAAAGTAATAAGACAAAGAAGTAATGTAAAAGTTTTCTGAATAAATGGAATAGTAAATTTTGAGAAAGCAACAGGATTATATGATTGGCTTCCACATTTATCTACCATGGAAATTCAGGCTTTGAGTATGTTTTAGTAATAAATTCTCAAAATTGGATTAAGATTTTATGCATAAATTATATGGATAATGGTAAAGAAAGTGAAATTATTTTCCTATTATTAAAGCATCTGTCTGATGATTTTAAAAGGTAGAAGACCTCATGTTATGATTGAACCCTTGTGAATTTTTAAAAGCTTCTTAAATGAGGTATAGGATTTAGATAAGGTAGAAATAGCAAATGGAATATAAACTGAAATTCTCTGAAGTTTCAAAATTAGAAATTCAAATTTAAGTGATTGTATTAAATTATATTATGTTAGAATTCTCTAGGAACCTGTACATTTGGAACCAGAGAAACAGAGTCCCTTTTAGAGTTGTCCTGGGAATAAGCATATTGTCTAAGAAAAGATATCTAGGGACTAGGTAACTACATTAGACATGTGGGTCTCAAAATATGCTGGTGAAATGGACATTAGGAATAGGTTAGTAGGCTTAAATCTCCTTTATCAAAACTAGTCCATTATGAACCCTCTCAGTAGTTTGATCTGTACCTGAAAATATAGTTATGTAATTATGGGAATTGTGAAAAAACTTTATTGCATTGTTTAGACCTAGCCCTACATGGCTGAGAAACAACCATCTCTATGCACTGTTTAGAGATCCTTAACCAAGGACCTATGTTATGCTGACCAGAAACTCAGATCCAAAGATTGATATAAAGAGTTTTCTTGCAATTGTCAATCCATATGTATTCTAAGAGCCCCTACCAGGTTATTCTACTACTCCTAGAGCTGCCAAACTTGAGAGTATGTACTCCTCAATCATCTGAAGAAAGCTCCTGCTCCTGACTGGATGGCAGAACCTTCTGGGGACCTCAAGGTTCATCTAGTACGGAACCAGAAAAAGTCAACATCCAGGTGAGACAGCTGTCCCAAGATTCCAGACAAGGACTGTGTATACTGTCCTAGGTTTTTTTCCTCTTCCCTTTTGTTATGTACCCAACCAGCAAGGCTCTGATTCAAGTGTGTGTTGGCATTTTCTCTCTCCACATTCTCGGCCCCTTTCTCTTTTCTGCTTGCAAGCAAAACATGGCTAACCATAATACCTGGGGCACACTTGCCAGATAGGTACCCTCAAGAATCTAACCCCCTGGGCAACATCTTTTCCTGGCAAACCTGACCTCTCATGTCATCTTGCCTTTTACCTGTCTCTCCTTCATTGACCAGAAAGGCAGGTGTTCTTCAGACTCCCTCCCATTGTCCAAAAGGGGTAAATATCAAGATATTGGACACCCTGTTTTCCAGAGTGAAGGTCCAGCAAGCAAGTTGTGCTCTGAGCTTAGCACAACAACAATACTTTGCACTCACCTTCTGCAACTGATGGTCTCTGAGCTCAGGCAAACACCAAACGGTCTAGACATGAAGCCCTGCTGTGAATGGACTTTTTGTTACTAGACAACCTGGCCTCACTGCTGCTGTTATGCCTCACTGCTATTGCTATACTACACTGTTTGACTCTGTCTAGCCACAAGTATGTGGCCTTATGGACACAGGTTCCCCACCCCTGACTCGAGACACTTCCTCTTTAATATTTTTTATTCTTCACAGTTTCTGATAAACTATAATAAGTTTTTGGAAAGAATTAAGCCACTGTCTTTCTTGCTAGAATAGAAAATAAGGGGCATTCAAAGTCATTTAAATCCAAACCCCCTCAGTTTCTAGATGAAGAAATCAGGGCCCATAGAAGTTAAATGACTACCTCAGGTCATGCCAGAAGTAAGGGGTAGAGCCTACACCAGAATGTACATCATCTTCTCCATCAAAATCAAGTGCCACTTTCATTTTTAACTATCATGGACCTTTTAATAAAGGAGTGTTACCCTCTAATTTGTCCTTAGGTAAGGAAGATAAAGATGGTCCAGCTAGAGGATCTGATAGCATCAGATGAGGAAACTGAGATGCCAGAGGTTGTGTAACTTGCCTAAGATCACAGAGTCAAAAAGTGGCAAAGCCAGTATTCACGCCCAGTTCCCCTGACCTCAAATCCAGGAAAATTTCAACTATAGCATGATATCTTGATAAAAGGGAAAGGGGAACTCTTTTAAAGAAAGGAAGGGAAAATTGAGTAGAGGGAGAAAGGATTCCATCCAGGGGGAGGGAGGGATCAACAAGGGTCAGCATCCTTGAAGAATTTGAAATTGCATTCTAATCAAACAACAATGATGATGATAGCTAGCATTTATATAGTGCCTTAAGACTTGCAAAATACTTTATTGTGATCCTCACAACTCACAACTCCGTGAGGCACTTGTTCTTATTATCCTCAATTTGCATATTAGAAAATTGAGTCTGCTAGGAGTTAAATAACTTGCCCAGGATTACATAGCAAGTCTCTGAGTAAGCTGTCAAACTCAGCTGGTTTTGTATCTAGACCTTCAACCTCTGGGGGCAGATAGATTCTAAGGCATTTCACACCTAGTTATTTATTATTAAATATACACAGTGTAGTCAGGCTTGGTGGGATATACCTGTAACCCCTACCACATGGGAGTCTGAGGATGGGGGATTGCTTGAGTTTGGGGGTTCTGAGACGCCATAAGGCTAAAACCACTCCAGTGTCTGCTGCTCAACAATATGGTGAGCCCCCAGGAGCATAGGATCTCCAGGCTTTCTAAGGAGGGACAAATAGGTCCTATCCCGTATATCTTAATTATTAGATTGTCCTGTATCACTTTAAAAAAAAAAAGAACCATTTCCTTTCATTAAGACTATAGAGTTTGAGTTGAAAGGCATTCTAGTCCAACCCCCTCACTTTATAAATGGGGAAACTACGGCCCAGAGAGGTGAAGTGATTTGCCCTTAGTCACACAAGTAATAGTTCAAGAGGCAGGATGTGAAGGTTAGTCTTCAGCGTTCTAAGTCTAGCACTTTCTCTATTCTGCCAAAGTATACTTCTTTAATTCAGCAAGTAATTTTTTGAGCTCTTACTATGTAGTAGGCTCTCTGCTAGATTCTCAGCATATGAAGACAAAAACTCAAACCTAATCTATTCTCAAGGGACTTGTCATCTACTGATGTCATCAATCCAGCCATTAACATTTATTAAGTACCTGCCATGTGCCAGGCCCTATGCTAGGCCACACAAAATAAAATGGAAAATGGCCCCTGCCCCTAGTGACCTTTCAATCTAATCACAGGATACAGCATATATATCCTACTCCATAAAAACTGGTACTCCAGTTTACACTAACTTTATAATAGTTTATACACATAGTGCTATTAAAGTTTGCAAAATGCTTGAGGCTGAGCCAAGATGGTAGAATAAAGGCATGGACTCAGCTGAGCTCTCCACCAAACCCCTCCAAATACCTTTAAATAATGACTCTAAACAATTTTTCTAGAGCAGCAGAACCCACAAAAGGTTTTCAGCCCAAGGCAACTTAGAAGGTCAGCAGGAAAGGTCTGTCACATCTGGGTGAGAGTGGAACACAGGCCAAGTCATCACAGCCCCAACCCCAGAAAACCAGGAATAGGCCTTTGGGCAACTGAATCAATGGTAGCACTGGCTGCTTCCAGAGCTCTCAGCTCACAGACCATAAGGGGGTCAAGGTCAGAAGGAGATTACAGGGGCCTCCTTGCTAGCACTGAGGCAAGACTCTGTTACTTTGCCCATACTGAGATCTGGGTCACAGTCCTGGGTGGCAGTCCCAATGCAAAGAGGAGCACTAGCATACCAGAGCTTGCAGCCACAGTGCAGTGGGGACCTTCTTCACAGTTTCAGGGCAGAAAAGAGTGCTAGTGGTCACTCACAGACCATAGCACAGGCCAGGAGAGGAGTAAACACCTCTCCTTAGATCATACCACTCTGGAAGAACTAAAAGCTTACAAGTCACTAGAAATTTCACTGAAAACAGCTGCACAAAACCCCTGAAGCCTGGGACACTGCACTTGGAAGTAGAGCCCTACTTCAGAAAAGAGTTAAAAGTTCAGTAACACAGTGGGAATACAAGCAAAGAACAGAAAAAAAATTCTGACCATAGAAAATTTCTATGACGGCAAAGAAAATCAAAACATACACTCAGTAGAAGATAACAAAGTCAAAGATCCTACATCCAAAACCTCCAAGAAAAATATGAAATTGGTCTCAGGCCATGGAAGAGCTCAAAAAGGATTTTGAAAATCATGTAAGAGAGACAGAGGAAAAATTGGGAAAAGAAATGAGGGTAATACAAGAAAAGCATGAAAAACAAGTCAGTGCCTTACTAAAGAAGACACAAAAAAATGCAGAAGAAAATAACTTTAAAAACAGATAAGGCCAAATGGTAAAAGAGGTACAAAAAACAAATGAGGAATATGCCTTATAAAACAGAATTGACCAAATGGAAAAAGAGGCACAAAAATTCACTACAGAAAAAAACTCCTTAATAGAATTAGCCAAATAGAAAAAGAAATTCAAAATCTCTCTGAAGAAAGCAAAAACTTAAAAATTAGAATTGAGCAAATGCAAGCTAATAACTTTATGAGAAATAAAGAAATGGTAAAACAAAACCAAAAGAATGAAAAAAAGGACAATGAGAAATATCTCCTTTGAAAAACAACTTACCTGGAAAATAGATCCAGGAAGACAGTATTAAAAATTATTGTACTATCTGAAAGGCATGATCAACAAAAAAGCCTAGATATCGTTTTTCTAGAAATTATCAAGGAAAACTGCCCTGATATTCTAGAATCAGAAGGTAAAATAGAAATTGAAAGTATCCACCAATCACCTCCTGAAAGAGATCTCAAAATGAAAACTCCTAGGAATATGAGAGGCAAATGCCATAGCTCCCATGTCAAGCAGAAAATGTTGTAAGCAGCTAGAAACTTTGCAAAATGATTCACTTGTATTATTTCTTTTGAGTTCTATGACAATCTCGTGAGGAGAGGTAGGTACTGGAGTTCTTATTAACCACATTTTACAGATGAGAAAAGAGAGTTTCAGAGGGTTGAAATGACTTGTCCATTCAAGTCCAGCACTCCATCCAGTATGTGGGCCTGGAGGTCCCTCTTACCACCCCCCTCAAAAAAATTTATATAAATCATCAATGCCATGTAAAACTTCCTAGACAAAGATAATAGAGATTCCAACACAAGAGCTGAACCTATAGCAGAGTGATTCATCATGTGCAATGGTGGAAAGACTCTTGATTCCCTGCATGGAATTCTGACAGCAAGGTCAGAGGCACCACAGGCATGACCAGGAACATGAGGAACAGGAGAAGGCAATTCTGTTTGTGCTCCTGGACTTCAGCACGAATACTTAGCTGTCAACAAGCCTGAAACCAATTTTAAAACACTGAACTGTATCAAATTATATACACAGAAGCAACTTATTTCAAGAGAAAAGAGTCCATACACACTGGGCATTTAAACGACTGAAACTACTTGCCCTACTTCACCTTCTTCAAAGCAAGCGATCCATCCCATCTGCAATCTCACCTGCTAATTCATGAGACAACAGCCTTCAATTGCTGATCACCCAGGAAGTCTTGCTGGGCTCTTTAATAGGGACTGCCAAGGACCAAAAAAAATGAACATTTCCCTCCTACTCCCTCCACCCACCCAAAAGAATCCATTCCCTTCCTCCATCCCTTAAAGGACTAGTGATCTAAAACAATAAACTGAGGTCAGCAGAGTCAGATGGCTGGCAGGCAAAGCTCTCAGAATGAATGTACAAGCTAAATAAATATGAGGTTGTTTGGAGAGGCAGAGATAGAGATAGAGACAGAGAGGAGAGAGAGAGATAAAGAAGAAACACAGACACAGAGAAGAGATGGGGGGGGGGGGAGAGAGAGAGAGAGAGAGAGAGAGAGAGAGAGAGAGAGAGAGAGAGGGAGAGAAAAGACACACACAGAGACACGAAGAAAGACACCACTGTTTAACTCCAAGTTTTGGGGTTGGTTTGTCTTTTAGCATACAAAGGGCAATACGGTCACTGTTTATTTAAGAGATCTTTGAAAGACAAATCCATTGAAAAGGTTAAAAGAAATAATAACCTCTATTTGTAACTTCCCAGAGATTTCTGGGTAAATAGTGGCAAGAAAGAGCCCAGGACCCAATGGACCATAGAAATCCTGAGGCAGTGTACGGAGGAATAGAGTTGCTGGCTACATGACAAGTGTCATGTTCCCAGGACATAGGGGAAGCCAGTGAAAAGGTAGGGACCAGGAAATATTCTGAGCTAGGGTTGCTGTTCCAGGATCTTGGAGAAAATAGGGAAAGCTTCATTGTTCAGGTAACAACCTGAACCTCGAAGGTAAAGAAAGATTCTGAGAATGGGAGACGAAGAGATAATGTTTTCCAGGCATGCAGAGATTGCTCGTAGCAGGAAAGAGAATTCTAAGTTCAGGAACAGGTCATCTTCCCATCTCCTCAACTGCTATTCTTAGATTTTCCTGCCTCCCTTTAAATCCCTTGTTTGATGAAAGTGAAAGGTGATTGAAGAGTTTATAATGAGATGTTTGTATACATGGAGTTACATGAAAAATGCTGGAGCTTGACTTCATAAGGGTGATGCATAAAAGAATAAAGTAGAAATGGTCTGGATTTCACAGGAGACAATGAATTAAAAAAAAGGCTTAAGGCAAACCTATACAACCTGCAGTCTGCAACTTACAGCACTCAGGCCACTTACAGCATGCCAAAGGATTTCAGGCAGCCAATAAAAAGTGTAGAGGAAAACATCCTTTGTATGTAGAGGAAATCCTTTGTTGTACTGCCAGCAGCCCAAGGCTCTAAACAGTCTGTGGGCTGCAGGTTGTGCAGGCCTGGATTAAGGGCTCAGATATCTGGACATTCATACCTACAGAATGGGTAACAAAGACAATGAACTAAGGAGATTACTTAAGAAAATGAGATAAATGAAAAGTCCAAGACAGAGTTTCTGTGTTATTAATAATCAATTTATTAATTAAGCTAGTGATAATCAATAAATTGATAGTAGCAGTCATAGGATCCTCCTCTCTCACTCATTTGCCACTGAATGGAACTAGATAAAATTATGAAACTAGATTGACTGGGTCTATTAAAAATTCGTGCCAGTTAATCTTAACTGGGCTGTATACATTAAGGAAGTCCTAATTCACTGTCTCACTCACCATAGCATCTGTTTCACATTCTCTCTTTTCTCCTGCTGCCCATTGTCACCAAAAGCATCCTCTCCTCCTCCATTATTAATTGAAGAACTTGCCTAATACTTCACTGAAAAGGACTGAGGCAGGGGCGGAGTGAAGATGGCAACTGGAATGCAGGGACTTACTTAAGCTCCCCCCCAGGTCCCCTCGAACACCTATAAAAAACGGCTCTGAACAAATTCTAGAGCTGCAGAACACACAAAATAGCAAAGGGAATCAGGGCTCCAGCACAGGACAGCCTGGATGGTCACTGGGGAGGGTCTATCTGTTATACCAAGAGCAAGTGAGACACACCACAGAGTATAAGTTTTAAATGGAGAATTTATTAGCTGGCGGCCATTCGGGGTTCAACCCAAATCAGAATGACCAGGAGTTTGAGGTGAAGAAGTCAAATTTATACAATAGATCAAGGAGCAGTGGTTAATTATCTCTTGAAGCTTGCATATGTTATTTTTGGCAGGCTTGGCAAGCCTTTTTCACTTTTATGATCATTATACATGAAGAGGAACCTCCTAAATAGACTGCAAGTACAGCATATCAGACAACTGACAAAGTGTCAACTGAATTACAACCCAGGATCTCTCTGTCCAATTTGCCATTTACATCCCACAACATAAGATAAGAATAAGAAATTCAAAAGAATGTCTGGGGCTGAGGCCTTCATCCTTCAAGACCATAGGCAGACCAAGGGACGCTCCAGATGGGTTTGTTGACACAAGATAGGGACATCTCTCAGCCTGCTCAGGAAACAGAGATTGCTAGCATCAGGTGCCTCCCCTGGCCAAACAATCTATACTCCCAGAACAGTCACGGGGGCCAAGGACACTTGCTGAATGCCAAATGGCAGGAACTAAATCTGTTTTTTCTTATGGCAAACTGGGTTTTTTTAGTTAGGGGCTGGGGGCAGGGTTTTTTTTTTTTTTTTTAGCAATACCTGCGCTGCTCAGGTATTACATATCACACAGAGCTGGGAGTGGAGCGGAGCACAGCCCAGCATGAGCATGCCTGGACCAACTAGACCAGGAAACTGGGCAGAACAGGTGTAGTGCCCTGAATCAGTGATCTGTGCCAATTACCAGACTTCTCGACCCACAAACACCAAAGACAAGAGAGAAGGTTAGTGGGAAACACTGCTGGGACAGAGTAAAAGGAGTTCACCATTTGGCCACCACCCTGGGAGCAGCAGAGGTGGTGCAGCTCTGAGGCTGCTTCCAGGGCTACACCTGCAGTTGCTTCTGGCCCCAGGTCCACCTGGTGGGAGGAATTAAGCAGTGGATTAGAGCTGGAGTACAAAGCCTGCTTTGCTCTGCCTGGATCTGGCCCACAATCCTGGTTGGCACTTCTTGGGGGACAAGGAGCGCTGGTGTGGCAGAGCTTGCTGTGTAGAAGTGGCTCTAAAAACAGCAACTCAGCCCTTCAAACTTGGGACGAAGTACTCTCTACTCTACAAGCAGCTGTACTCTGACAAAAAGCTCAAGGGTCAAGCAGTTGGCTGGGACCATGGCCAGGCAGTGAAAACACTCTCAGATTCAGGTTCAGACTTTGGAATTTTTCTTTGGTGACAAAAAAGACCAAAACATACAGCCAGAAGAAGTCAACAGAGTCAAAGAGCCTACATCAAAAGCCTCCAAGAAAAATATGAATTGGTCTCAGGACATGGAAGAGCTCAAAAAGGATTTGGAAAAGCAAGTAAGAGAAGTAGTGGAAAAATTGGGAAGAAAAATGAGAATGATGTTAGAAAACGATGAAAAGCAAGTCAGTGACTTGCTAAAGGAGACCCAAAAAAGTATTGAAGAAAATAACATCTTAAAAAATAGACTAACTCAAATGGCAAAAGAGCTACAAAAGCCAATGAGGAGAAGAGTGCCTTGAAAGGCAGAATTAGCCAAATGGAAAAGGAGGTCCAAAGACCACTGAAGAAAATACTACCTTAAAAATTAGATTGGAGCAAGTGGAAGCTAGTGACTTTATGAGAAATCAAGATATTATGAAACAGAATCAAAGGAATGAAAAAATGGAAGACAATGTGAAACTATCTCATTGGAAAAAACCACTGACCTGGAAAATAGATGCAGGAGAGATATTTAAAAATTATTGGACTACCTGAAAACCATGATCAAAAAAGAGCTTAGATATCATCTTTCAAGAAATTATCAAGGAGAACTGACCTGATATTCTAGACCCAGAGGGTAAAATAGAAATTGAAAGAATCCACCAATCACCTCCTCAAAAAGATCCCAAAAAGAAAACTCCTAGGAATATCGTTGCCAAATTCCAGAGCTCCCAGATCAAGGAGAAGATACTACAAGCAGCCAGAAAGACACAATTTGAGTATTGTGGAAACACAATCAGGATAATACAAGATCTAGCAGCTTCTACATTAAGGATCAAAGGTCTTGGAATACAATATTCCAGAGGTCAATGGAGCTAGGATTAAAACCAAGAATCACCTACCCAGCAAAACTGAGTATCATGCTCCAAGGCAAAATATGGATTTTCAATAAAATAGAGGACTTTCAAGCTTTCTCAGTGAAAAAACCAGAGCTGAATAGAAAATTTGACTTTCAAACACAAGAATCAAGAGAAGAATGAAAAGGTAATCAAGAAAGAGAAATCATAAGGGACTTACTAAAGTTGAACTGTTTTGTTTACATTCCTACATGGAAAGAAGACGTGTATAATTCAGGAGACCTCAGTATTAGGGTAGCTGAAGGGAATATGAATATATGTACATACATAAATATGTGTGTGTGTGCGTGTGTGTGTGTGTGTGTTTGTGTGTATATATACAGACAGAGGGCACAGTGTGAGTTGAATACAAAGAGATGGTATCTAAAAAGAATAAAATTAAATTAAGGGATGAGAGAGGAATGTATTGAGAGAAGGAGAAAGGGAGAGATAGAATGGGGTAAATCATCTCACATAAAGTGGCAAGAAAAAGCAGTTCTGTTGGAAAGGAAGAGGGGGCAGGTGAGGGGGACTGAGTGAATCTTGCTCTCATAGGATTTGACTTGAGGAGGGAATAACATACACACTCAATTGAGAATCTTATCCCACAGGAAAGAAGGAGGAAGGGGATAAAAAGAGGGGACGATAGAAGGGAGAGCAGATGGGGGAGGAGGTAATCAAATGCAAACACTTTTGAAAGGGGACAGGGTCAAGGGAGAAAATTGAATAAAGGGGGACTGGATAGGAGGGAGCAAAATATAGTCTTTCACAACATGAGTATTGTAGAAGGGTTTTACATAATGATACATGTGTGACCTATATTGAATTGCTTGCCTTCTTAGGAAGGGTGGGTAGGGAGGGAAGAGGGGAGGAGAATTGGAACTCAAAGTTTTAAAAGCAGATGTTCACAAAAAAATGGTGGTTTTTTTTTGCATTCAGCTGGGAAATAAGATATACAGGCAATGGGGCATAGAAATGTATCTTGCCCTACAAGCAAGTAAGAGAAAACAGGATGGGGGGAAGTGGGATGACAGAAAGGAGAGCTGATCGAGGAATGGGGCGATCAGAATATATGCCATCTTGGAGTGGGGGGAAGGGTAGAAACGGTGAGGAAATTTGTAATTCAAAATCTTGTGGAAATCAATGCTGAAAACTAATAATATTAAATAAAGTAAGCTGTCAGAAAAAAGGAAAAAAAATCTGTCAAAAAAATAGAAAATGACTGAAGCAGTTCACCAGAATTCCCTCTTCTTCTGCCCTCTTTCTTTTCATCTAACATTACTGATATCATCCCCCTATAATTTCTTATACTGTGATATCTGATGATGAGTTGGTCTTTCTGTTTGTCAAGGTCAAACCCTCTAAATGTTCCCTCTATCACATCACCTGTTATCTTCTCCAGCAAACTTCCCCCACTATCTCTCGATCAATCTCCTCCTGCTTACTGGCTCCTCTTACATGTCGATGTCTTCTTCACACTCAAAACCTTTCTCAACCTCCTGCTATGCCCAGTAGCTAGTAGCTATCATCCTAGATTTCTCTTGCCCTTCGAATGCCTGAAAAAGCCACCTACATTCAGTCGCCACTTCTTCTTTCACTTAATTCCAAACCTTCTGTAATCTAGCTTCTGACTTCATCATTTGGTTGAGACTTTTTTCTGATGCGCCAAAGATCTCTTTATTAACAATGAAATGATTTTCCTCAATCCTCAACCTACTTGAAATGCAGAATTCTCCACACACCCCTTCCATAAAGATCTAAAAAATACACCAGATCAAATATGGGTAGAGAAATCCAAGAAAACAATCAGGTATTTTTTCCAGCCCAGCTCAATGAAGGGAGATAGAGGGGTATGAGGACACTAGAAAATAGAGCTTGCCAAAGGGATGCAGCTTCTAGCACAACAGAAGTGAAGAGGACTGAAGCTGTGCCAAAAGCAAGAGATCCCAGCCAGACCTCATAACAGGTGTCGACCTGAAGTTTGGTTTAAAGAAGGCAAACAAGCTAGGTGATATGTAATTTCATATTGTTTCTTCCCTTAAAGCTAGCAGATACATACCTGTATGAAGCCAGACAAAATCTGACTGCCTAAACAGAATGAAGTTTAATACATGTTTAGAATACTCGCAACTCAGCATGTCTGTATTACTCAATTTTATGATCTCCATGTATGTTTAACCATGATACAAGAAGAGGACTTTTCTAAATTGATAGGTTGTAAATACAATAAAATAAGAGAGTTGACAAGGGTCAATTGAAACTACAAACCAGCATTTCTGTGTTTAATTTACCATTAACATGCCATACCATAGTATATGCCCATAAAATATTAAGCAGGATAGTTTCTCGGGTAAGGGTCTCATCCTTAATGGCTAACAGACAGAGGAAAGAATGTTCTTAAGCCGGCCCGATCTGGCCTTGTCGACATAGGAAGAGTATTCTCTGAGTTTACTCAGAGAACAAAGAGGTTGGTTAGGTTCATACTCCTTCTTGCTGGTTAATCAGTTTAAGCTCTTCCTCTGGTTATTCAGTTCAGGCTCTGACCGTTATTTAAGTTACTAAATGATATTAAATGATTATCACAGGGCACAAAATGGAAGGTCAGTTAATTATGACTCACTTCTGAGTTTACAAATCTAGAAGATACTGAGGAGGGGAATATTGTCTAAGGGTGGCATTCTAGGGTGAGAAGCACCCTAGGAGCACTTAGTATATGTGCTGAGTAAGGAACAAATTCAGATATCACAAAAGCTGTGTTGTTCTGACGCCAGAAGTGGAGCAGCATTTCAGCTCCAGCTTCTAGTCAGCCTGAAATCAGCAGTAAAATAACCAGGGCAGGGAACCTACAGTTCTATCACTGAATCCAGCAGTGCTGAGTGTGGTTCAGTCCACCAGGGTCAAGACAAATTTGTGTGATGGACAAAACCCAGGTCAGGAAATTGGAGAGCTCAGACAATGAGGCAGTGATCAGCTTTTACACAGATCAGAACCCTTTGGGAGCAAATGTGTTTCTTGTGAACAACATATTGTAGGATTGTGGTTTTTAATCAATTTATTATTCCATTATCCTATCCGCTTTCATTTTTTATGTGGATTCATTCCCTAGTTATAATAACTATGTTTTCCTCCATGCTATTGTTCACTTTATATTCCCCTCTCTCTGTTACTCCTACCTTTCTCTCTCACTAGTATTCTTACTTCTGATCATTGCCTTCCCCATACACCTTCTCTTTTATCCACTCCCTACCCTCTATTATCCTCATCCCTTTTTACATCCTTATAGAGTAAAATAGGTTTTTCATATCCAGCTGAGTATGTACCATATTCACTCTTTGAACCAATTTGATGAGAGTAAGTTTAAGCTTTGCTTGCTGCCCCCTTTTCCATTTTCCCCTCCCATTATAATAGCTCTTATGCCTCTTGATGTGTGATAATTTACCTCCAATCTTTCCACCTCCTTCCAGTTCAATTTTTTTTATCCTACCCCTGAATTTTGTTTATTTTTGGGTATCATCCATCAAAGCCACCTTATATCCACACTTTCTTTCTACATATATGCCTTCTAATTGCTCTTATAGTAATAAGTTAAGAGATACAAATATCATAACATTTAACCTTATTGAATATCTTGTTTTCTCTTTCATGTTTCTTTTTTACCTTTTTATGTTTTCCTGATTCTTGTATTTTGAGGTCAAATTTTTTATCAGTTCTGCTCTTTAATTAGAAATTCTTGAAAGCCCTCTATTTTGTTAAATGTCCATTTTTTCCCCTGAAAGTTTAGATTCAGTTGGTTGTAATACTCACTCCCTTTGCATTTTTGATATATCATATTCTAAGCCCTCTGGTTCTTTAGGGTGGAAGCTGTCAAATCTTATGTAATCCTGTCTGTAGCTCCATGGTATTTGAATTGTTTTGTTTTGTTTTTTTAGTTGGCTTGCAAAACTTTCTCCTTAATCTGTGAGCTCTGGAATTTGCTATGATGGTCCTGGGAGTTTCATTTTGGGATCTCTTTCAGGGGTGATGGTGGATCCTTTCAATTTCTATTTTGCACTCTGGTCATAAGCTGTCAAGGAAGTTTTCTTTGATAATTTCTTAAAAGATGTTGTTCAAGCTTTTTAAAAAATTTTTTCTTTCTTTTCTTTTTTTTTTTTAATCATGGCTTTTTGGTAGTCCAATAATTCTTATATTATCTCTCCCGGATCTCTTTTGTGGGGTCAGTTGTTTTTCCAATGAGAACTTTCATATTTTTTTTACTTTTTTAAATTTTGTTTATCATGTCTCTGATGTCTTATAGATTCATTATAGATTCATTCCACTTGTTCAATTTAATTTTTAAGGAATTAGTATCTTTCAGTGAGCATTCATACTTCCTTTTCCATTTGGCCAGTCCTTTTCTAAGGGAATATTTTCCTTGGTAAATTTTTGTACATCTTTACTCATGCTATTGAACTGTTTTCATGAACCTCTTGCATCACTTTTATTTCTTTCCCAATTTTTCTTCTGATTCTCTAATTGCTTTCAAAATCCTTTTTAAGCTCTTCCAGGAGTTCTTCTTAGGCCTGAAACCAAATTACATTTTCTTTGAGGCTGCACATCTAGCCATTTTGACACTATTGTTCTCTTCAAACTTTGTGCCTTGATCCTCCCTATCAGCATAGTAACTTTCTATAGTCAAGCTCTTATTAATTCTTTTGCTCATTTTTTCCTATCCTTTTTTGTGACTTAGTGTTCTTATGTGGAAGTTATGTTCTGGTATGCACTCTCCAGGCCTTTTTTTTTTTTGCTGGGGCTCTGGATCTTACTGCTGGCTTGCAATGGGCTGACCTTGGAGGAGGGATATTCTGTTTGATTGCCCCAAGGGTGGGGCCCTGCCGATGGATTACTATGGTAGCAGAGTCTCTCTGCTGGTAGGCCCCAGGGCAGAGGTCTTACTGTTGGCCAGCCTTGGAATAGGGTTTCACTACCAGTCAGCAATGGGGTCAAGGCTTTGCTGGTGGCTTGTGCTGGGGGCAGGGTCACTGGGGTGGGCTTTGCTTCACTGCACAAACTGCTCACTTGCCTAGGGAGCTACTGCTTTGCAGAAAGGCTGGGCCTCCTGGTGGATTGCCCCAGGCTCAGAGCCCTGCTGTAGGCTCCCTGTGGTGAGACTGGCTGCTGCTCTTGGATTAGCTCCCTCCAACCCCAGTGAGATAGACCTTTCCTGTTGGGTTAGTAAGCTGCTTCCCTGCTCCATTATCAATTCTGAGGTGGTTTTCTAAGTGTTTGGAGGGGGAAATTAGGAGGACTTCAGAGGGTTCCTTCCTCCCTCCACCATCTTGGCATGGAAGTCCTTCTGATAAACACTTAAGATCAAATGTTATTTCATTTTTCTCATCTTTTTGCAATTCTATGTCTGCATATATTTTATAGATACATAATTGTTCATATAGTCATATTATGTGTATACATATACATATGTAAATATAATTTATTAAATAAGTAGTCAATGGGTTGTGTTCTCAGAAAAAAAATTACTAACAGAACATGATCAAAAATTTGGAAACCACTGATTTAGGAGATCTGTTCTGGATTTACCAATGGGTTTGCTTCCAAGGGCTATTAATGAGGGCCCACAGAAATGAAAGGGATTAGAAAGAGTACTTTGAGAGGCAGTGTGGCATAATGGAGAAGAATTACATTTAGAATCACATGAGCTGCTTTCAGAGTAGATGACCTCTAAGATCTCTTTCAGCTCTAAATGATCATAGGCGTTCTATGCTCTGTCATTTAACCACTTTTGTTGAGTTGGTTGAATCCTTTTCTTTGGAACTTCTTGTTCTTGTTCAGTGGTTTCAGTGATGTGCGACACTTCATGACCCCATTTGGTTTTTCTTGGCAAAGAACCAGAGTGGTTTGACATTTCCTTCTCCAGCTCATTTTACAGATCAGGCAATTGAAGCAAACAGGGCAAAATGACTTGTCAGAGTCACACAGCTAGTAAGTGTCTGAGGCCAGACTTGAACTCACCAAGATAAGTCTTCCTGATTCCAGGCCTGGCATTCTATTCACCGTGCAACCTAGCTGGCCCTCCTTGCAACTAGGTTCCCTCTAAAAACCTCATGTCTACTCCTATTTATTTTTTCTTTTTCTTCATGGTATTTTATTTTGTTCAATACATGTAAAATGATTTTCAACATAAATTTTGTAGGATGAACTCCAATTTTTTTCCCTCCCTCCCCACCCCCATCCCCAAGAAAGCAAGCAGTATGATATAGGTTATACATGTGCAATCATATTAAACATATTTCTATATTAGTCATGTTGTGAAAGAAGAATCAGAACAAAAACGAAAACCATAAGAAAGAAAAAAAAGAAGTGAAAATAATATGATTAGATCTGCATTCATACTGCATAGTTCTTTCTCTGGTTAACACTTTCCATCATTAATCTTTTGGAATTGTCTTTGATCATTGCATTGCTAAAAAGAGCAAAGTCTATCATAGTTGATCATCACACAATATTGCTGTTACTATGTAAAATGTTCTCCTAGTTCTGCTCACTTCACTCAGCATCAGTTCATCCAAGTCTTTCCAGGCTTTTCTGAAATCCACCTGCTCATCATTTCTTATAGCACAATAGCATTCCATTGAATTCATATATCACAACTTGAAAAGCTATTCCCCAATTGATGGGCATCCTCTCAATTTCCAAATCTTTGCCACCCCAAAGAGCTGCTACAAACATTTTTGTACATGTGTGTCCTTTTTTCCCTTTTTATGATCTCTTGGGATACAGACTTAGTAGTGGTATTGCTGGATCAAAGGGTATACATACTTTTATAGCCATTTAGAAATACTTCCAAATTACTGTCCAGAATGATTGGACAGTTCACAACTCCACCAATAATGTATTAGCACCACTCTGTTACCAGTAATAGGAAAGTGCCAGCTTGCTTGATAATTACCACTTTACAATACAGTTTGAGATCTGGTACAGCTAGACCATGTTCTTTTGCATTTTTTCTTCACTGAATACCTTGATATCCTTGAGCTTTGGTTGATGAATTTTGTTGCATTTTTTCTAACTAAGTGAAATAATTGATAGTGTGATTGGTATGACACTTTAAATTAATTTAGGTAAAATTGCCATTTTAATCATATTGGTTCAGCCTACCCATGAGTAATTAATATTTTTCCAATTGTTTAGTGAAAACTGTTTTATAGTTGTGTTCATATAGACCCTGAGTTTTTCTTGGCGGAAAGACCCCCAAGTATTTTATATCATCTGCAATTATTTTAAATGGAATTTCTCTATCTTTTGCTGCTGAAATTTGTTGGTAATATATGGAAAAGCTGATGATTTATGGGGGTTTCTTTTGTATCCTACAACTTTGCTAAAGTTATTAATAATTTCAAGTAGTTTTTAGTTGATTCTCTAGGATTTTCTAAGTATAATATATCATCTGCAAAGAGTGGTAGTTTTGTTTCTGCATTGCCTATTCTAAATCCATCGATTTCTTTTTCTACTCTTATTGCCAAAGGTAATGTTTTTGTAGGTATTCATTTATTTCTATTGGATTGTCATATTTATTGGCATATAATTGGCCAAAATAGCTCCTAATAATTTCTTAATTTCCTCTTCATTGGTGGTGAATTCTCTCCTTTCATTTTTGATAGTAGTACTTTGATGTCCTTTCCTTTTTTAAAATCAAATCAACCAATGATTTTTCTATTTTATTGGATTTTCCCATAAAAAATAATTTCTAGTTTTATTGATTAGTTCAATGTTTTTCTTACTTTCAATTTTAATAATCTCTCCTTTGATTTTCAGGATTTCCAGTTTGGTGTTTAGTCAGGGATTTTTGGTTTGTTCTTTTTCTAGTCTTTTTTTTTTTAATTTTAGTTCCATGGCCAATTCATTAATCTGCTGTTCCTCTATTGAGGTAAGCAATTAGAGATATAATTTTTCCCCTAAGTACCACTTTGGTTGCATTCCATAAATTTTGATATGTTGTCTCATTCTCCAGCTCATTTTACAGATGAGGAAACTGAAACAAACTGGATCAAGTGGCTTGCTAGGGTCACTCCATTAGTAATTGTGGGGCCAGATTTGAAGTCAGGACAATGAGCCTTCCTGACTCCAGGCCCAGCACTCTATCCACTGTAAAACCTATCTGGCCCTACTTGCAACTAAATTCCCTCTAAACACCTCACTTCCCTCATTTGTAAAATAGAGGAGATAATATCTACACTGCTATCAACCATGCAGGGTTTTGAGGCTCAAATGAATAATGTGTTAACATCCATACACACATAAGCTGTTACAATTTGTGCCTCTAAAAGCCATGACTATATATAATACTGAGAAGTGGTTCTCAAATTGTTCTTTCCAGACTGGCCATTTGTTCTCTAGGAAGATTATTTATAATATGGAAATAATTTTGTTTCTGGTGTGAATTAATAGTTTACTTATGATACGCTTGGGAACAAGATGGTTAACTATAGGCTGCATGACAGACAGTATGGGTCAGTGCATACATGTGGTTAAATACTAGACCCTAAAAGTATTATTTAATATCTGATACATAACAGACTATTAATAAACATTTGTTGATGATTGATTGTTGGTCTCACACTTGAGGGCTATGTTTTATGATATTTTTTACTGTTTTCTACCATGTCCTACCCAATAATGTGTATTACGCAGTTAGGTGGCACAATGGATGGAGTTCTGGGCTTAAAGGCAAGAAGGAATGAAGTCAAATTTGATTTCAGATAATTGCTAGCTGTGTGACTTTGGACAAATCATATAACTTCCATTTGTATAAGTTTCCTCATCTGTAAAATGGGGATAATAATACCATCTAACTCAAAGGGTTATCGTGAGGATAAATTGGCAAAATTGTTTTGAAAACCTTAAAGCATTAAATGATGCTAGCTACTGTTATTAATGTTTTAGATGTAGACATGGAAAACATATATATTAAATGTACACATGGCTTGAATCTGGAAGTGAGATCTAACACATCACTGAAAGAAATAAGCAGAAGGAATAAGATCATTTGGGAAAAAGTCACATGTTGCTTAAGGATTTGGACTAGATACACTAAAATTCCATTTAAGATGGCATTCATAAGCCTAGATACTGTTTCATTAAAAGCAGAACCATTCTGCCTGCTAACTGTAGTAATATTCCTTTGCAGATGAAAAGGAAAACAATTCTGAGGTTTTTTGCCTTCATTAAAGTGGTCCTTAAAATAAAACAAAATAAAATCCTATATTTTCCATTAATGAGAAGTAAAAACAGAAGAATAATGTAGTATTCATAATAAACACACAAATATTTTTTGCTGTTATCTCCATATCACTTTTAATTGGATCTGATAAAGGATATAATCAATACATTCTAATTATTAAATAAAATATGCTTTAAATGTCAAGATGTTAGGTTTATTTTTACAGTATTTTTTGACATTAGATAGCAGAAAATTTCTTGATTTTCAGTACTGTGTATCTAAGAAGAGGGAATTGATCATTATGGGATTTGATTTTGCTTATTATTTCCGGAAATGCTATTTATCCAGTAATTTATTATAATTTAGCATCCACATGGATGGCAATAAATGGGTCTTCAGCATTGTTGCTAATACTGAAGTAAGCATAACCATCACTGCCAACATAGATTTCAATTCCTGTACAACGGTTATCACTTTCATCTCCAGAAATGACATCACAGTAGGTTCCAGCAGGAACCAGTTTGCAGATTTGATGACAGTGCCCTGTAATATAATAGCCAAACCATAACTATAAAAAGAATATGAAACATGTTTTGAAAAACATACAAGCATGGCCACCCTAGACTCTTAGATTACGAGTATGTCTGTTCCACAAATAAAAGTCCTATAAATGGAGAGACTCCAGAATGAGAAATGTTCCTAACAAATCTGTGCAGTCTTCAAACAAGCTAAAGAAACTTTATTCATTACCAGAGATGGCAGAACTTCTTAGCCAGTGGTGAGTGCTTAAAGGTAAAGATTTAAACAGCAAGAATGGAAACTTCAGAAAATTTTATATACAATAGATTTTCATTGTGATCTTTTCTGATAAATGGAAACATTTCAGATTGATGCACTAGTTGCTTCAATTCAGGAAAGACCAATTACTTTCGATAACTTAAATTTGATCATATTTAAACTTTTTCTTGAGGAAACAAAAAATGTTTCGAATGAAAACTAAGAAAAAAATTATCTGGTGCTTCAGTGATTGAGTTGTAAAGTTATCCAGGGCTAATGTACTTTGATGTCACAGTGCATGAAAGATATGAATTATAAAAGGCAAACAGTTGCAAGTTTTGACAAGGCAGTACACTTGGTTGACTTTTGTCTTCTGTTATTTCAGTAAGTAAACTGGGAGACTAAGTGTTGTAGGTGGAAGACTCAGTTCCAGTTATGGCACGTTCATTGGTACAGGACTGTTAAGGATCTAAAATCCTAAGGCATAATCCCCTGGCCAGAAGACCCCAAAAACTTTACATGCCCTTTGTAAATTACTGCTATCAACCTACTCACTCTTAACAAGTGGTGTGAGAAGTTGGAAGGTAAGTTGGAAGATCTTTTTACTCATATTACTTTTTACTATGTTTCCCATAGCTTAAAGTAGAACTAAAAGGCAGAACTTCCAACCCTACCTGGTGTTATTACAACTCCCACACTAACCATTACCATTTCCTTTTATTCACCCCTGCCTCCTCATTTTATAGTTTATAAGTACAATTCCTATTTTCATTTCTTTTGATTTCTTCCCTTTTCCTCTAATGTAATAAGATAATGCATGTAAAGCTATGAACATCTTATAGCACTGATATGTTGGTTATCAAAGTTGCTATTAGTGTCACAATGATGATCATGGTGATGATGATGATGATGCATCTCTACTCCCTCAGCATTTGCTACCTGTTCAACAAAACTGTTGCCCTCCTAAAAGTGCACAGCTAGAACATACACAAAGGTTTTGGGTAATGTGTCAGCATTAGAAATAGTTTTTCACTGAGGACAATAAATCAGAATTAGAAGGGTCTTTTGAGGTCATTTAGTTAAACCCATTCATTTGACTGTGCAAGAAACTGGGCTGAAATGTTAAGGTAGGTGGTACAGTGGATAGAGAGTATGAATTGAAGCCAAAAAGACCTACTTTCCAATTCTGACTCGGGCACTTACTGTATTTCCCTAGAAGAATCACTTAACTGCCCTGTACCTCAGTTTCTTCATCTGCAAAATGGGAATCATAATAGCAACAACCTTAAAATGTTGCTGAGTGTATCAATGAATCAATACGTGTGAAGTGTTTTATATATAAATCTTAACTTCCTACATGAGTCCTGACCATTAAGTAACTTGTCCAAGGTCACATAGTAACAGAGCCAAGATTTCAAAACAAGGTCCCCTGACTCAAAATTCAGTAGGCCTCCTACTTCTCTCTGCTTCACTTCAGAGTTCAAGATTTATAGAGGCTTCTCAGAATCATGAACACCTTTTATACCTGTAAAGATATCATGAATCTCTTATACTAATTCTGTCTTCTTCCCTTATCGGGGCTAATCACCACCCTTCACTACCAACCAAAATGTTGTCTATTAACCAAATTCTTCTAAGGCCATGCATATAAATATTTGCCTTTCATATATAGTCTCAAAGAAAATGATGAAAAAGGCAGAAATGGTACTTCCAGACCTCAAGCTATGTTATAAAATAGTAATCATCAGCATTATTTGGTAGGGTTTAAAAATAGAAAAATAGATCAGAGGAACAGAGTAAGTGAATGGTAATGAAGAACAATCTAACTCTGAAACACAGGGTTCCACCAGTCAGATAAACTACTTAATGAAAGTTAAATGAGAATTGTTGGGGAAACTGGAACATATTGTGGCCAAAAATAAGTTTAGATAAGCAGTTTATAACATGTGCTACTATAGGTTTCAAAAGATGAATACAAAAGGCAACTTATAAAAGAAAAGAAAAAGAATCACAGAATTTTGAGAACTGGGAGGAAGACCAGTGGTCATTTTAGTCCAATTGATATATGAAAGGAATCCCAACTATAATAATAACTGAAGTTTTCTTTTTCTTTGAAATGGAAGAGGATGGAGGAAAATACCTGTCAAAATTATGGTTAGGGAGAAAACTCCCAACCAAACAAGAGATAAAATAGAGCACAAAAAAAATTAAGTAGAAGAAATTAGCATGATTTTCCTTAAATAAAACCAATGCAACTAAAATAAAAAAAGAAATCATGAAATGTAGAAAATCTTTGGACCCATTATCCCAAAGACAAATATGCTATCCTTTCTAGGTAAGGAATTTTAAACCAAGAGCCATTCCAAAGTGGAAAGTGGGGAAAGGATATAAACAAAAAGTTCTCAAAGGAAGTATTATCAACCAAGCAAAGATTGCTCCAAAATACTAATAAAAAAAGTACAAAATAAAATAATTTTAAGGTTTCATCTGAAACCCAGAAAATGGGCACAAAGTTACAAAAAACATAAAAATTAAATGTTGGAGATAAGTATGTTAATACTGTTAGTGGAGATGGGAATTTTTCTAACCATTTTGGGAAACAAGTTGAAATTGTGTGAAAAAATACTTTTTTACCCTGAGACATCAGTCATGAGTAATTGTCCAAAGGAGTCCAAAGACCAAAAAAGAAAGATTTCAAATATGTCAAAATATTCATGGAAGCACTTTTTGTGGTAGCAAAAAACGGAAAACAAAGTAAATTCACATTCATTGGAGAATAGCTTAACAAATGGTGGCATACAGGCAAAATAGATCACCAAAGGGCAAGAAATGACATGTATAAAGAATTTCAAGAACCATGGGAAATTTACATGAAGTGATATAGAGTAAGGAAAATAGAATCATAAATACAATTATTATATTCATGTAAATGAAAAGAATCCTAGGAGCAAGACACACTAGGAATAATTTTAATTAGCAATCTGAGTCTGGGAAATAAAAAACATTTCCAACCTCTATGTAGAGTGGTGAGGAATCCTGTATGTGATATTGCATCTATTGTCCAACACATTCACTGCATTTATTGGTTATGGGTGTAGTTTTTTTTTTTTCCTTTCTTAACTGTGTACTGTGGTGTTTCAACAATCTGGCTAGCTGCTGTGGGGTGAAAAACCAACACAAACCCAACAACAAGAACGCTGCCAGCATAGGTTCTTTTGATCTGCTTTACTAAGGAAAGCAACGTTAAGGGGTTAACAAGCTTACTTTAATCCAGCATACAAATATCACTCACTTAGTTCAGGGGAAAAAGCCAGCACCCTGAACTTCAGAGCAAATACAAACAAATTACAAACAGACCAAATACAATTCATAGTTACCAAGAAAACCAAGTCCAGACATCCGGGCAAGCTGGAGGGATCTTAACTACACCTTCCCAGAGTCTCCACATCCGCATGCCACCAAGAGTGAGAACCCTGAGCAAATGGCTCTGTCATCCCTTTTTTTATACAGTTTCAGACATCATCAAATGCTATCTGAGCAACCAGAACTTAAGCACCTATGATTGGCTCTGGAGTTAGCACCTCCCCTTAGGACCCTGGGAGCTTCACACCCACGTAGGCTTACCACCTAGTAATTAGGGGTTTGGGGCAAATTTAGGAGAAAAGATCTAATCAGGCCTCCCTTAGTTAGCCCCACCTTGGGCCCCTCCTTAATTACCAATCCACACCCACAATAGGTCTAGCACCTAATAGGGGTTTGGGCCTGGGGCATAGCATGCAGTAAGACTCAATGAAATACACTGAATTAATCAAAGGAAACAAAATCCAAACTCTTCAAGGATCCCTAATACATGTGGTGGTTGTGGTTGTGGTTGTAGTTGTTGTTGATACAACGGATGGTTTTACAGGATGAGAATATTAAGAAATGATTATGAGGTAAAAACAAAAGATATCAATAAAACATATTTAAAAGAAAAGTAAGTTTAAGAATTGTAAGAAAAGCCCAAAACCTGCTAAAAAAATATGGGGATACTATAGTAGAAGGACTAGAAGATGGATAGTAATGTCTTCCTTATTAATACTTCCTTTGTTAGAGCCTACATCAAAAGCCTCCAAGAAAAACATGAACTGCTCTCAGGCCATGGAAGAACAAAAAAGGATCTGGAAAAGCAAGTTAGAGAAGTAGAGGAAAATTGGGAAGAGAATGAGAATGATGCAAGAAAACCATGAAAAACAAGCCAATGACTTGCTAAAGGAGACCCAAAAAAATACTGAAAAAAATTCTGAAGAAAACAACACCTTAAAAAACAGACTAACTCAAATGGCAAAAGAGCTCCAAAAAGCCAATGAGGAGAAGAATGCCTTGAAAGGCAGAATTAGCCAAATGGAAAAGGAGGTCCAAAGACCACGGAAGAAATACTACCTTAAAATTGATTGGAGCAAGTGGAAGCTAGTGACTTGATGAGAAATCAAAATATTAGAAAACAGAACCAAGGAATGAAAAGGTGGAAGACAATGTGAAATATCTCATTGGAAAAACCACTGACCTGGAAAATAGATGCAGGAGATAATTTAAAAATTATTGGACTACCTGAAAGCCATGATCAAAAAAAAGCCTAGATATCATCTTTCAAAATTATCAAGGAAACTGCCTTGAAATCCTAGAAGCAGAGGGTAAACTAGAAATTGAAAGAATCCACAGATCGCCTGCTCAAATAGATCTCAAAAAGAAACTCCTAGGAATATTGTCATGAAATTCCAGAGCTCCCAGATCAAGGAGAAAATACGGCAAGCAGACAGAAAGAAACAATTTGAGTATTGTGGAAACACAATCAGGATTACAAGATCTAGCAGCTTCTACATTAAGCGATCGAAGGGCTTAGAATATGACATTCCAGAGGTCAATGGAGCTAGGATTAAAACCAAGAATCACCTACCCAGAAAAACTGGTATCATGCTCCAAGGCAATATATGGATTTTCAATAAAATAGAGGACTTTCAAGCTTTCTCAGTGAAAAGACCAAGCTGTATAGAAAATTTGACTTTCAAACACAAGAATCAAGAGAAGCATGAAAAGGTAAACAAGAAGAGAAATCACAAGGGACTTACTAAAGTTGAACTGTTTTGTTTACATTCCTACATGGAAAGATGATTGTAATTCATGAGACCTCAGGATTAGGGTAGCTGAAGGGAATATGCATATATATATGTGTATGTATATATATATATATATATATAGATATATTATTATATATTATGTGTTGTGGTGTGTGTGTGTGTGTATAGATATAGATATGTATAGATATATATAGACAGAGGGCACAGGTGAGTTGAATATGAAGGGATGATATCTAAAAAATAAAATCAAATTAAGGGATGAGAGAGGAATATATTGAGAGAGGGAGAAAGGGAGAGATAGAATGGGGTAAAATCTTCCATAAAGTGGCAAGAAAAAGTAGTTCTATAGGAAGACAAGAGAGGGCAGGTGAGGGGGAATGAGTGAATCTTGCTCTCATGAGATTTGACCTGAGGAGGGAATACCATACACATTCAATTGGGTATCTTATCCCACAGGAAAGAAGGAGAGAAATAAACAGGGGAAACAATAGAAGGGGGCACATAGAGGGAAGGTAATCAAAAACAAACACTTTCGAAAAGGGACAGTGTCAAGGGAGAAAATTCAATGAAGGGGGATAGGTTAGGAAGGAGCAAAACATAGTTAGTCTTTCACAACATGATATTGTGGAAGGGTCATACATAATGATACGCATATGGCCTATGTTGAATTGCTTGCCTTCTTAGGGAGGGTGGGTGGGAAGGAAGAGGGAAGAGAATTTGGAACTCAAGTTTTAAAAACAGATGTTCAAAAAC
The DNA here is from genome assembly GCF_011100635.1 of Trichosurus vulpecula. Taxonomy (NCBI): domain Eukaryota; kingdom Metazoa; phylum Chordata; class Mammalia; order Diprotodontia; family Phalangeridae; genus Trichosurus; species Trichosurus vulpecula. The sequence continues at coordinate 68,276,864 of NC_050579.1, forward strand.
AAAAAAAAAGTTTTTGCATGCAACTAGGAAATAAGATACCAGGCAATGGGGCGTAGAAATTTATCTTGCCCTACAAGAACGAAGGAAAAGGGATGGGAGGGGAGTGGGGTGACAGAAGAGAGGGCTGACTGGGGAATGGAGCAACCAGAATATACGCCATCTTGGAGTGGTGGGAGGGTAGAAATGGGGAGAAAATTCACAATTCAAACTCTTGAAATCAATGCTGAAAACTAAATATTAAATAAATTAAATAAATATTTTTTTTAAAAACTCCCTTTGTTGTTTTCCAATACAATGTGAAGTAGATAGAGAGGCTAAAAGATGGAATTCTTACAAGTTAGAAGTAATCTGCAAATGTACTTCTTATGTCTTAATTTTAGAGAAGTTTTTTCTCTCTCCCTTTCATCTTATTTCTTTCTCTTTCCTCTCTCTTCTACTTGGCAGAATCTATTCTAATCCCTACAGGATAATTTAGAAATATCAATAAAATCATCAGGAATAAAAAAAAAAGTTCAGTCAAGGCATATGTTTAAATGAAACTTTAAAAAATTAACTGCTACTTACCAGTCATCATTGTTAAATACAATGAACCCTCGTTCCCTCTGCCAAAGCCACCTGGTTACTTCCATTATCCCACCAATTTGTAAAATCCTGGCCATTAACTACATTACGGAAAGTAACCATATTCCTGTAATAAATATAAAATATATTGTTAAAAGTATTTGATTTCAGTATTTCTCCCTCCTTTTTTGCCCTCTTTGTGAAGGTGTGTGTGTGTGTTGTGTGTGTGTGTGTGTGTGGTGTGGTGTGCGTGCACGTACAGAGTTGCATACAGACCAAAAGTCTTAGTGCAGTTTTAAGATATTAACATTTAATATTGGACTAAAATTTTTTGGGATACCTATATATCAGCTGTTAAGAGAATGCTGTCAGAAGGTACAACTAAGCTTCCTACCTTATTTGACGCCATCTGTGTTCACAAACCCAGTCATTGCCACAAGTAGTGTCTTCATTGATAGTTACTTGTTTAATCACTCCATTGTCATTGGGTGGTCCAACCCAATCATTAGCATCCTTAGTTTGTCAAAAACAGAGACATGAGTATCAGTGATTTCATTTATTTGGTTCTTCCCCCTTCCTTTTCCCATGCTGGATTGAGTCCTGCTTCTGCTATTTCCTACTCATGTGACCTGGACAAATCACTCTGGGCCACAATATCCTCAGCTGAAAATCAGATGGCCTATAAAGTCTCTTCTGGCTCTAAATCTATGATCTTATTCACAGACTGTGTCATCTGCTGCTCAAAACTCCTCAGCAACTCCCTACTGCCTACTGAACAAAATTAGGCCTGTTATTCAGAACCTTTACAATTTGAGACCATTATATATTTCCAATCTTATCTACAACTAGTCTCTATCACATAATCTATTCTTTAGCAAAACTGTACTAATTGCCACCCTCTGAATACTTCATTACTCTCTGTCTTAGGCAGAGAAGATTCAATGGTAGTCACTGTACCTAGAATCCAATCCTATCTCCATCCACCTTTGGACCTCAGTATCAATGTCACCTCCATCATGAAGTCTTTCTCTTCCGTAAGTTGTTGTGATAATGTGAGTGAAGATCTTTCCCACCCGTTCAATACAGGTTGGGGCCAGTTAGGGGAGGCAGGCCCATGCCTTGGTGATGCCAATCAGTGATTAAAGATCTTTCGCACACTCTTTTGCCTATTGAGCTTGAAGCCCTCAGGCCCTAAAAAGAACATATACACCCAGGAGGCAGATATTGGGAACTGAGAATTCAGAAGGTCAGAAGAGAAGCTAGACTTCAGAATTCAGCCAACAAGAAGTAAAAACTCCCAAGTCCACAGAGCTGCAGAAGAGAGTGCTGAGGGAGAGTGGAAGCCAGAGAGCTGCAGACCAGAGGACTGAGGTAGGAGAGGACACAGGCAAGCAAAACAGATAGGATTCGTGAGTGATTGTTTATGGGAAGGCCCTAGCAGGGAGAAAGGTTACAGGATGACTTGACTCTTTGCTGTGATACTGTGTTTTAATCTCTTTGTTGCTATATTGACGTGGGCTCACTGGTTTTGGAATACAATTACTGCTATATCGAATTGGAATTACTGGTTCTGGGATCTGTTTCTTTGGTGCCTAAATAAATGTCATACTTCCTCTGCCTTCTACCTAGAGAGTTTTTCATAATTTGCGATTCTGAACCATACAAGCATGTTCATGGTCATCCTCCAGGTCATGAATCTGGCCTTACTGATACAAAGTTACAAACTTTCTTCTGCCTCAGACCTCACAAAGAACTTGATTTGGTTTTCTTTCTCTTACACTTGTTGGGTATAATTTCATTGTATAGTTATCGGTACATTCACTGTATCTTTCCAACTGATTGTGAGCTCAATAAGGGGAAGATCTACGCCCTATTTAGTTTCTGACACTGTTTCACGTCCCTGGAACCTAGCACAGTTGGCATACAGTAAAGAATCAATGCTTATGGATCGACTGATTATTGATTGATTATATCTTTCCCTAATATAGTAGGTACTTGCTAAATGTTGAAATTAAAAATACCTTTCCATTCTCAAAGGATCTTGACCACCTGTAGCTTGACATCACTCGTGTAAATCCATAAGGATGAGCAAGCATAAATCCAACTGCCATTTTGTACAATCTGGAAGTTATAAAGCAAGGCCATTAAAGAAAAGAAGAAAATTTTGGAGATCAATAGTAAATATTTTTTAAAAAAAAAAGGTAGATAACTCTACCACCTACCTGGCATCCCAGAAGGTGAGAATGGAAGCTCCTCCAGCTCCATGGCCCCTCTGGTTGTCATGATTATCCACAAAGACAAGTGCTCTGTCTGAACGCATCAAGGACCAACCTTCTCCCCAGTTCCTGGACAAAGAAATAAGGAGTGTTTTACTTATGGATCACAGGTTCTTCCTGCTCTTCTCTCCCTATAGGGTATTCCTTAACATAAATAAATAGAAACCTTTATCCAGAATGCCCATAATATGCTGAAAAAAGAACTGGACTGAGAGCCAGAAGAACTGGGATACAGTTCTGAATTAATCACTTATTAACAATTTAACTTCGAATGAGCCACCTCACCATTCTGGGTTTTAATTTCCATATCAGTAAAATGAGTTTGGCTCCCTAAGGTTTTCTTCAGCTCTAACATTCCAGAGTTAAGCTGAAATTTTATTGGGCCCTATATATGTTAGCTACTTATGTAATATTTATATACTCTCTGTGAGACTCTGTATAGGAAAAGATTTAATGTAGAAACTGTATGAAAGCAAGGGTTGTCATAGGGAGGCCCCGATGTGTTCTTTTTATATTCCAGTGATTTTTAAATGCTCATATTCATATAGTTTTAGTACATTACAAAAATAAACATTAGCCAAATATAGTTCCATCCTATCATGATTGAATTAAAACTTAGTGATTCTTAGGGTTCTGAAAGTACATGTTTTTGAATTGACATCAATATGTAATAAAAATGCTTAATTGCTATCAATGCAGAATGATCCAGTTTACATTGGGAACATTCAAATAATGCCTAAAAATTGTTGCACACTCAGAGGAAGGTTTCATTGAGCAGTAGTCCAAAGGTGAACCCTCTTTTTTCATTTACTTTAAATAAGCCATCTTTTCTCCATCCAACTTGCGAATAACTGTGCCGAGTTTTGCACCAAATTTGAATTCTGTAACCCGACCGTTGTCAAAGTATTCACTGCTTTGAACTGCCTCACCACCTAGATCAATTACCTAGTGAAAATCAGAGAAAAAAATATGATGTTACATAGAAACTCTCAAAATACTTTAGTCATCATATTAGCATTTCGTGCCAACAATTCTAGTGCTGTCTGATATCAAATATTCAAATTAATTTTCTCATTTTAAGAGATGACTTGAATTTTTCCATTCTGGAGGAATTCTCCCAAAAAGCATCAAATTATCTATGCAATTTTTATTTTTACCCAGTGAAAATGCTGACTCAAGCCAGGACTGCATAACCAGGATTAAAGACATAATTGGGTGAGGCTATAGAAAACACACATTAATCAAATCACAATTTTCACAATAAATAAAATCATTGCCTGCATACCCTGCCACTCAACCTCTGTCCCCAGCATTTACATACATTTTATCTCAGTACCTCCTGGTAAATGAATGGTCTAGATCCTTCAGGGAACCAGTACGTGTTTAAATTGTTCAGTTTATCCAGAAATGCCTTGATGTCTCCAGGCCACATATGTTTGGAAGCATCAATTCTGAACCCTGCCACACCCATGTCAATCAAGTGATTCATATAGGCAGCAATTGTGGAACGCACATAATCTTTCTCCAGGGCGAGATCAAGAAGCCCAGACAAACGACAATCTCTAACCTGTAAAAACAACAATGATCTACGTGATATATAGGCAGCAGCATCTTCTGGCTCCCAATTTTGAAGTGTTCCTTTTAAACACCAGAGGCACAATGCACTTAAGCATTTTTGGCTAGGGTAATCTTAAAATTAGTTTCCCTTTAGTGTGATATAATGAAGAGAGCCCTGACTCCAGAATCAGAGGACCTGGATTCAAATCCTTCTTGCATGATCTTGGGAAAGTTCATTATCCTCCCTGGGCCTTAGTTTCCTCATTGGTAAAATGAGAAGGTTGGATTACATGGCCAAAGTGGTTCCTTCCACCTCTAGATATTATGATCCTATAATTTGATGTGTGTCTAGAGGTAGCTTGGTATTTTGGATAAAGATCTGGATTTGGAATTGGGAAGAGCTACTTTCAGATCTTGTTCCTGAGCAAGTCATATAACTTCTACGTCCTTTAGGAAATTCCTCTGAAGCATAGAGGGCTGCAATTCTAGGGAATTCCCTATAGTGATGAAGCTCAATTGAATAAGCATCTCTCTCTCTCTTTTTTTTTAATTGGGACATTTGTGGTAAATGACTTGCCCAGGGTCACACAGCTAGTAAGTTCCTTTTCTTTTAAAAAATATTTATTTATTTTTAGTTTTCAACATTCTTTTTTTTTAAGATTTTGAGTTTTGTATTTTCTCCCTCTCCTTTCACTCCCTACTCCCCAAAACAACATGTAATCTGATATAAGCCATACATGTTCGATCATATTAAACATATTTCTACATTAGTCATCTTGTAAAAAAGAATTAGAACCAAAGGGAAAAAACACAGGAAATGAAAAAAAAAAGGAAAAATAGTATGCTTCAATCTTTGTTCAGACTCAATTATTCCTTCTCTGGATGTAGATAGCATTTTCCACCATGAGTCTTTTGGGATTGTCTATCAAAACTGGTCATCACACAATGCTGCTGTTACTGCATACAATATTTTCCTAGTTCTGCCTTTCCAGGTTTTTCTGAAGTCTGCCTACTCATCATTTCTTATAGAGCAATAGCATTCTATTACATTCATATACCATAATTTGTTCAGCTGTTCCCCAATTGATAGACATCCCCTCAATTTCCATTTCTTGGCCAGCACCAAAAGAGCTACTGTAAATATTTTTGCACATATGTATTCTTTTCCCATTTTTATGATCCCTTTGGGATACAGAGCTATGAATGATATTGCTAGGTCAAAGGGTATGCACAGTTTTATAGTCCTTTGGGCATAATTCCAAATTGCTCTCCAAAACAATTGGATTAATTCACAATTACACCAAAAATGCATTAGGGTTCCACTTTCCCAACATCTTCACCAACATTTATCATTTTCCTGTTTTGTCATGTTAGCCAATCTGATAGGTATGACGTGGTACCTCAGAGTTATTTTAATTTGTATTTCTCAAATCAATTGTAATTAAGAGAATTTTTTTCATATGATTATAGATAGCTTTAATTTCTTCATCTGAAAACTGCCTGTTCATGTCCTTTGACCATTTATCAATTGGAGATGGATGTGTATTCTTATAAATTTGACTCAGTTCTTTATATTTTTGAAAAGTGAGGACTTTATCAGAGACACTGGATGGAACAATTGGTTCCTAGCTTTCTGCTTCCCTTCTAATTCTGGTTGCATTGGCTTTGTTTGTGCAAAACTTTTAATGTAATGAAAATTAACCATTTTGCATTTCATAATGTTCTCTATCTCTTGTTTGGTAATAAATTCTTCCATTCTTCATAGATCTGACAGCTAAACTGTTTCCTGTTCTCCTAATCTGTTTATAGTATCACCCTTCATGTCTAAATCGTGCACCCATTTTCACTTTATCTTGGTATATGGTGTAAGATGTTGCTCTATGCCTAGTTTCTGCCATATTATTTTCCAGTTTTTCCAGCAGTTTTGGTCAAATAGTGAGTTTTTGAGAAGCTAGAGTCTTTGGATTTAGCAAAAAGTAGATTACTATAGTATTTGACTACTGTGTCTTCTCCAGCACTCTATTTCTTAGGCAGTACCAAGTAGTTTTGATGACTGCTGCTTTACAATACAGTTTAATATCTGGTTGGCCAGGCCACCTTCCCTTGCATTTCTTTTCATTAATTAATTCCCTTGATATTCTGGACCTTTTGTTCTTCCAGAGGAATTCTGTTTCTATTTTTTCTAGTTCTATAAAATAATTTTTTGGTTGTTTGATTGGTATGGCACTAAAACAGCAAGTTAATTTAGGGATATTTGTAATTTTTATTATAATTAGCTCAGCCTTCCCATGAGCAACTGATGCTTTCCCAGTTATTTAGATCTGGCTTTATTTGTGTGTAAAGTGTTTTCTAATTGCGTTCATATAGTTCCTGGGTTTGCTTTGGCAGGTAGACTCCCAAATATTTTATACTGTCCGCAGTTATTTTAAATGGAATTTCTCTTTCTTTCTCTTGATGTTGAGCTTCGTTAGCAATATAAAGAAATGCCAGTGATTTATGTGGGTTTTTTTTTTATATCCTGCAACTTTGCTAAAGTTGTTATTTCAAGTAGGTTTTTTAGTTGATTTTCTAGGACTGTCTAAGTATACAATCATACCATCTGTAAGGAGTGATAGCTTTGTTTCTTTATTTCCTATTCTAATTTCTTCAATTTCTTTTTTTTTATCTTATTGCTAAAGCTAACATTTCTAGTACAGTATTGAATAGCTGTGGTGGCAATGGACACCCTTGTTTCACCCCTGTCCTTATTGGAAATGCTTCTGGATTATCCCCATTATATATAATTCTTGCTGATGGTTTTAGATAGGTGCTACTTAACATTTTAAGGAAAATTCCAATTATTCCCATGTTCTCTAGTGTTTTTTTTTAAATAGGAATGGGTGTAGTATTTTGTCAAAAGCCTTTTCTCCATCTATTGAGATAATCATATGATTTCTGTTAATTTTGTTATTGATATGGTCAATTATGCTGATAGTTTTCCTAATATTGAACCAGCCCTGCATTCCTGGCATAAATCCTACCTGGCCATAATGTATTATCCTTGTCATAAGTTTCTGTTATCTCTTTGTTAATATTTTATTTGAAATTTTTGCATCTATCTTCATTAGAGAGATTAGTCTATATTTTTGTTTCCCCATTTTGGCTCTTCCTGATTTAGATATCAGCACCATAGTTGTATCATAAAAATAATTTGTTGGACTTTCTTCACCTATTTTTCCAAATAGTTTATATAGTATTGGAATTAATTATTCTTTAAACATTTGGTAGAATTCACTTGTAAATCCATCTGACCCTGGAGATTGTTTTCTTAGGGAGTTCATTGATGGCTTTTTTGATTTCTTTTTCTAAAATGGTGTTATTTAAATATTTTATTTCCTTTTCTGTTAATCTGGGTAACTTATATTTTTATAAGTATTCATCTATTTCACTAAGATTGTCAGATTTATTGGCATACAGTTGGGCAAAATTACTCTTAATTATTGTTTAAATTTCCTCTTCATTGGTGGTGAATTCATCCATTACATTTTTGATAGTGGCAATTTGATTTTCTTTTTTCCTTTTTTTAAGTAAATTAACCAAAAGTTTATCTATTTTACTGTTTTTTTTCATAATGCCAGCTCTTAGTTTTATTAATTCAATAGTTTTCTTAATTTCAATTTTGTTATTCTCTTCGATTTTCAGAATATCCAATTAGTTATTTGAGGATTTTCAATGTGTTCTTTTTCTAGATTTTTTAGTTGCATGCCCAGTTCATTGATCTTCTCTCTGTGTGTTTTATTCATGTATGCATTTAGATATATGAAATTTCCCCTAAGAACTGCTTTGCCTGGATCCCATAAGTTTTGGTATGTTGTCTCATTGTCGTCATTCTCTTGGATGAAGTTGTTGATTGTTTCTATGATTTTTTGTTTGACCCACTCATTATATAGGATTAGATTTTTTAGTTTCCAATTAATTCTTAGTTATCTTTCCATGACCTTTTATTATATGCAATTTTTAGTGCAACATGATCTGATAAGGTTTCATTTAATAGTTCTATCTTTCTGCTTTGGACTGTGACATTTTATGCTCTAGTACAGAGTCAATTTTTTTTGTAGGTGCTATGTATTACTGAGCAAAGGGTATATCCTTTCTATTCCCATTCAGTTTTCTCCAGAGGTCTACCATATCTACCTTTTCTAAAATTCTATTCATCTCATTTACTTCTTTCTTACTTATTTTGTGGTTATGTTTATCAAGTTCTGAAAGGGGGAAGTTGAAGTCCCCCACGAGTGTAGTCTTGCTGTCTATTTCTTCCTATAACTCACTTAACTTCTCTAAGATTTTGGATACTATACCACTTGGTGCATATATGTTTGGTATTGATACTACCTCATTGTCTGCAGCACCTTTTAGCAAGATGTCATTTCCTTCCTTATCTCTTTTAATTAGATCTATTTTTGCATTTGTTTTGTCTGAGATCAGGATTGCAACCCCTGCTTTTTTTTTTTTTACTTCTGCTGAAGTATGATATATTCTGCTCCAGCCCTTTACCTTTACTCTGTGTATATCTCTCTTCTTCAAATGTATTTATTATAAACATTATATTGTAAGATTATGGTTTCAAATCTACTCTGCTATCTGCTTCCATTTTATGGGAGCATGCATCCCATTCACATTCACAGTTATGATTTCTAACTGTGTCTTTCTCTCCATCCTAGCTTCCCCATTTATACTCTTCTCTCTCCTTTCTCCTCACTAGTGTTTTTGCTTCTGATAACTATCTCCCTTAATATGCTCTGTGTTTTATCCAGCCCCCATCTCTTTTTTCCCCTTTTCCCCTTCTACTTCCTATAGGGTAAGATAGATTTCTATACCCAAGTGAGTGTCTATGTTATTCCCTCTTTGAGCCGAATCCAATGAGAGTAAGATTCAAACAATGCTCACCTCCTTCCCTTCTTTCCCTCTACTGTAATACATCTTTGTGTCATTTCATGTGATGTAATTTACCCTTTTCTGCCCTCTCCTTTCCTCTTCTCCCAGAATGATCCTTTTCTTTATCCCTTAGTTAATTAACTTTATATCATCACATCAAAGTCAACTTATACCCACACCATCTGTCTGTGTATACACCTTCTAAATGTGTAATAAAGATACAGTTCTCAAGAATTAGGATTATCATCTTCCCATGTAGGGATATAAACAGTTTAACCTTGTTGAATAACATAGTTTTTTTTTCCTTTCCTGTTTACCTTTTTATGCTTCTTTTGAGACTTTTATTTGAAGACTACATTTTCTATTGAGCTCTGGTCTTTTCATCAGGAACATTTGGCATTCCCCTATTTCATTAAATGTCCATCTCCTCCCCTGAAAGATGATGCTCAATTTTGCTGGGCAGTTGATTCTTGGTTGTAATCCATGCTTTTTGCCTTATAGAATATCATATTCCAAGCCCTCCCATTCTTTAATGTAGAAGCTACTAGGTCCTGCATAATCCTGACTGTGGTTCCATAATATTTAAATTGTTTCTTTCTGGGTGCTGGCAGTATTTTCTCATTGACCCAGTAATTCTGTGACTTGTCTATAATATTCCTTTGAGTTTTCCTTTCAGGATCTCTTCCAGGAGTTTATCAATAGATTCTTTCAATGACTATTTTACCCTCTGGTTCTAGCACCTTAGGGCAGTTTTCCTTGATAATTTCTTGAAAGATGCTGTCCAGGCTCTATTTTTTTTATCATGGCTTTCAGGTAGTCCAATAATTCTTAAATTATCTATCCTGGATCTATTTTTTGGGTCAGTTGTTTTTTCAATGAGGAACTTTACATTGTCTTTTATTTTTTTCATTATTTTGATATTATTTGACTGATTCTTGATGTCTTATAGAGTCATTAGCTTCCACTTGCCCAATTCTAATTTTTAATGCATTGTTTTCTCCATTTAGCTTTTGTACCTACTTTTCCATTTGGCCAATTGTATTCTTTAAGGAGTATTCTCTTCAGTCAATTGTGGTCCTTTCTTTTCCCAAGCTGTCAACTTTCTCTCTTGCATACCTCTTATTTCTTCTCCCAATTTGTCTTCTACTTCTCTTATTTGACTTTTAAGACCTTTCTTGAGCTCTTCTAAGAAAGCTTTTGGGGTTTGGGACCAATTCATATTTCCCTTTGATATTTCATAAGTAGGTATATTAACAATGCTATCCTCTTCTGATTTTGTGTTTTGTGCCACCATAATGATTCTCTATGGTCAGTGTCCTTTTCTGCTTTTTCCTCATTTTGTTTGCCCATTTCCTGGCTTTTAAAGTTGAGCTCTCCTGCTGGAGCACAGGGGACACTATTCAAAGTTTCTTATGCAGGGGGCCAGGGGCCTAGTCGCTGGCTTTGTATACTAGGGCCTTGGGTGATGGCAGTTAGAGGCTGTAGGGGTCAGGAAGCTTACCTGGTGCTGAGCTGGGTCCTAGTAGTGGTGTCTGGCATGTGCTGAGTCAAGGTGAGGTTTTTCTGCATTTCCCTGGGGCTACGCTGAAGCACATGGAGGTCTGGCTGCTGAAGCACACCTGCCCACCCAGGGCTGCACTGAATCATGTGGAGATCAGCTGCTGGAGGATTCCAGCCCTCCCAAGGCTGCACTAAGCATACGATGGTTCTCTGAGCTGGAGCCCACTGGTTCCCCTGGCTATGTTAAGGCACATGGGAGTCCTGGTGTTGGCACTGGCCTACTCTATCACCTTGGGGCTCAGGATTGCCCACTGGTTTACTGAGGTGAGGCTTCCCGAAGCTTGCTGGGATGCCTCCCATCCTGAACTGTGCTTGCCTTATCTTAGTGTAGCAGACCTTTCTGGTCATCCTCCAAGTTTCCCAGGAAAAAGACTCCTTCTCCCTATATTTCCACTGTCTCTGCGATTCCAGAATTTTTCCTAGGGTGCCATTTTGGGGGGTTTTAGGGGTCAGTGAGAGACAGTAAGAGTGATTTACTACTTGCTCCACCATCTTGGCTCCCAGGAGTCCTGCTACTAAGATTTTGAGGCTGGATTTAAACTCAGGTCCTCTGACCTGCCTCCAGGGCTGGTGCTCTATACACTATACTACTAGCTGCCCCAAATTAGCATTTCTTAAGAATTTTCAATGTGTGAGGCACTGTGTTACCAGCTGAAGATACAAAGACGAAAGAAGTCCACAAGGAACCTTACATGTTATTGCGGTAATAAAACATGTACCTATATCATTGGGGGAGGGCAGTGGGTATGAAAACACTAAAATCTGGAGAGACCAGGACAAGTTTTATGTAAGAGATAGTACTTGAGATAAATCTGGAAGGTAACTAAGAACCCCAAGATGTAGAATTAAGAGGGAAAGCATTCCAGACAGAGGCAAGGGTTTGGAAAAAAAAATGCCATGTTCAAGGTACAGCAAGCAGGTCAGTATGGCTGGAACATAGAGTGGGTGAGGACAAGGAATATGTAACATTTGGAATGATAGGCTGGAGACAAATGGAAAAAAGCTTAAAATGCCAAAAGAAAGATTTGTATTTGATCCCTGAGGCAATAGGGAGCCACAAAAGTTTCTTAAGCAAACGAGTGACATGGTCAGACTTGTGATTTAGAAATATCACTTTGGCAGCTGCATGGAATAGGGATTAAATAGTGGAGAGACAGGAAGCAGGGGACCAATGAAGTGATTGTTCCAATAGACCAGGAGAAGAGGACATTGACATTCATGTGCACAAATCATCTAGGCAGCAAAGGACAGGAACAAGGGATTGTGCAAGTCAGCTAAGGAAGCTGAACTGGGGAGAAAACTTGGGTGCAGATAAACCATATATGGTTAATAATAACTAAAAAATACCTGAGAAGCGTTATTGTAGTCTTCGATTTCTCCACTGGAGGTAGTACATTTACCATCATTAAAATCCCAGCCTGAGTATGGAACAGCAGGAAAGTATCTTGATCTAGGATTGTAATAACTTCCACAGGTGCTACTAGTTCCAGCACTCAGACCACTCCCACACATATGGTTCACTACAGCATCCACATAAATATTCACCTGCAAAAGTAAGGTTTGTTTGAGATTAGCAAATGGAGTATCAGTGAGAGGACTTGAACTCACCTTCTGACTCCACATTCTGCCCTCCTACCTCAGGATGCTACTTCTCCCCATCATTTAATGAATTATAGTGAATGTAAATGAAGTTACACAACTTCTCTTTCAATTAGTGTATAAATCTGTCTCCCTGGTGTTTTAAAATTAAGCCATGAAACTTCATCTTTCTCTTTGGTCTCTGGACCTTAAATAAATCAGGCTGGGCCTGAAAATCAGTGGTCACTAGTTGCATATAAATAGGAGGAACTATATACACAATGATTATAATGATACAAACAAAAAGAAGACTGAAGCAAAGTTAGATACTGATTCATTGTAATGATCAATATTAGCCTGGGTTGGGTATAACAGGGACAGGATGTTACGTGTGCTATCACACAGGGCCATTGTGTCAGATGGTTTTGCTTTGCTATTTTTTATTTTATTTCATTATAGCAAGGGAAAGGAGGAAGCACTGAAGGGGAAAAAAATGTCACTCTCTCCCCACATTCTTACTCACCCATAAGAATAACAGCTTACGTTTGTATTAGACATCACAGTTTACAAAGCCCATTCACATATATTGTTTCATTTGAACCTTTCAAACCCCCTATGAAGCAGGCAGGGCAAACAATATTATCCTTATTTTACAGACAAGGAAACTAAACCCTAGGGAGGATAAGTAATCTGCCCAGGGTCATCTGAGTAGAAGAAAGCACAGTCAGGACTCAAACACTAATCTTCTGATTACAAGTCCAGCGTTCTTCTCATCATACCATGTTGTCTCTCATAGAAAATCCAAATTTGAACAGCAGAAGAATAGATCAAACAGGAGATATACAATGAAATAAAATTAGAAGGATAATAACAATTACAAAAAGCTAACAATTATATAGCACTTAGTATGTTCCGGGCACTGTGCTAAGCACTTTACCATTATAATCTCATTAAATCCTCACAAAAAAATCTAGGAGGTAGGTGCTATTATTAGTCCCATTTTACAGATGGGGAAACTGAGGCAGACAGTGGGTAACTGACTTGCCCTGGGTCACACAGCTAGTGATTGTCTGAGGCCAGATTTTAATTCTGGTCTTCCTGACTCCACATCTAGCTCTCTGAGCCACCAGCAGTCAAGGAGATGGCAGATCTTAATAAATGCTTGACAAGATCCCTGATTTCATTTAGAAGCTAGAACTTTGGACATTAAATCAGGCAATGAACCTAACTTACTATTTTCTTCTTCCTTCCAATGATAATATAACACATACCATTACAGGGCACACGTTAAGGGAAGGCAATGGAAATGCAAAGACAAATCAAACAATCCTAACTTCAAGGAGCTAATATTCTCCTTTTCTCAAATGCACTGCCTCTTCCCCAGAACTATTTCCCAAGAGAACAGATTAAATATATTTTGTTTGTCTTCATAAGAATATGTTTATACCCACCTACAACCAATCAATTTGCGCTGACTGAACTCACTGGTCAATAGAAATAAACCAATTGCTTCAATAAATCAATTTGGCTAAACTGACTAAATTGATTATGTGTGTTGTAGACGTGTACTGTAGGGTGTTTGCTGCCCGTTTGAGAGCTTACTCTAAAGAACATCTTTAAAACAGTACTACAGCCCATTAAGCCGCCTGTTACCAGGTTGGTTAAGAGAATAAAAGATTTCAAAGTGGAAAGACTTATTATGGCATGACTCCTTTGCCATCTCATCTGTAATGAAACACAAATTGATCACCAGAAGTTGGATTATGAATGCTGGTGGACAATACATCATTTGTACACAACAGAATAATGTATTCATTAGTGTATTGCATACATTGTAAGAATAATGAACTAAAATTCAAGAATTGGTGAGCAATACCTAGTTTTAGCTGGCAACAAAAGGAGCCTTTGAAATCATGCATTTTTTTTCCTATTTTAACTAGCTTTTTCCTCAGAAAATCACAGGTCAACTTGACCACCATCAAGTTTCTTTGGCTACATAAATGTAGGTTTCTCTGGTACATAAATGAATTCGAAAATATGACTTAAAAAAATGACTTTTAGATAGCTACATTTGAACTAGAGGGTACACACACGTTTGCGTGTGTGTGTGTGTGTGTGTGTGTGTGTATTTGTGTATTTGTGTACTTTAAGTGGGTGGAAGAGTTACAGTACAGAGACAAGAGTGGTAGAGGATAGGGAGGCTAGATGGGGATCAAATCTGTTCTATCGGAAGAAATCTCCAAAAGCATAAGATCACAGGGACATCAATGAAAGTATTATCACAGTAATCAAAATTTAGATAGAGGCAGAATGCATGAGGCAGGAAAAGTTAACAATGTAATCTCCTAAACCATCCAACAAGGGTTCTTAAACTTTGTTGTATAATTGATCCCTTAGACAATATGGTGAAACCAACAGACCCCTTCTCTGAAAGATCGTTTTTAAATGACCAAAGGAAATTCAAATTTGACTTAGACTTTAGTGAAAATAAAGATGAAATTTTATGACATCCAAGTTCAAGTTCATGGACCCTCTGAAATTTATCCAAAGACCTTTTGGGGCATTTGTGGACCCCAGAAGAACGCTTGACCTCAATAACTTGTCATCTACTTACTCCAACATCATTGCACCTCTTTACCATCTCCCTGAATTCGTCTTCATTTCCAGACCGTGAGCATATCTTGTAGCTGATTGGCTGGTATCTTTCCCACCAAGGTCTGAAAGGGTCACCGATCACTGCATTCTCGTTAGGCGGTGAGACCTAAATTTTGGGAAGGCGAAGGAGTTAATAACAAGTAGATCATATTTTGTGTTATATTTAGAAATGTTTGAAAATCCATTGTGATATACTACTAAAGATTTAAATAAGGGATCAATGGGTTACTTTGGCAGGAAACCCTTACTTGCATAGCATAATAAGTGCTCTTATAGGTCATTTCACATACATTAACTTGTAGAATCAGATATAGAGCTAGATGGGAACATCTGTCATCCTGTGCAACCACCTACAGATGGAGGAACCTGAGACCCAAAGTTCCAGAGTGACTTGGCCAGGGTTACAAAGGTAGTAAGTGGCAGAACCACGATTTGAATTCAGATCCTTTAACCCCAGGTCCAATGCTTTTAGGGCAGGTAGGTGGCATAGTGGATAGAGCTCTGGACCTGAAATCAGCAAGACTCAGCTCCCTGAGTTCAAATCTGGCCTCAGACACTTACTAGCTGTATTACCCTGGGCAAGTCATTTAACCTTGTTTGCCTCAGTTCCTCGACTGTAAAATGAGCTGGAGAAGGAAATGGCAAACCACTCCAGTATTTTTGACAAAAAAGAAACAAAACAGACACACGTAAAAACCACAAATGGGTTCATGTAGTGTCAGACAAGACTGAACAACAACAACCAGTGATTTTGCCTCTGTACTACATCGCTTGTTAAGACAGGAATTAATAATAATAGATAACATTTATATAGTACTTGAAAGTTTGCAAATCACTTCACAAATATTAACTCAGTTTATTTTTACAACCTTGGGAGACAGGTAATAACAAAAGCTGCTATTATTATCCCCATTCTTTAGATGAGAAAACTGAGGCAGACAGAAGTTAAAGAATTTGCCCATAGTCAGACACCTAGTGTCTGAGGCTGGATTTGAACTCAGGTCTTCCTGAATCCAGGTCCCACACTCTATACACTGCACTGCCTAGTTCTTTTTATTTTTGTGTGTGTGTTCTCAAGAAGTCCTCATTCTTTTTTTTTAAATTTATTTATTTATTTTTAGTTTACCACACCCGGTTCTACATAATTTTGAGTTCCAGATTTTCTCCCTTCCCTCCCCTCTCCCTCCCCAAGACGGCATGGAATCTCATATAATTATCATGTGTAACTTTGCATTGAATTAATTTATACACTAGTCAAGTTGTGGAGAAGAATTATGACCAATGGAATGAGTCATGAGAAAGAAGAAACAGAACCGAAAAAAAAAAACAACCCAAAAACAAAAACAAAAGGGAAGCAAAAAAGGCGAGCATGTAGTGTGCCACAATCTGTATTCAAACTTCACAGTTCTTTCTCTGGATGAAGATAGCATTCTCCATCGTGAGTCCCCTGGAGTTGTCCTTGCACCTTAGGTTGCTGAGAAGAGCAAAGTATGTCAGGGTTGGTCCTCACGGAATCCATGTATCTGTGGCTTGCACTGCCTAGTTCTTACAACTAGAGGGTTCCTCAAGGTCATCTAGTCCAACCCCTTCAATTTATCCTCCTTTCTTTTTAGTTACAGGTATAAATTAAAATTATTTATTGTGCCTAGAACATGAATATCAAATAAGTTTTGAAGTGCACATACCTGAACACCCCCATAGCCATTGGGAGCTAGGTAACGCTCACATTCAAGAGCAATGTCATCCCAACGCCATTCAAATAAGTGGACAATAGATGTTTGGCCATTTCGCAGATGGGGATCATACTGTGCCCAGCAGGCCCCAAGGACTGAAAACAACAGCAAGAGCCTCATTTTGCTTTGTAGTTGTTAGCCCTCTTTTCAACCAATCTTTATATTCCTATAAAGAAACAAATTGGCAAATAATAATTTGGATGGATGGCTACTAGGAGCACAGACTTATTTGTATTCTGAAAAATATTACAAGTAGTGTAAAACTCAACAGGTGAAAATAGTCTGTAAAATTTCCCAGGACCATAACCACAGACAGCCTTTAAGGATTTAGTGTATTTTCTAATGCCAAGAATATTAGACATATCACGCACATATCAATTAGTATCAAGATATTAGGAGACAACCTGATTTCCAGAGTTCAGGTCGAGCAAGCAAGCTGAGCCCTAAGCTTGGCATAACAACAATCCTTTGTACTCACCTTCTGGAACTGATAGTCCCTGAGCTCAGGAAAACACCAAAAGGCCCAGACGTGAAGCCATGCTATGAACAAATGGACTTTTTGTCACTAGACAACTTGCCTTAATGTTGTTGTTGTGCCTTGCTTTTGCTGTGAGCCTCAGTACCGATGCTATACTACGTTGTTTGACTCTTTGTCTAGCCAGAAGTATATCAGTCAAGGTTCAGGCACACTAAAGAGGGACTGCCACTATGGGAGAGGCCCTGGCACATTTGTCTAATCTGCCTCCTGGCTTGCAAGCTGGTTCCCTCACTTTGAAATCAACCTTCTGTCTGATTCTTGACTTTCCTGCTCTGTTCAGCTCAGGCCTCCCACAGGTTGGAGATTCGGTCAAGTTCGCATTAATTGGCATCAGAAGTGAGATTGGACACAAAACTGGGCCACTGGACTCTCTGGTACCAGTGGGAATGGATGGGCACCACTGGAGATTTATGTCTCTGCAGTCCAACCCCCTCCTCATCTGGTGAGTCCTCTGGCCTTCTCCCTGCTCCAATCCCTAGCTGCCATATTGGTTGAGCTCACCATTCTCTGTGAGGAAAACTTCATGACCACTCTGGTGACCCAGTTCATCTTGGATCACTCTGGAAAGGATATCCTTTCATTAAGAGCTCTCTGTTTATTTAAAAAAAAACCCTCTGTTAAGTGGACACTCTGTGTGCCTCTGCTGTTTTTTTTTTTAACTGCATGCCTCTGTAATATTGTAACTGGATGCTTCTTGTCCCTCTGCTTGCCTCTCTTATTTTTTAAACTGCACACCTCTGTAAAGTTGAAACTTCATGTCTCTGTAACTGTGTGCTTCTGTATACATTGTGACTGCATGCTTTGTTCTGTTTGTATGTCTTGTTGTTTTGTCTGGTTTATGTCTTTGTAAAAATGTAAAATGTCTGTGCTATGTAAAATGTCTGTATAGATTCTGTCACCTTGAAAGATTTAAAATGCAGCCAGTCAGAAAGACTTATAAGGGCTCTACCCAGAGTTTAGAACACTAGGAAAGATTAATGAATTTTCATAGTTGAAGTAACTTTTCTAATAAGCAGGACTGACTCCCACTTTAGGTTTTCCTCAGGAGATTAGGTAATATGAAAAAAAAATCAGATAACCAAAGTTTGTAAAACTGCTAAAAACATCTTGACATATTCTGGAGGTTTGAAGATTTATCATTTTTAAGATTGCAGGGGAGAACTCCTGGGACCTTGGGGTAATTCCAGGAACTTACTCTCTTTGAAATATCTTAGTAAGTTTTGGGATACCAGTCTGTAGAACTTTTTTTCAGGAAAAATAAAGATAAGATTTTATAAAAGTTTCAAAAGCAAATGTCAAGATTAATACCTTCATTGTTCTAAGACAATGAAGGAAAGAGCTAGTTTGGAAGTAATTCCAGACTGAAGATAGAAAAAAAATTGGGTAAACAGTTTGTATTTTATAGCAATCTCCTGAGAACCCTTCCTTGAATGATTGTAAAAACTAGAGATCTCCTGTGACTCCCTCAGTTCAAAAACTTCCTCTCCTTTTTAACCCTTCTCATCTCAGATCAGATTCCCAAATACAGGTGTTAAAAAATGCTGGAAAAAATGTAGGGAAACTTGAATTACGTTTTGGTTGCAGAAATTTTATTAACTGTGTAATCTTAGGCAAATTATCTCATCCCTGTTTGCCCCACTTTCCTGATCTGTAAAGAGAAATATAATAGTACCCACTTCCCAGGGTTGTTGTGAAGATCAAAATCGTATATTGATTGTAAAATGGTTAACACAGTGACTATCATATGCTAAGCACTACAGTATGTTTATTTCTTTAATAGAACACAACCATTACATGCCTGATAACTGTAAAGTGGTTTTAAAATGCCAAAGGTAATAAAATTAATGATTTCAATATGGGACAATGTGGAAATGCAATTGATGACATCTAAAGTTTTGTTTTGTGTTTTAAATACATGATATTGTTTGTATTAGTATTGTATTCCAAAATTCTCTTATACTGTGAAATTTGATAAACCATTGTAACAGAAATGCTGATAGAGAAAATAACTTTTTAATCTGGATGCTGCTACACATGAATTAGGCTATTAAAAGGATATGTTAAAAAACAGATATTTGAGTAGTGTTGAATATTTAATAAGGTATATTTTTATAAGAAATAATAATTATATGTGATAGATAGACTTTATTGGAAGATATTGGCTATTATGAAAGTGTATAGGATGGTTTAAAGATGTAGCTTCAACATATTAATGATGAGTCAACTATCAGGTATTTGCTGCATGTCTGAAGCCCCAGAATATGGTTAGTGTTAATTTATAAGTAAAGAATAAATGGAATATTAAGCATTTGGGTTTAAATCATGAAAGATATACAAGCCCTAAGTTATGGTTAGTGAAATTTTGCTATTTAAGATAAACATTCTTGGGATTGTAATTTACTATTGTTTTGAGCTTTAATTACAGGGATAGTTGTCTGAATTGTCATGAAGCCAATAGTAGAAAATGGCATGTGCTGTAGTCTGGAAACTCCTAAATGTGTATGTCTGTGCCTAGGAAGTTTTGGGGATAACCTTGGGCACAGCCTAGGTAGGATCCTCCTGACTCTGCTACCACATTGTGCTATTTCCTTTTTGAAAAGGAAAATTCCCACCTGATTAAACCTGTCTTGCTTTAAACATCTATGATTAACTAACAAGTATGACTCATGCCTGGGATCAAACAGAGCTAAGGGAATTTTTCCCTCTGTTATGATATATGATATTATTATAGCTATGTCCCTCTTTTTCCTTTTATAGCAAATTTCTATAATCAAGAAGTTTTCTAAGTACAATACTAAATCTATTAAATAATAGATTGATACTAGAACATCTCTGAATCACTATTTAACCTATACTTGTGGCTAAGTATAATATAGCAATGATATCCTACTAAGGGGGAAATGATTAAACAAAATAATAAGACAAAAATGTAATGTAAAAATTGTCTAAATAAATGGAATAGTAAGATTTGAGAAAGCAACAGGATTATATTATTGGCTTCCAAGTAAATTCTCAAAATCAGACTAAGATTTTATGTTTAAATTGTATGGATAATGGTAAAGAAAGTGAAATTATTTTCCCACTATTAAAGTATCTATCTGATAATTTTAAAAGGCAGAAGAGCTCATGTTGTGGTTGGACCCATATGAATTTTTACAACAATCTTATGTTAAGTACAGGATTTAGTAAGGATAGAAACAGCAAATGGAATATAAAATGAAATTCTCTGAAGTTTCAAAATTGGAGAACCAAATTTAATTGATTATGTTAAATTATATAATGTCAGAATTCTCTAGGAACCTGTACTTTTTGAGGCAGAGAAGCAGATCCCCTTTTAGAGCTGTCCTGGGAATAAGTATATTGTCCAAGAAAAGCTATCTAGGGACAAGGTAACTATATGAGACATCTGGGACTCAAAATGTGCTGGTTAAATGGACATTAAGAATAGGTTAGGAGCAGCTAGTTGGTATAGTGAATAGAGGACTGGCCCTGGAGTCAACAGGACCTGAGTTCAAATCCAGCCTCAGACATTTGACACTTACTAGTTGTCTGACCTTGGGCAAGTCATTTAAAGCCTTACCTTGCCTTACCCCTCCAAAAAAATTTTTTTAAAAAAAGAATAGGTTAATAGGATTGAATCTCCCTTCTCAAAACTAGTCTATTGTGAGCCCTCTAAGTAGTTTGATCTGTACCTAGAAACGTAATTGTGCAATTATGGGAATTGTAAGGAGTTTAGAGCATTGTTTGAATGTAGCCTTTAATGTCAGGGAAACTGGACCATCTTTATGGGCTGTTTAGAGATCCTTAACCAATGACCAGAAACTCAGATCCAAAGATTGATACAAGGAGTTTTATCACAATTGTCAACTCTTTTGTCTTCTAAAGGCCTTTTAACTGAGAGGCCACACTTAAGGACCTAGAAGGCCAATGTGGCCCTTAAGGCCATAGGTTTCCCTACCCCTGACTCTAGATACTTCCTCTTTAATATTTTTTATTCTTCACAGCTTCTGATAAAGCACAATAAGCTTTTTGAGACAGTTAAGCCACTGACTCTTTAGCTACAATAGAAAAGAAGGGACATTCAAAGTCATTTAATTCCAAACTCCCTCCGTTTCTAGATGAAGAAATCGAGGCACATAGAGGTTAAATGACTGCCCCAGGTCATGCCAGCAGTAAGGGGTAGAGTCTGCACCACAATATACATCATCTTCTCACTCTAAATCAAGTGCCCCTCTCATTTTTAACTGTCATGGACCTTTTAATAAAGGAGTGTCACCTTCTAATGTGTTCTTAGGTAAGGAAGATAAAGATGGTCCATCTGGAGGATCTGATAGCTTCAGATGAGGAAACTGAGATGCAAGAGGTTGAGTGATTTACCCAAGATCGCAGAGTCAAAAAGTAGCAGAGCCAGTATTCATACCCAGTTCCTCTAACTTCAAATCCGGCACAATTTCAACCACAGCATTCCGTCTTAATAAAAGTGAAAAGGGAACTCATATAAAGAAATGAAGGGAAAATTAAGTAGAGGGAGAAAACATTACACCCAAGGGATGGGGGGGGGACCAACAAGGGTCAGAACCCTTAAGAATTTGAAACTGCATTCTAATAAAAAAATAATTATGATGATTATAACTGTCATTTCTACAGTACCTTAAGACTTGAAAAATACTTTATTATCTCATTTGATCCTCACAACTCTGTGAGGCAAATGCTGTTATTATTGAGTCTGCCAGGAGGTAAATGACTTGCCTAGGATAACATAGCAAGTGTCTGAGTAAGTTGTAAAACTCAGCTGTTCTTGTCTCTAAGACCTGCAAGCTCTGGGGGGTAAACAGATGCTAAAGCATTTCACACTAGTTATTTATTACCTAATATGCACAAGGTAGTCAAGCTTGGTGGCATATACCGTAACCCCTACCATATGGGGGTCTGAGGATGGGGGATTGCTTCAGTTTGGGGATTCTAAGCTGCCATAAAGCTAAAACCATTCCAGTGGCTGCTCACCAATATGGTGAGCCCCGCATAGGATCTCCCTTCTAAGGAGGGGCAACAGGTCCCATCCCTTGTACTTTAATTATTAGATTTTCCTGTATTATTTTTTTTTAAAGAACCATTTCATTTCATTAGGATCATAAAATTTGAGTTGAAAGGCATTCTAGTCCAACCCCCTCATTTTATAGATGAGGAAACAGGCCCAGAGAGATGAAGTGATTTGCTCATGGTCACACAAGTAATAGTGCCAGAGGCAGAATATGAGGGTTAGTCTTCGGGGTTCTAAGTCTAGCATTTTCTCTATTCTGCTAAACTGCACCTCTTCAATTCAACAACTATTAATTTTTTGAGTTCTTACTATGTGCCCGGCACTCTGCTAGATTCTCAGGGTATGAAGACAAAAACTCAAAAACTGACTTCAAGAAGCTAACCTTCTACTTATGCCATCGATCCACCCATCAACAAACATTTATTAAGTGCCTGCTCTATGCCAGGCACTATGCCAGGCACTGCAAGACAAAATGAAATGGAAATGGCCCCTGCCCCTAGGGAGCTATCACTCTAATCACAGGATACAACATGTATGTCCTACTCTATAATAACTGGTACTCTATAATAACTTTATAATACTTCATATATACACTGCTATTAAAGTTTGCAAAATGTTTGAGGCAGAGCCAAGATGGTGGACTAAAGAGAGGGGCTCAGCTGAGCTGTCCCCCAAACTTCTCCAAATACCTTTAAATAATGACTCTAAACAATTTCTAGAGCAGCAGAATCCACAAAAAGCCAGAGTGAAATAGTTTTCCAGCCCAAGGCAACTTAGAAGGTCAGCAGGAAAGGTTTGTCACACCTGGGTGAGAGTGGAACACAGGCCACATCATCACAGGCCCTGTCCCAGCAAACCAGGAATAGGCTTTGGGGTGACTGAATCTTTAGCAGTGGTACCAATTTCCAGACATCTCAGCTCACAGATGCTGAAGACAGCTTAGAAGGTCAGCAGGAAAGATCTGTCACACCTGGGTGAGAATAGGACACAGGCCATGTCAGCACAGCCCCAGCTCCGGGAGCAGGCTTTGGGGTGGCTGAATCAGTGCTAGCACTGGCTGCTTCCAGAGCTGTCAGCTAACAGTCTGTAAAGGGGTCAAGGTCAGAAGGAGATTACAGGGGTCTCCTTGCTAGCACTGAGGCAAGAATCCGTTACTTGGCCCATACTGAGATCTGGGTCACAGTCCTGGGTGGCAGTTCCAATGCAAAAAGGAGCACTAGCACACCAGAGCTTGCAGCCACAGTGCAGTGGGGACCTTCTTCACAGTTTCAGGGCAGAAAAGAGTGCTAGTGGTCACTCACAGACCACAGCACAGGCCAGGAGAGGAGTAAACACTTCTTAGATCATACCACCCTGGAGGAACTAAAAGCTTACAGGTCCCTAGAAATATCTCTGAAAACAGCCGCACAAAACCCCTGAAGCCTGGGACACTGCACCTGGAAGTAGAGCCCTACCTCAGAAAAGAGTTAAAAGTTAAATAACACAATGGGAATACAAGCAAAGAACAGAAAAAAAAAATTCTGACCATAGAAAATTTCTACGAGGGCAAAGAAAATCAAAACGCACACTCAGAAGAAGATAACAAAGTCAAAGATCCTACATCCAAAGCCTCCAAGAAAAACATGAAATTGGTGTCAGGCCATGGAAGAGCTCAAAAAAGATTTTGAAAATCAAGTAAGAGAGGCAGAGTCAAAATTGGGAAAAGAAATGAGAGTGATGCAAGAAAATCATAAAAAAAATGATTCAATGGCTTAGTAAAGGAGACATGAAAAGAATTGAAGAAAATAATAACCTAAAAAACAGATGAGGCCAAATGGTAAAAGAGGCCCAAAAAGTCACTAAAGAAAAAAAAACTCCTTAAAAAGTAGAATTGGCCAAATGGAAAAGGAGATTCAAAACCTCTGTGAAGAAAGTAATAACTTAAAAATTAGAATTGAGCAAATGAAAAGTAGTGACTTTATGAGAAATCAAGAAACAGTAAAACAAAAGCAAAAGGATGAAAAAAAGAACACAATGTGAAATATTTCTTTGGAAAAATAACTGACCTGGAAAACAGATCCAGGGGAGAGAATTTTAAAATTATTGGACTACCTGAAAGCCATGAACAACAAGAGGGCCCAGGCATCATCTTTGAAGAAATTATCAAGGAAAATTGCCCTGATATTCTAGAACCAGAGGGGAAAAGAGAAATTGAATCCACTGATCACCTCCTGAAAGAGATTTCAAAATGAAAACTCCCAGGAATATGATACCCAAATTCCAAAGCTCCCAGGTAAAGGAGAAAATGTTGCAAGCAGCCAGAAAGTTTGGAAAATGCTTCACTTATATTATTTCATTTGAATCTACAACAATCTTGTGAGGAGAGGTAGGTACTGGAGTTCTTATTAAGCCCATTTTACCAAAGAGAAAAGCGAACTTTATAGAGTTGAAATGACTTGCCCATTCAAGTCTGGCACTCCATCCACTATGTGGGCCTGGAGGTCCCTCTTACCACCAAAAAAAGTTACATAAATCTTCAATGCCTTGGAAAACTTCCTAGACAAAGATAATAGAGATTCCAACACAAGAGCTGAACCTATGCAAGACTTATTCCTGGTGTGCAGTGGTGTAAAGTCTCGATTCCCTGCACGGAATTCTGACAGCAAGGTCAGAGGTACCACAGGCATGACCTGAGAAACAGGAGCAGGCAGTTCTGTTTGTGCTCCTGGACTTCAGCATGAATACTTAGCTGTCAACAAGCCTGAAACCTATTTTAAAACACTGAACTGTATCAAATTATATACACAGAAGCAACTTATTTCAAGAGAAAAGAGTCCGTACACACTGGGCATTTAAACGACTGAAACTACTTGCCCTACTTCACCTTCTTCAAAGCAAGGGATCCATCCCATCTGCAATCTCACCTGCTAATTCATGAGACAACAGCCTTCAATTGCTGATCACCCAGGGTGTCTTCCTTGGCTCTTTAATAGGGACTGCCAAGGGCCAAAAAAATGAACATTTCCCTCCTGCTCTCTCCACCCACCCAAAAGAATCCCTTCCCTTCCTCCATCCCTTAAAGGACTGGTAATCTAAAATAATAAACTGAGTTCAGCAGAGTCAGATGGCTGGCAGGCAAAGCTTTCAGAATGAATGTACAAACCAAATAAATATGAGGTTGTTTGGAGAGGCAGAGACAGACAGAGACAGAGAGAGGAGAGAGATAGAAAGAAGACACAGAGAAACAGAGACAGAGAAAGAGAGAGAAAAAGAGAGGAAGAAGAGAGAGAGGAAAGGGAGAGGGAGAGGGGGAGAGAGGGAAAAGGGAGGGGGAGAGAGAGCGAGAGCGAGAGAGCGAGAGAGAGAGAGAGAGAGAGAGAGAGAGAGAGAGAGAGTCAGAGAGATAGACAGAGACAGAGAGAAAGAGACCACTGATTAACTCCAAGTTAGGGGGGTGGGGAAGGGTTTCAGCATATGAAGGGCAGTATGGCCCCTGTTTATTTAAGAGATCTTTGAAAGACAAAGCCATTGAAAAGGTGCAAAGAAGTATCAACCTCTATTTGTAACTTACCAGAGATTTCTGGGTAAATAGTGCCAAGAAAGAGCCCAGGACCCAGTGGAACATGGAAATCCTGAGACAGCGTGCGGGGGAATAGAGTTGCTGGCTTGATGACAAGTTTCATGTCCCTAGGACACAGAGGAGGCATGTGACAAGATAGGGACCAGGAAAGTATTTTAAGCTACGGCTGCTGCTCCTGGATCCTGGAGAAAATAGTGAAAGCTTCACTGGCCATGTAATAACCTAAACCTTGAAAGTAAAGAAAGATTCTGAAAGGGCGTAAGGAGATAGCTCATGGAAGGAGAGAGAATTTTAAGTACAGAAAAAGATCATCTTCCCATCCTCAACCCCTATTCTTAAATTTTCCTGTGTCCCTTCAAATGTCTTGGCTGATGAAAGTGAATGGCAAATTGTAAAAAGAAATTATACACAAACACACACACACATACACAGAGAGGAATTCTTAGTAAATGGTTAGTAAGCCGATTTAAAAATCTACTCAAGGCCCATGGATGTATCACATACACACACATATACACATATACACGAATATATACACATCTACACATATATATGTATATTATGTACACATATATACAGACATATACGTATATACACATATCTCACATGTGTATTACAAAAATATAGATATACACATACACACATATATGCATATACACATATATGTATGTGTCTATATGTATAGGCAAGATTCCTCTCCTTTCTCTGAGCCCTTTGAAATCTCTTCTGTCAATTCAAGGCTACATATCACACTCAGCCCAATTTTCCTCTCCTCCATTACAAATTCTAAGATGGAATGGTTGATTTTTCCCAAAGTTTTCATCAATTCAGCCTAAGCAACTAGGTCCTTCCTGTTGGTGAAAAGCAGACCCAGCATAAAATATCTCTTTTTGTCACCTGTACCATTTGAAAGATGAAATTGTTGGGGGCGGAGCCAAGATGGCAGCTGGAAAGCAGGGAATTGCATGAGCTCCCCGCCAAGTCCCTCCAAAAACCTATAAAAAATGGCTCTGAACAAATTCTAGAACTGCAGAACCCACAAAATAGCAGAGGGAAGCAGCACTGCAGCCCAGGACAGCCTGGATGACCACTGGGTGAGGTCTATCGCACACAGACCTGGGAGCAGGAGGGGAGTGGAGCCCAGCGTGGGCCGCATGGACCGACTAGACCGGGAGCCAGGAAGAGCAGGCCCTGGCACCCTGAATCAGTGAGCTGTAGCATATGCCAGACTTCTCAACCCACAAACACCAAAGACAACAGAGAAGGTTAGTGCAAAAAGTTGCAGGGACAGAGTGAAACGAGTTCATGGTTCAGCCACCACACCGGGGGCAGCAGAGGCAGTGCAGCTACAGAACTACAGCTGCAGTTGCTTCTGGCCCCAGGCCCACCTGGTGGGAGGAATTAAGTGGTGGATCAGAGTAGGAGTGCAGAGCCTGCTGAAGATCTGAGTCCAGTCTGGGTTGGGGGTTCTTGGGGAAGGAGGAGTGCTGGTGTGACAGAGCTGGCTGTAATAGCTCTGAAAATGATAGTGCATCCCCTCAAGCTTGGAACAAAGTACTCTTTACTCTACAAGCAGTCATACCCCGCTGAAAAACTCAAGGGTCAAGTAAGTTGGCTGGGAACATGACCAGGCAGCGAAAAAGCACTCAGATTCAGTCTCAAACTTTGGAATCTTTCTTTGGTGACAAAGAAGACCAAAACATACAGACAGAAGAAGTCGACAAAGTCAAAGAGCCTACATCAAAAGCCTCCAAGAAAAACATGAACTGGTCTCTGGCCATGGAAGAGCTCAAAAAGGATTTGGAAAAGCAAGTTATAGAAGTAAAGGAAAAATTGGGAAGAGAAACGAGAATGATGCAAGAAAACCATGAAAACAAGTCAATGACTTGCTAAAGGAGACCCAAAAAAATACTGAAAAAAATACTGAAGAAAACAACATCTTAAAAAATAGACTAACTCAAATGGCAAAAGAGCTCCAAAAGGCCAATGAGGAGAAGAATGCCTTGAAAGGCAGAATTAGCCAAATGGAAAAGGAGGTCCAACGGACCACTGAAGAAAATACTACCTTAAAAATTAGATTGGAGCAAGTGGAAGCTAGTGACTTGATGAGAAATCAAGATATTAGAAAACAGAACCAAAGGAATGAAAAAGTAGAAGACAATGTGAAATATCTCATTGGAAAAAAACCACTGACCTGGAAAATAGGTCCAGGAGAGATAATTTAAAAATTATTGGACTCCCTGAAAGCCATGATCAAAAAAAGAGCCTAGATATCATCTTTCAAGAAATTATCAAGGAGAACTGGGAAGAGAGGAGAGAATTTGGAACTCGAAGTTTTGAAAACAGATGTTCAAAAATAACAACAACAAAAAAAAGTATTTGCATGCAACTAGGAAATAAGATACACAGGCAATGGGGTGTAGAAATTTATCTTGCCCTACAAGAAAGTAAGGGAAAAGGGGATGGGAGGGGAGTGGGGTGACAGAAGGGAGGGCTGACTGGGGAATGGGGCAACCAGAATATATGCCATCTTGGAGTGGGGGGGAGGGTAGAAATGGGGAGAAAATTCGTAATTCATTCTCTTGTAAAAATCAATGCTGAAAACTAAATATATTAAATATATTAAATTAAAAAAAGAAATATGAAATTGTTAAGTCAAATAAAGAAGTGATTAGCTGATCTGCCTTTATTACAACAAGAACTGTAACAGATGTCTGGACAATTAACGTTCCCTATCACTGCTGTCACCAGCCACTGTTAGCCTCATAATCTGTATCCTGAACTTGCCATTTATTTCCATACCAAGAGCTCTTCAGGATACTCTGATGACAAGACGGCTTCTTTCTGTATCCATCAATCCCCCATGTGTCTTCCCTCTGTCTCCTATATTTTCTCTTGTATTTTCTTTTTCTTATATACATCTTTACTCTGTAACACCCCACCAGTCCTGTTTCTCTTGAATAGCTACATACTTTCAGAGGCATATTCCAGTCAAAAGTCTAACCTTACCAAGTGATATCTATGAGGTAAAATATGCCATTTTGTGTTAAGATCTTTAGTTTAACTTGCTTGTTACCCATACCCATACAAAAACAAAATAACCAAGTATGTCTCTTTTAGAGATTCCTTAGAATCAGAAGTGGAAGAAAAGCTGTGAAAACTATCCACAACTTAGAATACCTGACTTTGGGCAGATAGGTATAGCCTATTTATTGTAGCAGTAATCATAAACAAGAACAATTTCATAGGATCCTCCTCTCCCACTCATGTACTACTGAATGGAACTAGATAAAATTATGAAACTAGGTTGAATGGGTCTATTAAAAATGCATGCTAGTTAATCTTAACTGGGCTGTCTACATTAAGGAAGTTCTAATTCTGTCTCACTCACCATAGCACCTGTTTCACATTTTCCTTTTGCTTCTGCTTCCCATGTCACACTAAGCACCCTCTCCTCCTCCATTATTAGCTGAAGAGCTTGCCTCATACTTCAATGAAAATAACTGAGGCAGCTCGCCAGCACTCCTTCTTCTGCCCTCTTCCTCTTCATCTAACATTACTGATATCATCCCCCTATAATTTCCTATACCGTGATCTCTGATGATGAGCTGGTCTTTCTGCTTGTCAAGATCAAACCCTCTAAATGTTCCCTCTATCCCATCACCTCTTATCTTCTCCAGCAAACTTCCCCCACTATCAATCCCCTTAAGGCAATCAGTAAAGGAGAAGATCTTTCCCCGCCCATTTGAATAGGCTTAAGGTGGGGCCAACTAAGGGAGGTCTGATTAGATCTTTGCTCCTAAATTTGCCCTAAACCCTGGATTACTAGGTGCTAAGCAGATGTGGGTGTGAAGCCCCCAGGGTCCTAAGAGGAGGTGCTAAGACCAGAGCCAATCATAGGAGCTTAAGTTCTGGTTGCTCAGATGACATTTGATGACCTCTGAAACTGTATAAAAAGAGAGAACACAGCTTGGAGATAGAGACGTGGTGAAGGCAGGAAAAGTAGCATGGGTGGCAGCAGCCGAAGCAGAAGGAGCTGCAGCGGCAGGTGCTGCTCAGAGGAGGGCTGACCCATGTGTGGACTGGAGAGTGCTGAGCAAGGGGTGGAGGCCAGAGGGTAATCTTCTTATTGGAGGGGGGAAGCATGAATATGATTTGGTTTAATGCCATAAAGTTTTTCTGTAACCTCCTGGTTACTCTTGTGAGACAGACTTATTGGGCCTGGAAGCTTTTGGCCAGGATATTGAATTGGGGACACTGGTCTGTGGGTCTTCTACTTTGGAGCTTGAATAAATGTTTTAATTCCTCTGCCTTCTACCTAGAGAATTCCTTATATCCTGTGGTTCTGAACCATTCAGGTATATATATGATTTTCTTTAAAATCATGAATTCTGCCTTCATGCTATACATCCCCACCTTCTCTCTGATCAATCTCCTATCTACTAACTCCTCTTACATGCCAAGGTCTTCCTCATCCTCGAAAACCTCTATCAAGAGCCTGCCATGCCCATAGCTAGGAGCTATCATCCTATATTTCTCTTGCCCTTGGAATGCCTTAAAAAAGCTTTCTACATTCAGGGTCTCCACGTCTTCTCTCACTTCCTTCCAAAAGCCTATATAATCCAGCTTCTGACTTCATCATTTGGTTGAGACATTTTTTCTGAAGCCATCAGTGATCTCTTAATTAACAAATAGAATGACTTTTCCTCAATCTTCAACTGTCTTAACAGCAGAATTCTCCCATACACACCTCTTCCATAAAAGTCTAAAATGCACACCAGATTAAATATGAATAGAGAAATCCAAGAAAAAAATCAGTTATTTTTTCCAGCCCAGGTCAGCATAGGGTGATAGAGGCATCTGAGGACATTAAAGAATAGATCTGGCCAGAGGCATGCAGCGTTCTAGCACACAAGAACTGAAAGAGGATTGAAGCTGTGCCCAAAAGCAAGAAAAGATCCCAGCCAGGGCACAGTTGGCAGGCCTCCCTGGTGGACTGCCCCAGGCTCAGAGGTCTCCTGCAGGCCCCCTGCTGTGAGGCTGGCTGCTGCTCTTGGATCTAGCTCCTCTCCAACTCCAGCAAGACAGACCTTTCCTGCTGTATTAGTAAGCTGCTTCCCTGCTCCTAGATCAATTCTGAGGTGGCTTTCTAATTGTCTGACACTGGAAGTCCTTCTGATAAACTCTTTAGATCAAATATTAATTCATTTTTTCTCATCTTTTTGCAATTTCTATTTCTGCATAAGTTTTACAGTATGCATCAGGGCTGTCCAAAATGCAGCTTGCAGTGTGATTTATCCAGCTGCCTACAAGCACAGAAATTTATGTAAATCCTTTAGTAAACAAAGCCAAGCTACCCCAGAGGTCTCACTAAAATCGCAAATCAAAATATATTATCTATTGTTTCAATAAAACCTAAGATTGGACAGCCCTGTTATACATAATTGTTCATATAGTCATATATATGTGCATAGCTATATACAGGTAAATATAATTTATTAAATAAGTAGTCAATGGGTTGTGTTCTCAGAAAAAAAATTACTAACAGAACATGATCAAAAATTTGGAAACCACTGATTTAGGAGATCTGATCTGGATTTATCAATGGGTTTGCTTCCAAGGGTTATTAATGGGGACCCACAGAAATGAAAGGGATTAGAAAGAGTACTTTGAGATGCAGTGTGGCATAATGGAGAAAGAATTACATTTAGAATCACATGAGCTGCTTTCAGAGTAGATGACCTCTAAGATCTCTTTCAGCTCTAAATGATCATAGCGTTCTATGCTGTCATTTAACCACTCTTGTTGAGTTTGGTTGAATCCTTTTCTTTGGAACTTCTTGTTCTTGTTCAGTGGTTTCAGTGATGTGCGACTCTTCGTGACCCCATTTGGGTTTTTCTTGGCAAAAAACCAGAGTGGTTTGACATTTCCTTCTCCAGCTCATTTTACAGATCAGGCAGCTGAAGCAAACAGGGCAAAGTGACTTGTCAGGGTCACACAGCTAGTAAGTGTCTGAGGCCAGACTTGAACTCACCAAGATAAGTCTTCCTGACTCCAGGCATGGCATTCTATTCACTGTGCACCCTAGCTGGCCTTCCTTGCAACTAGGTTCCTTCTAAAAACCTCATGTCTACTCTACTTCTTTTTTCTTTTTCTTCATGGTATTTTATTTTGTTCCATTACATGTAAAATGATTTTCAACATTCATTTTTGTAAGATATTACTTCCAATATTTTCCATCTCTTCCTCCCCACCCCCATCCCCAAGAAAGCAAGCAGTCTGATATAGGTTATGCACATACAATTATATTAAATATGTTTCTATATTAGTCATGTTGTGAAAAAAAGAATCAGAACAGAAAGGAAAAACCATAAGAAAGAAAAAAAGTGAAAATAGTATGATTAGATCTGCATTCATACTGCATAGTTCTTTCTCTGGATGTGGTTAACATTTTCTATCATGAATCTTTTGGAATTGTCTTTGATCATTGCATTGCTAAAAAGAGCAAAGTCTATCATAGTTGATCATCACACAATATTGCTGTTACTATGTGAAATGTTCTCCTAGTTCTGCTCACTTCACTCAGCATCAGTTCATCCAAGTCTTTCCATGTTTTTCTGAAATCCACCTGCACATCATTTCTTATAGCACAATAGCATTCCATTGAATTCATACATCACAACTTGAAAAGCCATTCCCCAATTGAAGAGCATCCCTTCAATTTCCAAATCTTTGCCACCCCAAAGAGCTGCTACAAACCTTTTTTATGTGTGCGTCATTTTTTCTCTTTTTTATGATCTTAGGATACAGACTTAGTAGTGATATTGCTGGATCAGAAGGTATACATTCTTTTATAGCCCTTTAGGAATACTTCCAAATTGCTCTCCAGAATGATTGAACAGTTCACAACTCCACCAACAATGCATTAGCGCCACCCTATTTCTTAGCCACTCCCAGCTTGTTTCATAATTACCATTTTATAATACAGTTTGAGATCTGGTACAGCTAGACCACCTTCTTCTGAATTTTTTTCAGTGATTACCTTGATATCCTTTGGCTTTGGTCATTCCAGATAAATTTTGTTATTGTGTTTTCTGTCTATAAAAATAATAGATAGTTTGATTGGTGTGGTACTTTAGATTAATTTAGGCAGAATTGCCATTTTTATCATATTTTCTCAACCTACCCATGAGCAATTAATATTTTTCCAGTAGTTTAGGTCTGACTTTATTTTTGTGAAAAGTGTTTTATAGTTGTGTTCGTATAGTTATTGAGTTTGTTTTGGCAGGTAGACCCTCAAGTATTTTATATTGTCTGTAGTTATTTTAAATGGAATTTCTCTATCTTTTGCTGCTGGAATTTGTTGGTAATATATGGAAAATGTGATGATTTATGAGGGCTTCTCTTGTATCCTGCAACTTTGCTAAAGTTGTTAATAATTTCAAGTAGTTTTTAGTTGATTCTCTAGGATTTTCTAAGTATAATATATCATCTGCAAAGAGTGGTAGTTTTGTTTCCCCATTGCCTATTCTAAATCCATCAGTTTCTTTTTCTTCTCTTATTGCTAAAGGTAACATTTCTAGTAAAATATTAAATAATAGAGGTGATAATAGCGAACCTCTTTCACCCCTGATTGTTTTGGGAAGGCTTCTAGTTTATCCCTATTAAAGACAAAGCTTACTGAAAGTTTTAGATAAATATTATTTATCATTTTAAGGTAAGCTCCATTTATTTCTATAATCTCTAGAGTGTTTAATAGAAATGGCTCCAGTATTTTGTCAAAGGATTTTTTGCGTCTATTGAGATAATCTTATGATTTCTGTTGGTTTTATTATTGATATGGTCAATTATGCTATATTGAACCAGTCCTGCATTCCTGATATAAATCCTACTTGGTCATAGTGTATGATCCTTCTCATATGTTGCTGTATTTTTTTTTCTAGTGTTTTATTTAAAATTTTTACCTCAGTATTCATTAGGGAAATTGGAATTTAATTTTCTATCTCTGCTTTGGCTCTTCCTGGTTTGGGTATCAGCACCTTATTTGTGTCATAGAAGAGATTTGGTAGGACTCCACCTATTTTTCTAAATAGTTTATATACTATTGTGATTAATTATTCTTTAAATATTTGATAGAATTCACTTATGAATCCATCTGGTCCTGGGAATTTTTCTTAGGAAGTTCATTGATGGCTTGTTCAATTTCTTGTTCTAATATTAGGTTGTTTAAGTATTTTATTTCTTTCTGTTAATCTGGTTAATTTAATTTTGTAGATATTCATCCACTTCTATTAGATTGTCATATTTATTGGCATATAATTGGCCATAAAAACTCCTAACAATTTTCTTAATTTCCTCTTTACTGGTGGTACATTTTTGATGGTAGTAATTTGCTTTGCTTTCCTTTTTTTTTTTATCAAATTAACCAATGATTTTTCTATTTTATTGGATTTTCCCATAAAGACAGTTTCTAGTTTTATTGATTAGTTCAATTGTTTTCCGAACTTCAAGTTTAATAATCTCTCCTTTGATTTTTCAAGATTTCCAATTTGGCGTTTAATCAAAGATTTTTAATTTGTTCTTTTTGTAGTCTTTTTTTTAGTTCCAAAGCCAATTCATTAATCTGCTTTTTCTCTACTTTATTGAGGTAAGCAATTAGAGATATAATTGTCCCCCTAAGTATCACTTGCATTCCATAAATTTTGGTTTGTTGTCTCATTCTACAGCTCATTTAAAGATTAGGAAATTGGAGCAAACTAGATCAAGTGACCACTATAATTCCACTTAAGATGACATTCATAACCATATATACTGTTTCATTAAAAGCAGAACCATTCTGCCTGCTAATTGTAGTAATATACCTTTGCAGATGAAAATGAAAACAATTCTGATAGATTTTGCCCTCATTAAAGTGGTTAATGAAATAAAATAAAGAAAATAAAGTTCTATGTTTTCCATTAATGAGGAATAAAAATGGAAGAATAACATAGGATTCATAATAAACACAAAAACATTTTTGCTGTTCTCTCCATGTCACTTTTAATTGGATCTAATAGATTTACATTCTAGTAGAATTACATTCTAAGTATTACCTAACATATGCTCTAAATGTCAAGAAGGTAGGTTTATTTTGACAGTATTTTTTGATATTACACAGCAGAAAATTTCTTGATTTTTAGTACAATTGCACATCTAAGAAAAGGGAACTGATCATTATGGGATTTGACTTTGTTTATTGTTTCTAGAAATGCCATTCATTCAGTAATTTATTATAATTTAGCATCCACATGGATAGCAATAAATGGGTCTTCAGCAGTGTTGCTAATACTAAAGTAAGCAAGACCATCACTGCCAACATTGATTTCAATTCCTGTACAATGGTTACTACTTTTATCTCCAGAAATGACATCACAGTAGGTTCCAGCAGGAAGACCAGTTTGCAGATTTGATGACAATGCCGTGTAATACAAAAGACAAACCATAACTATAAAGCAAGAATATGAAATGTGTTTTGAAAAACACACAAGCAAGGCCATCTCAGATGCTTAGAGTATGTCTGTTCCATAAATAAAAGCCTTACAAATGGAGAGGCTCCAGAATGATGTGTTCCTAATGAATCTGGGCAGTCCTCAAACAAGCTAAAGAAATCTTATTCACTATAAGAGATGACAGAACTTCTTAGCCAGTGGTGAGTGTTTGAAGGTGAAGATTCTTACAAGAATGAAGACTTCAGAGAATCTGTATATATAATAGATTTTCATTATGCTCTTTTCTGACAAATGCGGTGTACCAGTTGCTTCTATTCAGTAAAGACTGATTACTTTCTATAATTTAAATTTGATCATATTTAACCTTTTCCTTGAGGAAGCAAAAAATGTTTTGGATTGAAAGCTAAGGAAAAAAATCATCTGGTGCTTCAGTGATTGAATTGTAAAGTCATCCAGGGTCAATGTACTTTGATGTCACTGTGCACGAAAGATATGAATTAGAAAGACAAACAGCTGTAAGTTTTGACAAGGCAGTACACTTGGTTGACTTTTGTCTTCTGTTATTTCAGTAATCAGACTGAGAGACTATAAGAGTTGTAGGTGGAAGACTCAGTTCCGGGTATGGCAAGTTCATTGATATAAGATTGTTAAAGGATCTAAAATGCTAAGGCATAAGCCCCTGGCTAGAAAACCACAAAAGCTTTACATGGCCTTTGTACATTACTGCTGCCAACCTACTCACTCTTAAAAAGAGATGTGAGAAGTTGGAAGGTAAGTTTGAAGATATTTTTACTCAGGCTATATTTCTCTAAGCTTAAAGCTTTGGGAAAAGGCAGAACTTTTCAACCCTGCCTGGTGTTATTACAACTCCCACACTAACCAATACCGTTTTCTTTTTTTTTCACCCCTCCATACTCTTTTTATATAGTTTATAAGTATTATTCCTATTTTCATTTTTTTTGATTTACTCCCTCTTCCTCTAATCTAATAAGATAATGAACGTAAAGCTTCACAAACCATATAGCACTGATACATTGGTTATCAAGGTTACTACTAGCATGATGATGATGATGATGATGACGAAGATGCATCCTTACTCCCTCAGCGTTGCTAGCTGTTCAACAAATCTGTTGCCCCCCTAAAAGTCCACAACTGGAATATACACAAGGGTTTTGGGTCACTGGTCCATATTAGAAACAGTTTTCCATTGAGGACAATGAATCAGAAATGAAGGGTCTTTTCAGGTCATTTAGTTAAACCCATTTAGTTAAACACATTTGATTAATCAAGAAACTGAGGCCGAAATTTTAAGGTAGGCGGTACAGTAGATATGACATGTGACTTGGAGTCAGGAAGACCTGCTTTCAAATTGTGCACTGACTATGTGTCCCTAGGAGAGTCACTTAACTGCTTTGTGCCTCAATTCCCTCATCCGCAAAATGAAAACAATAATAGCAACAGCCTTGCAAAGTTGTTGTGCAGATCAATGAAATAATATATTTAAAGTGTTTTGTATATATATCTTAATAACATGCTACATAAGTCTTAATCATTAAGTAACTCGACCAAGGTCACACAGTAACAGAGCCAAGATTTCAAAAACAGGTCCCCTGACTCAAAACTCAGTAGGCCTCCTACTATACCCTGCTTGATTTTGGAGTTCAAGATTTATGCAGAGGGTTCTCAGGATCATGAACACATTTTATACCTGTAAAGATATCATGAATCTCTTATACCAATTTCCTCTGCTTCTGTTATAAGTGCTAATTACCACTACTATCACCCCCCAACTAAAGTGTCACCTATTAATCAAATTCTTCCAAAACTCTCTATATAAATATTTTCCTTGCATCCCCAGTCTCAAAGAAAATGATGAAAAAAGGCAGAAAAAGTACTTCTAGACCTCAAACTGTATTATAAAGTACTAATCATCAGCACTATTTGGTAGGGTATAAAAAAGAGAAAAGTAGATCAGTGGAACAGAGTAAGTGAATGGGAATGAAGAACATTCTAACTCTCGAACACAGGGTTCCATCGGTCAGACAAACTACTTCAGGAAAGTTAAATGAGAATTGCTGGGGAAACTAGAACACATTTTGGCCAAAAATAAGTTTAGACAAGCAGCTTATACCATGTAATACTAGAGGTTTTAAAGGATGAATACAAAAAGCAACTTAGAAAAGAAAAGAAAAAATCACAGAATTTGAGAATAGTGAGGAAGGCCAGTGGTCATTTTAGTCCAATTGATATATGAAAGGAATTCCCACTATAATAATAACTAAAGTTTTCTTTTTCGGTTGGAAAGAAAAGTGATGGGAAGGGAAGAGAAGGAAGGAAAGTGCTCTGTCTGAATGCATCAAGGACCAACCTTCTCCCCAGTTCCTGGACAAAGAAATAAGGAGTGTTTTACTTATGGCTCACAGGTTTTTCCTGGTCTTTTCTCCCTGTGGGGTACTCCTTAACATAAATATGCAGAAAACTTTATCCAGAGTGTGCATAGTATGCTGAAAAGAGACCTGGACTGAAAGC
This sequence comes from Trichosurus vulpecula, assembly GCF_011100635.1. Taxonomy (NCBI): domain Eukaryota; kingdom Metazoa; phylum Chordata; class Mammalia; order Diprotodontia; family Phalangeridae; genus Trichosurus; species Trichosurus vulpecula. The sequence goes on from NC_050579.1 coordinate 68,314,853, forward strand.
CAGAAGAACTGAGATCCAATTCTGAATTAATCACTTAACAATTTAACCTCGAATGAGCCACCTCACCATTCTGGGTCTTAATTTCTATATCAGTAAAAGGAGTTTGGCTCCCTAAGGTTTCCTTCAGCTCTAACATTCCAGAGTTAAGCTGAAACTCTACTGGGCCCTATGTATGTTAGGTATTTATGTAGTATTTATATACTCTATGTGAGACTCTGTATAGGAAAAGAGTATTGTAGAATCTGTATTAAAGCAAGGGGTATCGTAGGGAGGCTCCAATGTGTTATTTTTATATTCCAGTGATTTTTAAATGCTCATATTCACATGGTTTTAGTACATTATAAAAATAAGCATTAGCAGAATATAGTTCCATCCTATCATGATTGAATTAAAACCTAGTGATTCTTAGGGTTCTGAAAGTGCCTGTTTTTAAATTGAAATCTATGTATAATAAAAATGCTTAATTGATATCAATGCAGAACTATCCTAGTTCACACTGGGAACATTTAAATAAATGCCTAAAAATTGTTGCACACTCTTTGAGCAGTAGTCCAAAGGTGAACCCCCTTTTTCATTTACTTTAAACAAGACATCTCTTCTCCATTCCACTTGCGAATAACTATGCCGAATTTTGCACCAAATCTGAATTCTGTAACCTGACCATTTCCAAAGCATTCACTGCTTTGAACTGCCTCGCCACCTAGATCAATTACCTAGTAGAAATCAGAGAAAGAATATGATGTTGCATAGAAACTCTCAAAATACTTTAGTCACCATATTAGTATTTTGTGCCAACAATTCTAGTGCTGTCTGCTATTAAATATTTAAATTAATTTTCTCATTTTAAAAGATGACTTGAATGTTTCCATTCTGGAGGGATTCTCTCAAAAAGTATCAAATTATCTATGCAATTTTTATTTTTACCCAGTGAAAATGCTGACCCAAACCAGGAGTGCATAACCAGAATTAAACACATAACTGGGCCAGCCTACAGAAAATCTCCATTTAATCAAAATTACAATTTTCCACAAAAAATAAAATCATTACATGCATACCCTGTCACTCAACCTCTGTCCCCAGCATTTGCACACATTTTATCTTAGTACCTCCTGGTAAATGAATGGTCTGGATCCTTGTGGGAATCAGTGTGTGCTTAAATTTTTCAGTTTATCGAGAAATGCCTTCATGTCTCCAGGCCACGTATGATTGGAAGCATTAATTCTGAACCCTGCCACACCCATGTCAATCAGGTGGTTTATATAGGCAGCAATTGTGGAATGCACGTAATCTTTCTCCAGGACAAGATCAAGAAGCCCAGACAAACAGCAATCTCTAAACTGTAAAAACAATAATGATCTATGTGATACATAGGCAGCAGCGTCTTTTGGCTCCCAATTGTGAAATGTTCATTTTAAACACCAGAATCACAATGCACTGAAGCATTTTTGGCTAGGGTAATCTTAAAATTAGTTTCCCTTTAATGTGATACAATGAAGAGAGGCCTGACTCCAGAATCAGGGGACCTGGGTTCAAATCCTGCTTGCATGATCTTGGGAAAGTTCATTATCCTTCCTGGGCCTTGGTTTCCTCATTTGTACAATAGGAAGGTTGGATTACATAGTTGAAGTGGTTCCTTCCAGCTCTAGATCTTATAATCTTATAACTTCATGTGTGTCTAGAGGCAGTTGGGATTGTGGATAGAGTTCTGGGTTTAGAGTCAGGAAAAGCTATATTCAAATCCTGATCTTGAGCAAGTCATGTAACTTCTATGCCCTTTAGGAAATTCCTCTGAAAGACAGAGGGCTGCAATTCTTCTAGGAAGTTTCCTATACTGATGAAGTTCAATTCAATAAACATCTCTCCATCTCTCTCTCTCTCTCTCTCTCTCTCTCTCTCTCTCTCTCTATATGTATATATATATATATATATATATATATATATACACACACACATACACACACATATATATACATATATATATGTATATATATATATATATATTTATTTCTCTCTTTGAGACTTGCCTAGTGTCTCTCTCTCATTTAGGATTAAGTGACTAGCCTAGGGTCACACAGCTAGTAAGTATCTGAAGCTGGATTTGAACTTGGGTTCTCCTGACTCCGGGGCTCGATCTCTATACACTGCACCACTAGCATTCCTTAAGGATTTCCTATGTGTGAAGCATTGTGCAACCAGCTAAAGATACAAAGACAAAACAAGTCCACAAGGAACTTAAATGTTATTGCAGTAATAAAACATGTACATATATCATTGGGGGGAGAACAGTGGGTGTGAAAACACTAAAAACTAGAGGGACCAGGACAGAGTTTATGTAAAAGATAGTACTTGAGCTAAATCCAGAAGGCAACCAAAAACCCCAAGATGAGGAAATAAGAGGGAGAGCATTCCAGACAAAGGCAAGCATTTGGAAAGAAAATGTTTAGTATTTATAGCAAGCAGGTCAGTATGGCTGGAACATAGAGTGAGTGAGGGCAAGGAACATGTAACAGTTTGGAATGATAGGATGGAGAAAATGGGTAAGAGCTTTAAATGCTTTATATTTAGATTTGTATTTGATTTGCAACAGGAATCCACTAAGGCTTCATAAGCAAGTGAGTGACATAGTCAGACCTGTGATTGAGAAGTATCACTATGGGAGCTATATGGAATATGGATTAAATAGTGGAGAGATGGGAAGCAGAGGACCAATGAAGTGATTATTGCAATAGTCCAGGAGAAGAGGACATTGACATTCATGTACACAAACCATCCTGGCAGCAGAGAGTAGGAACATGGGATTGTGCATGTCAGCTAGGGAAGCTGGACTGCGGAGAAAACTTGGGTGCAGATAAACCATATATGGTTACTCAATAATAACTAAAAATTTACCTGATAAATATTGTAGCTTTCAATTTCCCCACTGTAGGTATTACATTTACCATCATTAAAATCCCAGCCAGAGTATGGGACAGCAGGAAAGTCTCTTGCTCCAGGATTGTAGTAACTGCCACAGGTGCTACTAGTTCCATCACCCACACCACTCCCACACAGATGATTCACTACATCATCCATATAAATGTTCACCTGCAAAAGTAAGGTTTGTTTGAGATTAGCAGATGGAGCATCACTGAAAGGACTTGAACTCAGCTTCTGAGTCTTCATTCTGCCCTCCTTCTACATCAGCATGCTACTTCTCCCCATCATTTAATGAATTATAGTGAATGTTGGTACAATTAGACAACTACTTTTTCAATTAGTGTACAAATATGTCTTCCTGGTGTTTTATAATTAAGCCATGAAACTGTCTTTGGTCTCTGGACCTTAAATAAATCAGGCTGGGCCTGAAAATCAGTGGTCACCAGTTGCACATAAATAAAGGGAACTATTTGAGACTCAAGTAAAGAGAAAAAAGAGGAGGATATACACAATGATTATAATGATACAAACAAAAAGAACACTGAGGCAAGCTAGATACTGATTCATTGTAATGACCAGTATTAGCCTGGGTGAGGTATTACAGGTACAGGATGTTGCATGTGCTATCACGCAGGGCCATTGTGTCAGATGGTTTTGCTCTGCTATTTTTTATTTTATTTTAATATAACAAGGGAAGGAAGGAATCACTGAAGGGGAAAATATGTCACTATCTCCCCACATTCTTATTCACCCATAAGAATAACATCTTACATTTGTATTAGACATTACAGTTTACAAAGCCCATTCACATATATTGTTTCATTTGAACCTTTCAAACCCCCTAAGAAGCAGGCAGGGCAAACAATATTATCCTTATTTTACAGACAAGGAAACTAAACCATAGGGAGGATAAGTCATCTGCCCAGGGTCATCTGAGTACAAGAAAGGAGAGTCAGGGCTCAAAAACTAATATTCTGATTACAAGTCTGGTGTTCTTCTCATCATACCATGTTGTTTCTCATAAAAGACCCACATTTGAACACCAGAAGAATAGAGCAAACAGGAGATAAAGTACAAAATAAAACTAGTAGGATAACAATAATTATAAAGAGCTAACAATTATATAGCACTTAATATGTTACAGGCACTGTGTTAAGCACTTTACAATTATAATTTCATTAAATCCTCACAACAAATCTGGGAGGTAGGTGCTATCATCAGTCCCATTTTACAGATGAGGAAACTGAGGCAGACAATGGGTAAGTGACCTGCCCAGGGTCACACAGCTAGTGATTATCTGAAGCCAGATTTTAATTCAGATCTTCCTGACTCCAGGTCCAGCTCTCTGAGCTACCAGCTGTCAAACGCTTCACAAGACCTCTGATTTCTTTTAGAAGCTAGAACCTTGGACATTAAATTAGGCAATGAACCTAACTTAATATCTTCTTCTTCCTGTAACTTATAATATAACACACACCACTACAGGAGACACTTTAAGGCAAGGCATTGGGAATGCAAAGACAAACCAAACAATCCTAACTACAAGGAGCTAATATTCTCCTTCTCTCAAATGCACTACCTCTTCCCCAGAACTATTTCCCAAGAGAATAGATTAAAAATATTTTATTTGTCTTCATAAGAATATGTTTATACCCACATTCAACCTATCCACCTCTTTTGGCTAAACTCACAGGTCATTGGAAAGAAGGCAGTTACTTCATTAAATCAGTTTGGCTAAAGAGACTAAATTGATTATGTGTGTTGTAGACATGTGTGCCGTAGGGTGTTTTCTGCCCATTTGAGGGTCTCACTCTAAAGAGCATCTTTAAAACTTTATTAAAGTCCATTAAGCTGCCTTTCAACAGGTTGGTTAAGAGAGTAAAAGTTTCAAAGTGGAAAGCTTCACTATGGCATGACCCATTTGCAATCTCATCTGTACATGAAACACAAGTTGATCACCACAGGTTAGATTATGAATTCTGGTGAATAATACGTCATTTGTACACAACAGCATAATGCATTCATTAGCGTATCTCCTGAACCATTGAACAGGGGTTCTTAATCTCTGTTGTGTCATTGATCCCTTAGACAGTATAGCAAAACCAACAGACCCCTTCTCTGAACGACCATTTTTAAATAACAAAGGGAAATTCTAAATTTCACATAAAGTGTAGTGAAAATAAAAACGTAATTTTATGACATCCAAGTTCATGGACTCTCTGGAATTCATGTACAGACCTCTCGGGTGATATGTGGACCCCAGAAGAAGAACCCTTGACTTAAATAACTTGTTATCCACTTACTCCAACATTATTGCATCTCTTCACCATCTCCCTGAATTCATCTTCATTTCCAGACTGCGAGCCTATCTTGTAGTTAATTGGCTGGTATCTTTCCCACCAAGGTCTGAAAGGGTTAGTGATCACTGCATTCTCATTAGGCAGTAAGACCTAAATTTTGGGAAGGCAAAGGAGTTACTAACAAGTAGACCATATTTTGTGTTATATTTACAACTGTTTGAAAATTCATTAATATAATGAGTTGTGATACACTATTAAAGATTTAAACAAGGGATCAATAAGTTACTTTGGTAGAAACCCTTATATGCATAACATCACAACTGTTCTTAAAGTCATTTCACATATATTAATTTGTAGAACCAGATTTAGCGCCAGAAGGGAACAGAAAGGTCATCTTGTCCAACCACCTGCAGATGAGGAACCTGAGGCACAAAGCTTTAAGGTGACATGGCCAAGGTTACAAAGGTAGTAAGTGGCAGAACCAGGATTTGAACTCAGATCCTTTAACCCCAGGTCCAATGCTTTCAGGGAAGCTAGGTGTCATAGTGGATAGAGCTCTGGACCTGAAATCAGGAAGACTCATCTCCCTGAGTTCAAATACGGCCTCAGACACTTAATAGCTGTATTACCCTGGGCAAGTCACTTAGCCTTGTTTGCCTCAATGCCTCATCTGTAAAATGAGCTGGAGAAGGAAATGGCAAACCACTCCAATATCTTTACCAAAACAAAAACAAAAACAAAAAACAACAAAATCCAGCAGAAACACACAATCAAAAAACCAAATGGAATCATGAAGTATCAGACACAACTGAACAACAAGCAGTGATTTTGCCTCTGTTCTATACTGCTTTTTAAGATAGGAATTAATAATATCTAGCATTTATATAGCACTTGAAAATTTGCAAATCGGTCCACAAATATTAAGTCATTTGATTCTTACAACAACCTTGGGAGACAGGTGATAATAAAAGGTGCTATTATTATCCCCATTCTACAGATGAAAAAACTGAGGCAGAAAGAGGCTTAAAATTTTGCCTATAGTCAGACACCTAGTGTCTGAGGTCTTCCTGACTCCAGGTCTCAGACTCTATACACCAAGTTCTTCCAAATGCCTAGTTCTTACAACTAGAGGTGTCCCTTGAGATCATCTAGTTCAACCCCTTCAATTTATCCTCTTTTCTTTGTAGTTACAGACATAAATTAAATTATTTATTGTGCCTAGAACATGAATATCAAATAAATTTTGAAGTGCACATATCTGAACACCCCCATAGCCATTGGGAGCTAGGTAACGCTCACAATTTAGAGCAGTGTCATCCCTGTGCCATTCAAATAAGTGGACAATAGATGTTTGGTCATTTCGCAGATGGGGATGATACTGTGCCCAGCAGGCCCCAAGGGCTGAAAACAACAGTAAGAGCCTCATTTTGCTTTGAAGTACTTAGCCCTCTTTTCAGCAGCTATTTATACTCCTACAAGAAACATATTAGCAAATATTAATTTGAATGGATGCCTACTTAGAGCACAGACTTATTTGTATTCTGAAAAAGATTGCAAGTAGTGTTAAATTCAACAGGTAAAAACAGTCTGTAAAATTTCCCAGGATCATAAGCACAGATAACCTTTAAGGACTCCGTATTTTTCTTACGCAGAGAATATTAGACATATCAAACACCTGAATATTTATATTTATGCTGACAATATTGATCCAGCTGTGCTTTAATTAGGATCAGACCTTATTTCTAAAACCCTTTACTCACAGAAGAAAATTAACAGTCAATGTAAATTGAGAACATTACGTATTTCTTAATAAATGCTGAAGTCATTATCCTTCTGTTGAGAAAATATTCAATCTTGTATTTTTTACAAAAAGTTATTTCACTCTTATTTAATCTTCTTCATCTCAACCTATGAAATTTTTCCGGAGTTGAACATATATAAATTACATGAAAAGATCATACTCTTTCTTATTTCAAATTACTAACACAGATACCTAAGTAGTTTCATTAAATTTCTTGGAACAAACCTTAGAAGCCATCTGGCCATCTAGTTCATTCTGTACCTGTAAAAATATTGTTTGTTGTAGGATTTCATTAAAAACTGTCTAAAAGTTTAGTCATGTAAGTGGAGAAGTGACTGAGTAGATAAGAACAAACAGTTCTCAAAAGACAAACTGGAAACTGCTAACATTCCCATGAGAGATTTTTCCAAATCACAATAACAGAAACATGAATCAAGACAGGGACGCTAACACACTGTTTGATAGAACTGTGAATTTATCCAACTATTCCAAAAAGAATTCTTTAAAAAAAAATGGTGACTTGGATATCCATACTCTTTGTCCCCAAGATTCCCATTGCTAGACTTACACATTAGGAAAGTTAAAGCTCTGGTTTCATGAGTTAATAACTATCTGGACCTAGTCAAGTTACCATCTCTCTGATTCCAAGTTTTCTCATCTGTAAATCAGGGATAATATTCTACATACTTTATGTGATTGTTGGGAGGAAAGTACTTTGTAAGCTTAATGGCACTTTAAAAAGTAATAACCTAGCCTGCTCTGTTGGGCTCCAGCCTCCCACAGGTTGGAGTCCAGTTCAGTCAGGTTGACCTTAATTGGCATCAGAAGTAGGATTAGACATGAAACTGGGCCATTGGACTCTCTGGTACCAGTGAGAATGGACTGGGCACCACTGGATATTCATTTCTCTGCAGTCCAACCCCCTCCTCATCTGGTGAGTCCTCTGACCTTCTCTCTGCTCCAATCCCAAGCTGCCATCTTGGTTGAGCTCACCATTCTTTGTGAGGAAAACTTCATGGCCCCTCTGGTGACCCATTTCATCTCAGATCACTCTGGAAAGGATACCCTTTCATAAACTGCACTCCTCTGTTAATTGGCCTCTTTGTGAGCCTCTGTTGTTATTTTTTAACTGCATGCCTCTGTAATACTGTAAGTGCACACCTCTTGTCTCTCTGTGTAGCTCTTGTTTTTTAAATTGCATATCTTTGTAAAGTTGAAACTGCATGCCTCTGTAACTGTGCCTCTGCATTCATTGTGACTGCATGCTTTGTTCTGTTTTTATCTGTTTTGTTGTTTTATCTATGTTTATGTCTTTGTAAAATGTAAAATGTCTGTGTTGTGTAAAATGTTGATGATATAGATTCTGTTACCTTGAAAAATTTAAAATGCAGCCAGTGAGGAATATTTCTAAGGGATCTAGCCAGAGAGTTTAGAACAGTAGGAAAGATTAATGAACTTTCACAGTTGAAGTAACCTTCCCAGTAAGCAAGACTAACTCCCACATTAGGCTTTCCTCAGGAAATTAGGTAATAAGAAAAAAAACCAAAGTTTGTATAACTGCTAAAAACATCTAAGCATATTTTGGAAGATTTGAAGAGTTATCATTTTTAAGATTGCAAGGGAGAACTCCTGGGACATTGGGATAGTTCCAGGAACTCACTCTCTTTGGAAATATCTTAGTAAGTTTTATAGTACCACCCTGTGGAATTTGTTTTTGGTTTTTTTTTTTGTGTGTTTATTTTTGTTTTTTTTTAGGTTTATCAAATACATTTATATTTTCTTTTTTTTCCCACATTTTATTTCTTTATTTAATATTTTTAGTTTTCAACATTGATTTCCACAAGATTGTGAGTTACAAATTTTCTCCTCATTTCTACCCTACCCCTACCCCAAGATGGCATATATTCTGATTGCTCCTTTCCCCATTCTGCCCTCCCTTCTGTCACCCCACTCCCCGCTCCCCTTATCCCCTTTCCCATTACTTTCTTATAGGGCAAGATAGATTTCTATACCCCATTGCTTGTATATCTTATTTCCCAGTTGCATGTAAAGAAACAATTTTTTTGAGCATTTGTTTTTAGACCATTGAGTTCCAAATTTTCTCCCTTCTTCCCTCCCCACCTACCCTCTGTGAGAAGGCAAGCAATTCAACATAGGCCACACATGTGTCATCATGGGAAACACTTCCATAACAGTCATGTTGTGAAAGACTAACTGTATTTCCCTGCACCGTATCCTGTCCCACTTTATTCAATTTTATCCCCTTGACCCTGGCCCTTTTTAAAAGTGTTTGCTTTTGATTAACTCCTCCCCTGCTCTGCCCTCCCTTCTATCACACCCTCTCTCGTTTCCCCTTTCCCCCTACTTTCGTGTCGGGTAAGATACCAATTGAGTGTGTATGCTATTCCCTCCTTAAGTCAAGTCTGATGAGAGCAAGATTCATTCGTTCCCTTTCACCTGCCTCCTCTTCCCTTCCAATAGAACTGCTTTTTCTCAACACTTTTACGTAAGATAATTTACCCCCACTCTATTTCTCCCTTTCTCCTTCTCCCAATATATTTCTCTCTCACCCCTTAATTGTATTTATTTATTTATTTTTAGATATCATCCCTTCATATTCAACTCACCCTGTGCCCTTTGTCTGTCTATGTATGTACATATGTATATTCCCTTCAACTACTTCAACTACCCTAATACTTAGAAAGGTCTCATGAGCTACAAATATCATCTTTCCACATAGGAATGTAACCAAAACAGTTCAACTTTAGTAAGTCCCTTATGTTTTCTCTTTCCTGTTTGCCTTTTCATGCTTCCCTTGATTCTTGTATTTGAAAGTCAAATTTTCTATTCAGATCTGGTCTTTTCTTTTTCAAGAATGCTTGAAAGTCCTCTACTTTACTGAAAATCCATACTTTGTCCTGGAGTTCTATGTTCAGTTTTGCTGGGTAGGTGATTCTTGGTTTTAATCCTAGCTCCTTTGCCCTCCGGAATATCATATTCCAAAAGCCCTTCGATACGTTAACGTAGAAGCTGCTAGATTTTGTTTTATCCTGATTATGTTTCCACAATACTCAAATTGTTTCTTTCTGGCTGCTTGCAGTATTTTCTCCTTGACCTGGGAACTCTGGAATTTGGCTATAATATTCCTAGGAGTTTTCTTTTTGGGATCTTTTTCAAGAGGTGATCTGTGGATTCTTTCAATGTCTATTTTACCCTCTGGTTCTAGAATATCAGGACAGCTTTCCTTGAAAGATGATGTCTGGGCTTTTTTTGATCATGGCTTTCAGGTAGTCCAAAAATTTTTAAGTTATCTCTACCAGATCTATTCTCCAAGTCAGTGGTTTTTCCAATGAGATATTTCACATTGTCTTCCATTTTTTCATACGTTTGGTTCTGTTTTATAATTTCTTATAAAGTCACGAGCCTCCACTTGCTCCATTCTAATTTTTAAGGTAGTATTTTCTTTAGTTGTCTTTTGGACTTCCTTTTCCATTTAGCTAATTCTGCCTTTCAAGGCATTCTTTTTTGCCATTTGGGCTAGTCTATTTTTTAAGATGTTATTTTAATTTTTTGGGGGGTCTCCTTTAGCAAGTCATTGACTTGTTTTTCATGATTTTCTTGCATCACTCTCATTTCTCTTCCCAATTTTTCCTCTACTTCTCTTACTTGCCTTTCCAAATCCTTTTTAGCTCTTCCATGGCCTGAGACCAATTCATATTTTTCTTGGAGGCTTTCGATGTGGGCTCTTTGACTTTGTTGACTTTTCCTGGCTGTATGTTTTGATCTTCTTTGTCACCAAAAAAAAGATTCTATAGTCTGAATTCTTCTGCACTGCTTGCTCATGTTCCCAGCCAACTACTTGACCCTTGAGGTTTCTGTCAGGGTATGACTGCCTTCAGAATGACAAGTGCTTTGTCCCAAGCTTCAGAGGCGTTGCGTTGCTGTTTTCAGAGCTACTTCTACTTGGCTAGCTCTGCTACAGCAGTGCTCCTCCTCCCCCAAGAACCGCCAGTGCACACTGTGACCCAGATCCAAGCAGGGCAAAGTAAGAGAACCCTGCACTCTAGCTCTGATCCACTGCTTGATTCTTCCCACCTGGGCCTGGGGCCAGAAGCAACCATAGCTGGAGCTCTGGAAGCAGCTGCAGGAGCTTCCTGCTACTGTAGTGCTGTACCACCTCCACAGCCCCAGGGCTGGGGCCCACCTCACACTCCTCCCACCCACCCACCCCTGTCCAGCAGCTTTCCCACTGACCTGCTAAGTTGTCTTTGGCATTTGTGGATTGAGAAGTCTGGTGGCTGCCACAGCTCAGTGATTCAGGCACCTATGGCTTGCACCATCTGATCTCCTCAGTGCATGGTTTGTACTGGTGCAGCCCAGGCTGGGCTACACTGCTCTCCCAGTGCAATAGACACTTCCCAGCGACCATCCAGGCCGTCTTGGGCTGGAGACCTGCTTCCCTCAGTTATTTCGTGGGTTCTGTAGCTCTAGAATTTGTTCAGAGTCATTTTTTGCAGGTGTTTGGAGGGATTTGGGGGAGAGCTTAAGCGAGTTCCTGTTTTCCTGCTGCCATCTTAAGGAAAAATGAGAATGAGATTTTATCAAAGTTTTAAAAGTAAATAGCAATATTAATAGCTCCATTGTTCTAAGGCAATGAAGGAAGGCAGCTAGTTTGGAAGTAATTCCAGAGGGCAGAAAAAAAATAGATAAATGGTTTGTACTTGATAGCAACCTCTTGTTAACCCTTCCTTGAATGACTGTATAAACCAGAGATTCCCTGTGACTCCCTCAGTTCAAAGACTTTCTTCCTCTCCTTCTTAACCCTTCTCATGTCAGATCAGATTCCCAAATATACGTGTTAAAAAATGCTAGAAAAAATGTAGGGAAACTTGAATCGTGACCTGGTTGAAGAAATTTTATTAGATGGGTAATCTTAGGCAAGTTATCCTATCTCTGTTTGCCCCAGTTTCGTCATCTGTAAAGAGAAATATAATGGTACCGACTTCCCAGGGTTGTTGCAAAGATCAAAATAATATAATGATTGTAAAGTGACTAAAACAGTGACTGGCATATGCTAAGCACTATAATATTTCTATTTCTTTAATTGAATATCCATACCTGATAACCCCAAAGTGGTTTTAAAATGCCAAAGGTAAGAAGTTTAACAATTTTTATATGGGATAGTTTGTAAATGCAACTGACGTCATCTGAAGTTTTATTTCATGTTTTAAATACACGGTATTGTTTCTGTTAGTATTGTATTCCTAAATTCTCTTATATTGTGAAATTTGATAAACCATGTTAACAGAAATGCTGTCAGATGAAACAACTTTTTAATCTGGATGCTGTTACACATGAATTGGAGTATTAAAATAGATATTTGAACACTGTTAAATATTTAATATGGTATATTTTGTTCTAAGGAAGATAATATTAATATATAATAGAAAATTTTTATTGAAAAATCTTGGCTATTATGAAAGTATAAAGGATGGTTTAAAGATGTAGCTTGAACATATTAATGATGAGTCAACTATGAGGTATTTGCTGCATGTCTGAAGCTGCAGAATATGGATAGTTTTAATTTATAAGGATAAATGAAATGTTAAGTTTGGAAACATCAGGAAAGATATTCAAGCCCTAAGTTGTGGTTAGTGAAATTTTGCTACTTAAGTTAAAAATTCCTGGGACTGTAATTTACTATTGTTTTGAGCTTTGAATTCAGGGAGAGTTTTCTGAATTGTCATAAAGCAATAGTTGCAAACGGCATTGCTGTAATCTGGGAACTCCTAAAGGTGGATGTCTGTCCTTGGGAAAATCTTGAGGACGACCTTGGGCGCAGCCTAGATAGGACCCTACTAACCCTGCTATTCCATTGTGCTATTTCCTTTTGGAAAAGGAAAATTCCCACCTGGTTAATCCTGAGTCTTGCCTTTTATATCTTGTGACTAAATGATTAGCTGCCAAATATGACTCATGGCCATAATCCAGCAGAGCTAAGGTAATTTTTACCTCTGCAATGATACATGATGTTATAACTATGTCCTTTTTCCCTTTTTTGTAGCAAATTTCCATAATCAACAAGTTTTGTAAGTACAATACTAAATCTATTAAATAATAGATTGATACTGGAACATCTGAGTACCTATAAGAGGATGCAAGTATGAACATCTTACAAGCTTAACCTATAGTTGTGGTGAAATTATAATCTAGAGATGACATCCTCCTAATGGAGAAATGATTAGGCAAAGTAATAAGACAAAGATGTAATGTAAAAGTTTTCTAAATAAATGGAACAGTAAATTTTAAGAAAGCAACAGGATTATATGATTGCCTTCCACATTTATGTATCATGGAAATTCAGACTTTGAGTAAGTCTTAGTAATAAATTCTCAAAACTAGATTAAGATTTTACACATAAATTGTATGGATAATGGCAAAGAAAGTAAAATTATTTTCCCATTATTAAAGTATCTGTCTGATAATTTTAAAAGGCAAAAGACCTCATGCTATGTTTGGACTCTCATAAATTTTTAAAAGATTTTTATATCAGTTACAGGATTTAGATAAGGATATAAACAGCAAATGAGATATAAACTGAAATTCTCTGAAGTTTCAAAATTAGAGAACCAAATTTAAGTGGTAGTACTAAATTATATTATGTCAGAATTATCTAGGAACCTCTAGATTTGGAACCAGAGAAGCAGAGCCCCTTTTAGACCTATCCTGAGAATAAGCATATTGTCCAAGATATTTAGGGACCAGATTACTACATGAGACATCTGTGTCTCAAAATGTACTGGTTAAACGAACATTAAGAATGGGTTACTAGGTTACATGTAAATGTCCCTTCTCAAAAGTAGTCCATTGTGAGCCCTCTCAGTAGTCTGATCTATACCTGACAATGACATTATGCAATTATGGGAATTATGAGAAAATTGTATTGCATTGTTTTAACCTAGCCCAGCATGGCTGGGAAACTGGATCATCTCCATGTGATGTTTAGAGATCCTTAACGAAGGACCTATATTATGTTGACCAGATACTCAGACCCAAAGATTAATATAAGGAGTTTTATCACAAATGTCAACTCATATGTTTTCTAAGGGATTTTTGACTGAGAGGCCACACTTAAGGACCTAGAAGGCCAATGTGGCCCTTAAGGCCACAGGTTACCCCACCCCTGACTCTAGACACTTCCTCTTTAATATTTTTCAGTCTTCACAGTTTCTGATAAACTACAAGAAGCTTTTTGAAACAGTTAAGCCACTGTTTCTTTAGCTAGAATAGAAAAGAAGGGACATTCAAAGCCATTTAAGTCCAAACTCCCTCAGTTTCTAGATGAAGAAATCAAGGCCCATAGAGGTTAAATGACTGCTGCAGGTCATGCCAGCAGTAAGGGGTAGAGCCTGCACCACAATATACATCATCTTCTCACTCTAAATCAAGTGCCCCTCTCATTTTTAACTGTCATGGACCTTTTAATAAAGGAGTGTCACCTTCTAATGTGTTCTTAGGTAAGGAAGATAAAGATGGTCCAGCTGGAGGATCTGATCGTTTCAGATGAGGAAACTGAGATGCCAGAGGTTGAGTGATTTGCCCAAGATCACAGAGTCAGAAAGTGGTAGAGCCAGGATTCATATCCAGGTACTCTGACTTCAAATCCAGCAGAATTTCAACCACAGCATTCTGTCTTGATAAAAGGGAAAGGAGAACTTGTATAGGAAATGAAGGGAAAATTGAGTAGAGAGACAAAAAATTCCATCCAAGGGATGGGGGGGGTGGGGAGGACCAACAAGGGTCAGCACCCTCAAAGAATTTGAAGTTGCATTCTAATGAAACAACCATGAAGATGATGATAGCTGGCATTTACATAGTCCCTCAAGACTTGCTAAATACTTTATTTATTATCTCAATTGATCCTCACAAATCTGTGAGGCAAGTGCTCTTATTACTGTCATTTTAGAGATTAGAAAAATGAGTCTGCCAGGAGATAAATGACTTGCCTAGGATAACACAGCCAGTGCCTGAGTAACTCGTCAGCTCAGCTGTTCTTGTCTCTAGGGCTTATCTTCAAGCTCTGGGGACAGACAGATGCTAAGGCATTTCACACTAGTTATTTATTACTAAATATCCACAACATAGTTAGGCTTGGTGGTATATGCCTGTAGCCCCTACCATAAGGGGTCTGAGGATGGGGGATTGCTTCAGTTTGGGGATTCTAAGCTGCCATAAGGCTAAACCCAATCCAGTGTCTGCTCACCAACATGGTGAGCCCCCAGGTGCATAGAATCTCCAGGCTTTCTAAGGAGGGGCAAACAGGTCCCATGTCAGAAAAAATAGAGCAGGTCAAAATTTCCTTACATATAGCATTGGGATCTGGCCGGTGAGTGGCTGCTTCAGCTTTGGCCATTCTCAGATATATATACATGAATGCATACATACATACATACATGCACACACATATACACTTAACATACAGACCTTGTGAGCTCTTACAGGGCCCTGCAAACAAGGTTAAATATTAAGGGGTCTGTGTTCAGAAAGCCTATTGCTCTAAACTATCTGGCTCCTATAAAATACCCTACCAGAAAGCAGTTGTCCTAAACTAAACAAGTTTCTCATAACCTTTGGATTGTACTTCTGAAAGCCCTTCCCCATTTACTTTGTAATCTGTAACAGTTGGAATAGTCTCTTGTTCATTAGAGAGCAAAATTCTGGTCAGCCAGGACTTTATTAGAGTAATTTGAAAGGTATTAAGTTACTGAGGTAGGAAAAAAGTCTCACATCTAAGTCAAGCAAGACCACTCAATGGATAGAGCATTGAACTTAGAAACAGAAAGATTTAAATTCCAATCCTTCCTCAGGCACTTACTATCTATGTAACTCTGCACATGCCTCTCTGTGCCTCAGTTTCCTCCTCTGTAAAATAAGCATAATAGCAGCTACATCCTAAGATGGGAGGACCAAATGAGCTACCACATGTAGTGTTTTGTGTTATAAAAATGGTACTTGCTATTATAACTAAACAACATTAAAGGAAGACTCCAGCGTGAATTAAGGGTTGATCTTAGTGGTTTTTAATACTGTGTATATGTGTATGTGTATGTCACAGGCCCCTTTAGCACTCTGGTGAAGCCTCTAAATCCCTTCTCTGAATAATATTTCTTCATGCACCAAAAACATAGGGTTACAAAGAAAATCAGTGATATGGAAATAATTATCATAATATTTCTTTAAAGAATTCATGGACCGGTGGACAGAGCCAAGATGGCGGATGGAAAGCAGGGACTTGCGTGAGCTCCCTGTCAGGTCCCTCCATAAACCTATAAAAAATGGCTCTGAACAAATTCTAGAGCTGCAGAACCCACAAAATAGCACAGGGAAGCAGGGATCCAGCCCAGGACAGCCTGGATGGTCCCTGGATGGGGTCTATCATGCACAGAGTGCAGGGGAGCAGAGCCCAGCCTGGGTGGTGGCAGGACCAACCAGAGCAGGAGCTGGGCAGAATAGGCCCTAGCGCCCTGAATCAGTGAGCTGTGGCAGTTACCAGACTTCTCAACCCACAAACACCAAAGACAACAGGGAAGGTTAGTGGGAAAAGCTGCGGGGGACAGAGTGAAAAGAGCTCATGTTAAGGCTACCACCCCAGGAGCAGTGGGGGTGGTGCAGCTCAGTTACTTCCAGCCTCAGGCCCACCTGGTGGGAGAAATTAAGTGGTGGATCAGAGCAGGAGTGCAGAGCCTGCTTAAGATTTGCATCAGGTCCAGGTTGGCAGTTCTTGGGGAAGGAGGAGTGCTGGTGTGGCAGAGCTGGCTGTATAGAAATAGCTATGAAATCAACAGCACATCCCCTCAAGCTTGGAACAAAGTACTCTTTACCCTAAAGCAGTCATAACCTGCTGAAAAACTCAAGGGACAAGTTGGTTGGCTGCGAACATGGCCAGGCAGTGAAAATGCACTCAGATTCAGTCTCAGATTTTGGAATCTTTCTTTGGTGACAAAGAAGATCAAAACGTACAGCCAGAAGAAGTCAACAAATTCAAAGAGCCCACATCAAAAGCCTCCAAGAAAAACATGAACTGGTCTTAGGCCATGGAAGACCTCAGAAAGGATTTGGAAAAGCAAGTTAGAGAAGTATGGGAAAAATTGGGAAGAGAAGTGAGAATGATGTGAGAAAACCATGAAAAAATACTGAAAAAAATATTGAAGAAAACAACACCTTAAAAAATAGACTAACTCAAATGGCAAAAGAGTTCCAAAAAGCCAATGAGGAGAAGAATGCCTTGAAAGGCAGAATTAGCCAAATGGAAAAGGAGGTCCAAAAGACCATTGAAGAAAATACTACCTTAAAAATTAGATTGGAGCAAGTGGAAGCTAGTGACTTGATGAGAAATCAAGATATTAGAAAACAGAACCAAAGGAATGAAAAAGTGGAAAACAATGTGAAATATCTCATTGGAAAAACCACTGACCTGGAAAATAGATCCAGGAGAGATAATTTAGAAATTACTGGACTCCCTGAAAGCCATGATCAAAAAAAGAGCCTAGATATTATCTTTCAAGAAATTATCAAGGAGAACTGCCCTGATATTCTAGAGCCAGAGGGTAAGATAGAAATTGAAAGAATCCACAGATCGTCTCCTCAAAAAGATCCCCAAAAGAAAACTCCTAGGAATATTGTTGCCAAATTCCAGAGCTCCCAGGTCAAGGAGAAAATACTGCAAGCAGCCAGAAAGAAACAATTTGAGTATTGTGGAAACACAATCAGGATAACACAGGATCTAGCAGCTTCCAAATTAAGGGATCGAAGGGCTTGGAATATGATATGACGGAGGTCAGAATCACCTACCCAGCAAAACTGAGTGTCATGCTCCAAGGTAAAATATGGATTTTCAATAAAATAGAGGACTGTCAAGCTTTCTCAGTGAAAAGACCAGAGCTGAATAGAAAATACGACTTTCAAACACAAGAATCAAGAGAAGTATGAAAAGGTAAACAAGAAAGAGAAATCAGAAGGGACTTACTAAAGTTGAACTGTTTTGTTTACATTCCTACATGAAAAGATGATGTGTATGACTCATGAGACCTCAGTATCATAGCAGCTGAAAGGAGTATGCATATACATATATATGTATGTATGTATGTGTGTGTATATATATATATACACACACACACATATATACATATGTGTGTCTATGTATGTATATATGTAGGTGTATATATATACATATACATATATACATATATACATATATACATATATATATATATATACATATACATGTATATATATGGACAGAGGCCACAGAGTGAGTTGAAAATGACGGGATGATATCTAAAAAAAAAAATCAAATTAAGGGATAGGAGAGGAATATATTGAGAGAGGGAGAAAGGGAGAGATAGAATGGGGTAAATTATCTCGCATAAAAGTCACAAGGAAAAGTGGTTCTCTAGGAAGGGAAGAGGGGGCAGGTGAGGAAGAATGAGTACATCTTGCTCTCATTGGATTTGACCTGAGGAGGGAATACCATACACACTCAATTGGGTATCTTATCCCACAGGAAAGAAGGAAGAAGATACAAAAGGGGGGACGATAGAAGGGAGGGCAGACAGGGGGAGGAGGTAATAAAAAACAAACACTTTTGAAAAGGGACAGGGTCAAGGGAGAAAATTCAATAAAGGGGGATAGGTTAGGAAGGAGCAAAACATAGTTAATCTTTCACAACATGAGTATTGTGGAAGGATTTTACATAATGATACGCATGTGGCCTATGTTGAATTGCTTGCCTTCTTAGAGAGGGTGGGCGAGGAGGGAAGAGGGGAGAGAATTTGGAACTCAAAGTTTTAAAAACAGATGTTCAAAAACAAAAAAAAAGTTTTTGCATGGAACTAGGAAATAAGATACACAGGCAATGGGGCGTAGAAATTTATCTTGCCCTACAAGAAAGTAAGGGAAAATGGGGATGGGAGGGGAGAGGGGTGACAGAAGGGAGGGCTGACTGGGGAACGGGGCAACCAGATTATAGGCCACTTTGGAGTGGGCGGGAGGGTAGAAATGGGGAAAAAATTTGTAATTCAAACTCTTGTGAAAACCAATGCTGAAAACTAAGTATATTAAATAAATAAATAAAATCTTCAAAAAAAATAGCTACTGTGTTTAGTGCTAAAAATATTTTATCTTCTGCTTTAGAAAAATCAAGATGCCACTTGATTAGTAAAGCCAGTAATCTGCACTTGGGTGTGTTCCCTTAGAAAATGCATTTTAAAGAGGGCGAAAAACACTTGCTGGAAAATAAAAACCTTTAGGCACACACACAAAAAAAAGAATTCATGGACCGCAGATTAAGAAGCCTTTTTAACATTATAAATACTATTAATTCAGACTTTTCCTCATCTTCCTCAGAAAATCAGTTCTAGGTTTCGTCTAAATTAATAAAAAAAAAAAAAGTTATCCTCTCTTAGAAGACCAAAGAAAAAGTCAACAAGGTAACACAAGATGCTTCTAGAACACTTACCCTCCCTACCCCTCTACCCCAGGAGTATACATCTAGAACAGATGGATTCTTGGTTGCAGCTTCCTCCCTCAGCCCAGAAATGCCACTTCTTGACATGGTGCTTCTGTTTTCCTCTACTCCACAGCCTGGCTCTGTCTTAAGTGAGACTAAGGCACAAAAATCTGTCTAGTTTACCAATGAATTGCTCATCATCATTGGACTGGAACGAAACAGGTTGTCCAAATTTACCCTTTGCTTAGGTGAATGTTGGACAGAATCATTATCTTATCAAATCAATGAATAGAGACTGGAATTAACTTAATCACTGCTCTCCAGACTTCCTTAATTAGGTAATACTTCTTATCCCTTCTACCTTAATTATTAGATTTTCCTATATTAATTTAAAAAAAAGAGAACCATTTCATTTCATTAGGATCATAGAATTTGAGTTGAAAGGCATTCTAGTCCAATCCCCTCATTTTATAGATGAGGAAACTTAGGCCCAGGGAGGTGAAGTGATTTGCTCACCATCACACAAGTAATAGTGCCAGAGGCAGGATATGAAGGTTAGTCTTCAGGGTTCTAAGTGTAGCATTTTCTCTGTTCTGCAAAACTACACCTCTTCAATTCAACAAGTATTAATTATTGGAGCTCTTACTATATGCCTGGCACTCTGCTAGATGCTCAGGGTATGCAGACAAAAACTGAAACACAACCTATTCTCAAGGGGCTTACCATCTACTTATGTCATTAACCCACTCATCGGCAAACATTTATTAAGTCGCTGCTATGTGCCAGGCACTATGGCAGGCATTGCAAGACAAAACAAAATGGAAAATGGCCCCTGCCTCTAGGGAGCTTTTCCAGACCTTTCAGCCCACAGATGCCAAAGAAAACTTAGAAGGTCAGCAGGAAAGGTCTGTCACACCTGGGTGAGAGTGAAATGCAGTCCAGCACAGGCCACGTCAGTATAGCCCTGGCCCCAGCAAAACAGAAACTGGCCTTGTGGTGACTGAATCTGTGGTAGCAGCAGTTGTGCAGGTCTGAGTTAAGGGTTCAAATATCTGGACATTCATACCTACAGGATGGGTAATGAAGACAATGAACTAAGATTACCTTAAGAAATTGAGATGGAGGAAAAGTCTGAGACAGAGTTTCTGGGTAATTAATAATCCAGTTATTAATTAGGGTAGTGATAATCAATAAATTGATAGTCAGTAGAATCTCTAGGTGACCAAAAACAGCTAATGGAGACACTGGGTAAGTTAAATTTTTTTTGAAAGGGAATGTCCCTGACAGGAGAAAAATCAACCCTGACTGGTGAACAATTAATGAGGGAGAAATTTCTTTCTCAAAAACCAAGCCTTAAACCTAATTCACTCTGGAGCTCATAGATTGGACAATAGGTCTCTGTCCTCCTAGCTCAGAGTGAATTTAAATACTAAATAGTAACTGTTTCTCTTTTGGTCAGGAACCCTGAGGGTCTTCCCCTCCCAGTTTGATTTTTTATTTCCCATTATCTGTCAAATGCAAACCCCAAATCAAACTCACGATTAGGAATTTTTCCCCCTTTCTCTCAATACTATCCATCCCTTCAGTTTTAATTTAACACCTATTTCTCCATGAAAAATTTTATCATCTACTTGAGGGCACAATAATCTTCCTTGTATTTAAATGCTTATGGTAATAATCTACAGCTACATTATATACCTATGTGCATACATACACACAAATAGATGCATATACATATCCACATCCACATGCACATACATACAAGTACATATAATACATCTGTGATATATATGTGCATGTGTATAGATTATAGACACATCCATCTCCCCTATATATGATTTCACTGATGTAGGGAACAGTTAGTATGGAAATTCTTTCCACAGCAGCAATTTATAGTCATAGAGAGAGCTACCTAGGGACCTGAGAAGTTGTCACTTACCCACGATCAGATAGCTGAATTGTATCAGAGACAGTACTTAAACCCAGGTCTTCCTTATTGCAAGGCTAACCTCTATCTACTAGGCTGGATCACCTCTCTGGCTTATTTATATAAACAATGAGAGCTATTATCATTGTCATCATTACATCTGCAAAACAGAGTAAACTATATATATATAAATAACATATATAAAACAGTATATAATGAAGTGACAAATTGTAAAAAATAAATACACACATCTATATACATACACATACGAGTTACTAATAAAATGTTAGCAACCAGATTTAAAAGAATCTACTCAAGGTACATGGATGTGTCCTTAGTATACACAAACATATATATCTCACATGTATATGGCATGTATACACACCACATACATATATGCACATAAACAGCATGTGTATGTATAGGTAAGATTTCTTTCCTTTTTCTGAGCCCTTTGAAATATGTTCTCCCAATTCAAAGTTATATATCACACTCAGCCCAATTTTCCTCTCTATTACAAATTCTAAGATGGAATGGTTGATTTTCCCCGACGTTTTCATCAGTTCAGCCTAAGGAACTAGTTCCTCCCTGTTGGTGAAAAGCAGACCCAGCATAAAACATCTCTTTTTGTCACCTCTACCATTTGAAAGATGAAATTGTTATCAAGTTAAATAAAGAAGTGATTAGCTGGTCTGCCTTTATTACACCAAGAACTCTAATAGATGTCTGGACAATTAACATTCCCCATCACTGCTGTCACCAGCCACTGTCAGGCTAACAATTTGTATCCTAAACTTCCCATTTATTTCCATACTAAGTGCTCTTCATTATATTGATGACAATATTGCTTCTTTCTGTATCCATTGATCTACCATGTGTCTTCCCTCTGTCTCCTAGATTTTCTCTTGTATTTTTTCTTATATACATCTCTACTCTATAACACTCCACCATTCCTGTTTCTCTTAAATAGCTATATACTTTCAGAGTCATATAACAGTAAAAGGTCTAACCTTACCAAGTGATATCTATGAGGTAAAATATGCCATTTTGTGTTGATATCTTTAGTTTAACTTGCTTGCTACCCATACCAATAGAAAAACAAAATAACCAAGTTGATCTCTTTCAGAGATTCTATAGGATCAGAAGTGGAAGAAAAGCTGTGAAAACTACCCACGACTTAGGAGACCTGACTTTGGGCAGATAGGTGTAGCCTATTTATTGTAGTGGTAATCATAAACGAGAATAATTTCATAGGATCCTCCTCTCCCACTCATGTGCTACTGAATGGAACTAGACAAAATTATGAAACTAGGTTGAATGGGTCTATTAAAAATGCATGCTAGTTAATCTGAACTGGGCTGTCTACATTAAGGAAGTCCTAATTCTGTGTCTCACCATAGTATCTGTTTTACATTGTCTCTTAGCTTCTGCTTCCCATGTCACCCTAAGCACCCTCTTCTCCTCCATTATTAGCTGAAGAGCTTGCCTCATACTTCACTGAAAATAACTGAGGCAGTTCACCCGCACTCCTTCTCCTCCTATCCTCTTCCTCTTCATCTAACATGACTGATACCATCCCCCTATTATTTCCTTCACTGTGGTCTCTGATGATGAGTTGGTCTGCTTGTCAAGGTCAAACCCTCTAAATGTTCCCTCTATCCCATCACCTCTTATCTTCTCCAGCAAACTTCCCCCACCATCATCCCCACTTTCTCTCTGATCAATGTCCTCCTACTTACTGGCTCCTCTTACATGTCAAGGTCTCAAAAACCTCTCTCAACAGCCTGCCATGCCCAGTAGCTAGGAGCTATCATCCTATATTTCTCTTGCCCTTGGAATGCCTTAAAAAAGCCTTCTACATTCAGGGTCTCTAATTCTCACTTCCTTCCAAAACCCTCTGTAATCCATCTTCTGACTTCATCATTTGCTTGTGACTTTTTTCTGAAGCCACCAGAGATCTCTTTATTAACAAACAGAATGACTTTTCCTCAATCCTCAACCTTCTTGACAGCAGAATTCTCCCACACACACCTCTCCTATAAAGATCTAAAAAACACACCAGATCAAATATGGATAGAAAAATCCAAAAAAAGAAATCAGTTATTTTTCCAGCCCAGGTCAGCATAGGGAAATAGAGGATACTACAAAATAAATCTCACCAGAGGAATGCAGCATTCTAGCACCCAAGAACTGAAAGAGGACTGAAGCTGTGCCCAAAAGCAAGAAGAGATTCCAACCAGACTCATAACAGGGCACAACTGGCAGGTCCATTAATTATGACTCAGTTCTAGGTCACAAATCTAGAAGATACTGAGGAGGGGATATTTGTCTAAGGGTGGCATTCTAGGGTGAAGAGCACTCTAGAAGCACTCAGTATATGTACTAAGGAACAAATTCAGATATCAACAATAGCTGTGTTGTTCTGATGCCGCAAGTGGAACAGCATTTCAGCTCCAGTTTCTAGTTCAGTGTGAAATCAGCAGTAAAATAACCAGGACAGGAAATTTGGATTAAAGGAACCTGCAGTTCTATCACTTTGAATCAGCAGTGCTTTCCAGCCGGTGGATTGTGGCTCAGTACAGCAGCTGTCTACTGGAACTTCCAACCACGGGCAAGACAAAAGTCATGTGATGGACACCTAAACTCAGGTCAGAAAACCCAGCTCAGACCAGAAGGGCAGTGATCAGGCTTTACACTGGATCTAAATACTTTGGGAGCACTGAAAGCCCACAAGGCTATCTCTGAAATCCTGGAATTAATAGTCAATACCCCAAGAAAACAGCAGGATGCTGGAGGACAAAAGCTAAATTGAAACATTCCCCTCAGAATTTTGCAAAGCCTAAAATTCAGGGTTAGGAAGTAAGCTGGAAAAAATAAGGGGGAAAATCTATCATAAAGAGGTATTATGGTGACAGAGATGCTCAAGAAGAAGAGAATGATTCAAAAACACCTATAAGCAAAGATACATATATATATATATGTATATATATATGCACATACAAGTATATACACACACATATGTGTAAATATGTATTGTATGTATATAAAAGGTTGGGCCAAGTCCAACTGAAATTCCTAGAAGAAAGCAAGAGTTAAAATGGAAAAAAAAAGCTAAAAAATTGTTTGAAAAGTTAAATGATGGCTGAAAGGGGAAAATGGGAAAAGAAATTAGAACCATAAAAGAAAAATTTGAAAAAAAAATTAACAGCTTGGAACAAAAGGTACCAAAGATTATCCATGACTTCATGTGATAAACACAAAAACACTGAAAAAAATAGAAGGAAATGTAAAATATTTCATAGTAAAAACAACTAATACAGAAAAGAGAATAAGGCAAAGTAATTAAAAAATCATTAGACTATCTGAAAGCTATGACCAAAAAGAGGTAGATAACTATTTTTGAAGAAATCTTATGAGAAAACTGCCCAGATCTCTTAGAGACAAGATGCAAAATAGAAATCAAAAGGATCCACATGTCACCTCCTGAAAGAAACCCCCAAATAAAAACTCTTAGTAATATCTTTATAAACAATGCAAGCCACCAGAAAGAAAGAATTCTACTACTGAGGAACCACAGTCAATCACACAAGTGATTGTGGCCACTATAATAAAGACAATTTGGGCTGTGATATACCAGAAAGCAAAAGATCTAAGCTTAAACCAAGAATAATTTATCTAGCAAAACGAAGTATAACCCTATAGGAGAAAAAAACCTTTAATGAAATAGACTTTCAAGCCTTCCTGAAGAAAAGAGCCAAGTATAATCTTTGACATACAAACACAGGAGTCAAGAGAAATGTTAACTAGCAAGTCTAAGAGATTAAATAAGGACAAACCATTTCTATTCTATGGGCAGCTAAGTGCAGTGGATGAAGGGCTGGGCTCAAAGTCAGGAAAACTCATTTTACTGAGTTCAAATCTGGCCTCAGAAACTTATAAGCTGTGAGACCCCCGGCAAATCACATAACCCTACTTGCCTCAGTTTCCTCATTGTAATGACAATTTAAATTTGAAGATCTTTCCCACCCATTAATAGGTCCATGTGACCTGCTTACATCATAGGAAGCCTGTCACATGTGGTGGGAGGAGCGTGCTCAGGAATGGGAAAATGTATCACAGGAAATGCTGGAAGAGAGCAGTTAGAGCTGAAAGAGCAGACTTGTGCTGTGCTGTGTTTTTGTGGGAAGACCCCAGCAGGGGGGCAGAAGGTTATGTGATGGAGTGGTTCTCTGTTGTGATATTGTGTATTGAATTCTCTGCTGCTGTGATGGATTGGGCTCATTGGTTTTGGGATCTGGTTCTCTGGTGTCTGAATGAATGGTTTACTTCTACTTTCTACAGGGAGAGTCTCTTATATTTTGTGATATAGAACCATATAGACATTTTGACAATTATTGTCTATATTGTGATTATTGCCTTGCTAATACATTCATCTGTAAAATGAACTTAAAAAACACTATAAAACGAGGAGATATGGCAAACCACTTCACTGTCTTTGTCAGGAAAACCTCGAAGAAGAGTCAGACGTGACTGGAAATGACTGAACAAAAATTTATATTCTAATGTGTGGAGATGATACATGTATCCTCTCACTATCATCATCTAATTAGACAGAGGGCCTGGGAGTGGTTCTGTTTTGATGATCTTACAAGGAAAAAATGGAAGTGGAAGGGAAAAGGAATACACTCATTAGGGGGAGTAAAGGAGAGGAAGGATAGGGAAAATAGTCTCACTTAATTTGGTACACAAGTAGAGGTCTATATAAACAAGGAGGAATGGATAGGAGTGGTGACACTTGAACCCCACCTTCATCTGAACTAGTTGGAGGGAAGAATACATACACATGCATTATTTCCAAATTCTAGATTGATATCAGTCTTAAGAAACAAGAAATCAGAATTCCCAGGAATTCTCAGAAAAATTTTTTTTCTGAATTTTTAATGTTTATTTACATATTTTAAAATAAAAATAAGTGGCCATAATAATAAAGTGAATTATTTTTCTGTGATAAGCTTATAGCAAAAGTTTCTGAGATTTTCTTTAAAAAGATATCATAAATGCCTGGTTTATTATAATTATCATAGTGACAATATTATATATTTCAATAACAGAAAAATGACCTTTATTTGATAGACATCTGATAATAGAAAATACTAAAAAGGGCACAACATAATGTCCAAAAATCATTTAAAAATTAAATGCCACGAATATTTGATATTGTAGTTATTTTTAAAATGAAATATTAAGATTAGTAATATTTATAAAGAACTATAGCCTAAAGTGAATATTCAAACATGGGAAAACACCAGCAAATATTATTGGGAGGTATTCAAATAAGGTAACATCTAGATCTGCTAGCAACGTTAAAATCACCACATAGAATCACATCAAAATTGCCCATTTAAGGATTTATTTTGCCTCTATAACTTGGAATACTACTTAAAGGATTTGTAAAAAAAGAAGAAAAATATAAAACTATTAGTATTTATGTATAAGAATAACTCATTTTTACCAGCAGATGAGACCACAAATACATACTTATAACATGGCAACAAACATGATCAAGGATGACTGATTAGAGACTGTCACCACATCTTTGCTATATGCTCCTTTCTTGGATCCTGGAAATGTTGACCTTAACCTTTGACTCTATGTGTGTTTTCTGCTCGTTTTCAACTCGATGTCAGTGGATTTCCCTGAAACAACAGTATTTCTATTTTGATTGCTGTAAGCTTTAATTCTCACAGGAGAACTATCATACTTTTTTCTGATTTCTTAACTGATTTTTCTTGAGGTTTGATTTTTTAGAAAAAACAAACCACCATACATTTCCTGTGAAATACTGGAAAGAATTCCCACAAGAACACTCACAGTTGAGAAGATAAATACATTTCGCTCAATAGAGAAACATTTACAAAATGGGGGTGGGGATTGTGAGGGGAGAGGGAGGGCAAGTTAACAGAGGGATTTAGTCTTAAGCAAAACAAATTTATAAAGGAGGCTGGGAAACAAAAGTTAAGAAAAGTATGAGACTAGGAAGGAGGAAAACACATACTTAACAGTTATCTATGAATGTGAATTGGA
Source organism: Trichosurus vulpecula (assembly GCF_011100635.1). Classification (NCBI taxonomy): domain Eukaryota; kingdom Metazoa; phylum Chordata; class Mammalia; order Diprotodontia; family Phalangeridae; genus Trichosurus; species Trichosurus vulpecula. The sequence continues at coordinate 68,342,389 of NC_050579.1, forward strand.
TGAACTCACTGATAAAATGGAAGATAGCAGAACAGATTAAAAAGCAGAATTCCAACAATATGCTGCTTATGCAAACCACAATTAAAACAGACATGTACACAGAATTAAAATAACAGGTGGAACAAAATCTTTTATGCTTTCAATGGAAGTGAAAAAAGTGGGGGGGGGGGGATTGTGATCATGATCTTAGTCCAAAGCAAGAACAAGAGTAAAAGACATAAATATGAAGCTACATTTTGCTCAAAGTTATCATAGACAATGAATTAATATCAAACAGAACCTGCTAAAAGAATTATCTGTAGTAACAGAAGCTTCCTCACATTACTATACTGATGAAATTCCATTAATTGTAGATTCCTATGTACTAACATGAGTCCTTTCAAAAATCCAAAGGATTCTGGAAGACTTAAGGGGTTATCACTCATTGATACTTTAGTGTGAATGGGTTCAATTTGGTTGCCTTTTTCTCCTAATGTCCACATGAGGTTTTTTTTTTGTTATTTTTTTTAGGGAAGGTTTTTGTTAGGTGAGATAGGATTTGTGCACATTGGGAGTTAGGACAGGCCTGTGTGGGGTATAAAATTAGGAGCCTGAAGTTAGCATGAGAGCAATGTTAACCTGAGAAGAACAGAATTAGATAGTAAGACAGGGGTATGGAAAGGGAGATTAGAAGATGTCAAAGAGATGGCTACTTCATATTTTGCTGAGACTGAATACTAATTCTCTTGCTCCCTAAGATTTTTCTTTAAATTGGTTAAACAAATTCTACTTTTCTTTCCTATATTTGGCAACAAATGATTTTCCAAATCAGTGATATTGTGGTAAATGAGTGTCCATGATAACAAAAGGAAAAGAGACAGCTTACATACAACCAAAAGGATTTACTGAAAGATATTCTTTATAGCTGACAGGAGTCTCAGGAGAGCTAGGTGGCTTGTGGTAAACCTACATTTGCTGTCTAGGTGACCTAGGTATCACAGCCAGCTCATAGGGGTGAGGCAGCTAGAGATAAAACATATCTTTCCAGCTTTCTTTTTTTGAAAAGTTACCACAAAGGTCCCACCCTCCAACCACTTTTAGTTTTTCTTTTTTTCCAAGAGTTTCAGTGGACTGATTGGTAGAGTAGCAAGGTGTCATTTCTGCTCACAGATCTGTGCTTCTGATCCGTGGGCATCGTAATTAGTTCAGGGTTTAAGGAAGAAAAGGAGGATGGGTGATGGAAAGAAAGGAGTTTGATTTACATGACCAACTCTGGCCCTGCTCATGTAGCAGGTTACTCTTATGGTCTTGGCTATTTTCCATGTAATCTTCCCAAAACCAAGTTGTTCATCCCCCAAACATTTGGCCATGAGCTTATGAGAGGGAATATGAAGGGGAACAAAGCTACCACTTGTTTGTTCCCCTGAAATTTTGACTTACCTTACCTTAATTTTTCTGAGTCAGCTTCCAAATTCTAAAACATATTACATATGCAATAAACAAGTTAACATCCATTCAAGGAATTTTGCTTAGTACTTCACATACTGGGTTATCCTGAATCTCTGCAGTCGGCCAGCACTTAATTGCTAATACGTATACAAGTTGTGGTTAAACCTAATTGGGCCAACGTCAAGTGGCTCCTTTCTCAGACCCTGATGGGAACAGCCCAAAACCCTGAAGCCAAAAGCCTTGGTAATAGCAGTGCTTCTAGACCAGAGTCTTAAGTCATCATTCTAGAAAGCAACTCCTGTGGAGATGCAGCCTGGCAACTGTTTCTGCAGATGCTGTCACCACATCTCAAAACCAATAAAAGAAAGCTCTTATCACCAAAGTCATTGTCAAATGGTTAAACATCAAAAACTGATATGATTTTATCGTGGAAATCCATTAATAAGAGATATTACCATTTATTTTTTGCTACTGCATTCTAAGAACCATGAGACTTTTACATTTGAAACTGAAGCCTTCCATGTTATCTCCCTAATTAGAATGAGCTCCTTAACAGCAGGGACTTCTCAATTTTTTATTTGTATACTCAGTGCTTTGCACATAGCTAATAGCTTAATAAATGCTTCATTCATTCATTCACTACTCTAACTAGGCGTTCCAGTGGACCTCCATTCCCAAGACACACATATGCGTTTTCTAATGAGCAATGTTGATTCATTTACATTTATAAAGGATGGCAGTTCCAAAACTCCTAAAGAGCAAACACATCCTTATAAATATTTTGTGAAGAGTGATAATCACAAATTAGCTTTTATGAAATGAATTGTGGTAGGCATAAATTCATCCAGCCCTTTTCTAGCAGACTATTGCAAGAAAAGGATAGCTTTTTTCTACTTATACATTTCATGGCGTTCTGCTCCTAGGACCAAGAACTCCAGCTAGTACTATTAATTCAGCTACCTTAATAGGATAAGGTTGGTTAGACTGGAAATTGAGGACACATTTCTTTAAAAAAAATGAATTCTCACTCCCAACCAACCTTAGTTTAGATATCCCTTATACCTAACATGGGATTTTGTTTTAGATGCATTTAATTTGTATTACAATTATATAGGTAACTGAATGTGGTTTATAACCCTACTAGAATGTAATAGTGAGGGCATGGACCATGTCTTTCTTGGTTTTCTAGTGCCCTCACTACATATAGGACAGTGATGTACACACTAGGTGTTTAATACTTGTTGAACAGTTCCATGCAACAAGCTTTCTTAATGTTTTGTTTGTACCTTTTGTCAGTCATTTCTGGTTGTCCGTTTCATTTTATCAGTCATTTCTGGTTATGTCCGTATTTCATCCCTGTGCTCCAAAACAGAACCTACTTTTGTAATAAATAAAAACTGCTAGCAGAAAGTGAAAACAAAATAAAAAATATATAAAACTGTATGACAAGGTATGCAAATCCTTAAGTCTTCTCTCATAAAAATCCTGCTTTCTTCATAAAAAAGATTTTTTTTGGAGGGGCGAAGGCAGGGCAATTGGGGTTTTGTGACTTGCCCAAAGTCACAGCTAGTGTATCAAGTGTCTGAGGTTGGTTTTGAACTCAGGTCCTCCTGACTACAGGGCCAGTGCTCTACTCACTGCGCCACCTAGCTGCCCCTCTCATAAAAATTTCAAGTCAAGTTTCATTATCGGGACCAAGTTTGATCCCACTTTGGCTACCTTTTAGTATTACTGTGTTTTCTCTTCTTAATTCTATTTCACTCCACATCAGTTCCTATAAGTTTTCCCATGCCTCTCTGAAATCCTCATATTCATCATTTCTTACAAGAGAATAATTCCATTATGTTCATATACCACAAGATGTTCAGCCTTCCCTACCTGATGACCATCCACTTTTTGTAGTTCTGCTTTCTACAAATATTTTGGTATATATGGAACCTTTTCTTTTTAACCTCCTTGTGGTCTTTGTCAACTACAATTGCTAGGTCATAGGGTATGAATATTAAATTTTTTTTTCCTGTAGAAGTCCAAATTGTTATATAAAATGCATGGATGAGTTCATAGATGCATTAATAGTGAAAGTATCCCACTTTCCCAGTGTCTCCGCCCTACTCCCCATTTTTTCACAAGGCTGTGGGCTCCTTTGAAAATCTTATTCATATCCTTTGATGGCTTCTCTATTAGGGAATGGCTTTTGGTCATATACAGGAACAGGGACTGGTCCTCTGATTTCACTGGTATAGAGAACTGCTAGGTGAAGAAATTCTTAATGCAAGTTAGAACCTTGCCCAAACTTTACTGTTTATATTCAATGCAAAAAATTTCCCATTTAAAAGTTTCCCTTATTATTCAATATGCATTGGTTTTATTCCTATGAAACCTTGTTGTAATCAAAATTGTCTTTCATCTTTTACAAAAACTTCTATCCTGTTTACTTTTGATCATATTAAAGGTGATTTTAATCAGAAAAGGGATTTCAAAATTTCACAAAGGATCATGGAGCAGTTACAGGTGTGATGGTAAGATCTAAGGGTATATATGATCATCCTTAAAGGTACCTAAGGGAAGAGAAAAGTTGTAGTTTAGAAGAAAGGGGATAGAAAGAAGCTGTAGGAGTTTAGGAAGTAGATGATCTCAAATACCAATGTCCTTCAAAAGGCACAAATGTATTATATATTGGTCTCCCAGTCTACGTGCAGGGATTGGGTTGGAGAAAAAGGATGACTTAGGTACCATATTTATATTTAAAGGAAGGAAATTAGTAACAGCAAAGATATGCACTGGATGATATGGACAAGTGGAGTGATCCCCAGAGGAGTTTGCTGAGCCATGGTAGCAGGTGGAGGGGTCTGGAAGTAGCAGAGGGAAGAAAGGAGTATACCAATTATTTCTCTTGGCCCAGAGTAGCAAAGGATAAGTGAACTGCGAACTAGCCTTGGAGTGAGTGTGGTTTCTCAGGAGATGACAATTTCCTTTTAGCACAAGAAAATGAGAAATCATAAGAACCCCAACTTTCAAGGGCAGTTAGGAAATAATGAGGTAGGGATTCCATAAACCACAACGGAAAAGGAAGGCAGCAGGTGAGGGACTGAGTGGTAGAACAGAGGTGAATAACTAAAATGAAGACAAGAGAAACAGGATAGGAAAAGGGGCTTCTGCCTATCCTTCTAGCTCCAAGCCTGGTGTTTCAGGTGCAAACTTGGGAGGACATGAAGCCTTTGCCTGTGGTCCCTGTCTTTTTGACTCTAGATATACCCCCAAAAAGGGGCATGGAGAGATGAGGAGGGATGATCTAGAGAAACAAGTTGCCAGAGGAGACCGAATATGGAATCAAGAACACAAATGGAAGAGAGAACAGGAAATGATGTGTTTTGAGGTATGAGAGAGGGAAGAAGAGACACTCATGAATACCCTTTATTTTCTCAAGAGTAGGCAAGGTACTCTGAGAAAAAGGAGATAAGAGGATTTAGAGCAGAAGGAATAAGAACAATCAAAGAGACACTGTAGGGAATAAATATTTTGACCTAGTTGAAATACAAAAGTAAAAATTTTCTCTCTTGCACTGCAGTCAGGAAGACCCAGATTCAAAATCTGCCTTAGACATTAGCTGGGTGCCTCTGGACAAATCAACTAATTTGCCTTGCCTCAGTTTCCTTATTGGTAAAAATTCTGAGGTCATTACAACTTGAAATCTATACTCTGTGACTGGATTTTTCTGACATGATTCTAACAAAACTTATGAGAGGTAACTTCTCATTATTATTCTCTCAAGTCCTAGCTACTGTCTCTTGCTTATGTAATGCTCATTCCAGACTGATATCTGCACTCACTCACTGACCCAACTTATTCTTTTTGCCTACTTAGTCAAAGGATTTTCTTTCTTTCTTTTTTTTTGCAGGGGGGAAGGCAGGGCAATTGGGGTTAAATGACTTGCCCGAGGTCACACAGCTAGTAAGTGTGTCAAGTGTCTGAGGCCGGAGTTGAACTCAGGTCCCCCTGACTTCAGGGCTGGTGCTCTACTCACTGCACCACCTAGCTGCCCCAAAGGATTTCCTACTACAGCTTATCCCTATTTCCATAATACTGCACCATCTTGAACAGCTTACTATCTACAAAAAAGGGAATTTTCTAACAATCCAAAATATGACTTCTAACAGCCTCATTTCTCTCTTAGAAAAAGAACTTATAAAAAGGATCTTTGTATTCTTTCCTTCAGGTTCTATATAATCTAGTTTCCCAACAGCCCACTGAGAACCTTAACTAATATTTTTCCCCCAAAAAATTTTTGGTGTGGGACATTACAGGATACTCCCTACTACACTTGCTCACAAAGGCCACTCCATCACCCAGAATGAAAGGCTATCACAAGACGTATTTACCTGGATGTCAAACTGGGATCTCAGACTCAACATGTCCAAAAGCAAACTCATCGTTTATCCCTAACCCGCTACTCCTTATTTCCTAACGGGACATCAAATAGTAGCCCCAAGGCCCTCAGTATCTTTTGTTTCTTCTCCCTCACAACTATCTTCATGTCTATTTTCGAGCTCTATTTACCATTATACTTTACTTACTACTATTCATTCATTCTTATGTACTTACACATAAATTTGCTTATCATCATTCCCCTAATAGTATCATTCTTAGATCTTTTGCTCATACAATTTCCTTTAACCTTTCAAAAAATAATTGGAAAACCAGCACATGAAAATTGTAGACAGTAGCGAAATGAAGTGGCACAGGCAGGAAACTCAACATTCCATTAGGGTAAGTGTTCAAATTCCCAAGCTGAAATAAGAGTTCGTGAAAAGCTTTAATAAGTTATTTTTTTTCTTTAAACATGTACCTAAGAATTTTAGTAGCCATGTAAAAATGACAAACGGCAAAATTTATAATAAAAGAGATCTGGCTTTAGAGTCAGAAGATCTGGGTTCAAGTCTTAACTCTGACACAAAATGGCTGTACGACTCTGGGCAAACCATTTACAATTTAGCTTCTCAATGCCCCAGGAAACTCTCTAAGGCCTTAAGTTGCAGAGCTGGTGTTAAGCTACGTTGGTAGAAGGAGTTTCCTTAATGTGATTTCCCTATAATAATAAATATTGACAAATTCGGCTAGAAAAAAAAAAAACTTACATTTGGAATTTCAAAGTGATTTTAACTGTACACCACTTATGATTAATCTTAAATTAGGACCATACATGAGTAGTTCTCTCCAATAAAAACAATACACTTAATCCATTTCTCTGAACACAAAAAATCGAGACATCTTAATGGAAAGAAAATAATTTATTGGAGGTATAGAAAGTTGACTAAAACAAATCTGCTGCATATCTTCCAATAAGATTTAAATGCATTTCATTAAGCTTTTAAATATATTCTTAAAGCTATTACGCACAATTCAAGAGTCCAGATGTTCAAGTTTCTTCTTCTCAAAGGTGGAGAATGCTTGAAATATATGTAATTCAAAAGGAACCTAAAACACCATAAAAGCCCATCAAAAATGAAAATTATTTTAGTAGAAATATATTTTATATATTATAAATGTATTAGAAAGCTAAAACTTTAGGATTTAGAAAATTAGTGAATCATGTCAATTTTACAGTATAATTTGATTTTTATAGGTTAATCATAGTTTATGTGACCTAAAGTTGAATCAAAGCACCAAAATTAAATATATTTTAAGGGTCCCAAAAAGCAATGTAAATAAATATCATGAATTCAATTTACTCTATTGGTCTTTTTTTTTAAACTTTTTATACAAGTGTCAATGACAACTAACTATAATCTAGACTGTTTCTGGAAGTTATGAAGTTATCAGATGAAAAAGTTTAGTTTGATATGAGCATTAACAATGTTTTCAAGAGGTTGAGGATAGAAAAAAGTGGGTTTTTACTCAATAAACATGTATTAAGCACTGTGTACAATAATACACTGGGCCATTCAAATCAATGTGTTTTATTAAGTGTATATTTTGTGACAGACTCTGGGTGCAAGGAAGGATTACATACACTTTCTATTTGACCAATTTTTAAGAGGTTTAGGTGGTGAGTCAAAGTATTTTGGAAACTGATAGTTATACACTATGTTTTGGCAGTCATACTGTGGTTGCCACCATTAACTGACATAAGCAGATTAACTATATTATTTCTTTCAAGTATGTATCCACTATAGAATAATTTGGTATTTCCAATTGTCTCTTGCCCTAATAAGGGGAAATTCCACTTGCTGCCTACTTCAGTAGGGATTTAAAAATTTTAATACCCTGGGTTTGAGGTGCTGAACAGCAAGACTGTTATCTGGTATTTATGTCACTTAGAAAGTCATTATGAAGACAATCTCTAGAAATCAACTTGTTTGGATTTTCTATAATATCTTTGAAAGATTATTCCCATCCAAGTAGTACTGATATATTTCCTATATTATACTGCACAAAAATAGAAAAAGACCCAAAACAGGTATTTTAAAACCACCAAGTCCATAAATTACAAAAATTAAATTTCAGAAAGAAGATAAATATAAAGAGCTAAGATCAAATTCTGGGTTAAAACAACTGTCAGCATCTCTTTAGTAAATTTAATGACCTGATTCACTAACTTTCCCTGGAATGAATTTTCTTAAAGTACATTATAGACAAATTTAAACAAATCTAGAAGGAACATCAAATTTTCTTCAACCTAACATCCAACAATTTTGAAAATATATTATTTCTAGAATCAAAAGTTAATCTACATTAGGGAAAAAAAAATATTTCTACAGAAAAGCACTGCCCCAAAAAGGATACAACAAGAAAGGATACACTTTGCATGACAGTATTACTGCAGTATTTACGCAGGAATGCTTCTAAAGAAGAACAGCAGAATGTAGTTTAATTTTCCTTATTTTTCAGCATAGATTTATAAAGTATTGATATTTTATCGTAAATGAATATGCTTTGACTGCTAAAAGCTTAATCCCTTCACTCTAGGGTATTTGAAAATCTTCTGATTACAATAAAATTGGGATAGTAATGAAATACAAATGTTCAAGGCATTTTACTGAGTGATTATTAGGAAGCATGGGTCATTTTGGCCCATCTTTTAGTCTCCTCTTCAATCCACAAAGACAGGGTTGTTTTTTTGCTTTGTTTTAAAAAACAAACAAAAGGACTACATTTCAATTCAGTGTTAATACTTCTAACATTATTCTTTCCCACAGAAAGATCAAGCAGGAAGCCACTGAAACAAATTTTCTAACTAAAAATGCTTAATGCTATTATTAAGCAGGTAATTTTAAAAAAATTTTTTACAAACCATTTTCATTCTTATTTTACTAAATACAGACAAGTACCATGGAGGTATGAGCTTGACATATGCAAGATATTTTATCAATCTCTAAATTATATCTAACTTTCATTTTGTGAAATGTTCACAATTATTTTCCATACGTGAATTATGCAACTTGTTAAAATGATGTTTTAACTACCAGACTCAGTGCACTTAGCTTTCTACTGGGCTACTATATGAGATCTTAACTTGTCACTATGTACAGAAACAATTTATAAGAGCAATTCTTCATTGTGAAATTTGTTTCTGAATCTTTTCCCCTGAAAACATGTTTTCATATTACTTCAAAATCAATAGCAACAGTTCTCCTCCTCCCCCACAAAAAAAGTCTTTAAAAACTTGGGATAGTTTAATTACTACTCTAACATGCATATTCTCTTTATTTTCCCTTAAAGAATGATGATTTCCCTTTATTACATAAAAGTCCCTACTTACCTTTAGCAATTATCTATCTTTTCCTTTTTCCATCTTTAGCATCTTGTTTTGGTCTAGCAGATCGAGCAAATTGCTAATAGTATATTAAGGATTTCTTGAGGGAGGAAAACGAAAGTTACATTTGCTAATGATGTAATTTCTAAGTTCTCTGGACTATCCATTCACTCAATTCTTGTAAAATCCTAGCCACAGCCCTGTATTAGAGTAAGGCTGTTTCTTCCTACTACCCCTAACAAATCTTATTTGTTCCCTGGCCCTGACTCTCATGACAATTTTTTTTTTTTTTGCAAATCCAATTATACCATATGCTATAGGAGGAAGGGACTGGGGATACTTAGTTTCGAGAAGAGCAGGCTGGCCTAGGTTCGAATCTTGATTGCTACTTAGCAACTGTGGTGACCTCAGGCAAGTCATTTGATCTCCTTCAGCCTGTTTTCTCATATGAAAAATAAGAGATAGACTACATATGGTATTGACCTGAGGTCCATCAATTTGGTTTAACATATATATAAATAATATACATGTATTAATATATTAAACCAAATTTATATTTACACACACACACACACACACACACACACATACCACACCACACCACACCATACACACAAATAAAATAGAAGCCAACATTAGTTCTATTACCTAGCACAGGGTAGGGAACCTGCAGCCTTGAGGCCATATGTGGCCTTCAACCGCGGCCTGGTCCTTTGACAGAATCCAAACTTCACACAGATTTGTTAAAATGTTAAAAGGATTTGTTCTATGAAGTTTGGATTTGGTCAAAGGGCTGTACTTGAGGACCTAGAGAACCACATGTGGCCTTGAAGCTGCAGATTCCCCACCCCTGACCTAACACATTCAGTGAATAAATGATATTTATTGGTTATAGTTACCACACAAATTATACCTATATTAAGAGCCTGGTCATACATAAAACCAATCTTTCTGATAAATGACTGGTCTGACATTATCCTTACTATATATACCAGATGTCACTTAAAAAAAAAACACAAACAACAAAATTACTTTTTTTTCCCTTTTATCCTATAATAGGGTACCAGACTACACAGTATCTGACCGTGCATTTTGGACTATACTAGATTTAACTACAAATTGGTGCCTAAACAGCAAAACATAGACAACTTTGAAAAGGATACCACCACCATGGGTTTTCCAAAAAGTACATATCCATTAGCTTCTTTTAAAGCTTTAGCTGCAGCCTTTTCATCTGGAAATCCAATAAAAGCTTGGCCTTTCATGCGACCTTCTTTCATTAAGCGTATGTCAAACCTAGAAAAATTTATGAAGAATGTATTTTGCTTCTAATTAACATTAACCAAAATTGTTCAATTAACTGATATACATAGTAAAGATTTTGTATCACCCAGCCACCCCATTACTTCATTATCTAAGACCATATATATATATATATATATATATATATATATATATAAATATATATACACACACATATTCTGTTCTAAAAAAAGGTCTTTAAAGATTGCTAATATAAATTTATTGGATTTTTAAAAAACCAGGAATACATTTGAAACTTTAGAAACCATAAAAATAGTAACTAAAATGAAATGCATATGTTACAAATGTTTTGTTCCATTTTAGCAGTTTCCCATTATTGAAGTAAATGGGGCTAGTTCTCTCTGATCAAGAGAGGAAACAACCCAACACTCAAGGCAAGAAGGGATACTGAATTTCTTAAGAGAAGATAATAGCCATAAAACTATTGGATGAGACCTTACAGAGACTTAGTCTTCTTGTTAAACAACTGAGGAAACAGGCATATTAGTTAAGCAATATTCCTTTCCCAATACCACAAACTGGTTCCCTTGCAGAACTAATGTTTTGTTTCTGAAATTCAGTGTTCAAAATGATAATATTAAATTCACTGAGAAGTCTAGGATACTGGAAAACAGTGAAAAACTGAACTGTTATAACTCCTGGTACACAGATGCAAAAACTTAGCACTGCAGGTGCCTATAGCATTGTGCATTCAGAATCTCTTTATTCTTCCTAAAAAGTTAAAACTCATGGCAAATGGAAGTAATTCATGTTTATGTCACTGTTAAGAAAGCTGGCCTTCAATATTGTTTCAAGGATAGTAATGAAGTAAAGAGGTTGGCACTGTGTACCTTGATAGCAAAGGAGTATTTAAAACTATATTGGTAAGAAATCAATTCTGAAACTAATGAGAATTGTAAAAACCAAATTTTAACACTAAGTTAGCTGAGCATATAATATCTGTTTGTGGATTCTTCCCCCTTATTTCCTCTCTTCAGTATTACAAAGGATTATGTTCTTCTTAAGTAATATAATCATTTTTTCCCTTCTTCTTTGAAAAGGAATTGCTACTGCTAGAATCTAAGATATACTTTGTGTTCTCCAGTGCAGATGAAATAAAAAGGTCAAGTTAGAAGAGAGCAAACATTCCTTAATCTAAACAATTTCTCCCTAAATGTGTCTCATCATTACCTCCTCTTCCTTACTTCTGCCTTCCTACCACTCCAAAACTTGGACTGTGGAGCTACTGTCCACCTGAAGGGTTCTTTCTCTGGACCAAAGGCCTTAAGTTTTAAATGTTAAACTTTTAAAGGAAATCCCCCATATGCCATGTTTCAAAAACTTATAAATCATGTTTCTTAACAAAGACATTTATGCTTAAAAACGATCTTCTGCTGAGCCAAAATGGATTGCTAAAAAGAGAATGCTAAATCTAAATTCCAATTAACTATGCCACTAATTTTGAAAGTTGCTGGGGGAACAGTCCTTAAGTTGAAAGAAAGTTGCTTATCATGATTTTCATGGTTTATTGTTTGCTATGCAATCCTCACTTTGTTTTAGAGGGAAAATATTAGGGAAGAAATGAGGATAAATAAGATGCAAAACTTTGTTCGAAATGACTTACATGATTCGTTCTGTTTGTGATGAAAAGTCAACATATCTTCCAAAAATAAACTTAAGATCCTAGAATTTCATCAAGAAGGAAAAAAAGGAAAATCACAAGGAAGCCAAAAAATAAATTTTCTAAAAGATCAATTTAGGGAATTATACTTACATTTTCTTCAACTTGCTTTGCTAAGTTCTTTACATAAATCCTACAGTTTGGATCCCCTGGTTCATAACTTTTGAAAACTGAAAGTGTTTCCATTTCTTAGAGCAATGAATAAAAAAGAAAGGGGGAAATTATGTTTTAACCAATTTCAAAAAACAAATGTAACAAGTCATAAAGAGAACCAATTCCAAATAACATAAAGCATTCAATATTCGGTTGGAAAATATAAAACGGATAGAAACTGTAAAGTGCATATGGATAGAGTGCTAGGCCTGGAGTCATGAAAACTCGAGTTCAAATGTAGCATCAGACACTTATTAACTGTGTGACTTAACTTAAGTGACAAATCACTTAAATTGTTTGCCTCAGTTTCCTCATATGTGTAATGTAGATAATGGCACCTACTTTGCAGGGTTGATCAAATGACATAATAACTGTAAAAGCACACTGTCTGGTACCTAAAAATTGCTATGTAAATGTTAACTACTATTAAACTGGAGGAAATACTATGAGGTTCTAATTACTGAATACTTGAGTTTTTGTTTGTTGCTAATTTTTCTAGAACGAACTCAAATTGAGCCAACAGTGATTAAAAGATGCTGGTAAATGAAATGTTTTATGAAAGAAGATGAAGATAATTAGCAAGTCAATTGTTTTTGTAAAAAAATTTATTTGAAAGTTTGTCCTCTTAGTATTATAGACATTTTTATAGACATTTCCATTATGATCTCCTTTATTAGTTTAATAACTGTTTACCAAGTGCCAGACATTGTGCTTAGCAACTGTGGTTTCATGCAAAGAAACTTAATGATCACTGTCATCACAATCATCACTGTCAAAATAAAAAAACAGGCAATAATATTTTATGGTAGATCAAATAATTACCTTCTTTAGAAATTCTGCCTTTTTCCAACTCTTTTCTAGAGACAAATTCTGCTGGTATCTCATCTGAGTCTTCTTGAATCTCCTCTTTGTCATTCAGAATGGGAGTTGGAAAGATCTTTCCAAATCCTTCATTGGTTGTATCTCCAGAAGTAGACAAATCTAAAGTAGTTTTAGTATTAACATTATTCGTGTAAATGCCTAATTTAGAAAAAACTCAAAAGTTTTAAGAGGAAAAGTATGTGGTAAAGTATACGGTAAAATTATCAAGCTAAATTCTAGTTCTAGATTTGTCACTGATAAAACCTGGTAAATCACTTAATATTTCTAGACCTCTATACTTTCTGTAAAAAGAATGAGTTAGAATATATCTAATGTCCTATGAGGGAAAAATGGACACTCAATGAGATAGAGGACTTTCAAGCATTCTTGATGAAAAGACCAGAGCTGAAGAGAAAGTCTGACTTTCAAATACAAGACTCAAGAGAAGCATAAAAAGATAAACAGGAAAGGGAAATCATAAGGGACTTAATAAGGTTAAACTGCTTATATTCCTACATGGAAAGATGATATCTGTAACTCATAAGACCTTTCTCATTGTTAGGGTAACTATAGACAAGAAGGCACAGACAGGAGTTGAAAATGAAGGGATGACATCTAAAAAAATAATATTAAGGGGTGAGAGAGAAATGTACTGGGAGAAAGAGAAAGGGAGAGGTAGAATGGGATAAATTATCTCATATAAAAGAGGTGAGAAAAAGCTTTTACAATGGAGGAAAAGAGGGGTGGTGGTGAGGGAGAGTGAGTGAACCTTACTCTCATCAGAACTGGCTCAAAGAGATACACAGATACACAGGCAATAGGGTATAGAAATCTACCCTACCCTAGAGGAAAGTAGAAGGGGAAGGGGATAAGAAAGAGGGGTGGGGTGATAGAAGAGAGGGCAGATTGGGGAAAGGAGTAATCAGAAGCAAAACACTTTTGAGGAGGGACAGGGTGAAAGGAGAAAGAGAATAGAATAAATGGGGGTAGGGTGAAGAGGATGGAGGGAAATACAATTAACAATAATAACTGAAAAAAAAATTTGAAGCAAGTTTCTTTGATAAAGGCCTCATTTCTCTAACATATAGAGAACTGTGTCAAATTTATAAAAATAAGAGTCACTCCCCAATTGAAAAATGACCAAAAGATATAATGAGTTTTCAGATGAAGTAATTAATCTATAGCCATGAAAAAATATTCTAACTCACTACTGATTGGAGAAATGCAAATTAAAACAATTCTGAAGTACTACTTCATACCTATTAGACTGGCTAATAGACTGTAAAACGGAAATGACAAATATTGGAGGGGATATAGGGAAAATGAGACTTTAATGCCCTGTTGGTGGAGTTGTGAACTGATTCAACTATTCTACAGAGCAATGTGGAACTATGCCTAAAGAGCTATAAAACCATGCATACCCTTTGACATAGCAATACCACTACTAGGTCTGTATCCCAAAAGAGATAAAAAACAAAAAAAAGAAAAGGACCTATGTGTACAAAAATATTTGTAGCAGCTCTTTTCTGGGGGTAAAGAATTAGAAATTGAGGGGATGCTCATCAACTGGGGAATGGTTGAACAAGTTGTGGTATGTAATAATGATGGAATATTATTGTTCTATATAAGAAATGATGAGCAGGATGCTCTCATCTGGAATGGATGCTGCTCTGGATGCTGCTCAGCTGGAAAGACTGTACTGTGCACAAAGTAACAGCAATAATGTAAGATGACCAGCTGTGAATGACTTAGCTATTCTCACAATACAATGACCAAGACAACTTTGAAGGACTTAGGATGAAAAATGTTATCCATACCCAAAGAAAGAACTGATGATATCTGAATGCAGACTGAAGCATATTTTTTTTTACTTTATTTTTCTTGAGGTTTTTTTGTTTTTGGTCTATTTCTTTCGCAACATGACTATTATGGATATGTCTTGCATGCCTATTCCATGATCTATATGGAATTGCTTGCCTTCTCAATAAGGGGAAGGAGAGAATTTGGAACTCAAAAGTTTTAAAAACAAATGTTAAAAACTGCTTTTACATGTAACTAGGGAAAAATTAAATACTAAATAAATACAAAAAAAAAGGAAAAAAATTCATTTTAAAAAATTATGTATCTAATGATTCTTCTAACTCCACAATATTTTGAGTCTGTGACATAGATGCCTACAATTAAATATTAGCTTTAGGTAGCTTGAGAATGTTAGCTTTCAAATCATTCTCTAGGCTAGTAGAAAGTTATATAAACGAAAAATACCAAATTAGGCATAAAAATACATCTTAAGTATAATAAAACGTTAAGATATATATGCATGTATACACACATTTTTTACCTTTTACTAAATAAAAGATGTTAAAAAGAAATGTAACTTGATTTTGCATAGTATTATATAAAAGAACTGTAAAATCTCCTTACCACTATTTTGTTCTCCCTCTAAATCTTTTACAAACGCAGCAGGTATCCCTGAAGATATGTTGAATTCTATTTTTTTATGCTCTACAGGTTGTGGCTGCTCAAACACATCTGAAGGTAATAGCGCAGGGTGTAAATTACTGTTTAAAAATAACGCCAGATTAGTCTCACCGAAGTGGGGAAAAGCAACTCTTCCAGTTAGTGACATATGATTATGTTATCGAAAAAGTCTCCCCTACTGATTTCTGCTATTACTTTAATTAAGATCACAATATATTTATTTTGGATATTTTAAAATGAGCACTATGAAGGTGAAATAATTTCTCATATTATTTATACTTAAGGGGAATTCAAAATGGTGGCAGAATTTCAAAGACAGCAACATAAAACATGACAACAGGATAACTTTAAGTATCAAGCAAAATAAAAGTTATGTTCTTGAAAAGAAGATTATCAAGACTTTTCCTGAACAGTAAGTATTTCTCAAACCTTCTGGCTACTTACTCCTTCAGGGGAGTAAAGGAAAACCAAAACATTTAAATATAACTTTTGGGTGAGTTAACCAAACAGAAAAGGGAAGTCTTAGATGATAATTCCATATGAAGTGATAGGACAATGAAAGCGTGGGGAAAAAAGTAAAATACAACTTTTCAAATGTCTCCCCGCCCCCAAAAAGCCTCAAGAATTAAAAAAAAAATTACTTTGAAACCTAAACATTTCTAAATCAAATTGTCTATCAACACAATGAAAAATCTAGAGTGCAATATCAGAGTTTATTTTAATCAACTTTAAATTTCCCTTCAAAAGAAGGCCATGGTATTTCTTTCAAGTTTAGAAGATATAACTCATATTTCATAGTGCTATTTTGTAACCTAAAAACTGATGAAATCACAAGTCTGAATTAAAATGAAAAACAACAAAAAAAGCTAGAAATCCTTGAAATTACCTATGTGAAGTAGATGCAGGCATATTCAACATGTCCTTTATCTTCTGCCTTTTCCTTACATGGCGTTGCTTTGCAGTTGTTGGTCTTTTGGGTTGAAAATTAGCTAATTCCATCAGTTTTGTCATCCTAAATTAGAAAACAATATATCTTCCTTGTCTAAAACTTATCCATGTGTCACCATTTATAAAATGCTCAAAATTGTTCTTTCAAGATAAAGTTTTTAAGAAAATCCCAACTAAAAATTATGCATACCAGACAAAAGCATAATTAAGTTTCCTACAACTTCAAAAGAAATTCTAATCTAAGCATTTTTTGGGCGGGGCAATGGCTTCAATCAAATACTTCTATCAGTCCACAGCCATTTATTAAGTCCTTACTACGTGGCAGGTACAGTATTAAGTGCTAGGGATTACACAGAAAGGCAAAACACAGTTTCAGTTCTCCAGGAGCTCCTAACCTAAACAGGAAGAAAACATGAAGACAACTATACACAAACACACTCTTTCTCTCATTTTCTATACATACACAAACACATACAAATACACACACACACACACACACACACACACACACACACACACACACACGATAAAACTGAGGGAAAGCAGCATTAATAGTGATTAGGAAAAGCTCTTTGTAGAGGGTGGGAGTTTTCAACTAGGACTTGAAGGAAGCCCAGGAAGCTAAGAGATGGAGATGAGGAAGGACAGCACAAGAGAATAAGCAGTGAAAATGCCCAAAGTCAGAAGATAGAGTACTGTGTTCAACAAATACCAAGAAGGTCATTATCACTGGATTGCAGAGTATGTGTGGGTGAGTAAGATATAAGAAGACTGGAGAGGTAGGAAGGGGCCAGATTATGAAGGGTTCTGCACACCAAACATAGGCTTTTATTTCTGATCTTGGAGGGGATAGGGAGATACTGGGATCTTTTCATTAGGGTAGTGGTGATATGCTCAAATCTGTATTTTAGGAAGAACAATTTGACAAATGAGTGGAAGATGGAGTGGAGTAGGGAGACCAACCAGTAGACTATTGCAAAGATCCAGGAATAAGGTGATGAAGACCCACATCAGGGTGATGACAATGTCAGAGAAGGGGACATATATGAGAAATCTAATGTAGTTAAAATCTAAAGGAATTGGCAACAGATTGAATATGAGGGATGACAGTGAAGACACAAGGATAATACCTAGGTTATTATTAGCCTAGGTGATGGGGAAGATAGCGTACTTCCCACAGCAACAAGATGGCTTGAAAGGGGAGAGGTTTTGGAGAAAGATGAGTTCAGTTTTGAACATTCTGAGTTTAAGATGTGCATGGGACAACCAGTTTGAGATGTAGAACAGAT
Source organism: Trichosurus vulpecula (assembly GCF_011100635.1). Classification (NCBI taxonomy): domain Eukaryota; kingdom Metazoa; phylum Chordata; class Mammalia; order Diprotodontia; family Phalangeridae; genus Trichosurus; species Trichosurus vulpecula. Next base: position 68,360,285 of record NC_050579.1, read on the forward strand.
GCCTAGCGATACAAATCTAGAGGGTAAGTAGATCTAAGTATCATCAGCAAAAAGGATGATAATGAAATCCATGGAAGCTACTGACTGAAAAATATTATGAACCAAGTGAAACAGTACAGAGAAGAGAACAGGACACATGATAAGAATCCTGGGGAACTACAGCTGTTGACAGGTGTGACCTGGACAAAGATTCAGCAAAGGAGACTGAGGAAGCTTGCTCAGACAATCAGGAAAATCAGGACATGGTCACAGAAACCTAGAGAGAAAAGAATGTCAAGAAAAGGGTGACTGACAGTGTCAAAAGTGACAGAGAGAAGTGACAAGAACGAAGACTGAGAAAAGGCCTTTTGATTTGGGAATTAGTTTATCAATGGTAACTTTGGAAAGACAGTTTAGGTTAAATAAAGCTGAAGAAAGTTAAGACTGAGAAGAAAGCAAGTAGAGACATTGATTATAGATTTGGTTACAAAATGGAGATATTTGAGACAACAAATGAGATGACAGCTAGCAGGGATAGACTGATCAAGTAAGGGTTTTTTGAGGATGGGGTAGAGATGGGAATAAGGGGAGAGACTGAAGATAAATGAAGCAGTGGGGAAATAACAAGAGGGAACAATTTACTAGAGAAGATAGAATGGAGAGAGATTATATGTATGTAGAGGAGTTTGCTTTGGCAAGAAAGGCCACCTCATTATGAGAGATAGGGTTGCAAAGGATTTGACAGTAGAAGAAAACATCTGAGCAATGCAAAATAAGGAAGAAGGGAGAAGAGGAAGCTCTAAGGGAATAGCCTCAATTTTTCCAGTGAAATATGAGGCAAAGTTCTCAGCTAAGTAAGTGGGGATATGGGAATGTTTGAGGGATGAAACAGTTTGGAAAAGCCTCTGTGGAGAGTGGGATAGTGAATCAATTAGTGAGATATAAAAGAACAATTTTGCTGTTGAGATTATGTAACATAAATTCATACTGGATCCAGCCAGCTTAGCTTCATGATTTTCTTTAGCTTTGTTCAGTGGCATTTTAATAGAAATGAAGGCAAAGTATGGGTAAGAGTAATCAATCCAAGGCTGGAGCTTGACAAGTCATTTGATAAGAGGGCAAGGTACTAGAGAGAAAAAAGGTCAAAATGAGGAAGAGAAGTCAGTGGAGCCAGCAGGTAATGGCCTGGGGGAAAAAACAAACAAAATTGAGGGATTAATGGTTATGGTGAAGACAAAGAATGTGGTTTGGGGGAATGACCACAGAATATGAACAGATAAGGGAATTTCAGAGGTCAAGATGAAGTGGTGTATACATGGGTAATGGCAATAACAAGGACATGACTAATTTGTGTGCAGCTGGGGTAGGGTAGAGGACTAGGTCATAGGAAATGAATAAGCTGAAAAACTAGTTTCAGGGAGTTCAATACATATGCTGAAATTCCCTCGTATGATGTTAGGAGCTTGAGGAGAAGAGAAAGACCATAAGCCAGATACTGAATTCATTGAGTTATGAAGAGTAGTATACTGGAAGTCAGGAGACAATTTTCATACTACAGTCACTTGTGCATTCCTAGTAACTAATGTCTAGAGCTCTCATGATTATTAATCTCTTCATGAAACTGTGTTTAATTCTTTCTATCCAGACACTCCAGACCTAGATCCCAGACTCTTACTACCCAAGTTGTCTGGCCTAGCGACCTGATCCTTATCTGTTGTGACCCTATTTCAAGTCTGTGTAATTATAGTCCACACTAGCCATCAAGCAGATGATACTCATGCTATTCTCTAACCCTGAAATCGTTTCCTTGCCTGGAATCCCAGTACTCACACATCTTTCCCTACATTCAACGACCCTCTATGCTATGACTGACCCCCTGTTATCCATACGTTGGATCATAACTGGTCATTTCTTGTTGCTGCTTTTCTCAGTTTGCCCCATTTATTCCCACCCTACTGTTAACTATGATACTTTTAAATATCAAAATGCCAAGATTTAAATGTGTTTTAGCTGAACCTTAAAGTCTTTTATCCTTGAATCCCTTGTGCTATCCTTTGGCAAACTCCAACTTTAGATTACTCCCACGTGTGCTTTCTCTAGTCCTACTTACCAACTGCTAAAACCAATGGAGGAAAGTCAAATAGCTTGATATGTGATGACTTTATCTGATACAAACGTATGCTAATCTCAACTGGACCCTTACTACAATAAATTCCTTTGAACTCTTCCTATATTGTTTCCAAATTGTGCTCCCCAGTATCAGTTCCAAACTTTCTGTTCTTAAGCCACCTACACCAACCACTCCCTCTTAACAGAGGATTTAGATGTCTTGTTTTGTTTTTTTAACAGGAAAACTAAGACTCTGTCAGAAGCTTCTCCTTTCCAATTTTTTTTGGAGACTGGGTCTCCAAATTTCACTGAGATTACAACTTCAGTGGACACTCAAAGGCCCAACCCAGATAATGGGCACAGGAGTTTTGACATGCTCTGTTTCTGACCTAAACCAGTTGGTCCCTCCTTAGGCAGCGTAAAAGGTTCTCCATTCCCAGAGGATCACACTATACTGGGAACAGACTTAGTATTGGCTTTAGCCCTACTGTAGCTTAGAATTCCTTAACTCAAGCAATATACCAGCCTTAGCTGTTCCTGGTAGCACTGAATCTCTAATGTTCATCTTTCTCTATTCTCTCTTCTTTTGTGCTAATCTCAGAGAAAGAAAGGGTCCTTCTCCTTAACAAGGTCAACTACTCTTTCTGTACCTTACATCTCATTCCCTACCATCTCCATAAGCTTTCCCCTTTGACCATGTGTTATGGTATTTAGGGTGGGCCTTTTTTTTTTCAATTGTTTTCTTTTGGAATGCTGAAGTAATCAAGTATCTTTGATGAGTTTTGCCTTTCAAATGTAATAACCAGCAAAGTAGACTTTTTAATGTCTTTGTTTTGGAGTGCTTCTCAGCATTAAGGAATCTGATTGAATCAGGAGTCTTTGATGACCTGCTTACCTCAAGGGAAGCCCTAGTTCACATGGGTTTAAGTCCCATGGTTGTGATGCCCTTTGACCCTGAAGAAGTGTCTATAAAGTCAGAGGTTAGCATTTTGCCTTTGGGGGCACACTCATTGGAAGAGTGTTGTTGTGGAGGCTCTGGGTAGCTGTCAAGGAGCCCCATCAGCTTTGAGAACACCAGATATTAGTGCTTCTCTCTCTGGTAACTGTTTATGTATTGCTTGGACAGACAGAAACCTGTCTGCTGATTTGTGTTATTTTGCTGCTTATGTGAGCTCTGCGTGTAATTTTTGTTTGTGTTTTCTCTGAAGTTCAGGGTGCTGGCTTTTCTCCCTGAACTAAATGAAGGATATATGTATATTTAATTAAAGTAAGATTATTAACCCCTTAAAGTTGTTTTCCTTAGAAAAGCAGATCAAAATACCTGTGTTAGCAGCCCTTCTGTGTGCTGCTGTTGTTGGTCTTTCACCATGCTTTTCCCTGACCTTCAAATCTATATTCAAGATTTAATATACTTAATTTTAATTGGTCCTTTGCAACACAACACCTTACTAACTTTCTAGTCTTCTTATACATTTCTCTCCCTCACGCTCCAACTACTCTGGCTTACTTTTAGGTACTCACACATGACACTCCATTTCCAATCTCCATGCCCATACACTGGCTATCCTCCAATCTTCCACACCTGGAATGTTCTACCTATACTTCATGATTTCCATGGCTTCCTTTAAGACTCAGTTCAAATCCTATCTTCTGCAGGCCTTTCGCAGTCCCCTCAGCAGCTGGTGCCTTCCCTTCTGACATTACCTTTTTTTCCCCCACTATGTATACATTTTGTACGTACTTTAGAATACAAGTTCTTTGAGGGCAAGTACTGCTTTTGTTTTTCTCTGTATTGTTACCACTTAGCACAGTGACTGGCACAGAGTAAGTGCTTAATAAAAACTTACTGACTGAATGATCCTACTAGTCCCAATTAGTGACATCTTCTTATAAACAAAGTAAAAATCTGAACGGAGAAAGGATCACCTATTTCACATTTCTCACACCTAAAACTTATTTATTACAAACCTCTCGCGGGCTTCATCATCACCACTCTCATATTCTGATTCTTCTCCACTAGATCCTTCACCTTCTTCTGGCACAGGAGGCTCTTCAGGAGGCAAAGGAGGTATAGGGGGAAGAGGCACATGCACTGGCATATACTCTTCATACTAAACAAAAAAACCCAAGAAGTACTGTATGTAGTAACATGTAAATTATAAATTCAACTGGAAAAAACATCAATTTCTATATGAACTATGCAAACAATCTCCTGCAAAAGTCCTACACCAATGGCTCATCTTGATGTGGAAATGGCCCTGTGTTCTCACAGACTGTGCTAGCAGGATGCAAGCCCTGGAAGATTCTATCAAGATGGAAAAGACTTTGAGTACAGTCTCCACTGTCCAAGGATCAACCTAGATAAGTACGAAGACAATAATCACCAATAGATTGCCAACTAGTTTATGTTCTTTCTAATCAAAGCAATCCACAAAACAAAGAAAAACACAAAATGGTCTTCACTATTAGGGAAGTCAATCCTCAAATTATTTCTTTAACATAATGACAAGTAGCGGGAAAAGGGAGTAAAATGTCCAAAGAAATGTTTTTAGGTGACATATAAAGATCAACTAATTGTTGGAACTCTAAATGTGAAAACTCTCTTCAGTAACCAAGCAGCTGATATATCATTAGAAGAAGAGCTACTAGGTCCTAAATTAGTTTGAATAATGAATTCCCTGAAGTGGTCCCATTATTTGAATTGACATTACATATTTCCATTATGCTGGAAACAATTACCATAGTTTATATAATTACAATTTCAAATGAATTCACATACATAGGAATCCCTTCAAGGGATTCATTATTCACACGAATCATGATATACATCAATATTGACATTCTGACTATAAATGAAACCAGAAGACAGATAATTTGCAAGCTCAAGAAAAGAATATTTGAAAAATTCTTCTTATAGAAGCAAACAGATTGGGCAAAGTTAGATTTCATCGTGTGCCAAAAGATAATAAGAAATATAAATTACTGATAGTCATCTTGTCTGTAGTGCTCATGATAAATGGTGACAAGGGAACCATCATGCATTCAGTTGCACGGGACAAAGAAGTAGAGAAATTGAATAACTGTTGACTTTAATAGCTAAACGGGTTCAGATGATGAGGAAAAAAGAGGTTGGGATTAAAATGAAGGAGGTCAAAAGTTTGTAGATTACTCAGCAATGATGAGAAAAGAATGTTGGATTTAGAATAAGAGGACCTGGGTTCCAATTCTGGCTTACTACTTTTACAGTCTTGGGCAAATAACCTTTCTTGACCTTAGTTTCCTTGTCTATAAATTGAGAGGATTGCACTAAAGGACTAGAGGTCAGACCTCTACGGTTTTTTCCAGCTTTAAATATATGATCCTATAGTCATTAGTATTCCCACCAAAAATAGTCTGAAAGTCCTGGAGATGGTATGTAATGAATAACACTGCAAAAAAGTCAAAGTGCTTATGACAGAAAATAAATTGGTACTGATTTATGAGTCATTTCTGAATCAACTGTGTACAGCAATCAAACAAAAAGGGCAAAAGTGAAATCAATACCAAATTAAAAGGATAAAGATGAGAAGATAATACTGCATACAACTATAAAAAGTTTATTATAATCAAACTAGTTAAACTCTGAAAAATGGGAAACGAATATAAAGCTACTGATTCTGATCATTACTATTTCTTAGAGAAGTAAATTGTTCTAGAGCAGTCATCATAACTTTAAGGGTAAAGGAGAGAAAAGACTCAGTCAGTAAACCCTTAATCTCCATTAGATTTATGGCAGCTAAGAGTCTTACCAATTTAGACTAATTTGCAAAACACTACAGGAGGCAGAATCCTATAATCTGTTGTGTGACTGAAAATATGGTCTGTAAAACTGACTGCAAAAGCTTGTTCTTTTCTCATACCCTCACTAAGTACTTATGTAGATTGATAGTTGCTAATATCTCCTCAATACTTTAAAAACTGAGTAGTGGAAGAAACGTGAATGGGATCTTTTATTTGATCATTTTATCAATGAAGAAACTAAGATCCATGGAGATTATGACTTAACATAGGTAATGTCAGAGGGGTAGTTCAAATGTAGGTCCTCTTACTCCAAATCTAACCCATTTTCCTATCACTATTGTATTTCCAATTTCATGTCTAAATCCCATTGGAATGATCTGGATTAGATTTCCTAACAAGATTTTTATAGGCTCATTTTCCGCTCTGTTAATTTTTAATGTTTTCTGAGGTAATACTGCTTGTGACTTTTTTTGCTATCTCTTGATCTAAATTTTCAGATATCGTGATGTTCCCTAACCCATATTCAACCCAATGTTAGTACTTATTCTTCCATCACTGAAGACTGCATTGATTCTAAAACTTACATCTTTGAAAGTTGCCAGGGTCAAAAAATACACCACCAATGCAAGACAAGGTGACAAGTTTCTCTAAATATAGTCAGACTGATCCTTAGTCCACCACTGGACCCAACCTTTCTGAGTGGTTACAAGGTACCAGAGTTTGTTTTCTATAAGCACTGCCTTTGAAAACCCAAGCTTAACTCAAAACTACAAATGCAACAGAACTTAAGACATGTTCTGTATCAAAAAAATAGCTATTTTCGTTAGGAAAATTTTCTTCTATTTGGAGCTTAGTAACTAAAACCTGCTGTCTTGTCTACAGAAGTATTACTTTAAGGGAAAAAAATTCCCCAAATTCTGAAACTAAAAGATGGGCTTGAAATCAGAACATGTGATTTCAACTCCTAGGTCTACAACTTTTTATTTTCATGACCAAGTTATTTAACCACTCTAAGCCTCAGTTTTCTTATCTAGAAAATTAGGAGATTGGATTAGATACCCTTTAAGGTCTCTTCTAGCTTTAAATCTATAATTCTATGGTATAGCTTGTTTCATTAACTACTTACATATAAGTATGGTATTTTAACAACTTCCCTAAACATCTTGCAGAAATAAAACTGTCTACAACAAAGTCAACTCAAAATAGGAATAATGAACTCTTTAGATATTCACACACACACACACACACACACACACACACACACACACACACAGTACAACAGTACTTATTAAATACCAAGAAAGGCAATCAATGAGTATTAGTTATCACTGGGGAAATCTACTAATCTGTTTTTTTTCCTCTTGCTTTTTTGCATAAACTTATTTGGATATTATCTTCCATTTACTTTTTTTTTTCCATTCTTTCCCAGTCTTTTTAAATTCTTGGGTTTTTTAATGGCATCTATTAGCATCAACTTAACTTCAACTGATACACTCAAGAGAAAAGAAGTTGTTGATCCTTGCTCTAATTATAAATACACACACACATACATACATACATACATACATACATACATACATACATAAAGATAAAAATATTCAAGATTATAAATAGCAGAAAGATATTCTTACCATGGGAGGTCGGGCAGTAATTGGTCCAAAAGGTGTGGGTAAGTTCATTTTATTCATAAGATGAAGCACCTTAAAAAAAAAAAACTTTTCTAAATCATTCGGAATTAAAATGATTATTTAACATGCATATAACATTACATTAGAACCTTACAATAATATTTTATAGAAAGCAAATCCATCTTTAACTCCAACATCATCTAGAGGTTAGTTACTGAGGTATTGAAGAATTTTACTATAATAGGCAGAAAACAATCTAAAATTTGGAAGTTTTAATGTATTCCTAAGAACATACATATTCATTAAATTTTTACTAATTTGGCTTGACTTTGGGATTATATGAAATATTCAACTGTAAATGGGCATTTGTATTTGCTGAAACATACTTTAAGCTGTTTTTTTAAATAGTGCTAAAATAGTAGGCACATTAAAATTAGTAAATGACACTACTTTATGAATTTATGCCAGAAAATATTTTTATTTTAGGAAAAAAAATCATAATCAAGATAATAAAGCTCAACACCTTACAGTCCCACATTAAATATTACTGCTATTCTAAATGTGGCAATGAAAACTTATAAGAGACAAAATTTGGGGGTAAATTACAACTGATTTTATTAATTATGGCCAGCAGATAATCCATAAAATGAAGTCAGTTCCTCCTCTTGGTGACCAACAAAGACCCATCATGGAGTTTCTTAAATGCTTATAAAGCTTTTGGTAAAGGGGCTGGGCCTGAGGGTGGAAATCAGCTCTGACTGGTTAGCAAATAATGGAAAAATATTATAATGAGAGGTGGGTTTATTCTAATGAGGGACTGAGAAACATGACTGATCACACAGTCTTGGACAGAGACTTATCTCTACCAGATCACTCCCCACCCAGGGCAACCTAGCCAAAGGAGGTCCACCTCTACTCAGACCTGTCTAGAACACAACAGACCAGAAATGACCTAGAGTAGAATCTCTTTACCTTCAGATAAGATCTAAGCTTTCCCCTTTTGGTTAAGTCTTACCCAAGATTTCATTTCATCATTTCATAAGAGAACTAAACTTTAACCTAACCTCCAAATGAGGAAATAGGAAGAGGAAAAATCCTGGATGTCTCTGTAAGGGCAAGCAAAGTGGGACTTTTTGCTGTCTTTTGTTTTGGAGTGCTTCTCAGCACTGGGGCAATCAAATACCTTTGATTGAGTCTTGCCTTTGTTTGTAGGAAGGCCCAGACCCTTTTGCTAGTTAGGTCAGGAGAGGTGTGAAACCCTCAAGAGGTATGAAGCACTCTGACCCTGAAAAGAAGTGTATATATACTCTGAGGTTGGCATTTTGTTTGGGGCTCACTCTTTGGAAGAGTTTTGGTATGGAGACTCTGGGCAATCATTAAGGAGCCCCCAGGCTTTAAAAACCCAGATGCTGGTGCTTCTCTCTCTGGTAACTATGTATGCATAGCTTTGGTCAGGCAGCTAGAAGCTTGTCTGTTGATTTGTGTTATTGGCTCTGTGTGCAGTTTCTGTTTGTATTGGCTCTGAAGTTCAGAGTGCTGACTTTTTCCCCTGAACTAAGGGAATGATATATGTATGTTTAATTAAAGTGAGATTGTAAACTCCTTAAAGTTTCTTTCCTTAGAATAGCAGATCAAAGAACCTGTGCTAGTAGCCCTCCTGTAGGCTGGTGTCATTGGCCTTACACAGCCACAGTAGCAGCAAGTAGCATTGTTGTTACACTCTGACAACTGGCTATTTAATAATCATTTGTCTTATAAAGGAACAACTGATATATTAAAGTTAATTAATTCCAAATTTAAGGCAATTCTAATATAGTAATGAAATTCTACATAAGTAAAAAAAGATATTAAAGAAAAGATTCTCTCTGAAAGGTAACTCAGTACCTCTAAAGCAATATATTCTATCTTTAGATAGTGCTAATAGGTAGGGAATTGTTTTTCTCCTATTTCAAATCTAAATTGGCTTTTTTGCAACTTCTACCCATTATCCTTAGTTCTGCCTCTGGGGCCTTCTTTAGCAGTCTATTCTCTACCATGTGACGGTTTTTTACATAACTGGAAAAAGCCATCATGTCTATCATTTTAAGTCTTTTATAGGCTGTAAATTCTCAGCTCCTTTAACTGATTTTTCCATGGTATGTTCATAAAGCTCTCCATTTTAAGACTGCCCTCTGATCTCCAGGTTGTCAATGGACTTCTAAAATATGGTGGCCAGAACCAAATCTCCAGATGTGATCTGATAAGGGCAGAGTACTGCAAGACTATCAACTTTCCTAGTCTAGTACACTTGTATTTCAATGCATCCTAGATGGAATTAAGTTTTCTGGGCTGCCATTTCATACTGCTGACTCCTTATTCTTGTAGCCCCTTAATTCTTGGATTTTTAAAGATTTATGTTACACGATGTCATTATAGGCTGGGTTAAAATAGCAGCACGCAAAATTAGCATTTGATTTCAAAAGTATAAATTTCCTCCACTTGCCTGTACGTAGAACTTAGGCACACTTGCCAAGGCACTTGCTATGTTGGCTAGTATTGTGCTCGAAGGTGGTGGATACAGGTATTTGAGGCACGAATTTAAAGGAAAAGTTAGCCTACAAAAAAAAATTAAATTCTTATCAAATTTTAATATAAACCATGCAATATTAATCACACATTTCCCAAAAAAGTTATTCAATGCTTTTCCTCAATAAATGGTGAAAAAATAGGCAATAAAAAAAATCCATTTGAAAATGTTCAAAATCACTCATAATCAGAGAAAAATTCATTAAAACAACTCTTATGGTATTACCTCTATCAAACTGGCAAAAAAAAAAAAAGGAAAAAAATTCAATGTCAGAACAGTTGAGAAAACAGGCATACTAACTCAGTGGTGAAATGAGATTTGTTCTGGTCATTTTAGAATATGAAAAGGAATCAGGTGGCTAAGAACACATTATTCACCTTACAAGACTTGTTAGGTGCTTTGCAAAATTAAAACACTATATAGTTATTATTACATAAAATTCAGCAATTTTGTTGATTTTTCCAAGTAACATTATTTTACAAGTTCAGCCTATTTTTGAGCCAGTACAGTGGAACATTTCGAAAAATATATTTCTCTTACTAATGCCTTGATTTAATTTTAAAACAACAGCAAAATCCCACCACTTCCTCTACAGTAACATAGTAATTGTTTTAGTGGATGTTGCTTGAAAAAACTCAGCATTAATTAAGTTTGCTACTTACAAAGCTCAATCAATTTTTAAGTTCAATTGTATTTTGTTTTCAGTTCTGAATTCTTTTTCTCAATTTTCCCATTGTCAAAAAAACAAACAAACAAAAAAAAACAAAGCCCATTAAAAATCAGTATAGTTAAACAAAATAAATTCCTGCATTAGCCACATGGAGGAAAAAAAAAGGAAAAAGGAAAATGTTTCAATCTGTATCCTAAGATCACTAGCTTTCTATTTGGAGGTAGACAGCATGTTTCTTTATGACTCCTTGGAATGGTGGTTAATCACTGCGTTGATCAGAGTTCTTAGGTTAATCACTGTGTTGATCAGAGTTCTTAAGTTTTGCAAAGTTGTCTAGCTTTACAATATTGTTATTGTATAAATTGCTCTCTTGGTTCTGCTCACTTTCCTCTGAATCAGTTCATACTAGTTTTCCTAGATTTTTCTGAAACTAGTTCCTTCAATTCTTTTTCTCCTGTGCAAAACTATTTTATCACACACACATACCGTAACTTGTTCAGCCAATCTCCAACTCGTGGGCAACCTCCTCAGATTCCAATTCTTTGTTAACACAAAAAAGAATTACTATATTCTTGTTACTTCAATCCTTTTCCTCTTTCTTTGATCTCTTTGGGGTATAGACCTAGTAGTGGTATCACTGGTACAAAGCATATGCACAGCTTAATAGCTTTTGAGGCATGGTTCCAAATTGCTTTACAGAACAGCTGGACCAGTTCAGAGCTCTACCAGCAAAATATTAATGTACTTGTTTTCCCACATCCTCTCCACTATTTGTCATTTTCATTTTATATCAATTTTGCCAATCTGATGGATTTGAGTCGGTATCAGAGTTATTTTAATTTGTATTTCTCCAACTATTACTTATAATATATACTCATTACAGATATATCCATTAGACGTGTTACAAAGCACAGGAGTATAACCTCTAACTTCAAAACTATTTTACTTTCATTAAATCTCATAAAAAGAACCAAACTGTTAAAAAAAAAATAAAGAAAGGAAAAAGAATACTAACCCATGATTTGGTGCAATTCCATTTTCTATGGTCAAACAACTTGGCTCTTTTTTTTCTTTATCTTCTTCTACAGGTTCATCAGACCTAGAAAATAAAGATCAAAACTGGTCTTCTAAAATTTTATCAAGAAAATATATACAGCAGTAAATTGTGATCCATGAAGTGTACTGTGCTAGATGCTGCAGAAGGTACAAAAAATAAATAAGTCATAGCTGTCCTTAAGACTTTTACGCAACTGTTATCTTACAATGTAGTAGTAAGAAGACCTAGACTCTTAAGCTAGGCAGCACCGTTGACATGACACTGGGCTTGGCTGGTATGCAAACCTGGGCCAGTCATCTACCTTTTCTCACCCTCAAATTCGTCACATGTGAAAGGGAAATAATAACAGCACCTGCTTTACAGGATTGTTGTAAGGAATTAAAAAAAAGTATGATGTGTTTTCCAAACCTTAAAGGACTATATAAATGCTAATTATTACTATTAGCTATTAAGTTGTGACAGCTATGTTGCAAAGTGGATAGAATATCAAGCCTGGTGTCAAGAAGAATCATCTTCCTGAGATCAAATCTAGCCTCAGACACTTACTAGTTGTGTGATCCTGGGCAAGTCACTTAACCCAGTTTACCTCAGTTCCTCATCTGTAAAATGAGCTGGAGAAGGAAATGGCAAACCAACATAACATCTTAACAAATTAAGTAGAATTTAATAAGTGCTTAAGGCACTGGGATGCTAGGTATTAGAAGTTAGAAATATAAATAAAAATTCCCTCCTCTCAGAGCTTTTGTTTTAAATGGGGGAGACAATATGTAAGTATAGATAGAGTGCTAGATAGACACAGCTAATAAACATAAGGTAATTCAGGAAAGAGGGCACTAGCAATTGTAAGTTTAAGAAAGGCTTCATGTAGAAGGTGGTACTTGAATTGAGTACTGAAGGAAGAGAGGGATTCTATGAAATGGAGGCAAGGATGGAGTACCTAATAAGTCTGGAGGACAGTCAGTGTAATGTCTCAGATTGGAGAGAGGATGCTGTGAGGAGCAGAGAGAAGGCCAGTTTGGTTGGATCTAGAATGTGGAAAGGGGAGTAGCATATAACAAAGCTAGAAAGACAGGCTGCAGTCTGTGAAGGGTTTTAAAGTGAGACAAAGGAATTTATATTTTATTCCCAAAACAACAGGTAGCCAGTGTTGTCTATTGAATAGGGGTGTGACATGGTCAGATTAGCACTTCTAGGAAAAAAAAATCACTTTGGCAGCTATGTGAGAAATATATGGCAGGGAGGCCAATGAGGAAACCATTGCAAAAATCTAAGTAAGAGGTAATTAGGGCCTGAAGCAAGAGTAGTAGCTACATGAGTAGAGAAGGGCTAAGACGCAAGAAATGTTATGGAGGCAGCAACAGCAAAGTATGGCATCACTAAGGAGTCTAGATATAACCATTGGGTGTGTTACATACTAGAGAGACTAGGTGGGTTTTGAGGGAAAGAAAGGAAGTTCTGTTTTAAACATAATGAATTTGATATAGCTACAGGATATTCAATATGAAATGTCTGATTAGCTGTTGATACAAGACTGGAGCTCAGGGCAGAAAATGGGGCTGGACGTATAGATCTGTCAATAATCTGCAGGGAGGTGTTAAACCCACAGATGCTAATGAAGCCATCAAGAGAGAGTAAAGATAGAGAAAAGTGCCTAGGACAGAGCCTTAGGATACAGGAGGATAGAAGAGGAAGCATGATATGGATAATGATCCAGTAAAGAAAGGAGTGATCTCACAGATAGGAGAAAAAGAAAGAATGGTTATCATGAGAACCCAGAAAAGAACGTCTAGGAGCAAAGGTTAGTGGTGTCAAAATCATCAGAAAAGTCAAGAAGGATGAAGACTGACAAAAGGCAGTCACATTCAAAAATTAAAGAGATCACTGGTAGCTTTGGAGAGAGCAGTTTCAGTTGAATGATGAAATCAGAAACCAAACTGCAATGGGCTGAGTGAAGGGAAGAGAAGAAATAGAAGTAATGAGTGTGTGTAGAGTTTTTTTTTTAAAGAGTCTGGCTAGAAAAAGATACAGGGTGACAGTCTGAGAAGGCTGTTAAGGTCTAGGAGTTTTTTAAAAATGGTAAAGACTTAGCCATGTTTAAAAGCAGTTAAGGAAGTAACTTAGTGGGTAGGGAGAGGCTGAAGATTAGACAATGAGGTTATTGAGGGTGTCATTTTCTGGAGATCAGAGGAGATGGGATCAAGAGCAAATATGGAGAGACTTGCATTGGCTAGAAGAGTCATTTCGTCATCAAACACTAGGAAAAATGAGCAGAGGGTGAGAAAAGAGGTCAAGGAATTCTAAAATGAAGAGAAGGCGAGAAAAGGGAGCTCATGTTGAATGGCCTCAATTTTCTCAGTAAGGTTAAGAGGTGAAATCTTTAGCCAAGAGATTAAGGGCTGATGGTAGAGGTGAAGGTATGGGAGCTTGGGAAACTATGAGAAGATTTGGCATAGCTTGCTTTGGAGTAAGACAAGGAGAAAATCAGGGGAGAACAATGGATTGAAGCGGGGGCCCAACTAGAGTTTGAAACCATTAATTTGTCAGGTACTCACTAAGGCCCTGGAGCTCTAGTCAAAAGGATGTATCCAAGAGAGGATAAGGTAGATGATGAAAATAAATCCAGGATTGGTGCTTGGCAAGATACAAGTAGCAATAGAACACTGAGGCTAAAGGTTTGAGTTTCGATTACAGGGTGGAAAGGGATGAAAATGAAATCACTAAAATTCTGGCTCTACCACTTATTAGTCATGTAAATTTGATCACGTAACTTAATCTCTTTTGTTTTCACTTTCCTTATTTCTAGAAAAATTATAAGTTAGACTTGATGACCTTTATGGTCCCTTCTTAATGCCAAGATTCTAGGTCAAATATTTTTCAGTGAATGCCACCATAGCCCCTAACTTATAAACAAGCTTTGCTATAAAGTTTGTTTGTAACTTCACTGTTTGACTTCTGCTGTACTGCCTATGAAGTTATCACCAATGTTAGGTTTCCAACCCACCGTATAAAAATTACCCAGAATTCAATGGCAAAACAGGAAACTCGCCATAATGGGTGACAATGTTTCTATAGGAAAAATTCATTCAGTTTCAACTTGGGATGCTAGGACAGGCCTAGACAACATATGGCCCACCAAAGGATGTACGAAATCCTTGGGCAAGTCGCAAGCAGCCCTCAGGCCATATGTTGTGCAGGCCTGTGCTAGGATCATTATTTCTTTCCTTTCCCCATCCCCACATCCTAGGACCACATACCCCTGTGCAAAAGGAATGGAGACTTCTTCCTCTCTCCAAGGAATCTAACATCGAAGGAAATCACATAGCTGGGACTACTCAGTCTATTATAAATGTATGCTATTTACCCTGAACAAGACCCTCACTGCTACACAGAAATCCTTTTATTCTTCCCTGAATGATTCCTAACAGCACTCTTGACAGCAGCTATTCCAAACCCACTCTTCTTTTCTCAAAAGACCAAACATCACCCTCCTCCTGCAAGAGAACTTCAACTTAACTCCTTCCCCCTAAATGAGGTTATTGAGAGTAAATTCCCCTTTTCTTCAGTGCTGCACCTCAACTCTGTCAAACAAATGTTTAAACTGAAATAATAAATTTCTAAATGTGTTCATTAGCATAATATTCCATATAATTAGTTCTCTTTACTTACTGGTTTCAATAGCTATAAACTTTACTCAGCAATTTTCCCCCCAAAACATAATTTCCAATTCTAAAATAACTTTAAAAATGTGAGGAAAAAGCCAAACAAACCTGATAACCACATACCTTTTCTTTTTCTCTGAATATGAAGTCTGGCAGAGGGAGGAAGCTTGGTCTTGTTCTTTTGCAAATTCAACAACTAAAGTGTGACCTAAAACTTTCAGCTGATGAAGTCTTGATAAAGCCTTCAAATGACACAAAACAAAAAAGCTAATTTTGATAAATGTACTAAAACATTTAAAACTGACTTATTAGCAACACATTTTTAATTAATCTTCTCCACCCCAAATGCTCTATTTAAGTTCATACATAAATCATGATTCTTGAAACAGATCAAAAGTGTGGTTATTCAAAAAAAAAAAGTCTTCAAGATAGTAACAGGGATGAGAGAAAAAATCTATTATGACTCAAATATTTAACTTATAACAACTAAAATTAAGAAAGTATTTAACTTACAACAACTAAAATTGAGAAAAATATATTTCAACATTAGTGAAAATCCAATTTTACAACAATGGTTCGTTTTATCCATGTGGCTGCTTTGTCAAGAATTATTTACCTATTTAGTTTTTATTTTAGGTAGAACAGGGAAAATACCATCAATGATACTCAAGTCAAGAAATATTCACTGGGCAACCATGTGGGTTGGCTAAAATTGCCATTACCAAACTCACTACCTGAAGCATAATAACTTTAAACTATTACTAATCCTATTACCTCACTTTGGTTTCTTAAAATCTCTCATTTCCTCCAAGCTCAGCTCAAGTGTAGCCTTTGTATGAGTTCTTTTCCAATGCTGCCAGCTGTTTATTTCTCTCAAAACCACCCTATATAGTTTACTTATACTTGGCTGTGTCCATGTTGTGTTTCCTCAACTAGACTATTAGTCCCTTGAAAACGGGATTGTTGCTGATTTTTTCTTTTGTATCTCTAGTGCTTAGTATAGTACCTAGCATCTACTATATGCTTAATAGTGGCGTATACCACAGGAACATGAGTCACATGTACATTACAGTTACAAAGCTCAACTTTAGTTCAAATTTTGGCTTACATTCAATCCTCCTAATAAACAGATGGAACCTTCTACCTTGAGCAACATGAATCACCACAATCAGATCTACTACACAATTTCAGGACCACAAAACCTTCTGGGAGGAAAAAAAAAGACACTGAAAAATGTTCCAACTTGTTCTTTTTTCTTTCTTGTTCAGGAGCCTCAGTGCACACAAGCAAGGTCTAGTAACTTTTTTTTAGTTCAATTTAAATATCTGCTGAAACATTTCAATTCTTGCACTTCAAATAGAATTAATTACTTGAAAACGTTTATTATTAGGTATGCCTGGTAGGCACTTCTACCTTAGGGAGGTTGAAAGAAAGAAGGAATGGAAGGGTAGCATAAAGAAGGTCAAGAGTATGTGTCAACAGGCCTCAGCCCAGTAGTCCAAATTTGATAAGAGACTATAGATAAAATGTTTAGTGTCAAGAATATTACATACCTTTATTGCTGCTTTTTCATTAGGGAAAGTAGCAAAAGCAGTGTGTTTCTGAAAGACAATCATAATATACATAACTTTGAACAGCACCAAAGTATACTCAAAAGCAAGAGTTGCACCCATGGTTAAAAGACACAAAATCATCAAATGCAGGAAAATCTGAGAGCATCATCTACTAAATTATACCAAAGAAATAAACATCCATAGTATTTTAATGTCCTTTTTAACTTTTACAATCTCCAATGCAAAGCATAAGTTTTCATTAGTAGGAAAATCATTCCTTATGTTGTTATTTAAATATATCCCTTTTGGCCTGTCTTCATGGGAAAATTCTATTCTAAAAATTATAGTTTAAGAGGACAGAAAATATAAAAAGCAGCAAATATCAAAAGTTACTATATTTTTATGCCAGATGAACAAAGATCTTGTCTTTGGTTATCTCACAATGGAGTTTTGTTTTTAGATAACACAAATCAGTCTAATACTCATTTAAATAAGTTTCAACTGAAGTACTTCATTTTAATTTTTGAATCTATTTATAAAACTTTTCTTACTTATATGGAAAACATAACATTGGCATGTAAGTCAGAGAATCACATAAGGATGTGGAGAAAGCACTAGATTTAAAGTTGGAGAAGACACGGGGTGAAATCCGACTCTATTACTTAGACATTACTTGTCTCACCATTATCAAGAATACCTGGGACTTTTTCTTAGAAAGGAAATGATGAGGAACACTTCATTGGATTATGAGATCTAAAAATTGGAAGTTATAACTCCTTAGAACCCTTCATTTGACAGATGAGAAAACTGAGGCAGAGAGAGGCAGGGGCTTGCTTGCCCAAGGTTCACCTCACTCCTTAACACAGGTAGCAAGGCATGGAGTTAAGGTATAGCTGGTTTTGGAACCGAGATGTGGATTAAAGCTTCTACCTCACAGTGTTCCTGTGAAGTTCAAATGAGATATTCATGTACCTGGAATGTTATGGAACCCAACCAGCTTAGGTCCTGTGACCCCCAAACCGGTGCTCTTTCCACTTCACCATCGCCGTTTCCGGCCTCAAAAGTTCCAGTCAGGAAAGTCGAGGGGTCACAAGGGGGTGATGAAGGGATGGAACAGTAAAAATAAACTGATTAATTAAAGAGGCATTTCGGTGCTGCACAAAGTTAGGTTTGGAGTGAGAGCACCAGCGTTCTGATAATTCAGGCTCTACTACCTAACTTGCTAATTAACGCATTTCTTCACTAGAGCCTTACAAAGAACCGAGGGCTAGGGACTTCAGCAGATATAATCATCCTCTTTTTAAAGTGTAAGAAACTGAGTCTAGGAGAGATTAAGAGACTCGCCAAAGGTCATTTTGCTTGTCGCCCTACCTCCACCTCCACCCCCACCTTCCTCTCTGGGTCTAGTCCAGGGGAGCTCAAAGCTTCTTTCTAGCCCCAGATTCCGGGGCGTATTCATCGGTTCCGGGATACGCGGGTTCTCCGCGGTCTCAGGCACAGTAATACAGGTTAGGACAAGGGCAAGGACAGCGGGCTTCCAAATCGGGCCTCTCGTCCTCCTTCACCCCGCCCTAACCAAGCCCTTGTCTTCACCGCACCCCCATCGGACTCGGATAGGGCCCTGCGGGACCTCTGGGGCTGCCCGCGCTGGCCCTTCCTTACCAAGCGGCCCTTGTCGGACAGAACCCGCACGGCCTGGGCACCAAAGTGCTTCAGGAGATGCTCCTTCTCCTCGGCCGTCAGCTCGGCCGGCAAGTGCCGCACCAGGAGGGTCCTGTTGGCCCGCGGCAGCGGCTGCGTTGAGGAGCCCTGGCAGCCCCGCGACAGCGGGACCTGCTCTGGCGCAGCCATCTCCCCCTAGAGCGCCGCCACCTCTGGTGGAAGTTGCGGTGACAGGAACCGCAGAGGACAAGCACGGAGGGTACCTCCCAGATGACGACCGGAAGCGCAGCCTTAGCGAAAACGACGCGAGAACTGGAGCGTCTTTTCGCGAGATCCTCGCGGACTAGCGCGCTGCGCATGTGCTGCAAAGGGTTTCCTTGGTCCTTCTGGTGGCTGTGCTTGTGACCAAAAAGTGGCTAGAAAACAAAAGGTGAAGAACTGAGTCCCCAGGCTGACCTAACTTTGACTTGTCTTTTCGAACACACTGTAGGTTTCTGAGCGGGGGGGGGGGGGGGGGGGGGGGGGGGGGGGGGGGGGAAGGGGCGAGAGGAGCCGAAGCGAGGGTTCTGCTTTCGTTAAAAAGTAGAGGGGGCTTCTAAATCCTCCTTCCTGGTGGGCAGGACTAGCTCTGTACGCATGCGTAGTGCTATTAGGCCTCTCCTGTCCCGGAAGTACTTCTAGTATTTTGCCGTGGGCTTTCTACGGTCCCCCAACTTTCTTTACAGCTCTTTTGGGCTTGACTCTTTGTTTTGCACATTAGGAAACGGAGGCCCAAAAAGGCTTTTGCAGTGACTAGACGTACTTTTAGTTATTGTGCCGGAGATAGAGTCAGGTCAGAAAGACGAGTTCAAATCCTTCCTCAGACTTTAACTGTGTGAACTTGAACATGTTTAACCTCCGTGCCTCAGTTTTTTCATCTGTAAAATGAGAAACTCGGTGACTGGCAAAGTCCATTCCAGTCTTAAGTCTCTGAAGTGTGAGGCATATATTTCTCAGGCAAAAGTCATGTGAGGCAGCCAGCTGTGGGTAGAGCACCATATTGAAATCTGAAAGACTTCAGTTCAAATGCTGCCTAGCTTTGTGACGCTGGGAAAGTCACTTAATCTCTCTGTGTGGGTCAAAAGACCACTGACTCAAGTTAAAAAAAACAGGTGTCTCAGTTTCTCAAGGCAGAAAAAAAACCAGAAGCTTTAGTTGAATCAAGTCTTGTCAGACTTAGGCATCGCTCTGTCCCCATTTGCAGAGAGGAGTGGCCTCACAATCTAACCAGGAACAAGTTTTTACCCAATACAAGCACAGAAACTACAGAATTACCTTATAGGGAAATTTTAATGCTAAGATGGCAGTTTGTAAGTAGGCTAGGGGAGGGAGAGAGGGGAATATCATCTGGTTTCCCTGAAATCATATGATTGACAGGAAAACGAAACTTAGGCCTGGTGAGGTTCACATCCTAACTAAGTTTGTACTATCTCTATTTGAATATCGCATTGCCTGAGTTATTCATAGGGAAGCTTTCACAATCTTGTATTCCATTCACAGCTGAGGTGACATTTATAAATCTAAAGAAGGAGAGGGAGAAAGACATTCCTAAAGGCTAAATAATCAGATTCCCACAGACTCAAATTTATACCATTTCCCTTTTCTCTAAATATTGATTCTCAAACATTTCAGATATAAATACATATATATACATATTCCCTGCGAAGCCTTCACACTTTATTCTCTCACTACCTCACACATCTCTTATCCTTTCCTTACCAATAAAATGGGAATAATAAGAGTCAAATGAGTTAACACAAGTAAAGTGCTTCGAAAACCTTAAAACAGTCAACATTTATTAAGAGCCTGTTAAGTGCGTTAACGAACGCACCTCCCATGTCTGAAATGGATTTGCCATTCTCCACTGAAATTTTTTTTTTATTGTACCTCCTCCCTCTTAAAGACTAAACTCAGGTACCAACTCAGCCTTAAAAGCTCCTTTCTTCCGTGCCTGCTAAAATGAAAATTCTTGTGGCATTTTGCCAGGGTCTCTTCTTTGTACATATTACACACTACACATACTATAGTTACAGAGTCACTGAGAATCACAGAATTTTTATTTTAAAGGGACCTGGGTTACTTTCTCGTCCTCCTCATCCCTAAAATATTTAATTCTGCTTGAAGACCTTCAAGAAGTAGAAATTTACCACCCCTCCAGGCATTCCATTCCACATTTGTTGAGTTCTACATAACTGTTTGGATAGTTTCCTTGATGTGAAGACTAAATTCTCTTTACCACCTGCACCCTTGTTTCTAGTTCTGCCATTTGGCGCCAAACTGATCAAATATGATCACTCTTCAACATGAAATTCTTTTCACTACTTGAAGACAGCTATCTTGCCCCTACTCAGCAAAATCTTCTCTGCTTGAGAGTAAAAATCCCTGGTTCCTTCTGTCAGAATTCCCATGCCAAGACCACCGCTCTCTTTTTACTGTTTCTATTACTTTTAGGAGACACCTTTTTGCAGAGCTTAGGCCCAGCAAGCAAGCTGAGACCTGAGCTTGACATAACAGCAGTCCAAATTGCTTACCCTCTGGATGAAATCTGCCACAGCAAAATCCCAGAATATTTTCTGCACCAGCCCCAGGTGATCCTGACCCAATTTGGGGTTGCTGGGAACCCTGAAATGTCAGGGTACGTGGCTGAGTCTGCCTGGAATGAATTCACACACTCAGGCCTTCTTCCAGTCAAAGTGGCAGGGTTTATTGTAACTCAGATAGTGAGGGTGAGATTCCTAGTGAACCTGCAACTTGATTGGGGTGAGACTGATACTTATATGCAAAAAAGGAACAATGAAAAGATCTGGATGGCATTGGAGAGTGGTAAACAGCCAGGGGTGGGCCAGGTGCAACAGTGAAAAGGGTATTAAGTGATCTAGAGTAGGTCAAGTATCTGAGTGAGCTGGGGTGGGCCATATGCCTTGGGGGAGATGCCTCTGGTCAAGATGTATCTGGAGATGTGATCTGGGCTGCTGTAACATGTAGGGAAAATTCAGGGACTGAGTTGCTATCAAAGACATGGTCTTTTCCTTTTAGGGATACAGGTCCTATTATCCCATCAGTCCCTGAGCTCAGACAAACACCTGCAGGAATGTATTCTGGTCATGAAGCCCTGCTATCAATCAGACTTGTCTCAACGTTGCTGTTAGCCCTCATTGTCATGGCTACAGCTCACTGTGTAGCCACTGCTATATGTATTAAGATTTGGCCTCACTAAAGCCCATCTCCTCCTAGAGAAAGCCCTGGCACATGTATCTAGTTTCCCTCCTCCAGCAGAATAAAGAAAACTTTTTGCTTATGACCACTGTTAGCCCTTTGGTTTTATTTCTTGGAGTTAACTGTGATTGTGGTAACCTGTGTGAGCTCTAGTATTTTGAGGGTTAACTAGCAGTTGCATAACCTCTGTGACTCAGAGTTTACACTTCAAGAGATTCTTGTATGATGTGGACTTAAGACTTTTCATTATACCGGTTGCTGGCATTGAACACTCTCCAGCTTATCAGTGAACTTCCTAAAATCTAATACAACACCCCAAAATTAGGTGGTACAATGGATGCAACTTTGGACCTGGTGTCAGGAAGAACTGAGTTCAAATGCAGCCTCAGACACCTATTGGTTATGTTAACCCTGAATAAATCACGCTAAATTTAGAGGAAAATTTTCAGTTTCCCCATCTGTAAAATGGAGATAGTACCTACCTCCCATAGCTGTGAGAATATAATGAGAGTAGCCATATGAACAATGAGTAGCTATATGAATGGTAGTAGCTAGTATTGTTATTGTCACTGAACTGAGTACAATACCCTAGATATGATGTGACCAGGATACAGTACAGAGGAGCTATTACTCTCTCTCTCTCAGAGAAGACTAAGATTGCTTTTGAAATTGAGAGAACATTTGCCCTTTTCTCATCTGGAGATAACTGTGGCATAAAGGATTGAGAGCTGGCCTGAAAGCCAGCAAGATGAGGAATGTTAAAGAATGTCCTCAGGCATGCAACGGTTCTGTCACTCTGGACTAGTCATTTAATCTCCCAGGGCTCCAGGCAACTTTCTAAGACTAAGATACAGAAAAGATGCCAAATTGTAGACAATTTCCTGATCTGGGAATCCCTTTATCGATGAAATCACAGGTCTAGTCCCTGTCTTTAATTGTGATACCCTTATCATTTTCTGCAGTCTTATAAATATTACAGTTACTCAGCAATCACGTGTGCCAGTTCTTTCTGTACACATCTAAGGATGTAGTTCATCTGAGACAAGTGATTGGCAACTCTGTGTTCCCATTCTCAGCTTCGGTATCAATACCCTCTTAGCTATTGGTGTTCTTTCATTGTGGGGGAGAGCAAAGGTTTCCCCAGGGAAAATGTAGTCAAAATCAGAATTGGGCAGTTTGTTGTACCCAGTACTTGTTCTTCCTACACCAAACAAAGGTTCTATCCCTTCTTTCAGTTTTGTTCCCCTGAACTCCCCCTGCGAGTGAATATGCCCTATTCTCTCTCCTTTTTTTTTTTTGGAGAGCAGAAGGCAGGGCAATTGGAGTTAAGTGACTTGCCCAAGGTCACACAGCTAGTAAATGTGTCAGATGTCTGAGCTGGATTTGAACTGAGGTTCTCCTGACTTCAGGGCTGGTGCTGTACTCACTGCACCATGCTGTACTCTCTTTATCCCTGGGTCTAGCCAGACACATTTGCCCCTCAGAGTTCTAGGGCAAGCTGAGAGTTTGGTTACTCCCTATTGTTAGTTGTCTATGACTAGCTCCAGTTATACTTAACTATTTTTAATCATTATTAATCAGATAGCTTTTACAAAGGGATATTTGCTTTAAAAAGATTTAGCAAGAATAAAGTACAAATTGTTCTCCTCAAATCTCAGCGGGGAAGGTAGCCTCAATTTGTTTCAGCTCAGCTCCACCAGGTTCCTGTAAAATGGAGGTTTTGCTGCAGGATAAGTCCAGCTTACAGCTGGGCTGGGGTTCCAAAGATCACCTGGGAATGTCACTCCTTGCTCCTCAAGGGCCCCGATGCTGTTCTCTCTACAAACTCCAGACTCTAACTGGAAGATGCAGATGTGCCTCCAGGCCATTCACATTCACTAGATTGGAGATTGCACTGTTTTTACTAGTCACCTTGAGTGATGGGGCAAGGAGCTCCCCCCATGGAGTACTGAAGCCAGGCTAAAACTGACACACCAACCAGTGAAAAACAAACCATCTCTTTCCCATGTGGATAGCTGACTAAAACCACTTATAAAAAGGGCTCATGTGCTCCACAGTCTCTTCTCAGCATTTCTAATCTAAGTCATGTATAAGCATGTGTTGTAACAATTCGGTTAGCAGCTGCTGTGGGGGTAAAAAACCAACACAAGCCCAACAACAGGAACACTGCAAGCCCAGGTTCTTTTGATCTGCTTTATTAAGGAAAGCAATGTTATGGGGTTAACAATCTTACTTTAATCTAATATACAAACATCATTCACTCAGCTCAGGGGGAAAAGCCAGCACCCTGAACTTCAGAGCAAATACAAATTACAAACATACATTTATAAACAGACCAAATACAATTCATAGTTACCAAGGAACCATCAACATCTGAGTTCAGCTGGGAGCTCAACAACGGCTGGCCCAGAGTCACATGCCACTCCTGCTGAGGCTCAGAGCTCCAAAGGAGAAAGCCAACCTCTGGGTTTATATATCTTGTTCAGGGTCAAAGGTGAGTCACACATGCGACTCATCCATGTGATCTAAAATCGTCACAAAAATGTGACTTAAACCCACATGGTCTAAAAGCCTCTGATGTCACAAACATGTCACTCAAACCCATGTAAACTAGGCTTTCCCTTGAGGCAAGGAGGTCATCAAGGACTCCTAATTTAATCAAGGAAATAAAGGCCAAACTCTTCAAGGACACTTGGTTGAATGAGTGCTAAGAGCCCATTTTGATTGCCAAAACAGCATGAAGTACCCTCCTCAGAATCTCCACTTAAGGGAGCTGTTGTTAGAGGCATACTGAGTTTGTGCTAGACTCCCATTAGACCATGATAACTACAAACAACCCCTTTTCTCATCCTTCACCAGACATAGATAATTTTGAATTTTAATATTACTGATGCTTTTTTACCAGACTCTGCCATGCTCTTATATTCATTCTATGTAATGTGTGTCCTTGCTTTTTTTTTTTTAACCAAAATTGGTTGCAAAGTGTGGGGTCCTGGTTGGGGAAAAGCCATAAAAACTTAAACTCTGTGAAAGGTGGAAGCCTGAAAATGGTGAGCTTTAACAAATCATAACTTAGACACTGAATACACTGAGATATAACTTAAGATACTGTGGCCTATGAAAGTCATAATGAGAATATCGTGACCTGTACATGATCAATACACAAATTTATGTTTGGGCATAGCGTAGGCTTAACCCCGAAGCTCATTACTAAATAGAAAACCCAAAATATCCACCAGTCAGTAGTGACGAACTCTCTAGCTCCTCCTTCCTTTGTCCATTTTCTATAATTACCGCAGGGATTTTTGGAGTTCTTGGCAGGGATCCACTGAACTCTCTGTCCGCTGCCCCAGACAGAAGATTGCCCCTGTTTGTAAGTACTCGTAATTATTAATGAAGCTACTACCTGTTGATGTGATTTGGGATTCTAGGAATCCCGAGAATGTCAGGGTACAAGGTAGAGTTTCCTAGAATGAATTCACCTGCTTAAGCCATCATTTAGTCAAGTGGCAAAATTTGTGGCAAAGTTTATTGTGATGCCAATAGAAGCGCACATTTAGGGTTCTGAGGGAACCTGCAAACTCATAGAAGTAATGTTAAAAGCTTATATGGAAAAAGGGACAAGGACAGAATGCCAAGTATGCTGATCAGGTGATGCAGGGTGATACTAGGGAGTGGTTAGCATATGCTATGTATGGGAAAACCCAGGGAGTCCACCGAGATAGATTTGTTAAGGGGACAAGATGGAAGGGGATTGCCAGATCATGGGCCTTGGGGATCTGGCACCAGGGAAGGAGTCCTTGGGTTAGGCACCCCTGAGATAGGTTTTATCTGAGGAATTACAGTGTTAACTGTGTGCCTGTAACAAGGAGCCATATGGTCATGGGGAAGATACAGGGCTCCCCAGCCTGGGGAATTCCGGACCTTACACTAAGTTTCCTATAAATCCACATGGGTATTTCCAGATAATTCCCATTTTTCTTCCTCACTGGAATTTTATGTCTAAAGAATTTCACTGTTGAGCATTTCACATCCTTCCTTCAGCTGACTTCTCCAGTGGAATTTTAGTTCACAAGATCTTACCTAGTCTTCCTCTAAACCCTTTGAAATCTACTTTCCTAAAATCTAGGTTATATCAGACTATGCCTGAATTTCCTGTCCTTTGCTATACTCTAGGAGGAATAATAACTCCTTCCTTCTCTTTTCATTTTTATCCCTGCAATTCCTCCTTGATAGTAAGGATCAGATCCAGAAAAGAATGTCTTCTTTTTGGTTCCTTCATTTATTAGAGGAAAAAAAATATCATTAAAGCAAGTCACAAAATTATTATGTGCTTTGGTTTTGGCAAAGCTCCAGCAGAGCCTGGTCTGGATAACTGAAGTCCCTGTTACTGCTATATCATAACTCTGGACCAGGCTTGTGATATATTTCCCAAGCTCCTCATGTTTCTTCTTTATATTCAGATTATATGTAGTATACTTCAGTGAATAAACTACTTTTCTTTCTCCCTGTATTGACCTTCATTCCAAATGCCCTCTCCAGAATCCTTGCCTCTGGTTCATACATTTTCTCACAATGGAAAGTACCTTTTTAATATACAATGCTTCCCCTCTCTCCCGCCTCATTTTATCTGTCCTGTTTCATTTGATTAAGGTATACCCATCTAGAGCCACATTCCAGTCATGAGTTTCATACCATCCAGTCTCTAATACAAACAGAATCAAATTTTCTTCCTTGCATTAGGGCCTCTCATTCCTTTTGCTTATTATCTAAATTCTGGACATTTATGAATTGATATTTGAGGCCCTGGTTTTTACTACTGGCTCTTTTCTTGGGTGTTTTCTCCTGTGAACTCCAGGGCGGCTCTCCTGTTATTCTTCTTTCATTGTAGCTACTTTCCATTTTGCCTACCTATAAATCTTTTTCTTCTCCAATCTTTTTTTAGTTTAAACCCATTTTGATTAGATAATTAATCACAGCAAGTTGTGTGGCCTTGGGCAAGTCACTTAACCCTGTTTACCTCAGTTTCCTCATCTGTAAAATGAGCTGGAGAAGGACATGGCAAACCACTCCAGTATCTTTGCCAAGAAAACACCAAATGGGTTCATTAAGAGTCAGACTCAGAAAAAAACGACTAAACAACAAAGCAACAGCTATCATTTACATAGCACTTTAAGGTTTATAACGTGCTTAATATAAGTTATTTCAATTTGTCCTTACAACAATCTTGTTATTATTATCCCCATTATACAGATAAGGGAACTGAAGTTGAGTGAAGTAAGATAACTTGCTCATACAGCAAGTAAGTCTTTGAAGCAGGATTTGAACTGAGATGTCCCTCACTACAAGCCCAGCCCTTTGTCCCCTATACCGCTTGACTGCTTAGATATGCAAAACATCTGATATATACCTTCTCACCAGAGGCACCCTAACTTATAGGTACTAATAGGTTCTAAACTGTCCTTTGCACCACAGTGGTCCAGTGCCCACAGCTCCTCTTCACTCACTGGTGCTATGGAATATGGGCACTCAGCCCAAAACTTATAAAGGAAAAATTCAGCATGAAGATCCAGGAACGGGGCCTCAATTCCTCACTGCCACCAGTCTGTACCAATTTTAAGATGAAAGCATTCTCTTCCCCTTCCCAAAGCTAGTACCTCTCTGGAAGTCCCCTCTAAATGGAAAATCTACATTCTTTCTGATTCTTGCTGACTGTGGTGGGGGTACCATGCCTTTATTTATTCATCTATGAAGATGTTGTATGTCCCTAGTAGAAAGTAAACTCTTTGAGAGCAGGGAAAGCCTGTTTATTTGTATCCCTAATGCAGAACACAGTACCTAGAAACTAGCAATATTGTTGATTATGAAGGAGAGAGAGAAAAGGTAGAAGAACAATCATCAGATCTCAGGATCAATGGGTACAAAAAGTGAGTAAGTTTTCTCAAGATTATTTTCCAGAACAGCTGACTCAATTCACAATTCCACCAACATTACAGTAGTGTGACTGTCTTCCTACAGTTACTACAACATTGACTATTTCCATTTTCTGCTCTTGACTAGTTTAATGGCTATGAAATGGTGCTTTAGTCTTATTAAATTTGAATTTCTCTTATTTTAATGTTTTCAAGCATTTTTCATGCTATTTGCATTTCTTCTTTTGAAAATGATTAATATCTGACCATATATCTAGTAGAGGATAACTTTTATTCTTAAAAAGTTATCTAGTATTGTTGTCGTTCATCCTTTCTCAAAGAGGATCAATGATGTCAAGAGGGTGTTGTCTTGATTTGCCAGTGAGTTGGATTTAAGTGAAGTAGGGCTGTGCAAATTCATCAGCCTCACTCTCTCCTTCAGAGTCATTTGAGTCTAGTGGCAAGACATAGGTCAGGAAAACTGGAGATGGCCCTGGATACAGTGGGAAACCCTGACCTTTTTAAACTGAGGTCCTTCCCAGGTCTCAGTTTGTCTGAGGCAACACACATTAGGTGATTAAAGGCTAGGTAAGAATTGATTCAAAAGATGGCCTAGTTTGCCTTCACAAAAGAATCAATCTGTCTCAAGTACTTCCTTGTCCTATAAGCCCCATGTCCAGTGAGAAGTATTGATACTTAGAGACTCCTAAGGTCAGTGCAACCTGGAGCCTGGCAACATAGAGGCCAGGATGGCTATAACCATTTCTCCCCTGTCTCAGTACTTAAAAATCTTCATGTAGTCTAGTGTCCATATAATCCATATAATTTCACTACACTTTTTCTGTGTCAGCCTGGGAGGTCCAGAAGACTAATAAAGCTATAAGTGTTGGTGTTTGCTAGCAGTACTAGGAAGTTCTTGATAAATGCTTTTTGATTGTATTAAGAAAACACTAATCTAAAACCTACCCTTTCTTTAAACATTTTAATATGAATAAATATTTTATTTTGCCAGAGGCTTTTTCTGCATGTATTGATATAATTGTGTAACTTTTAATGTAGTTTATTTGTTTCTTATATGATTAATTATGCTGATTATTTTCCCTGCTGTTGAGATTGGGGTTCTTGAAGGCTAAGCTAGCAGAATGCAAGATTTATTGTTCTCTCTCATGCTAGAAAGACTCCAAGCATGAACCTGTTAACAGACTAGATATCTGTTAACAATAGTGTCAAATGGTATGGAAAGATCAAGAAAAAAGAATACTGAGAAAAAACTATTAGATTTTTTTCACTTAAGAGAATATTGATAACTTCGAAGAGAACAGTTTCAGTTGAATGATGATACCAGAAGCCAAATTTTAGAGAGTTTAGAAGAGAGTGAGAGGAGAGAAAGTGGATGCATCCACTTTGGACAGCTTTCTCAAGGAGTTCCTTTGTAAATGGGAAGAGAGGATAGTTTGTGGGGATGGTGCCATCAATTAAGATTTTAAAGATGGTAAATGGGAATGTTTTTGAGGAGCTAGGAAGGAGCCAGTAGATTAGGATAGATTACAGAGAAAGAGTTGGAATGATGGCAGCAGCAATCTGCTGGGAAAGATGGGAAAGGTTAGGTGCATATAGAGGGGTTGCGTACACCAAGGAGAAGGGACCACAGTGACAGAATTACACATTTTACAAATATTTTAGCCAAGGAGTAGACTTTTTAAAATAATAATATAAAAGAACCTATTCCTGCAAACCAGATACACGAGGGAGTTTTACCTTAGAAATAATGGGAAGGGAAGACTGAAAAGGGGTTGGTTTCAGAACACCAGGCTGAGGAAGGGATGTTGACAGTTGAGAGTCTAGTTGCTGTTAAAAAGGGAAGGAGTTAGAATCCTATGCTAACACTTGTCAGTGTATGAAAATGTTTTCTCTACAATTATTGTTCCCCAAAGTAGGGCAATTAAATAATTGGAGTTCTTAGATATGGTCTATAAGAAAGAGGAAAATGCCAATGTTAATAAGTAGAAAGATAGTAAAGTAATAGGTAGACAAAATCAATGCAAAGTATACTCAATAATAATAGCTAATGTTCTTTAATGTGTATATAATACCTTACTTACATTTCATTTGCTCTTTATCACTCTAACCCATGGTTATGCTCACTTTACAAAGGAGAAAACTGAGATTGAGAGGTTATGTGACTTAGTCATACAATATGTACCTGAAACAAGATTTAAACTTCTCCCAGCTCTGGCTCTAACACTTGCTATGATACATATTCTCTTAATAGAAAGGAAGACTGTATATAGTGGAACACCTCTAACATTAACCTTTTAAAGAAGAGTGGGATGGAGGATAAGACATTTATAAAAATTTCTCATTTCTTCCATTTTCTGAAATTCACTGAGATCTTGCTCCTTCCTGATAATGTGACATTCCTAGCCACCCATTTCAGTGCTGGCTGTGCTGTCTTTCATACCTGTTACTCTGGTCTTGGTTGGAGAGTCAATATCCTTCCTTCCTATTGCCAATTCCAAACTCTACCACTTTCTTTTAACAATTACTCTCCTCCTTTGAGGTTTGCACTGTCCAAATTTACCACTCAATACTGATGCTGGCACCAGTGCTAGTAGTGGCCATTATCTACTGACTCCTATTCCCCTTGAGATTCTTCCTCCTTTTTCTATGAGTTTAGTACCCAATTCACATTCTTTACCTTAATTTCTGTCTTCATACTAGGGGATTTCAATATACATATTGATGTTCCCTCAGATACCATAACTGCCCAGTTTCTCAATGCTATGCCATATTCTAAATTCACCTCACCTACAAACAAGAACAATCTTTTGCATAATCTTGCAATCACGTTCCACTTCTATATTCATAAACCCTTAGGAGGTAGCTAGGTGGCACAGTGGACAGAGCACTTGGCTTAGATTCAGGAATACTCATTTTCTTGTGTTCATATCTGGCCTCAGACACTTATTCATTGTGTGACCATGGACAAATCA
This sequence comes from Trichosurus vulpecula, assembly GCF_011100635.1. Taxonomy (NCBI): domain Eukaryota; kingdom Metazoa; phylum Chordata; class Mammalia; order Diprotodontia; family Phalangeridae; genus Trichosurus; species Trichosurus vulpecula. The sequence continues at coordinate 68,391,108 of NC_050579.1, forward strand.
CTTAACCATGTTTGTCTCAGTTCCTCATCTGTAAAATAAGCCAGAGAAGAAAATGGCAAACTACTTCAGTATCTTTGCCAAGAAAACCCCAAATAGGGCCACAAGGAGTTGGACCCAACTGAACAATGACAAAAAATTCAGCCACTAGCTGTGTGACCCTGGGCAAGTCACTTGACCTCAGTTTGCCTTAATCCACTGAAGACGGAAATAGCAAATCACTCCAGTAGCTTTGCCAAGAAAACTCCATGAATAGTATTGGCATGCTGTTATCCATGGGATCACGAAGAATCAGATACAACTCAAAAAAAAATTCTATGATCTGATTATAATTTTTTATTGTGTCGTTCCCTCTATCTTAGTATACTGCTTATTCTTCACCCTTAGTTATTTCCCAGCCCATCACCCCATTTACTGGCTAAACTATCCTCTCTTCCCAATCCTGATCCTTAGTAATTCCAGTTCAAATTTCTACTATCTTCTCCTTCAGAATCTTTTGCCCCTTGACATATCATTCCTTGCCAGACCTCAACCCTAGATTACTCTAATCATCTTCCTCCTTTACTCCTACACATCTGCTGCTGAATGGAGCAAGGGGAAGTTATGCAACCTTCTTTTCTAAGCTCAACTGGACCTTCACTAAAAAGCTAATCATTCTACTCCTCTTTAATTAGTTTTCTATCCCACTCTCCTGAAATTCTTTCTTTTCTTAGCATTTTTGATCCCTATATCTTTATACTTATTTTCCCTTGTATTATGGTTCTTATTTTTGTGCTGCTCCTTCCATTAGTTTGTTAGCTCCTTGAGAGCAGGGTTGTACAGCTTCTATCTTGATATCCTTCATAGCTAACAAAGAGCATTATTTGTACTTCTTTAGGGAGACTAGTGTGATTGCCAGAGACTTTGTTGGTTCTAGGTATGTATAAGAAAGGCAGCACTTAAAAAAATGAATTGATAGCCCTGGCTCTTTTTGTTCTTTTCCCATTTAGATCACTGGGATCTGGAAAAGTGAAAGAGCTGAAGGAACATCACTCCAGCTCCAAACAGATCCTTTATGGTTTTGTCATATGGAATCTTCAAAATGTTAACGAAGCCTGATAATAAAGGCGAAAACAAAAGTTAAAACAGATTTTATAACCTGCAGTTGGAGAGTTGCTTGAGGAAAGAAACTGTGATAACATTAAAAGAATCTATGAAAAGCAGGATCTTAGCCTGAGTGCATTTATTGTATTTTGTTTGTTACCTGGATGGCTGGGACCTTTGGCTTTGAGGCTATCATGGCCTTTGGGCTATTTGTTCTAAGGGAGCTTTAGACCTTTCATCCAAGTAAAAGGAAAAGGTCCTGGTTTGTCATGTTCCATTCTCCTCTAGGCTGTGCTTCTGACTCTTGGCTGCCACCTTGACCATGAAGGTGAAGGGAATAAGCATTTATTCAGTACTTGCTATATGCCAAGCATTGTGCTAAAGTGCTTCACAAATTTTATTTAATTTGATTCTCACAACAATCCTGGGAGGTAGGTGCTATCATCCTGGCACATAGGCTCTTAATAAATGTTTATTGATTGATTGATCCCCATTTTACAGTTGAGAAAACTGATGTAGATGGGTTAGTGACTTGCCTAGTGTAACACAGCTAGTGAGTGTCTGAGGCCAGATCTGAACTAGTCTTCTTGACTCCAGTCCACCGCTTTGTCTGTTGTGCCACCTATAGCTGCCTCATGACTCAGCTGCCTTCTTACACTGGCACTTCACTTAGCTCCTGTGGTGGGCCTTCTCATCCTAGAACATGCTTCTACCTTGCTGGCTCTTTTCTCCCGCTGATGAGTTTCTTCCCAGGTAGAGACTCTATTTTGGGGATGCACCCAGACTAGCCATACTTCATTCCCCTCCTGTCTGTGCTTCTGACTCTTACTACCATGCACCTGTACAAGACCTTCCTGTCTCCCAGCCCTAGCTTTTCAGTTCCTTTTTATGTATCATCTTCCTCCACTAGAATGTAATCTCCTTGAGGAAAGAGATTCTCCTTGCTCTTATTTGTATTCCCAGCATTTAACCCAGTGTCTAGCAGACAACAAAAACTTAAAGTGCTTGTTGCCTGCATGCCTGCCTGCCTATTAGAAAGCATATCCATAAAGTAACTGGAAAGCAGAAAAGTCTAGAGCTTCTTGGAGGGCATATTTGTAGTGGAGAAGAGAATGCTTAGTTTTGTAAATTAACAGTGTTACTTTATGTTCCCCCACAGAGGACTGTAACCTTGCTAATTTTGAGATACTTATTCCTAGCATTCATTTAAAGTAGCGATAAGCTCATTTTCCTTCATAGAAACCAAAGTTCTGAAAGAAATTATGTTTATTTATGTAATGTCGCCTTCTGTCTTGTGTAGAGAGATGCATGTGGGTGGGTGGGTGGGGTGGTGGGGAGTGAAGTGCGGTTGTTTTATCCTTATAGGTTAGCCCCCAAATGGGTTTGGCTAAATATGACTCTCTAGGAAAAGTACCACCCTACTCTTCTCCAAGGGAGACTTTGATGCCTACCAGGAAAGGAAGATGACCAGAGACTGGCCCCTCTATCGTCAGATAGATGATATGCTAGGCTACAATTATATGTCTGCTCCCTTAAATTAGTTTGACCAAGGTTACAGGACTGTCAGGGGAGGGACTCCCAGGCTTCTCCACTTTCCACTATACCAGTGTATTTGAAGGAAAGAGAAGATGGAGGACAAAAGCAGAAAAAGACAAGACAAAGTAGAGAAGAGATTTAAAATTCAAGATTAAAAGAAGAAAAAGAACTTTTAAAATGTTCTTTTAGGACAAAATAGGCTCTTTTACATTTTTTGTTAATGAAATATTAATGATTTGAAAAAATGTGTCCCTACATAATTTAAAATATTTGGTGAATCTATGACAAATTCTAGACTATTAAAGAATTAGAAGTATTTTTTTATTTAGTATATTGATAATATTTACATTTATATTTGAAATTGAATTTACATTAGAATTCTTACTTTAAACATTATGGAATATAGTAATATTGAGTAATTCTATTGCCACAGTAAAAAATAAACCTATTATCATTGCCTGAAATACTTGAGACTATGATGATATTTATAAAACAAAACATTTATAATTGATATGTAATTATAACGTATTTCTGTCTTGATCTCTATATAGTATAGCAATAAGGGCATTGCTACTTGTTAAACATCCACAACACAATTTCCACAGAGAGATAGAAAGATTTTGGGAGTAGCTTTTTTTCAAAATATATTTTTATTGATATCTTTTGTTTTTACATTGCCTAGATTTTTCCCTCTTTCCCTTCCGTATAGGGAGCCATCCCTACAACAAAGACTTCAAGGAGGAAAAAAGAAAGAAAAATGGAGGAACAGAAAAAAATCAGCAAAACAAATCAATCCATTATAAAATCTGATATTATATGCAATGTTTTATACTTGTTACCACACCTCTACAAAAAAACAAGGGGAGATATCTTTTCATTTCCTTTATTCTTTGTGGTTTAGCCATAGCTTTCAATTATTTTATAATGGTTGTTCTTTCCATTTACATTGATGTAGTCAAGAATATTATTTTTCTCACTCTGCTTATTTTATTTTGCATTTGTTTATGTAAGTTTTTCCATGCTTCTCCATTTTCATCATGTTTGTTGTCATTACAATAATATTCCATTACATTCATGTACTATGGTTTGTTTAGTCATGCCCCAATTGAATGGGCTCCTACTCTTGTTTTTATCCCCAGCTCTTTGCTACCACAAAGAGGGCAACTATAAATACTTTAGTATATATGGGAAGGCTTTCTTTTTATCGGTGAAATCTTTTGCATATGTGCCTACCAGTGTAATCTGTGGGACAAAGGGTATGGGTAGTATAGACACTTTATTTGCATAATTCCAAATCACTTTCTAGAATGATTAGATTGATTCTCAGCTTCATCAACAAATCATTATTGTACCTTTCTTTCCATACCCTCTCCAACATTAAATATTCTCATTTTTGTCCCATGTGCCAGTTTTATATGTGGGAGATTGTTTTGATTTGTGTTTTTCTTATTATTAATGATTCGGAGCATTTTTTAAAAATATGGTTGTTAATAGTTTGTCATTACTCTTGAGAATTGTTTGTTCATATCCTGTGATTTCTTAAGTGAGGGTGAAAGTGAATAAAATAATCCTCAAGCTCTTAAAAATTGATATTAATTTAATTTTAAAGGAGAAAAATATACTGTAAAAAAATAAACCTTAATAATGGCAGGGATCTCAACTTCTGAAGTAATGGCAGCACAGCTGCCAGCAGGGGGAAGCATAAGCTTTCTAAATGCATCCAAAGTGACTAAATAATGAGAGCTGCAGTTAGAATTGGCATTCTTAAAAAAAAAAAAAAAAAAAAAGGTTTATTCCCATAAAAGAGAAATGGCAAACGTACAAACTCCAGCCTGTATTTCTGGAATCCATGAAGCTATATGCAGTCTGAAGGGACTGTAGAGGTCAGATCATAGATCATAGATTCAGAGCTAGAAGGGGCCTTAGGCACATCTAGTCTAACCCCTTCATTTATGAAGCCTAGAGAGGTTGGACTTCTCCAAGGTCACGCAGTTGGTGAATGACTGAGGTGGATCCTAGGGCTCTACCAAAGAAGAATCTTCTTTAGTTCAGAATGGGTAGAAACTTTTATAGCTATTTAGATTTTTTAAAATATCCTTTTCAGAACTTAAACAATATGACTCATGATGGTGGTGGGGTGCCTACAAAGGCTCTCACACTGGACTTGTGGAGCCAGAATTCATTCTGGGTGAGCTAGAACCTAAAGAAAAAAGTCAGACTTTTCTTTCTTTTATCTTCTCTAGGAAGGCATAACAAACCAGAAGAGAAAAAGAGAAAAGTCTGACTTTTCTTTTTGTGTTCTAGCTCACTCAGAATGAATTCTGGCTCTATCTCAGCTCTGAATCTACGACCTCCAGCCTAAAATACACAGAAAGAAGGTAAGACTGCCACCATTCCACTGAGGCTGATCTCACATACCTTTCAGTATTAACAGTGTATAGTGAGGGATTCTTCCTTTGGGGGATGTAGCTGCTAATAGCCATGCCATTTTGTAAACTTTGCTCTCCATTGAAGAGAAATATGTTCCTGATTCATACCAGAACCTATCAGTTCTGTTGTATTAGTTGCTGAAGTGGGCTGTGCCTCTGTCTGATCTTAGCCCATTTTCTTCCTCTGCAATATTGCCAAGATTATGAAAATCACAAATGATTCCCTTGTCCTGACCTCCTGTTAGCTACACAAGCACAGAGGTCACCATTGTTCTATATATCCGGGTGGAACTGTGGCACAGATGCAAGAATTGATGGTTGAATCTTTGTAGAATAGAAATCTCTGGAATTTTTCTTCTATTTTATTTTTACTATTTTATCAAACTTCATGTCACCTTGTATTTTAAATACATTTTACAGTATTTCTTGTTAATTGTATTTTTGAGAGATTGTCAGAAATGAAATAATCATTTTATTAAGTACTACTGTCAACATCATCTGTACATGAACCATATAGTTCATTCATATTTGTTCACATATTCATTCACTCAAAAAGTAATTATTGAGCTTCCACTGGCACTTTGCTAGGGATCATTTGGAATACAAAGTTATAATTACTTGTATGATTGTAGTAACCCTTTTCCCTCCTTCTGGGCTGGCACTGTGTCATTGCTGAATTATCCCCTCTTTCCTTGAATTCCGAGTACCTAACATACTGTTATTACTTGTTAAATGAAAGGATGAGTACATAAATACTGTATACTTCTGTAACTATGCTTATACAGAGCTTATAGTTTTAATCCATTGTCATTAAGAGTAGTGATCCTGGGCTGGAAATAGAAAATATTGCCTTTCTTTATTAGGGTCAGGGAAACTGATGAATCATGGCCCGAAATTTATAAATGAGGGATCATGGTAGTATAGTTCCCTGGGGGGAAAACCCCATCTTTCATTGGTGCATCCCAGGAGATAGCCACCCTAAGTTCAAGATGCACTATGAATCTGTACTCCTAAAAAAGTATATCCCATAAGCCCACATTTGTGTATTTACCTATATTAATAAGTGGAAGATTACAACCTTGGCCTGACACTTGCCTCTTATCCTCAAGAGTCTTTTCAAACCTGATTTACCAAATTTGTATACCCAAGTCAGAAAAAGGTCAGGGAAATAATAATCTTAAGTGGTTACAGCATAAGGGTGCCTGTTCTTAACCTTTCAATTATAATGATGGTTCTGGGTAATTAGTTGGTTCTTCAGGGTAGAGACTATGTCCTAGTTATATTTTGTATTGTCTATAATGCCTAGCTGTTAGATGGTAAAAAAGAAATATATATTGAATGAATGAATGGGTAGATCATATGGATTTGTGTAGTTATGTAGTCATCTAGCTGGAATTTAGACATTAAGCTACCTCATCTATCCAGAAATTAGCAACAAAACAAAACAAAAACAAATACAAAGATTTTCGGGCAACCAGACTATAGGCCATGACATCTGTCCATGTGCTGTATTCACCAGGAAGCACCTCAGGCTTGAAAAATGTGGTGACACTTTTATTAATGAGGATACTGTACTCTGCTGTCAATATACTCCCCTTTATAGAGTGTAGGAATATTTTTATGGAACATTTTGATGATTAAATATGAAGCTAAGGGGATTATAAGGGACAAGTAAGAGAATCTGTTATGTTACTAGACAGAATTATAGCTACTTGGTATCTGAAAAACTTAAAGAATTTTATACTTTCTTGTACCTTAGGCACCTGTGGTGGTTAAGTTAAATGCTTAAAAACAAAAAAAGACAACTTTTTCATGCCAGTAAGCTGTCACTAAGTGTGCGACTATTACTAAAGTTATTATGTTACCCTCAATGCCTCATTTATCTCCAGATAAGAAACTAATTTAATATTTACATGTAAACTGACAAGGAATCAGGATAGCATCTTAAGCAGTTGTTTTAACAACCCAGCTAGCAGCTTCTGTGGGGGCGTAAGATCCCCGCCCCCCACAGCCAGCATCCAGGAGGCTGCCGGCACCCAGTAGGCTGCCGGCACGCCGGGAAAGCACAGGTTCTTTTTATCTGCTTAAACAAGGAAAGCACGGTGAAGGGGTTGACCAGCTTACTTTAATCCAGCATTCAGTTAGCATACAGACAACATTCATTTAGTTCGGGGAAAACACCAGCATTCAGTTAGCTCAGGGGAGCAAAGAGACAAGCATCAAGAGACAGACCAAATACAATTTCGTTCACTTACTTCAGGGGAAAAAACCAGCACCCTGAGGTTCAGAACATTCATTTAGTTCAGGGGAAAAGAACCAGCATCCCGAACCTCAAAACCAAAATATAAACAAATTACAAATATCAACCGATATTTGAAGACCCAATACAATTCATAGTTACCAACATCTGGGCTCGGCCCGAGAGCAAGGGCTGGCCCAGAGTCACACTACCCACTGCTGTTGCGCAAACCGGAAAAGGAAAAGAGAGCTCTTCAAGCTGTCCTCTCCCCTCTTATAGAGTTTTTGACATCATCAAGCACCACCTGAATGACCAGGGCCGACTGGTTCTTGAGTTGGCCCCTCCCCCTAGCGTAGACTAGGTTAACACCCAACAGGGCATGGCTCTGGAGTTAACACCTCCCCTCAGCCAGCCCCATGACTCATCACACAGGAAGTTCTCTGCTTCCTGGCATGGTGTCTGGGCTTCCTGCCCTGGAAGAGCAAGCCCCAGCACCCAGCAAGGCTAAATGAGGTAAGCTGAGTCACTCAAAGAAAACAAAGGCCATTCTAACCACAGTAGTTTTAAGTCTTTTAAAAAATTTGCTTTTTAACTCCTTCTACCTATGAGAGAAAGTAATAATTTACTTAGCAAGATCAGGATAAAAAAGAGCTAGGTGTGTGCATGGGAGACAAAGCAATGGACAAAGTCACTTGTACATGACATTCAAATAGTTTTAAATTTATATATTATTCATAGATTTTTCAAAGGTATTATCTCATCGATCTGTACAATCCATTAGAATGTAAGCTCCTTGAAGGCAAGGAGAGTTTCATGTTTCTCATATCCTGAGTGCCTAACACCTTCCAGGTTGCAGTCACTTAATAAATGCTTGATGAATCTAATAGAATCATTACAAGAATTGGTTCTAGAGAAACACAATGCCAGGCAAAACAATGAATGGGGGATAATTAGTGATTCGGGAACAGTGATATAAATGAGAAATACCCAATTCATTGAGGAATTTTCTGCAGGCATATTTCCAAACACCAGCATACCATCTTTCTTTTAAAACTCTGACATACTTAACACTTCATGTTCCGAGTTCCTCTGAGCAGTTCTTCTCCCATATTAACACAATGCTCCAGTCTGCTTTACTCCATAATGCCAATTATCTGGTCATAATGCCCATGCTACTTCCTCCTGAACCCCCTATTTCTCTCAGATGTTGTAATATTCTTCCAGTCTCTCAAGTTCTTAACCTTTATGCCACATCCTTGATTCCTCACTCTCCCTCATCAACACATTCATTTCTTAATTCTACTTCCAAACATCTCTCATGTCTTACCCCATCTCTGTACTCAAATAGCTACTATCTTAGTTCAGGCCTTCATCACCTCTTGTGTAGATTATTGCAATACTCTCCTAAGTAATTTCTCTACCTTAAATTTCTTCCCATTGCAGTCCATCTTCCACATAGCTACCAGTCATTTTCTTCAAGTGCAGATCTGATCACGTCAGTCTCCAATTCATTAAACTACACTATCTCCCTCCAGCCTCTAGGATCAAATACATACTTCACTGTCAGCATTTAAAATTTTCCCAGCCTGGCCACAGTATATATTTCCAGACTTCTTGTATATTACTCCCCATTATGGTCTCTGTGATCCAGCCAAACTATGCTTTTTTTCTTTTCTTTCTTTCCCCCTTTTCTAGCTCCAGACCTAACCCTCCAGACTTCTTCACCATACCTCAGCTACCTTCTCATCCTGGAAGATCCTTTCACCTCTGTCCCCACCTCCTCCAATTGATAAGTTCTTCCTGGAACCACCATTTTGAGGAAGTTCCTATACCAGCCATCCTTGATTCTATCTGTTCCACAACTGATCTTCTAGACTATACCTCCATGGCCCTGTGTGGGTATCTTCTCGTTCCCCTACTCCCCCCAACCCATCTTTAGCTTTCTTTTATGTATTGTCTTTCTCCTTTAGAATGTAAGCTCTTTTTCTCAGTATTAGGGTAGTTGAAGGGAATATATACATATATATATATATATATATATATATATACACACACATATATAGGTATATAGAAAAAAGGTACCAGGTGAGTTGAATATGAAGGGATTATATCTAAAAAGTAAATAAAATTAAGGAGTGAGAGAGGGGTATATTGGGAGAAGGAGAAAGGGAGAGATAGAATGGGGTAAATTATCTCACATAAAAGTGACAAAAAAGGCAGTTCTAATAGAAGGGAAGAGAGGGCAGGTGAAAGGGAATGAGTGAATCTTGCTCTCATCAGATTTGACTTAAGGAGGGAATAACATACACACTGAATTGGGTATCTTACCCTACAGGAAAGTAGGGGGGAAGGGGATAAGAGAGGGAGGATGATAGAAGGGAGGGCAGATCAGGGGAGGAGGCAGTCAAAAGCAAAAACTTTTGAAAAGGGACAGGGTCAAGGGAGAAAATTGAATAAAGGGGGACAGGATAGGATGTAGGGAAATATAGTTAGTCTTTTTACAACCTGACTATCATGGAAGTGTCTTGCATAATGATACATGTGTGGCCTATATTGAATTACTTGCCTTCTCAAGGAGGGTGGGTGGGGAGGGAAGAAGGGAGAGAATTTGGAACTCAAAGTTCTAAAAATAAATGTTTCCCCAAAAAGTTGTTTTTACATGTAACTGGGAAATAAGACATACAGGCAATGGGATATAGAAATCTATCTTGCCCTACAAGAAAGTAAGGGGAAAGGTGATAAGGTGGTAGTGGGGGGGGGAATGGGATGACAGAAGGGAGGGCAGACTGGCAAAAGAGGCAATCAGAATATATGCCATCTTGGGTGGGGGGAAGGGTAGAAATAGGGAGAAAATTTGTAGCTCAAAATCTTGTGGAAATCAATGTTAAAAATATTAAATAATATTAAATAATAAGAAAATTAAAAAAAGAATGTAAGCTCTTTGAAGGCAGGGGTTGTCTTTCTTTTTTTGCTATTTTAATTCCCAGTGCTTAGTATAGTACCTGGTATATAGTAAGTGCTTAGTAAATTCTTGTAGACTTGACTTGCTCCTCACATAGTATACTCTATCTCCCATCTCTATGCTTTTTCACAGTTACTCATACCTGGCATGTATTTCTTCTCTACTTCTGACTCTTAAAATCCTTATCTTCCTTCAAGACTGATCTCAAACATCACCTTTTACAAGAAGCCTATCCTGACCCTCCAACTATTAGTGCTTTCCCTTCCAAACTACCTTAGATTTAATTGTTTTATATTTATTCTCTTTATCATTAAATATGTTTTTGTCTTCCTCATTAAAATATATGCTCCTTGAGAGTAGAGAGTTGTTTCATTCTTTGTTTTTGTATCTCAAGTGCCTATCACAATGCTCTAGGTACATGGTAGGCCATTAATAATGTTTGTTGACTGATGGATTGATTGATTCTGATTATACATATCTCTATCTAGGCGTACCCAAACTGGTTCATCCCTACTAGAATCCTGTGTTCAGGGAATATATTTAAAGGGGCCTCATGGAGTGAACATTAATGGAGGACACATATGTGGTATTTGGGCACATATGGGGTTAGAGAAATTCATATCTCTGATGTTATAAATGTCTGATGTCAGTATACTTTATTGATGTCCTCATAGCTCCCTCTGCCAGGCAATGTATTTATGCCAACTGCTGTATGTTACGTCATTTCTGCTGGAATTTGAATCTCCCTATTTACTATTCATAGAACTGAAGTCTTAGACATAGAACTAGATGGCTTTGGTGTTAACTGAAATCCTTATGGTCATTTCCCTGGGGACAGTTGTACTTTCTAAGGGAGGAATGAAGCTCTTCTGGGCTGTGTAGGAAGAAGGAGAAGAGAAGGGAATAAGCATTTGTATAGCTCTTCCTACATTTCAGGCACTGTGCTAAGCACTTTATAAATATTATCTCATTTTATCCTTATAACAACGCTGACATTATCCCTATTTTACAGTTGAGGAAACTGAGGAAGAGAGAAGTTAAGTGACTTGCTCAGGGTTACACAACTAGTACTTACTATTAGTACTTAGACTAGATTTGAAGTCAGGTCTTCCTGACTCTAGGCCTAGTGCTCTGTCCATTGTGCCAACTAACTGACTTTGTAGACTAGGATCTATTTATTAAAGCCATTTCACCAGGGATCTTTATCAGGTAGTATGGCACTGGAAAGAGTGCTGGTTCTGCAATCAGAGGACTGGCACCACTTTAGAAATATTCTCTAATTCAAGTTATGCTAATTTAGCATGGCCTCACAGATGGCAAAAGCCAGTGGTAGAAGCCCTCTGTCAAAGATTGATGGTTCTTTTGATTAATACTTTTCTGGCTGCTGCTTAAAGTCCTTTAACACAGCTTATGATCTTACTTGAGGTTAAAAAGTTATGTTTAGTGCTTGTCAAGTCCCTGATTGTCAGTCTTTGTCCCATCACACTATTTTGGAGACACCAGTCCAAAAACCCCCAAAAAACTGTATTGAACTTCTGTGACAAGGCTTCCATTAGCGCCATCCAAGTAATGACCATCCAAGTAAATTCAGGAACAAGAAGAGCCTCTTTCACAGGCACATTTTTTTTGTAAATTCTGCCTTTATGATACATATGTGCCAGCAATAAAATTGCTTGTTCTTATTTAGGGTGCCCACCAGGGACAACCTGCAAATCTTGTTAGTTTCCCCAAACATACAATATCTTGTTTGATCCTTATATCAATCCCATGATAAAATACTATAGATATTCTTTTCTCCATTTTACATCTGAGGAAACTAAAGCTGAAAGAAGTTAAGTTACTTGACCATGCTCACACAATCAGTAAGTGTTGATGTAGGATTCAAACCCATGTCATCCTTGGTCCAACCCAAGAGCTCTATCTCCTATACCAGGCTATCTCTAGTAACTGAATTGTTTGGGGTGAGGACCCTTGAAAAGTACTGAACTGGTCTGGTGCAATAGGCTGAATAATAAGCAATATTACTTTTGAGAACTTACTTTTAGTTTTGACAATTATCTATTAATGATTCTATTGCAAAATGAGTTTGGCCAAAGCAGTTATTATGCAGGATGTTCCTGTATAGCAATCTGTAGGAGGCTAATTTTTATTTCACAGATGGTGACACTGAAACATAGGGAGAATTTTAACTTCACAAGATTACACCAAACTATTTTTTTCTTCTGAATATATTACAAAGTCTATAAAAGTTGCAAGTTCAAATCATGTATTCTAAAAATTTTTTTTCACACAGGCAAGATGATTTTTCTTACTATCATTATATAGTGTTTTTAAAATACAGTTTTTAACAGCATGTAATTCGAAAGAGGTCGGAGCAGTGGGTTTTTACATAGCTTTTTTTAAAATTAGAAGTAGATTGGCAGTTTGTTACTGATTACGGCTATTTTCCTTTTTTGTTAAAGATGGAAAGATTGTCCATAGCTACTGTTGTGTTAGATTACCCTCAGTCTTTTCATTTTACCCCATCATTTCTGGTTTCACTAAACCAGTCACTTGCAGGATAAGACATGAATCTCCATGGCTGTTTGGTTCTCCTAATTCATTTCAGAGTGGCCTCTAATTTAGATAAAGCTGAAAAGGTTGGGGATGGGTAGAAGAAACTATTATTACCATTATCACCCCATTCCTTCTAATACTTCATTATACTCTTCTTAAAATACTACTTATCCTTCCTGAACTTCCTCTTCCTTCTCTTTCTAGTCTTAGACAGCCGAATTAGCTATTATCCATTTTATTCTGTCACTGTCAGTGCGAAGGTCATTTCCCTGTCTCTCTTCAAACCCCGCCCCGCCCCAATCAGGAGATGAGAAGGTATTATTTCTCATTTTTTACCATCTGCTACCCCTTCAGCCACAGCAGCTAGCAATAGAACTACTCATCCAGAAGAAGATACTTTATCCAGAAATTTAGTCCTTAGTTGCATAGTTTAAGAAGGACAGTGATAAGCTCAAGAATAACCAGAGGTAGGCAACCAAGATAGTAAAGGAACTTGAGTTCATGTTATAGGAGTATTAGTTGAAGGAATTGGAGATATTTATCTTGGAAAAAAGGAGACTGAAGAGGGATGTGATGGTCATCTTCACCTATTTGATAGGTGTCTTCACCTATTTGTTACATGGAGGAGGGATTAAACTGTTAATTATTGCCTATTTATCTTTTCTTTTGTATATTTTTGTTTGTGTGTTTTGTCCTCCATTAGATGGTAAGCTCCTTGACAGTAGGGATTGTCTTTTGTCTCTTTTTATATCCTACGCACTTAGCTCAGTGTCTGGTACATAGCGTGTGCCTAATAAATGTTTGCTGATTGTTTGAAACTGGCAAAAAAAAAAAGAATGTTCCAAAAAACCCTAAAGATTACCCTCAAATAAATACTACCTAGATTCAAGAAACAAGTGCATATCATGTATCAGGTGGGATTTAAGGATTGCCATGAGGGAAAATGTAAGTGTGTACATACATGTGTGTATTTGTGTATATATGTGTGTAAATACATATACATATATGTATACATACCTGCACATGTATACAAAAGGTGTCCCAGAAATCTCAGTGCAATTTTATATTTTAATAGCTTAAAGCATTTGACTTTTATAACACTAAGTATACGTATAAAGCCCCAGTGAACAGAAAAAGAAGACCAATGACTGGAAATGACAGGGAATTAGATTTCAGATCAATGTTAGGAGGAAGTTCCAAGAAATTACAGCCATCCAAAAGGGCTGCCTCAGGATGTTGTGAGTTCTCCACTATAGCTCTTAAGTCACATGAGAGATGAAATGAAAAACACATGCACCTTGATTTCAGGAGAAACCTGAGTTCTAATTCCACCTTTGATCCTTACTCAATGTGTGAATATTAGCCAGTCCCTTAACTTTTTTTCTGTTTCAGTTTCCTCATTTGTGAAATGTGAGAGTTGGACTAGATGATGTCTGAGATTCAGACTTGTTGCTTACTTAACAATAAGAAACTCTTATTTACATTGACAGGCCCAAAGAAATTTCAGTTATAGTCTTTGATCCAGCTCCCAGAGGGACACAGAAACATCTGGCAGGGGAATGGGGGTGAGAGTGGCACTTCTTGTGAATCATCAGCTATGGAGGGAATAGCTCTTTTCCTAGAGTGGAAGAGAAGCTTGGCTCCAAAAATGTAAGAGGAAGAGGGGACTCCTTTCTGGGCTCATTCCCCGGACATAGAATCTTCAAGAAGAATATTCGGTAGCAGTTCCCATTAGTCAAGACATTTACTCAGCCATGTTTCATCAGAGTTGTTTCTTTTGCTCAAATGACTTCCAGATGTTTGCATAAGCCTCTGACCCATTTTCTTTTTGGCAAGCCATTCGGACAGTTTGGCTTAAGAGATGCCTGTTTACACATCTACCACTGGCGGCCGTTAATTCAGCGGTGGACTAACTAGAAAAACAACAGTGAACTGATGTGTGATCTATGATGGAGTGACACTTAAAGATGTATGGACCAAATTCATTCTACTTATTTAATTTCTTAGCTGTAGGTACTCAATGGCTTGTAAATACACACTATCATTAGAAGGTCTTCTAAGGCATCCATCACTGTGGCTCATTGTTTGCATTAAATAGAGAAGGGAGGGTTATGAATTCCTCACATTTATTTCTGCAGTTTCACATAGCTTTTACAGGTTGAAGGTGGATGTTGGCGCCTCATAATGTACTCCAAAGGAAGAAACACCCTTCTTTCCTAGTCCAGTACTGTCAGTCATAACCAAAATGCGAAGCATTTTGCTGTCTTATTCCTCAAAAGTTATTTTCAGCTTACCTCTTTCCTTTGTCCCTGTGTCATTAGTCACAGAATTATTCCCTGTCATTCCTCCATAATGACTTAGATCCAACTGCTTCTCCTCATTTTTACAGTTACTAGCCTTGTCTGAACTCATTCCTGGATTACTGTAACAATCCCCTTGCCAGTTTCTCTGCCTCTGGCTTCTTCCCAGGCTAGTTTATTTTGTACAATACCAGGACAATCTTTCTCAAAAGGCTAATTTTTTAGTATCCAAGGATTTAGAACTTTAATAGACCTGAAAACTATATGATCCAATACCTTTATTTTTCAAATAAGGAAACTGAGGACCAGAGAGGCTAAATGATTTGCCCAAGGCCAACCAGGTGGTCATTAATTTAACCAGAATAAAAACCCAATGGGTGGATGCGCTTCTCAGGCGCCCCGCATCAACATGGCGGGTGGCTCAGGCTGGGTGACGCTTGGTCGCGGTTTTCGGTTATAGCGGGCGGGTGCCGGTTCCTTTTCAGTAAATTCTTCCGTCTCAGCCCAGGGTGGAGCCACCAGGGGAGGCAAAAGGGAAAGGTGAGAGGTGACAGCGTCGGGCGGGTGGACAGAGCAGCTCGGGGAAGAATATGGCAGAGAGCGGTCGCCAGCAGCCTTCAGACTCTTTGGAGGAGTCCCCTCCTACTGCTCATAACTTCATGATTCCAAAGAAGGAGATAAATACAGTTCCTGACATGGGCAAGTGGAAACGGTCTCAGGCATATGCAGATTACATTGGTTTCATCTTCACCTTAAATGAAGGGGTTAAGGGGAAGAAGTTAACCTGTGAATACAAAGTCTCTGAGCCCGTTAATAAGCTTGTCGCTCTCCTCAACACATTAGACAGATGGATTGATGAGACCCCTCCCATGGATCAGCCCTCCAGATTTGGGAACAAAGCCTTCAGGACTTGGTATGCTAAACTTGACCAGGAAGCAGAAAACCTAGTGGCCACAGTGGTCCCTAGTCATCTGGCAGGTGCTGTACCTGAGGTGGCCCTTTACCTAAAGGAATCAGTGGGAAACCCTACCCGAATTGATTATGGCACAGGTCATGAAGCGGCCTTTGCTGCCTTCCTTTGCTGTCTCTGCAAGATTGGAGTCCTCAGGGTAGATGATCAAATGGCCATTGTCTTCAAAGTATTTAATCGGTACCTTGAGGTTATGAGGAAACTTTAGAAAACCTACAGGATGGAGCCAGCTGGAAGCCAAGGAGTGTGGGGTCTAGATGACTTCCAGTTTTTGCCCTTCATCTGGGGCAGTTCTCAGCTTATAGAGCACCCCCATCTGGAGCCTAGGCACTTTGTGGATGAAAAAGCGGTGAATGAGAATCACAAGGACTACATGTTCCTGGAATGCATCCTATTTATTACTGAGATGAATTGCAATTGCAATGGCAATTGCATGCCAGTGGGATTTTCCCAGGTCCTAGGGCACAAGACAGAGGAGGTAACAACGCCTACCTTTGGGAAAGCTGGTCTTATACTGTTAGAGCCATTTGGGGGCTGAGGTAAGTGACTTGCTTGAGGGCCAAGTTACAGCACTCTAGCTCTTGGATATTTGGGTTCAGGAATGGGGGTGGTGAACTGGGATAGGGGTGATGCTATCAGCACTTGAGTTCCAAGTTTTCTTCAATTCAACAAACATTTATTGAGCTCTTCCAGATCTGTTACAAGGAGATGGGTTTTGTAGGTTTTCCCTATAGAATCCCCTTCTCCATTAAGTGTTTCTTCCTCTGCTTTTGGTATCAGGGTTGTTTTTTCTTTTTCTTTAAAACAAACATTTTATTTGGCTGCTTAGGCCCATCCCCTCATCTTCTTTCACACATCCCCAGATCTGGGCAACACTCCTTTTGGGTAGGGGAACACCCTGACAAGCACAGTGTGTTGGATTTCCTCTCTGGTCTGTGGTCCCATTGCCATTTTAGCTGGATTGTCATCCGGGGCCACTGATCCAGAGCATTCTTAGGGCTTGAGCTGGGGGAGAAGATACGAGTTATATAAAGTTTTCCAAAAGGAGGCCAAATATCTTCCACCAGGACCCCTCATGGAGTTAGGTAGGCTGTCACCTTCCTGGCCTCTCATGCAAGGGCCTGCCCACTATGTGCCAACACCACTCCATTTTGAGGCTGCTTCACCCTAACCCCTTGCTCTTTCATTGCTGTTCTGATTAAAAATGTGTTTTGCACCTGGAAAAAAAAAAGAATAAAAACCCAACTCTTTTGACTACACCTCCAATTCTTTTTCTACTGTGCTAGGCTGTTCTCTTAATGCTAGTTCCCCTCAAAGTTAGAGGTGATATTTGGGGGAAGAGAGAGAAATGGTAGAACAGAACTGAAAGTCTAGAACTATGTCCAGGTATAACTTTACAGTTTATTCTAATAATTACAAAAACAAATATGTGCTATTTATGTGTAGGGGTATAGTCCGTGAACAGACCCCATTACCTGTCTTTGACTTATACAACCTTTCAACCTGGAAGATTCTAGGGAATTTACTTCTGGTAGTATCATGATAACATGTTAGAGAAGTGTCTTGGAGATACTGTGGATTATAAGTAGGCATTCTGTAACTTGTTCCATGTCTAACTACATGGTGAAGGGGAGGCTCTTTGATTAGCTTTGGAAATATTTTAAAAGAGGTAGTATTAACTACCTCCTTTTCTGTAGAGACCATGCTATAAGGAAAATGACCTTAGGGTCTTTTACCTGCTGTGGCCATATCATATTAAGAAACAGGCCTTAGTCATTGGACTTTTTATTCTTTCTTCTTTGTTTTAGATGGGGGGTGCGGTGGCGCATGGTAGGCACAGAGAAACCTCATGACTAGTGAGTTTGAAGAGTTGTCAGGAAAGCACTACAGAATTCTGGTGTTCCAGAGTCAATGCAAAATGCTGGCTCCCAAGGAGTGGGGCATAATCTTTGGGAGCAATTTTTGGGACCCTAGACCAATGGAATAACTTACCTAGCAATCATACTGCATCTTGGCATGAAGTTGGTAGAAGCAATGCTATGCGTGACTTGAGCTAAGTTTCGAGCCTACTCTCCCAGAAACCAAATGGTACAGGGGAAGGAATGGAAGGCATGAGGGAAAATGCTTATATGTTGGGTTTTTTTCTATATATTTGAAGTAAATATAGCTTTGTAAACATTAATCATCCTTAAGTGGTTAAATGGAACTGGGGGTAGAGGTAGTTATAGCTCCCTAACAAGGTAAGGAACTGTAATGGTAATCAGGGTAGGGCTTTTTGCTGTTCTTCTCTTAAATGCCTTTAATGATTCTGGCCTTTGAATGAGGCTGGTGAAGTGTGATCTTGTTTAGGAATGTTTCTAGCACTAAGATAATCAGGGGTCATTGACTTGTATATGATGTGATACTGGGATTGGGTAACTTTCACATACCTACCCTGGGTGAGGTCGGAGCCCTCAAGGCCCGCACAGGATATAATTAAGGGAGCTTGGTGTTTGACTGTCGGGGCTCACTCATGGAAGGAGCGTTGAGACTCTGGGCAAGCCGTTGTACCTGCCCCCCGGCTTTGCTAACCTAGACCCATTGATTCTTTGGTAACTATGTGTTGTGATTTGATCAGACAAGGTCTGTCTGTTGATGTTTTTAATTTCTGCTTGTATTTGCCTTGAAGTTCAGGGGGCTGATCTTTTCCCCCAGAACTAAGTGAATGATATATGTATGTTTTATTAAACTGAGATTGTTAACCCCTTAAAGTTGCTTTCCTTAGAAAAGCAACTCAAAGAACCTGTGTTAGCAGCCCTTCTGTATGCTGGTGTTATTGGTCTTACACAGCCACAGTAGCTGCTAGCAAGATTATTGTGACAGGAACATAGCTGGTGGGGTATTCAGTCAATGGAAATAGAGAACACATTCCTTGCCACTTGCTACCTTACAACCCCTTAGGATTACTCCCCTGAAACCTTGAGAGGCAGATATTAACAGCCTGGCTGAGAGAGGGAGGACCAGAACACACATACTGCACTAATAGTTATGAAGAACAAGTACATCTTATTTATGCAACCTGACCTTGCCTTATTTTCTTCTAGGTATACATTGAGAATGACAAAGTAAATAAACTATATGGACTACAGTCGGAGTAGGACCAAATAAGAGAGGACAGAACTTCTGGCATTTGGAAATTTGCAATCTCTATCTTAGCTTGGCCCTCCATTCCTTACTCCTTACCTCTTGCCAATGTCCTCTATCTTTCTACAAGGTTCTTTACTGTCTATACTTGTAAATTAAAATTAGATAAAACTTTAGAATATAGATTGTTGGGGGGACGGAGCCAAGATGGCGGCTGGAAAGCAGGGACTAGTGTGAACTCCCCGCTGAGTCCCTCCAAAAACCTATAAAAAAGTGTCTCTGAAACAATTCTACAACTGCAGAACCCACAAAACAGCAGAGGGAAGCAGGGCTCTAGCCCAGGACAGCCTGAATGGTCTCTGGGTGAAGTCTATCCTGCACAGAGCTGGGAACTGGGAGCGGAGCAGAGCCCAGCGTGAGCGGCGCAGACCAACCAGTCCAGTAGCCGGGTGGAATGTGCCCTAGCGCCCTGAATCAGTGAGCTGCAGCAGTTACCAGACTTCTCAACCCACAAACACCAAAGACAACAGAGAAGGTTAGTGGGAAAAGCTGCGGGAGTGGAAGGTGTTCAAGGTTCGGCCACCAGCCCCGGGGCAGCGAAGGTGGGGCAGTTACAGAAGTTCAGCTGCAGTTGCTTCCGGACCCAGGCCCACCTGGTGGGAGGAATTAAGTGGCGGATCAGAGTGGGAGTGCAGAGCCTGCTTAAGATCTGAGTCAGGTCCGGGTTGGGGGTTCTTGGGGAAGGAGGAGTGCTGGTGTGGCAGAGCTGGCACATCCCCCCAGGCATGGAACATAGTTCTCTAAACTCTACAAGCAGTCATACCCCACTGAAAAACTCAAGGGTCAAGTCAGTTGGCTGGGAATATGGCCAGGCAGCAAAAACGCACTCAGATTCAGTCTCAGACTTTGGATTCTTTCTTTGGTGACAAAGAAGACCCAAACATACAGACAGAAGAAGTTAACAAAGTCAAAGAGCCTACAAGAAAAGCCTCCAAGAAAAACATGAACTGGTCCCAGGCCATGGAAGAGCTTAAAAAGGATTTGGAAAAGCAAGTTAGAGAAGTAGAATATAGATTGTTAGAGCTATATTAGAGTGGGAAAAGGCCTCTTATATCATCTATCTGCTCAAGTACTTTTCATGACTACTTATTAGATCAAATTTAATCTCCCTAGGCTTTAGTTTCTTATTTATAAAATGAAGAGTTTGGATTCAATGGCATTTAGAGGTGGGCAACCAGAAGGGTAATGGACATGAATATCATTCCACATGAAGATTAGTTAAGCATTCCAAGGGGACAAAGAAAGAAAGGACGGAAGGAAGGAAGAAAAAGAAAGAAAAAGAGCAAAAGAAAGAAAGAAAAAGTTAAACATAGTATGCTTCAGTCTGTATTCAGACAACATCATGTTCTTTCTCTGGAGGCAGATAGCATTTTTCATCTGGAGTCCTTTGGGATTATATTGGATCATTGTATTGCTGAGAATAGCTAAGTCATTCACAGTTCATCATATAATATTGCTGTTACTGTGTACAATGTTCTCCTGGTTCTGCTCAATTTACTTTATATCATTTCATGTACATCTTTCTAATTTTTTTGAAATCATCCTGCCTGTCATTTCTTATAGCACAGTAATATTCCATTACAGTCACATACCACAATTTACTCAGCCATTCCCCAATTGACGGGCATCTCCTCACTTTCCAATTCTTCTTTTTGAAATACAGACCTAGCAATGGTATTGCTGGATGAAAGAATATGTACAGTTTCACAACCCTTTGGACATGGTTCTAAATCATTTTCCAGAATAGTTGGATCAGTTCACAACTCTATCAACAATGCATTAGTGCCCCAGTTTTCCCACATCTCCTCCAACATTAATCATTTTCCTTTTCTGTCATCTTAGCCAATCTCATAGGTGAGAGGTGGAACCTCAGAATTGTTTTAATTTGCATTTCTCTAATCAATAGTGATTTACAGCATTTTTTCATACAACTATAAATAGCTTTGATTTCTTTGTCTGAAAACTGTCTGTTCATATCCTTTGATTATTCATCTATTGGGGAATGACTTATAGTCTTATGAATTTTTTTTATTTATTTATTTTTAGTTTACCACACACAGTTCTACATAATTTTGAGTTCCAGATTTTCTCCCATCCCTCCCCCCTCCCTCCCCAAGACGGCCTGGAATCTCATATAACTACCATGTATAACTTCGCATTGAATTAATTTATACACTAGTCAAGTTGTGGAGAAGAATTATGACCAATGGAATGAGTCATGAGAAAGAAGAAACAGAACCAAAAAAAAAAAAACAAAAAAACCCAAAAACCAAAACAAAAGAGAAGCAAAAAAGCGAGCATGTATTGTTCCTCAATCTATATTCAAACTTCACAGTTCTTTCTCTGGATGAAGATAGCATTCTCCATCGTGAGTCCCCTGGCGTTGTCCTTGCACCTTACATTGCTGAGAAGAGCAAAGTATGTCAGGGTTGGTCCTCACGGAATCCATATATCTGTGGTTGTGTACAATGTTCTCCTGGCTCTGCTCCGCTCACTCAGCATTATGTCGTGTAGGTTTTTCCAGGTTGTTATGAAGTCCGTATCATCCCCATTTCTTATGGCACAATAGTATTCCATTACCTTCATATACCACAGCTTGTTCAGCCTTTCCCCAATTGATGGGCATCCCTTTGATTTCCAATTCTTGGCTACCACAAAAAGAGCCGCTATAAATATCCTTGTACATATGGGTCCTTTTCCCGCTTGTGTGATTTCTTTGGGATACAACCCTAAAAGTGGTATTGCTGGGTCAGAGGGTGTGAACATTTTTATAGCCCTTTGGGCATAGTTCCAAATTGTTCTCCAAAATGGCTGGATCAGCTCACAACTCTACCAGCAATGTAACAATGTTCCAATTTCCCCACATCCTTTCCAGCATTTATAATTTTGCTGTTTTGTTATTTTAGCCAATCTGACAGGAGAGATGTGGTATCTAAGAGTTGTTTTGATTTGCATTTCTCTAATCAGTAGTGATCCAGAGCATTTTTTCATATGCCTATAGATAGCTTTAATTTCTTCCTCTGAAAACTGCCTGTTCATATCCTTTGACCATTTCTCAATTGGGGAATGGCTTGTATTCCTATATATTTGGCTCAGTTCCCTGTATATTTTAGAAATGAGGCCTTTATCAGAGATACTAGTTGCAAAGATTTTCTCCCAATTTTCTGCTTCCCTCCTAATTTTTGTTGCATTGGCTTTTTTTGTACAAAAACATTTCAATTTGACATAATCAAAATTATGCATTTTGCATTTTGTAATGCTCTCTATCTCTTGTTGGGTCATGAATTCTTTACTTTTCCATAAATCTGATAAGTAAACTATTCCTTGCTTTCCCAAATTACTTATAGTATCAGCTTTTACTCCTAAATCATGAACCCATTTTGACTTTATTTTGGTATATGGTGTAAGATATTGGTCTGTGCCCAGTTTTTGCCCTACCATTTTCCAGTTTTCCCAGCAGTTTTTGTGAAATACTGAATTCTTAGCCCAGAAGCTGGATTCTTTGGGTTTATCAAAGAGTAGATTGCTATAGTCGTTGACTTCTCCATCTTGTGTACCTATCCTATTCCATTGATCCACGACTCTGTTTCTTAGCCGGTACCAGGTAGTTTTGATGACTGCTGCTCTGTAGTACAGTTTAATATCTGGTATGGCTAGGCCACCTTCTCTATCATTTCTTTTCATTAATTCCCTAGATATTCTAGACCTCTTGTTTTTCCAGATGAATTTTGTTATTATTTTCTCCAGCTCAGTAAAATAATTTTTGGTAGTTCGATTGGTATGGCACTGAATAGATAGATTAATTTAGGTAAAATTGTCATTTTAATTATATTAGCTAGGCCTAACCATGAGCAACTGATATTTTTTCATTTATTTAGATCTGATTTTATTCGTGTGAAAAGTGTGTCATAGTTATGTTCATATAGGCCCTGGGTTTGTCTTGGCAAATAGACTCCCAAATATTTTATAGTGCCTACGGTAACTTTGAATGGAATTTCTCTTTCTATCTCTTGCTGTTGGGCTTTGTCAGTAATGTATAGGAATGCTGAGGATTTATGTGGATTTATTTTATATCCTGCAACTTTGCTAAAGTTGTTTATTATTTCAAGTAGTTTTTTACTTGATTCTCTAGGATTCTCTAGATAAATCATCATATCATCTGCAAAAAGTGATAATTTAGTTTCTTCTTTTCCTATTCTAATTCCTTCAATTTCCTTTTCTTCTCTTATTGCTACAGCTAACGTTTCTAGTACCAAATTGAATAATAGGGGTGATAAAGGACATCCTTGTTTCACCCCTGATCTTATTGGGAATGCATCTAGTTTATCCCCATTACAAATAATGCTTGTCGATGGTTTTAGGTAGATGCTATTTACAATTTTAAGGAAGGTTCCACTTATTCCTATACTTTCTAGTGTTTTTAATAGGAATGGGTGTTGTACTTTGTCAAAGGCTTTTTCTGTGTCTATTGAGATGATCATATAGTTTCTGCTAGTTTTGTTGTTGATATGGTCAATTATGCTAATAGTTTTCCTAATATTGAACCAGCCTTGCATTCCTGGAATAAATCCTACCTGGTCATAGTGTATTATTCTCGTGATGAGTTGCTGCAATCTTTTTGCTAATATTTTATTTAAAATTTTTGCATCAATATTCATTAAAGAAGTTGGTCTATAATTTTCTTTCTCTGTTTTGACTCTACCTGGTTTGGGTATTAGTACCATATTTGTGTCATAAAAAGAATTTGGTAGGACTCCTTCTTCACCTATTTTCCCAAATAGTCTACAAAGTATTGGAATTAGTTGTTCTTTAAATGTTTGATAGAATTCACATGTAAAACCATCTGGCCCTGGAGATTTTTTCCTAGGGAGTTCATTGATGGCATACTCAATTTCTTTTTCTGATATGGGGTTATTAAGAAATTTCACTTCCTTCTCTGTTAGCCTGGGCAGTTTATGTTTTTGTAGATATTCATCCATATCTCTAAGGTTGTCAAATTTATGGGCATACAGTTGGGCAAAATAATTCCTAATTATTGTTTTGATTTCCTCTTCATTAGAGGTGACCTCACCCTTTTCATTTTTGATACTTGTAATTTGATTTTCTTCTTTCTTTTTTTTAATCAAATTGGCCAAAGGTTTATCAATTTTATTGGTTTTTTCATAAAACCAGCTCTTTGTTTTACTATTAATTCAATAGTTTTCTTGGTTTCAATTTTATTAATCTCTCCTTTGATTTTCAGTATTTCTAATTTGGTATTTAATTGGGGGTTTTCAATTTGCTCTTTTTCTAGCTTTTTCAGCTGTATGCTCAGATCATTGATCTCCTTTTTCCCTATTTTATTCATGTAGGCATTTAGGGATATAAAACTTCCCCTAAGAACTGCTTTTGCTGCATCCCATAAGTTTTGGTATGTTGTTTCATTATTGTCATTCTCTTGAATGAAGTTATTAATTGTTTCTCTGATTTGTTCTTTGGCCCACTCATTCTTTAGAATTAAATTTAGTTTCCAATTAGTTTTTAGCTTATTTTTCCGTGGTTCTTTATTAAAAATCATTCTTATTGCATCATGATCTGAAAAGGATGCTTTGACTACTTCTGCCTTTCTGCACTGGATTGTGAGGTTTTTATGCCCTATCACATGGTCAATTTTTGAGTATGTGCCATGTACTTTTGAGAAGAAAGTATATTCCTTTTTATCCCCATTCAGTTGTCTCCAGAGGTCTATCATATGTGCCTTTTCTAAAATTCTGTTTACCTCTTTAACTTTTTTCTTATTTATTTTGAGGTTAGATTTATCAAGTTCAGAAAGGGGGAGGTTGAGGTCTCCCAATATTATGGTTTTGTGGTCTATTTCTTCCTGTAACTCCCTTAACCTCTCCTCTAAGAATTTGTATGCCTTACCACTTGGTGCATATATATTAAGCAATGATATTGCTTCATTGTTTATGGTGCCTTTTAGCAGGATGTAATGTCCTTCCTTATCTCTTTTAATTAAATCTATCTTTACTTTTGCTTTGTCTGAGATTAGGATTGCTACACCTGCTTTTTTTACTTCAGCTGAGGCCCAATATATTTTACTCCAGCCTTTTACCTTTACCCTATGTGTATTACCCTGTTTCAGATGCGTTTCTTGTAAAGAGCATATTGTAGGATTATGGTTTTTAATCCATTCTGCTATCTGCTTCTGTTTTATGAGAATGTTCATCCCCTGCACGTTCAGAGTTATGATTTCTATCTGTGTCTTTTTCTCCATCCTATTTCCCCCTGTTTATGCTTTTATTTCTCCCTTTCCCCTTCTCCTCAACAAAGTTTTGCTTTTGACCCCCGCCTTCCTCAGTTTACCCTCCCTCTTTATTCCCCTCCCTTATCTTATCGTTTCCCACTTGTTACTTCTCCTCTCCCTTCTGACCACCCCCCTCACTTTTTTCCCACCTTCCCCTCCTACTAGGACAAGTTAGATTTCTTTTTTTTTTTTTTTTTTAAACGATATGGGGATTTATTCCATTAGAGAACGTCCAAGTTAGGGTTTATTTGCCCTTTCGGCCTTTGATTTTTCTCAGGTAGAACTCAAGCTCTTTGCCTTCGAGCACGTAGCCGTCTGCTCGGCCACACTGGCCTGGCCTGCTGGATGCGATGCAGGCAAGGAGCTTGCCCTGCTGGAACTGCTCCTCCAGAAGAGAGCTGATCTTGGCATTCTTCTTCCGCTCCTCGTACTTCTTCTGGATCTTCTTTGACCGCTTTTTATTTAGAATTTCTTCCTCCTCAGGAGTCAGCTTCGCTCCCTTCTTCCAACCGGCAGCGGGTAGTGGGACTCATACCACTGGCGGTATGGGGTACTATCAATGAACACAATGCAATTCTTCACCAGCGTCTTGGTCCTGACCAGTTCATTGTTGGATGCATTGTAGACCACATCAATGATCCTTGTTTTTCGGGTACAGCACTCGGAGCCGCAGGAGAAGTTGCCCACGTCCAGCCTCAGCGCCCGGTACTTTTTGTTGCCTCCTCGGACTCGCACGGTGTGGATGCGGCGGGCCGATCTTGGTGTTGGCGGGCGGCCGGCCCAGCTCATACTTGTGCTTCTTGTGGTAGGGCTTGCGCTTGCCCCCGGTCTTGCGGTTCTTGTACCAGTTGTCTGGGAGATTCCCATGGTCGGCGCGAGCTGCAAAGAGCGACAAGTTAGATTTCTAAACTTATTAGGGTATGTTATTCCCTTTTTGAACTAGATCAGATGATAGTAAAGCTCAAATACTGCTCTTCTCCCTCCCTTCTTTCCCTCTACTGTAATATGTTTTTGTGCTACTTCATTTGGTGTAATTTACCCTTTTCTACTACCTCCTTACCGCTTCTCTCATAGCTCTCTCTTTATATCTCTTACTTATATTTTATATCTTTACATCAGTTAATTTATACAGGCATTCACAACCTATGTATATCCCTTTCAATTGTCATAATAGCTGTACCATTCTCAAGACTGGCTTATATATGTGTATGTATATATATATATATATATATATATATATATATATATATATATATACACATATATGAAACATACATAAGATGATATAATCCCACATAAAGATGTAAACAACCTGCCGTAATTGGTTAATAAGGTTTGTGGGGTTTTTCCCCCTGGTTACCTTTTTATGTCTCTCTTGAGTTTTGTATTTGGAGATCAAATTTTCCATTGAGTTCTGGCCTTTTCATCAGGAAGATCTGGAATTCCCTTATTTCATTGAATGTCCATCACCTTGCCTGAAAAATTATGCTTAGTTTTGCTGGGTAGTTGATCCTTGGTTGTAGTCCCAGCTCCTTTGCCCTTCGGAATATCATATTCCAATTTCTCCTGTCTTTTAATGTGAAACCTGAAAGATCCTGTGTGATCCTGACTGTAGTTCCACGATATGTCAATTGCTTCTTTTTGGTTGCTTGAAGTATTTTCTCCTTGAGTTTATAGTTCTGAAATTTGGCTATAATATTTCTTGGTGTTTTCAGTTTGGGATCTCTTTCAGGGGGTGATCAGTGAATTCTTTCTATGACTATTTTGCCCTCTGGTTCTAGGACCTCTGGGCAGTTGGCTTTGATAATTTCTTCGAAGATACTGTCAAGGCTCTTTTTTTCATCGTGGATTTCTGGTAGACCAATAACTCTTAAATTGTCTCTCCTGGATCTATTTTCCAGGTCAGTTGTTTTCCCAATTAGATATTTCCCATTTTTTTCTATTTTTTCATTCTTTACGTTTTGTTTTACTACTTCTTGGTGCCTCATAGATTCATTACTTCTACTTGCTCAATTCTAATTTTTAATGAGTTAGTGTTTTCATTTTGCTTTTGAGTCTCCTTTTCCAGTTGGTTGATTTTGTCTCTCAGGGTGTCATTTTCTCTCTCTAGAGTCTGAATCTCTGTAGCCATTTTGCCAATCTTATTCTTTAGGGACTTGATTTCATCAGTGGATTTTTTTTTCCATTTTTTCCATTTTTTTCTTTTAGTTCCTTAGTTTGGTTTTTAAAATCCTCATTTAGCTCTTCCAGCAATGCTTTTTGGGCTGGAGACCAGTTCATATTACCTTTTGAGGTATCCGATGTATCTACAGTGTCATTGCTGTTCTCTTCCTTATTGGTATTTTGATCCTGCCTGTCTCCATAAAAAGAATCTATTGTCCTCGGTTTTTTGGTGTTCTTCTTCATGTTGGTTTGTCTTTTCCTGGCTTCACAACGAATTTTATCCTTTGGGCCTCAGGGCTTTCTGTCCCAACTTTCTTATTCTGGGGGTTGTGAGTCTAGAATTATAGCCTTCAGTTTCCTGAGGTGTGGGGGAGGGGTCTGGCTCCCTGGCTTCTCACTCCCTATGGGTGCTCTCCAGCACTTGCTTTTCAGCAATGGTCTCAGCTGTTTGTTGTTTGAGCTGATGTCTGGCACTTCCCCTGGGGGAGCATGATTACGTCTGGGCTCCTGGCGTTGACCCCTGCCGACTCTGCCCCTCTAGGACTAATGAACTTCTACTATTTGACCACTGAAGCCCCACTACTTTCTGCTCAGTTCCAGCGTTCTTTTTTTTTCCCCCGAGGAATTCTCTGGGTGGGGAGGGGAGGGATTAGAGCCATTTACCTGGACATTATGCCTCCCGGAAGTTCAAGAATCCGAGTTTCATATGTTTGGGCTGCAAGCCTCAGGAGTCAGTGTTTCACAGCTGGTGGCGTTGCGCTGCCTCTCGTCACTTCCACAGACTGCCGTCCTGTGTTGGGAGGCCTGGGGATCTCCGCCGGTTTTGGGCACCCAGCTTTCTCCCAGCCTGTCTCCCATGTGGATTTCCCGGCCAGCCGCCTCCGCTTTGGTGTGGAGCAGCTTGGCACCAAGCACTCTCTGAGCCTACAGGTTCGTGCCTTCGGCCTTTCAGACTCTCCTGGCTCGGAAATTTGCCCCACACAGACTGCTCACGGTTTCTGACTCTCTCAAATCTGCTCACATTCACCTTTTTATAGGAATCTGACAGACCTTGCGAGAGAACTCCGGTAAGACGCTGCCTTCATGCGGCCATCTTGGCTCCGCCCCCACCTAGTCTTATGAATTTGACTCAGTTCTTTATACATTTGAGAAATAAGGTCATTATCAGAGATACTTTGCTGTAAATCCCGCCCCGCCCCCACAATTTTCTGCTTCCCTTCCAATTTTGGTTGCATTGGTTTTGCTTGTATAAGACCTTTTTAATTTAATATAATCAAAATTATCCATTTTACATTTCATAATGCTCTCTGTATCCTTTTTGGTCCTAAATTCATCCCTTATCCATAGACTGGACAGTTAAACCATGCATGGTCTCCAGATTTGCCTATGGTATCACCCTTTATGTGTAAATCATGTACCATTTTGACTTGATCTTGGTATATGAGATGTTGGTCTCTACCTAGTTTCTGCCATACTGTTTTCCCAGCAGTTTTTGTCAGGTAATGAGTTCTTGTCCCAAAAGTTTGGACCTTTGGGTTTGTCTTGGCAGGTAGACTCCCAAATATTTTATATTGTCTACAGTTATTTTAAATGGAATTTCTCTTTTTTTCTGCTATTCTTTCTTGCTGCTGTCTATATACATATATATATATATATATATATATATATATATATATATATCAATATATCAAAATGCTGATGGTTTATCTGGGTTTGTTTTGTATCCTACCACTTTGTTGAAGTTGTTAATTATTTCAACTAACTTTTTAGTTGATTCTTTAGGAGTGATAGTTTTGTTTCTTCATTGTCTATTGTAATTCATTCATTTTCTTTTTCTTCTTTTATTGTTATAGCTAGTATTTTTAGTACAATATTGAATAATAGTGGTGATAATGGGCATCTTTGCATCACCCTTGATTTTTCTGAGAAGACTTCTAGCTTATCCCCATTGCAGATAATACTTGCTAACAGTTTTAAATGAATTTAGATTTAATGTAATAAATTTAATAATTTAATAATAATACATTGAATTTAATAATTAAAATATTAAATTTAATAAATTTAGATAAATTAGATAATAAAATTTAGATAAATATTAGATAAATATCATCCTAAGGTAAGCTCTATTTATTTCTATGTTCTCTAGTATTTTTAATAGGAATGGGTGTTGCATCTCTTCAAAGGCTTTTTCTGCATTACTGAGATAATCATATGATTTCTATTGGTTTTTTTATTGATATGGTCAATTATGCTGATAGTTTTCCCAATACTGAATTAGATATGCATTCCTGGTATAAATCCTGCCTGGTCATAGCATATGATCCTTGTGATATATTCTGTAATCTCCTTGCTACTATTTTGTTTAGAATTTTTACATCAATATTCATTAGGAAAATTGGGCTCTCATTTTCTTTTTCTGTTTCTACTCTTCTTGCTTTAGGTATCAGCACCAAATTTGTGTCCTAAAAAGCATTTGGTAGGACTCCTACATGAACTCCCTAGGAAAATAAAATGCTCAGGGTCAAATGGACTCCTTTTTCTCCTGTTTTTCTTTTTTTTTCCTTTTATTTATTTAATTTATTTAATATATTTAGTTTTCAGCAGTGATTTTCACAAGAGTTTGAATTGCGAATTTTCTCCCCATTTCTACCCTTCTGCCCACTCCAAGATAGTGTATATTCTGGTTGTCCCATTCCCCAGTCAGCCCTCCCTTCTGTCACCCCATTCCCCTCCCATCCTCTTTTTCCTTGCTTTCTTGTAGGGCAAGATAAATTTCTACGCTCCGTTGCCTGTGGATAATTTCCTAGTTGCATGGAAAAACTTTTTTTTTTGTTTTTGAACATTTGTTTTTAAAACTTTGAGTTCCAAATTCTCTCTCCTCTTCCCTCCCCACCCACCCTCCCAAAGAAGGCAAGCAATTCAACATAGGCCACATGCATATCCTTATGTAAAACCCTTCCACAATACTCATGTTGTTCAAGATTAACTATGTTTTGCTCCTTCCTAACCTATCCCCCTTTATTGAATTTTCTCCCTTGACCCTGTCCCTTTTCGAAAGTATTTGTTTTTGATTACCTCCTCCCCTATCTGCCCTCCCTTCTATCATCCCCACTTTTTATCTTCTTCTTCCTTCTTTCCTGTGGGGTAAGATACCCAATTGAGTGTGTATGGTATTCCCTCCTCAGGTCAAATCTGATGAAAGCAAGATTCACTCATTCCCCCTCACCTGCCCCCTCTTCCCTTCCTAAAGAACTGCTTTTTCTTGGCACTTTTATATGAGATAATTTACCCCATTCTATCTCTGCCTTTATCCCTCTCAATATATTCCTCTCTCATCCCTTAATTTGATTTTATTTTTTTAGATATCATCCCTTCATATTCACCTCACCCTGTGCCCTCTATCTATATATACATATATACACACATACATATATACATACGCACACACACACATATATGTATATATACACATACACACACACACACACACATATATGCATATTCCCTTCAGTGAGGTCTCATGAATCATACACATCATCTTTCCAAGTAAGAATATAAACAAAACAGTTCAACTTTAGTAAGTCCCTTGTGATTTCTCTTTCTTGTTTACCTTTTCATGCTTCTCTTGATTCTTGTGTTTGAAAGTCAAATTTTCTATTCAGCTCTGCTCTTTTCACTGAGAAAGCTTGAAAGTCCTCTATTTTATTGAAAGTCCATATTTTGCCTCGGAGCATGATACTCAGTTTTGCTGTGTAGGCGATTCTTGGTTTTAATCCTAGCTCAATTGACCTCCAGAATATCGTATTCCAAGCCCTTCAGTCCCTTAGTGTAGAAGCTGCCAGATCTTGTGTTATTCTGATTATGTTTCCACAATACTGAAATTGTTTCTGTCTGGCTGCTTGCAGTATTTTCTTCTTGATCTAGGAGCTCTGGAATTTGGCAATAATATTGCTAGGAGTTTTCTTTTGGGGATCTTTTTGAGGAGGCAGTCTGTGGATTCTTTCAATTTCTGTTTAACCTCTAGCTCTAGAATATCAGGGCAGTTCTCCTTGATAATTTCTTGAAAGATGATATCTAGGCTCTTTTTTTTGATCATGGCTTTCAGGGAGTCCAATAATTTTTAAATTATCTCTCCTGGATCTATTTTCCAGGTCAGTGGTTTTTCCAATGAGGTATTTTACATTGTCTTCCACTTTTTCATTCCTTTGGTTCTGTTTTATAATATCTTGATTTCTCATCAAGTCACTAGCTTCCATTTGCTCCAATCTAATTTTTAAGGTAGTATTTTCTGCAGTGGTCTTTTGGACTTCCTTTTCCATTTGCCTAATTCTGCCTTTCAAGGCATTCCTCTCCTCATTGGCTTTTTGGAGCTCTTTTGCCATTTGAGTTGGTCTCTTTTTTGAGGTGTTGTTTTCTTCAATATTTTTTTCAGTTTTTTTTTCATGGTTTTTTCACATCATTCTCATTTCTCTTCCCAATTTTTCCTCTACTTCTCTAACTTGCTTTTCCAAATCCTTTTTGAGGTCTTCCATGGCCTGGGACCAGTTAATGTTTTTCTTGGAGGTTTTTGATATATGCTCTTTGACTTTGTTGACTTCTTCAGGCTGTATGTTTTGGTGTTCTTTGTCATCAAAGAAAGATTCCAAAGTCTGAGACTGAATCTGAGTCTGTTTTTGCTGCCTGGCCATGTTCCCATCCAACTTACTTGACCCTTGAGTTTTTCATGGGGGTATGACTGCTTGTAGAGTAAAGAGTACTTTGTTCCAAGCTTGAGGGGATGCGCTATTATTTTCAGAGCTTTTTCTATACAGCCAGCTCTGCCACACCAGCACTCCTCCTTCCCCAAGAGCCCCCAACCCGGACCTGACTGAGATCTTAAGCAGGCTCTGCACTGCCACTCTGATCTGCCACTTAATTCCTCCCACCAAGTGGGGCTGGGGTCAAAAGCAACTGCAGCTGTAGTTGTGTAGCTGCACCACCTTTGCTGCCCCTGGAGTGGTGGCCAAACCTCAAACTCTTTCCACTCTGTTCCCTGCAGCTTTTCCCACTAACCTTCTCTGTCGTCTTTGATGTTTGTGGGTTGAGAAGTCTGGTAACTGCCGCAGCTCACTGATTCAGGGCGCTAGGGCCTGTTCCGCCCGGCTCCTGGTCTGGTTGGTCCTTCCGCCGCCAACGCTGAGCTCTGCTCCCCTCTGCTCCCAGCTCCGTGCATGATAGACCTCACCCAGCCACCATCCAGGCTGTCGTGGGCTGGAGCCCTGCCTCCCTTTGCTATTTCCTGGGTTCTGCAGTTCTAGAATTTGTTCAGCCATTTTTTATAGATTTTTGGAGGGACCTGGTGGGGAGCTCACACAATTCCCTGCTTTCCAGCTGCCATCTTGACTCCACACCCTTCTCCTATTTTTCCCAATATTTTATATAGTATTGGGATCAATTGTTCTTTTTTTTTCATTATTTTAGTCTTAACACCAGAACACAAATAGAGCATAGAGAAAAGAAACAGAAACATATCATAAACTTAAACATTGGAACTTAAATAAAAAATAAGAAAGAAAAAAAGCATGTGTTGCATAGCAGAACATTTCAAAATATGTAACAATAAATTTTCATTTCAAGAAAGCCAGTTTGAGGAATACTACATGTTGTGTTCAGAGCTGTCCATCTTTGCTTCCTTGTGAGTTTTCTTTAGTTCTCTGCTGTGCACTTTTTTACTTTGTTCTTTTTTTCCCTATCTCCTTCCCCCACCCCAGAAAGCTACAATTAAATGTGGATATATTTCTCTATAGCTATAGATAGATACATATACATGTATACATGCATATATAGGCATACACTTTCCCAAACACATTCTACTCCTGATCTTTGTTTGTATGTTTGTGCACATCTCCTTTCCTATTCCTCCTGCCTTCTCTACTTTACTTCTACCCTCTACCTTGCCCTCTTATTACTTGCCTACCTGCTTCCAAAGATCCCTCCCTTATCCTCCCATTCCCATGAATCTAAATACCCTTCTATAGCCTCCATAAACTATTCCCTCACCTTCCCCCTCTAGAGATCCCTCCCTTATCCTCCCATTCCTATTGATCTAAACACCATTCTATACCCCCCTTTTACCTATTCACTTGCCCTCCCTTCTAAAGATCCCTCCCTTGTCCTCTCCCCCCTCCCTATCCCCTTACCATTTTATTTCCTCTCAATTTAGAAGACTTTTATAGGAATCAGTTGTTCTTTAAATGTTTGGTAGAATTCACTTGTAAATCCATGTGGCCCTGAGTATTTTTTTTTCCCTTCTGGGAGTTCATTGATAGTTTGTTTGATTTCTTTTTCTAAAACTGTTTTTTTTAAGTATTCTATTTCCTCTTCTGTTAATCTGGGCAGTTTATATTTTTATAAATATCCATTTAATTTAGATTGTCAGATTTATTGACATATAATTGGGCAATATACCATAGTTCCTGATAATTATTTTAATTTCCTCCTCATTGATGGTGAATTCACCCCTTTAATTTTTGATAATGGGAATTTGGTTTTCTTTTTTCCTTTTTTAAGTCAAGTTAATTAAGAGTTAATTATTTTATGTTTTTTTTTTCAAAAAAAAACCCCCAGATTTTAGTTTTATTTAGTAGTTCATTGGTTTTCTTACTTTCAATTTTATTCACCTCTTCTTTGATTTTCAGGATTTTCAATTTGGTATTTAATTGGGGATTTTTAATTTATTCTTTTTCTAGTTTTTTTTTAGTTGAGTGCCTAATTCATTGATCTGCTCTTTAATTATTTTATTGATGTAAGTGTGTACAGATATAACTTTTCCCCTAAGAATTAATTTGGTTGCATCCCATACATTTGGGTAACTTGTCTCATTGTTGCCATTCTCTTTAATGAAATTATTGGTTGTTTCTATGTTTTGTTCTTTGACCCACTTATTCTTTAGAATTAGATTATTTAGTTTCCTATTAATTACTAATCTATCTTTCCACGTTCCTTTATTGGATATAAATTTTATTGCATTATGATGTGAAAAGGATGCATTTAATTTCTTTGCTTTTTTGCATTTGTTTGTAAGGTTTTTATACCTTAATACATAGTCAATTTTTGTATAGTTGCCATGTACTGCTGAAAAAAGGTATATTCCTTTCGATTCCTACTCAGTTTTCTCCAGAAATTTACATCTAACTTTTCTAGAATTCTATTCACCTCCTTAGCTTCTTTCTTGTTTATTTTGCAGTTAGATTTATTTAGTTCTGAGAGGAGGAAGTTGAGGTGCCCCACTAGTATAGTTTTATTGTTTATTTCCTCTTGTAACTCATTTATTTAACATCTTAAAAAATTTAGATGCTATACCATTTGGTGCATATATGTTTAGTTTTGCTATTACTTCATTGTCTGTGGTAGATTAGATCTATTTTTGCTTTTGCTTTGTCTCAGATCATAATTGCTACCCTTGCTTTTTTTTTTACTTCATGGTAGATTCTCCTCCAGTGTCTTATTTTTGCTCTGTGTTTGTCTCTGTGCTTCAAATGTGTTTCTTGTAAACTGTATATTGTTAGATTCTGGTTTTTAATCCATTCTGCTCTCCACTTCTGTTTTATGATTGAATTCATCCCATTCACGTTTTCAGTTATGATAAATAACTGTGTATTTCTCTCCAGCTTATCTTCCCCTCTTTATCTTTCTCTCCCTCTCACTTTTTATCCTCTTCCTCCTCACAGGTGTTTTACTTCTGTTTACAGCCTCTTCCAATCTGCTCTCCCTTCTATCAGTTCTTCCCTCTTCTCTTATCCCCACCTGTTTTTTCTCCACTATTGGGTAAGATAGATTTCTATATCCAACTGAGTGTCTATGTTATTCCATCTTTGAGCCAATTCTGTTGTAAAGTTCAAATGTTACCTGCCACTCCACCCCCCCCATCTTCCCCTTCTTTGTAATAGCTAGGTATGAAAGACCTATTCATACCTCTTTTAGGTCAGATAAGTTATCCCATACTATCTCTCCCTTACCTCTTCTCCCAGTGGAATCTTCTTTCTCATTCTTTAATTTTGTTTTGTTTTTTGGATGTCATTCCATCATAGTCCCCTCATACCTGCACTCCGTCTATGTATACTCCTTCTAATTGCTCTTATTGCGATTAAGTCCTTAAATGTCACCTTGCTAATGTAGGAATATAAACAGTTTAACTTTATTGAATATCTTATGTTTTCTCTTTCTCATTTTTATTTTACTTTTTTATATTTCTCTTGTATTGTATTTGAAAATCATTTTTTTATTCAGCTCTGAGCTTTTAATTAGGAATGCTTGAAAGTCCTCTATTTCATTAGATATCCATTTTTCCCCTTGAGGGATTATAGTGCCCTTTGTTGGCAGGTGATTCTTGATTGCAATTCTAACTCCTTTGTCTTCCAGAATATCATATTCCAAGTCCACCAGTTCTTTAATGTAGAAGCTGCTGAATCCTGTGTAATCCCGACTGTACCCCAACGATATTTGAATTGTTTGTTTTTGGCTGTTTGCAGTATTTTCTCCTTGATCTGATTGCACTGGAATTTGGCTATAATATTCCTGGGAGTTTTCATTTTTTTATCTCTTTCAGGTGGTGATTGGTAGATTATTTTAATTTCTTTTTTGGTCTCAGGTACTAGGATATCAGGGCAATTTTCCTTGATAATTTCTTGAAAGATGCTGTCCAGGCTCTTTCTGATCATGGCTTTCATGTATTACAATAATTCTTAGATTATCTCTCCTGGATCTATTTCCCAGGTCAGTTGTTTTTGCAATGAGAAATTTCACATTTTCTTCTCTTTTTCTAGTCTTTTGATTTTGTTTTATCGTTTTTTGATGTCCCATGAAGTCATGTGCTTTTACTTGCCCAATTCTAATTTATAAGGAATTATTTTATTTGATGAGCTTTTGTACTTCATTTTCCATTTGTCCAATTCTATTTTTTAAGGAGTTATTTCCTTTGGTGAATTTTTGTATATATTTTCCCATTTTTGTGTGTTTCTTTTACCAAGCTGTTGACTCATTTTTCATGATTCTCTTGCATTACTCTCATTTTTTTTCAATTTTTTTTCTACTCTTATTTGCTTTTCAAAATCCTTTTTAAGCTCTTCCAGGAGTTCTTTTTTTGGGTCTGAGACAAATTTATATTTTTCTTTGAGGCTTTGTATATAGCCATTTTGACACTGTTGTCCTCTTCTCAGTTGTGCTTCAATCCTCCCTGTCATCATTGCAACTTTCTATAGTCAAGTTCTTGTTTCGTTTTGTTTTCTTTGCTAATTTTTTTCCTGCCTATTTCATGACTTTGTACTTTTATGTAAAAGTTGACTCTGCTCCTGCAGTGTCCTGAGCTTCTTGTGCCAGGGCTTGAGGCTTTGCTGCTAACCTTCACAGGGCCTCAGGGCCTATCTGCTGGCTTGCACTGGAGGGAGTAGGCTTTCTGCTAGCTGGTGCTGGGGTGCAGGGCCTCCCAGTTGGCCTGTCTTTGGGGTGGAGTCTCACTGTTGGCTGGCCTGCAGGGCAGGGTCTTGTTGCCTAGATGGAGTCTTGCTGCTGTTGTCTCTGGGGATGGGTTCTCGCTACTGGTCAGTAATGGGGGTGGGTGGGGCCTCACTGGTGGCCTGCATGAGTCAGAGTAAGGGTAAGGGGAGTATCACGCCTTGCTGTGCTGCTGGTCTGGGACTGCTGGCTTGCATAGGTGTGGGGCCTCACTGGCGGATTGCTCTGGGGCTCAGAGCCTTGCTGCAGACTCCCTAGGGTGTAGCCTGTTGATGCTGCTTGTTTAACAGTCTCCCCTCCTACCTCAGTGAGACAGACCTTTCCTGCTGTGCTGGTAAGCTCATAAATTGGTTCTGAGGCATTTTTCAAGGTTGTTTGGAGGGGAATTTGGGAGGGCTCCTGGAGTGCCTTCCTCACTTTGCCATATTGGCACCGGAAGACCTTATAACATTATTTTCATGTTTATTTGGTGACAATATGGGATACCCTTATTTTAGAGGCAAGATGAAAAAATCACTTTTATTGGAATCGTAATACATGAGTTCAAATCCTACCTCAATTTAGACAAGCAATTTAATTTCCCTGTGCCTTGTTTTCTTCATCTGTAAGATGAGGGAGTTGGACTTCTAGTTGTTAATTCTGTGAATCTGATTCTACCCAGGAGTGTTCTGGGGACTTAATTTAGATAATGTTCTTCTGTGCATTTGGTAGTGATAGTGACGGTAGTGTTGTGGTATGTGTGTGTATATGTTTATTAGTGTGTGTTGGGGAGGATAGGGGATATGAAGAAGGATATGAAGTTGCTTCCAAGTCCATGGAATATGTGAGTAAACACTGCTGATGGGAAGTGATGGACTTGACATTTTAATGCTGGGGAAGGCATCCCTTAGGATATATACAATTCTTCCTCAACTAAAGGAATGATGATAATCCTGAACCTAGCCTTATTCCATGGCAGAAGAACGCATAGAGAGATCTGAATGTATGATGCTTCATAGTAACATATAGGCTTACTTTCCCAAGCATTTTCTTAAGATGACTGTTACTAAAAAAGCCATAGAGCATCATATTACTACTTTTGCTACAAAGCTTAGCAGGGATACTGTGAAAAAAGGCCATCAAGGGACACAGGCCATAGTAGCTTTGGGGAAACCCATATTCTTATATGTTTGATTAACGTTATACATTTTTAAGCAGCATAGGTACTGAGTTGGATGAGATAACATACAGCAAACTGGGTCACCTCTAGATTTATAGAGTCTATGATCTCCTGCTACTTATAAGACATGTCCATGGGTACTTCAAACTGAACATATCCAATACTGAACTCTTTTCTCTCAAACATACTATGCTGATTTTACTATTGATACTTGTAGCATAACCATTCATTCAGTCAGCTATGACCATTCATTCAGTTACCTTGTGGTTATCTTTGACTCTTTCCTTTCTGTAACTATTCATAGTCAGGTATAAAACCCATCAACTTCATTTATATAATAACATTCACACCCATCCCCTCCTCTCTTGATCTGTAGCCACTACCCAAATACAGACTCTCATTATCATAATAACACCTACCTCCCAGGGTTGTTGTTAGAATCAAAAAATAATATTTTTAGACACATAGCATGGTGCCTGCAGAAAGATAGTAAGTACTATTATAAATGCTAGATATTATTATTGTTGTTATTATAGGCTATCTTGCCCATCCAACCACAAAAGAATAAGAATCCTCTTTATAACACAACCCCTTTGCCCCAACAAATAGTAATCCAGACTCTACTTGCAGATAACCAAGGAGAGAGATCTTAATAATTCCTGAAGCAGCACATTCAACTTTGAGTAGCTCTAATTGTCAGAAGGTTATTTCTAACATCAAGCCTAAATCTATCTCTCTGTAGTTACCATCTTTCCCCTCCTAGTTACATCCTGTGAGGCCAAGGAAGACCATCACTCCTCTCATTGTTCCTCCTAATGTAGCCCATGTAGCTAGTGCTATCACTATCACCTTGGATGTTCAGAACGAGTTTTCAGTTCATCAAAGCTCCTAGATCTTTTTCACAAGATTTGTTTCTAGCCACACTCTGTATTTGTGAAGTTGATTTTTTGAACCTGTTTACCTTTCAAACTCTGGCTTTGTGATCCTGTGTCCAAAGTAATACAGCTAATTTCAGAAATAGTACTCATATCTCAGTTTTCTAAGTCCTTAAACTTTAGAGTCTTTGAAAAAGAGGCTTCTTCTGTCCTGATTGGACAAGGAGTCATGGAGACAAAGGATTTGTCAGGGAATGACTAAACTTTATAGATTCATTAAGTTTCAGCTAGAGGACTGATTTCTCACTAGTTTGCCATCAACTGCTTAATTTGAAGACTAACTAGCAGATAATCAATTTGAAATTTATAAAGCACTTACTATGTGCCAAGCGCTGTGTTAAATGTAAGGGATACAAAGAAAAAGCAAACAGTCCCTGCACTGGAGGAGCTTACATTCCTAACGGAGGAGACAGTGTCTAACTTTATAGTTAATGGGCAAAAGGAAGACTTGGAATTGTGGATCTCATCTTTGCAGTAGCTCACGGAGGCAATAGTGCCAGGGGTGGGGCACTCTAGTCTAGATGTAAAGACTCATTGAATGGATGAACTCTTTTATGCAAATTATTTATCATTCTCATACTGCCTCAAGATTATGTTTGTTTTGGCCTAGGATAAGTGGTGTATGTTTGAAGTCCCTGACAAGCCAACCCTGATTACTATAAGGCTGCTCAATTGGAAGAGAATTTTTTTTCTATTTTACATTTTTAATTTATATTTTCAGTTCCAAATTCTTTCCCTCCTTCTAGTCCCTGATACATTGAGAAGGCAAGGAATATAATACCCATTGTATGTGTAAAGTCATGCAGGACATTTCCACGTTAGCCAGATTGTGGGGAAAAAAATCTTTGAAATATAAAGGGAAAAAATGTGCTTAAATTTGCACTCAGTACATCTGGAAACATTTCCCTAGATAGTATTTTTCATGGAAGAGATTTTTTTGAAGCAACACAAGCTTCATCTAGTGGTGACTTTATAGATATAGAGACCTGCCTAAGTCATTATAGAGTTAAGAAAGAGATGACTTAAGAGCAATACACTCTTGCAATCAGGATTCTGTACCCACCCCTCTATTGAAACTGCTGTCTGTGAGGTTACCAATTGCCTGCTAGTCAACTATCACTTCTACACAGATGACTGCCATATTGG
Source organism: Trichosurus vulpecula (assembly GCF_011100635.1). Lineage (NCBI taxonomy): Eukaryota > Metazoa > Chordata > Mammalia > Diprotodontia > Phalangeridae > Trichosurus > Trichosurus vulpecula. The sequence goes on from NC_050579.1 coordinate 68,431,544, forward strand.
TCACTCCTAGACTTCATTTATTGCATCCAAAGCCCTTCCTAACCTAGCCCCCATCCCTCACCTGTATCTAGCCTAATTACACTTTACTCCCTGACATATATTCTTTCATCCAGTAACACTGACCTCCTAGCTGTTCCAGAGCAAGACACTCCACATTCCAACATTTTTTCTGTTGTCTCCCATGCCTGGAATGCTCTTGCCTCCTCCACTCCATCTACACACTTCCCTGGCTTCCTTTAAATTCCAAACTAAAATCCTGTCTGTTACTAGAAGCTTCCCTCAACCCCTCTTAATTCTAGTGTCTTCCCTCTGTTAATTATCTCCTATTTATCCTGAATATATCTTGCTTTGTATATATTTGTTTGAATGTTGTTGCCCCCATTAGATTGTACGTTCCTTGTGGGTAGGGACTGTCTTTTGCCTCCTTTGGTATCCCTGCTGCTTAACACAGTGCCTGGCACATAGTAGTGTTGAGGTTTACGGGTTCTGGGACCCTGAAATAGCGATGCATGGGTCCTGCCCAAATGAATTCGACTCCAGCCTTCTTTCAGCCAAAGAAAAATAAAGTTTATTAAAGATTCACCATATTGCCTAGACTCTTAAGGAATCTGAACATTTGTAACTAATGTAAGCAGGCCAGATTGAATCTGAGCAGGAGGCCTAGATGGATCTTTTATACAGAAAGATTGTGGGAGGGATCTAGGGTTGGCCAAGTAGTCTGGAGTGATTGGAGGAGAAGTCTAGGGAGGATCTTGATGGGAGTGGCCAGTAAGCTGGGGTGACTAGAGATCAGAAGGGGAAAACCAAGAGAATAGGATTAAGGATGGGAGGTAGCAGAAGGCTATCTGGAGATAACAGATAATGAAGGGCTAGGCTAGGTTAAGGATAACAGAGATTTGGGCATAAACCATAACGAAAGGATTATAGCCTCAGGGGAATACCAGATCTAGTGGGGAGGTTTAAGAGGAGTTCAAGGTGGGGTTTTCCAGGGCCCAAATTCTAAGGGGCAAAGTTCTTAGCTTGGGCCCGTACCCTGTCAGTATGTTTTTAATAAATGTTTACTGTTTTATGGAGTGATTGCTTGATCTGTCCTCAGTGTTCCAGACCCACAGTATACTGCAATGAAAAAGCACACTTATTCTAGAGTCTTAGATCTGGCTTTAAATCCTGCTTTTGATACTTAATTCCTGGCTGACCCTGAGGACAAATTATTTCACCTTTCTGGATTTCAGTGGCTTCAACTGTATAATGAGGGGGTTGGCTTCTGAAGTCCCTTCTAGCTCTAGATGTATCATCTCCTACTACCCACAAGACATGTCCATGGGTACCTCAAACTGAACTCTTTTCTCCTAAACATACTATTCTGACTGTACTATTCATATCTGTAGCATAACCATTCATTCAGTCACCCAAGTTCCTTACCCTGTGGTTAACTCTGACTCTTTCTTTTCTTTAGTTATAAAGTTCTATCAACTTCACTTGTATAATCACATTCACATTTGACCTCTCCTCTCGTTTTCTGCAGTCACCATACAAATGCAGACTCTTACTATCATTTACTAGGACTCTTGTAATAGCCTCATTATCTTCTGTCCTGCCCCTACATATTCCCTCCCAATACATACTTCATATCCCTGCCAGAATAATCTTTCTTATGCCCAGATACATCCTCAGCTCAAATATCTTTATTGGTTCCTGTCGCCACTAAGTAAAATTCAAATTTATTGTATATTAAAATATAGAGCTAGAGCTCAAAGATATTTGTAACAACCCTTTTATTTTAAAGATGAGGATACTGAAGCAGAGGGCAGTTAAGGCACTTACACAAAGTCACACAGGTATTGTTATACGTAGGGTTCTAACCCAAGGCTTCTGATTGCAGAACCAGTGTTCTTTTCACTACTTTTGGTGAGTGGATAAGGTATGTAAAAGGTTCATAAATGAAGAGGTACCCCCACCCCCAGTTACAAATTATTTCTATCTCTCCAGATCTGTCAAGGTGTTTGTAATTCTTTATTCTATCTTATGTTGTGCTTGCACCAAACACCCATTACACATAGTAGGTACTTAATAAAATCTTTTTAATTAAGGGGTGTGTGTGTGTGTGTGTGTGTGTGTGTGTGTGTCTTTTGCAGAGTGAGAGGGCTATGCATACCAGATTGCCTTGTGAAGGGAGGGAGAGGGTAGGATGAGAATCCCAGAAATAATGGGTAGGGGTTGAAGCAGGCAATAGAGATTCTGTTAGAAGCTCCGAGGGTTTCCTGCAATAAATTTCCTGGTGTGGCTCCTGAATTTGTTATTCTGTAGTTAACAAAAGACTAGTCATTTACAAGGGTTAAAGCAGTGTTGTTATTCTGGGGCTTCTTTTCCCAAGCATTTCCTCAGTAGAAGAGGGAGTGAGACAAGGCTTAATGTTTGAGAGCATATGCTTTCTCCATTTGGTCCTGCATATTTGGATGATGATTTTTATGTTCCTAATATTATATTTTCACACTACTCAAATGAACCAGTATCTCAGTTGTTCAAAAATAGTTATTTTAAAAACAAATGAGAATATTTATGGCAGATAATCATACCCTTTCAGAAAGTGTAATTCTTTTAACCTTAAAACTTTGATGCTTAAAAGTAAGTAATATTAACCAGCTGGTTTCATTTTGTCTGCAAACTAAATTGGCAATGTTATTGGTTTCAAAATCATCACACCCTCCCATTCCACCTGCCCCTAAAAAGGTAAAGTCTCTTAATTCAATGAATCACTAAAAAAAAAAAATAGTGCTGAATCATTAATATTTGTGGTTGGTTGGAGAGGGTAGCTAATGGAGGAAAATACATCTTTTGTGACTGTGTTCTGATCAGCATTCCTTCTCACATTGGATCACTAGAAAATTAATTCAAATCTTTTCGAGGTTCAGTGTGTACTCAAAACTACAGCATGTGAACTGCCATTATCATCTGTATTTTTTACCAGCTATCCAGAAAATACACGAGTTTAAAACAAATGACATTCAGTCAAGCGGCAAAGCAAATAAAGTGATGACAAACCAATCCCCTTATTTCACAAGAGTTGTGCTTTCTCATAGGTTACTATACTACTAGTTTGTGTGCATTAAAGTGGGAAAAGGAGAGGGGAGTGTACACACAGAGAATATGTGTGACCAAGTAACAGATATTTAGATCACAAGTGTTGCCTGGGAATGTGCATGAAGAGGCACATCATCAATCATCAAGCGTGTATTAAGTGCTTTCTTTGTGGCAGGCACTGTGACAAGCACTTTACAAATATCTCATTTGATACAACAACCCTCTGAAATAGGTGCTGTTATTATCCACCTTTTACAGGTTAAGATCAGTTCTCTTCTTTGGAAAGCCAATATGTGATTCCAGACAACTATCTAACTTAGAGTTGGACGTTTATTGTAACTATCATTTAACTCCTTATGAGGATCCTGTGCCCACACAAATCCAATTCAGGGGACTAAAAAACAAACAAACAAACAAACAAAAAACACCTCAATACAATAAGAGCTGCGTAGAGGCTTGGTGGGGGTGGGGGAGTGGAAATGCAATCTGCTCTGCTCCCCTTATCTTCTTTGACTGGCATGCCAATGGGGTTGAGTAAGGGACAAAAAAGATGTTGAAAAAAAAAAAAGCTTCTACCTTCTTAACCCACATTCCACCCCCCACCTTTTATTTTTATTTTTTACATTTTGCATAGTTGTCACTAACAAAACAAACCTGTTTTTTGAACTATTTTCCTACCAGCATAGAATCTCACTGTTGCCACATGTGACAAACGTGTAATGCATTTATTAAACACATCTTTACATTTAAATACATTCCTGAACCAGAAAACAGCACTGTTTGGATAATGGATCCTGAAAATGATTAGGCTATTACTCTGTTACAGTCCTGGTATACACTCTATGTATGGTCATTTTTAATTTCTGTCGTAAAATCCAATTAATGATCAGAAAGAGATTATGATTCTAGTACACATAAAGAACAGTTCACAAAAAATGAACCAGAAACTGTCTTTCAATTAATTCACATTATTACCATATAAGATTTCTTTTTCTTTTTGTAAAGTTTTACTATTTGTGTGACACCTCTCTGCAAACTTTAAGAATAATCTAAATCTAGAAATAGACTGGACAAAAATACTAATACTTTAATCTCTGCTCTTCTAATCCCTAAAATTAAATTCCACTTCTAGAGAAAAGAATCTAGAGTTCTTCCTTCCTTTAAGTTTGCCTATTCATAGGTATAGGGTCAAATCACAAAGACTTCAAACTTTACTATTACTGTTGTTGTGTGCCATAATCCTTCTAATTACCTAGGTTAGGAATATCAATATCATCATGCTTACTTCAGCAGCACATATACTAAAATTGGAATGATGCAGAGAAGATTACATGGCCCCTGCACAAGAATGACATTCAAACTCATGAAGCATTCCATATCGTTAAGATTTTGATTACATTAAATTGAAAAGTTTTTGCACAAATGAAACCAATGCAGCCAAGATTAGAAGGGAAGCAGAAAACTGAAAAATAATTTTTATAGCCAGTGTCTCTGATAAAGGCCTCATTTCTAAAGAATTGTTGCAACAATTTGGCTAGCAGCTGCTGTGGGGGTGAAAGACCAACACAAGCCCAACAACAAGACTGCTGCCAGCACAGATTCTTTTGATCTGCTTTACTAAGAAAAGTAGTGTTAAGGGGTTAGCAATCTTATTTCAATCCAACATACAAATATCATTCACTTAGTTCAGGGGAAAAAGCCAGCACCCTGAACTTCAGAGCAAATATAAACAACTTACAAATGTACATTATAAACAGACCAAATACAATTCATAGTTACCAAGAAACCATCAAGATCTGGGTGAGCCAGCAGGCTTTTAGAGTAGCTGCCCAGAGTCCCATGCCAACACTCCTCCAGGAGTCAGAGCCTCAAGCAAATAGTTCTGTTCTCTCTTTTTATACAGTCTTTGGATATCATTAAACGTCATCTGAGTGACCAGAACTTAGGCTCATACTATTGGCTCTGGTCTTAGCAACTCCCCTTAGGGCCCCACCCCTACCCCAGGGCTTCATGCCCACATCAATTTAGCACCTAGCAGAGAGGGGTTTGGGCCTGGGGCTTTTCACCTAGTAAGGCTCAATCAAAGAGACTTATCATTCTAAAATAGTGAAAAAGTCCCAACTTAATTCCCAATACAAGCATATAGACAACAGAGTCAATTTTGTAAGAATACAAGTCATTCCCCAATCGATAAATGGTCAAAGTATATGAACAGGCAGTTTTTAGAAGAAGAAATTAAAGCTATTTATAGTCATATGAAAAAATGTTCTAAATTACTATAGATTAGAGAAATTCAAATCAAAACAACACTGAGGTACCATATCATACCTATCAGATTGGCTAACATGACAAAACAGGAAAATGATAAATGTTGGAGAAGATGTGGGAAAATTAGAACACTAACACATTGTTGGTGGAGTTATGAACTGATCCAACCATTCTGGAGAGCAATTTGAAATTATGCCCAAAGGGCTATAAAACCATGCATGCCCTTTGATCCAGCAATACCACTTCTAGATCTGTATCCCAAAGAGATCATTAAAATGGGAAAAGCACCCACATGTACAAAAATATTTATGGCAGCTCTTTTTGTGGTGACAAAGAATTGGAAATTGAGGGGATGTCCATCAATTGGGGAATGGCTGAACAAGTTGTGGCATATGAATGTAATGGAATACTATTGTACTATAAGAAATGATGAGCAGGCAGACTTCAGAAAAACCTCGAAAGTCTTATATGAACTGATACTGAGTGAAATGAACAAAACCAGGAGAACATTGTACACAGTAACAGCCACGTTGTACAATGACTGACTTTGATAGATTTAACTCTTCTCAGCAATGCAAGGATCTAAGACAACTCCAAAAGACTCATGATGGAAAAGTCTATCCACAACCAGAGAAAGAACTTTGGAGTCCGAATGCAGATGGAAGCATACTCTTTACTCTCCTTTTCTTTTGTTGTTTTGTTTTGATTCTTCTTTCTTGTGGTCCCTCGTATCATTTCTGATTCTTCTTTACATCATGACTAACATGAAAATATGTGTAATGTGAAAGTATAAGTAGAGCCGATATCAGAATGCACGCTGTCTTGGGGAAAGGGGCAGAGAGGGAGAGAGAGTAAATTTAATATTCAAAATCTTATGGAAGTGAGTGTTGAAAACTAAAAATAAAGAAGTTAATTATAGAAAAAATCTGTAGCTTTCACCATGTATATGCCCATAAGCAATAAAAAGATGAGGTTTTTTTTTAAAGTACCAGTATCATCTTTGGCTCTTCATTTGCCCTACATATTCAGTTAGTTTTATGGTTTCTCATTATACAACATCTCTTAAATGTGTTTCCTTTTATCTGTTCAGAAAAATCACCTTCTTAGTTCAAACCCTACCTTGTCTGGAATATTGTAATAGACTTCTAATTGGTTTCCATGTACCCTGTCTTTTTCTAACCCAATAGATTATCCACATAGTTATCAAAGTTATGGTTTTATATGGTAGGTCTGACTATAGCACATCCCACCTCCTCTACTCAATAAACTGTTCTGGTTCCCTATTACTTTTAGGATCAAATACGAACTCCTCTGTTTACCATTGAAAGCTCTTCAGCATCTGGCACCTTTCTCTCATTCCAGTTTTCTTATTCATTGATCTCGCTATTCCTTGCACACAATATTTCATCTCCCATCTCTGTGTCTTTGCACTGGGTGTCCTCTATGCCTAGAGTGTTCTCTCTGTCCTTGTCTCTACCTTTTAGTATACTTGTCTTTCTTCAGTACAATTCAAATGCCATCTTCTTCATAAGGTCTGTCCTGAACTCCCCAGCCTATAGTGCTTTCTTCCTAAGGGTAGCATCCCAATAATTTTGAAGTTATTTAAGGGACTTTACTGGTGTATACAATGCATCAGATCCTTACTTTTGAAAGCAATATTTGAACCTTGGTCTTCAGACTGCAATAATAGAAGCACTAATAGAAGGAAAGTAGAAAATGGAATGAGAGGGACCATGAAGTAAATAAGACAAGATGAACAAGTGTTGGAGGAGAGTACTCAGCAAAAATAATCTACATGTAAATTACATCCTCCTAATACCTCCTTACTGCCAAATCTAATATATATATATATATATATATATATATATATATATATATATATATATATATATATATATATATATATATATACTAATAATAAAATGAGGAAAGTAAACATTCTTTGCCATTCTTCTAGTCCAAATAGACTCTTTCTCGGTGAATACATGATCTAGAGCTTCAAGCAGTCTTTTTAAAATCACAACTCCAAAAATTTTATATAGATTTTTAAAAAAGTCTTAACTTTGTCTTTTTTCCCCCATATGATTGCTTCATTGTGCTCTTACCTTTAAAAGACTCATGACCCAATGCTGACCTTTGTACTCTCAAGGACATAAAAGGGCATTGCTATTGATATTTTTGGAAAATAAGTACTGAAGGAAATTCTAGCCAGGAGGAGAGAATGGAGCATCCATTGCTGAAGCAACTACATTAGTTCATGCTTGAACTGAATCTTAAATAGAAGGAATGATTTTCATTTCCTGTATTATGTTCATAAAGTAAATACTTGTGGCTTTGGTATTTAATTTAAGGCAAATCCATTTAAAATATCATTAAAGCTACAGTGAGAATGCTGTTGTTCACCTTTTAATAGCATTCTGAGACAGCTAATGGTTTGTGATTTCAGAGTACAACATGAAAATTTTACACCACCATATTTTTTTATAGGATAAAATAAGATACATTTACTCACACCAATTTCGGTATTGAATCGCTGCCTCTCAGAGTTGTTTAATCATCAATCTCAAACTAAGAAGTAGTTGAAAAGATAAACATTTAAGTCAACAGGCCTTCTTAGTACTATGTTATTACTTACATATTCACTAAAATGTAAAAAACGTTTCTCGTGATTTCCTCTCTCTCTACATTATCTAACTCAATTAGGTTTAGATTATAATTTTTCTTAATTCTTAAACAAAAGACATATTGGAAAGAGCATCATACTCTTGTTGAAGCAATTTGGGGTACTTATCTTGGAAAAGAGAAAACTTAAGAGAGACAAGATGTCTGTCTTCAACATGTAAAGGGCTGTCACATAGATATTTCCCAATCTACATAAAAGTTCCTCCCACCTACCAACCTGTTATTACAATAAATTTGGAAGGATACTAGCTCTGGGTCAAGGATTTGGGTCACCATGAGTATGGAGTATGAAAATTTAAGGCAAAAGTTAAACTGCAGAAGAGATAAAGATGTCTCTTTATGTGAGCATTTGTAGTTTTTTTTTTTTTTTAAAGAAAGTGGAATAAGATAACGAAAGGATAATTTTGGAAGACTAAGCTTGCAGCAATACACAGGATTAACTAAAGTGAGAGAACTTGAAGGTCAGAAGCCTAGCTGGAAGGCTGTTTTAATAATTCAGTTTTAAAGTATTAAGGGGCACAAAAGAAATGGAGAGGAAGGGAAGAATCCTAGAGATACTGTGAAGAAATAGGACTTAGGAAGTGATTAGACTTGGAACTTGATGTTTTAAGTCCATATAACAATAATATATTCTCTTCTTCTCAGGGCATGAATCCAAGTAGAATGTGAGGGAGAAACTCTCAAAACTTGACAAGTTTAATGGCCCCTACCCATCATAGCTTACAAATGCGGGCATATATAATCTTGCCACTAACAGTCTAGAAAGCATTGCCCCACTGTGAAATCTTACTAAAGACTTAGTCATAAGATCATAGATTTAGAATTCGAAGGGATTGTAGAAGCCATCATTCTAGCTCTCTCAATGTAAACAAAAAAAGAGAAATCGAGGTCCACAGAGGTAAAATGACGTGCAGGATTACACAGGTGGTAAACGAGAGAGGCAGGATTTAAATCCAGGTCCTCTGCTTCAAAGCCAGTGAACTTGCCACTATCATGTAGGCGCAGATGATGTCTTCAGGGCTTCAAAAGATAAAGGTAGATTTGAGATATGGATAGCTGGTTAGAAAGGTGGGATTTTCCTAACTAAGGATGATATCCAGAGAATTCACCTCATCATTTCTCACCCAGCTGATTTCCTAAATTTCATGATCTCCACAAACTCATTCAGCGATGAAATTTACTTTGAAATTCACCTCTCCTAAATACCCCCTGACCCTGGGGCCCCTCCCTCTCTCTGATTGAAGAGGGTGGACATTGGAGAGCTTTTCCCAGATCCTCTACCATTTAAGGAGGAATCTCCAAGAATTCACCTCATAATTTCCCATCTGGTTGTTCTTCTAAATTTCATGATCTCTAGAAACTCATCATTTGGCAAGATAAATCCAACTGTGTACCTCATACTTCCTCAGATCATTTCCCATCCAACAGGAAGTAACTAAAGTGTTAAAGTGACTAAAATTTTCATACACTTTAACCCAGAGATTTCATGGCCATGCATATACCCCAATGAGGTCATTGATAAGAAAATCCCAATACATATCAAAATATTTTTAGCAAAGCTTTTCATGGTAGCATAGAAATGGACATAAAGTCAATGCCCATTGCTTGGGGAATGGCTACAAACTGTGTTGCATAAATTTAAGGGGATACTAATGAAGTAAATGATGAATATTATGAATATAGAAAAGTATAAAAAGACTTTTATGAACTAGTGTAGAGTGAAGTAGAGACAATAAAACAAGATAGCCAGTGACTACAATCAATCAATCAACATTTATTAATCACTTATTATGTGTCTACAGCAATGTAAATAGAAAAAAACAATCACAAAAACACACATCAAAAGTTAATGTTTTGAAATTTAAAAGAGCAAGCTTGGCCTCCAAGAAAGAGATTAAGGAAAAAAAAAATCTCCTTCCACTCCTTTGCAGAAGTGGGAGGTCCATGACATACACTTTCAATTTTTTTCAATGTATTGATAGTTTTTCTTCTTAATGTTCTCTGTTATAGGAAATATCTTTTGTGAAGAAAGTGGGAGGAGGATACAGAGAGAAATTTAGGCAATGAAAAGCAAAATACATCAGTAAAATATACCCTAAAAAGATACAACAGATATTACCTAGTTCAATGACATCTGATAACTATCAGGTGATCAATAAAAGAGAAAATGTTAGTTGCAGTGAGCTCTACTCTAATGGAGGATATTCAGCATGGACTTCAAGTTGAAAAAAGATTTTCTGTGGAAAGTTAGATCTTTTAGATACTCCTTTTGTGGATGATATCAAGTCTTTGAACATTGTAGAGACTCTTGGAAGCAATCCATAACCATTTAATCTAGTGTGCAAATACTGTTTACTTGGGGAATAATAAAAAGCAGTTATATGGATCTCTAGAGCTTCTAAGTCCTAGAATCTTTAATCTAGGGAGTCAGAGAACAGACTATCTGGTCTGTTGAAATTCTAAAGCTACCTTACCCAAATCTCTCAGAAACAAGACCCTATCTTTTTAATACAAATGAAGACCTTAGAAGGCACTAGACAGCTTAACACAGGCCTATTCCCCTCTTCCTTCCTCTCCCCCCCCCCCATAATCCAGGGCAGCTAGTTGCATTTAAAACAATAAAACTGATTCTTTATCTTTTAAAAATTGATCCTATTTACAATTAATTGATTTTGTCGTGTAACTGCCTAAGTCATGATTGTCTCTGAATTTAGTTCAGAAATTCGGCTGCCCTATTATGAGTTAGGTTTAGAAATCCAGTTCTCTTGTTAATCACTGTTCTCTTCTTATGTCAAGGAAGTCTACTATCCTTGAAGGAGGTAGGGAGGTACCATGAGCGTGGTCTAGTGTCTTTACATCACCGAGCTATCTTTAAGGATGTCTTGTTTGTTATCCAAAGAAGTCTAATCCACCATCTTGCAGGTGGACTGTTAGGGGCGCTCTGGGCCTGGGCCCCCCGAGAGGGTAGTGAGACGCCAGAGAGTCTGGACCTGCTGACGCGGCAGTGCCCGTGTGGCTTCCACCACGTCAGTACCGGGGCGGCTCTTACTGGAGGAGCTCCACCCTCGGGGAGGAACTGGGGAGGAGCCAACCCGAAACACCCAATATAAGGCGCTCCCCAGAGAGGGTCAGTGGGATTTGTGTGAGATTTCTGGTACGCCATGCAATAAAGCTGCTTGTTGACTCCGGCGTTCTGCCTGGTGATTCTCCTCTCGCATCCCCCGAGAGGAGCTGGAGACGTCCGAAGACCCGAGGGCAGGGTGAGTGATAGGCGGTAGTCGGGGAGTACGGGGTGCCGAAGTGGGGCACATCCCGTCCGGCCGCCGACAGTGGACTTAAACAATTAACATTTTTTAGTCATTAAGAGGAGGGAGTTGTTGCCAGCCTCTCATTCCCAATTTCTAACCATCATTTGTCCCCATCGCTATGATGCTGTCTCCTTTGTGATCAATCACATTGTTTTCCTCACCTGCCTGACTCTGCTCTTTGTTCTCTCATACTTCCCCAAACTATATGAAAGCTAGTAAGCCCCATCTCATTGTCTTTGGTCACTGAGAGATTCCAGTGACCCAATTTATTGGTCACTGCTAGCGTAAATAATAAATTGATCTGCACAAAACACTGTCTCTCATTTTACCTTTAATTTTCAAATGTAATATATTGTGGTCACAATTGTCCTTTTTCCCTGCTATTTTGAGGAAACGAAATATGTTGATTATTCATGGAAATCAGTAAATTCAGATCTCCTATATTAGAGAAGAAATATTTTCCCCCTAATTACTTAGCAGGGAGTAGACACTCTGGTCTATAGTAGCCTTTGAAAAATTCCCACTTGTCAGTGCATTCCCCCCTTTTACCTACTTCCTCTATAGCAAACTATAGCTCAGAATGCAGTAAACTTATCTTTATCTGGATTCAAAACTCTTCATAGAAGTATAAACAACACGTAGAAAAGACTTAAATGAGCAGGAAATTCCAAAAGGCAATTAATGGTAGTTCACCAGGAAGAAGGGAGAGTGGCAGGGAATAAGAAATGCATAAATTTACCAGATTACAGCAGTATTTGGAAGTAGACACAGGCAAATAACAAGTTCTGTGCCAGCAGTTCACTCCCCAAGCAGATCTATGAATAAGGCAAAGTTCTAGATGCTCCCAATTTTGGATTACAACTACTCCTGGGTAGTTCTTTCTTCATTTATGCCCAACTCCCATGATTCTAATACCTCACCCACAGCCAAACAGCTGTGTGAGACAACTCAAGTAATATTGAAATATTCAGAGACTTCTCATCAAAGCAAGAAGGAGAAAAAGGAGTCTTTATTTATGATCTCGAGAGAAAGGGTAGTCTCTGAACCCATAGACAATTGATAGGGAGAGGCTGGGCCCAGAAAGCAGAAATTAGTTATCTACTTTAATGCAAACAGTCGCCACCCACCACTGACCTTTACTGTCATTGTGGAGCTCAGGCTCCCAATCTAAACGTGGAAATCTAACCCAGGTACCAGTAACAAGGAAACACTAATTTAGCCAATACCGACTCTTAAGAACACTTCTATCCTTATTTGGTGAGGGCACAGTTCAGGTGATTTTTAGTAACTCGAAACTTAGGCCTAGCTGTCAATCAGAATCCTTGAGCCAAGTCCTCACCTCCATTTATCCCACTCAATTCACACAAAGGCTGAGACCCAGATTCCATGAGAGGTCTTCACTGTCCTACTCACAGCTCCCAGTTGTTTCTCCACTTCTGAACTGTGGCTATTTCTATACAATGAAGGACAAAATAGAAAGGATAATGCATTCACTGCATGTTGAAGAACAAACTGCCTGCCTGTGTTGCTACTGCTGCCTGAGGAAAGTCATCGAAGCTGCTTCTTCCTAATTTGTGTGTCAAGGGCTAACTCTTGCAGCCTTTGCAAATCTTACTCTGCTGGGGACAGGAAGCTGTGGTAGGGCTAAACCTATATCCTATATTGTTGTATGTGGCAATGAGTCACAAGTTACAGGCTCCAAGAATTAAAAATAAATATCACACAGAGGGAAATAGAGAGTCTCTGGGTAGATGTGAGCATATTACAAACAAGAAGTTTGAAGAACCGGAATAAAAGATATCATCAGGGAAATCTATGATTGATAAAGAAGATGAGCTGGTCACATGGTGTGAATAAGAGATGAGCAGCGGACAGCCTGCACACTTCACTTATATCCTCATGATGTCAGAGGTGAGGAAGGCTAATACCATGTGCAGGTGGACCCCCATAGGAAACTTACAGGAGGAAATGGACAAGAGTCTCAAAGAATGGAAGGAATGGAAAGTTTGCTCTCATCATCTTTGATAAGAACATACGCATTGATCAGGCCACAGAGCATTTGAGGGTTTTTAGAAATAAATATACAAAAGAGAAAAAAAATCTGATATTAATTTTATAATTAAAGAGAGTAAAACTTTTTTGGAAGACAAATGAAAGATAGTTACACACTGAATGTAGAAGTCAGAGTGGTTATATTAGCCCTTGTTTTCTTTGTCTTGGGTTTCACTATTTGCAGTGAGATTGTTGATGTTTATGGTACATAGATTTGCTAATACTGATACATTTATTATCCGAAATTACACATTCATTCAATCGCAGTTATATTTAGTGACAGATTATAAGATCATAGACCTAGAGTTGGAAGGGACCTCATAGGCCATTTAGTCGAACAGCCTTATGTTACAAATCAGGAAACTGAGGCCCAGAGAGGTTAAGTGACTTGCCTAAGGTCACACAGGAAGTAAGTCTCAGAGACTAGATTTGGATGCCGGTCCCCTGACTTCAGATCAGCTAGGTAGAGCATTAAATAGAGTGGTTGGCCTAGCCTAGAGTCAGGAAGACTCAACTTCCTGAGGTCAAATCTGGACTTAGACACTTACTAGCTGTGTGACCCTGGGCAAGCCCCTTAACCCTGTTTGCCTCTGTTTCTTCATCTGTAAAATGAGCTGGAGAAGGAAATGGCAAAATATTCCAGTATTTCTGTCAAGAAAAGCCCAAATGGGGTCACAGAGTTGGACACAATTGAAAATCAACTGAACAACAATAATAGCACACTCTGACTCTATAGTCAGTGTTTTTCCCAGTTACATATGCTTAATAACCGATTTGCAGGTACTTTATAATAAAGCAGATGCCTCGATCCTCATTTCCATTATGGCTAACTTCACTTGGTTGTTCTCCTTTTTTTTTTGGTATGGCATAGTTTATTATGATAACATATTAAGCTGATATGTTTTTATATATAATTCTGAATTTATTTTCATCTTTACTTGGTTCCTGATTTCTGTTTTCTTCCTTATTTTCTTCTTACTGTCTTGCCACTTTAAAAGTTTGCTTAAATGTCAAACTAAAATAACATTATTTATTATATAATATGATTAATTAGTTAGCCAAGGAAATATTCTCTATTTTCTAAAGGAAATGTGCAGCTTCGGTAGTTGTTCTGAGATAGTGATTTACCTTTGCAGTATAAATTGGAATACAGTCATTGGATGATCAGGTTGTAAATTGTTGGACTTTTTATTTATACCCCATGGAATGGCATGTTTAAAATAGAATATAACATGGATTTTAATAATTATATCCAAATTAACCATAAAGGACTTATGGAGAAAGGTACTATCTGCATCCAGAGAAAGAACTGACAAATAGGAGTATATATGGAATTATTTTACATACACACACATTTTATGTATATACATACATACACAGATGTATTTAATAGTAGCTTGTTTGTCTGTTTGTATCTAATGGTAGCCATCTCTAGGCTGGGGAAAGGGGCAGGGAGGGAAGAAAAAAAAGGAATAGCAAGTTGTGTACAGTAGATTTGCAGTTTAATGTACGGTCATCTTTTTTTATTGTACTATGTTCTGGAAATGCTTTTTTGTTCCACAAATTAAACACAAAATTTAAAAAAGTTACAGGACAACAATTTTTGTCTATATAGTCAATAAGAAGGTATTTCAAATATGCCATATAACACTGAATTCATCCTAAAGGCTACATTGTGGAAAGGCTTGAATAGTGTGCTTAGAGTCAGATTAATTTAGGTTCATATCCTGCCTTCAACACTCACTAGGTAATCAATTAATCAGCAAGCATTTTGCTAAGCCCCAGGAATACAAAGTAAGGCAAAATCATGGGCAAATCTCTTAACCTCTACCTGCCTCAGGCAATTTCCAATTTTCTATCTATTAAGTCATAGCAAGATGAAATCACATACATTGGAGGTTTGCCTCGTAGTATTTTTATTTTTTGCCTTTTGTAAAAAAGGTGGTGACAGAGAATGTAATTTTTTCCCCTTTTATCTATTTTATTTTGATCCTTAAAAAGGGTACAAGATTATAAAATGAGAATAAAAATGAAATATCTAAGCAATGCATTTGTTAGGTTATGCCCATGGGAGCAAAATGAGGATTTTGTTTTCTTTTCCTGATCAACTTAGTTCCTGGTATATGATGATGGATTGACTGTATTTATCCCTACAGTATAACTGCATGTTATTGTTCTTCTTAATCATCCAGATGTCTAATCCAATTCTAAAATCTATCAGACACTACAATTTCATAATAGCCCATAAGTACTACTGATTCATTACACAGATAGTATAGAAATCCACTTTGGTTCATTTGAATAGCTTTTAGTTATACCACAAAGATACTTTTTGCCTATTCTGTTCATTTAGTACTTAATCATTTACTGTTTTGTATTTTTTCACCTCTTTAATATTACTTAATTCACTTCTTTAATATTGTGTCTCCCCAGCTAGATTTTAAGGTCCCTAGAGGGCAGGGACCATATAACAGGTATTACTACCCCATCTCTAGCTTCTTCTTCTAAGGCAGTGTTAGAGAGTAGTTAAAATGCTTGACTTGGAGTTCCTAAACCAGACAGGAGCCAGAACCTAGGAGCAAGGGGTAGAGTCACAACATAGAGGAGCAAACATAGACCTTGGCTTTCACTGGTACTGAGAAGTTATATAGACCATTCAGGTTCTTGGGAGCAATCTTTGTGGGTATACTACAAGGATACTGAATGATTTTCCTATCAGGGGCTCCCCATCCAGGATACTACTATATATTGGAAGTAATGTACTCACTGCAGGGGAAAGTTGCTTGACATTTGAACATCCCTAGTTCTTTCCCTTTGTGAGGTGTTTAGAGGGGCATGGCAAGGAATAAGAGGGATCTTCAGTACAAATGTGCATATAAATGTAAAGGTCCCTGGGAAATAGGGTCATCCTAAAGGGAGAGTAGCTTAACTGTTTATCTCACCACCAGGGGAAAGAGGTGTGTGGACTATTAGTGAGTTTGGATATGAGGCAACGCAATTGAATTGTAGAGTGGGAACTGAGAAAATGCGGTTGTAGTGTTAAGAAGTTTCACCAGGGTTTCTGTGTGGGTTTAAGCTACCAAAGAAACAATTGCTGATATAGTGAGACTGATCCCTATGTTTCTTTAGATGAATAATGAGAGAGAAAAGGAAGGAGAAAAAGAGATGAAATTGGGCAGAGCTCTTGTAACAAAGTAGTACAGGTGCTATTATACTGTATCTTTTGCGCATTTGGATAGACTTCTGGTATACTACCTGTTCTAGGAAGGTATTGTGTAGATTTCTCTGGGGATGTCTCATGCATGGGTGGCTGTATTGTTCAACTACCTCATGGACCTGAAACAGTCAGTACCATTAAGGAGTTGGTCTGTGATGATTATATGCTTTGAGGCTCAGTGGAAGTTGTATAACTTCATAAGTACCTTCTAAGACCCCTTTCTCCCTTTCACTTGTACTTAGTAGATGTTAGAGAGTGATACTTTCAGTGTCCCATGAAGTTTGAGGCCAAAGTGAATTGAAGCAAAGTACTAATAGGGTGGAGGGTAAACGTTGGAAAAGTCTTCTCAGATCTTTTACCATTTTTATGGAAGGCACCCATCATTTCCCTTTCAGCTACTCTCCTGGACACCATCATCATCTCTAGAAACTGATCATCCTGTAAGCTGGAACCAATTCTATACCTTAACAAGTCCTCAGATCATTTCCCACCCTGGCTTCAGGACTTTATCATTTCCCTGCACCGTATATCTTCCTCCTCTCTTCCTTTTTAGCTTCTTATGTGTTGTCTTCTCCAATTAGAATGTGAATTCCTTGAGAGCAGGGGCTATCTTAGACCTTTTTTTTTATTCCCAGCACTCATAGCACATAGTAGGTGTTTAATAAATATTTATTTACTCACTCAGTATCACTCCCTTACAAATATATTTTTCCCTTTTTGAAACTGACACCTAAATGTTTGCCTGATTGCACAATTTTCTCTTTTTATCAAAGCACACACATATGTTTTTTTTCTTTTTTTAGGTTTCTTTTAATATCTTATAATATTAATTTATTACTCATACTATAGGAAACATTTTTTCTATTTATTTATCTCTTTATTTATGACATTCATTTTTTTTAAATTGAGTTCCAAATCATCTTCCACCCTCCCACCCCTCTTCTATCCACTGAGAAGGCAAGCAATATGATATCAGTTATAGATTTGAAATCTTGCAAAATGTATTTTAACATTTAACATGTTACAGAAAAGAAGATAAGCAAGAAAAATAAAGTGAAAAAAGTATGCTTCAATCTGCACTCAGAGTTCATCAGTTCTCTCTTTGGAGGTAGATGCATTTTTCATCATGGGTCTTTTGGAATTGTCTTGGATCATTTGTTTTGATCAGAGTAGCTAAGTATTTTACAGATGATCATCATTACAATATTGCTGTTACTGTATACAATGTTCTCCTGGTTCTACTCACCTCTCTTTGCATTAGTTAATTTAAGTCTTCCCAGGTTTTACTGAAATCATCCTGCTAATTATTTCTTTTTTTTTCTTTAATAGTATTTTTTTTCAATTGCATGTAAAGATAGTTTTCAACATTAATTTTTTGTAAGATTTTGAGTTCCAAATTTTTCTTCCTTCCTCACTTCCTTCCCCCCTCCCCAAGACAGCAAGTAATCTAATACAAATTATAGGTGTACAATCATGTTAAACATATTTCCGTATTAGTCCTGTTGTGAAAGAAAAATCAGAACAAAAGGGGAAAGCCACGAGAAAGAAAAAAAAAACAAACAAAGTGAAAGTAATACTCTTCACTCTGTATTCAGATTCCATAGTTCTTTCTCTGGATGTGGTTTGCATTTTCCATCATGGGTATTTGGAATTGTCTTGGATCACGGTATTGCTGAAAAGAGCTAAGTCTATCATAGTTAATCATTGTACAATGTTGCTGTTACTGTGCACAGTGCACTGGTTATGCTTACTTTACTTAGTATCAGTTCATGTAAATCTTTCCAGGTTTTTCTGAAATCCGCCTGCTTATCATTTTTTATAGAACAATAGTGTTCCATTACATTCATACACCATAACTTGTTCAGCCATTCCCCATGATGGGCATCCCCTCAATTTCCAATTCTTTGCCACCACAAAAGAGCTGCTATAACTATTTTAGTACATGTTGTAACAACAGTGCTACTTGCAGCTGCTGTGGAGGTGTAAGGCCAATAACACCAGCACACAGGAGGGCTGCTAGCATGGGTTCTTTGATCTGCTTTTCTAAAGGAAATCTTACTTTAATTAAACACACACATATATATATATATATATGTATATATGTGTGTGTGTGTGTATATATATATATATATATATATATATATATATATATATATATATATATATATATATATATGTTATTCACTTAGTTCAGTGGAAAAAGTCAGCACCCTAAACTTCAGAGCAAATACAAACAGAAATTACAAACAGAGAAAATAGCACAAATCAACAGACAAGATTCTGTCTGACCATAGAAATACATACATAGTTACCAGAGAGATAAGCACGAACATCTGGGTTTTTCAAAGCTGAGGGCTCCTTAATGGCTACCCAGAGTCTCATCTGTCTAAATCACACAAACACTCTTCCAATGAATGAGCCCCAAAGCAAAATGCTAACCTCAGAGTATGTATACTGTTTCCAATCAAGGACTCTTGATTCAATCAAAGACTCTTGATTCAAACAAAGGCAAGACTCGATCAAAGGCATTTGATTGCCTTAGTGCTAAGAAGCACTCCAAAAGAAAAAAACAGCAAAAAAGTCCTACTTTGCTTGCCATTACACATGTGGGTCCTTTTCCCTTTTTTATGATGACTTTGGGATATAGACCTAGTAGTTTGGAACTCAAAATTTAAAAAAAAAGTCATAAATAGATAAATAAATAGAAAAAATATTGCTATAGTCTGAATGGTATTGCTGGATCAGAGGTATACACAGTTTTTATAGCCTTTTGGGCATAGTTCCAAATTGCTCTCCAGAATGACTGGATCAGTTCACAACTACACCAACAATGCATTAGTGTTCCAATTTTCCCACATCTCCAACATTTGTCATTTTCATTTTCTGCCATATTAGCTAATCTGAAAGGTATGAGGTAGTACCTCAGAGTTGTTTTAATTTGCATTTCTCTAATCAATAGTGATTTAGAGCATTTTTTCATATGATTATAAATAACTTCAATTTCTTCATCTGAAAATTGCTTATTCATATCCTTTGACTATCAATTGGGGAATGACTTGTATTCTTATAAATTTAATTCAGTTCTCTATATATTTTAGAAATGAGTCCTTTATAAGAAAAACTGGGTATAAAAATTATTTACCAGATTTCTGCTTCCCTTTTAATCTTGGTTGTACTGTAATCAAAATTATCCATTTTACATTCATGATATTCTCAATTGCTTGGCCATAAATTCTTCTCTTCTCCATAGATCTGACTATTCCTTATTCTCCTGATTTGCTTATGGTATTATCCTTTTTATCTAAATTGTGTACCCATTTTGATTTTATCTTGGTATGCAACAGAAGATGTTAGTCTGCCATACTGTTGTGCAGTTTTCTCAGCAAGTTTTGTTAAATAGGGAATCCTTATCCCAGAATCTGGAGTCTTTGGGTTTATCAAATAGTAGATTACTATAGTAATTGACTATTGTGTCTTGTGTACCTAATTTTTCCACTGATCCACCACCCTATTTCTTAGCCAATACCAAGTAGTTTTGATGATTGCTGCTTTATTATACAATTTAAGATCTGGTACAGCTAGGCCACCTTCCCTTGAGTTTATTTTCATTAATTCCCTTGATATTCTTGACCTTTTGTTCTTCCACATGAATTTCATCATTGTTTTTTCTAGCTATATCAAATAATTTTTTGTTAGTTTGATTGGTATGGCCCTGAGTAAGTAGTTTAATTTAGGTAGAATTGTCATTTTTATTATATGCCTACCCATGAGCAACTGATATTTTTCCAATTATTTAGATCTGATTTTATTTGTGTGAAAAGGTTTTATAATTATGTTCATATAGTTCATGGGTTTGTTTTGGAAGGTAGACTCCCAAATATTTTATAGTGTCTACAGTAACTTCAAATGGAATTTCTCTTTCTAGCTCTTGCTGTTGGGCTTTGTTAGTAATATATAGAAATGCCAGTGATTTATGTGGGCTTATTTTATATCCTGCAATTTTGCTAAATTTTAAAAATATTTCCAATAGTTTTTTTACTCGATTCTCTAGGATTCTCTAGGTATATCATCATATCATGTGCAAAGAATGATAGTTTTGTTTCTTCTTTGCCTATCATAATTCCTTCAATATCTTTGTCTTCTCTTATTGCTAAAGCTAACATTTCTAGTACCATATTGAATAACAGTGGTGATAATGGACATCCTTGTTACACCCCCAATCTTATTGGAAATGCTTCTAGCTTATCCCCATTAAATATAGTGCTTGCTGATGGTTTTAGATAAATGATACTTATCATTTTAAGGAAAATTCTGATTATTCTTATGTTCTTTAGTGTTTTTTTAATAGGAATGGGTGTTGTATTTTGTCAAAAGCTTTTTCTGCATCTATTGAGATAATCATATGGTTTCTGTTTGTTTTGTTGTTGATATAGTCAATTGTTTTGATAGTTTTCCTAATATTGAACCAGCCCTGCATTCCTGGTATAAATCCTATGTGGTCATAATGCATTATCCTTGTGATAAGTTTCTGTAATTTCTTTGTTAATATTTTATTTAAAATTTTTGCATCTATATTCATTAAGAAGTTTGGGCTGTAATTTTCTTTCTCTGTTTTGGCTTTTCTTGGTTTAGGTATTAGTACCACATTTGTATTATAAAAAGAATTTGGTAGGACTCCTTCTTTGCCTATTTTCCCAAATAGTTTATGTAGTATTGGAATTAATTGTTCTTTAAATGTTTGATAGAATTCACTTGTAAATCTACCTGTACCTGGAGATTTCTTGGGGAGTTCATTGATGGCTTGTTCAATTTCTTTTTCTGAAATGGGGTAATATAAGTATTTTATTTCCTCTTCTGTTAATCTGAGCAATTTATATTTTTGTAAATATTCATCCATTTCAGTAAGATTGTCAAAGTTATTGGCATACGGTTGGGCAAAATAGCTCTTAATTGTTGTTTTAATTTCCTCTTTGTTGGTTTTGAATTCACCTTTTCATTCTTGATACTGATAATTTGGTTTTCTTCTTTTCTTTCTTTGGATCAAATTAAGCAACTGTTTGTTTTATTGTTTGTTTTTTTTTTTATAAAACCAGCCCTTAGTTTTATTTATTAGTTCAATAGTTTTCTTACTTTCCATTTTATTAATCTCTCCTTTGGTTTTCAGAATTTCTTATTTGGTGTTTAATTGGGGATTTTTAATTTATTCTTTTTCTAGCTTTTTTATTTGCATGCCCAATTCATTGATCTCCACTTTTTCTATTTTATTCATGTAAGCATTTAGAGATATAAAATTTCCCCAAAGAACTGCCTTGACTATATCCCATAAATTTTGGTATATTGTCTCATTATTGTCATTCTCTTTGATGAAATTATTGATTGTTTCTATGATTTGTTGTTTGACCCCCTCATTCTTTAGGATGAGATTATTTGGTTTACAGTTAGTTTTTAGCCTATCTTTCCATGACTTTTTATTATACATAATTTTTATTGCATCATGATATAAAAGGATGCCTTTAATATTTATGGCTTTCTGAATTGGATTATAAGGTTTTTATGCCCTAATACATAGTTAATTTTTGTGTAGGTGCCATGTACCACTGAGAAAGAGGTATATTCTTTTCTATCCACATTCACTTTTCTCCAGAGGTCTATCATATCTAACTTTTACAAAATTCTATTCACCTCCTTAACTTCTTTCTTATTTTGTTGTTAGATCTATCTACTTCTGAGAGAGGGAGGTTGAGGTCCCCCATTAGTATGATTTTGCTGTCTATTTCTTCCAGTAATTCCCTTAATTTCTCCTCTAAGAATGTGAATGCTATACTACTTGGTGCATTTATGTTCAATATTGATATTACTTCATTGTCTATGGTACCTTTTAATAAGATGTAGTTTCCTTCCTTATCTCTTTTAATTAGATCTATTTTTGCTTTTGCTTTGTCTGAGATCAGGATTGCTACTCCTACTTTTTTCACTTCAGCCAAAGCATACTATATTCTGCTCCAGTGTTTTACCTTTATTCTGTGTGTACCTCTCTGCTTCAAATGTGTTTTTTGTAAACAACATATTCTGGGATTCTGGTTTTTAATCCATTCTGCTATCTGCTTCCATTTTATGAGAGTGTTCATCCCATTCATATTCGCAGTTATGATTACTAACTGTGTGTTCCCCTCCAACCTATCCCTGCCCCCCACCCCCACTTATAATCTTCTCTCTCCTTTGGCTCTGTCTCTCCTCACCAGTATTTTGCTTCTGACTACTACCTCCCTCAATCTGTCCTCCCTTCCATCAGTCCCTCCTTTACTTTCCCCTTTCTCCTCCTACTTCTGCCTTCCCTTCTACTTTCTTTTCTATCAGCTCCACCCCCCCTTTCCCTTTTCTTTCCCCTGTCCCCTCCTACTTCCCTATAGGGGAATTGTGTGTCTTATTCCCTTTGAGGCAAATCCAATGAGAGTAAGGTTCAAACTATGCTCACTCCCTCCCTTCTTTCTCTCTACTCTAATAGATCTTTTGTGCCTCTTCATGTGATGTAATTTACCCTATTGTGCCTCTCCCCTTCCTCTTCTCCCAGTACAATCCTTTTTTTCACCCCTTAATTTTGTTTTTTATTTCATCACAGCAAAGCCAACTTATATCCACACATTAAGTCTATGTATACTTCTTCTAACTGCCTTAATAGAGATACATTTCTCACGAGTTACCGGTACCATCTTCATTTTTAGGGATATAAATAATTTAATCTTTTGTAACAACAATGTGGCTAGCAGCTACTGTGGCTGTGTAAGGCCAATAACACCAGCACACAGAAGGGCTGTCCGACACAGGTTCTTTGATCTGCTTTTCCAAGGAAAGCAACTTTAAGGGGTTAACAGTCTTACTTTAATTAAACATATATGTATCATTCATTTAGTTCAGGAAGAAAAGAGCAGCTCCCTGAACTTCAGAGCAAATACAAACAGAAATTACAAGCATACATTATATAAACAGAGCAAATAACACAAACCAATCTATCCATAGTAATACATAGCTACCAGAGAAGCACCAACATCGAGTTATCAAAGCCTGGGGGGCTGTTTCAACGGCTTGCCCAGAGTCTTGTCATCAAAAATCTAGAAAATCTTAGCAAAGAAGTCATTACCCTAAACATGAGAATGGAGGAGAAAGAACTTTAAAAAGTTCAATAATTCATCCAAAATATTATAGTAAAGTTGAGACAGCACAATTAGAAGAACATAAGAAGTATCTACAAGTCAAAGCAAAAGGTTTAGAAGACTGAGTTTGACAAACAATGCAAGAATTATTGCATTGCAAGAATAATTCCTCCCAGAAAAATAAAATGAAATTAAAAGTCAGAACCAATCAATTATTGAATTAATAAGCATGTATTACATTTTTATTTAGACACTACATACATATTAGAAACTAAGGATAGGAAGACAAAATGAAATAATCCCTGCCCACAGGAAATATACATTTTATGAGGTGCAAAATATATCTAGATATGAACTTCAAGTTTTAGGCTCACTCTCCCAGTCTTAACTTGAATAGGCAGGTTAGGTCGCAAGAACCAAACTACTTCTCTGTGTAGGGTACTAGAGGTAATCAAGATGGGCTGTGAGGTTATGGAGTAGTTTTGCTCATTTTCCCACATCTAGTGTATTCCCTCCCAATATCAGTTTGACCATTTGATCTCTCAATAGGAATTAACCAGTTAATATCAATTCACTTTTATAAAAGAATATTTACTCAGATTTCCATAATGTCCTTTATCACCTTGGTCCCTGAGGAGAGAGGCCTCAAATTTAAAGTAGTTGATAGGAGAGTTGCTCACTTATTTTCAAGATATTATATCACAACTGCTGCTATCATTTCACTGCTGAGTTGAGTCAATCAGATTATTCTATAAAATTGGCTCCTCCTTGGCTTGTGTGCTGTGGCTACCAGCACACTCTCCTTTGGACTCAAATGGTTGGAGCTCTGGTGATTCTTCTGACCTTTTGATACTCACAAGGTTGTAGCTTAGTCCTTTCTGTCTCTAATACTTAAGAGTCACTTAAGATCAAGAAAAAATAAACAAAACAGAGACAGAAAGAGAGGCACCATGTGTTTACAGTCACATGGTGGCTGGGAGGGGAGATAAGACAGCAGGCAGTTGGCCACTGCTGCTACATTTCCTCTTCACTCAGAGTCCCACACCATTTTTTCTTCCTCCTCACTCAAAAATAGCCAGGATAAAATGCATTATTCCTCTCATTCACACATTTGTATGCCTATTCCATTCCAACTCAGTAGCCAATTAAGAGGTTTTTTCATCACCACAAAGTAAAAGAACAGGAAATAATCTAAGGATATCTATACCTGCTTTGAATCAGAAGGAAAGGTATCTTTCTATCACATATTTTCAGGAGCAGTCTCACTAAGAGTCTATGTGAATTAACAGTAGGCAGATGATGTATAAACTCTTGAGACTGGGCTCTCATTAGCCAGTACCCCATTACATAGTTGAGTAAATACAAAATGCATACAAGATAACATGGAAGTGTAGAAGAGGCACTGGTCAGAGTGTGTGTGTGTGTGTGTGTGTGTGTGTGTGTGTGTGTGTGTGTTTGGTGGTGGTGTAATCAGTAAAACCCTGATTTTAAGAAGTTGAGACTAGGGATTCTAAGTTCCTTTATTTCTCTAAGCCTCAGTTTCCTCATTAATAAAGTGGAGAAAATAATGCCTACCCCAATGAGTTGTGAATATGTAATGACTATATATGTATATATATGAATATGCATCTAGATAAGTATATGTAATCTATGACATATAGTAAAAATCTACATATATGTAACCTTCACTTTTTAAAGCATCTCTTTCCAGACTTTTTAAGCACTGGTGGTAGGTTATGAACAATGAAAATAAATGGAAATGAAACTCAAAATAATAGATTTTACCTCCTTGAAGCAGTGCTGATAAAATTATGGCAAGAAATGAAAATGTTGAAAATTAGGTATTTGGATTATCTGTGGATTTCACTTATCTAATTTCTCTATCCCCTTTTACTACAAATATTTAAGTTGCTTGTGCCTTGAAATTTTATGAGAACATTTGCTAAGTTGCTTAACTAAATGTTAGAATGAAAAAAGGGATTTTATAGAAAATCTGCTACTAAGTATGACAGTTTCTGCCCAAACCAAGAAAGACATAGAACTCCTGACAAGCTTGAACTAAGCAGAAATTAATCCTTTATGCTTTTTGGCAAAACTATAATTTTAATTCAGATTTAGATAATTACAGGATTTTCATAGTTTTGCTGACCTCTATAGTCTATTGCCTCTTACAAGTACTACAACTCACGCTTAAAATAAAGTTTGGAAGTGCATAGATTTCCAGCATTTTTAAAAATGGAATGAAACAAACATATTTCAGGAACACTTGTAAATGAATTTTAGAATTCACAGGTTTCATAAACATGATTTCATCCATGCTGTACAATCTAAATACGCTCCTAA
The DNA here is from genome assembly GCF_011100635.1 of Trichosurus vulpecula. NCBI lineage: Eukaryota > Metazoa > Chordata > Mammalia > Diprotodontia > Phalangeridae > Trichosurus > Trichosurus vulpecula. The sequence goes on from NC_050579.1 coordinate 68,457,646, forward strand.
AATCTTTGGCAAAATGCATTCTATAAATGCTAAAGCAAAAGGTATTGTGTTCTTTTTTATCCTTTCATTCCCAGAGCCTAGCACAGTATCTTGCGTATAGACCTGTGATATTTGCTGACTGGCTGTATATTATAATCAGTTACTCTGACAAGGCATATAATTAATGAACATATAGCAAGACTACTTTGCAAAGTCATACTCTGAGGCCTCATTGGGGCTTAGAGGTTCCTTAAGTTCTTGTTAGTAGCCCAGTGGAAGGTAAATTTGACTAAGCTAGAAAAAAATATAATATAGCCTGGATTATAGACGATTATAGTGTTTAAAGATTAACTGCACCAAATGTGGAGAGATTTATTACAAGTAACTTGGCTATTTGGCAGTGAAATCTTCATTCATGGCAAACCATGAAACAAAGAAAAATGACCCTAAGTTCACTTCCAAAATGAAAGTGATGGACTTGTGGGAAGAGGGGTGAGTGGAAAGGAGTGGTGTAGAAAGTATGCTAAGAAGCACAGTTTTTAGAGCATCTCTAAACGTTAACTTATCTGGTAATATTCTGTATATGAGTTCTTTGTATAATGTGTCAATGAGCTGAGATATTATTGGAAGAATTGAATGATAGTAATAGCTAGAGCTTATATAGTGCTTTAAGGTTTTCAAAGAACTTTACATATATTATCTCAGTTGAATTTCACCACAATACTGCGAGGTAGGAGCTATTATCCTTTTTTACAGATGAGGAAACCAAGACTTGGAGAGGTTAAGCAAATTTCCCAGAATCACAACCATAAAGTTTCCAAAGCAGGATTTGAACTTGTCTTCTTGAATTTAAGTCTGGTTTCAAGGATAGAAGACATAAAGAAGTCACATCTAGATAAAAGCAAGACTGACAGGATCTCCTAGGAGAGACAAAGAAAAGAAGTGGTAGAGTTGGTCACTTAACTTTCCTAGGCCTCGTTTTTCTTAACTAATGGATTTGAACTAGATGGCTTCTGAGGTCCTTTCAGACAAAAAAAAAATGTTGACTCAATGAATAAATAGCAACAGAAGACTTGTAGATCATTCAGAAGCTTTATGAAACCCAACTAAGTCATATCATCCCCACTGCAATCATAGCTGAGAATGCTATGCAGGCAAAAGATAATAGAAAATAGAACAAATTTATCGGAGCCCATGTTCAGAAGAAGATTTGCTCAAAGTTGCATTTTATACTTGCCTCTTGTTAACACTTCCTTGACCATGAAAAGAGAAAAAGGTTGTTTAAATCAGGGACTTTTTGCTCCCCCATCCCAATTCATCTGATCTATATCCCAGATCAGTAACCCCTTGAAGCCCCACTCCAGCTCAGGTACTCCCCTCTGACTCCTGCCCCAGTTCAGAGACCACATCTGACTCCCCAGAAACCCTCTTTCTCTGACCCTATTAACCCCTCTCATCTCTGATCAGGTTTCCAAATAAAGGTGTAGGACAATGACAACAAAAAAATGCTGGAAAAATGAGGAAAACCTGAGTTATAGTCCAGTCTCGGAAATTTATTAGTTGTGAGATCTTACACAAGTTATCTTATCTCCATTTGTCTCAGTTTCCTGATCTGTAAAGAAGAAAATAACACTAGTACCTATGTCACAAGTTGTTGTGAGGATCAAATAGTATAATGATTGTGAAGTGCTTAACACAGTGATTAATACATGGTAAGTACTATATAAATGTTGACTTATTTCTTTAACTAAATGTAATTGCTCCATACTTGATAACTCTATACTGGATTTTAGATGTGATTAGTAAAAAATATCAAAGGAAATAAGATTAAAAATTTCTATGTCAGATAATTTGGAAATGCATTTGGCCAAATTGAAGTCATCTGACTGATAAGTTTTGTTTCATTTTTTAAATACATAGTATTTTATATGTTATTGTATTTCCAAATTCTGTTATGAAATTTGGAAAACCATTGGATCACAAATGTTGTTAAAAAGATAACTTCTTTTTATCTGGATGCTGTTAGAGAATGAATTGAACTTTCAAAAGAATATGATAAAAATAGACATTTGAAAACAGTCAAATACTTAATGGTATATATTTTGTTTTAAAACAATAATAATTTTACTATAATAAAGCATGAGTTTTCATTTGAAAATTTTTGGCTTTCACTAAAAATTATGAAAATATAGAGGGTGGTTTAAATGAGTCAATTATCATGTATTTGCTACATGTCTGAAACCTTACAGTGTGGCTAGTTTTAATTTATAAGTAAAGAATAAATGAAATATAGCTGTTAGGTAAACACAAGAAATTAATAGTTTTCAAAACCTATGTTGTGATTGCTGAAATTTTGCTATTTGAGGTGAAATCTCTTGGGACTATGATTTACTATTGTTTTTTGTTTTGATTACAGAGATGGCTGTCTGAATTGTCATGAAGCCAGTGGCAGAAAATGACATGTGCTGCAGTCTGAGAACTGTTACAGGTGACTGTCTGTCCCTGGGAGAATTTGAGGGGACAGTCTTGGCATGGCCTAAGGTAGAATCCTTGACTCAATTTCCTCAATGTGCTATTTCCTTTCTGAAAAGGAAATTTCCCCACCTGGTTAGTCCACAACCTGACTTTTGATACCCTGTGACTACATGATTAGTGTGACTACATGATTAGTTGTCAGATATGACTCATGGCTGGAATCAGAGTTAAGAGAGTTTTTCCTCTGTTGTGGTATATGTCAGGTCAGTCTGTGCCCTTGAAGGGAACAAGTTTTGACAGTGTTATAACTGTGTCCCTCCTTTTCTTTTCATAGCAGATTTCTAGAATTAGGGCAGGTAAGCAGTGGAAGTTTTTTAAGTACAATACTAAATCTATAAATTAATAAATTGATATAGGAACATCTCTGAGTTACTATAATAGGATGCAATTATGAAAAATCTTATGATTTTCATTTGTATTTGTGGTCAAATTGTAAGTAGGGATGATATCTTCCAAAAGGGGCAGGGGAGGGGGCTAGACAAAGTAATAAGACAATGATGTAATGCAAAAGATTTCTAATTAAATGGAATGGCAAATTTTGAGACACAATTAGATATTTTTTTCCTTTAGAACTATATACATATATGACTGGCTTCCAAATGTATCTAGCATGAAAATTCAGGCTTTGATTACGTTTTAGTAATAAGTTCTCAAAATTGGATTAAGAATTTTACACATAAAGTTATATTAATAATTGTAAAGAATGTGAAATTACTTCCCCATTTTTGAAATATCTGTCTGATAATTTTAAAAGAAGAGTTAATTTTACATTTAGACACTCATGATTTTTTTAGATTCTTATATCAGCCTACATGATAGAAACAACAAATAAGTATATAAAAACTGAAATTCTCTGAAGTTTCAGGTTTTGAAAACTAAATTTAATTTTACTCAGTTCTCTATATATTTGAGAGATGAGACCTTTATCTGAGATACTTACCATAAAAATTTTCCCAGTTTGCTGCTTTCCTTCTAATTTTGGTCACATTGGTTTTATTTGTATAATTTTTTTAAATTTAATATAATCAAAATTATCCATTTTACCTTTTACAATATTCTCTATCTTTTGTTTTGTCCTAAATTCTTCCCTTATCCGTAGATCTGACAGGTAAACTATTTTATGCTTCTCCAATTTGCTTTTGGTATCACCCTTTATGTCTAAATCCTATACTCATTTTGACCTTATCTTGGCATAGGGTGTGAGATGGTCTTTACCTACTTTGTGCCATGCTGTTTTTCAGTTTTCCTAGCAGTTTTTGTCAAATAATTAGTTTTTGTCCCAAAAGCTTGGATCTTTGGGTTTATCAAACACTAAATTACTATGGTCATTTATTACAACGTATTGTATACTTAATTTTGTTACACTTATCCACCACTCTATTTCTTAGCCACTACAAGATAGTTTTGATGATTAGCATTTTATAATAGTTTGAGTTCTGGTACTGTTGGGCGACCTTCCTTCACATTTTTTTTTTGTTGATTCCCTTGATATTCTTGACCTTTTGTTCTTCCAGATGAATTTTGTTATATTTTTTTCTAGCTATATAAAATAATTTTTTGGTGGTTGTTCGGTATGGCAGACAAGAGAGATCTTGATTTTTTTGGCTGTCAGCTTTGAGGGAGAAGAGCAGTTCCAGATTCTCATCAGGAAGTGGTCTCTGAAAGGAGAAGAAGGCTCTGGGAAGAACTTAAGATATAGAAGAGTAGGCACCTTGATCATGTTCCTTTCCCCAGTTTACCACATGAGAGATTTCAGAGAATTTTTCCTAGGCTAAGATCTGAGATTCTCTCACCTGAATGAGTTGAGGTATCTCGCTACTAGTGAGAGAGCTTATTCTCTTTGTGTGTTGTCTAGTATGTTCTCATATTTATAGCTTCTCTGATTTCTGTTTACTATTGGCTTGGATAAATGAGTTTATTTGCCATGTGTGGTCTTTGTGTAAATAGCAAATAATGAGAAAGGAGTCAAAAGTCTTGGATATGCAGATTGGGTCACTCCTTCCCTGTTAAGAGATACTAATTAGCATCTCAGCTTGAAACTAAAAATTATTTTCCATAGACTAACAATATTTAAGGGAACAGATAAATATAATTTTAGCCTGATACCCCATTTATATAAGGAGAGCAGAGTGGCTATCCTCATGGCCCCAGTCTCTTGCTTCTATTCTTGGCCAGAATCAAACTCTCTTTTGCAGAGGGGTGGGTGGACAGGCCTCTTGTTGTTCAGTTATTTAAATTGTGTTAGATTCTTCATGACCCCATTAGGGGTTTTCTTGGCAAAGATACTGGAGTGTTTTTCCATTTCTTTCTCCAGCTGATTTTGCAATTGAGGGAACCGAGGCAAGTAGGGTTAAATGACTTGCCCAGGATCACACAGCTAGGCCACATTTGAACTCAGAAGATGAGTCTTCCTGATTCCAGGCCCAGCACTCTATCTACTGCATCACTTAGCTGCCCTGGACAAGCCTCTAGAGTTATCTATTCATGGACACATAACCTAATTATATAACATACACACATACACATATTTAACACACAAGTGGGATTACTGAATGCAGCGAGGTGTCATAGTGGATAGAGTGCCGCACCTAGAATCAAGAAGAGCTGAGTTCACACTCTACCTTAAACATTTACTAGCTGTTGTTACTAGCTTAACCTTAACCTTTGTTTGCCTCAGTTTCCTCATCTGCAAAATTATACTTTCCAGGGATATGATGAGTTTGATGCACACATTGCCAGAGCTAGCTCAGCATTTGGGAGGTTCTGAAGGAAAGTGTAGGAGATTAGAGGTATTAGGCTGCCTACCAAAAAAACAATGATCTACAGAGCCATTGCCCTGACCCCATTGTTGTATACCTATGAAACCCAGAGAGTCAAGTGCTCACGCCAGAAAATTAAATGCTTCCATTTGAATTGTCTTAGGAAGATTCTGAAGATCACCTGGCAAAATAAGGTACTGGACACAGATCCTTTCTCAAGCTGAACTGCCATGCATTCAAACTCTCCTGCAGAAAGTACAACTTCAATGAGCTGGCCACGTAGTTTGCCTGAAAGACTATTTTACAGAGAACTCACACAAGGCAATTGCTCACATGGAGGTCAGAAGAAGCAATACAAGGACACTCTCAAGGTCTCTCTCAAGGTATCAATCCTGACACATGGTGGATGCCGGCACAGGACCATGCAGCATTGCATGCCCACATCAAAGAATGCACTGTGTTCTATGAGCAAAGCAGAAAAAAAGTAGATCAAAAGATACTTGAGATACATAAATTTAGAAGATCTCCATCCCCAGTGGGGACTGTTGCAGACTATTTGTGCCCAACTTATGGTAGAGCCTTCTGAGCTTATATTGGTCTGATCAGCCACAGTTGGACACACTGTACATTGCCCCAACATTGTAGTATCATTTTGGTCCTCTCTGAGCATGAAGGACAAAAATAACTCCCTCTACCAACGCAAATTACAACTGAACTCTTTCCTCCACATGTTAGTAGAAACTGTGAGTTTCTGTCTTTTTTTTTAAAGCAGTCAATTTGATAATAAGCTTCTCCAAAGTCAGCTAAGACAAAGTTTTCTGGTAGGATCACATTTAAAGCCTTTTAGAAGCACAACATCTCACTTAGAAGGGGCCTCTGCTTTAATCCAAATGTAACTGATAGTACTTCTGGTTTCCAAATTACTTTGCATTTTTCTATCTATGGACGTATTCTTTCTCCTTATCACCTATTCCATAGAATGTAAATTGTGGAAGCCATGTCACTCCCAAACACAGAATAAACTCCAACCATAGAATCAAATATAAAATCCTGTTTACATTCACAATCCTTCATAACCTACCCTTTCCCATTGAAGTGCGAACAACTTGAGAGCAGAAACTTTATTTTGTCTTTGCCTCATCCTCAGCCTTTTAGCACAGTGTCTAGTGCACAGTAGGTACTTAATAAATGTTTATTAACTGCCATTGACTTACTAAACTTCTCAAGGTTACAGACTACTTTGTTTTTATCCTTATATCCCTTAGTATAGCACAGTATCTAGAACACTGAATGTGCTTCATAAATACTTGTGGAATGAATGAATGATTTAATGAATTAATGAATAAGAAATTTCTGTAAAACATTCCTGATAGCCACTGCTTAAAAAGCTAGAGTGAGAGGAAATTCAGGACTCTCAAGGCAGTTCATTCTGTTTTTGAACTATAAGCTCCACAAGGGCAAGGACTATATCTGATCTAAAATTTTAAAATCTGATTTAATAGGATCTGCCAGTGTTGATCTTTTTTATGTTCTCATTTTCAAGAACCCAAGATCATATCTGTGCTTCAGTGAGACAACAGCATAAAACTTTATTGAAGAGACAGGCTATCACATACTAAATAATCATGTTACTAAAAGAGGAAAAATTCTTAGATTTCAAAAATAAGAGATCCTTAGAAATGAGCAGTTAAGTCATCAACTAAGAAAAAGTTATAGCGAGTGAGAAAAAAAAATCAATCTTTTCTGTATTTTTGATGCATACCAGACATTTCCAAATGGATATCTTGTTATTGTATTATTTCAGTTGTGTCTGACTCTTTATGATCCAATTTGGGTTTTCTTGGCAAAGATACTGGAGTGGTTTGCCATATCCTTCTCCAACTCTTTTTACAGATGACCATCTCAAACTCAATATGTCCAAAAGAGTATTCTTCTTCTCCAAACCCACCTGTCTTCTGAACTCCTTCCTCTATGTCTATAGATGGATTCATGATCTTTCAAGGCTCCCAGGTTCAAAATCTAAGTCATACTTCACTCTCCCTCAGCTTCCATATTCAAACAGTGGCCAGGCTTCGTCATTTCCACCTCTACAACATGTGTCACATCTATCCCCCTCTCTTTGCTCATTATGCCGCCATCCTCATCACTTCTAACCTGGCTTAGCCTCCTGTTTGCTTTTCCTGCATCATTCTTTTCCCTTTCCAAATCATCCTCTACACAGCTGCCCAAATGTTCCTAAAGCTCACATCTGACCATATCACTCCCTTATTCAAAGACTTCCAGTGGCTCTTCCATTTGGCTTTTAAAGACTCTCCCAGCCTAACTTTCATATCACTCATTACTCTTCTTCACAGACTCTAGTTTTTAGTCAGTCTACCTGCTCTTTTACACAAGACATTCCAGCTTCCATTTCCATCATTTCATTTTCCATGTCCGTGCCTTTGCACGGCCTGTCCTCTATGTCTGAAGGGTATTCCTCTTCACTTCTACCTTTTATAATTCCTTATTTCATTCAAAGCCCAGCTTAAGTTTCTCCTTCTCTATGATGTCTTTTATTAATTCCTCCAGCTGCTAGTGGTTCCCCCTCAATTAATTTACTTTATAAATATTTTGAATTTACATATAGGTGTACATGTTGTCTCTCCTTATAGAATGTGAGTTCCCTGAGGGCAAGAGCTATTTTTGTCTTTATGTTCCCAGGGCCTATATAGTTCTTGCCACTTATCCAACACTTAATAAATGCTTATTGGTTGGTAGACATCCACGTTCAGGCTCATAGATTTGAATTCAGAAGTAATCTTCCTAGGTTTACCTGCCTAATTTTCATTAAAACAAAAACCAAGTATTTCAGTATCATCATGGTGAATTCTAGACCACAGCCATCATAGTTCATTAATCCTAGCTAAAAAACTTGTCAGGTTATCACTGCCTTTTGAAATTGGAGTCAGCAGCTCTGAAGACTGATTTATCAGAGAATGTTTGATTTGGGTGGGGTTTGACAATTCGAAGGATAAAATAGCTTTGATGATCTAATGCATTTTTTAAAGCTAATACCATAAGTCACAACACGCTTCTGACTTGAATAAATCATCTTTAATTCAAGTTCACAGAACTGAAAAGTCTGTGTTTTTGTGGTAGTTTGACCTGTAGAGGTCACTGTTTGCAGACAAATAAAAAGCCATCTACTGATTCCAGTTAAATCCCTTCAACTGTTCTTGGTCTACTAGGTTTCTAAATAAATAGGTGGAATCTTTGGGGTTATTTTAGTTAATTTCAACTAGCAGTAGAACATCTGGGAAAGTAAACTCACTTTTTTTAATCAGATTTTTTTTTAAAACAATATGAATTACCAAAGTGACTATTACTCCTTGGTTTATCTGAACTAACTTTGACTTGCTTAAAAAAAAATGCTGTAGTTCTGTGAGGACCTCAGCAAACTGACAGATATGGGAGCCTGGCTGAAGGGGGATTCCAGGAAGTGCCTATTGTTTATTCTTCTGTCTAATGTTTAATATTTCGATCTCACATGCTCCATGGCATGTACATTCATGGAAATTAGCTCTCTCCCCTCATCCCTCACCCCCATTCATGCTAGGGATTCAATCAAAAAGGTGGTGTGGATTTATTGTATTTTTAAATAAATAACACAGACAGTTCTATATAAAGTTAAATCAGTGGGGTTGATGATGGATCTCTTTTCCCCTGGACATTACTCAGCATTTTTAAAACTGAAGGCATTGTGTCATATTGTGTAAAGTCTCTTCTGCTCCCCTAAACACAGCCGTAATCAATTAAAGATCCCACTGGTGAAGGAACCATTGTTTGGGCTTTTATTCAAACGTTTCTGAGTAGTCTTTTAGGCTGCCTGTAGGGAAACATTGGCAAGGCAATGGGAAAGTTGAAAGTCCCCGACTTTACAATGTGAATTTTGTTAGGTGGATGTCTCTTTATCTCTGACCCAAATCCTGCCCTTTATATTCCTTTCAATAAGTGGGATGGAAAGGATAGGCTACCCACTATTGGTGTCTTATGTTTTAGAACAGTTATGACTTTTTTTGAAGTTTATGAATGATTTTAGGATAGAAATCCCTGGTGACCTTTGGGTGACCATGGGTCATTTATTGGTTCAGAACATATCAGACTGTTAGGGGAAAAAAGGAGGGGCACCTTGTTAAGAGATTAGTTCCTTTCTGTAGAAAGTTAGAAGGCTGGTAAATTAAATCTACTGGCTGACTTAGATTGCTTTTGGTGGGATTCTCATTTTGTCCTCTTATTCTGTTCTCCTCATGCTCTACTGAAATCACCAAGAATAGTTCACTGGAGCTGAAGTGGCCCATGCACCACTGTGTTTACTGTGCTTTGGTTTTATCCCATATTCCTGCTCAAGATAGTGACTGAAGACAAAAGAATGAGGAGGGTAGGAGAGAATGGAGATAGGAGATATGAGTAAATTCCTGCAAAATTGAGAAAAATAGAAGGCATGTATTAAGAAGATAAAAAAGGATTGACAGATTTAAAAGAAAATGCTAATTTGAAGGCATACTGGATGTATGACCCCTAGACAAATCACCTGACCTCAATACCTCAGGAAGCTCTTGTTTGCATTGTTGAACAGGTACTGATAGCAGGTTGAGCAGGTACTGATACTGAGCAGGTACTGAATTGATAAAGGGAGTTTTTAACTTAAAAGTTCCCTATACCAGTGATGTCAAAGGTTTTGTTTAAAAATCAAACAAGACAGAAACAACAAGATGCCCTTCAAACAAATTCATCCTATCACAATTATTGGGCAATAGTTACTTATATAAGAAGTTGCTTTGGGAGAGGTGAGAGGAGGAATAGTTGTAGGATTTAGAATTGGAAGGACTATTAGTTATCATTTATCTGGTTGAAACCTTTCATTTCATAGATGAGCAACAGAACAAGAGAGAAATTAGTGACTTGCTCATTCATTGTCACATGGATAGTAAATGGCAGAACAGATATCTTAATCTAGGACTTCTGATTGCAAATCTAACTACTCTTTCCGTTACTCCATGCTGATTATGCAATCACTCAATTTTTCTATTTGTTAAAAATTGAAGCAAAAAGTTTCCTTGGTCCTAGGCAAAGAATCAAGTCAATCTGTAATCTGTGGGTCATTCATTATGTGAGAGTATGAATCAGTGTTTAGGACCAAGCTTGAATCTTTGTCTAGCAGATAGATTCTTACCCTTTCCCCAAGATTTTAGTGCTCTCTCAATATGCATTGTATCTCTCATGCATTCTCTTATTTGTATACTGGTAATTTCTCCTAGAGAAAGAATATAAACTCCCTGAGGGCAGGAGCTGCTCCATTCAATGCCAAGCACAAAGTAGGTACTTAATAATTCTTATTGAATTGAACTAAATTGTTATCAGTTGCTCATTATGATGCTAGGAAGAGGAAATGAAGGAAAAAAATGATGCAAGAAGAATATTTTCTACTCTACTTCATTTTAGATAAAGAGAAATAAAGTATTCCTTCATTAGGGACTTTAGCTTCAGAAAACAACCTTGCATGCCTCTGGATAGCCAGTAGGCTATAAGCTTCATTTTTCTCTGAATGACACCTTTGGGAAGGTTAGAAGGAGGAAAGTACATACAGACCAGCCACTTTGTAGATGACTCAGGACACCTCAACGAAATCCATTCATTCCCCTCAGCCCTAGTGGGAATTACAAGTTAAGCCTGCCAATTGGAGGTTGGTAATGTGGACTCTGCTTTAGGGAATTAGGTTAGACTGCCAGAATTCATTCCTGAACTTTAGCAGCTACAAAAGAGTATTTTTCTGTTGGCCGTAACTGATTCAAAACCAGGTCCCCAAAGGACAAGCTTCCTTTTGTACACTGGCCATGCCAGGGTCCTATGGCTAATAATATTACCACATCAGTTTTTTTTTTTCTCTGCAAAATTACAGGAAATGTCAATAGGAGAAAAGAAGCAAAAATATCATCCCTTTCACTGTAATGGTCTTCATTTTGTGTTATTTGTCATATGTAAATCTGCTTTCATGTTTAGGAAATATGTGGACAGCAAGCAGTCAGTTTACTACCAAATAGCAGAACATTACTATTGAATAAAGAATGAAATCAGGACCAGAGAAGTAGATGCAGGGAAAAGTAAAACTTTGCAAAATGTTTGGATGTGGAGTGATAACATATAAAATTATCAGTTCATATTTAGGTCAGCCTTGTCTATTACCTTGAAAAATATATTTGCACACTCCATCCCCAAACTTTGGGTCTGGCACCACCACCTCCTTGCCTCCTGGCTTACTAATAAACACATACAGGCGTGAATGCCTTGCTTTCAAGTTCAAGATGTAGGCTAGGACTTATTTTTATATTTCACATTTCCACCAGTGTTCATTGAATGCTGCCTTGCAGTTTCTGAGGGGGTAAAGGCAGATTTCCTTAATAAAGACTCTGAAAAGTGAAACACTTTATTAGTGGAATCCGTCAGTCTTGGAAAATACCCAAGCCATTTTGTAGAAAATGTCAGTGAAGTCTAAACAGTGGGAACTTCAGATAGTAAAACCACTAGCCAGTCCCTGTGGACCCTCACAAGAAAGGTTTGACTGTGGGCCCCAGGTATCAAGTGGTTGAAAAAAAAATCAGAGCTTTCTGTCAGCTCCTAGTCCTGACTTTACTTTAGAAATTATTTTTAATTTGCTCAAGACAGGGGTCTTCTGTCCAGGTCTTGAATACAAACACTGTATCTTTGTTTTGTATTCCTGTACAAATATATTTTATTGGGAGCCCCTTTCAGAATGCTTGTTAAACATATGAGCTTATTCACATGAATGCACTTAAGTGCTGTAAATGTAGGGGACAGGAGTTAGAACAGAGAAACCTATGTCTCCTTCTGATGGCTAGGGCCCAGGACTTGTAGTGAGGGCTTTTCTCCTCTCCACCTCCATACAAGTCCACACTTGCATTCATCACCACCCCCCTAGTCCCCACCCCCCACCCCGGTTCTACTCCCTCCATATACTGAGGCACACATATCCCTGCGATAAAAACGCATTTGTCTTAAAACTCAGGAGTTGAAAGTAAAAGGGTGAGGCCCAGATAGTATAACTGTTCAGAACTTGAATGAATTGCCATAGTTTTCACCAAGTAACTGGCTGGCCTTCTCAGGCAGGCTCCAAATTCCTGTTGAAATGAAGACTTTCTTTCCTGGACTGGGCCTGGCATTCCTGGAAAACAATGGCCCTTTTCAAATAGACTCTGAAATTTCACAGGTGAAGGGAGCAGGGCAGTCATTTGATCCCACCCACAAGGAGCCTGCTGGTATTTTAAAAAAGTGAAGACAGAGCCTATCATGGAAGGGCAGGCAGAACTGGCCAGTGCCTAAGAAGTGCAATCTAGATGGGGGCTTCTAGAGACCCCTATGAAATAGAAGTCAGTTTCAAAGTTCTGTCTTTGACTTACCCTGTAGCGCCTTTTCCAGGTTTTCTCAGTGCCTAAATGGAGGACAGCACTCCCAAATCGTTAAGTTACATCACACATTTGAGAAGAACAGTTTTCTTTAAAAAAGAAAATAAAAAGTTCACATCAAAAGCCATTAAGAGAGAGAAGCTATGGCTGTCTGAGCAGCCAGTACTCAGAGCACTGTGCCTTGCCCATAGCAGAGACTTAGTAAATGTCTGTTGAATTGACTGGAAATTAGCTGAAAGAAAAATATTTTTAAAATAAGTATGAGCATTAAAGATCTGTTTCTTTTTCAGGAATCCTTTTGAAGGTTTAGTGGAAACAGACATTTAGATTGTTGTAATTAACTTAGGAGTATTGTTTTATGTCATTATCCTAAAAACACATAAAGGCAATATCAAATACACTTTTAAAACATGAAAATGAATATCAAGAAAGTAACCATTCTAAAATTTATCTGTCCCTTTTCATAAAGGAAGTCAGGACTGTTTTGTGGTTCTTATTTAATCACTTCTTGCAAGAACTAAGGGAGATGGATAATTCAATACATTTAGCATATGTTTATTAAGCATCTACTCTGTGTGGATCACAGAGCTAGGATTTTTGAATATGCATGGATGGTCCTGTAGTCTCAGTGTGATGTTTCTGAATGACTTCCATTGAGAAGGGCACCCCTATGGACTATATTTGTTGACTTGGTAGATGTCATAGAAGAGAACATTGCAACTAAGTAGGACACAAGTAAAGGGAGGAAGGAGAAAGATGGTTAGGGAGAGGTGACTATAGTCCCTGTCCTCAAAGAGTTTCTACTCTAGTAGGAAAGCTAAGGCCAAACACAAATAACTGTAATATGAAATAGAACATAGTTAAGTACAAAAAAGAAGTGCAAAGAAAATACATTGAGATATCAGATGAGGGTGAGAGATAGGGAAAGAGAGAGAGAGAAAAAGGGAGAGAGACAGAAAAAGACAGAGACAGAGACATTCCTCCCCAATGAGGGAAGGAGGAATCCAAAGAAAATTCATGGAGGAGATGATCTTTGAACTGGGCTTTAATATATGGTTAGAGAACTTTAACAGATGGATACATGGAGTCAGGAATAACATTTCAGACAGTAGACAGGTGAAAAATTCATAGGATGTAAAGAGTCAGATGAAACTTAGTATGTTATAATATTAAAACCAAAGTCAGACCATATATGGGGTAAGGTACTTCTCTCTAGACCCCACCTTCCTTTTCTAAAAAATGAGGGAGTTGTACTAGATGACATCTAAGACTTCTTCTAGCTCTAAATCTATCATGATCTGATTTTTCCTGGCACTGAAATATGTTAGAGTTCAGTCACGGGCAACTAATTATTTTCTACTAGACTTTTGCCTGAAATCTTGGAGGCTGCCACTAGGTGGACAGTGGTGACTATTAAAGTAGCTTAAAAGAGAGAGACAACTCCAGTTGCAGAAAAATAACTCAGAGAGAAAATCCATTTTTATGATTGATTTATCTCAATAACAATGTAACTTAAAAACATCACTATGAATTCAGTAACTAATTTGTATAAGACATTAATAAACAAGAGAACTTTTATTAGGAGCAAGATTTAATGTAATAGAAATAGGGTAGGAATCCTACTTGGTAGGTACCCTACTGATACACACATTTAGTTACTGCCTAATTCTTGTGCCCTTATAGCTTACCAGCCAGGGCTATAGTTAATATTGTTGAAAAGAATAGCCATTCTGGTGAAATCATGGATTTTCTAAAATATTTTGAAGTATGAAAAAATTATCCTAATTAAAACCAATAGAGAAGATTTTTTTTCCACACAATTTGTTTATTGTAAGATAATTTACAAATCTTTTGTCTTCCATGTACACTGTGGACCATGTACACAACAGAGCTCATATTTTGTATCTTTACCTCTTGAATTTGGATAAAATTTGGATCTGTTAGTTCAGAGCTGTAGCATCAGAGATGATTTCAATCAACTTCTTTGTGATGACAGCTTGGCAAGTATGATTTAATGTCAAAGTCAACTTATCCATCATCTCAGGGGCATTCTTGCTAGCATTGTCCATAGCCATCATTCTTGCACCCTGCTCACTGGTGGTGGATTCCTTTAGAGTGTAGTAGGTGCTGTTTGCCAGACTATACTTTTGATAATTTTGCAACACATCAGCATCAGTGACATCATAAATACTCATATTCTCAGCATTTGCAGCGATATTTAAGGAAAAGATGGGTTTTTCTTCTGTCTTATAAGAGATAACAGACCTGAATCTATTGAAGATAATAGGTCCTTCATTAAATTCATATCCATAATTTAGTAGCTGAAGGGCAATGACTGAAGTATCTCCAAAGGTAGGGGGCTTCCTCTCCACTTCTTTAAATGTCACCAAGAAGTGGTCAGAGTGAGTCCTATTATGTATGAATCTGATTTTGTCACCAACTCCAACAATCATAACTTCCTTCCCTGCTGCTGTGAGGGTAGCAATCCTATTTTTCATCATTTTAGCAAGTGAGGAATGGATAGCAGCACAAAGGCCTTGATCTGAGGATATATCAATAATGAGGTGTTTCTTCATGTCTTCTGCAGCCTTAATATCACCTTTTTCCTAAAGAGCCAAAGATCCAACTCCATATACTCTGACTCATTTCAGCTCTCTCTCAGCTAGGACATACTTTGCAGCTGCCACCATTTTCATAGACTTGGTAATTTTCTGGATGTTTTTGATTGACTTGAATCTCCTGGTAATATCTTTTAGGGCTGCCATATTTCTGACTTGGATCTATTGTGGCTGCAGAGCCCAGGAGGAGTAGCCTGTGATAGTAACTCAACAGAACATGGTGGTACTGGTCCTGCTGAAGGTCAGGCAGACAGAAGCAATAGAGAAGGTTTTATGTAACCAGTATGAGCTTTTTGCTTCTGTCTACACTTCAGCTGCTCAAGTTAGCTTCAGACCTTGTTATCAACTTGGATATTAAGCATCATAGGTTTTAATCACCTAAATGACAGTAACACAGGGTATTATCACTACTTAAGTATTGGATTTTCTCTGTAGTGAAGTTATTGAAGCAAACCCCTTCTTTATTCAGAATGCTTTTGTATTTCAAATGAAAGGAAAGCCAAACCAAACATCTTGAATATTGATTAATAGTTATTTTTTTCAATAGACCTTTCACATTTTAAAATTGTTGCCTGTTTCTAGCAGCACTTTGGAAGCTACTGCTCACAGGAGCCTGTTTTTCCAAAGGAGAAACTCTATATAGTTTCTAAACTCTGACCACAGTTTAAAATGCCTTCCCTTTCACCTCACCTCACCCTTTTTTTGCTCAGTACTTATAAAATATTTTTAATATGATGAAACATAGAAAAATGGATTTTAAACTGATACTTATTGGTTCCTTAGCAGCCAGATTTTTTGCTATGTTTATATGTACAAAGTGAAGTATGGCAATTATCTAAATAATTCAGAACAACAACAAAGCTATATTCAAGCGAAATATTCAGATAATGAAAGCCAAACACCTCTTATGGTTTGAATTTTACAGATGATTATCTGAATCATTCATTCACTTATTCATCAGTTCTTTTATCTGTGAAATGGGGATAAAAATGCCCCAGCTACCTGTAAAACAAGGAACTGAGTCTGATCTTGAGGTCTCTTTCAGCTCAGAATTAATGGTCTGTCATTAGCATTGTCATCAGCATCATAAAGCAAAGGATGGAAGATTTGAAAGTCATCTAGTTCAACCTGTGCATTTTACAGAAAAGGAAGCAAGCTGCTGGCTACAAAATTGTTAAAGACTGTCTCATTGGTTAGAGGAATGTTCTTTAGCGTTGCCACAACTCCAATCCCACTTCTGCTCTTCTATTTCTGCTCTGTTTTGAGTAAACTCCCTAAGATGTGTTTGCTCTTTGCATGTAGCCATGGTCAGTCTGTCCTCATCTATGAGGTCAGGTTATCATGGAGACCATCTGTGATAACCTAGGGAAATGAGTCAGGGTGCTCAGCAGAGATCCCCAAATGCTATGCCTTCCATCTGAGAAGATCACCAATTTGTTCCTTGTAGATCTTATATTTATATAGTTGTTTTCTTGTTGTCTCCTGCATTAGAATATGAGCTTCTTGAGGACAAAGATTCCTTTTACCTTCCCTTGTTTTCCTAGTGATTAGTACAATGTCTGGAACATAATAAATATTTAATAAATTCTTGTATACTTGATTGGATGATTTCTGGATCACTATCAATAGCCAACCCTGCCCCCCACCCAAATTCTAAGTTTCCAGAGTGACCTGAGTATTAGAATTTTCAAACTCTTATAAAGTGAAGAATCAGTATTTGGGGTAGTTTTATTCCTAAATTGATAGAAATCTTCATCAGTTTACTTTATTGTTATGGTTTTAATTTTTTCCCCTACCATCATAACTTCTTTTTAGTAGTTAATGAAAGTGAATAGAGAAGCCCAAAAGTCTACTTAGGCCTCTTTCACTTGTACGTGCAGAGCTGGTTTCTGTTCTCTTGCTGGAACCCAGCTTTACCACATTGGTGTTTTACTTGGCCACATCTACATTTTTATTTAAATGAATGCAGAAATTTAAGAAATATAAATAGGTTAACTGTAGTCTATACAGCTGAGGGAAAAATACAGAACTTAATTATCTAACCATATCTTCTGAGTATTAGCGGAAAAGTAAATGACTCCTTTGAAATATATGTATGTTTATATATGTATGTATTTGTGTATAGAGAAAGAAGGAGAAGATGCTGTAATATAATGTCAACAAATTATTTTATGGTGATTCTATATAATTTTTCCTTTCTCAAAAATATTACATTCAAAAATGATCAGAATTTAAGGAATAGATTCTTTGTAAAGCTTTAGAAGAATTAAGCATTAAATAAAGAAATATGAGGGAGATGATTGTTAATGACTGAGGTGAATTTCAACATTTTTCCAAATACCTTTTTTTCAGAAAGATGAAAAATATTGCCAAAGTTTTATATAGCAGGAACTATGACTACTACTTATTTAGACCTAGTAACAAGAGCATATAATACTGAATAAATTAAATAGTGATGTCTATGAAATTTTTCATTTTTGTGCCAATAGAGCACACATTCACTAAGCACCTACTATGTGTAAGGCACTATGCTAGGATCTGAGGACATAAAGACACAAGTGAACATGATCTTGGCCTCCAAGTAGCTTACATTCTACTGGGCCGTAACCGTATCTAAAGATTAGGGGCATTTGGTAACACTTAGATTTCAATGAGGAGGGGAGAGGAAGGGAACAAGTGTTTATTAAGCATGTACTGTGTGCCGTACACTGTGCTAAGTACTTTTTGAATATTGTCTCATTTGATCCTCAGAACAACCCTTTGAAGTAGATTCTATTATCTCCATTTTCAGTTGAAGAAACTGAGGCATACAGAGGTGAAGCAACTTGCCCAGGATCACAGAACTAGTTAAATGTATGAGGTCAAGTTTGAACTCAGGTCTTCCTGACTCCAGGCTTGTGTTCTATCTACCACACCACTTAGCTAGATGGGAAGACCATTCTCTTTCCAAAATATGGGATCCCATTTGTATAAATTTCCTGTTTTGTTGACATCCTCTTCAACAAATAATATTATTGAACAGATTTGGAGGGGGAAAATCTTTTAAAAGCAACCTAAATGTGACTCTTTTTCTTCGGTGGAGAGAATTGACAGCTTAATTTAGTTTTCAATCCTAAAAAGAATAGGAGGTTTAAACAAACTGCTGGACATCACATGAATTGTTATTGTTCAGTCCTTTCCTTTTTGTCCATTTCTTTGTGACCCCATTTGGGGTTTTCTTTGCAAAGATACTGGAATGATTTTCCATTTCCTTCTACAGCTCATTTAACAGGTAAGGAAACTGAGGCAATCAAGGTTAAGTGACTTGCCCAGGGTCACACAGCTAGTACGTGTTCAAGGTTGGATTTGAACTCAGGTCTTTGGGTCCCAGCTCAAGAATTACTACTGTCCAATAGTAAGCTAGGCATAAAGGATTTTATCAAGATTACATGCTGACACACAGAAAGTATTGTATGTTGGTTTTCTTCATGAAGAAAATGGATTTCTTTGAGAACATAATATAAATAATTTATTTTTATCTAATAAGTTATGATGACCATTCTTGCTTTTTTTTTTGTGGCCACCAACACCATTGGGTTAAAACAACAATACCTGTCTCCTCAAAATAATATTAAAATGAACATATAATGCATCTTTCTTATAACTTTTTCTTAAAAAAACAGCATAGACAGAAAGTTGGGTACTAATATTCACACACATATGCACATACACGCATACACACACACACACACACACACACACTCATACTCTCCCTAATTTCAATGAATAGGACCACTCATTCCACTTGATTCCCCTTATTTCATAGTTATGAACAAACTTTCTCCCCATAGGCTGTTTCATTCCATTTATTCCTATTTATCTTTTCTACTATTTAAAGACATGCATTGATATCCTTTTAGAACCCACATAAATCTCTATTACACCATGAAAAAGGAAAGTGGACTTTTATATCACACTTTTATACCAAGACTTACTTCCTGTTCTGTTCCCTGTGATCTGGGTCCCTGTTCAACCTTGGAGGGTTGAGCCTAGGTCCCAATACCCTTAGGCATTTGGATCCCACTCTAGCCTTCCCTATTAGCCTAAATAGGATTTGTTTCCAGAAGTTACCAATGAAAAAAATATCTGATCAAAGGCCTGAACTGCTCAAGTGGAGAAACTGGGGCCAGAAAGGGGAGGATTTAGCAGATAGATATGAGCTGCTCTAGCTTAATAAAACACCAGCTGCTACATGGTGCCTAAACTGTAGGGATTTTTATGGTGCTGTTTGGTAGCCTTTGTGAATATGCTTGGCACAGTGCATGGAACATAGTAGGCACTTAATAAATGTTAGTTGACTGACACACTCATGTACTATTACTCTCACGTATTTGTTGAAAGGAGGAATGAACGTGTGAACGAAGAACTACTCTTCATTTTTAGCCTACTGCCTAAATTAATGGTGCCTAATCACACTCTCAACTTGCCTATGCTGTTTAAACCTTTGTTAACCAGATGGCAAACCTTAAGACTGCAAAACACTTAATCTCCCCCATTAGCTGAATGACATATGAAGAACTTTTTTTTTTTTTTTTTTAATGCAATTTATTTATTTAACATATTTGGTTTTCAGCATTGATTTTCACAACTGTTTGAATTACAAATTTTCTCCCCATTTCTGCCCTCCCCCCCCACTCCAAGATGGCGTATATTCTGGTTGCCCTGTTCCCCAGTCAGCCCTCCCCTCTATCACCCCCCTCCCCTCTCATCCCCTTTTCCCTTCCTTTCTTGTAGGGCAAGATAAATTTCTACGCCCCATTGCCTGTGTATCTTATTTTTTAGTTGCATACAAAAAGTTTTTTTGTTTTTGAACATCTGATTTTAAAACTTTGAGTTCCAAATTCCCTTCCCTCTTCCCTTCCCACCCACCCTCCCTAAGAAGTTGAGCAATTCAACCTAGGCCACACATGTATTATTATGTATAACCCTTCCACAATATTCATGTTGTGAAAGGCTAACTACATTTTGCTCCTTCCCAACCCATCCCGCTTTATTGAATTTTCTTCCTTGACCCTGTCCCCTTTCCAAAGTGTTTGTTTTGATTACCTCCACCCCCATCTGCCCTCCACTCCATCATCCCCCTGCCTTTTATTTTTTTTTTTTATCTTCCTCCCTCTTCTTTCCTGTGGGGTAAGATACCCAACTGAGTATGTATGGTATTCCCCCTCAAGCCAAATCTGATGAGAGCAAGGTTCACTCATTCCCCCCTCACCTGCCCACTCCCCTCCTCTCCTAGAACTGCTTCCTCTTGCCACCTTTATGGGAGATAATCCACCCCATTCTATCTCTCCCTATCTCCCTCTCTCAGTAAGTTACTCTTTCATCCCTTAATTTCATTTTATTCCTTTTAGCTATCTTCCCTTCATCCTCAACTCACCCTGTGTCTGCTCTCTCTCTTTTACATATATATATATATACACATACATACACATACATACATATACACATAGATACATGCATACATACACATTCACTTATATATATACATAAACATATATATATGCATATTCCCTTCAACTACCCTAATACTGAGGTCTCATGAATCATACTCATCATCTTTCCATGTAGGAATGTAAACAAAACAGTTCAACTTTAGTAAGTCCCTTGCAATTTCCGTTTCTTGATTACCTTTTCATGCTTCTCTTGATTCTTGTGTTTGAAAGTCAAATTTTCTATTCAGTTCTGGTCTTTTCACTGAGAAAGCTTGAAAGTCCTCCATTTTATTGAAAGTCCATATTTTGCCTTGGAACATGATACTCAGTTTTGCTGGGTAGGTGATTCTAGGTTTTAATCCTAGCTCCATTGACCTCCGGAATATCTCATTCCACGCCCTTCGATCTCTTAATGTAGAAGCTGCCAGGTCTTGGGTTATTCTGATTGGGTTTCCACAATATTCAAATTGTTTCTTTCTGGCTGCTTGCAGTATTTTCTCCTTGATCTGGGAGCTCTGGAATTTGGCAACAATATTCCTAGGAGATTTCTTTTTGGGATCTATTTGCGGAGGCGATCGATGGATTCTTTCAATTTCTATTTTGCCCTGTGGCTCTAGAATATCAGGGCAGTTCTCCTTGATAATTTCCTGAAAGATGGTATCTAGGCTCTTTTTTTGATCATGGCTTTCAGGTAATCCAATAATTTTTAAATTATCTCTCCTGGATCTATTTTCCAGGTCAGTGGTTTTTCCAAGGAGATATTTCACATTGTCTTCCATTTTTTCATTCCTCTGGTTCCGTTTTATAATATCCTGATTTCTCATAAAGTCACTAGCTTCCACTTGCTCCAATCTAATTTTTAAAGTAGTATTTTCTTCAGTGGTCTTTTGGACCTCCTTTTCCATTTGGCTAATTCTGCCTTTCAAGGAATTCTTCTCCTCATTGGCTTTTTGGAGCTCTTTTGCCATTTGAGTTAGTCTATTTTGTAAGGTGTTGTTTTCTTCAGTGTATTTTTCAGTATTTTTTTGGGTCTCCTTTAGCAAGTCATTGACTTGTTTTTCATGGTTTTCTCGCATCCTTCTTATTTCTCTTCCCAATTTTTCCTCTACTTCTCTAACTTGCTTTTCCAAATCCTTTTTGAGTTCTTCTATGGTCTGGGGCCAGTTCATGTTTTTCTTGGAGGCTTTGGTTGTAGGCTCTATGACTTTGCTGTCTTCTTTAGGCTGTATGTTTTGGTCTTCTTTGTCACCAAAGAAAGAATCCAAAGTCTGAGACTGAATCTGGGCGCGTTTTCGCGTCCTGGCCATATTCCCAACCAACTAACTTGACCCTTGAGCTTTTCAGTGGGGTATGACTGCTTGTAGATTACAGAGTTCTATGTTCTACGTTTGGGGGGGAGGTGCCAGCTCTGTCAGAGCCGCACTCCTCCTTCCCCAAGGACCCCCAGTCCAGACTGGGCTCAGATCTTCGGCAGGCTGTGCACCCCTGCTGTGATCCGCCACTTAATTCCCCCCACCAGGTGGGCCTGGAGCCGGAAGTAACAACAGCTGTAGCTGCCCCACCTCCGCTGCCCCCGGGGCTGGAAGCCGAACCGCGAACTCCTTCCACTCCCGCAGCTTTTCCCACTAACCTTCTCCGTAGTCTTTGGTGTTTGTGGGTCGAGGGGTCTGGTAACTGCTCACGTATTCAGGGCGCTAGGGCCCCCTCCGCCCGGCTTCCGGTCTGGATCGTCCACGCCGCTCAGGCTGGGCTCTGCTCCACTCCGTTCCCAGCTCCCAGCTCCCAGCTCCCAGCTCCGTGTGGAATAGAGCTCACCCAGAGACCATCCGGGCTGTCCTGGGCTGGAGCCCTGCTTCCCTCTGCTGTTCTGTGGGTTCTGCCGTTCTAGAATTGGTTCAGAGCCATTTTTATAGGTTTTTGGAGGGACTCGGGTACGGAGCTCACTCTAGTCCGTGCTTACCAGCCGCCATCTTGGCTCCGCCCATATGAAGAACTTTTAAAGAAAGATAAAAAGCTTTGACAGAGATGAGAAGGAAATCATCATCATGGTACAACTTACAAAGAAAATTGAAGGGTTTTTGTTTGTTTAACTTTTAAGGTATTAATAATAAAAAAGAATGGGGATCATTTAATTTGGAGATAAAAAGATTGTCCTTTTAGATATGGGGGTTAAAGTTCCTTTTTTAATTTAGAGGCAAATCCAATTTCCCTGAGTGGGTAAACATTGCCTTTTTCTGGCAAATCAAGCTAGGTGAATATAAGGAGAGACCAGTGGTGAGTTTATTACTACACCTGTCTCCTAGTACTGGAAGCCAAGAAATCTCAGTCGTGCCTTCATTACCACCTAAACTTCTGCAATAGCCTCTAATCTCTAGTTCAAGAGTTCTCAATGTTGAGTCTATAGATTTTTTTAAAATTTAAAGAAATATTTTAAATATATTTTGATATATTGGGTTTCCCTTGTAATTATATTTGTTTATGTGATTTTTAAAACATTATTTTTAGGAGTCCATAAGCTTTACTAGACTGCCAATGAGGCTCATGACACAAAGTTTATAACTCCTGCTGCCTGTTTTCTCTTCCCACTAATCTATCCCATGAACTGCTCTCAGATCAAATTCCCTATATAACTGTTTCCTGTCTAAACTCTTCTTGAAAGTTTACAATGGTTCCTAATTACCTAAACTGAGGCAAATTTAATGATGATGGGAGGAGTGTCTAGTTTATGACCATTTCTAAGCATAGTTGATACCAGAAGGCTGGACACAGAGGTCATGGAACTTAAAGAGACCGAGAACCTAGAATGACAGGGTATTTAAAAAGGGAAGATCAGAGGACTGAAACGGGGACCAAACTTATTGGAGAGGAGGGAAAATGACGTGAAGATCTGTAGACAAAACAACATGAATCTAGAAATGATGGGGTGAATTTTAAAGAAGTAGTAGCTGAATGATGGTGGCAGAATGATGGTCTGAAAGTGACGACAGAGAGAAAAGTGTTTTCTACTTTCTCTTCTAACCCAAAATGTCAAGGAATATGACAAAAGAAGCAGCCAGGCTTGGAGTATAAAGAGAATTGGTTTCCTCAAAAGAAATCTAGGTTTTAGTGAGCCCTGGAAGATGAAAGTAATGTGAGAGGAAAGGATATGTGATGGAGTAGGGTGGGGGAGATAATGTGCAGATGTAGCCAGAATGGACTTTGTTTTCTTTGAATGACTCAGTTCGCCTCGTTGAGCTTCCCTGGATGCTGGGGCTTGCTCTTCTGGGGCAGGACCAGAGCTTCCTGTGTGATGAGTCGTGGCGCTGGCTGAGGGGAGGTGTGTTAACGTGGTCTACGCTGGGGGAGGGGCCAAGTCAAGAACCAATCGGCCCTGGTCATTCAGGCAGCGCTTGATGATGTCAAAAACTCTATAAGAGGGGAGAGGACAGCTTGAAGATCCTCCTTTCCTTTTCCGGTTGGAGCCAGAGACGCTTACAGCTGAAGCTGAGCTGCCGGTAGCAGAGCTGACTGGAGGCTAGTGGGTAATCTTCTTACCGTAGAGGGGAAGCATGTATACGATTTTGCCTTATACCATCTTGCTTCTCTGTGGCCTTCTGGTTACCCTTGTAAGGCGGACTTATTGGGCCTGGAAGCTTTTGATGAAAATATCAAAATGGGGACGCTGGTTTGTGGGCTTGTTATTGTGGAGTGTAAATACATGCTTTAGTTCTCCTGCCTTCTGCCTAGAGAATTCCTTATATCCTGCAGTTCCGGACCTTTTAGGCACATATGAGATTCTCTTTGAAATCATAAATTCTGCCTTCCTAATATAGCAGAAAAGAGGATTCCAGAGGGCACACCAGAAAGGGAGGTGGGAGGAGCCTAGGGATTTGGTGTCTAGGGCTAAAGTGGAAAGATATTAGAGTTAGGGACTGGTAGCAGGGGAAAAGTTTCTTTTTCTAAGCCAAAGACTGTTTGAATTCAGTGTTAGATGAGCTGTGAGTAAGAATTCACTAGATTTAGAAGAGAGAATACTTAATATAGAGAAACAACATCTCGTGTCTTCATAAGGAAGTTAGATTTTAGTGAATACGAGAAAATGAAAGTAATGTGAGATGAAAGGATATAGGATAAAGGGGAGAGGGAAGTTTAGAAAAGAAGAAGGTTCTAGAGGTTCAGGGTTCTAGAATAGTAAACAAATGACTCCACAGTTCTTAACTGAGTCCTTTCAGATGATAAGTTGAAAGTGGAGGATATAGTCGGCTATTTCTTTGATAGGAAACATACTACTGTAATAATAATAATAATCAACAAATAGATATTGAATATTCTCTTTAAGAACATTGTTTTGAGAGCTAGGAAGGCCAAGTGAGAGATATGGGATACAAACTATGCTGTTAAAGAGTTTGCTTTGAGTATAGGGGTTGGGGGAGGGCATGACAGATAATGTCGCCACCAATGTCCAGTATAGATCCTGAGAATTCTATATGGTTCAGTTCCCCATAGTAGGCAGTGTAATTGGAAGAAGTCAGCCCTATTGAGGAGGTCTTATTAGATGGGAGGCATGACACAGTTCTGAGAATCTTGGGAAGCTCTGGACCAGGAAAGAGATTGGAATACTTGGGTAGGTTGATCTATCAGGGGAAGGAATAATTCCTTACACTGGGTTGGGACCTGGGAAAAAAGCTCCAGTTGCTTCACACTATTTCTTTCTCTGTTCCTGTGACTTCACCTATCTTTTCTTTTTTTTGTAATTAAGATTTTTTTATTTTTAGTTTACAACACTCAGTTCCACATAATTTTGAGTTCCAGATTTTCTCCCCACCCCCTTGTGCAAGACAGCATGGAATCTGATATATCTTCTACATATAACTTCACATTGAACTTATTTACACAATAGTCAAGTTGGAAAGAACAATTATGACCAATAAAATGAATTATGAGAAAGAAGAAACAAAACCAAAAAAAAAAAAACAAACAAAAACAAAAGAGAAAAAAAAATACAAAGGGAAAAAAAAAAGAGAGCAAACCGTGCCTGAATCTGCTTTCAGACTGCATAGTTCTTTCTCTGGATGTAGATAGCTCTCTTCATCATGAGTCCTTTGGAGTTGTCTTTGCACTTTGTATTGCTGAGAAGAGCGAAGTCTATCAGGGTTAGGAAATTAAAACAATAATTAGGAATTATTTTGTCCAATTGTATGCCCATAATTTGACAACCTTAGGGATATGTATGAATATCTACAAAAATATAAATTTCCGGGGCAGAGCCAAGATGGCCACGTGAAAACAGCGTCTTACCGGAACTCTCACACAACCTCTGTCAGATACCTATAAAAAAGTGAATCTGAGCAGATTTGAGAGAGTTAGAAGCTGCTGGCAGTCTGAGTGGTACAAATTTCCAAGCCAAGAGAGTCTGAAAGGCTGATGGGACTAATCTGTAGGCTGGGAGAGCTCTCGGTGTGCGGAGCTGCACCAGACAGCACCAAAGCAGAAGCAGCTGTGGAAACCAGCCAGTGGAGAAAGCTGGGCACCTGAAACCGGCAGAGATCCCCAGGCCTCCCAACACAGGATGGAAGTCTATAGAAGGGACAAGAGGCAGCATTGCAACGCCACCAGCTGTGAGACATTAACTCCTGAGACTTGCAACCCAAAGGTTTGAAACGAGTCTTATTGAACTTCTGGGAGATGTAATGGCCAAGTAAATGGCTCTAATCCGACCGTTCGTCCTCTGGCCCAGAGAATTCCTCGGGAAAAAAAGCTGGAATAGAGGAGACAGAAGTGGGGCTTCAGTGGCCAAGCAGTGGGAGTTCCTGAGTCCCAGAGAGCCAGAGCCAGCAGGGATCAACACCAGGAGCCCAGGCATACCTTTGCACAGGCAAGGGAAGTGGCAGACACCAGCAAAGACAACAAATGGCTGAGACCATTGCTGAAGAGCAACAGTGCAGGAGAGCAGCCCCAGGGGGAGAGGAGACTTCAGGCAGCCAGACCCCTCCCCCACACCCCAGGAAACTGAAGGCTATAATACACAAAGCCAGTAACTAGGCTCACAATCCCCAGAACAAGAAACCTGGGACAGAGAGCCCTAAGCCCCAAAAGCAGAAATTCACTGTAAAGCCAGGAAAAAGCTAACCAACAAGAAGAACACACACACACACAAAAAAAAAAAAAAAACAAAAACTAAGGACCATTGATTCTTTTTATGGAGACAGGCATGATCAAAATACCAATTTGGAAGAGGATAGCATTGACACTATACCCACATCTGATACCTCAAAAGGGAATGTGAACTGGTCTCAAGCCCAAAAACCATTCCTGGAAGAGCTAAAGGAGGATTTTAAAAACCAAATTAGGGAGGTGAAAGAAAAAATGAAAAAAAATGGAAAAAAAAAAACACTGATGAAATCAGGTCCTTAAAAAATAAGATCAGCAAAATGAAGACAGCAACTCATTAAAAAACAGAATTGAGCAAGTGGAAGTTAGTGACTCTATGAGGCATCAAGAAGTAGTAAAACAAAATGTAAAGAATGAAAAAAATTGAAGAAAATGTGAAATATCTGATTGGAAAAACAACTGACCTGGAAAATAGATCCAGGAGAGACAATTTAAGAATTATTGGTCTACTGGAAATCCACTGTGAAAAAAAGAGCCTAGACAGTATCTTCGAAGAAATCATCAAAGATAACTGCTCAGAGGTCCTAGAGTCAGAGGGTAAAATTGTCATTGAAAGAATCAACTGATCACCCCTGAAAGAGATTCCAAATTGAAAACACCAAGAAATATTACAGCCAAATTTCAGAATTACAAAGTCAAGGAGAAAATACCGGAAGCTGCTAAAAAGAAACACTTCAAATATCGTGGAACTATAGTCAGAATCACGCAGGATCTTTCGGTTTCTACATTAAAGGACAGGAGAAATTGGAATATGATATTCCAAAGAGCAAAGGAGCTGACACTACAACCAAGTATCAACTACCCAGCAAAAGTGATCATAATTTTTCTGTCAAGGAGATGGACATTCAGCAAAATAGGGGAATTCCAGACCTTCCTGATGGAAAGGCCAGAACTTAATGGAAAATTTGATCTTCGAATACAAAACTCAAGAGAGACATAAAAAGATAAAGAGGGGGACTGTTATTTGGTGTAGTTCATAAAAGGTGTAACACTGTAACAGCTTTTTCTTTATCTTTTATGCTGGTTCTTCTTATGTTTTTAGGTTGATTGGGGTGCCAAGACTTTGTCTTTAGTTCTCCTTCTCCCATATTCTCCCCTCCTCTCTTCTTTCCCTCCCTTTCCTTCTATTATCCTTCCATTCCCTAGCCCTCAAAAATCTCACTCCTTCTCACATTTTCAACTATCGCATCTATGCAGATTTATGCATTACTATCATGTCCAGTTCCATAGTAATCCTCCCTGTTAGGCTCTTCCTTAGGAAACTAACAAAAAACTCAAGTTGGAGGAATATTCTGTGTGCAATCTGCAGAATTCATCTAGTGGTAAAACTAGCTACTACGTCTGCCGTTGAGCATAGCTTAATACTTAATGATGGCAACTGTAACAATTTGCAATTAAAGCTCAGAACAAGTGATGATTATGTAAACTACTCCACAAGCATTATACAAGTGTTAGCTATTATTATTGTTGTTATGTGTATCACCAAATCTTTCTTTATATTACAAATTTCCATTTGCAATTGCATAGTAAATGAATGCTGAATCTCTACCTTTAACACTGGACTCTCTCCTGTGCTCCAGACCAGTAGTACTAGCTACCCATAGCATATTTTCATTGGTCTGTTGCACATTAGGCCTTCAAACTCATTATGTCCTAAACAACATTTATAATTCTCACCTTATCCCTTGACCCCAAATTGCTCTTTGACTTCTCTACTTCTCTTGTTATCATCATTTGTAACAACAATAACCACAGCATATGGTGTTTCTCTCTCTCTCTCTCTCTCTCTCTCTCTCTCTCTCTCTCTCTCTCTCTCTCTCTCTCCGTTCATATCACTTTAAAGAACACATTCCTGTTAAAAATACTTGAAAGTATAGGTATAAATGGATTTTTTCCTTAAATTGATAAAAAGCATTTATCTAAAACCCTTAGCAAATATTTGTAATTGGGATAATCTAGAAGCCTTTTCAGCTAGGTCCGGTGTGAAACAAGGATGCCCACTGTCACCAATATTATTCAATATTGTATTGTATTATATTGTATTCAAAATCCTAGCAATAACAAAAGAAAAAGAAATAGAAGGAATTAGGATAGGGAATGAGGTAATAAAACTATGTCTTTTTGAAGATATGATAATATACTTGGAAATTCCCAAAGACTCAACTAAAAAGTTTGCTGAAACAATAATTTTAGCAAAATTGCAGGATATAAATTAAATCCACATAAACCATCAGCATTCCTATATATCACAAATAAAATCCTGCAAGAAAAGATAAGAAGACATAATCCATTTAAAATAACTCTAGACAGTATAAAATACCTGGGAGTACACCTGCTAAAACAAACCCAGGAACTATATAAACAAAATTATAATTAAAAGATTTTGTATACAAATAAAATCAGATTTAAATAATTAGAGAAATATTAATTGTTCGTGGGTAGGCAGGGCATATATAATAAAAATGACAATTGTACCTAAACCAATTTGTATATTTTTTTTGAGGGGGGAAGGCAAGGCAATTGGGGTTAAGTGACTCACCTGAGGTTACACAGCTAATAAGAGTGTCAAGTGCCTGAGGCTGGATTTGAACTCAGGTCCCCCTGACTCCAGGGCCAGTGCTCTATTCACTGTGCCACCTAGTTGCCCCTAATTTGTATATTCAATGGCATCACAATTAAATTACCAAAAAATTATTTTACTGAATTAGAAAAAATAATAACAAAATTCATTTTTCAAGAATATGAAGAGAACTAATTTAAAAATGTAAAGGGAGGAGGCTTGGTAGTACTAAATCTTAAACTATATTATAAGGCAGTAATTATCAAAACTATCTAGTACTGGCTAAGAAAGAGAAAGGTTGATCAAAGATCAGAGTAAACAGACAATTTACAGCAGCAAATAAATATAATAACCTTGCATTTGACAAATGTAAAGACAAGATTTGGGGATAAGAATTCATTATTTGGTAAAAATTGTTGGGAAAACTGGAAAACTGTCTGTCAGAAATTGGACATAGACCAATATCTTATACCCTTTACCAAGATAAGGTTGAAATGGACACGTGACCAGATATAAAGACATTACAAGAAAATTTGAAGAACATGGAACTTATCAGACTTATGATAGGCAAAGATATGAATAATCATGAGATAGCAGAGGTATAAAATGGATAATTTTCAGTATATTAAATTAAAAAGTTTTTATACAAATAAAATGAATGTAGCCAAGATCAGAAGGAAAGCAGAAAATTGGGGAAAAAATTTATAGACAGTTTCTCAGATAAAAGTCTCATATCTCATATAAAGAACTTTGTCAAATCTATAAGAATATGATAAGTATTCCCCAATTGATGAATGGTCAAAGTGTATGAACAGGCAGTTTTCTGATGAAGAAATCAAAATAATTTATAGTCACATAAAAATGTTCCAAATCATTATTGATTAGAGAAATGCAAATTAAAGCAAGCTTAAGATATTATTTTACACTCATCAGACTGGCTAGAATGATTGCATGAGAAAGTGACAAATGTTGGAGGGAATGTGGACAAATTGGGACACTAATTCATTGTTGGTGAAATTGTGAACTGATCTAACCATTTTGAAGAACAATCTGGAATTATGTTCAAAGAATTGCTAAACTGCCTCTGCCCTTTGACCCAGAAATACCACTACTAGTTCTGTTTACAAAAATGATTAGGGAAAAAGGAAAAGAACCTATATATTTTAAAATATTTATAGCAGCTCTTTTAGTGATGACAAAAAGCTAGAATTTTTTGGGATGCCCATCAGCTGGGGAATGGCTGAACAAAAGTAGTGGTCTATGATTGTGATGGAATACTACCGTGCTATAAGAAATGATGAGCTTAATGATCTTAGAAAAACATGGACAGACTTGCATAAAATAATGAAGAACAAAAGGGGCAGAACCAAGAGAACACTGTACACAGTAACAGCAATATTGTTTTAAGAACAACTGAAGCTATTTTGACTATTATAAATTCCCAAATTAGCTACAAAGGACATACGAAGGAAGACGCTATCTGTATCCAGAGAAAGAACTGATAAACGGAAGTATGTATAGAATCATTTTGCATACACACACATTGTTATCTCTAATGGTAGCCATCTTTTGAGTGGGGGGCAGTGAGGGGAAAAATGTATCACTTTATTATATATTTAAAAGGAATAGCAAATTATACATAATAGAGTTGCAGTTTCATGTTAAAATTTTTATATGTAATTGGGAAATATTTAACAAAATAAATAAAAATATATTTTAAGAAATGAGAGCCATCTTGGTGTAGTGAATAGTGAGTTGGCCTCAAAGACAAGATTTGAGTTCAATTCTGACCTCTGACATATACTAGCTTTGTACTGAGCTGAGCAAGTCACTCAGCCTCTCAGTATTCTACAGAACTTTCTAAGACCTTATCACATATTACCTTTAACTACCAAAAAAGCCTCTTTTTCACAGTGACTCACTTATAATGATAACTAGAAGTTATGTAGAAATTTAAAATTTACAGAATGTAAGATAGGAGAGGTATGAATAGGCAGCTCTTCATTTGAAAAAAAAGTAATGGAGGTTTTAGTGGACTGCAAACTCATTTGAGTTGGTAGTATATGACTGCCAAGAAAGTTAATTCAATTATTAAGTGAGCTATAGTGTCCAACACTAGGGAATTGATACTCTGCCCTTGACTGATCATACATTCGGAGTGTTGTTTTAGTTCTGGGTGCCACAATTTGGAAGGACTTTGATAAACTGAAGGGTATATGGAGGAATGTGATCATGACAGTGAAGGCTACTAAGTTCATGGCATATGAGGAGCTTTTGTAGGAAAAGGGGATATTTAATATATTAAAAAAGGCTTAGAGGAGATGTGATTACTGTCTTTAAGAATTTGAATGGTTGTTATATGTAAGAGGAATTAGAACCCATAAAAATGGGTTCAGATTTCAAAAAGGAAATATAAGGCTTGATATAAGGAAAAAATTCCTAAAAAGTGGAGAACTATCCAAAAGGGAAATGGACTGCCTTGGTAAGTAGAGCATTCCCTCTCAGTGAAGGTCCTTCAAACAAAGGCTGAAAATGACACCTTGTTAGGAATATTGTAGAGGGGATTCTTGGTGGATTATGCTTTGGAATAGCTAGACTTTAATGCTTCTTACAACTCTGAGGTTCTCTAAAGGCAATTTACATACCTCTCTCAATTAAGCATGACCACACAATTATGAGCTATTTTCCGTAGGCATTATTATCCATCTCACCAATGAGGATGCTAATGCTCAGAGAAAATAAGAGAATTGCTTACAATCACATAGCTAGTGAGCTTTGTAGGCAGGATTCGAACCTCAGTTTTCTGAACAGCAGATCTAGCATTCTTTTTATCGCAGTACCTCTCTTTAAATCATGCCTGAATAATGCTGCCTGCAATCTGATCATCTTCCTCATCTCTCCCAACTCCCACAAGAACCTTGTATGCTGCTCCTGAGACAGTGATCTGATAAGATTTGCATTCACTTCTATTCATTTCCTTACCACCATTTACAAACCATGATTTCTGAACTCTAGGCATCTTCTTCATCCTGTATCCTTCCCCACCCCTTCCCAATCACACATTGGACTCTGACTCTGGGACTGAGGGCTCTGCTTAATGAGCTTTTGCTTTCTGTCTCTCCTCTATCACCGTCATCATATACACCTCTTTAGCATTCCTTTACACACTGTCTTCTCCCATTAGAATGTAAGTTCTTTGAGGGCAGTTGCTTGTGTTGGTATCCCAATCTCTTAGCACATACCCAGAGCACAATAAATACTTAATAAATATTTTATCTATCATTTATCTATCTTATCCATCTACTGAAGTGTGGATAAGTTGCCATTTGCAATGGTTTTTAGGGAGTGACCACCCTGACAAAAATCGTGGTTTTTTAAAATATTTTAAGTAAATCTGAAACAAATTGAGGTATGAAAATTGATTCCTCTGTGTTTTAATGCTTATTGGGAGCTTTGAGTCTTCACTGGAACACATGCTGTTTGAAATCCTAGGAGCTATGGAGAATGAAGTTTCCTGATTCAATTCCATACACATTTACAAAATGTAGCAAGGGTGATCAGGAGAAATGAAACTTGATTTGCTAAGTGTTGCCCACCCCAATATAACATGTGGGTTAACAGAATGTAGAGCTTTGTAAAAAGGGGGAGGACCTATGGAGTTAGACATGAGCACTAACCCCTTGCTGAGGAACAGGTACCTGGTGGTGCAATAATATTCCATTATATTCATGTACCATGATTTGTTCAGCCATTCCTTAACTGATGGGTATCCCTTTGTGTCCAGTCCTTTGTTCCTAAAAAAGAGCAACTATAAATTTTTTTGTGTGTTTGCATTTGAGTCCTTTTCTGCTTTATCTTATTTATTTCTTTGGGAGTATAAGCCTGGGTCAAACGGTATGCACAATTCAGTAACTTTTTGGTTATTCATAGGTTCTTCTGATCACTCCATTTCAAGCATAGTGTTGTGCTGGGTACTGCAGTTATAAAGAAAAAAAACAAACAAACAAAAACTAGACCCTGGGGGAATGAGGAGCATATGAGTGGTTACAATGTGTGAACAGATAAATATATGTGTGGATTATGTGAAGGAGAGAAAATTAATAAGTAAGAATATCAAGAAAGTCACACTCCAATAAGTGACATCTGACATGAGTCTTGAGAGAAGCTAAGGGCTAAAAAGGGGAGATCAAGTATGTTCCAGATATGTGTAAAGCCTGTACAAAGGCACACAGGCAGGAAATGAAAAGCTGAGTTCTGGAAAATTAAGTAATTTAGTTTTACTGGAATGCAGAGCAAATGAAGGAGAGAAATGATAACCTAGTCTTTAAAAATAGACTAGAGTCAGACCATGAAAGGACTTTAAATGAGAAACTTAGATAGGTATACACTAAAGATTCCTGAGAAGAAGTGTGATATTTCAAATCTTTGCTTTGTAGAACTTTTTTTTGGTGGTGGTAGTGGCAGCAGGGCACCAGCTGTGATGGGTGAAATCTGAAATAATTGAGGAGACAAAGGTTTGGGCTTCCAAGAATATCGATTTATTAAGAAATGCATGCCAGTTGCATAACAAATCAGAACCAGGCCCCCTGAGCTTGGCACTGGATCCCAAGTACAAGAGGAGACAGATTTTTATGCATTAAGAGAAAACAACGGGACGTAAACAAAGATACAAGATTAAGTAATCTGATTTCTAATTGCAGGAAAGATTAGGGGCTTTCTGAGTTGGGAGGGCAATAAGTGAGTTTTGAGAATTAGGGAGGAGGGAGAGTGAGCAGGTACAATTACATAAAATCAGAAAAGAAATGTCCCATTTCTCCCCACCTCTGGCACCTTCACCCCCTCCCACAAGTCTCTATATTTAATTAAAGGATCAAAGTAACAATAACTGATTGACCAGTTTTTAGGTAAGACATATGGGATGCTTGAGATGTATAACTGTGAGAAAACTCCAGGCATCAATCTTACTCAGTTTCTGGTAGAGGTAGGCCAGTTTCCGAGACACTGAGAACTAGGTTCAAACAATGCAATAAAATTTTTTCATAATTCCCATAACTGAATAAAGTTTTCCTCACAAGACAGAAATTGGACAAGACCCATAGTTGAATAGAAGAGCTAGCTCTAGAATTGAGTCACAAGATGGAGTCACTTTGGTTCACACAAGTCCCACAATTCTCTCATGTGTAAATAATAGGTTAGAGAGGGTAGAGTCTGGAGACAGAGAAAGCATTGGAAACTTATCGCGATATTCCAAGCAAGAGGTGGTGAGCTAGTTAATGACTATGAATACATAGGAGACAGAGGTAAGTGATGCAGAAATAAAATTGACAAGACTCAGTAACTCTTGATATGAGAGTGACAGAGAGTAAAGTGTCAAAGATTACTCAGAGGTTAAGAGTCTGGGTGACAGGAAGGATAAAAATAAACTTCCCTGTCATAGAAAGTCTTTTGTAAGTTGTTTCTAACCTATTTTTCTACCTGAATTCACACTGTCCCTCTTTATATGCTACATGTTCCAATCAAATTGGTAAAATTGTTGTCCCTGTGTATGTTTCATCTCACAGCTCTGTCTGCAGAGGCTGTTCCTGGTGCCTAGAACGAATCCTGCTCAATTACATCTCTTTGAATCCCTAGCTCCCTTCAGGTATGAGCTTTAGGGGTATCTACAACAAGAGGCCCTTTCTCATTTCATCAGTGGTTAATACCCTCCCTGTGAAAGATTTTGTGTTTATTTTGTATGCATTTTGTAGGTAAAAGAGTCTGGATGTTTGGAAACAGAGGACCTGGGTTTGAATTCTGTCTGCCATGTTCCCCATATTCCCTTGGATATTAATTTCATCATCTGTAAAATGAAGAAATTGGATTTGATAACCTCCAAGGTCCTTTTAGCTCTAAATCTGTAATCTGTGATCTGGTACATATTGTTTCTCCCAAGAGAATATAAACCCCTTGGGGATAGAGACTTTCACTTTTGGTCTATGGAGCAACATAGTATCTTACACATAGTAATTACCTAATAAACACTTGTTGAATGGGTGGTTGTGTACCTCTTTGAAATTATGTGTCCCTGGTTGCACCTCTCTGCTTGTTCTGAGGGAGGCAGCTGCCTAACTTGCTCACCCCAGGTCTGTTCCGATGTTTCACATGAGGAAACAGACTGTGTTTGTCTAGTAGACATGACAGGTGTTCTTACTAGAGTAACAGAGGTAGACAAATAACCCTTTCTTACCCTGCATGGGCAGAACCATATGCTAATTTGGTTCCTTTAGCAAGCTACACTCATGGCACTCTCTGAATACATGATAACTCTCCAAAGCCTTTTAATAGGGTTTTTTTGTTGTGACTCTCATGGTGGGAATTTCAGGCAGGCCCCTGAGGGAAGATATTCATTGGCAAGTGCAGTGTCTTGGCATCTTTCAAATAGCACCACCTACTCAGAGGGCTGGTGCTGTTAGCCAGTGAAGTCAAATCGGGGTATCTATTCTTAAATACAAGCTCTGAGGGTTGGGAGCAAGAGAGTCTTAAAGAAAGACTCTCTACCTTGAATTCCCCTTTCGACTGATCAAGCCTGGGTCTAAGGAATTTAAAGTTGTACTCCAGGACAACTTTCTCCATACAGAGAAAAAAGGGGTGGTGGTATAAGACAACAAGTAAATGAAACCTTACTCCATCAGCAATGTCCCCATTCACTGTGCCACATGAACCCCCACACAATCCTATCAAAGATGATGATCAGTGGAAACTGCAGTTACTTTCCTACATCCATGTTCAATCTTGATTCTATCCCAAAATTCTTTATTAACTTTTCATAACATGTAGATAAAAATAGGCATTGTCTCATAGGATGCACTAGTAAAGATTCAGGCTCACACGGGCTGCTAAATTATGTCACTAAAGTTGGTAAAGATATTATTGAAAGTACTTAAGATTTTTTATCAATGAAATCGCATGTTAGTGATTCATTAAGAAGGAGAAAAAGTTGGCACATGAAACAAAACAATACAAAAAAAACCTGAGGGAATGGGGGCTAAATTCTTACCCATCTAGTTTTGGTTAACCTGGTTATCAAAGGGGAAAAAAAGGCAAAAATGCTGGAGTAGTTTTTATTGTTCTGTGCCAAAGTCTCTCTACTTTTATAATTAGCCTCATTATCTCTCCTTCTTATAATCATCCCTTTTCCCTGTCCTGATTTCAAAGGAAATTCTGTTATTAAGATGAGAAAGAATGAACAACTCCTTGCTATCACATGACCTCCCTACACATATCAATGTGCTTCTTTGTGTTTTCTGTAACTCAGAAGTCCCAGGAATCTATGTCTTGTCTACAGTCCCTTCAATGTAATAGGCAGGTCAGTCCAGAGTAGCCAAGGAGGTCTGCTCCAGTATGGAACCCGAGACTTGTCTGATAATACATGCAGGGTGGTCTGAGTGGAAAATTCACTTGGCAAAATGCTGAATATTTTGTCCATGGCATGCTACTTTTATCAGCCAATCATTAACTTCAAAGTTTACAAATCTGGCCAGGAGACAAGTAAGGAAAAAAACAACAACAATTATTATTAGTTGAGGGATATTGGCTGGTAGGCCATTTTGAAAGATGTCCTAAATTGGCTGTGGGAACAACTAGGATATTAATCGGTGGGTGAGACAACCACTGGTTTAAGGATGCACACTTACCCTCCAGAGAGGAGGCTCATGAATCAGATAGGCAGGCAGGAGTAGACTTGATTTTTCAATCATCTCTGTCAAGAGGGCAGCAGGTTTTCATCTTTGCCAGTCAAGTGAACTTAGATCAGTTTTATTCCTTTAACTGCATGCACCAACAATTCATCATTAAGAAAAAAAGAAAATGCATGCCAGAATGGTTAACACTGCCAATATACTTTAGCAGAGAATGCTTTCTACATAGGATAGTTGTTTTAACATTGTCTTGAAGTCAGATGTGATCTTATGCACTCAAATGTGTTTCAAATTTAAGTACTTGTAGCATTTCTTTGATAGAACAAGATAGATTAACCAATACCATATTCAGCTCTACAATAAATTAGAAGTGTAGACTAGGAATGGACTTTCCTTCCCCTCACTCTTCCTGCCGCCCTCCCTCCCTCCTTTCCTCCCTTTTTCTTTTCTTTCCTTCTCTTTCTTCCTACCTTCCTTTTTCCCTTATTCCCTCCTTACCTTCTTTCCTCCTTTTTTCTTTCCTTCCTTCCATTCTTTCCTCCTTCTTTCCTTCTTTCCATTATTTTCTCCTTTTTTCCTTCTTTCTTTCCTCCTTACCTTCTTTGATTCCTTCCGTTCTCTCCCTCCCTCCTTACCTTCCTTCTTACATTCTTTCCTTTCTTCCTTCTTCTCTCCCTTCCTTCCTCCCTTCTTTATTCCTTCTTCATTCCCTCCCTCTCTTCCTCCTTGCTTGATCCTTTTCCTT
Organism: Trichosurus vulpecula; assembly: GCF_011100635.1. NCBI lineage: Eukaryota > Metazoa > Chordata > Mammalia > Diprotodontia > Phalangeridae > Trichosurus > Trichosurus vulpecula. The sequence continues at coordinate 68,495,599 of NC_050579.1, forward strand.
CCTTCTTTCTTTCCTACTTGCCTTCTTTCCTTCCTTCTTCTTCCCTCTCTCTATTCCTTCCTTCCTTCCTCCTTTCCTCCCCCCCCTCCCCCACCTCCCCCTGCTCCTGGACCTGAGAACTCATCAATTTGATGAACTCCCCCTACCACTAAAGATCTATAACTGCTCTGCAACCTAAGAGTCTGCTAGAGTTGCCTGGTGGTCATCTAAGAAGCTAAAAGAATTGTCCAGGGTCACATAGCTAGTATGTTATAGGTGGTATTTGAAGCCAGAATTCTTTCTATCTAAAACCAGTCCCCTATCCATCATGCAATGATGCTCCTTGTGAGTGAACTAGAAATCAGAAAACTGGGTGCTTATCGTGCTTTGTTTGCTAACTAACTGTATGGCCTCAGGTCATGTAACCTCTATGTGAAAATACTTTGTATTTTCCTTAACCTCTATGTGAAAATACTTTGTAAAGCATAAAGAACTATATGAGTGAAACAATCATCTGTCAGACTATTCTTGGTTTGTAAAATGAGGAATTTGGATTAGATGATTTCTTTTTTCTTAAGAAAAGAAAAAGAAATATACTATAAACTTAAATATTAAAACTTAAATACAAAATAAAAAAAGAAAAAAAGCGTTGCCCTGTGCACAGCAGAACTTGAGAGGATTCAAAATATACAGAAATAAATTTCCATTTCAAGAAAGCCTATGTAATAAATACTACTTGTTGTATTCAGTGCTGTCCATCTTTGCTTCTTTGTAAGTTTTCTTTTGTTCTCTGCCAAGCACTTTTTACTTTGTTTTTTCCCCCTTTCCTCCCTGCTACAAAGAAGGTACAATTAAGTGTGGATGTATTTATGTGTGGGTATGTCTGCATACATATGCAGACATACAAACACACATATCACAAACATGCATTCATATATACACATGCATATACATGCATATACATATTAAATACACATACATATACTTAGATATCTATAATCATACTCATACATAGACATATACATCCATATGCATCCATGCAAGACTGTGCTATACTTATTTGTCTTTTGTTTCTCTGAGGGTGGATAAACTGTTTCTTAATAAGTCCAAGTGTTTCCATTTTTTTTCTTTTTTTTATTTAATTTATTTAATATATTTAGTTTAAGCATTGATTTTCATAAGAGTTTGAATTACAAATTTTCTCCCCATTTCTACCCTCCCGCCCACTCCAAGATGGTGTATATTCTGGTTGCCCCATTCCCCAGTTAGCCCTCCCATCTGTCACCCCACTCCCCTCCCATCCCCCTTTCCCTTCTTCTCTTGTAGGGCAAGATAAATTTCTACACCCCGTTGCCTGTGTATCTTATTTCCTAGTTGCATGCAAAAACTTTTTTTTTTGTTGTTCTTGAATGTCTGTTTTTAAAACTTTGAGTTCCAAATTCTCTCCCCTCTTCCCTACCCACCCACCCTCCCTAAGAAGGCAAGCAATTCAACATAGGCCACATGCATATCATTATGTAAAACCCTTCCACAATACTCATGTTGTGAAAGATTAACTATGTTTTGCTCTTTCCTAACCTATCCCCCTTTATTGAATTTTCTCCCTTGACCCTGTCCCTTTTTGAAAGTGTTTGTTTTTGATTACCTCCTCCCCCTGTCTGCCCTCCCTTCTATCGTCCCCCCTTTTTTATCTTCTTCCTCCTTTCCTGTGGGGTAAGATATTGAGTGTGTATGGTATTCCCTCCTCAGGTCAAATCCGATGAGAACAAGATTTACTCATTCTTCCTCACCTGCCCCCTCTTCCCTTCCTAGGGAACTGCTTTTTCTTGCCACTTTTATGCGAGATAATTTACCCCATTCTATCTCTCCCTTTCTCCCTCTCTCAATATATTCCTCTCTTATCCCTTAATTTGATTTTATTTTTTTAGATATCATCCCTTCATATTCAAATCACCCTGTACCCTCTGTTTATACATATATATATAATGTACACACATATATATATATACACCTACATATATACATACCTAGACACACACATATGTATTTATATGCATACACATATATATATATGCATATTCCTTTCAGCTATGATAATATTGAAGTCTCATGAATCATACATATCATCTTTCTATGTAGGAATGTAAACAAAACAGTTCAACTTTAGTAAGTCCCTTATGATTTCTCTTTCTTGTTTACCTTTTCATGCTTCTCTTGATTCTTGTGTTTGAAAGTCAGATTTTCTGTTCAGCTCTGGTCTTTTCACTGAGAAAGCTTGAAAGTCCTCTGTTTTATTGAACATCCATATTTTGCCTTGGAGCATTATACTCAGTTTTGCTGGGTAGGTGATTCTTGGTTTTAATCCTAGCTCCATTGACCTCCGGAATATCGTATTCCAAGCCCTTCAGTCCCTTAATGTGGAAGCTGCTAGATGCTGTGTTATCCTGATTGTTTTTCCACAATATTCAAATTGTTTCTTTCTGGCTGCTTGCAGTATTTTCTCCTTGACCTGGGAGCTCTGGAATTTGGTGACAATGTTCCTAGGAGTTTTCTTTTTGGGATCTTTTTGAGGAGGTGATCGGTGGATTCTTTCAATATCTATTTTACCCTCTGGCTCTAGAATATCAGGGCAGTTCCCTTTGATAATTTCTTGAAAGATGATATCTTCGCTCTTTTTTTGATCATGGCTTTCAGGTAGTCCAAGAATTTTTAAGTTATCTCTCCAGCATCTATTTTCCAGGTCAGTGATTTTTCCAATGAGATATTTTACACTGTCTTGCACTTTTTCATTCCTTTGGTTCTGTTTTATAATATCTTGATTTCTCATCATCACTAACTTCCTCTTGCTCCAATCTAATGTTTAAAGTAGTAATTTCTTCAGTGGTCTTTTGGGCCTCCTTTTCCATTTGGCTAACTCTGCCTTTCAAGACATTCTTCTCACTGGCTTTTTGGAGCTCTTTTGCCATTTGAGTTAGTCTATTGTTTTAAAGTGTTGTTTTCTTCAATATTTTTTTCAGTATTTTTTTGTCTCCTTTAGCAAGTCATTGACTTGTTTTTCATGGTTTTCTTGCATCATTCTCATTTCTCTGCCCAATTTTTCCTCTACTTCTCTAACTTGCTTTTCCAACTCCTTTTTGAGATCTTCCATGGCCTGAGACCAGTTCATGTTTTTCTTGGAGGCTTTTGATGTAGGCTCTTTGACTTTGTTGACTTTTTCGGCCATATGTTTTGGTGTTCTTTGTCACCAAAGAAAGAATCCAAAGTCTGAGACTGCATCTGGGTGTGGTTTCGCTGCCTGGCCATATTCCCAGCCAACTTACTTGACCCTTGAGTTTTCCTGTCGGGGCATGACTGCTTGTAGAGCAAAGAGTACTTTGTTCCAAGCTTGAGGGGATGCGCTGTTGATTTCAGAGGTATTTCTATACAGCCAGCTCTGCCACACCAGCACTCCTCCTTGCTCAAGAACCGCCAACCTGGACCTGACGCACATCTTAAGCAGGCTCTGCACTCCTGCTCTGATCCACCATCTAATTCCTCCCACCAGGTGGGCCTGGGGCCAGAAGTAACTGCAGCTGTACTTCTGTAGCTACACCTCCCCTGCTGCCCCTGGGGCGGTGGCTGAACCTCAAACTCTGTCCCTGCAGCTTTTCCCACTAACCTTCTCTGTTGTCTTTGGTGTTTGTGGGTTGAGAAGTCTGGCAACTGCTACAGCTCACTGATTCAGGGTGCTATGGCCTGTACTGCCCAGCTCCCTGTCTGGTTTGTCCTGCCACTGCCCATGATGAGCACCCCTCCCCTCTACTCCATGCGCGATTGACCTCATCCAGTGACCATCCAAGCTGTCTTGGGCTAGATCCCTGCTTCCCTCTGCTATTTTGTGGGTTCTGCAGTTCTAGAATTTGTTCAGAGCCATTTTTTATAGGTTTTTGGAGGGACCTGGCAGGGAACTCACGCAAGTCCCTGCTTTCCAGCCTCCATCTTAACTCCGCCCCTCCATTTTTTTCTAAGTCCACCAACTCGTCATTTCCTACACCAAAGCAATATTCCATCCTTATACTGTCTTGTTAGTTTAAATAGTATAAAACAATATTGATTAACATGGTGGCATATAGTATAGTTTCCCTATTTTTCTCTTATAATTAAATCTATTTTAGCTTTAACTTTGCCTGAGATAGTGATTATTATCCCTGCTTTTTTCCCCAATGAATTCTACTCCTGATCTTTATTTAATGTTTGTGTGCATCTTTTATTTTCTATCTTTCCTGACTTCTCTACTTTATTTTTACCTGCTTCCTTGCCCTCCTATTCCTTATCCTAACTGCCCCCCTTCCCCCACCCCAGGATCCCTCCCTTATCCTCCCATTCTGGTTAATTTAAACACCCTTCTACTACCCCCTCCCCCTTATCCTGAACCCTCCCCTTACCCTCTAGAAATCCCTCCATCATCCTCACCCCCCTTCCTATCCCCTTAGCCTTTTGTTTCTTTCCAATGTAGAAGACTTTTATACCCTTCTACCCTCTTAAGCCCAATCATGATGAAAGTAGGTTCCAGAACTACCAGCCATCCTCCCCTATCTAATTCCTCTGTGTCAGTTCTTCCTCTTGGACCACATTTGGATAAAATAATTATCCTTTACCTGTTCCTAACTGGTTTTACTTTTTAAAATCATATCATACTCAGATCTATCCCAATCTTTCTTATGAACTACTCAATTACTATTGTAAGAAATGGGAGGAGGAGTTTTGTTTCCACAGAACTAAAGGTGTACTTCCCCCTCCCCCACCCCAGCTTTAGCAGAAATCAGGCCTCAAGGTCAGTCAGGTGAGAGGTTAGAGCTTGTGCGAATGTGCATGCTTTTTGAGAAGGCAGTTGGGAATTAGAGAGTCCAAACTAGGTTGAACCAGTTCAGGCTTATCTAGAGTCTGGTCTTGGTCAAGAGTCCAGGCCTACTGATTTGCATAATTTGCATATGTTAAAGAGGGAAGGTAAGGGAAGTAAAAGAATGTAGATTAATCCTAAACTAAGACAAGGAAAATCTAATTAACTTTACTTTTGCTTCTGTATCCTTTTTATCCTACCTATATAAACTGTATAACCTAGGAAAACTATGTAAAAAATAAAGAATGTAGCAGGAGTGGAAGGAATGGATCCCCCCCCCCCCAAGTTGTATCAGTGTGAGTGTTCCAGTGAGCCCTACAACCCTCTCTGTTGAGGAGCATAATAAAAGCCTTCCTCTGCCCACTCTGGTCCTTAGTTCTTTGGGAGAATGGGCAAATCACATGGCTTTTCCTAAGGTTAAGGAAAGGAAAGCAATGAGCAGCAGAAGCTCCGCTGGAGCTTACTTCTTGATCCTGCCTTGGGGAGTCCTGTGATCCCCACTGTGGTATTAAGAGGGCTACCACTCAGGATTCCCCCGGGGAACCCTGTGGTCAGCACAGCCTTCTTAAGGGGACATCACTTGGGTCCTCCTTGGGGTCTGACCCCTAGGAGGCCCTGTGATCCCCACAGATTAAGGCGGGGGGCTACCACTTGGTCTTCCTGTGGGAGTCCTGTGGTCTGCACAGCCTTCCTTAAGGGTCATCATGTGGCTCTTTCCTGGGGTCCAACCCTAGGAGGTCCCGTGATTTCCCCATAACTGTTCTAAAGGGCTGTCACTTGGGTCCTCCTTAGGGTCTGACCCCTAGGGGGCCCTGTGATCCCCACAGATTAAGGGTGGGGCTACCACTTGGTCTTCCTCTGGAAGTCCTGTGGTCTGTACAGCCTTCCCTAGGGATTATCACAGGGTTCTTCCTCAGGACTTTGGCCCTGCCTAGGAAGTCCAGTGATCCCCAAAACCACATTTCTCACAATTTGGGGAGGTCCAGTGATCCCCAAAATTGTGTTTCTCACACTAATAAGAATCTTAGACATATGCTTTGAAATATGTTTTACATTTCCTTGTATAAAAGGTAAGCAGTCTATCCTTATTGAGTCCCTTGTAATTAATTAGTCTTTGATATGTACCTTATATTTCTCTTGGTTCTTATATGTCAAATCTTCTATTAAGTTCAGGTTTTTTTTTTAAACAAAATCCTGAAAGTCTGACAGTTCATTAAATATCTATTTTTTTTTTCATTCAGGATTATGCTTAACTTTGCTGGGTATGATATTTCAGCTGCAGCTCCAGTTCTTTTGCTCTTTGATATGTAGTGTTCCAAAACCTGTGGTCTTTTAGCACGGCTGCTGCTAGGTCTTATGTGATTCTAATTGTGGTGCCACCATATTTAAATTGTTTTTTTTTTCTCGTTGCTCATAATATTTTATCCTTGAGCTGGGGGTTTCAGAATTTGCCTATTATATGCCTGTAGGTTTTCATCATAGCATGTCTTTCAGATGGTGATCAGTGGATTTTTTTTCAGTTTCTATTTTCATCTCTTGTTCTAATGCTTCAGAACAATTTACTTTAATTATTTCTTGTATTATTGCATCAGAATTCCTTTTTTTATCATAGCTTTCAAGTAGTCCAATTATTCTTATGTTATCTCTTCTTGACCTGCTCTCCAAATCAGTTGTTTTTCTTATAAGATGTTTCATATTCTCTTCTATCTTTTCATTCTTTATGTTTTGTTTTATTACTTCTTGGCTTCTTATAACTTTGCTGGCTTCCCCTTGCCCAATTCTAATTTTCAAGAAGTCATTTTCTTCCTTAAGATTCTGGATCTCCTTTTCTAGTTCATGGACTTTCTCTTCATAATCTCCTTGTTTTCCCTGGATTGTTCTTATTTTTCAATTTTTTTTCCACAATCTCTTTCATTTGATTTTAAAAGTCTTTTTAAAGTTCTTCCATGAATCCCTTTTGGGCAGGTGACCACTTGACAGACATTATTCTTTGGAGTAGAAGAGGCTATTTTTGCTTCAGTATCCTCCTCTGAAGACAAACCTCAGTCTTCTATTCCCAAAGTAACTTTCTTTGGTTGGATTCTTTCTCCTTTGCCTACTCATGTTTTACAAATTTGCAGCAGCTTATTTTTTTGTAGTCACTTCTAGTCCTAGCGTATGGGGAATGGTGCCTCTGGCCTCAGATTCTCCTTCAGTTCTTCCTTCTAGTTTAGAACTGAAACCAAGAATTCTGCCCTCCTGTAAGTGCCCACTGCCAGCAGCGTCCTGGCTCAACTGCTTCTGCACTCACCAGGCATGTGCTGATTCCTTCTCACACAGCACCACATTTTAGCAGCATTGCTGGGGCTGGCAAGCCTTATCAACAGAGGTTCCCTCAATCTTTACTAGCTCAGACACCCAGTTCCCTACACCTGTGGCTGGGGCTGAGGCTACCTCCCAACCCAGCTAGCCCTAGGGCTTGCTGATAGTTGTTTTCTAGGGAAATTAGCCTGGTGGTGTTTATTCTTCAAAGGAACCAAACCTCAGTCCTGGGATTTCAGATCTTCTGTGATTGTCCCAGGAGGCCCACTGTTCTACCCCTACTCTTATTTATTTTTAGTGCTCTATGTTCTCCCTGAGGCAGTGGGGGAAATCTGGAGAGACTGGAATTTTCTGACCTACTTTGCCATCTTCCCAGAATCCTCTCTAGATGATTTGTAATGTCAGATTAAGTTCTGAAAAAAAAATTTTCCTGTAATGTGGTGACTTCTCTGTTCAAGAAGGCTCAATGATTTCTTGTTGTCTGCTATATCCAATTCAAACTCATCTGCTTGAATTTAAATCCTCTTCTACTAGCTAACTTTATCTCCTACCTGTTCCTAAAGTTTTCTTTTCTTCAGGGAAAACATCTCCAATTCTTTCCATTGATTCTCAGGTAATGTGATCCTGAGATCAATCCAGTTATCCTCATTTGGAAGCTCTCAAATTTAACAATGTTTCTCTAAGATACAATGCCCCAAACTGAACACAATACTCTATGTATGCTCTTACTAGGATAGAGTACAGTGACATCATCACCTGTCTAATTCTAGATTCTGTGCTTCTCTCAAAGTAGGGTAGGAAACAAGAACTTTCTTGGATACCATGATTCAAGTCTACTAGTATTTTATTAAGTTCCACTATGTGATAAGAATTGTTATAGGTGCTGGGGATATAAAGACTAAAATAAAAAATAGCCTTGTCAATCAGTCACTAAGTATTTTTTAAGATATGTGCTTAATGTGCCAGGCACCATACTAAGTGCTAGAGATACAGAGACAGACAAATGATAGTTCCTGATGTCAAGAACCTTTCAGTCCTCAAGAAGCTTGTAGTCTGTTGAAGCTTAAATATAGATCTGTCATTTTAACTTCAATACAATTAACAAACTATGGCTTCTAGGTATTCTTATAAATAATTGTATTTCCCAGCATATTGTTATTTAGTAATTAACATAAAATGTTCTGGAGGTTAAAAATGAATATTTGAGACAATCACTATGGGAAATTAGACATTTATTTGATTAATATATTGGGTTTCTCTTTACTGTGAAATCTATAATTTTTAACAAAGTGTATAAGGTACATATAGTAGAGGACAATCAGTATTGTCAGGGGCCTTGGGTTCAAATCATAGGGATTTGTAGACTAGTCAAGATTCAATAATTATTTATTAAGCACCTACTAGGTATCAGGTACTTTGCTAATCTGGGGACAGAAATAAGAGAAAGAAAGACAGTCACTGTCCTCAAGGAGCTTAAAATATAATAGGGGAAGACAATACACACAAAGCAGCTGAAAAGGAGATAGTAGGTTGATAGGGATGCCAGTACCTGGGCTAGGCAGAGCATGAGTGTGGGTATATGATGTTCCTGGGGAGGAAACCAAGCAGAGCAGCTGAAGTAAAATATAGTAGGCAAATTCTGAGCCCTCTATAAAGAAAAGCTTTGGGAATAGTTTCTCTACCCTCTACCCTCCAGCCCTCTAATTAGAAGGGAGAAGCAATTGAGGGTGCTGAGGTAGTGTTGAGTATCAAAGCCTTCCCCAGGATAAGCTCATCACCTGAAATCTCATCATCATGGAGATTTATCCAGCTTTGATACTCAAAATTTTACAAAAATGAATGTTGAAAACTATACTTGTAATTGGAAAAAACTAAAAATACCATTAAGGAAAAAAGAAATTCTATGATTTTTTTGTATTATATATCATACTTTTCAAACATATCAACCTTGCTTTTCATAGATTAAAGAAAAAAAATTTATTGCCTCCCCTAACTTATACTCCTGAAGTTCCATTAAAAAATAAAAAGAAACGCAAGATTTTACAATTATCCCACTAAATCCTGTCTTTTTAAATTCAGCCTCAAGTTCTAGCCTGTCAAGATCTTTTTGAAATCTGACTTATCTATCTAATAGATCTCTCTCTCTCTCTCTCTCTCTCTCTCTCTCTCTCACTCTCTCTCTCCCTCTCTCCCCCTTCCTCCCCCTCTCTCCCCCCACCCCACGCACCACTCCCCCACCCCCACATCTGTACGTTTGTTAAGCATGCCATCTATGCCTCAGAAAAATTTGGGTGCAAATGTCTATTTCCACAATGATTCTTTGAGACTATTCATGATTACTATGGTATCGCACTTTATAAGGCTTCAGATTAAAAGGTTGTTTATATGATCTTGGGCAACTTTTATGCACCTCGTTTGTAATTTGTTTCTTTAATTATAAAATGAGGGATTTGAACTATATGGCTTTTAAAATCCCTTCCGTCTCTAAATCTATGATCATATGACTAGAATTTGTAGAGGAAAGCTAGGTGTTATATTCTCATCTTGCTATTTATCTTGGATATTGACTCCCTTTTTGCCATTTTAGTTCTTTCCTTTACAGTCTAAAATTAATTCATTTTCATAAAAAAACATGGAAGCAAAAGAAGAAAGTGACAGAAAAGTTATTCATCTCCTGAGAATTGATGGAAAAACTCAAGTAAATTCAACAGTCATTTATTAAGCACCTATTTTGTGCCTGGCACTGTGCTAGCATAAAATTAGTTAAAAAACAGTCCCTGCTCTCAAAAAGTTCACAATTTAATGGGGGAGACAACATGCAAACAACTATGTACAAGCAAGATATATAGGATAAATTGGAGATAATATTAGAGGGAAGACACTAGCATTAAGCAGAATTGGGAAAGCCTTCTTAACAAAATTGGATTTTACCTGGGACCTCAAAGAAGTGAAGGAAGCCAGGAGATGGAGATGAGAAAGAGAATTCCAGGCATGGAAGATAGTCAGTGAAAATGGCTAGAGTCTGGGATTGAGTGTTGTGTGTGAGAAGAGGATAAATAAACTCAGAGAGATGTGTGGAGGTCTAGAGGAGGGAAAACAATTGAATTTCCATCAGATGGCTACAATCTTTTCAGTGAAGTAGGTGCATATATCATCTAGGAGGGTAGGATTAAGGATTTGTGAAGTGAACCTTTTAAAGGTTGAAAATATTCATTGTGGGGAAATAAGATAGGGAATTAAGAAATAAAGAATAGATGTAGGTGGAGTAGCATTGAGGATTTAGCTGAGGTAGAGAGATTAGTTTACTTTAGCACCTCCTCTAAAATCCTATCCTATACCTCAATGTAGGGGAAAAAGACTGAAGTGGGGTGGGGTGGTGGCAAATGGGGGGGGGGAGAGAGAGAGAGAGAGAGAGAGAGAGAGAGAGAGAGAGAGAGAGACAGAGACAGAGACAGAGACAGAGACAGAGACAGAGACAGAGACAGACAGAGAGATAGAGACAGAGACAGACAGAGACAGAGAGAGAATTTAGTAAATGCAAGCATTTGATTGATATGTGCCCAACACTGCTAAACTCTGGACATATAAATCCAAGCAAGACTCAAGCAAACTCAAAAAGCTTATGTTTTAATGGAGGGAGACATCACTTAAAAGGGAGCTGGGGCGGGGGAGGGCAGGTATGCATGCATAGCAATGTGGTTTAGAGCTGAAGACTTGAAGGTGAAGTGGAAGCTTAGAACACGTAAGACGAGGCTTAAGCTCATTTAGCTGAACCTTGGGTGGTTCCAGGAGTGAAATCCAGTGTTATGGTGAAGAAGGGAAGCAGGATAATGACTGTAAAAGGTAGCATCACAGTTTGAAGCTGGTGTCAGTGAAGAGAAAATTCTGGCAGATTCTATCAAGCTACAAAGGCTTTGGATATGACCTGAGTAGTGGGTTGTTGTCCGTAGATCCATCTAAGTATGTTCATAGAGGCTCATTGCCATAAGACTTCCAAGTGATCCATTTCTTCAGCCACAACAACTCTCAAAGACCATCTACTAAGTTACAAAAGGCTTGTGATCTGTGTTATTGGGGTGGGGGGGTGGAGTATCTATAATGATGAGAATACAGATCCCTGAAGATTTAAAGGATGGAAGTAGTCCTTTCTACCCCTCCTCCAACTCATTTGACACATTTTTTTAAATTTATGTTTAATCTCCCCAGCTAGATTGTAGAGAAGCTCATTCAGAGAAGCCACAAGATAATAGGGGTCTTAGAGATCATTTAGTACGCTGGCACAGGACTGCCCAGTATATTGTGCCCGCATCAAAGCAGAATTGAAGTAACTCAAAAGAAATGAGAAATGTGTAAATTTAAAGAATCCACCCCAAATGTTCACATTAACTATTTATGCCCGACCTGTGGTAGAGCATTCTGAGCTTGTGTTGTTCTGATCAGCCACAGTTGGACACACTGTATCTTAGACTTTGAGTCTAATGTAGTGATGTCATTTTGGTCCTCTTTGAGAATGAAGGACAACAACTACTTATTTTAAGATGAAGAAACTGAAGCCCAGAGAGACTAAGTGACCAGAGTCACATGGGTGCTAAATGTTTGACTCCAAATCCAAATGGTCATTCCACAACCCTGAAGGGCACCACACCCTTCAGCTTTCTAATGAGTTTATCTGGAGTCAGGAAGATCCAAGTTCAAATTCAGCAAGACATTTACTAGCTATGTGATCATAGATAAGTCTCTTAACCTCTATCTGTCTCAGTTTCTTCATTTGTAAAATAAGGATAATAATAACACTTACCCCTCAGGGTTGTGAGGATCAGAAAAGATATTTATAAAGCACTTTATAAAGCTGAAAGCACTATGAAATAATAATAATTATTATTGCATTTGTTAATTGATTGATAAGGGGGAAATTAGAAGATAGAAGGTAAAAACTCTAATTTGAGACAGAAAAAAACTATCAACTATCATTTTTATCGTTATCTCTTCTTTCCTTCTATGTAACACTTTGCTACTATTTCTTTCCTTACAACCTTTCTAAGAGAATTGGAGTCAAAGAAGCCCAAGAAACTAAATGAACTATTTTCTCCTCTAGGATATTTAAATTGGCTGTCACTCTCAAAGAAAAGGTGAATATTTAACTTGATTGAATTTCTAGTCATTTTAAAAATGAATACTTAAATGAAAGCAAATTCCCTTGAATATTGAAGAGTCAATAAGCCATCATCAAGAGAGCAACTCTTGGAGAGAATAGTACCACTATCCCCACAGCTATCACTATCACCCACCAATCAATTGTCTCTGATGGGGGTGGGAGGGCGCAAATCCAAGAACCTCAGGAACAACAGTACCTTCACACACTCACACTGTTTTCAGCATGACTCTCAAGGCCATAGTCCAGTGAAGCACCCTCTTTGGAGATTTGGCCTGGCAGCTCCTCTCTACATGCTGAAGCCCCTTCCTCCTCAGCAGCCATAATTACTGGAGACCTAGAAAGAAGAATTCTTTCCACCATCTTTGGCTCTTTCAAAAAATATAACGTCAAAAACCGACATGGTTTTATCAATAGAAATGGCATTGAAGAAGGTGTATTACTATCTGCTTTGACACAGTACCCCAAGGACCATGGGGTCCTTCCCTCTGACCTGCCACTGAAACCTCATGTGCGTGTTGTATCCTAGTTTTTAAAGTGAGCTCCTCAAGAGCATAGGTTGCCATACTTTTCTGTTTATAAACCCAGTGATTTGTACATAGTAAGTGATTTGATTTTTTTTCATTCATTCATTTATTCATATATCATAGGACCTCTTTTCAAATGTTATTTCTCTGGAGAAAATCTCATAGGAAATTGTTTTATAATATCTATATACAGATGATAGGCAAGTGGATGATGTTCTAAAATATTAAAGACATAGGCACCAGAAAATATATGAGTTCTGAAGGATCATAAATGTTAAATGTGCAATAATAGTGTCACATTTCACAGGGTCATAGATTTAATGCTGGAAGGGACCTTATGAAGTCATCTAGTCCAATACTCTCATTTGCGAGATGAGGAAACTGAGGCCTAGAGAGGCAAAATGACCACTCTAAGATGACTAGAGTGTTCAATGGCAGAATCAGGGCTTTAATTCAAGTCCTCTCACTCCAAATCCAGTCATTTTTCCTCTACTTTTCCGTTTGCAGAAAGTTTGCACATTCACTATTTCATTTGCTCATAACAACAGGTATAGCAGAGAGCAACTAAACCAAGGTCACTTGGCTCAGAGGTGGAAGAATCGGCATTAGCACAGACATCTTCTGACTTCTCCAGTGTTCTTTTCATTAAATCTCATCACTTTAAAGTTAATTAGACACCAGAGTCTTTGAACCTCAGTAACACATTCTGATGTTATTTGAATTTCACATAATTTTTTGATAGTTCATGATAATGAATGGTTCTATTTGTATCCATTATGAAACCTATAGTGACAAAGAAGACTTTCAAAATTTTAAGCTAAGTACATTACTTTAAGGGTCAGTGTCGAATTTGCATTATGCAATGAACAAGGGTGAAGGACAGGACACCATTGTAAATGAAGCATGTGTATTGGGGATCCCTGAAGAGTTTGGCTTTTGTTTCCTTTGATTAATTCAGTGTATTTCATTGAGTCTCACTAGGTGCTAAGCCCCAGGCCCAAACTCCTATTAGGTGCTTAAACCTTTGTGGGTGTGGATTGGTAACTAAGGTGGGGCCCAAGGTGGGGCTAACTAAGGGAGGCCTGATTAGATCTTTGCTCCTAAGTTTGCCCCAAACCCCTACTTACTAGGTGCTAAGCCTATGTGGGTGTGAAGCTTCCAGGGTCCTAAGGGGAGGTACTCCAGAGCCAATCATAGCAGCCTAAGTTCTGGTCATTCAGATGACATTTGATGATGTCTGAAACGGTATAAGAAGAGAAGACAGAGCTATTTGCTCGGGGCTCTCACTCTTGGTGGCGTACTGATGTGGAGACTTCGGGCAGCTATAGTTAAGAGCCCTCCAGCTTGCCCGGATGTCCGGACTTGGTTAAACTCTGGTAGCTATGAATTGGGATTTGGATCAGACAAGGTCTGTCTGTTGATGTTTGTAATTTGTATTTGATCTGAAGTTCAGGGTGCTGGCTTTTTCCCCTGAACTAAGTGAGTGATATTTGTATGCTGAATTAAAGTAAACTTGTCAATACCCTAATGCTGCTTTTCTTAGTAAAGCAGATCAAAAGAACCTGGGCTTTGGTGGTGTTCTTGTTGTTGGACTTGTGTTGGTCTTTCACCCCTACAATGGCTGCTAGCTGGATTGTTGAAACAGCATGGTACATGCATGAGAGGTAGTATGGCCCAATGGAGAGAGAAATGGCCTCAGAACCAGGAAGACTCAGGTCCAAGTCCTGCCTCTGACACATATGGTACTATGTGACCCTGGGAACAAGTCACTTAACCTCTCAGGCCTCTAAGCAACACAAGGAATAAAACTTTCAGGGAAGTGCTGATAGAGAAGTAATTTCCTTATTTGGTAGTTCCCTATATTAAAGCAACTAGAGGACTAATTCTTAGCCCTATGGTACATGGAAAGAATACCTGGTTAGGAATCTGTAGACCTGGATTTTAATCCCCTGCTGTGTTTTTATTTAGCCATGTGACTTTGGGCATGTCACTATCTGTTCCCTGAGTGCAGTTCTCTGAACGCAGTAAAACAGAAGCTCCACCAAGGATATGGACTGTATCATTTTTTGTTTTGCTATCCTTGATGCTTGGCTCAGTGCCTGACATATTACTATATTATGAATTCTAATCCATATGAATTGGATGATTTTATTTTCCCCACTAAATACCTGTAAAATGGAGATGATTGTACCTTGTCGTATCTCACAGGATTATTTGGAGGGCACTTTGAAAAGTATGAAATGCACTTCAAATACAAGGGGTAAAATGTGATGCTATTATTTAGTATTTCAATTGAACTGTGGTCTCATTAACCTGTGCGTCACTTCTTCAACAAGTGTAGTCCCAACCTACCCACTTCTTTTCATCTTAGTTGACTCTGGTTCATGTTCTCCCATAGATCCTCCACAGGGCACCTACTCAGTTATATTAAAGGCCTTCCTCTTCTCTCCTCTTCTCAACAAAAGGAGTACTGGGCCTGAATTCAGGAAGACCTGAGTTCAAATCCAACCTTAGACACTTACTAGCTGTGTAGCCCTGAGCAAGTCACTTAACCTCCGTGTGCCTCAGTTAATTCAACTGTAAAATGGAAATAATGATAGCACCTCCTAGGATTGTTTTGAGGATCAAATGAAATAATAGTTGTTAAGTGCTTAGCATAGGCTGACCATAGTAGGAGCTTAAAAATGCTTATCCTCTCCTCTTTCTTTTTTTTTTAAATTGGATATTAAATTTAATCCCCTTATTTCTTTCATGCTGTCTCCCTCCTCTTTCAAGGTTCAGATCCCACCTCTGATACTTAACATTTGTGGAAACTTCAAGTCTGTGCACTTCTTTAGGCCTTAGTTTCCTAATCTGTAAAATGAGAGGGTTGTCCTCTGAGGTCTCTCCCTGCCCAGAGTCTAGGATTCTGTGATCTGTTTTCATGCTATAGCTCTCAGTAGAATATAAGTTCCATTTTGTCCTCAGTTCCCAGCTCAATGTTTTACGTATCATAGGCAATAAATATTTTTTGGATTGTTGCATTTGGTACAATTTAGGTGAGAAATAGAGAATTAAAAAGTGTGCTCCATCATACATGGAAGGACTTCATTTGCATTTAAATTTTTAAATTTGTAGAGTGATTTCTCTCTTTGGAGTTAAATATATTTAGAATTCTAGAAACCCTCTCCATTTCAAAATCCTTTCCATCACCCTTTCCTCTTGTCTTCCCTTCAATAATCTTCCAGTGTTCTAACTTTGTACATATTAAGCAAAATAATCCAGAAATGCCACAGGGCTAACCTCCACACTTCTATTGGAGACATGATAGATACTGTAAAATACCACAAAAGAAATTTGGGGTATTTTGTAGCCAAGAGGAAACTCAATAACACCATCTTATAATGAAGGTATATTAAAATAAAGAACATACTCTATCCCAGAAATATTCCTAATAAGTCAGTAAATCTCAAAAAAAAACCACATTAGGTTAGCTAAATGTCATTATAAATTGGATGTGAAATTTATAACTTTATAAAAGATTGTACAAATTATCAAAAGATAAATAAATGTCCCTAAGGGGTCAAATAATTTTACTATGATGTTTAGCTACTGAATTTTGATTGTTCATATTTGATTTTTTAAAAATCGTGTTTTTAAAAAGGAAGATAGTAAAGCACACAACATAACTGGATGCAGAAAATGAAAAGGTAGCTCAATATACAAAGAGTACAATATTTCAGTGATTACAGAATCAAGTTCAGCTATATTGGCAGACGTCACAGAAAGGAGACAATAAAGCTTTTGTGAGTTTTACTGCAGACAGTATGTCTGGCAGTTCAGGCAGCTATAATTTATTATGAATAAATAATTCCATGGATTCTCTAAGGACTAGTTTTAATGTATCAAAAGGATACATTATTAGGTTTATTTTCTGTTATTAACCTTAAAGAATGAATCCTAATTTTTTGAAATATTTTTATAAATGTCAAATCACAAATTTTATTTACATTATTTTATTGGACTATATTTTTATTATGATATTACCCTGAATCATTTCAAAATATTAATTCCTATCTTTAACTTTTTACTTATTTGAATTTTTTTCTATACAACAAGTGTCACTTCCTTCTTTCTTAAATTTGGGGGTAGGGGAGGAGTAGGAGGAAGATAGCATAGATAGATGGATGAAACCCACAGACAAAATCCTTCAGTTCTAATCTCTTATTTGCCAAAATTTTACTGAACTAGCTATTGCTAATTCTGTTCTTCTTAATGGAGATTCATTCTCCTTGTATGATGAATATGTGTGAATATGGCAGGGGCATGCCACTGTGAACCAAGATATGGAAGGAATGGGAAGATATGAACACTCATGCTTTCCCACTCCCAACCATCATTGCACTGGATTTAATTAGATTCAATCCAATGCAGTCTAATCCAATTTAAATCAATTAACTTAAATTATTAAACCACTGTGATCAAGGTACTCACTGTTACATGATGGATATACAAAGACAACAAGCAAATGAACTCCTGCTTTCAAAGAGTTTACATTCTAGTCTATATAATCCAGTAAAGTCTACCAGACATACTTCCATAAACCTGGTGTTTCTACTCAGATGTGGAGCCACATAGGCTTGAAGTTCCTGAGTAATGTTTGACTCTTCCTTGTCCCTTGAACTCTACTTTCTAGTATTTCCTAAATCCTGCCAAATTCTTCCTCCGAATTATTTCTTGCATCAGTTTCCCTTTTTTCTTTTCCCATTATCACCACCTTATCTCTCACAAGGACAATTTCAATAATCTCTTAATTGTTCTGCCTTCTACAATTTATTTTCTGAAAAGCTGAGGGGTTAAATTACCTAAAGCCTTGACAATGTCATTTCTATGCTTAAAAAACTTCAGCTTGTGGAATAAAATCTAAACTCTGTTGTCTGGCATTCAAGGCCCTCTAGATTTTTCGTATCATTCTCATTCATAAATTTTACATTCTAACTAAACTGTACTTCTCACTGTTCACTAAATTCATTCTGTCATTTCATGTCTCTGTGTCTTTATTCATTCTGTCCTCTGAAACTAGAACATACTCCCTCTCCTTCATCAATGCCTGTTGAAATACTTGAATATTGAAATCAGGGTCATATGTGTATATATGGGTACATTACATATATAGCTCACATTTATATAGAAATTTGTGCTTCCCCCCGTTTTTTTTACAAATGAGAAAATAGTCCCTTTTTAATTGATAATAACAAGATTTGTTATTGTGTATTTTTGTGTAGTTTTATCCAGTTGCACCAGCTTTGTGTCATACAGAGGAGTGGGAGCACCAGGGAAGGAGTGTATGTGTTAATCCACCTGTTTAAATAGGCACAGCTTTACACATTTTACATAATTATTTCATGTGATTCTCACAACTTTGAAAAACAGGTGCTATTAAAACTGAAGCTGCAAAGTTGTGACTTTCTCAGTGTCATACAGCCAGTAAATACCTAAAGCAAGATTCAAACTCAGGTCTCTCATACTCCAATTTCAGTGCTCTGTCCACATTACACTCCCTCTTAGGTCTCTCTCTCTCTCTCTCTCTCTCTCTCTTTCTCTCTCTCTCTCTCTCTCTCTCTCTCTCTCTCTCCTATGTATATCTACACCTACATCTATATCAACAATCAATTTATACACACACAAACTCATTCAGGACATCAGGATGAATTATGTAAGTTGTTTATATAACCATATTTTATCCTGTGGCAGTGGTTGGATCAAACTCTTCTGAGTGGTCACAGATCTCTCCCAGAAGCCATGTCCCAAGGCTTGATGCAACCAGCATAATGTCATTGGTAAACTGAAGCATCTGGAAGATATTATTGTCTATAGGGAATCCCCCTTCAACCTGGACCCTACACATGTTCTCCTCCATGATTGTGGAGCGCATTTTGGTGAGCATGAATCATCTGTCACCCTTTTAAAAAAATTGGTCTGCCTTAATATTGATGATTAGAGGGTCACTGCAAACAATTATCTCAATTTTTGTATCTTTAATGGAATCAATTTTTTTCATGTTTATTGGAGACATCCTGTTGGAAATGAACCTTTAAAGCAATGCTTTGTTTTACTGAAGCAAATATTCAATGATGTCACAGTTATGTTGACTTCAACACAGATTTTCCCTCTTTACTCTTTGTATAAACCAACTGACCCAGATGGCTCTGGAGGAGAAAGTGAGGCTGGTGACCTTGCATGGCCTTCCTTCACTCAAATCAAAGTCAACTGCAAGTCATGTCATCATTTCCCTGATGTCATGGTCCTCTTAGAGAATGAAGGACAAGCACAACAACAATATTCCAACTGTTTTCACCCCAATCTTTGTTCTTTGTAGTATCATTTCTACTAGCTATGATTTTAGACTCTCAGGATGGTGGTATTAGTTTCCACAATAATGACATAAGTCTGTTGTAAAAAAATCTTTGCATATTTTCCCTAATTTCCTTATGTTTGTTGTTCTTATTTCAGTTTCATCCTCAAATGCAGTCAGAATGACTGCTCAGTTCGGTTTCCCGCCAAGGTTCCTTTAAACTGGTTTTATCCTCCTCTGATTCTTTCTATTTTATGAGGTGATGCTACTCACAATCTTCCATAATTCTTCTCTATAAGATTTTACAAAGTAGTTTATTTTTAAACCGCCTCTGTCCTTGGCTGACAGATACCTTGGTAAGAAAGCCAAGCTTGTTGACTAAGGTGCTTCTTAGTCTCTTTTATTCTTTTCATTATTGTAACTGATTCATTTTTTCCAATTTACAAAAATCTATTTTTTTGCCTTTCATTAAATTGTTGACTAAGGTGCTTCTTAGTCTCTTTTATTCTTTTCATTATTGTAACTGATTCATTTTTTCCAATTTACAAAAATCTATTTTTTTGCCTTTCATTAAATTCATTAAACTGTCTTATGTTTTTCTTCTTATGCCCAGTGTCTAGCACAGTGCCTGGAACATTGTAGGTACTTAATAAACATTTATCAACTGACTACCACCATCTCCCTCACTATGGGAGATAAAAATAAAAGAAAAACAAAAAGAAAAACCTTCTAATAAATACACATAGTTAAGCCAAACAAATCTCACATTGGTGATGACCAAAAATATATGTCTCGTTATATATCCAGAGTCCATTACTTCTCTATCAGGAGGTGAGTGGCATGCTTTACAATCCCCTGAAAACATGGTGGATTATTGTATCGGTTTCTTAAGACTTTAAAAGATGCTATTACAGTGTTATTGTATGGATTGTTTTCCTTGTTCTACTCATTTCATTATTCATTAATTCATACCAATCTTTCCTGGTTTTTATTGAATTTACCCATTTCATAGTTTCTTTAGGCACAATAGTATTCCATTACATTCATATTTCATAATTTGTTCAGAAATTTCCCAAGTGATTTAATTGTAAAGTAATTTAATCATTCAAAAAGAGTTGCTTTCAATATATTATACATGTAGATCCTTTTCCTCTTTCTTTGATATCTTTGGGATATAGGGCCCATTGTGATAATGACAATTGATTTTTATTGGTTAAACTTCTGAATGCAATCATTGTATCCCTCTTAGGTCTCTCTCTCTCTCTCTCTCTCTCTCTCTCTCTCTCTCTCCTATGTATATCTACACCTACATCTATATCAACAATCAATTTATACACACACAAACTCATTCAGGACATCAGGATGAATTATGTAAGTTGTTTATATAACCATATTATATATTATATAATATAACCATGTCTCTAGTCTTTTTTTTATACTTTATCCCATTTTAGGCAATTTATCTAATTTTCCATCTTCTTTATCCCACTTGGGGCAACAAAAAGTAGTTTAAGTCAGTCAGGTTAGAGTTATTTTAATTTCCTGTCATATTTTTTCCTTATTTTTATTTTGGCTTTGACCTTTGTAATAAGTTTTCCCTTTGCTCTAAAAATAAATTGGTGACCTGTTATAGACATAGACATATATACACAGAAGTGTAGGCATACTTCTGTTCCAGGAATGACTATCATCATTAATGAGTCGTTTCTTGCCTCTTTATGCATGGTCAGTTTCCTTTTTTTGGTGATTTTTTTTTGTAGTGCTGCTCATGTCCAATTTCTTTTGACTCTTTCGCACAAATAAATTTTTGAGTCAAATAATTCATGATGTATAGGCACAAGACTTCCATGTAGACTAAAAACATTTGGTCTTTTTCATTTCTTTTTTAGCCAATTCATATTTTCCAACATTCCTCACCATCTTAACCTTTCCAATGTTTGTAATGAAGTCATTGAGTACCAAAGTATGTGTTGATTGAATTTGGAAAGTGTCATCCAGTTCTTCATAGAATTTCTGTATCTGTTCATCCTCTGTGGCAGATATTTGTGCAACATTTCAAGTATTTTCATGGTGGTCTTTTTGTTCCTCAATGGATAGAGTACAGGCTGGAGTCAGGAAGATCTGAGTTCAAATTCAGCCTGAGACACTAGCTGTGACTCTGGTCAAGTCACTTAACCCTATTTGCCTCAGTTTCTTCAAGTGTAAAAAGAGCTGGGGAAGGAAATGGCAAGCTTCTCTACTACTTTTGTCGAGAAAACCCCAAATGGTGTCACAAAGAGTCAGACACAACTGAAATGACTGAGCAACAATAATAAAATCATAAGTACTGGCAAATGAGATTATGAAATGGCATATCAAATGAAGTTTCTTATTGCTTTTGGCAATATGGCAAAACCAATTCTGCCAACTTAGTTGCCTCATCTTTAAAATAAAAAGGGTTGTAGTAGATAACCTAGAAGGTTTCCTCCAGCTCTAAGTCTATGATCCTATGAACTCCTTTATTCACTTCATCAAGCAGAGCCTGTGAGCCACCCTTCCACTTTAGCTGCAACTTCCCTCTTTCTTTCGGTGTCATTTACAGTAAAAATGTAATATTGTTGATTCCATTTCTTTAGTAGTATGCCCACTAATTGCTTCTTGGACAAGTAGTTCACATGTCACAACCAAGTTCAAGTTTATAGAGAGTCTAAGTATTGTGTGATTCTTAGTACCTTCTACACTCAATTTTGCCACTGTACCACCATCACGGCAAATGCAAAAGGGAATGGCAGGTTATTTTTACATTTTTCTTTGTTTCATAGGTTGCTGTGATTAAAAAAAATGAACTAATGTCCAGTTTACTGGTAATGAGTATCTTTATACCTAGCAAGCTTAATTTTTGGAAGACAGGGTCATTGCTCTGCTATGATAAAGTATCAGAATGGGATTTTTTAAAATGTTTACATGATTTTTTTACATGATTACACCATTTACAATGGTACGATTTCTAGTAAGTGCATATCAGCCCTCAAAGTCTGCCTGCTAAATTCTAGTGGGACAGAAATTTGGCTTGGTGGAGAGCATGCCCACAATTACATAATAGGATAATAGTACCACTGATTTATATCTGGAAGGGTCTATAGAGGCTGTTTAGTCTAACTCCTCATTCTTCAGATAAGAAAATTGAGACCCAAGGCAATAAGTATCTTTACTGATGTCACAAGGTAATAAGTGACAGAATATAAATAATTAGAATATCAATAATCTTTGTAAAAGTTAATTTCCTTAAAAGGGTATGTTTTTCAATTAATTGTCATTTACAAAGGTTAATTTTAGGTGAACATATTATAGAAGGTTAACGTAATATTATAGAAGCAGTTAAGTGATGCAGTGGATAGAGCCCTTGATCAAAAGTCAGGAGGACGTGAGTTCAAATCCTGCCTAGGGCACTAACTAGCTGTAAGATCCAAGGCAAATCACTCAACCTCTATCTCAGTTACCTCATCTGTAAAAAGGTGATAATAACAGCACCTACATCATAGGGGTGTTGTGAGGATAAATTAAGATATTTCAAAAGTGCTTTGCAAACCTCAAAGTGCTATATAAATGCTATTATTATTAATGTCATTAATAATATTATAAATCATTATACATTATTAATACTTTATTAAGCAAAATGAAATATAATTACATATATATTATACAATATGATATAACATCATAGTATAATGTATTATGTAATAATATGATATGACTATTATTATTATTATCATTAATAATAAATCAGCATCAGGATCAAAACCAAGGGCCTCTAGTGGCTTTGTACCAAAATTGCATATCTTGGATACTTTGAAATAAAAGCAGTGTGGGCAGTACCATTTGGTTACCACGTTCGGTATATTTGAATATGCTTCAAATGTTAGACCTTTTTATTTAAAAATGCTGTAAATTCTAAAACTGAACCCAAAAGTTGTAATCTTATTATGAATGCAACCTGAGAAAGTGAAAGAAACTAACTGTACAAACATGGATGAAGTTGATTAAATGGTCATTTTCCTGCTATAAGTGAATAAAGCTTGATAAGAGCTTTGATTTCTTGAGTTTGCTGAACGTTTCTTTTAGGTAGACCCCTTAAAATTTGTATGCTATCAGTGTCATGATATAAACCATGTATATCTGTGACATTTTTCTTCTTATGCTAAAGAATAAAAATGGAACTAATGAAAATGTGAAATGAATAGGTGGAAAATTATTAATGATGTCAATACAATTAAAGGACTTGACCAAAATTGGTCAA
Source organism: Trichosurus vulpecula (assembly GCF_011100635.1). Lineage (NCBI taxonomy): Eukaryota > Metazoa > Chordata > Mammalia > Diprotodontia > Phalangeridae > Trichosurus > Trichosurus vulpecula. Next base: position 68,519,047 of record NC_050579.1, read on the forward strand.
GAGATGATTTGCACTTATTCTCCTACCACATCTTCTTAATCCTATCTCATTTCTGAGGGGAGAATTATTTCCCTGGAATTAATGTGTTGAGTCAACCTTTTTTTGAAAAGCCAAGAAACTGGGAAGAATGTCTAGTTGCTGTCACATTAGCCCGTTCCCTATCTACAGCTCATTTTCCGTTGAAGTGTTAGGGACCCAGCATTGACCATGCTACTAATAGTAATAATGAGTTCATGTTTATACTATGCCTTAAGACTTAGAAAATAATTTACAGATATTATTTCATTTGATGTTCATAAAAGGTAGCTGCTATTACAGTATTTTAATAATATCAATAATTCACATTTATGTAAACTCTTTACAATTATAGAAAGCCTTCTGTATATAAAATCTTCAGGTCAGAGGTGGCCATAGCACAACTGGCCAAGGTTTTCTTTTCTGTCTCTTTTTTTTTATTAAGCCCTCACCTAGAAAGTCTGAAAAACAAATAAATTGGACAACTCAATATACTGGCATGAATTTCTTGCTTACATCCATCCTAGTCAGAATATGTCAGAAAATCTTTGTTAGATGTGAAAGAATTTTATATTCAACAAAAGTGAACTAAAATATTGCCAATTCCCATTAAGGGTCTGTGCATTCGGTGTCAATACAAACAAGGGGGTTCCTTTCAAACTGGGATCTTGATTTTTCAAGTGGGGCAGCTATCTCTTGTTGATATCACCTGAAACTCTTTGCTGCCTCCAGCTGGAGTATCTACCCACAGGCATCCTATTATAAGCAATATTTTCTGTGCTTCTTCATTAATATTTTCAAAGTAAAATTTCATTGATATCTTTGTTTTTACATCACCAAATTTTGCCCAATGGCTATTCCCTTCAATTTTTTTTAAGACAAAGGGCCATCTTATATAATAATAGTTTTTTTAAAAAAATGAGTCCTTTGGAACTGTCTTTGAGCCTCATATTGCTGAGGAGAGCCAAGTCTATCAAAGTTAGACATCACAGAATCAGTATGTCTATGGTTGTGTATAACGTTATCTTGGTCCTGCTCCTCTCACTCAGCATCAGATCATGTAGGTCTTTCCAGGTTATTAAGAAGTCCATATCTTCCCCATTTCTTATAGCACAATAGTAGTCCATTACATTCACATACCACAACTTGTTCAGCCATTCCCCAAATGAGGGGCATCCCCTCAATTTCCAACCTTTTGCCACCACACAAAGAGCAGCCATAAATAGTTTTGTACATACAGGTCCCTTTCCCACTTGTGTGATCTCTTTGGGATATAGCCCTAGGAGTGGTATTGCTGGGTCAAAGGGTATGTACATTTTTATAGCCCTATGGGCATAGTTCCAAATTGCTCTCCAAAATGGCTGGATCTGTTCACAACTCCACCAACAATGTATTAATGTTTCAATTTTCCCACATCCTCTCCAGCATTTATCATTTTCCAGTTTTTCCATGTTGGCCAATCTCACAGGAGACATGTGGTACCTAAGAGTTGCTTTGATTTGCATTTCTCTAATCAGTAGTGATTTTGAGCGTTTTTTTCATATGCCTATAGATATCTTTAATTTCTTCCTCTGAAAACTTCCTCTGAAAACCACCTTTGACCATTTCTCAATTGGGGAATGACTTGTATTCCTATAAATTTGGCTCAGTTCTCTGTATATTTCAGATATGAGGCCTTTATCAGAGACATTGGTTGTAAAGATTTTCTCCCAATTTTCTGCTTACCTCCTAATCTTTGTTGCATTGACTTTGTTTATACAAAAACTTTTCATTTTACCATAATCAAAATTATCCATTTTGCATTTTGTAATGCTCTCTATCTCTTGTTGGGTCATGAATTCTTCCCTTACCCATAAATCTGACAGGTAAACTATTCCTTGCTCTCCCAAATTGTTTATTGTGTTGGCCTTTATTCCTAAATCATGTACCGATTTTGACTTTATTTAGGTATATGGTGTAAGATATGGGTCTATGCACAGTTTCTGCCATACTATTTTCCAATTTTCCCAGCAGTTTTTGTGAAATAGTGAATTCTTAGCCCAGAAGCTGGATTCTTTCGGTTTATCAAAGAATAGATTGCTGTATGTATCAGGAGGGCCGAGTTTATAATCTCAAAGAGGATCATAAACATGTCTGAAAGGTTCGGAATCGCCGGATATAAGAAACTCTCAAAGTAGAAGGCAGAAGAATCAAAACATTTATTTAGGCTCCACAGTAACCAACCCATGAACCAGAAGCCCCATTTTGATATGTTGATCATAATCTTCCAGGCCCAATAAGTACGCCTTGAAAGAGTAACCAGGAGGCTACAGAGAAACATGATTGCGTAAAGCAAAATCATGTTTCCCCCTTTTATGGTAATAGGATTACCCACTGGACTGAAGTCTTTGTTCAGCTTCCTCCCGTAGGTCAGCTCTGCTACTGGCAGCTCCTGCCTCAGCTGTGTCTGTGTCTGTAACTGAAGCTGCAACTGTAACTGACGATGTAACTGTCGCTGTAACTGACGATGTAACTGTCGCTGGCTCCAACCGAAAAAGGAAAGAGAAGAATCTTCAAGCTGTCCTCTCCCCTCTTATAGGGTTTTTGACATCATCAAGCTCCGCCCAAATGACCAGGGCCGATTGGTTCCTGAGTTGGCTCCTCCCCCTAGGGTAGACCAGGTTCTGGAGCTAACACCTCCCCTCAGCCAGCCCCATGACTCATCACACAGGAAGTTCTGGTCCTGCCCCGGAAGAGCAAGCCCCAGCGTCCAGGGAAGCTCAATGAGGTAAACTGAGTCATTCAAAGAAAACAAAGGCCATTCTGGCTACACTCCACCCCTTGTTATAGGATACATAATCTAATCAGCCATGTATCCTAGAACATACATTGTGATCCAATTACAAAGGAAACTAAAACATATCATTCATTATAAAGCAAAACATATCATTCAGTGACATTCCCAAACATTGGTTAACGATTCAAATGCGATCCACCCCTAGGTCCCAGCAAAATAATCTCTTCAATCAATCATCCCCAAAATAATTATTAATAATTCAAATGTCCACCCCTAAATCCTTGTATCCATTACATAGGATCAATAATATCATAACAATAAAACAACACAGCAAGGATAACACAAAATAAGTAAACAGAACACTATCATCATTTCCACCCCCCTTGAACGATTGGGGCTCAAAATCTTGGGGTGAGGGGTGAAGGTCTCATTTTCCATAGCTTCTTCATGCTGAAATTGGATGTAGAGATGGCCCTGCCCCCAAAAAGTCCCATTCCAGAGGTCATTTCTTTAACAAGCTGGCAGGAATTCCAAGAATGCTACATGCTTAGGCAGTCACCGGAAAGTGCAGGGTGCTTAAGCCTGAAGGAAACAAAACTAGCAACAAGGTTAGCCAAAACAAAGGACAAAAAGAATAGTCTGTGAATCTATTATTATAACCTATTCACGGTAAAATATATGGTTCAGGGGTACGATTTGGTAATTATTTTCCCCTGAATAGACAACTGTTACAGTGTTGTCCTTCCCATGGGCTATAACTTCTGCAGCCTTTGGAATATCATCTGGCTTCCGTTTTACCCATACCTTAGCTCCTGACTTTATTCTATCAATGGAGCAAGACCCTTTTGCCCCTCTAGTAGTTATTTTGGGAGGAGGGTCAGTTTTCACAAAGGGTATTTTTTCACAGGGGATAATAATGACTTGAACCATCCTATCATTTCTACAAAATTGTACAGGTTTTTTACCCATATTCTGGAGTGTCACAACAATTTCTTTTTGATAATTAGAATCTATCACTCCAGCCAATACATGTATTCCTTGAGCCGCTAATCCTGGTTTAGGTAATATCCATCCAAGATGATTCTTGGGGATTCTCATACATACTCCAGTAGGGGTTTTTCTTATCTCTTTCCTATTTAACCTAAAATTCTCTATACAATGTAAATCATATCCTGCTGAACCAGGTGTTCCTGGACTTGGTAGTGGGACATCTTCCCTCACAGTCCAAAATTCAATGTTTTGGATCTCACATGTTTGCTGTTCTCTGATCTGCAGATTTGGAGTCATCATTCTGGCTAGAGGTGTACTTCCCCCTAAGGGCCTATTATTCAAATTACGTAAGGCAATAGACAAATTATCCTTCCAATGTCGATATGAATTATTTGAGCTTAATTTTCTCAGCTGTTCTTTCAACAATCCATTCATTCTTTCAATTAGCCCAGATGCTTGTGGGTAATATGGAATATGATATATCCATTCTATATTATTCAACACACAATATCTTTTCACTTCTTTGCCCTTGAAATGTGACCCATTGTCACTTTGAATCTGCATTGGGGTTCCATAATATAAACTTACAATATCTAGAGTTTTACAGGTGTTTTTCTGAGTTGCGTCTTTATAAGGACAAGCCACTAGTACACCTGAATAGGTGTCAACACACGTACATACATATTTACATCCTTTATCCTGGGGTAGTGGGCCAATATAATCTATCTGCCAAATTTGGGCTGGAACTTTTCCCCTTGCTATTTCTCCAGTAACTATCCTAGGAAGAGTTCGTTCTTTTTCTAATTGGCATATACAACACTCCTCTGTTATTTGTTTTAACAACGCATGAGAAATACTGATACCTCGATCCTGTGCCCATCGATGGGTGGCCTGGACCCCTAAATGGCCAGCAGTCTGGTGGACCCATCTTGCTAAGGCTGGGTCATCAGTTGGAGTCGGAGTAGGGACAATACATTCAGTAGCAATCTTTGCTAGTCGATCCGCATGTGCATTGTACTCACGTTCTGGTGTGGTCAGGGTTGCATGAGCATCAACATGAAAAACTGACAGATCTGTAACCAAAGACATGTCCCATATATTTTCCCATAACTCTTTACCCCAAACTTGTTTGCCATGAATCTCCCAATTCTGATTCCTCCATATAGGCATCCACGTAGCTAATCCATTAGATACCGCCCACGAGTCAGTAAATATATGACACTGTCCTCCTTTCTCTGCTCTGATGGCCTGATGCACTGCCATCAGTTCAGCATATTGGCTACTTCCACCTATCCCAGAACTTTCCAGAGTTCTCCTTGTACAGGGGTTATAGGCTACTGCTTTCCAATGTCTCTTCTGTCCCAAATATTTTGCTGTCCCATCAGTAAACCAAGCATGTTTCTTCTGTTCTTCATTTAGTCCGTCATATCCATTATTCCATTTCACTAAGGATGGTACCATCTGTTGCTTAGATTCAAGGGGCTTTTCATTGCTCTCAGTATCAATGTTCGCCACAGATTCATGTAGAGCAGAAACTCCATTTTTGCCTGCTCTGGACCTATTCTGAATATACCACTTCCATTTGATTATGCTTGCCTCTTGTGCATGTCCAATTCTGTGAGAAGCTGGGGTACTCATTACCCAAGTCATAATTGGAATTCCAGGCCTTAATACCACTTCATGACCCAGAGTTAGTTGCTCAGTTTCTACTAAAGCCCAATATGCAGCTAACAGCTGCTTCTCAAAAGGTGTATATTGCACTCCAGATGAGGGCAGTTTCCTTGACCAAAAGCCTAAAGGTACACTTCGGCTTTGTTGTTTTTGCCACAGACTCCAATTTGCATAGTCATCTTGTACAGTCACTTGTAACTCCACTGGCCCATTTTGCATAGGCCATAAGTCTAGAGCTAATTGAATAGCAGCCTTTGCTTCCTCAAAAGCTCTACTTTGTTCAAGTCCCCAGTCAAATTCATATTTCTTTCTGGTGACTTTATACAAGGGTTTTAAAATCTGTCCCAAATGTGGGATGTGGTGTCTCCAATAACCAAACAGCCCTATGAACTTTTGGGCCTCTTTCTTATTGGTAGGGGTGGGAAAATCCTGGATTTTTTGTCGAGCTTGTGGGAGAATTTCTCGCAGTCCTCTATTCCACTGTATCCCCAAGAATTTTACAGTTTGAGCTGGCCCTTGAACCTTTGCGGGGTTGATTTCCCATCCTTTGCTTTTCATATGGTCAATTAATAATGCTAAACTCTCCTCCACCTCCTTTATATTCTTTCCCTGTATCATGATGTCATCTATGTAATGTGTAAGCTGTACACCAGGTAACTTTAATTCATCCAAATGTTCAGCTACAATCCTGTGGCAAATAGTTGGGCTATGAATATATCCTTGCGGCAGGCGTGTAAATGTATACTGTCGGCCTTGCCAAGTAAAAGCAAACTGATTCCATTGCTTGGGGTCTATTGGGATTGTAAAGAAGGCATTGGCCAAATCAATAACTGCATACCAAGTCCCTTCATGTTTTTGTATTCTCTCTATTAAAGTAACCGTGTCTGGGACAGCAGCATACAAGGGAGGAGTCACTTTGTTCAGCTGTCTATAATCTACTGTCATCCTCCATGTTCCATCTGACTTTCGGACTGGCCAGACAGGGTTGTTCCATTGAGTAGTTGTAGGGACTAACACTCCTGCCTCAACACATTCTCTTATAGTGTTGGCAATTTCATCTTGCCCACCTGGCACACGATATTGCCTCAAAGTAATTACTTCAGAAGGTTCGGGCAAAGTGATTGGATCCATCTTGATTTTCCCCACTAAGACTGCATTAATGCCTATTTTCCTCACAGCAAATTGGTATTTCCCTTCAGGTAAATTTAAGGTCATACCCTTCAAAATGTCTATTCCAATGATGTATTCAGGAATAGGCACAATAACCACACTATATTCTTTCTTGGGCAACTGTCCAATTTTCATCATCAATTTAACTTGTCTGGCTGATATTTCAGTCCCTCCTAGTCCTGTGATGGTAATAGGAGTTCCATGGCTGAATTTGTCTGGATTTCCATAAATAAGGGTGGCCTCGGCCCCAGTATCTATTAATGCCTCAGTTACCGTACTTGACCCATTTTTCCAATATATGGTCAAGTTAATGTGAGGTCTGCAATCCAGCCTGTGTATTTCCTTAATTTGGACTGGGGCTCGGCCTGTTCCCTAGTATTCCCTTTCATATGATTCACTTGGGTTTGAAGGTTCAACATCTGTAGTATTTGCAGGAGCAGTTCTGATTTCCCTATCTCTCCTGTTATCAAGGCCTTTATCTCTGTACATTCTATATAATTCATTGGTTGGAATTCCATCTATCATTTCAAAACCTACTCCTGCTCTCAATAAAGCAGTAAACATTTCTTTCCTTGTTACTCTCCTTTGGCGCCAAGTTTGCTGGTTATTCACCCTTCTCTCTTGAGGAGATCTATCCCTTCCCCAGTCACCTAAGTCATATAACTGTAAAATCTTATTTATCACTGTTGTAAGACGGCTCCCTACTTCTCCAAGTAATAAATTCAAAATTAGTTGTTTATAAGCAGGGGGAGCTGTCCTAATTATTAAATTCCTATGAGGCAGTTCCATTGAATCATTGTAATATTTGTCTGCAGTTCCTGTCATAATGGCAGTCTTCATTACCTCCTCCTTTAGTCTCATGATACAATCTCTAAGTGAATACCAGGGTCTGTGCTCAGTGGGCCACATAGAATCAGTAGCATATCTCTTATTGCATCCCACAGCGGCTAATGCCAACAGAGTAGTCCTGCTATCACCATCTCCTTGCTGATGATGTTCCCTAAAAGCTTGTTGAACTAGAGGATCATGGCTGATACCTATGAATCTCATGCAGTCTGTCCCATCTACTGATATTCCACCGGCCCCTTGATCACTGAGTCTTACCATCCAAGATATCAATGGTTCTCCTATTCTTTGGCTGAATCTACTCAAAATATCTGTGACCTCTTGCGGTGAGAAATCTTCCTGAATTTCCCTTGTAACTGAATCTTCACCTCGGGTTTCTGTCTTCCTCCTTTGTATGGGTCGAGCCCTTGTCTGATCATTTAACCATCTCCTATTCTCTATGTGAGGCACATCCTGAACCCCAGTAGTGTTTTGTGCCTCAGCCCCTAACATTGTCTCATTCTCTCCCCACTCACTTCCTCTGCCACCATGGCTAGGACGAAGCAGGCAGTCAGGCTCTTTCTGGGCTGGGTTGAAATGCACTCTGGGCTTTTTTGGTCTCCTGTTGCTCTTAGCCACATTAATAGAAAAGTTCTCATTTGAGTCAGTTTGGTCTTCTGCTATCTGAGATTTCCCTTCTTCCTGTGGGGTAGGAGTGCCCCCATGTCTTTCACTTAATCTCAATCTTTCGTATACTAGCCGGTAGGCTGATAACACTATCCAGCTTTGCCTAGATAGTGATGCCCCTGACTGAATCCCAACTTCTCGTAAACACTTTTCCAAATCCCTAGAATCTCCTCTCCGTAGCCTTGGTTCCCAGTTTTCACAGGGTCCAGCTTTTTTAGCCAATTCTTTTGCTAGGGAGGAATAAAATGGATCCTCCCATCCTGGGATATTCATCTCTTCCTCTGAAATTGTTCTGCTTCTAAATAGAGATCCTATACCTAGCGATCCTGTTCGTGACGCCAAATGTATCAGGAGGGCCGAGTTTATAATCTCAAAGAGGATCATAAACATGTCTGAAAGGTTCGGAATCGCCGGATATAAGAAACTCTCAAAGTAGAAGGCAGAAGAATCAAAACATTTATTTAGGCTCCACAGTAACCAACCCATGAACCAGAAGCCCCATTTTGATATGTTGATCATAATCTTCCAGGCCCAATAAGTACGCCTTGAAAGAGTAACCAGGAGGCTACAGAGAAACATGATTGCGTAAAGCAAAATCATGTTTCCCCCTTTTATGGTAATAGGATTACCCACTGGACTGAAGTCTTTGTTCAGCTTCCTCCCGTAGGTCAGCTCTGCTACTGGCAGCTCCTGCCTCAGCTGTGTCTGTGTCTGTAACTGAAGCTGCAACTGTAACTGATGATGTAACTGTCGCTGTAACTGACGATGTAACTGTCGCTGGCTCCAACCGAAAAAGGAAAGAGAAGAATCTTCAAGCTGTCCTCTCCCCTCTTATAGGGTTTTTGACATCATCAAGCTCCGCCCAAATGACCAGGGCCGATTGGTTCCTGAGTTGGCTCCTCCCCCTAGGGTAGACCAGGTTCTGGAGCTAACACCTCCCCTCAGCCAGCCCCATGACTCATCACACAGGAAGTTCTGGTCCTGCCCCGGAAGAGCAAGCCCCAGCGTCCAGGGAAGCTCAATGAGGTAAACTGAGTCATTCAAAGAAAACAAAGGCCATTCTGGCTACACTGTAGTCATTGACTACTATATCTTGTGAACCTAACCTATTTCACTGATCTACCACTCTGTTTCTTAGCCAGTTTTGATGACTGCTGCTTTATAGTACAGTTCAATATCTGGTATGCCTAGGCCGCCTTCCCTAGCATTTCTTTTCATTAGTTCCCTTGATATTCTGGACTTTTTGTTTTTCCAGATGGATTTTGTTATTATTTTATCCTGCTCTGTAAAATAATTTTTTGGTAGTTCAATTGGTAAGGCACTGAATAAGCAAATTAATTTAGGTAAAATTATCATTTTTATTATATTATCTTGGCCTAACCATGAGCAACTGATATTTTTCTATTTAATTAGATCTGACTTTATTTGTGTGAGAAGTGTTTCATAATTGTGGTCATATAGGCCCTGGGTTTGTCTTGGCGGGTAGACTCCCAAATATTTTATAGTGTCTACAGTAACTTTGAATGGAGTTTATCTTTCTATCTCTTGCTGTTGGGCTTTGTTAGTAATGTATAGGAATGCCTACGATTTATGTGGGTTTATTTTATATCCTGCAACTTTGGTGAAGTTGTCTATTATTTCAAGGAGTTTTTTATTTTAATCTCTAGGGTTCTCTAAGTAAATCATCATATCATCTGCAAAAGTGATAATTTAGTTTCTTCTTTGCCTATTCCAATTCCTTCAATTTCTTTCTCTTCTCTTAATGGTACAGCTAACATTTCTAGTACCAAATTAATTAATAGGGGTCATAGTGGACATCCTTGTTTCACCCCCGATCTTATTGGAAATGTATCTAGCTTATCCCCATTACATATAATGCTTGTTCACCATTTTAGGTAGATGCTATTTATAATTTTAAGGAAGACTCTGTTTATTCCTATGCTTTCTAGTGTTTTTCAATAGGAAGGGGTGTTGTATTTTGTCAAAAGCTTTTTCTGCATCTGTTGAGGTAATCATATGGTTTCTGCTGGTTTTATTATTGATATGATCAATTATGCTTATAGTTTTCCTAATATTGAACCAGCCTTGCATTCCTGAAATAAATCCTACCTGGTTGCAGTGTATTATTCTCATGATAAGTTGCTGCAATCTTTTTGCTAATATTTAATTTAAAATTTTTGCATCAATATTCATTAGGGAAATTGGTTTGTAATTTTCTTTCTCTGTTTTGACTCTTCCTGGTTTGGGTATTAGTACCATATTTGTGTCATAAAAAGAATTTGGTAGGACTCCTTCTTAGCCTATTTTCCCAAATAGTCTACAAAGTATGGGAATTAATTGTTCTTTAAATGTTTGATAGAATTCACATGTAAAACCATCTGGCCCTGAAGATTTTTTCCTAGGGAGTTCATTGATGGCTTACTTGACTTCTTTTTCTGAGATGGGATTATTTAGGTAATTTATTTCCTCTTCTGTTAACCTGGGCAATTTGTATTTTTGTAAAGAGCCATCCATTTCCCTGAGGTTATCAAATTTGTGAGCATACAATTGGGCAAAATATTTCCTAATCATTGTTTTAATTTCCTCTTCTTTGGAGGTAAATTCACCCTTTTCATTTTTGATACTGGTAATTTGGTTTCCTTCCTTCTTTTTTTAATCAAATTGACCAAGGGTTTGTCAATTTTATTGTTTTTTTTTTCATAAAACCAGCTCTATGTTTTGTTTATTAGTTCAATCATTTTCTTGATTTCAGTTTTATTAATCTCTCCTTTGATTTTCAGTATTTCTAATTTGGTATCTAATTGGGGATTTTCAATTTGTTCTTTTTCTAGTTTTTTTCAGTTGCATGCCCATTTCATTGATTTTCTTTTTCTCTATTTTATTCATGTAAGCATTTAGAGATATAATACTTCCCCTAAGAACTGCTTTTTCTGTATCCCATAAGTTTTGGTATGTTGTCTCCTTATTGTCATTCTCTTGAATGAAGTTATTGTTTCTACGATTTGTTCTTTGGCCCACTCATTCTTTAGGATTAGATTATTTAGTTTCCAATTAATTTTTACCTTATTTTTCCATGGTCCTTTATTACAAATAATTTTCATTGCATCATGATCTGAGAAGGGTGCATTAACTATTTCAGCCTTTCTGCACTGGATTTTGAGGTTTTTATGCCCTCGTACAAGATCAGTTTTTGAACATGTGCCATGTACTGCTGAGAAAGAAGTATATTCCTTTTTATCTCCATTCACTTTTCTCCAGAGGTCTAACATAGCTGCCTTTTCTAAAATTCTATTCACCTCCTTAACTTCTTTCTTGTTTATTTTGAGGTTAGATTTATCATGTTCAGAGAGTTGGAGGTTGAGGTCCCCCACTAGTATGGTTTTGCTGTCTATTTCTTCCTATAACTCCCTTAACTTCTCCTCTAAGAATTTGAATGCTCTACCACTTGATGCACATATGTTAAATAATGATATTCCTTCATTATCTATGGTGACTTTTAGCAGGACAAAGTGTCCTTCCTTATCTCTCTTCATTAGATCTATCTTTGCTTTTGCTTTGTCTGAGATTAGGATTGCTATTGTTGCTTTTTTTTTTTATTTTATTTTTTTTTAAATTAAATAAATTTCTTTATTTATTTTTAGTTTACCACACACGGTTCTACATAGTTTTGAGTTCCAGTTTTTCTCCCCTCTCTCCCCACTCCCTCCCCAAGACGGCATGAAGTCCCATATAACTGTCATGTATAACTTCGCATTGAATTATTTTATGCTCTAGTCAGGTCGTGGAGAAGAATTTTGACCAATGGAATGAATCATGAGAAAGAAGAAATAGAACCAAAAAAAAAAAAACCCAAAAACAAAAACAAAAGAGAAGCAGAAAAGGCGAGCATGTAGTGTGCCTCAGTCTGTATTCAAACTTCACAGTTCTTTCTCTGAATGAAGATAGCATTCTCCATCGTGAGTCCCCTGGAGTTGTCCTTGCCCTTTAGGTTGCTGAAAAAAGCGCAGTATGTCAGGGTTGGTCCTCACGGAATCCACATATCTGTGGCTGTGCACAACATTCTCCTGGCTCTGCTCCGCTCACTCAGCATTATGTCGTGTAGGTTTTTCCAGGTTGTTATGTAGTCTGCATCATCCCCATTTCTTATGGCACAATAGTATTCCATCACCTTCATATACCACGGCTTGTTCAGCCATTCCCCAATTGATGGGCATCCCTTTGCTTTCCAATTCTTGGCTACCACAAAGAGAGCTGCTATAAATATTCTTGTACATATGGGTCCTTTTCCCGCTTGCGTGATTTCTTTGGGATACAACCCTAGAAGTGGTATTACTGGGTCAAAGGGTATGAACATTTCTATAGCCCTTTGGGCATAGTTCCACACCGCCCTCCAAAATGGCTGGATCAGCTCACAACTCCACCAGCAATGCAACAATGTTCCAATTTCCCCACATCCTTTCCAGCATTTATCATTCTCGTGATTTGTTATTTTAGCCAATCTGACAGGAGAGATGTGGTATCTAAGAGTTGTTTTGATTTGCATTTCTCTAATCAGCAGCGATCCAGAGCATTTTTCCATATGCCTGTAGATAGCTTTAATTTCTTCCTCTGAAAACTGCCTGTTCATATCCTTTGACCATTTCTCAATTGGGGAATGGCTTGTATTCCTATATATTTGGCTTAGCTCCCTGTATATTTTAGAGATGAGGCCTTTATCAGAGATACTAGTTGCAAAGATTTTCTCCCAATTTTCTGCTTCCCTCCTAATTCTTGTTGCATTGGCTTTTTTTGTACAAAAACATTTCAATTTGACATAATCAAAATTATCCATTTTGCATTTTGTAATGCTCTCTATCTCTTGTTGGGTCATGAATTCTTTACTTTTCCACAAATCTGATAAGTAAACTATTCCTTGCTTTCCCAAATTACTTAGAGTATCAACTTTTACTCCTAAATCATGAACCCATTTTGACTTTATTTTGGTATATGGTGTAAGATATTGGTCTATGCCCAGTTTTTGCCCTACCATTTTCCAATTTTCCCAACAGTTTTTGTGAAATAGTGAATTATTAGCCCAGAAACTGGCTTCTTTGGGTTTATCAAAGAGTAGATTGCTAAACTTGTTGATTTCACCTGCTTGTGTACCTATCCTATTCCACTGATCCACACCCCTGTTTCTTAACCAGTACCAGGCAGTTTTGATGACTGCTGCTGTGTAGTACAGTTTAATATCTGGTGTGGCTAAACCACCATCTCTAGCATGTCTTTTCATTAATATCCTAGATACTCTAGACCTCTTGTTTTTCCAAATGAATTTTGTTATTATTTTGTCCAGCTCGGTAAAAAAATTTTTTGGTAGTTCGATTGGTATGGCACTGAATAGATAGATTAATTTAGGTAGAATTGTCATTTTTATTATATTAGCTCGGCCTAACCATGAGCAACTGATATTTCTCCATTTATTTAGATCTGATTTTATTCGCGTGAAAAGTGTTTCATAGTTATGTTCATATAGGCCCTGGGTTTGTCTTGGCAAATAGACTCCCAAATATTTTATAGTGCCTTCAGTAACTTTGAATGGAATTTCTCTTTCTATCTCTTGCTGTTGGGCTTTGTCAGTAATGTATAGGAATGCTGAGGATTTATGTGGGTTTATTTTATATCCTGCAACTTTGCTAAAGTTGTTTATTATTTCAAGTAGTTTTTTACTTGATTCTCTAGGATTCTCTAGATAAATCATCATATCATCTGCAAACAGTGATAATTTAGTTTCTTCTTTTCCTATTCTAATTCCTTCAATTTCTTTTTCTTCTCTTATTGCTACAGCTAATGTTTCTAGAACAAAATTGAATAATAGGGGTGATAATGGACATCCTTGTTTCACCCCTGATCTTATTGGGAATGCATCTAGTTTATCCCCATTACAAATAATGCTTGTTGATGGTTTTAGGTAGATGCTATTTATAATTTTGAGGAAGGTTCCCCTTATTCCTATGCTTTCTAGTGTTTTTAATAGGAATGGGTGTTGTACTTTGTCAAAGGCTTTTTCTGCGTCTATTGAGATGATCATATGGTTTCTGCTAGTTTTGTTGTTGATATGGTCAATTATGCTAATAGTTTTCCTAATATTGAACCAGCCTTGCATTCCTGGAATAAATCCTACCTGGTCATGGTGTATTATTCTCGTAATGAGTTGCTGCAATCTTTTTGCTAATATTTTATTTAAAATTTTTGCATCGATATTCATTAGAGAAATTGGTCTATAATTTTCTTTCTCTGTTTTAACTCTACCTGGTTTGGGTATTAGTACCATATTTGTGTCATAAAAAGAATTTGGTAGGACTCCTTCTTCACCTATTTTCCCAAATAGTCTACAAAGTATTGGAATTAGTTGTTCTTTAAATGTTTGATAGAATTCACATGTAAAACCATCTGGCCCTGGAGATTTTTTCCTAGGGAGTTCGTTGATGGCCTGCTCAACTTCTTTTTCTGATATGGGGTCATTAAGAAATTTCACTTCCTTCTCTGTTAGTCTGGGCAGTTTATGTTTTTGTAGATATTCATCCATATCTCTAAGGTTGTCAAATTTATGGGCATACAGTTGGGCAAAATAATTCCTAATTATTGTTTTGATTTCCTCTTCATTAGAGATGACCTCACCCTTTTCATTTTTGATACTGGTAATTTGATTTTCTTCTTTCTTTTTTTTAATCAAATTGGCCAAAGGTTTGTCAATTTTATTGGTTTTTTCATAAAACCAGCTCTTTGTTTTATTTATTAATTCAATAGTTTTCTTGGTTTCAATTTTATTAATCTCTCCTTTGATTTTCAGTATTTCTAATTTGGTATTTAATTGGGGGTTTTCAATTTGCTCTTTTTCTAGCTTTTTCAGCTGTCTGCCCAGATCATTGATCTCCTCTTTCGCTATTTTATTCATGTAGGCATTTAGAGATATAAAACTTCCCCTAGGAACTGCTTTTGCTGCATCCCATAAGTTTTGGTATGTTGTTTCATTATTGTCATTCTCTTGAATGAATTATTAATTGTTTCTCTGATTTGATCTTTGGCCCACTCACTCTTTAGAATTAAATTATTTAGTTTCCAATTAGTTTTTAGCTTATTTTTCCATGGTACTTTATTAAAAATGATTCTTATTGCATCATGATCTGAAAAGGATGCATTGACTACTTCTGCTTTTCTGCACTGGATTGTGAGGTTTTTATGCCCTAGTACATGGTCAATTTTTGAGTATGTGCCATGTACTTTTGAGAAGAAAGTATATTCCTTTTTATCCCCGTTCAGTTTTCTCCAGAGGTCTATCATATGTGCCTTTTCTAAAATTCTGTTTACCTCCTTAGCTTTTTTCTTATTTATTTTGAGGTTAGATTTATCAAGTTCAGAAAGGGGGAGGTTGAGGTCCCCCACTAGTATGGTTTTGCTGTCTATTTCTTCCTATAACTCCCTTAACTTCTCCTCTAAGAATTTGAATGCTCTACCACTTGATGCACATATGTTAAATAATGATATTCCTTCATTATCTATGGTGACTTTTAGCAGGACAAAGTGTCCTTCCTTATCTCTCTTCATTAGATCTATCTTTGCTTTTGCTTTGTCTGAGATTAGGATTGCTATTGTTGCTTTTTTTACTTTAGCTGAAGCACAATATATTCTGCTCCATCCTTTTACTTTTACCCTGTGTGTATCCCCCTTTTGCAAATGTGTTTCTTGTAAACAACATATTGTAGGATTATGATTTTTAATCCATCCTGCTGTCTGCCTCCGTTTTATGGGAGAGTTCATCCCATTCACATTCACAGTTATGATTACAAGCTGTGTCTTTTTCTCCTTCCTGTTCCCCCCCCTCTTTATGCTTTTATTTCTCCCTCCCCCTTCTGCTCCTCAAAAGGGTTTTGCCTTTGACCACCACCTTCCTCAATTTGCCCTCCCTCTTGTTTTGCCTCCCTTATCTTACCCTTTTCCCCTTACTACTTCTTCCCTCCCTTCTGACCAGCCCCAACCTTTTCTTTCCCCTTTCCCTTCCTACTGCCTGTAGGACAAGTTTGATTTCTATACTTTTCAGAGTATGTTATTCTCTTGTACAAAATCTGATGAGAGTAAAGCTCATATACTACTCTTCTCCCTCCTATCTTTCCCTCTACTATAATGTGTTTTTTGTACCTCTTCATTTGGTGTAGTTTACCCTTTTCTACTGCCTCCTTACCTCTTCTCTCAGAACCCTCCCTTTACATCTCTTGATTATGTTTTTTTATCATTATATCAGTTATTTTATACTGACACCCACAGTCTATGTATATCCCTTTCAGTTGTCATAACTGTACTATTCTCAAGAGTGATGTGTGTATATATATATATATATGTATATATATATGTGTGTGTGTACATATATATATTTATATAATGATATAATTCTATATAAAGATGTAAACAATTTGTCCTTATTGATTAACAAGGTTTGTGGTGTTTTTTCCCCCTGTTTACCTTTTTATGTCTCTCTTGAGTTTTGTATTTGAAGATCAAATTTTCCATTGAGTTCTGGCCTTTTCATCAGGAAGGTCTGGAATTCCCTTATTTTGTTGAATGTCCATCCCTGTCTGAAAAATTATGCTGAATTTTACTGGGTAATTGATCCTTGGTTGCAGTCCAAGCTCCTTTGCCCTTTGGAATATCATATTCCAATTTCTCCTGTCATTTAATGTAGAGACTGAAAGATCCTGCAGGATCCTGACTGTAGTTCCACAATATTTGAATTGTTTCTTTTTGGCTCCTTGCATTATTTTCTCCTTGATTTTGTAGTTCTGAAATTTGGCTATGGTATTTCTTGGAGTTTTCAATTTGGGATCTCTTTACTGGGGTGATTGATGGATTCTTTCAATGACTGTTTTACCCTCTGATTCTAGGACATCTGGGCAGTTATGTTTGATAATTTCTACGAAGATACTGTCTAGGCTCTTTTTTTCATTGTGGATTTCCGGTCGGCCAATAATTCTTAAATTGTCTCTCCTGGATCTATTTTCCAGATTAGCTGTTTTTCCAATCAGATATTTCACATTTTCTTCAATTTTTTCATTCTTTACATTTTGTTTTACCACTTCTTGATGCCTCATAGAGTCATTAGCTTCCACTTGCTCAATTCTAATTTTTAATGAGTTACTGTCTTCATTTTGCTTTTGAGTCTCCTTTCCTTTTCCAGTTGGTTGATTTTACCTTTCAGGGTGTCATTTTCTCCATTTAGATTCTTAATCTCTGTAGCTGATTCACTGATCTTATTTTTTAAAGACTTGATTTCATCAGTGTTTTTTTTTCACTTTTTCCATTTTTCTTTTACCTCCCTAATTTGGTTTTTAAAATCCTTCTTTAGCTCTTCCAGGAATGCTTTTTGGGCTTGAGACCACTTAATATTCCCTTTTTAGGTATCAGATGTGGGTATACTGTCAATGCTGTCCTTTCCCAAATTGGTACTTTGATCTTTGTCTCCATAAAAAGAATCAATGGTCCTCAGTTTTTACATGTTCTTCTTCATGTTGATTAGCTTTTTCCTGGCTTTACAGTAGGTTTCTGCTTTTGGGGTTCAGGGATCTCTGTCCCAGGTTTCTTGTTCTGGGAATTGTGAGCCTAGTTACTGGCTTTGTTTATTGTGACCTTTGGTTTCCTGGGGTGTGGGGGAGGGGTCATCTGGCTGCCGGAAGTCTCCTTTCCCCTGGGGGTGCTCTCCAGCAATGGTCTCAGCTGTTGTCTGTGCTGGTGTCTGCCACTTCCCCTGCCTGTGCAAAAGCATGTCTGGGCTCCTGGTGTTGATCCCTGCTGGCTCTGGCTCTCTGGGACTCAGGAACTCCTACTGCTCAGCTACTGAAGTCCTACTTCTGTCTCCTTTATTCCAACATTTTTCCTGAGGAATTCTCTGGGTCAGTGAGGGGGAGGGAGGGATGAGAGCCATTTGCCTGTCCATTATGTCTCCTGGAAATTCAAGAATGTGTGTTTCAAACCTTTGGGCCACAAGCCTCAGGAGTAGATGTTTCACCACCACAGGTGCTGTGCTGCTGCTGCCTCCCATTGCTTCAACACACTCAGGTCCTGTGCTGGGAGGCCTGAGGATCTCTGCTGGTTTCAGGCACACAGCTTTCTCCCAGCCTGGATTGCTGGATGATTTCCACAGCTGCTTCTGCTTTGGTGCTGTCTGGTGTAGCTCCGGGTGCCGTGCGCTCTCCCAGCCTGTAGATCTGTCCTGTTGATCTTTTGGACTCTCCTGGCTTGGAAATTTGTCCCACTCAGTCTACTAGTGGCTTCTAACTGTCTCAGATCTGCTCAAATTCACTTTTTTAGAGGTATCTGACAGGACTTGTGAGAGAGTTCCATTAAGATGCTGTTTTCACGTGGCCATCTTGGCTCCACCCCTCCTCAAGTAGTTTTTTACTTGATTCTCTAGGATTCTCTAAGTATATCATTATATCATCTGCAAAGAATGATAACTTAGTCTCTTCTTTGCCTTTTTTAGTTCCTTCGATTTATTTTTCTTCTCATTGCTAAAGCTAACATTTCTAGTACCATATTGAATAACAGTGATGATAATGGACAGCCTTGTTTCACCCTGGATATTACTGGAAATGAATCTAGCTTATCCCCATTACGTATAATGCTTGCTGATGGCTTTAGGTAGATGCTATTTATTTTAAGGAAGGCTCCATTTATTCCTATACTTGTTCATTCTTTTTTTACAGCACAGTAATATTCTGTTACATCCATGTGCAACAGTCAAATCATTCACCAAATGATCATATCTACTTTGTTACCAGTTCCTTGCTACTACGAAAAAAACCTTCCATAAATAATTTGGTATATATGAGGTCTTTCTTCTTATCAGTGACCTCCTTAGGGAATATGTGTGGTAGTTGAAGCTCTGCTTCAAGGAGAATCAACATCTTAGTCACTGTATTTGCATAATTCTAGATTGCTTCCTAAAATGGCTGTACTGATTTGTAGTTCTACCAACAATGCTCAAATGTGCCTATCTCCTGACAACCCCTCCAACATTGGATGTTACCTTTTTTTGTCAACTTGGACAATTTGTTGGATTGTAGGTGAATTTAAGGGCTGTTTTGATTTGTATTTCTCTTACTATTAGTAATTAGGATCATTTTTCCATATGGTTGATAAGTTTGCAATTTTTCTTTGAAAAGTATCTGCTGGTATCCTTTGACCATTTATCTAATTGGGAATGGGTTTTGGTCACATATATATGTGACACATATATGTGGTGCTGTAGGCGTATATTAATATATGTGTATATATATGTTATGTGTGTATTAATGTATGTATACATATGTAGGATGCTTTAATGGCAAGAAAAGTGGAATTTTTGCTGTATTGAATATGTGTTGCGTTTTATCCAATCAGAAACTTGTATGTGTGTTGAGTTCTAGCCAATCAGATGTGCATAATTCAGCAAATCAGAGACTTGAGTTCTAGCCAATCAGATGCCAGCTAGAACTGTATATAAGGAGAACCCACAGTGTGAGAAAAGCAGACATTGAGAGGGCATTGAAGAGAAGACATCAAGAGAGAGCTGCCGGTGTTGAGAAGAGAGACTGAGAGAAAGCCAGCATCAAGGGAGCTGCCAGCATTGAGAAGAGAAGAGACAAAGAAGAATGATCTGTGAGCACTGAGCTGAGAGGAAACCTAAAAGAGCTGGGAGGAGACCTTTGGAGCAGAGAGATCTCCAAAAGCAAGGAGAACTTTGATGGCAGAAACTGGCTGAAGGAGCCTCCGAACTTTGAAGGCGAGTGGAGAGGAATGGAACTGTAGGGCAGAGACCTGCCCATGGGAAGGAGGTTTAACTTAAGCCCCTTTTGAGAGCTGTTAAAGTAAACTGAGCTGTTAACACAGAGCATCTGGACTTTGGAGGTGAATTGAGATAGCGGTGTTGGTGGTGTGGGTTGCTGCCTTGTTTAGCTTTGTTTTCCCAGAAACAGAGGTTGTGGCCAGACCTGGAGTCTGCTGTGGGGCCGGAGCTTCATGTGGAGCAGTTCCTGTGAGCTGAGACCTGGTGCAGGAGTGGAGGGCTGCCCAAGTGTGAATCTAGGCAAAAGTCGGTAGCAGTCAGCCTACAGAGGAAGAACCATGGGACTTGGAAGTCAACCTGGAGTCAAGATGAAAGAGAAATTTGCTTGGATGTTTGTTCCAGTCCTCAGCACTAAGGCAGTCAAGTGCCTTTGACTGAGTCTTGCTTTTGATTGAGTCAAAAGTCTTTAATGACCTGCTTAAGTCAGAAGAAAGTCCAAGTCAGGTGAGTTTGAGTCACATGGTTCCCTCTGACCCTGAAGAAGTGTATTTGTACTCTGAGGTTAGCATTTTGCTTTGGGAGCTCATTCACTGGAAAAGTGTCATGTGATTTGACCAGATGAGACTCTGGGTAGATGATAAGGAGCCCCTATGGTTTTGCAAACCCAGATGTTGGTCCTTCTCTCTCTGGTAACTATGTCTTGCCATGGACAGACAGTTAGAAACCCTGTCTGCTGATTTATGTTATTTGCTCTGTTTATATAATTTCTGTTTGTGTTTTCTATGAAGTTCAGGGTGCTGACTTTTCCCCCTGAACTAAATGAATGATATATGTGTGTTTAATTAAAGTAAGATTGTAAACCCCTTAAAGTTGCTTTCCTTAGAAAAGCAGATCAAAGAACCCGTGCTAGCAGCCCTGTTGTGTGCTGGTATCATTGGTTATTTACACAGCCACAGTAGGTAGCATTGATGTTATAGATGCTAAACCTTTATCTGAGAAATATTATGGAAAGTTTTTTTTTCTATTTGATCACTTCTCTTTTTGAGCTACATTCATTAATGTTTTTTTAATGTAGAAGCTTTTAAATTTCACAATCAAAATTATGTATTTTATCTTTTGTAATTACCTTTATCTCTTGTTTGGTTAAGAGCACATCTACCCAAAGCTATGGTGTAAAGTATATATATAAAGTATATGATCTGTTTGACTTCTATTTTTTTAAGGTGTGATCTTTAATAGGGCATGTATCTATTCAGAATTTATTGTGGGATTTCACATAAGGTGTTGGTTTAATTTCTGCCCAATAATGGTCCAGTTCACCTAGCAGTTTTTTTTTCTTTCAAAAAGGGAGTTTTTTAAAGTTTCCATCATACTTAGCACAATGCCTAGTACATAGTAGGTGCTATATAAACAATCATTCCCTCCCTCTTTAAGTAATTTGTATTTTCCTGTTTATCAAATCCTAGATTATTGGGCTCTGTTTTTTAATTCTCCCTTGTCTGGTCTGTTCCATTCATTTACTTCTTTGTTTTTTTTTTCCAATACCAATTTTTTTAAATGGTGATGGCTTGCTAATATAGTTTGAGGTCTGTAAATGCAATTCCCTCTTCATTTGTGGTTTTTTTTTTTATAAATTTCTTTATTTATTTTTAGTTTACCACACACGGTTCTACATAGTTTTGAGTTCCAGTTTTTCTCCCCTCCCTCCCCACTCCCTCCCCAAGACGGCATGAAGTCTCATATAACTGTCATGTATAACTTCGCATTGAATTAATTTATGCACTAGTCAAGTCGTGGAGAAGAATTTTGACCAATGGAATGAATCATGAGAAAGAAGAAACAGAACTAAAAAAAAAAAAAAACAACCCAAAAACAAAAACAAAAGAGAAGCAGAAAAGGCCAGCATGTAGTGTGCCTCAGTCTGTATTCAAACTTTGCAGTTCTTTCTCTGAATGAGGATAGCATTCTCCTTCGTGAGTCCCCTGGAGTTGTCCTTGCCCTTTAGGTTGCTGAGAAAAGCGCAGTATGTCAGGGTTGGTTCTCACGGAATCCATATATCTGTGGCTGTGCACAACGTTCTCCTGGCTCTGCTCCGCTCACTCAGCATTATGTCGTGTAGGTTTTTCCAGGTTGTTATGAAGTCTGCATCATCCCCATTTCTTATGGCACAATAGTATTCCATCACCTTCATATACCACAGCTTGTTCAGCCATTCCCCAATTGATGGGCATCCCTTTGCTTTCCAATTCTTGGCTACCACAAAGAGAGCTGCTATAAATATTCTTGTACATATGGGTCCTTTTCCCGCTTGCGTGATTTCTTTGGGATACAACCCTAGAAGTGGTATTACTGGGTCAAAGGGTATGAACATTTCTATAGCCTTTTGGGCATAGTTCCACACCGCCCTCCAAAATGGCTGGATCAGCTCACAACTCCACCAGCAATGCAACAATGTTCCAATTTCCCCACATCCTTTCCAGCATTTATCATTCTCCTGATTTGTTATTTTAGCCAATCTGACAGGAGAGATGTGGTATCTAAGAGTTGTTTTGATTTGCATTTCTCTAATCAGCAGCGATCCAGAGCATTTTTCCATATGCCTGTAGATAGCTTTAATTTCTTCCTCTGAAAACTGCCTGTTCATATCCTTTGACCATTTCTCAATTGGGGAATGGCTTGTATTCCTATATATTTGGCTTAGCTCCCTGTATATTTTAGAGATGAGGCCTTTATCAGAGATACTAGTTGCAAAGATTTTCTCCCAATTTTCTGCTTCCCTCTTCATTTGTGGTTTTTAAAATTATTTTTCTTGATATTCTATATGATTTGTTTCTCCAAATAACTCTAGTTAATATTTTATCAAATTTTGTAAAGTATGCCTTTATTAAATTGATGGAAATAGTATCAAAACTATAAATTAACTTTGGTAATATTGTTATTTTTATTAGATTGGAATGGCCCAGCCATGAGCACTGAATACTCCCATTGCTATTTAAGCTGTTCTTTAGGGAAAACTTTTAAAATGAATCTATACAAATATTTTGTGTGCTTTCCTAGACTAACCATCAAATATTTTATGCCTTTTAGAGTTATTTTAATGAGATTTTCCTTTCTATTATTGCCTCTTGGTTTATATTATTATCCTATAGAAATCCTGCCAATTTTTCTGGGTCTATTTTGTAGCTTGCAACTTTGTTGAATCTATTATTTGTTTCAGTTAGTATTTTTGCTAATTCTAAATAATTTTCTAAATAAAATATCATGTAATTAGCAAAGAGAGGTAGTTTTACCTTCTTTTGGCATATCTTTACATTCTGAATTATTTATTTCTTTTGTCTTATTGATATACTTGTCATATCTAGAACTTTATCAAATAGTAGTTGGGAAAGCAAGCATCCTTGTTTTAGTCTTTGTCGAGAACACTTATAGTGTATCTCTCTACTGCATTAGGTGCTTGGTTTATATTCTAGATAGATGCTTTTTATGATATTGAAGGGTCCCTTTTTGCCTATACTTTTTAGGGTATTTAGCATAAATGAGTATCATACGTTGGCAAATTTTTTTCTGCATCTTAAGATAATCATGTGATTTGGGATTTTTCTGTAATTAATGTGAATAATTATGTTGACTGTCTTTTGAATTTTGAATTCATTCTTAAATTCCTGGCATAATTCCACTTGTTCCTAATGAATGATTTCTTGAATTAATTGCTAATCTCTTTGAGGATTTTAGTATTTTGGATCTATATTTATTAATGATATATATTCTATACTTTGCTTTATCCTTCTCTGATTTAGGTATTAGAACTATATTTGTCTCATAAAACAAGACTGGAACACTTATCTTTTCTCAATTTTGAGAATAATTTGGGTAGTATTCATATTAATTATTGCTTAAAACTTTGATAGAATTCTCCTGTAAATACATGAGGACCAGGATTTTTCTCTGTGGTAGTTCCTCTAAAACTAATTCTGTTTTCTGAAATTGAATTATTTAAGATCTTTTGTCTTCTGTTAGTTCAAATGTTTTCTATTTTGGAAGATATTCTATTTATTTTGTGTGCTCAATCTTTTTCTTTTTTTGGCTATAAAACTATGTATAGTAGGAACTTTCAATTCTAGGTGACATCATAAACAAATTGGAGAAAGATTGAAAAAATTACCTCTCACTTCTATGGAGAGAAGAAAAGTTCATTACCAAATTAGAGCTAGAGGGATTGTTTTAGTCCTTCTCTTTGCCACCCTACCCATTAAGTAAAGGTAGCCTCTCAAGGTCCATCGGGACGATGTATATCTTCCATAGCCTCTTTTTTCCTGAAAGAGTACAGGAGTTATTTTCCCTTCATTGTGTACTATTGAATCAATTCAGGCACATCACACATTGAATTTCCTTTCTTTTACATTTTAAGGTCTTCTGGTTGCTTGAAGAATTTGTTGTTTTTCATTGGAATTGTTAAATTTAATCCTAATATGTCATGGAGTTTGCAGGATAGATTTTGTTTGTTTGTTTGTTTTATTCCTCTTCACCTCCCACTTCCCACCCAGGTGATCTGTGGATTTTTTTGACTGGCACTTTGTTTTCTGTGTTAAGAAGTTCTCAATAGTTTTCTTGTATTATATCTTGCTTTTATAGTGTTTGGGTTTTTTGATTTGTCCTGTTCATCTGGGAGACCTGAAATCCTTAAATTGTCTCTATATATCCTATCTTCATAATCAATATGTTTTCTGATAAAGAGATTGGTTCTTTCCTTCAAGGTTGTCATTTACCTCTGTATATTTGTATTACCAAATCAGTTGTTTCTCTCTCTCTCTTTTCCCCCACTCCCTCCCACCCCCACCCCTTTGGAGAGGCTTACACATGTGGATTAGTCTTTCTCTATTCTGATAATTATTTCTATTGTTCAGGCCATAAATTTTGTTCATATTGTTCAGGTCTGCTTTCACAATTCTTAGTTCTCTCATGAACCATATGGGAACATCCTGATACCGTTCCATATTCCCTTGGGAATCCACAGAGTACTCCGTGTCTTCAAATATTTTCCTTGGTATTAAAATATTTATTCAGAGATATTCAAATCCATTTAGATATCTTGGATGCCATCTTTCTTTGTGTTTAAATATTTTCCCTGTTGATTTAATCTGCTTATGCTCAAGGTTTTTAACTGAGTTTCCTTCCTCCTAAGGTCTTTGGCAATTTTCATCTCTTTTTTTCTGTTATATTCCTTTGCTCATTTTCTTCTTCCTATTTAATGGTGGAATTTCTAGGGCTGGATCTCAATTTAGCCTTAGCCTTCTCTACACTAGGGAATTTATTTTATGGTGGTCCTAGTTCCCACCCCAAGTGACTTCTGGGAGTGGGGACAGATCTGGCCTCAGCTGGATACCAGGCCCCTTTCTTTTAGCCCTGCCCCCAACCCCCATTCTGGCTCTCTGCCTCAGTTCCCCCTCTGTTCTTTAGTTCTTTAGCTGAGTACTAGAGCAATGTACTACCACTTCAGGCTGAATACTTTCCTGTATTCCTGTACCTCCACTTTCTCAGCAGGTGCAGTTGGGCAATTTGTGCAGACACTGAAGCAATAGCTCTTTGAACCAATTGTGCCACACCCTGCAAGAGCAGGGGGCTAAAGGAAGAGGGAGCATTGAATGAGCATATTAGGGTTTAGTCTTTTCTGCTGTCAGCTCATCAGGTTATTGCTTTATTAGATTTCTTGGGTGTTTTTTTTGGCTTAGCGAGATAGCTCCAATTTACCTTTTCTTCATAGTTCTTGGATGGGAGGATTTTGAGACTTCTTCAGGACCAGAGGCAAATTGGCCTCTAGTCCTTCATCTTGTTGTTCAAATGGCTGATGCTCCACCATTACTAGTCAGTGTGAACCAAAGAGGATTTTGCTGGTCTGCCTGGGGTCGCAGCCCTCTCTAGTAGAGCTCATGGCTTTAGGAACAAGGTACTAACCATGGATTCTGTTACTGTGACTCAACTAGCAGGAAGTTTCTTGTTTTACCTTAGAAGAGCAACACCCCTTTTATCCTTGGGACTCATGTTTCCCCTAATCCAGCTACATGAGAGTCCTTAGCATAGATTCCATGGACATGTCTTTGTGGACACACAGTTTAGTGAGGAGAATAGAAAACATAAGATACTATTGTTTTTGTTGTTTAATTTTAAGACTTGTGCATGGGATTTGAAGTCTGAGGACCTGAGTTCCAATATCGCTACT
This sequence comes from Trichosurus vulpecula, assembly GCF_011100635.1. Classification (NCBI taxonomy): domain Eukaryota; kingdom Metazoa; phylum Chordata; class Mammalia; order Diprotodontia; family Phalangeridae; genus Trichosurus; species Trichosurus vulpecula. The sequence goes on from NC_050579.1 coordinate 68,545,195, forward strand.
TTTGCTCTGTGTGATTATGGGAAAGTCACTTGACCTGTATCAGCCACAGTTTCCTTATCTGTAAAATGAGAGAAATAGTTGAGATGACCCCTGTGGCACCTTCTAAGTCTAGGTTCCTTTTTCACATAAAATTTAGAACAAGAAGTGGCTTCCAAAGGTCTCCTAGAACAAGGCATCTCTCATGCATATGAGTGAGGCACAGTGTAATTGAGAAGTATGCTGATTTTGGAGTCAAAGGATTTGGATTCAAATCCTAACTGCTATTTACTACCTATGTGGCCTTGAAGAAATTCCTTAATTTCTGGCTGTACTAAATTCCTCTCTAAAAAATGAAGGTGTCAGGCTAGATGGCCTCCAAGGCAATTTCTTTTTTGAAATCCATGATCCTAAAAATCATACAATATCATGTGACAGATTTAACTGCACAGATAACTTTCTTAAATTCTCTTCAGGGTATTGCTGTATTAAAGTATAGTAATCAAAAATTCCTGATCTGATACCAGAAATATATATCCTTCACCCACGGGAATATTACCCTTTATCCAGTGGTAGACATAGCACCATATTTGTTCCCTATTTTATTTTCCTTAAGCCTTGTAGGCTTATTTAAATCACCCAAAGGTCCCAGCCATGTGGGTTAAGTATCAGCCCAGGCACAAGTAGAGGTTGTATAAATTTATTTCTTAGGCTCCTATTCCTTAGCAGGTTCTTGGGATACTTTCCTTCTCCTAAGTCAGACTGCAGGGAAGGGAAGTGGTTGGGGTGGGGGGAGAGAAGAGGAGAAGGAATATTCCAGTATAGGCTACATATTTTCTCATTCATTCCTTGCAAAAGTTTTGGAATTAGGTAGAAAAGGAATTTTTTTTCATTCTGTATATATGGTAACCAAGTTTCAGAAAAGTGAACTGACTTGCCCAAAGTCAATTCAGAGCTAAAAGGAGATTTAATTAACTCTCTTGAACTCAAGTTTCTGCATTTCAAAGTGCCTGTTAGACATCTCCACCTGGATGGTCCATAGTCATTTCAAACGCAGCTTAGCCAATTCACAGCTCACTGACCACTGCCATGCCCTAATTTTCTCCAAACTTCTATTTCTCTTTGGAGGACACCACCATTTCTAGGTTCACAAGCTTTAAATCATTCCCTCCTTTTGCTTGACAAGACATGTTGATTTTACTAGCCCTTGCATATGTCTAAACATCTCACCCTGGTGTTTTAAACCACTTACAGTCTGGTTCCCATCTCCCTACATTTACTTAATTTTGTTCACCTTCTATTACTCTATACTCTAGGCAAACTGGCCAACTTACTATCCTGGAATTCTGCAATAGGAACATAAACTCCATGAATGTAAGGGCTGTCTTTATAGGCTCAGTGTCTAGTACACATAGGAGGTGCTTAATAAATGTTTGAGTTGAGTTAGAGGGTATTTTTTGCTTTACAACATTAACTTCAATGATACTTCCAACTCAGAACTTGTTTAACTAATATGATGACATATGACAGTACTATATTAGAACTGCCTGAGTCTGATCCAATTTCTTTGGAAAAAAAAAAACCAAACAAATCAGGTTTTCCTTTAAGTGAGAGTATTTTCCAGAAACTGACTTGCACATTCATAATTTCAAAGAAATAATCTTTTAAAGCATGATAGCATAATCCTGCTGACCATATTAATCAGTATAATGCATCATATCTAATTTCAGTGTTTTCTTTCAAGTTGATGCTTGTGCTGTGAAAGATCCAATTTTAGAAATCCAAATAATAAACTAATGTCTCTATCCCCTCATTATTCAGAAGACATATAAGCCCAGTTGTACTTGGTATGATAGAGAAAAGTTTTGCTAAAGTCAAATATTGTTCTTCCTTGGTGGATCTTTGCTCTTGGTTTGATTCCACATATCTCTGAAAAATAGGCCTCCATACTCTTTGTCTTGATGTTTGTTCTTTCATATTATATGGAGAAATCAGGAGCCATGACTGTATCATCTTCAAAAGGTCAGGAGAGCAAGGCATCTAGATATCCAGGAAGTCTTGGAGTTCAATCTGTGAAGAGTTTTGTAGCTAGCCCAGAATCAATGCAGAGCAGCGAGGATTGCTTCAGACACACCCCTGCAATAAATAGCTAAGAAGACTCATCCAGCAGTAATGCAGCATTTGGGTGTGAACTTGATAGGACTAATGTTAGGTAGAAATGAAGCTAATTTTGAGCCTACTTTATGCAGTATAAACTTTATGTAGTATAAACCTTGAAATGCTGAGGGCAAGTATTGTATTTTTTTTTGCTGTATCTTTGAAGTAAATATTCCTTTGTAAAAACTAAAAAATGGATCATAGTAATTGCATGCAATATTTTTTCTGTATTTTATAAGTGTTTAATTCTGATGCCTTATCATAGCATGGGTTTGACAGTAGGTTCTCAAAGGCAGGCTGTGTCAATGGAGTCCAAGCTTTGGCATGTCCTTTCACTTTGGAAGGGCTTCAAGTAGAAAACTAGAGATGGACTATATGTCTACTCTCCAAATATCAACCTGACTAAATTCAGAGAAGCTAATCCAAAGAAGGTGGCTCCTAGATGATGAATATTTTTCAGCCACAACTAATGAAAAAACTATCCTGTGTGAGTAGATTGTGTCCCCATACTGATAAATTCCTAGATCTTTGAAGTATCTAACTAATAATCTTCCTACAAAAATAATACCTGACATTTACGTAATACTTTCAGGTATATTATCTTATTGAGCATATTCAGTTATACTAAAGTGAACTTAAACATCAAAATTGGTGAAAATTGAGCTATTAAAACTTATTTATTGTAAAAATGTATGGATTTCAAAAATTAGGCTATATTGCATTAAAATGGAATTTTTCAAAATGTAAATTTTAGTATGTTATTCAGTTGTGTTTGACTCTTCGTGACCTCATTTGGGCTTTTCTTGGCAAAGACGCTGTAGTGGTTCGCTCTTTCCTCAGGTGATGAAACCAAGGTTAATAGTTAAGTGACTTGCCCAGGATCACACAGCTAATAAGTGTCTGAGGCCAGATTTGAACTTGAGAAGATGAGTCTTCCTAACTTTTGGCCCAGCACTCGATTTTGTATGCCACCTAGCTGTCCTAAATTTTTGAATTTTTAAAAAAATTTTAAAAAATTATTTAAATTTTTTTAAATTTTAGATTTTAAAATTTTTAAAAAATTTGTTTTAAAATTATTAGAAAGGCAGCATTGTGTGGTGGTGACGTAGTCAGGAAGATCTGATTTCAAATCCTTCTCTGACAGAGTAACTGTGGGGATCATAGTCAAGTCTCCTAACCTCTCTATGCTCCAGGTAGCTATGAATACTGCAACTCAGTCAAGTTGCTTATTTGTGTTGATGGAGGGAATATCCATGTTGAATATACTCTACACTGATAAAATCAAAGACATGAACACCTTTTCAAATACTCCCCATATCAATTAATAAAATAAATTTACTAATGTTTCATTTTCAGCCATGACAACATACAAGTTGTCTCTTTTCTAGACTTGATAAAAGATTTACCTTTCTTTTTTTATACTAGTAACTGAAAAAAGTTACTAGTATAAAAGGAAGAAAGGTAAATCACTTTTCTTAAATTAAAAAAAAATCTTAAAAACTTAAAAAAACCTTTTAAAAGTTTTTAATTAATGGCTTTTGCTTTGACAGGACATTCATTTCCAAATATAACTATACTTTTTCCCTGCCTAGTAAGCTCTTCACTTGTAAAAAGCAGAAATAAAGATAGTTAAGCAAAACCACCTCATACATCAAGCATATCTGAGAGCATAGACAACATGCAGAACCATTATTTCCTCATCTCTTTAATCAAAGGAGGGAGATGCATTTCCTTAACTTTTCTGGGTACAAGACTGGTTATTGTAATTATACAATATTCAATTTTGTTTTATGTTATTCTTTTTTGTTTACATTGTTGTATAGTGTGTACTTCCCTCCCCATCCCCCCAACCCCAGTTCTGCCTTCTTCACTCTGCATCAACACATATAAATTTTCCTGTTTTTCTTTGAATTCTTCATATTTGTTGTTTCTTATGGAATGGTAATATTCCATAACAGTCATATACCACAATTTGATTAGTCATTGCCTGGTCAATGGGTGCCCACTTTCCTTCTAGTTCTTTGCTACCACAAAAAGTGCTTCAATGACTATGAAACTGCATCAGACTCAGGCAGTTCTAATATAGTACTGTCGTATGTCATCATATTAGTTAAACAAGTTCTGAGTTGGAAGTATCATTGAAGTTAATGTTGTAAAGCAAAAAATACCCTCTAACTCAACTCAAACATTTATTAAGCACCTCCTATGTGTACTAGACACTGAGCCTATAAAGACAGCCCTTACATTCATGGAGTTTATGTTCCTATTGCAGAATTCCAGGATAGTAAGTTGGCCAGTTTGCCTAGAGTATAGAGTAATAGAAGCTGAACAAAATTAAGTAAATGTAGAGAGATGGGAACCAGACTGTAAGTGGTTTAAAACACCAGGGTGAGATGTTTAGACATATGCAAGGGCTAGTAAAATCAACATGTCTTGTCAAGCAAAAGGAGGGAATGATTTAAAGCTTGTGAACCTAGAAATGGTGGTGTCCTCCAAAGAGAAATAGAAGTTTGGAGAAAATTAGGGCATGGCAGTGGTCAGTGAGCTGTGAATTGGCTAAGCTGCGTTTGAAATGACTATGGACCATCCAGGTGGAGATGTCTAACAGGCACTTTGAAATGCAGAAACTTGAGTTCAAGAGGGTTAATTAAATCTCCTTTTAGCTCTGAATTGACTTTGGGCAAGTCAGTTCACTTTTCTGAAACTTGGTTACCATATATACAGTATTCACTTATTTTGTTCTCCTCCTTATTTCTCTTCTGTTCTGAATTCTGTTTTCCCATTCACATCCCTGTTCCTTTTCTCAACAGCATTTAAAATCCTTTAAGATAATTTGATTTTCATTTTGTTTTTATATTCCCAGTGCCTGAGGTCATGTTTTAAAGTAATGAATAAGTCAACAAGCATTTAATAGGTATCTACTGTGAACCAGGGATTGTCCTAAGCTTTAGGGATCAAAAGAAAAGCAAGACAGTTCCTACTCTCAAGAGGATTCATAGTCTAATGTGGGAGACAACAGGCAAACACTATGTATAAAGACATATACCAAAAAATTGTAGATAATTAACAGAAAGCACTAGCATTAAGGAGAATTGGGAAAGGTTTCTTTTAGAAAGTGGCACTTTAACTGGAACTTGAAGGAAGGGAAGCCAAAAGATGAAAATGAGGAGGGAGGGGGAGAATTCCAGGCATAGAGACCTCCAGTGAAAAGGCCCACAGTTGGAAGATGGAGTGTTTTGTTTGAGGAACAAAAAGGAGGTCAGTGCCATTATATCATAGAGGATGTGAGTTGGAGTAGGATGAAGAAGACAGCAAAGATAGGAGAGGCCAGGTTTTGAAGGACTTTGATCACCAAACAAAGGATTCTATATTTGACTCTGGAGGTGATAGTGAGTCACTGGAGTTTGTGGAATAGGAGAATAACATAGTTAGACCTGTGATTCAGGAAGATCACTTTGACAGCTAAGCAGAAGATAGATGAGAGTGGGGAGAAACTCGAGGCAGGTAAACCAACCAAACCATTTGTTGAGAGACTAAAGAAATGACTGTTCCTTTTTGTTTAGCCCCCAAACTGGTGTGAGTTCATATCCAGCTTTCTTGGTATCTTTGCCTTTCTCCTCCCCTGTTGAATGCCTTCTTTCTGTGTTATGCTTTCACTTATAAGGAAAATGGTGACTTAGTCCATGGAATATTAATTGAGTTTGTCTTCCTTCTTCTGTTTCTTTAAAAAGCCCTAAAAATTTTAGCTCTTTAGATACTTTTTTAACTTTCATGATGCCTATTTTCTTGAGTGACCTTAAGTAATTCAGTTAATCCCTCTGGGCCTCAGTTTTCTCAGCTGTAAAATGAGAGAGTTAGAATGGATGATTTTTAAGTCTCTTCCAACACTAAATCAGGACAGCTAGGTGGCAGAGTTGATAAAACACTGGGTCTCAGGAAGACCCATCTTCTTGAGTTCAAATCCAGCCTCAGACACTGACTAGCTGTGTGAGCCTGGGCAAGTCACTTAACCATGTTTGCCTTAGTTTCTTCATCTGTAAAATGAGCTGAAGAAGGAATTCAAGTATCTTTGTCAAGATAACCCCCAAAATACAGTCATGAAGAGTCAGATGAAACTGAGCAAAACTAAATCTGTGATCCTATGATAACATTTATTCTTTCTTTTACCCCTTGATTCTTTTAGAGTCTAGAAACAAGGAAAAAATTATTTTATTGCTTAGTAACTTATGTACCTTTCTTATATTTCTTTTGTGTGTTTATAAGACAAATGCTCTTTGCTCATCTGTACATTATTTTTGTTGTTGAAAGAATGCTTCAAATGGCTCTCTTTTACTGAGGGCATATCTTTCACCCCTAGCCATTTGATTAGGCTTATGTTTGCAGGCTATGTAATTTTAAGCGTATTCTAGACCTTTGTTTTCCCTTTCTGGGGATACATTACTATAATCTCTTCTCTGATTTCTTGTGGGAAATTAGACAGAGTCACCTTAGGTAGATACTCATGAGGTTGCCCTTCACTGGCTACACCTAATGTATCAGATGGACTGTGTGTGGATATAAAGTGTTTCATCCATTAGTATTCCATATATAGGGTGTTTGACTATTTCTAACCGTCTCCAGCTATGCTTCTTCTTTTAGCCCAACCATTTTCTTGCGAGCTTCCTGGCTGCTTCACCCTCAGACTAGAAAACATGCCCTGGAAGACCCGACACTTTCAGCTCTGGAATTTCCACCTAGAGTCCCCACTGTCCTGATTGGTGAGTGTCTTTTGTCGCCCAGTGTATCTAGGTGGCCCCAGACATTATCATTTTCTCCCCAGCAATCTAATGACAATGCATGTACTCTCCGTCTACTCACCTTCTAGCACCTTGCTTTCTAGTTCTGAAACAGCAATCAAATCAATACTGCTGTTGCTCTTTGAATATTTGTCTCAATCTAGTCATGTGGGCTAATCAAGTAGAAGGAAATTCGACCTACCATCCATGAAACTTTCCAAACAAACATAATCTTTCTTGATTACTATGCCCTTATATGTAAGGTCCTTGGCTCCAGTACTTAACAGGGTTACAAGAAAGTACTTAATGAATTTTTATTCATTCATTTATTCATTCCATTTTTCGTTTTGTTGATTCAACTTTAATTATATAGATTTGATGTATATTTCCTTCTTTTGAGGTTGTTAGGTTGAAGAGTTATGTTGAATACAGCTATCCTGCTATTTTACCACTCATGGCTATAGTGGTAACTTTTTCAAAGTACTTTTCATTTGTTTTTGTTTATATGATTTTTTTTTCATTTACATATTTATGTTTTAGCATTCAGATTCTCAAATTAGAGTGTTCTAGCTTGAGCTTAGTTTAGGGTTTTGTGTCTATTTTCATTTGGCCACAAGAGGCAGTGTAGTATAAATGGAAAGAACATTGGATTTGGAGTCAGAGGGCAGCAATTTGAATTCTGACTCTGATGCTAACTTATTACTTGTGAGACCTCAGGGCCTCAATGTACTTAGCTGTAAATTGAGAAGTTTAGATTTGAGAATCTTTAAGGTACTGTCAGGGCAGCTAGGTGGTGCAGTGGATAGTGTCTGGTGTAGAGTCAGAAAGACTCATCTTTGTTAGTTCAAATCTGGCCTCAGACACTTACTAGCTGTGTCACCTTGGGCAAGTCACTAAACCTATTTGTCTCAGTTCCTCAAAAGTAAAAAAAAAAAAGAGCTGGAGAAGGAAATGGCAAACCACTCCAGTATCTTTGTGAAGAAAACCCCAAATGGGATTATAAAAAGTTGGACATGACTGAAAAGACACAGGGTGCAGTTAACCCGTGTAACAAATGTTCACCATTCACTTTTATGCATTGTGAATCTTAAAGTGCTCTGTAAATGGTTATTACTGTTGTTGCCATTATTATTACTTAAGAATGATGTACTATAGCTGAGCACAGACATACACATCTTTCTATACTTCCCCATCTTCCAAGGCAAGAGCTTTCTAGTTAATCTCTGCCTCCAAGTTATGTAACTGAAACAGCCAGCATTGATTCAATTCCTAGTTCATATGCCCCAAATCTTTTCTTCTCAGTTATGTTTTCCATATTCTGACACTGCTATAAGATTAACTTATATTGCTTAGATACGGTAAGTGCTTAATAAACAGTTGTCTTAACTGACTTGAATGAGTCCTGTACATGCAGTTGGGGAGAGACGAATTCCAAATCTTGTCTTGAACGCCTATTTAGACGTGTAATTCTGGGAACATTACTTGACCTTTATGTGACTCAGGCAACTCTCTAGGGCTTTTTACTAAGTTGTAATCTGTGTTGAAAGAGGATAGATCTTTCTGGATTTTGCTAATTTCATATCCTATCTTTCTGTCATTTTGAATTTTCTTTTTTTTTTTACTGACAATTAAGTTAAATGATATCACTAATACGTAATGCCAGCTAGTCAGCTTATCACATGATACTATATGATCACATTTCTACCTAACCTTCTCCCCATTCAAATTTTGTAGACTTTTCATTGAAAAATTTTTAGTATTCATAGATTAGTATTATGATTTTCCTACAGATATTGTAGTGTAGCTTTGATTCACAAGATATCAAGTAGTCTTTTTGAGTGCGAAAGTCACAATCTTTGTGGGGAGGTCTTTGGGGGAGCAACTATTTTATACAAACAACTAGGTCTAGGTGGGAAGAGACCACACAAAGCCTGGATCCCCTTCTGAACCTTCAACATCGTCCTCTTGGGAAAGCTACTGATGGCTGATTGTTTAAATGGCACCAGTGGGGTGCACAGTAGTACTGCCCCTCAAAGGAAGCATCACCTCATCTGACCCAAGCTCTGAGTTAATCAGGCGCCTACTCTAGCCGGTTGATGATGTTGTCTCAGACCATCCCCATTGTTAAGTATTCAAAAGCCATTTGAGGACATCTTTCCCTGGGTTGCTAGGGCTTCCTAGAATATATTTTTGGAGAAAACTTCATATGAACTTGGTTTTTAGTTAAATTTTAGTCTCTGTTAATATGTCTGCAAAATCATGTCAACTCTCCCACTGGTACTTACTTAAAACTCATTTGGAATACAGAGAGACTTAATATTCATGCATTAAAGCCTTAGTTTTTTATTTCATTTCTATTTCTTTTATTTCATTTTTTCATTTATTTCATTTCTGTTACTCAGATTGTAGACTTGCAGGGTATTTTACAGGGGTGTAAGGAAGGAATGTCAAGTTGGAAAAGCACTGGGATTATAGAGTACTCTAGTGCAAAATTAGATCACTATACTATCACTGTCTTTCCCTAGCAGAAAATAGCTGTCTTTACAAAGTACTCCAAACATAAGGGGCTACAAAGAGTTCCAGTGTAGCCTTTGATTGGATAGTGTGCATAGTTCTGATCTTGTCTATCTCTGCATTGAAAAATCGTCGGTTAAGCATAGGTTGTCAGCTGCCAGAGTCAACACTCGTATTTTTCTTTCCATTCTGCGAGAAGAACTCCAAGTGTTATTATTCATAGAAGCGTTCACTGCAGCCTGTTGGTCTGGATCAAGAACACACATTATCCTGTGTCTTATTAAGAATTCAAGCTTGGAAAAGTCAACTGTTAGGTTTATCACAGTGTTCATAGAGGCTCTGATTATTTTCTTAGTGCTGCATGAGGAACTAAGATGCCTTTGAATTCAGGAATAAGTATGCCTTTTGTCATCATAGTCAGTAATGAATTATCACTTTTACTTACCCATAACAATGCATTCTTTTCATAATTTTTCACTCAGCACTTCTCTAGAGGACAGTAAGATAAAATATTGGCAAGGTAGAAAACAGTATACTAGGTGGTGGGTGGCCTTGTCTTTTTCTACCTTTGTTAATGCTTGTTTCAAAATAGTTGCTTGATTCCTACTGAAGGAAATTGTCTAGTCCAAATCCTTTTAATTGACTGTCAGTTGAGGAGTTTCCCATTATATGTTATCCATCTTTATGAAGTGACTTAGTGCAGACACCCCCAATCCGTCTTAGCCTTACTGCAGCTCAGAACTCCCAAGCTTAAGTGATTCATAAGCCTCAGTGTCTCTTAAGATATCAATTACAGGTTTGTGCCTCCATGCTCAGGAAGTTTGAAGTATTCCTACTCCAACAGTTTGTGTGTTAATGTGTGTAGACAGTCAACCTATCTCATTTCAAATAAGGGTGAGGTGCATCAGATGCCCATTCCTGGAGCTCCTACCTCCATGTTTGTATGTTCTTCTCTGGGAGCTCATTTATGAGAAATGCAAGTTTCAACCCTTCTTCCTTTCTAGCTTATTCTTTTACTCTCCCTTTTCCTTCCCCTCTTAAAACCTTTAGAACAGAACCAACCTACACATAGACTGTCCATTTTTGTTATTTATCTCCTGCAATATTTTGAAGATATTAGGATTCTTTTTTTAAAAAAATTATTTAATATATTTAATTTTCAGCCTAGATTTTCACAAGAGTTTGAATTACAAATTTTCTCCCCATTTCTGTCCTCCCACCCACTCCAAGATGGCGTATATTCTGGTTGCCCCATTCCCCAGTCAGCCCTTCCTTCTGTAACCCCACTCCCCTCAAATCTCCTTTTCCCTTCCTTTCTTGTAGGGCAAGATAAATTTCCACACCCTGTGTATCTTATTTCCTAGTTGCATGCAAAAGATATTAGGATTCTTAAGATGCATCTGTTTCTTTTCCACCTTACACTGTTAATGTCACATCATCATATAGCCCCTTGCTCAAATAAATTTACCTTTCTAGTTTCCTCTTGATCCCTGTTTGCATTTCAAAAATCCTATTCAGCTCTGATTTTTTTTTCATCAAAAGTACTTGAAAATCTTCTCTTTCATCAAACTACTTTTTTTTTTCTTTGTAGGATTATATTTAGCTTGGCAGGGTAAGTTATTCTCGGTTATAATTGCCTACCTTTTGGAATATTATATTTGAAAGATCTCTTCTTATTTATAATAGAAGCTTGTAGGTCTTATTGATCCTGACTTTGGATCCTTGATATTTGAGTCGCAGCTTTCTGGATGTTGGCAGTATTTTTTCCTCCATGTGGGACCTCTGGATTTTGACTATTACTTTTTTTGGAGACTTTTTTTTCCTGTGGGTACTTTTTAAAAAGTTTTATTTTTATTTTTGAGCAGGTACCCATTTAATTATTAATATGTATTTTATTTTTCTCTAACTACATGTTAAAACAATTTTTTAACATTTTTTGGAAGTTTTCAGTTCCAAATTCCATCCCTCCCTTTCTCTCTGTCTTCTACCCTTCCTGAGACAGTAAGCAATCAGATATAGGTTACACATATGCAGTCATGTAAAACATTTCCATATTAGTCATTTTAAACAAGACTCAGATAAAAAAAAATGAAAGAAAGAGAGGAAGAAAGTGAAAAACAGCATGCTTCAGTCTGTATTCAGACAATATCAGTTCTTTCTATGGAGTCATATAGTATGCTTCATCATTAGTCTTTTGGGATTGTCTTGTTGAGAATAGCTAAGTCATTCACAATTCTTCATTATTCAATATTGACGTTACTATGTACAACATTTTTCTGGTTCTGCTCACTTTACTTTGCATTGGTTCATATAAGTCTTTCTAGGTTTTTCTAAAATCATTCTGCTTGTCATTTCTTATAACACAATGATATCCCATCACAATCATATACCACAACTTGTCTAGCCATTCCCCAATTGATGGGCAACCCTTTGATTTCCAATTCTTACCCACCTCAAAAAGAGCTGCTATTAATATTTTTTTGTACAAATAATTCATTTTCACTTTTTTATGTCTTTGGAATATAGACCTAGCAGTGGTAGTGCTGGATCAAAGGGTATGCATAGTTTTATAACTCTTTGGGCATAGTTCCAAATTGTTCTCCAGAATAGTTGGATCAGTTCACAACTCCACCAAAGTGCATTATTGTCCTTGGGGTTACTTTCAAAAGGTAATTGATGAAATGTCTCCTCACTTTGGCTTTTGTTTCTAATAGATCTGGGTATTTTAATTTATGATTTCTTGAAATACAGTGTTTGGTACAATATATTTACACATATAATTTCAACATACATGATATATCATTATATATCATCGATGATATATTATCATCAATGATTACATATGTGTATATATATACATAACATGTGTATGTGTGTGTGTAGCTGTTATTTGGTTGTTTCAGTTGTGACCAACTCTTCATGATCCCATTTTGGGGTTTTCATGGCAGAGATATTGGAGTGATTTGCTATTTCCTTTTCCAGCTCATTTTACAGATGAGGAAACTGAGGCAAAGAGAGTTAAGTTACTTGTCCAGGGTCACACAGCCAGTAAGCATCTGAGGCCAGATTTTAACTTAGATCTTCTTGACTCTAGACCCAGCAATCTATCCACTGTGCTACCTAGCTGCAGATATACGTATATATGTATGTATGTACATGTGTGTGTTTTTGTGTGCATTTTTTCAGAGAGTCCAAGGATTTTTAAATTCTCTCTCCTTGATCTGTTTTCTAGGTAGGTTATTTTTGCTATCAGATATCTTACATTTTCTTCTAATTTTCAAACTTTTAATTTTATTCCAACATTTTGTACTGTCCTGTGTAGTCATTGATTTCTGTTTTGTCTATTATAATTCCCAGAGGACCAATTGTTTGGATAAATTTTACTGCTTTCTCTTCTAAGCTATTTATTTTCCTTCAATTTTCTTTTCTCAAATGCTTTTATGTCATTTTTATCTCTTTCATTTTTGATTTTTGGTTTAAGTCTTTGCTTGTAGTTGTTATAGAGCTGTTTATTTCCTTTCTTTGGAGGATCTCTAGGTTTGCAATTTTTGATACTGGGTAACATTTTCTTTGATTTACTCATCTAAAGAGACTTATTATTTGGTCTGGTGCAATTAAATCACTATTGGGCAACAATAGATAACTGCTACCAGGATCGTGACTGGGCAGAGAGTTAGAATAGATGGAGTGAGCTTCAGAGGATAGAAGGATGACTGATAGCAGTAAAAAGGAAGCCTAGAAATGGTAGTGAGGAGAAAAGAATATTCTTATTTTCCCTTCTGCAGAATATGAGAGAAAATATAGACACTCTTATTGAGGATGGCTAAGAAGAGTCACTTGGAGGGTGGTGGGGAAGCAGGTCTCTGTGAGTGCAAGTAAATGAGTAAAAGCAAATCTGGTTTCTGTGAGTGAAAGTAGGTGAAAAGGGAAAGAGAAAATTATGTTCCCAGGGCTCTCCAAAACTACCTTTGGGTATGATCTAAAAGGGGTAAAAATGAAGACAATACAATTCTTCCTAGATCTCTTTTTGAAGAGCTGACTTTCACTGCAAAGAAAAACTTCTATACCTCTCTCATTCAATTAGAAGTAAAGATGTGGCATTATTTAAGTATTTAACTGGATTTCTCAAGCATATAACTACTTGTAACTATTAAAACAGGCAATCAAGGTAAAAAAGGTTATTTATCTGTTGGGGATGTACAGTCTTCTTCTTGAGTGAGACTACTTATGATTAAATAACTGTTTAAAATCTAATCCCCATCCTCCTACCTGCCCTCATATATGATTCACTGTTTATAGATTTCAGTTTTCTTACTATTAATTTTTGTTTCCCAACTATTCACTCACAAACTGGTTAGTCAAGGGCACTTTTTTTTGGAATCTTGCAATATTTTTACTACCTAAACTTCTTTAGACAGACTAATTTTTTTTTTCTGTAAAAGCCATTGAAACAGGCTGTGAGATTTAATTGGCTAAGGGGAACAAGGCTTGGGCCATTAATATAGCTTCTTGGTTGTTTTGTTAGGGCACAAGGGGTTGGACCTTGTCACTTAAGCTTGTGACCACATACTAACAGCTAGAATAACATTGTGAAGCTCTACTCAGCTGAATGAATGTTTTACCCTGGATGAACATCCTTTTCCCACTCTGAATATCCTTCCTTTTCTATGACTAAGCCTCTCTTTGTTAGCTGTTAGATGATTATGAGTCTTATTTTATCCCAATTTTGAAACCAAACTACTGAAAGGCTGACCCGAGTTAGGCTCAGTCCATGATATATGGCACAAAGTTAGAGTACAGTGGTAATGAGACACATATGTAGAAGACACTTATTTATTGCCAATGTAACTTACAAATCTAGAACTGCTGGTCCTCAATATTCTTTGCCTCTTAGTAGAATCTTCATCAAACTTCCTCCTGGGCACATCATCTCTACTGGGTCTTTGTCTCAGCAGAGCTCACAAGGTCTGCTCTTCTCTGTACCCCACTCTTGATTGCCAAGGTTAGCCCTCTCTTGAATCAATAGTTGACTTTCTATTTTGTGGTCAGATGCCCTCCTTTGAAGCTAGTTTTATCCTCTATGTATTTCTCTCTGGAGTTTCTATCTCTGCTCCCCCAACTGTGCATAAGGACTCTCTGGAACTGACTCTTTAGTTATAACTACAAAATAGTACATTTCCTTCTGAGTGAATATTTCTCCTGCTAGATGTGGGAGGAAGGAAGAAAAATTCCCTCCCACCCCAAGAGGTGAAGAGCTCTTCCAAACTTGTGACTTCTTCCTCAAGTGCCTTTAACTGATTAGTATCGTTTATTTTGTTATTCACCCAGAAGGATACCTAATCATTTTTTGTTTAAAATGTTGGTTCCTTCTGACTCTCTCAAGGGAGTTGATATTTCATAAAGGGATCACCCTAGCACCCTAATTTTTAATTAGTTTAATACCTTTTTATTGGCCCCTTTTCTACCAACTCCTTTACATAATATTTAAATGGACTTTAGATTTTAAATCACTAAAAAATTAAATTTAAATCAATAAAAAATTGATGTAAGAGTAACTTCTCAGTCAGCTGTCTGTGTAGTCAGACCACTGACTTGTTAGAGCAAGGAACAAAATCAATAGTAAATTAGAAAAAAAAGTATAAGGGTGAAAAACTGAATCACCCTTGCAATTATAAAAGCTTCAACTTCTCACTACCACCTCTCAGAATACGTGATTCTTTTTAAAGGTCGAGTGCCACCTTTCATAAGAAACCTGTCCTAGTCCTCCATGGTATTAGTGTCTCCCCGCCAAATTACATTTCATTCATTTTGATATCTTTTGTACTTAATTACATGTGTGTTTGTTGTTTCCTGTAATAGAGTATAAACTTCTTGAGGCCAGGGACTATTTTGTGGGTTTTTTTATCCTCCATTTTTGCTTGGCATGTATTAGGTGCTTAATTATTGTCTGTTGATGGACTGATGACTCAGTTATTTAAATAAACTGTTGATACCGAGGAATGAATAGTAGATAAAAGAAAGTCACTCACTTTGATTATCATTATTTCTAAATAAAAAAGCACAATGAGGATGTCAAAAGAGTCCAGAAACTACTTCAGCCAGCATACAGTTGACCTCCATGCCAAATGGAGAAAATTTGTATTTAATTGCAACAACATTTAAGAATAGGGGCCAATTTGTAAAACATTATAGAGGAGAATGACATAAGGTTGTGAATAATTTTGATTGCTTCAGAAAACATCAAAAAAGTAATAGAGGAAGAAGAAACTACAGATATAACTTACTATAGCTTACTAACTCAGTCAGAAAATATTGTGGTATAGCAGAGGTATTAAACACTACTAGTAATCCACAATACTTCTGAGTGGAACCAGAATTAAAGGTAATTGTGAAATATTTAACAAAATAAATAATATACAATACAAGATAGATAGTGTTGATAAGTGATTTTTCTAAGTTAATGTGTGATCAGCAGGGACTCCTATGTATGGCTTAGTGGCCCTGTTTCTATTTTAATTTTACATCACTGTTATAATTGATAGGCTATTATACTTGGATTCGGGAAGAACTTTGTTTAAATCCTATGTCATATACTAAATAGTTGTGTCTACCTGAGAAAGTAATTTAGTCTTTCTCCTGACCTGGAAAATGGGGACAACAACAGTACTTACCTCACAGGTTTGTTGTGAGAATCAAATGAAATGATGTATGTAAAGTATTTTGTAAATCTTTAATTCAAATAAATTTTATAAGCTACCTAAAGGACATTTGTAGAGGAGACTAGAAGGAAACCAATAAATCAGCGTAAAATAGAACTGATTTGTCAAAATTATGATAGCATTCTATTCTCATCGTCAGTTACACAGTGAAACCACTACATTCGGACTCTACCTTAACATATAAAGAGGTGGAAATGAAATTTAAGACAAAATTTGAGAAGAGTGACTGGACTTGAACAAATATGTATAAAAGAAAAACAAATTATAAGTAATGAAATTATAAAGATATTCAGGGAAATTTTTGGAAAAAGAGAATTCAAAGAGAAAAATATTTTAAAAAATAAAAAATGAACAAAATTATTATGTTAATAAAAAGAAAAAGCGGCTGAGAATTATCTTTATTGATCCATATGACTATGTTGAGAGCAGCTAGATGGCAATGTGGATAGAGTGCTGGGCATGGAGATAGGAAGACTTGAGTTCAAATCTGGCCTTGGACACTTACTAGCTCTGTGACCTGGGCAAATCATATAAGTCTGTTTGCCTCAGTTTCCTCATCTATAAAATGAGCTGGAGAAGGAAATGGCAAATCACTCTAGTATCTTTGCCAAGAAAATCACATATGGGGTCAAGAAGAGTCAATCACAACTGAAACAACTGGACAACATGACTATATTTGCATCTCTATAAAATCTTTATAAGAATGCTATAAGAGTTGATGATTGTTGATGATTTTCTTCAATAAACCATATTTGTAATTATAAGATTGTCTGAAAAGCATCACAAGGATGGGGAACCTGTGACCTCGAGGCCCCATGTAGCCCTATAGGTCCTCAAGTGTGACCCTTTGACTGAATCCAAACTTCACAAAATAAATCCCCTTAATAAAGGCATTTGTTCTGTAAAACTTGGACTCAGTCAAAAGGCTGTACCCAAGGACCTAGAAGGCCACATGTGGCTTTGAGGCTGGAAGTTCCTCACCCCAATAGAGAATATAGGCTGTTGTCTCTGGGAAATTGACAGAAGTAAAGATGTTGACTCATTTCTTTTTTCTTCTTTGTTTTAGGTTCAAATATGTGATTTTGATAGCTTAGAGAACCCTCAGTGAGGAATCTACAACTGTTCTGCTATTTGTAGTCTTTTAGATTTACGTAGGAGTTTACCTGAGAGGCTAAGAGATTAAACAGCATCACATAGCCAATATATGTTAGAGACAGGCCTTGAACTCAAATCTTCTTGACTCTGAGGTCAATTCTCTATCCAAAATGTCATGCTGCTTTTCAATATTTTCATGTAAAGATTAATCAATTCAAATAGTCAACACAGAAAATAGGCCCCCAAACCCAGAAACCACCTCAATCATAAGATATTGGACATACCTGCTAAGAGAAGAAACATGATAGCTAAGGGAAACACAGATTTAGAATATAAACTCAAAAAAACTTTGGAAAGGACAATGATAGAAAAATGTAAGCAATATTGCAACACAAAGCTAGAAGGAAAAAAATCAGTTGGAAAGAAAACAAGCATTTGGAGAGATCCAGCTGTATCAAAGTCTAGCTAACCACATAATTCTAAGAGCAAGTTGTAAGATGAAACTTAAAGAACAGAAATCATACAAAATGAAACAATCTGGGGATATGTCTACCATGATCAGCTACAACAGTGGAGAGAGGCAGCTTGGTATAGTAGTAGATAGAGACCCAGCCAGGAAAGCTTGGCTTCAGGTTTACTGCTGACATATACTGGCTAGGTGACCCTTGGCAAGTTACTTAGTATCTCAGTGTGCTCATGGCCCAGGGATAGGGAACCTGTGGCCCTCTAGGTCCTCAAGTGCAGCATAATACCCCCTTATAACATCTTAGTCGAGGGAGGGGAGGAAAGGATAGATTTATAGCTTAACTCACATCCTACCATAATTGCACCAGGTTTTACATCCAAATACATCTGGATTTGTTTCCTAGTACTCTGACTTCTAAGGGATTCTCTGATGGGCTGATTGCAAAGTCTGAACTGCCATCTTGACTCTTTCTCTTGAGTTCCTGGGTCCAGGGACTCTACCACCTGTGCCTACAATGAAAAGGGCAGTTCACTTCTCTATTTCTATTTCCACTATCAGATAGTTGGTGCATATGAACAATGAACAAACCGGATCTGGACCCAGAGTTGACTCTGAGGAAAAGATTGGGTTGGATTCTATTTGGGAAATCCCATGGTACTTCCAATTATCTTATGCAATCTAGAAACACAATGGAAAAAAATCATAGTGAACATAAACAGATCCCAAACCTGTTTCCAGTAATAATTTTACACCAATGAAATGATGTAATGTAACTCATCAAGTTGATGTATGATTGGAAGAGGAGCAAAGATGAAAATTGATAGTCTTAATACTTCTTTGGCATCCTTGAGATATGGGTAGAGTTAGTGGCTTGAGCATGTTCATTATTGGTTATTTGCAGAAAGTCATGTGTAAGAACCACAGGGATTGTGGAGGTAAGGAGTAGTAGTGTTTTGCTTCCAGTGTCTATTTAGATTAAACCATAGGTCTACCCAAATATTTAAATAAAAGCTTAAATAAATGAATCAATGGCAGTTGCTGAGATGCAAAAGAGTAATTAACAACGGAGAATGGAAGCCTCCATTTAAGTGTAGTAGTAATTGTACTAGCTGGCATGAATAGTGCTTTAAAGTTTGTAAAGTGCTTTACACATGTTACCTTCAAAACAAGCCTCTGAGGTAGGTCCTATTAGAGATGTGGAAACTGAGACTGAGAGTGATGAAGTGACTTGTCCAGAGTCATATAGCTAATGTGTCCAAAATAGAATTTGAAGTCCACTTTTCCTAACTTCAAATTCAGCATTCTACCTATTTTATAGTTTAGAACATGTTATAGGACTACTTACAGAAGACAACGTGCTGTAGTAACATAAGAAGTTTAAGTACTGGGATGAGATGAATGAAGTGGGAGAGTCCCTTCACAATCTAACTCCCGCCTAACTTTGCAGTCATATTTTAGAGTCATTCAGAGTTTCAGTCTGACTGGATTTCTAGCTGTTGCTCAGTCTGTCCCATCCTGCATATCCTATCTCCGTAACCTCTCTGAGCCTGTTGTTTTGGCTGTGAAATGGAGGATAATAAAGTAGTACCTAACTCATAGAATTGTTATGGGGATCAAATGAGATCATATCTGTAAAGTGATTTTTAAAGTTAAAAGCATTATGTATATATTATTAGTTGTCTTATCATCTCAAAGAACCAAGCTTCCTCTGCACTGAGTCAGGCACACAGGCACACACACAGCTGAAGTAAAGTGTGCTTCATGTGCTCTCTCCATATTTAACTGGTTCATAGCATAATCGGTGTTGAACAAGGCATGTGCAAAGCTGACTTTTCTGCTTCAACTAACCACATGTGCCAGCCTCAGTGCAGAGGGAGCTTGGTGCTTCCAGATGATGAGGCAATCCTCTTGTTGGCCACCGAACAGGAAGAGATGATGATCAAGTGGATATTTAAAATGTGATGACCCCATGCTTAGTGCTCTTTTCTCAACTCACTGTGGACTGTGTTCAAATTGTTTTGAGCCACTTCCTGGGAGAAAGAGAAAAGCTGAGGGGAGGAGAGGGTGGCTTTCGCTATCCCCCTACCCCATCCTCAGTGCAGCCATGGTGAGCACATGGTAGACAAAGCACATGTGCATGTTAGATAAAGCACATATTTAAGTGAACTGAGCCTAGGCGTTGGGCTGCCTCCTTTCCTCATTTATGATAATAAGCATCCCAGTATGGACATGTCTAGGCAGATAACTTTATTTTATTTTATTTTATTTTATTTTGGAGGGCAGCTAACTTTATGATGGTGAGAGGCTTTGGGTCCTTTTGGTTGGAGCTTACTAGTAGCAAAAGGAGTTGTCCATGACAATTCCTCTAGTCTTCTTGGAGTAGAGAAGCCCAATAAAAGGAGCAGCCCAACCTGAACCATATTGTGAGAAGACTTGAGCCAAGAGTTATTTATACAGAGCAGAACCAAGATAAATTGCCATAATGCCTATTCAGCAATCCTGAAAGGCTTATTATATTCTTTTGAGATCTGTGTATCAACCTGCCAGGAAAGTTTGATAGAAGTTACATTTTAAGTTGTTGAAAAACAGTTGTTCAGTCTCTATCATTGCTTTCTGTGAATCTTTTGGGTTTTTAGCATTTTTTTTCATGTGTGGAAAATGCATACCTGAACTATACCTTATATACATGGCACATTGAGTACCATTTTGCTCCTTCTTTTGGGGGGAATCTAGATATGTAAAAAAGAAATTCTCAGGGTTCAGTTTGAGTGTGTTTTAGCCAAAGAGTATAAGAAAAATGAGTCTAGCTAACTTCTCATCAGAGGCTCAGTTTCTTCAAGATTGAAACATAATTTTAGAACTCAAACCTCAGAAGCTGTCTATTCCACTTCCCATTTTACAGATGAGGAAACTGACACCAGACAGGTATGTATCTTGCCCAAACTTATACAGGTAGTAAATACCTGACATGAGATTTGAACTGAGGCTCTTTGCCCCCAGTCATAGTGCTTGCAACTGTACTGTAATGCCTATTAAAATCTTTTCTTTTCAAGGCCCAATTCAGCCTCCACTCCTTTCATTAAATTTGCCCTAAAAATACAGCTGAAACTCATTGCTTTCCCCTCAAGTTTAATGAATTGCTTTGTGGGGAAGTCTCCTTTGTCCAATCCCCCCCCCCCCAGAAATCAATTACTGCATTTAAATATTCTTTGTTTCAAGGTGTTGGAAGGTGCTTAAAAATGAACAGTGAATTGGCATCTGCCAGCACCTATTTTCTCTTTCTACTATATCACGTTGCCATCTGAATTTCTTTCTTTGGAAATCATGAGAGGCTGGCCCCATTCTCTGCTTTCCTTCTGAAAAGCAACAGTGGGTGCCCTCAGTCGATAGAGAACCTATAAACCCAGTGAATGTAGTGATGGAGGACAGAGCATGGAACTACAGGGTTCAAGGGTTGCTTGTGGCAAAGCAACCTTTTCTGTATTGGTCATTTGAAAACTTTTTAGAATAGCTAAGAAGTTCCTTGACTACTTAAAAAATATTAAGAATTTCTGAAACTCATTTTAACTTAATTTTACGTAACACCAAGAAGGAAAAAAAGAAAAACATACAATTTTAACAATGTGTAAAATCTTGGATTTCAGACAGAGGAAAATTTTGTTTCTGAGGCTTAAACTCAACTGGCTAATTCTCATTTTTTTTTTAAAAAAATGAGATTACCTTATTAAAATGTCAATCATTTTAAAGTTTTAGACTATGGAAGTTCATTATTTGATGCTAGAATAATTTTTAAGCAATACTGAAAATAGTAGACTGGCTTAAAATCTGTTTTTAGGTAAGTCTTAAAAATATAATTAGAAATGAAGGGCTAGGATTCCAACATAGACATCAACTTTGTCAGGCCTGCACAATAGGCAGTCAGCCACTTAGACTTAGTAAAAGAAATGTTGGAGACCTGCCCTCAGCCTGTGGGCATTATGGGAGTGTTGATGACTGATTTCTGGTTGGGCATCAGTAACAGCAATAGTAGGCCATCAGCTGGCTGCCATGATCACTTACTAAAGTCCTAGTGGTTTAAAAAAATTAAACAGTGATCAATATTTACTTATTAAAAGAAATTGAGTCCACCTATGACTCCAGTGGGGTAGTATGGAACAAATAATAACAGAAATTACTCATTGAATTAGAGGCTTGATGTTCAGCACAACTCCTGGCTTTCAGTGCTTTGGAAAATTTCACTAATTCTGTCAGATACTTATTTGTAAATTATTTCTTTTGTGCTGTAACTAGACACTAGAAACTTAAATGAGCTGCCAGAAACTCTGGAGTAGTTTATGGATTAGAAGGAACTAGCATATTAGGGTTAACATATTTAAAAATGGAGATGTATTTTATTGCTTAGTCCAAGGCCATGATGACCATCAATCCACTTAAGCTGTTATCTCATTAAGTGTGCAAACCAGGAGTTCCTAAATTAAGTATGCCCTTTATTGGGATCACCCCATTTTGCACAGATTCAGGCTCCATGAGTGAAATAACTGTCTCCTTGGAGATCAAGACTGGGATAAAGCACTAAGTGACTTGCTCCTGGCTCCCAAAAACAGAAACTCCCAAACACCGGCAAGATTTCATCTGGCAAATCCTTTCTTAGGCCCATTCTCAAAAGGCTGCAGATTAGGAAGGACAATGAACATTTAGCCAACAAGAGAAAGTCTTTACAAGCTCTTCAGTACATAGACAGACTAGAAAAGCTTGCAATGATATAACCATTCTGAATGACTCTGAATGTCATGTCAGAAAAAGTGAGTAAACTCAGTTGCAGAAAATCCAACTACAGAAAAAAAGAATTATCCGGGTTAGTTTTCCCAACCTTCCCCCCCCACCCCCCATTTGAGACATACCTATGAAACTTTCAGGATGCATTGTAAAATATTTAAGGGAAGGAAATTTCTTCCTTAACCCCGGACAGTTTCAAACATCAAGTCACACATATAACACCCCTCCCCAACACATGACACAGAATTACACAAATAGTAGCCATATTTCATTTGTTCTACTTTTTCCTCTCTGCTATGAAGCTCTGCTATCTAAAGCAAAGGCCATTGTGTAAAACTGTAGCCATAGGAGATTTTTTTCACAGACCAGGAGATTGTTTAAGGAACTATCAATAAATTAGTCCTAATTTAATATATTAAATTTTTGTTTACTACCTAAAGTCTATATTTAGAACCATGAGAACTTGGTTAGGTATAAAGATGTATTTTATGTGGAGAATTGGGCTTGTTTGTTTAAGTCTATAATTAAGACAGAACACATGAAAATTTGAAATAGTATAAAATTCATTGGTCAAAAGCTGGAAAGGAAGAAATTGGATAGGAAGTTGTCATCTTCTCACTCAAGTCTTTAAAAAAATGAAGAAGGGAGAGTAGTAGATGTTACCTATTGGCCTTTGAAGGACTCTGTTTCCTTATAGAATCACCATTTTAGAACTGGAAGAAATCATAGTAATTATCTAGTAGACCTACATTTTTCAGATGAGGAAAATTTTACCTCCTTTAAAGTATCTATAGACTTATCTTGAAAAATATAATGAACTGAGATAAAGATGACGGTAGGAACACTTTCCTCAGGTATGTGGGTATATGGACAAGCCTTGTTCATGTTTACATCCTTTGAAATGTCTAACAAAATACTTTGATATTTCAAGAATCTATAATTTTGTTAATATGGGTACCCCTACCAGTGATGGCAACTGTACTGACCTCCACCCTCTACCACCTGCACCTTAGTAGATGGTCTACTGTTTATCTATGGCAGGAAGGTTTATCACCCTGTGGCCAAATTGAAGCCAAACCTCTCAGAACTTTGCTAGACTGGTGTTTGGACAACTATCTATACTTGAAGTTCTTCTGACTTAGTATTGCTAGTTAGAGTTTATGCTGTGTTGGGCAAATTTTTTTAAGATTCCTAGCAACAGCAGTATGTCTCAGTGCCAAGAATATTGTCCTTTGAGCCAAAGTACTAAGATTCAAAGCCCATCTTAGATGCTTACTACTTACTGTTGGCAAGTCACAATCTATGTGGGACTCAGTTTCCTTACCTGCAAAAGGAGGCTTTGAACTAGGTGGCATCTAAAGTCCATTCCAATTTTAGATCCAAGATCTATTCCTTGATGATACAGGAATGGAACTTTAGTGGATGAGCATAGAATGATAAACAAATATTTATCATAGATACTTAAGGTAAAATAATTACTAGAGTTCCTAAATCCTTTAGGACTGGGCTCTAGATCTTAAATAAATCTACCTAAGATGTCTGATGTAAGAGTTTTTTTAATTCTTCTTAATTTTTTTTCATGCTAGAGTCTGGGATGTGTGTAGATTCTCTGGATGTCCCACATAGGTATCAGCTGTCAAAGGAAGCTAATCGGTGGCTGAGTTAGAATATTATTGCCCTTGCTGCCTGACTTTCCCCATGGAATCATTGCCTCCTCCCATAGGAAAAAAAAACAAAACCAAAACAAAACAAAACCAAAGACAAAACTAAGGACATTGTCAATTAAATGCAGATTGAAGGGAAGAATGTGGAAAATAAGAAAGGAAAAATGTGTAGTCAGAATTTAAAAGGTCAGCTATGAGGCTGTGCAACCCAATTTAGTCTTTTGAAGGAACTCTGGATATAGTGAAAGCAGCCAAACCTTCCATTTGGAATAAAGAGAAAAGCTGTGTCAAAAATCCTACCTGTGGTGTAACTGGTAGGAATTTCTTCCCATGAAGGAGATGTGGGGAAAGAGGAAGGAAGATTTTTTTTTTAGTCCTAATTTGCTACTGGATATTGTTAGTCAGTCTTTCTATGACTTTAGATCTTCAATTAGATAAGAGGATCAATGTGGCTACGGGAGTGATCTTTTAGTGATTTAAATTTCAGGCCAAATTTTAAAAAATAGAACCACATGCCATTTTTACAATTGATTTCATTCATCAGCATGTATTCTATGTAAGAGAGTAGCTACATGTACTAACATCACGAAGTCTCTGGAAGTGTTTTATGGAATGCTCTCCTTACCAGTCACATGAACCCCCTGGGAGCTAAATATCTGCTTTTTCAGAATAAAATGTACCCACCTACCTACTTACTGGCTAAGAGCACCATCATTCCTGAAAGAGGTGATGAGAAAAGTTAAATGATTTTTTTCCTTTCTTTTCCTTTGGTAACTACAGGATGCCACTCTCTTACTCAGCTCTCCTGAGGCAAATCTAGCTGATGTGAGACAACCTTAAAACTTTGACATTTGGCATTGGCAGCACTAAGACTCTCTTAAGCATATAACTTGAAACAGTAGGTAGAAGCATTAGAGCTTCCTTCTTTGAGTCCTAAGAAAGCAAGATATTTATCATTCTATTAATTTTGAGAACCCTATTAAGCTCTGAATGAATTCCATCTTCCCCTATCAGAATGGCAGTTGTAGTTGTATGTTTTAAAAGGCAGTGAAATATGATAAAAAGAGTGGTGAATTTAGAGTTCAAAGACCTAAGTTCAAATCTTGGCTCTCCCACTAACTGCTGGACCTGAGGCATGAAAGCATCCTAAGGAAGAAGCATTTGTTTTTCATCAGTCAGTCTGGTGTTCCTGAGCTCCTGATGTGATGGATATAGGGCAGTGAAAATGGAATGAATCAAGTTGTTCAATACAAGACTAAAAAAGAATGTTATAATGACACCCACATAATAATATGCCATTGATATGAAGAAATCTGAGGTAATATTACGAGCTTAGCTCTGTTCTGCCACATCTACATAGCACACAATAAAAAGGAAGGATGGGTCAGTTTGTGGGGAATTGGGTAATCACAGAACCACCAACTTGGCAAAAAACTCCAAGATCATTTAGTCTTTTATGGATAATTCAATGGAATGGCCCACATTTCTTTATTCATGGTCACCAAGGTCAATGCATCTTCTTTTTAACAAAATTCAAATGGTTACAGGTCTATAGACCATGAGTATTCATTGCTAAGGAACTCATTAAGCAAGATTTATAAAACAGGGTGTGGCAGAATAGGGTAATGGATAGAGTGCTTAGCTTTGGAGCCTAGAAGAGCTGGATTCAAATTTGGCTTCTTAGGCTTGCTAGAGCTATGATTATACATAACTCATTTAACGTTTCTGAGCTTCAGTTTCCTCATTTGTAAAATATGTGTAGTTAGACAAGATGGCCTCTAATATCCCTTCCTGCATTAGATGTATACTATGGACACTTTAAAATTTTATTTTATTGTAAAAAATTTTTTTGGACTAGGCCTATGATTTCATCAATATAGGGAATTCCCAGTGAGGAAATTCCATAGGAATACCAAGGAAGAATGTCACCTGCTTTTGCATCTTACATTCTTAGAGAGCTGCCTGGAAGAACTGAACATTAAGTACTGTGCTTAGGGTCAGATAGACTTTGTGTAACAGGCAGGATTTGCACTAATATCTTTCTGATTCTGAGGATGACTCTCTTACCCTCTTATCTAAAGATATGATGCACATGGCCTCATATCTATAATTTTTTTTAAATAGTACATGTTGATTTTTTATATTATCTTTCAGATTTTTTTTTTAAAAAAAGAAAGCAAAACTATACCAAACCAAACCTCAACCATGATTGTGAAATAGCCTATCTGGTGACTTATTATTAACGAAGCTCACCACTTGCTTTGCACTTAATTATTGCATTTGGGAATAATTCAATGCTATGAAATTCAACAAATATTTATTAGGCATCTGCTACATATAAGGCCCAATTCTGGGTGGGTGTCAGGTATACAAAAACACAATATGAAATGGATCCTGCTTTCAACAAACTTATAGTCTAATAGGAGATACAACATTTGAACAAATAATTAGATACAGTATAATTTGAAGAGAATGGTGACAGTATCAAAATTTAGTGGGATCAAGAGAAGTTTCCTGTATTATGGTGGCACCCAAGGTGAGTCTGGAGGGAAGTTACAGCTTGCAAGAATGAGGAAAGAATGTACTATAGACATGGGAGATTTCTTGTGCAGACATGCGGAGATGGAATAGAAAACTCATGAAAAAGAAAAAAAAACAGGTTAGTTTGGCTGAAATATAGAGTTTATGAAAGGGAGCAAATGTATGAAAAGTCTGAAAAATTAACTAAAGCCAATAAAACGTTTTAAGTATAAAACTGAGAAGTTTGCATTTTGTTCTAGAGATAAGGAACCATTGAAGTTAATGCTTCAGTCACAACTGCTGTAGTCATGTCGAACTCTTCATGACCTCATTTGGGGTTTTCTTGACAAAGACAGTGAGTGATTTGCCATTTCCTTCTCCAGCTCATTTTACGGATGAAGAACTGAGGCAAACAGGGTGAAGTGACTTGTCCAGGGTCACATAGCTAGTAAGTATCTGAGGCTGGATTTGAACAAAGAAGAGTCTTCCTGATTCCAAGCCCACTATGCCACTTAGCTGCCACAACTGGAGTTACATTTTCAGGTGCTCATCCCCTCTCACCTGGATCATTGCAACAATTGCTCCTCCTGCCCCAAGTCTCTCTCCTTTCCATTTTATCCTCCACACAGCTACCAACATGGTATTCCTAAAAGTAAATTTTGCCATTACTTCCCTGCTCAATAAATTCTCCTTACTATCTCTCAGGTCAAATACAAACTTTTTTGCTTGGCATTAAAAGTCCTTTACAACCTAGCTACAACCTTCCTTTTGAATCTTATATTACTTCTTTTCATGCACTCTATATTTTGATCAAAATGACCTTCTTGCAATTCTTATATAAAACATTTCTCCTCTAACCTCTGTGAGTTTGCTGCCCCCTAGGACTTTGGAGTATTCCCTCCTCATGTCTGTCTCTTTGAATTCCTAATTTCATTAAAGATTCAGCTCAAATACCCCTTTGTACATGAAGCCTTTTTAAATCCTTCCCACTGCTAGTGCCTCTGTAGTTAGAATAAATATGTTAACTTAGTATGAGAAGTTCCATTATTGTTAACATGAGCCATTGTTTTTAAGCTTCCATTTTGTTATTAAGTAGTTGTGACACAATTATAAAAAATAAGATAAGCAATTGTATATAGTTTGAGGACATGTATATGTCTCAAATTTGGTAAACAACTCCTAATGACTTATATATTCCCCAAATCTGGCAAACAGCTGATAAATACTAGCTAATGGTGTTAGCTTTGACTTCTATCATAAGCTTAGATAACCAACCACTAATCAGAACTTATGTGTAACTTAGAAATGGCCTTAACCATAGTCATAAAAACACACTTGATGTCCTAGCCAACAATCTGTTTCTGAGTCATTACCAATACTGATTCCTGTATTCCCCATGCTTGAAAATCTGAGTACTCCTAAAGAGCAGTTCTGAATGGCAAACATTTGTCAGAAGACTACTTAGGAGGGAGGCACATAGCTTTCAGAAGGGCAGAAAGAGATTCTTGCTGTGAGTATTGGTACCAGACGCATTCAGTAAGACCTTTTGGAATCAAATGGGTCATTTTTCACCCAGAAGTGTTGATGTTTATATTATTAAATAGTCAATAAAATTTGATTGCATTCACTGCTGTCTTATTTCTGTACTGTTGGCCCTGAAAAGCATAAAAAATGGTAAATGAAGGATCCCACCACTGAACTATGAAGGACTATTGAACAGGAGAGACTAGATCTTTCTTACTTCCTAGATGGAAGTGACAAACTTCATGGGTGAGGCTTCAACATGATTAAAGAGGAGATACTTCTACAAAATCCTAGGTTGTTGCCCTTGCTAAAAAGAACACCATAACCCTCCAACTGAAAAAAAAAGGAGTTGTAAAATTCAGCTGAGTCAGGGGCTAGATGTGGTGATGATCATAGTTGCCCACTAATCCAAGAGAGTCTAGCAGGTTGATATATCAGGAAGGCAGAATTCATGACTTCGAAGGTAACAATGAATATGCCTGAATGGTCCATAATTGCAGGAGATAAGGAATTCTCTAAGTAGAAGGCAGAGGAGTTAAAACATTTATTGAAACTCAAAAGTAGCAGACCCACAGACCAGTGTCCCCCAATTCGACATCCAGGCAAGAATGTTCCAAACCCAGTACGCCCATCTCACAATAGTGACCAGGAGGCCACAGAAAAATATTATGGCAGCAAACCAAGCTATACTGGTGCTTCCCCCTCCCCCCACCAATGCCAGGGCCCTCCAGCAAGAAGACCACCCACTGGCCTCAAGCCTCTGTTCAGCACTCTCTGGTCTCTGCGAGGGTCAGTCCTGCTTTTTGTAGCATCTGCCGCCATCGCCGCTGCTTCTGCCGCTTTTGCTACAGTCTCCAAGCTGTGTTCCAGCTAGCTGACTGCTTCTTCTCTCCTTCAGCTCTCAAGTGCTTTGTCCAACTGCCTCTTAGCTCTGCTCCAACCTTTCAGTAAGCTCCTCCCACCACAGGCTTCTACTGGCTCTAGTCCTATCTAATCCCACCAGGACCATGAGAGCCCTGCCCCTGAAGCCCACTCAAATGGGTGGGGAAGATCTTCCCATGCATTGATTGCCTTTACATTTGAGCCATATAGTAAAGCTGTTGGAGCCTATAAAGAATTTAGTGAACTTCCTGTCCTAGTCCAATAACAACAGTCCTGCAACACCCACCAGGTCTAGTCTAATGCCAGCTGCTCAGTGGTGGAATGAAGTGATTGACCCAGCTTAGCAGCAGTTTGACCCATTCAGCTGATATACCATGCCCTATAAGGACCAAAACCAGTTGAACAGCTGAGTGACTCATCTACCACTGATACCATCCCTCCTCCCCCACCTCGCCACACTGAACTTCTGTGACCTCAAAAGAAATAAAGGGCCTTGAGGCCTTGCCATCTTAGAAGTGTGAGTTGCCTTGGAAATGTGTATTCCATATATGTGTGCCTATGTGCACCTCAGTACTCTCCTTTAAGTTCAAACTTGTTCTTCCTACTGACTGTATGTATTTTTGGGAAAGTATACTCTAGGACTTGGGTGTGTCCTTTTGACTGAGTCCAAGTTTTACAGAACAAATGCTTCTATTAAGGCAATTTGTTCTGTGAAGTTTGGATTTAGTCAGTCAAAGGGACACACTTGAGGACCTACAGGGCTACATGTGGCCTTGAGGTCACGGGTTCCCCACCCCTGCTCTAGATTTTGGGGAAAAATGCTTTGTAATTACTGTTCTTTCTAAACCATTTGATAAATTTGTTTTTTAAGAATAAGTCTACTGGTTTATTGTAAGGGAAAAGCACACTTATGGGGGCTCATGTGTGAGAGGAGTTATAATATGAAGAGAATAAAACATTCATTGGATTACCCTTGGCAGCCAACTCTCTGGAAACACAAATTGCTAATGCATTAGAGGACGGGAAGAGTAAGCCCAGAGGGCTCTTTCCTTTGCCTGTTACCTATCTAACTGATGGTACAAAGCCAGAAATTCCTTTAATATGAGTATTTTACTTTATTCAGTATTGCATTGTAACTTTGTATTGAAAAACATTAACATTAAAAGGAAGAATTGTGCATTCTTAAATTTAGAGTGGCAGTGCAATATACTAGAATCTAAAGCTTGGGTTCAAAAGACCTAGGTTCCATCCTATATGTGACACTTAACTCTGTTCATTTAGGCAAATCACTTAATCTCTCTGTACCTCAATTTGCTCATCTGGAAAATGGGGATATTAAAACCTGCCCTATACACTTCACAAGGTTGATAAAATGAGATGATGTTTAAAAAAATCACCTTTAATTTGAGCAGTTATAAGCACCTTCTGTGCAATAGTCATCTCTACTAGGTCCTAGGGGATACAAAGATAAAACAGTACCTTCTCTCAAGGCATGGAATAGAGCATCAAATACACAGATATTCTTCCAAATGAGACATTTTTCAATGGTGATTGCAGGTAAGTGAAAACATATGGCTGATATGAGATATTTTGGAGGTAGAATCAACAGAAAGGGACTTTATACTTATAAAATGTTGGCATGAGAGAGAGTTAAAAGTCAAAAATGACTATGAGACATGAAAAATGCCTTTTAAATTGTAAAGGATTAGATAAAGCTAACATTTCATCTTACACTAATGAACTCATCATACTGACTTATATACTAAATATATTTTTTGCTTAAAAGGGAATACATCTATTACATAAATTTTATGCTACATTGCTTTTTGCATTCATGTAAAGAAAATATATCATTGTTTTTAAGATACTGATTTGTGCATGTAGTTCTTTGGCTCATAGGTATCATACTGAATTCATCATCCATGTAATAGCAGATTGTCATAGTGGGTGGAGAGTTGACTTTGAAATCTAGAAGATCTGGGTTCTAGTGTTGCTTGTGGGTCATACTGCTTATGTGTTCATAAGCAAGTCACTTAACATCCCAGTGCCCCCAGGGAACTCTATAAGATTCTAATATGCAGATCAGTTGTTAATTTGCATTGGTAGAAATTCCTCATTTGGCATTCTCTACACCAATGAAAGTACAGGCCCAGAAAAAACTGAACATCTGAATAATAGTTCTTGTTTTCTGAATTTATTTTTATGTTCCACAAAAGAAGCTTACCTTTAATTCCCACCTCCAAAATATGTTTCAAATCTGTTCTTAATCCTTTGTATTTCCATTCCTGTTATCTTGGTCCACAACCACATTATTTCTTAGGTCAACCATTACTTTACTTCAAATTTTAGCGCATCTTTCATGACAAAACCATATCAGAATTGTAAAAAGGAATTTTGTTCATGGGGCAAGAGGCAATAAATTATATCCTCAAGTGAGAAATGGGGGAGACAAAGAAAAGCTCAATGCTGCTTACCATTTGGCCAGTTTCCTGTTTTAATTAATCAGACCTAGTAACTAAATGTTAAACTCTATTGTTTTTCTTCTACTTAAAAACTGAAAATGCTGTCAGTGCTCTCAAAATCCTCCCTCTCAATTTGGTGCACTGGCTCTCTACCGTTGCATCATCCTAGTTGTAACTCTGACAGAATAATCATCCTAAAGCACAGATCCAACAATAGCATTCCTCTGATCATATGTTTTCAATGATTTTCCAATGATTCTCAAATGAAATAAAAACCCATTAGTATCTAAGGATTTGCACAATTTGAGCCCAACCTTATTTTTCCAGACCCACTTCACATGTTTCCCTAAAAATGTACTCTGTGTTCTGACAAACTCAAGTATTCACTGCCTCCTCCCCACCATATTTTAAGATTTCCTGCCTCTTAGTCTTTGCTTACTCTGTTCTCTACTGCTAGAATACCTTCTTCCCTCATCTGTGTTGAAATTCTATCTGCCAAGGCCCAGATGGAATACCACCTCCCACATAAGGTCCTCCCTGTTTCTTCCCAAACAGAAATGATTATTCACCCTTCTGAACTCACATAACACTTCCCACCCTCCTCTTTTGTAGACAGTGCAGAACTAGTATGAAAGAGTGGAGAGAGTGTGATATACAGTTATCCCTTCTACATTGCAGGGGTTAGGGGAATGGGGCTCCTGGGATCTGGAAAATCCATGTAAAATTTTTTGGCCATCCCTTCATACTAGAGAAGTTTGAATTTTTTTCTTCTTTATGGGGTGTTTACAGTACCTTATTGTAAAATTTGGCTTGATATACAAATACTATGCATGTATTTTATGCATTTTTGAGTTTCTAAACTTTTTCTATGTTGTCTGCTGGCCTTTGCGTGTCATCTGTGGCTTCTGCAAAACTTTCAAAAACTTCCCACTTAATTTTTTTTATGCTGACCCATGATACATCCAAAACACTATGGGGAAACTCATGATGTGGAAAGGATAACTGTAGTGAAAACTGTATTACCTGGTGTCAAATCCTACCTCCAAAGCTATCTGTGTAACCTTGGACAATTCACAACCTCTTCGGGCCTAATTTTTCTCATTTGTTAAAAATGAGAAGGTTAGATTAGATGGCTGCCAAGATCCCTTCTAACTCTCAATCTCTGATCCTATGAGTAAGGAAGATCTTGGTTCTGAATCCAACCTCAGGCACTTGTAAGAATTATGACTCTGGGTAAGTCACTTAACCTCTATGGCCCATAATCATCTCCCTGTGATTTGTCTCTTAATTTGCAAACTGTTGCAATCTGCTATGTAAATCACAGATAATTTACACATGCAGATATGGTACAGTTTAGTGTTATCATTATTAACATGTGGCTTGCCTCCTTCCAGAAGGGAAAGACAATGTCATTTTTGTGTCTCTTCTGGTGCCTAGCTCAATGATCCTGCCACTGGACTTAGATGGCTCCAGGATTGAGAGTGAGGCTGGTGACTTTGCACAGCCCTCCCTCATTTAAATCCAATTCATTTGCAAACTCATGCTATCACTTTCCTGATATCATGGTCTTCTTTGAGAATGAAGGACAAAGAACAACCTAGGAGCTGCCCCACTGGTGACCCAATTGTACAGCTCCAGTTGGGCAACACAACTCCCTCCATCCCTTCCTTCTTTCCTTCCTTCCTTCCTTTTTTCCTTCCTTCCTTCTTTCCTTCCTTCCTTCCTTCTTTCCCTTCCTCCCTCTCTTCTTCTTTACCTCCCTCTTCTCCCTCCCTCCTCTTCATCTGTCCACATAGGGTATCACACCTTTACCTAGGGGTACTCTGCTCAAAAGAATGTAATATTTTGACTACTGAAACCTCACAAGATATCTTGGAGTTTACAGGCTAGAATTCTTTTTTAAGGACCATGCCTTAAACCCAAATCACTTTGGCTCTCGTTGATTGGCCAACAGTAAGTCCTAGTCCAAGCCTCACTTGGTCATTGTTTGAGCCCTGATGGCTCAGAATGTGTGTAAATAGCAATTGTTTCTGTTTTGGCCAGAAACCCTGAGGGTCTTCCCCTCCCAGATTGATTTTTTTTTTAGCTAGGTAAAAGAGGCCATTCTCTGCCTCATTTCTTACCTAACCTTAATCACTGAATTGGCATTGCCTCAGTCAAACTGAGACCTGGGAAAGGCCTTAACTTTAAAAGGCCAAAGTCTCCCACTGTATCCCAGCCCATCTCCAGTCACCTTGATCTATATCTTGCCACTGGACCCAGATGGTTTCAGAGGAGAGAGTGAGGCTGGTGACTTTGCACAGCCCTCCTTCACTTAAATCCAATTTTCTTGGCAAAGAGTGGTTTATCATTTCCTTCTCTAGTTTGTTTTACGTATGAAGAAACTGAAGCAAATGGTGTCAAGTGACTTGCCCAGTGTCACACAGCTATTAAGTGTCTGAGGCTCAATTTGAGTCTTCCTGGTTCCAGGCCCAGTGGTCTATCCACTGTGTCACCTAGCTTCCCCCTGCCCACCCAATATATCATACTACTATCACTAAATTGAATTGGAATTCATTGAATTTCACTGTTGGCAGCACATATGGAAATTTATTTAATAAGTACTGTGCTGCATAGCATTTTAGAAAAAAAGGGTATCTTTTATACTGAACTCTAATATGAATTTCCTGTTGAGGACAACTTACAACCTTGATATACTACTGAATTCACATTCCCCACCCAATTTTTTCCATTCCCATCCTGAAAAATCTGTAGACTGAGAGAAGGCTGATGAAAGCAAACTATGCATTTTTCCAGCAAATGTGGAAATAGGCAGTAAAAACAGAAAGCATAAATGTAATATATGTTGGTACTGATCCAAAATGTGCTGCCATAGAAGCTACATTTTTAGAAATTTTTGTAATTTAGAGGCTTCAACCACAAGAAAAATCAAATAGATAAGATTCAGAAGGAGGACAGATGTTAAGTATTTTACATCCATTTGCTTGCACATGGGACAGTTATTAGAGAACAGACCATTATCCTTTGCAATAATTTCCAAACAAATGAAGGAAGAAAGAATACTGTAGAACCATATGGTATGTATATTATAAAGTAACCTGTTCCATTCTTTAGAATTACTATTACTCCTTTTGACACAGTCACAGGAAATAAAAAAAGCTACTGGAATGCAGACCAGGAAAAAAAAAGTATTCCCATAAGGCTTTGCAAAATGAAAGGTTGGAATCCCTGAGTGGAAACAGATTTTTTTTTTAAAGTAGCCTTCTTTTCTCTGGAACTAAGAGGATTTAGCTAAAAAATAAAGGGCATTTTAAAAATGTGATCATATTTTGTAGCTCTGTCTACTAAAACTACTTAAAGAAGAATGATGTGTTACCGCACTAGCAGTAAAATACCATTTATGGTACCCTAAGTACAGTGTCAAACAATTATACCATGTAACCACAGTGAGTAGTGTTGGCTTTGTTCACTTGACTCACAGTAAACTATCTTCTCTATTTTCATTATAAAGAGATGACTAAAGAGCCAGAGTTTGAGAAAGAACTTTGAGAGGTAATCTAATTTAATCTGTCCCACTGCATTGATTGCCCTTAAATCCTATTATAAAATCAACTGCCTTCATTAAAATTAGTCCTAAAGGAGATTCTGTCACCTTCAATGATGAATTTGAGGGTCTCCCTCTGTTTAATGCATCCATTCCTAGTAGCAAATCAATCAACAAGTTATTTTTTAAAAGTTCTTCCTATGTGTCAGGCACTGTGTTAATGATATATTTTTTAGGAAAATCTGATCTAAAAACAAACTGTTTTTATACTCTTTTTTTTTGGCCCATTCCTCCCCACATATTTTGGATGGTGATTTCTAAAATTGCATACTTATATACAACTCCTTGGATAATTATTTTAAAAACCAAGTGGTACACTGGGCAGTTCTTCGTTTTCTTCACCGATTACAAGGAAATAGGAACTATGAGTCATTTGGAATGTTGTGAGAAGAATATCTCCTTTCCCCTTTTCCATATTTTCAGGTAAACCTGGTTGTCAGCTCAGTTTCAATGGACAATCCTCTAACTATTCCTTTTAGCCTATTCCTGACTCAGAAAAGACCTCTTAGATATTCTGTTGAAGCCACTTGTAGAATTATCATGTCTGTACAATGATTTAATTATACAATTTTACCCATTCTGATGCATCCTGTGTGCTTTACACACCTAGCATGGCTTATGGCCTAGCATACAAGTGCTCTCTGGGTAGCAGGGTAGGAAGAATTGTCCCTCTCCCCCACTATCTCCATCAAGCAATGGTGGGTAGGGTAATTGTCCAGATTATTTGGATTAGACCTGTGATTCTAAGTCTTGTCAAATGATCAAGCAAATTATTTTCTTGATACACAATTTAATCAATCAAATAAGCATTTATTAAGCACTTTATGCCACATTGGGCTTAAGGAGAAAAACATCAGCAAAAACAACCAAAACCAGTCCCCATTCTAATGAATCTAAATGATCTTACATTTTAATTTAAATTTTCATATTAGATCCCTTCTCTACCTTTAAATCATGTCTTTTCATTTTTATGTACATCTTTTTCTCAGAGACATCATCCACAGCACTAAGGGCCCACTTTACTTTTTGGAGTTTCACACTTTTCTCTTGGCCAAAATTCTCACCCAGAAACTTGGGACACAGCACAGACAGCTCAGTAAGCTGGCACCATCTCTTTACTTGCCAGATAGATGGAGAGGAAAAGAAAGTGTTATAAAAATGTTACAGCCAAACTCTGGTCTCACTTTCCCAGAGCAGAGCTGGCTACATCTCCCTCTCAGGCGTATAGAGGTATCCCTGAGACCTTAAGGGCGTCTTTATTGCTATCAATTCAAGCCCCATGCCATTCCAGTGTTTCCTCTCACTGTTAACTCCCAGAGATTAACTCACCAGTTCCTTTAGACCAATCATCATCAATAAGCTTTCACCAATGTGTATTTACTTTGCAGAAATGGCAAGAATAGCCATATAAACAGTTCTCAACACCTCAGGGATACATTCTCTTCTAAATTGCCTTTGTCCCTGGGGAAAGTAGTCATAGACAATGCAATTTCTACATAGCATCGATCTCATAAATTCACGTCCAAATATGCTATTGCTGCTACATGAGTCTGTATCTCAGCTACTGCTGACTTGAGTCCCAAAGATCACTCTTTAGGGTCTCAATGCTGGACTCTTTGGCCATAAAGCCCAGACTGGAATCCATTCCTAGATTTCCAGATGTCTCAGTTTCCTGATATTATGAAGCTCACAAGGTCAGAGCTATTTCTAATCTTTACCTGGGGGCAGAAAAGACTGGGTAAAAGAGAGACAGAAGCAACAGCAGGGCCATGCACTCTTAGCCTAATGCTGGCTCCAGGTAAGATAGGATCCAAGACTCCTCCCCCAATAGCTACTCTTGTTTCTCCAATGCCAACAAGTGTAGATAAAGTATCTGAGAGCCCTCACTTCTTTGAACACACCCCAGTCCCAGCTACATAGCTAATCAAAGAAGTTCCTCTTTATCATGTAGTTAGCAGACCAGAACTTGGCACAGAATATCTGGCCATGTGGAATATCAATTAGGTTGGGTGTCTTTGATTGAGTCTTATTAGGTGCAAAGCCCCAGGCCCAAACCCCTATCTACTAGGTGCTAAGCCTATGTGGGCATGAAGCCCTCAGGGTCCTAAGGGGAGTTACTAGGACCAGAGCCAGTGGTAGGAGCCTAAGTTCTGGTCACTCAGATGACGTTTGATGACAGCTAAAGAGTGTATAAAAAGAGAGGTCAGAGCTATTTGCAGAGGGCTCTCACTCTTGAAGGTGTATTTATGTGAAGACTCTGGGCAGCTGTAGTTAAGAGCCCTCCAGCTTGTAAACCCAGATGTTTGGACTTTGTTAAACCCTGGTAACTATGCATTGAGATTTGAATCAGAAAAGGTCTGTCTGTTGATGTTTGTAATTTGTTTGAATTTGCTCTGAAGTTCAGGGTGCTGGCTTTTTCCCCTGAACTAAGTGAATGATATTTGCATGTTTAATTAAATTGAGATTGTTAACCCCTTAACGTTGTTTTCCTTAGTAAAGTAGATCAAAAGAACCTGTGTTGGCAGCCTTCTGTGTGCTGGTTGCTGTTGGTTTTACACAGCCACAGTAGCTGCTAGCAAGATTGTTAGAACACCATGCTCATATCTCCCCAAGGAATTTCCATTACATGTCATCATGCCTTTCTAGAAACAGGCTTTCCAACTTCTTCCACTTATGGGATTTCATCAGGCACTCGCCTTCTCCCTCTAGTCTCTCAAGAAAAGGTATGGTTGTGGTCCTTAGTTCTCAGAAAGGACCAAAATGACTTCATTATATTAGATTCAAGTTACAATGCGTCTGACTGTGGCTAATCAGACCAATAAGAGCTCAGAATATTCTACCACAGGTCAGGCACAAATAGTCCATGTGAACATTTTGGTAATCTCTTTTATCTGCAGATACTCGCAGCATAGAGGTAATCTCTGAAACTCTAGCCTACAGATTCGTCAAAGGGAGATTTCAGTATCATCTTGGAGGAACTATTCTTCTCTCCTACCCTCCCCATTCTTAGAACTTTTGACTTGCAACAATTCTCTCCATATTTAACACCATGAAAGTTCTCAGTATAAACTTCACATTCAAATTTTTGTTGTTCCATTGTTTCAGTCATGTCCAAGTCTTCATGACCCTATTTGGAATTTTGTTGGCAAAGACACTAGAGTGCTCTGCCATTTTCTTCTCTAGTTCATTTTACAGATGAGGAACTGAGGCAAACAGGGTTAAGTGACTTTCCAAAGATCATACAGCTAGTAAGTGTCTGAGGCCAGATTTGAACTCATGGAAATGAGTCTTCCTGACACCAGGCCCACCACTGTTTCCACTGTGCCATCTGACATCTCACATCTAACATTCGTACTCATATACAGCAAGCAAAACTCCAGCTGTGATTTCTACTCCCTCTATATCAGCCAAATTTCCTTCCACTTACCAGGAGTTGACAAGATACATAAATTGTTACCCAATTTTCTCTTTAAGCACTTAAGAAATATTAAATTATATATATTATTATATTAATTATATTATATATATAATAATATATAATATATATAATAAAAATATATAATATATAATAATAATTATTATTATTATTATATATAATTATATTATATATAATATTAAATTAAATATATTAAATTCATTGTTATCAGTAATATATGCTAATTATCAATTCCATCCTTGGTAGAGCTGTATTTTTAGAAATTCTTAAGATAAGGATGGCTACTTTCAGAGCTCCTATAGCAGATTTGGTGTAAGGACAGGAATAGAAAAGCTGGTCCAGGGGTTAAATATAGATGTGTGACTCCAGGCATAAATCAATGGACACAAATTTTAGAATATATTCATTTAAAGAACCACAGAATTTCATTTGATATTGGTTTATCATACAGAGGAAGTGCTGCCTAGGAATTAAAGAGTTGGCTTCAAAGCCAAAAAGACCTGGGTTGGAAGCCTACATCTGACACATACTGATAATATGATTGACTCTGGACATGCCACTTAACTTTTCAGTGCTCTAGGCAACTCTCTAAGCCTTTAATTTGCAGAAAAAGTTCTTGCCTGCTTTGGTAGAGGGATTTTCCTCACCTGGGAGTACTTATACCAGCGAAATCCAAGTCCAATTCTTATCCCTATCCTTTATCATTTTAATTCCTCCCTCAGAGGCCTCACTATAGATGGTGTTTCTGGGATTGCTTAGTCTAACCAAGAACATTAGAAGAGAAGGAGGAAGGTGAGAAAAGACCTTCTAGCATATACACATATATGGGCCCCAGTTCTATGTGAACATTTATATCTGTATCTATATCTATATGTACACACATACATATACACACTCCATATGCACATATGCTTACATATATATATACATATATATATATACTATATATGCACAGTATTTGTGTGTATATATACATGTATGCATGCATGCACACATACAAGGTATTCCAAAAGTCAGTGGAGTTTTGAGCTATAAAAACTTTAAAGTACACTAAGACTTTTGGGATGTACTCTATTATCTATATCTCTTATATCTATCCCCACTTTAGAGAAAACTGGGGCCCAGAGCTTATTACATTATATATACATCTCTTTCTCTCTCTCTCTCTCTATATATATACATATAATGATATGTGCTTGTGCATGTTTGTGTGTATATATACATGAGGCTTCTTTCCATGTGCATATGTATATATACATACATATATATGAATATCATATGTTAATTCTTAACCCTATTGCGATCCATCTTATTATCTTTGTTTTGCTGCCTCCTGCCAAAATATTTTTGAAACTTGATTTTGTCATGTAGTGTGTTAGCTATATCTCAAAACTTTGTAATACCTACAAACTTGATAACCATACTATTAATGCTTTTATCTAAATCAGTGTTGTCAAATTTAAAATGAAATGGACCTCTGTGGGCCACATGTTGACTTAGAAAGTGACAAATTAACCTTATCTATGTGGTATTATATGTTTATTAATTACATTTTAATGGGTCTGGAGGACCAAGTTTGATGCCTGCAATCTACATCACTGCCAAAACTGGAAAACACAAAGCAGAGCTTCTTGTGGTACATCACTGAAGCCCTCTCTTCAAGTCTGCATTGAACCATTAATGGCTAGATGCTTTCTTACTTTTGCCTTTCCTGCCTTGAGTATCAATTTCCTATTGTCCATTTTTGTTCTGTTCTTTTCACTCCAAATATCATTTCTCCCAGTCAAAAAATAAAGAAGCAAAGTGGGAGTTGAGAGACATCATCTCTCTGTTCCATTATTTTTATCCCACTTATAGTGGCCCTATCCCTTCTTGAATCCTCCTCTTCTGCCCAAAGTCATTTTATAAAAAAGCAAACCTTTTGCCAACCTTAACTTTCGTTTCCAGACTCAGCTTATTCTGAGTTTTAACACTCCTGATACCATTCTTATGGGATTATGCCACACTTTTGTATTTTCCTTCATTATTTGCTCTTGATTTCATCTTCTATTTATGTCTTTTAATAGTGTAAACTGCTTGTTGGATTACATGCATGTCTCTTTGGACAACTTCATCTTTTCCTTTTCCTTGGAATTATTTCTGTTTGTGTCTTTTAATTCTGGAGGATTTCCTAGTCCCTTCTTGGATGATTTCTCCTGGAGAATTTTAGGCTACTGGAATCCTATTTATCCTTTCTGTGAACATTTTGAAAATACCTCTTCTAAAATCAGAGAGCAGTTTTCATAACAGTGATGGAATGATCCCTGCTTCTTAAGGTTCCCATCATATCTTTTCTGGCTACTGGTTGATTCTGTTTAAAAGAATCATATCCAGAATAAAAGTTCCCATAGTTGTTTCTTCACCTTTTGAAGGATGAAATGCTGACTACAAATTAAGATCTTACCTCGAATAAGAAAGTTTCAATAAATATAGGGAAAATACGAGTTCTATATCACTACTATATCATGCCTCCAAACTAGCCTTTGAATCTGTTTTTCAAACTCATCTCATCACATCGCATCACATCACATTGCATCTCATCGCATTTCTCTTCTCCTCTCCTCTCCTCTCTTTACATTAGAGTAATACGTTTTAAACATTCTGTTTTCCAGAGCTACCCATTTGACTTAATTAATGACTTAATAGAACCTGATTTGTGCAAAATACAGAAAAACAGACAAATCTAGGGCAATAACTTCTTCCAGCTCCTTTTTCTCCCTGTCTTCATAATTAAATACCACCTAAGTCACAACTGTTCATTTTACAATCAGCAAAAGCTAAGAGTGCTCTTTTTAAAAGTTTTGGTTAGGTACCTGAATATTTCTAGCTGCCACCAAATTTAATTACCAGTGTTCTGGAAATAAAAATGGAAAGTGACTGTATTGTTGTCCAGAATTCGTATACCATCTATTTATCAAAGTTCTCCAGGATTGACATACCATCATGTATAACCTTCCTTTCTTTCTCTTCAGCTAAAATCCCAAGCCAATGAATGAGGTTGTGGAGGAGTGAGAAACATTAACTCACTAGATTTTAGAGGCACAAAACTGTACATTCAGATGAATGAATTATGCATTAAGCTGTCAGTTCAGCTCTCTCAATCATGCTTTTTACCATGACTGGTTGAGGGCCAGTGGTGGTGTTTATTTTAATGTGGGGGATGATCTAAATTTTTATGGGAGTGTCTTTCCCCTAGAAAAATGAATATGAAATGGAGAATAATTAGCAAGTAAAGCAAAACTCCCGACAGAAAGATTTGCACTCCACAAATAAAGGTGGTGAATGTGGTAGAATATATGTATATATGAAACAACAGTCCTTTTAAAAGTTTGCACAGGTCTCTCTTTCTTATGAATACATTCATTCATTTCAGTGTAACCTCTGTGTGTGTGTGTGTGTGTGTGTGTGTGTGTGTGTGTGTGACTGTTCCTGTGTATGCGCATGTCTGAGTTCTGGAAAGCTACTTTGTACTACCTCAGACCAACTGCATGCAGCAAATGTTGGAAGATGATTAAATGTTATTCAATAATGAAATACTGCAGTCCAAAGTATGAAAATAGGAACATAATAAGGAAGAAGACAAATAAACTATGAAAAGTATTTGATTCAAAGTAGAAACTACGTGAAATAACAAATGAAAGGCAGTGAGACATTTTTTTTTTTTTTTTTTTTGCAAAATAAGTTAAGAAAAAAATGTCTCAGGCAATGAAGTTCGATAGTGTGCACAAAAAAGTTCTCTGTGCTAGGGAATAGGCCAGTCAAAAAAATACATATGTATACATATTATATATATATATATGTATTTATATATATATATGCACATATATATATATATATATTTGAAATGTCTTTCTAAGTATACTCTAGAGCTAATGTTAAAAAACAACTCCAATAAACTTATTTCAGTACATTAGACATCCATATTAACTTTTAGAAAGGGGAAAAATTTTATAAATCTTTAAAACAAATTTGTGAACTATTTTCTGGGTATGATTTCAAAGGTCATTATAATATGTAAATCAAGAAAATAAATTGAAATTATATAAACATGACATTTTATGACTCAGGGAAATAGAATGGTATAGTAGTGAGAAAACTGGCTTAGAGGTTGGTCAGGAACAGTCCTTCCTCTGACACCTACTAGCTGTATGACTCTGGACATGTCACTTAACACTCTAAGATTCTACCTTGTAGAGCAACTGCAACCTGCAACAGGAAATTTCCTCACTTGGAAATTACTGTGCCAATAAAATCCAGACATGATACTTTTGGCATAGTGAACTATCAGTGAGGATACTTCCTTTGTAAATTTGATGCTTTGACAAGTAAATCAAGAAATATTATTAAGCATCCACTATGTTCCCAGGCATGGTGCTCAATGCTGGGGATACAAAGAAAAGGGAGAAAAGGCTTAAGATATCTTTGGGCCATCCAGTTTGAGATATCTAATAAGCAGTTGGAGATGTGAGACTAGAGGTCAGGAGAAAGGATAGGACTAGATAAATAGATTTGAGAATTTTTTTTTGAGGAGGGAAGGCAGGGCAATTGGGGTTAAGTGACTTGCCCAAGGTCACACAACTAGTAAGTGTCTAGTGTCTGAGGCTGTATTTGGACTCAGGTCCTCCTGACTCCAGGACCTGTGCTCTATTCACTGTGCCACCTAGCTGCCCCAAATCTGAGAATTATTGCCAAAAGAAGATAGCAATTCTTGGGAAATGA
This sequence comes from Trichosurus vulpecula, assembly GCF_011100635.1. Classification (NCBI taxonomy): domain Eukaryota; kingdom Metazoa; phylum Chordata; class Mammalia; order Diprotodontia; family Phalangeridae; genus Trichosurus; species Trichosurus vulpecula. Next base: position 68,588,523 of record NC_050579.1, read on the forward strand.
GCAGGAAAGATAGTGTGGAGGGAGAAGGGAAGAGAGCTGAAGACAGAGCCTTGGGAGACACCCACAATAGTGTGAATGCATGACCTAGCTGAAGATCCAGCAAAAGAAACTAAGAAGGAGCAGGTAGATATGTAGAAGTACCAAGAGAGATCAGTGTCATGAAAACATAGGGAATATCAAGGAGAAGAGAGTAATTAAGAGAATCTAAAGCAACACAGAGGTGAAGAAGGATGAGGATTGACGAAGGGCCATTAGATTTGGGAACTAAGAGATCACTGATAATTTTGGACAGTGCCATATCAGTTCAATGTTGAAGTCAAATTCAGACTGCAGAGGGCTTAGAAGAGAAGTACGTGCACCAATTGTAGATGACCTCAAGAAGTTTAGTCACCAAAGTGAGGATAGATATAGAATGCTAGCTAGTTTGAATGGCCAGATCAAATGATAGTTTTTTTAAAAATAAGCCATGGGGATGTTTTAAGGATTGGGGAAGCAGGCAGTACAGTTGGAGACATTGAAAATTAGTGAGAAAGTGGGGAAAAGAGATGGTGTATCAGTAAAGCAATAAACACATCAATGATAATTGTGAATGTGTAGTTCTATATAGCAAAGTATGAGAGACTCTCCATAAAAACGGTAGAAAAAGTATAACATTTATTCAGACATCAGAGAACCATATCGCATAACCAAATGTTCAGCTCCCACAGCCAGTTGGCCCACTTTATCATAACAGCAAGGAACTGAAAACACAATATCACAACATGGAGCCTCGCCATCCCAAAACTTCTCTGACCCCCTGCTGGGGTCTTCCCAAAAACAAATTCATAGTACAGCTACCACAGTCTGTTCAGCTCTAACTATCATGATGGCCCTTAGCAACCATTAGCAGCCATAACTGTTCCTTCTCTCTGCATTTGCTTTGATACAACTTCCTTTTCCTGTCAGGAAGTTCCTCCCACCACATGTGACTTAGACTTCCTGTGAGGTAAGTAGGTCACATGGCCTATTAATAGGTGGGAAAGATCTTCAAATCTAAATTGCTATTACAGACAGGGAATAAATTTTGGAGAAAACAGGATAGAAGGTTATCATTTGTGCATTAGAGGGGTTAGCCTTGGTAAGAAGAAGGGTCACTTCATGTAAGATGAAGTTTTTGGTTGAGAGAACGAGGGGAGGAAGAGGAATGGGAGGTCTGAAAAGGGATGCAAAGGTTTGGAAAAGCTTCTGAGTTGAGCGAGATAGTGAATTGATTAGGATGTGTGAAAGGTTTGTCTGGCCACAGTGAGAACCTAAGTGACATCATGTAACATAAATTTTAGTGTACCCAGTCAGCACAGTTTGATGATTTTTTAACTAACTTATTCAGTAATATATAAGTAGGAAAAAAGACAGGGATAGGTGGGGTGTGGCTCTTAGGAAAAAAGGTCAGAGGCTTGGCTGGGTAAGATCAGCCACAGGGTAAGGTGGCAGGGACCTGAGAGAAGAGGACAGTGTAGAAATAAATCCATATGGGGACTGAAGGAGACTATAGCCAGTGAAGGGGTGATGGCCTGGGAAAGAACCAAGGGGCCCCAAAATACCATTAAGTGTTTCTAGGTGAAGCAGCATAATGCCCACCTTTGCTATTTCTCCAACTAGCAGAATAAAGATACAAGGGCAAAGACCCACAGGCAAAAAAAATTAAAAAGGCTGAAATAAGTTATCTCTTTCATAGGTCCTTGTAAAAGGGAAATCTTCTTATTGGAGTCCATATTCCTGAGTTCCAGCAAGCCAATCATCTTAGTCACCTCCCGTCACTGAAATGCAATTAAGATAATCTCCTATAGTCTCAATGAGATGCCATTGGTCATGCCCACATTCTCCATGGAAAGATGCTTTCTAGATCCATGAAGATTAATCATATTGGTTAGGAAACTCTTCAAACTGATTGGGGAGCTACCTTGATCAATCCAACTTACACTTAACACAGCACCTTACACATCGTAAGTATTTAAACTTAATACATGTTTATTGACTGAATTTATAAACTTTGAGCACTAGAAGAATGAGAGGTTAGTGTAGCCTGAAGAGTTGGAGAAAATTTCAGTGAAATGATACTTCAGATGGGTGTTCAAGGAAAAGTATGTTCTGCATAGAGAGGAAGGAGGCAGAAGGGCATTCCAGGCTGAGGAGAGGCATGTGAACAATAGCATGAAGGTAGGAATGATTGTGATTTGCTTGGGGTATAAAGAGGGCACAGTTCTGATGGAGCAGAAGGGGTGTGCTAGGAAAAATTTTTCCATCAGTTTACATAGTAAACAGATGGATCCAAATTATATGGGCCCTGAATGCTAGGCAGGAACTATATCTCACCATGGAGGTTAACTAAATAGTGAGTATAGTTAATTTAGGTAACATAGTTAATTTAGCTGATGATTCTTGTCATAAAGACATCTTCCTCCAAGGGAAACGTTGGCAGAGTAAATTTTCCATGGAGTACTGAAATAGTCAAGTTTTAGAGCTTCCATGAGTGGAAAGAAATGGAGTCAGAAAAATAACACATAGACTCTTCCTACAGTGGAAAAGTGCAGTGCATAGTTTTGGAAAGTTCTGCTCCAAGGCCTGCATACTGGAATTTTGCTGGTGTTTATGTACCATATTTTTTCAGTGGTGTCAAGAAAGGTAAGTTTTTTTTTCAGGATGCAAAAGCCCAAAGTGAATTATTTGATGATTCAGGAGCATTTTGGGTCCAGTCTTCCACAATTACAGAATACAAAGAAACAGTGTAGAAAATGTCAACACAGTGCAAGAGATGACAACATCAAATTTCTCCACTCCTTCTCATCAAGGTTCTTCTAATTACCTCTGGGAATTTTGAATGAGATATACTGTGGCAATAATTCTTTAAATAAAATTTTGTCTTACAATGACTTCATTTTTTGAGTGTATACATTGAATCATAAGGCAAATTACTTCATTTTCTCCTCCAAACCGTGGAATCGTTTGGCTTCTAATAGACATAATTCTTTTTTTTTTGCCTCACCTCTATCCTCTAAGATATTTTATCTTACCAAAACTGCAAAGCCTGGTCCTCTTCTTAGTAAAGTTCCCTTAAACAGCTAAATCTCACAAGACAGCCTCTTGGGACAAGGCTGTTTGGACAAAATGTTCCAGTAGGGTTTCTATTTCTAATGAAAGCACAGATGCCTCTTGCCATCTTCAATTTCCTTTGAAAGTTACTTAAATGCTGCTTCCTAAAGGCAAACATTCATTTTTTTTACTAAACTGGATGGAGAAGTTTATTCAAACTCCAGAGAAGGAACTATTTTGGGTTTGTTTGTTTTGGTTTGTTTTGTATGATTTTGTTGGAGTAGAGAACTAGAGAAGAAACCCCTACTTTTGATGTTGACCAGGCACCTGTTCTGCAGTCAATAATCTAAGAATTACCTGGGCATGGAGAGACTAAATGATTTACCTCCAACTGCCTTTTGAATATCTAAAACTAGATGTCCCATAGACGTCTTAAATTAATATATCCGAAATTGAGCTCATTATTTTCCCTGCACTCAAGACATCCCATCTTCTTAGCTTTCTTATACCTTTTGAGGTCACCATTATCTGCTAAGTTACCTAGGCTCACAATCTAAGTATCATCTTTGAATTATCACTCTTCCCACATCCAATCAGTTTCCATGTCCTGTTGATCCTGATACAGGTCGTCATTGCATCATATCTGGATTACTGCAATAAACTTCTGATTGTTCTCCCTTCATCAAGTCTGTCTCCACTCCAGTTGATCTTCCACTCAGCCATCAAAAGCAATGTTTCTAAAATATGATTCTGTCCATGTCACACACATACCCCATTCATTATGCTCTAAGAGATCCCTTTTAACTCCAGAGTCAAATACAAAATAGTTGATTAGGCTTTTAAATCTCTCCATAAGCTGGTCTCTTCTTACCTTTTCAGTCTTTTTATAAAAAATAATATTTTATTTCCCCTCAATTACTTGTAAAATAATTTTTAACACTGGCTTTTAAAAAAGCTTTGAATTCTAAATTCTATCCCTCTCTTCCTTCTCTCCGCTCTCCCTGAGATGGTAAGCAATATGATATAGGTTATACATTTGCAATCATGTAAAACATTTCTACATTGGCCATTTTATGTAAGAATATTCAAACAGAAGAAAGACAGAAAAGAAGGAAGGATGAAAGGAAGGAAGGAAATGAAGAAAGGAAGGGAGAGAGGAAGCAAGGAAGGAAGGGGAAAAAGAAAGGAAGAAAGAAATTTTCCTTCATTTTGTATTCAGTCAACATCAGCTCTTACTCTGGAGGCAGAAAACATTTTTCATCATGAATCCTTTGATGTTGTCATATTGATGAGAATAGCCAAATCATTCACAGTTCTTTGCAGTATTGCTGTTACTGTATATAATGCTCTCATGGTTCTGTTTACTTTACTTTGTATCAGTTCATGTAACTCCAGGTTTTTCTGAAATCATCCTGCTTGTCATTTCTTATAACACAATAATATTCCATTACAATCATATACCACAGCTTGTTAAGAAATTCCTCAATTGATGGGCATCCTTTTGATTTCCAATTCTTAGCCACTGCAAAAAGAGTTGCTATAAATATTTTTGTGCAAATGGGTCCTTTCCCCCCTTTTTATGTGTTTGGGTTATAGATCTAGCAGTGGTATTGCTGGATGAAAGAGTATGCACAGTTTTATAGCCCTTTGGGCAAAGTTCCAAATTTCTCTCTGGAATGGTTGAATAAGTTCACAACTCCACCAGCAGTGCATTAGTGTCCCGGTTTTCCCACATCCCCTCCAACATACAACATTTTCCTTGTTTGTCATATTAGCCAATCTAATGGGTGTGAGGTGGTACCTCAGAGTTTTTTAAATTTGCATTTCTCTAATCAATAGTGATTTAGATCACTGAGGCAAACAAGGTTAGGCGACTTGCAAAGGGTCACACAGCTATTAAGTGTCTGAGGCCAGATTTGAACTCAGGAAGATAAGTCTTCCTGACTCTAGGCTTGGAATCCTATGCACTATGCCATCTAGCTAGTCTATTGTACCACCAAGTTGCTCCCAATACATACAGAACTTATGATAACTACACATAATTAATGCAATCCTTCTCTGTCTCTGGTGAGGCCTACTTTGTATAGGGAAGCATAAAACTTAATCTCTCCATCCTATATATTTATTTTCCCTTGCAAGAGAAATTACCTTTGAGTTAGTAGCAAAATCTTCCTTCTACTTTCTGGTTAGTCTTATATTCTATAGAAAGGCCTACATTCAGGGTCATAGCACCATATTGTGATTCTTGTGATTTGAACTAAAAGGGAAATGAACTTGGGGATTCCAAGTGATTCTCACTCCCTCCCCCCACTGAATGCTATATACTAGCATACAGAATAATTATTCTGGTTCAGACATAAGCCAGTTCAGTCTAATGATTCAGTCTTGGGGTTAGAAGGCAATGAAACACTTGTGTACCACAAAATGCAATAAAAATGACTTTACTAATTAAAAATTATATAATTCCTAAGGTTATAAAGTTGGTAATTCAAATAAAACTTTTACCGCCTTTTGCCTCCTCATTCACTATGACAATCTGCTATGCTATGCTAGAAAGGTAATCAAATTCCACTAAAACCTCTAACACCTACCCTGTAGGTGTTTCAACAATCTGGCCAGCAGCTTCTGTGGGGGTGTAAGATCCACCCACAGCGAGCACCCAGAAAGCTGCCAGCACACTGGGAAAGCACAGGTTCTTTTGATCTGCTTTAATAAGGAAAGCAAGGTTGAAGGGGCTGACAAGCTTACTTTAATTCAGCATACAGACAGCATTCACTTAGTTCAGGGGAAAAAGCCAGCACCCTGAACTTCAGAATAAAATACAAAAAAATTACAAACATCAACAGACAGACCCAATACAATTCATAGTTACCAACATCTAGGTTCAGCCCGGGAGCTCAGAACAAGGGCTGGCCCAGAGTCACACTCGCCACCACTGCTGCAGGTAGAGCTCCAAAGGACAGACAGCCAACCCCTGGTTTTTATATTTTTTTCAGCATCAGGGGTGAGTCACACATGCGACTCACCCACGTGACCTAGAATTGTCACAAAGAGGCGGACTTAAACCCACATGGTCTAAAAGCCTCTGCTCTCCCAGACATGTCAACTAGGCCCTCCCTGGAGTTAGCCCCACCTTGGGCCCCACCTTAGTTGCCAATCCACACCCACTAAGGTTTTACACCTAATAGGGGTTTGGGCCTGGGGCTTAGCACCAAGTAAGACTCAATCAAAGACACTGAATTAATCAAAGGAAACAAAGGCCAAACTCTTCAAGGGCACTTGTTGAACTAAGTGCTAAGGAGCCCATTTTGATTACCAACACAGTAGGCTTGGCCCTTTATGCCTCAGGCAGCAAAGAAGCCAAAATAATGATGATCTAGAGTGATTTCCCTTTCTCTTTAAAGGGAAGCCAGCCTAGCCTACAAAACAAAAAATAAATGGGTCTCACTTTTACCACACATGGTACTAATCTAAGTCCTTTCACTCCCCTAAAAAGAAAAAAAAAACATTTAGGGCTGTTAAACAGGAAATACTCCTTTGTACTATAGCCACAACAGCTCAATAATTTGTGGTTTCAGTGATATAAAAAATTGGAAGTTCTTGTTTCTTCATATTAAGCTGTATTTGCCATTCCTCTAGCTTGAGCAGTCATGTTAATGTATTTCTTTTCTCTGCTAGAGGCTAGCTCTTCCTAGGAAATTCCTTATAGAAAAGGAGCTTCCAGATTCTTTAATTTGGGTTTACTAGAGAAAACGTTCCCAATGTGAGCACTGACGAGAAAATCATTCTACACTGTCTTGACTCTGTGAAGGATTTCCCATTTTCTGATGGAAGGTTGCCTTCTAGAACTCTAATTTTGGAAGTTTGTAAAGAGGGAAAGCCTATGTTAAAACTTCCATCACTTAGAGCATATAGATCCATTCCCTAGAGTTGAAAATCAATCTCTCTCTCTCTCTCTCTTTCTCTCTCTCTCTCTCTTTCTCCCTGTCTAAAGAGAGAGAGAGGGAGATACACACACACACACACACACACACACACAGAAAGAGAGAGAGAGAATTTTTAGTAGTCTGTTACTGTGCAGACACTTCGAATACAAAAATAAGACATTCCCTTTCTCTAGGAGTTGACATTCTACTTAGGGAATTTTGACTTGCTCATAGGTAAGTTAATGACTTTGTATATACTGTATGTATATATATATATATATATATATACACATACATACATATATACATATATATACACATACAGTATATGCAAAGTCATAGGATGGGTACTAAGAACTGAAAAAGAGTCAGGAAAGGTCACTTGAAGAAAGAAGTACATAAGCTAAACCTTATTAGTAGTAAGGGTTCCAAGATGTAGAAGATAAAGAATTCAGGTATGTGAGACAGTTTGTGCAATGACATAAAGATAAGAGAGATGGAATATTGTTTATGGGGTAGAGCAAGTAAATTAGTTTAGCTTGAAATTTAGAATGTTTAAGTATGCAGTAATAACATATAAAAAACTGGAATCATTTAAAAAGCATTAAATGATGGAAAATACAGTAGTTTTATTCTGGCAGAATTTGGAAGTTATTGAAGATTCTTTTCGTATTTATGTTTCTTTAAAAAAAATTTTTTAGTTAATAGAAATCTATCTTCTGTCCTTCCTACCTTACTCCCTACCCCATGTCTCATTGAAAAAGAAAGACAATACTATTGTAATAAATGTGCATAGACAAAACAAATTCCAATATAGGTCATGTTAAATAGATACAATAATAATAGATATAGATATACTAATAATAAATAAATATGTCATTTTTCGCCCCACATCCATCCCCTCAGGAGGTAGGTAGCATATTTCATCTTCAGTCCTCTTTCAGAATTGTGGTAGGTCATTGCATTGATCAGAATTTTTAAGTCTTCCAAAGTTGTTTTTCTTTACAAAGTTGCTAATACAGTTTACATTGTTCTTCTTCTGCTCATTTGACTCTGCATCGATTCATACAAATCTTCCCATATTTCTTTGAAACGATCCATTTCATCATTTCTCAGAGCACAATAGTATTCTAGTACCATGATTTGTGTATCCATTCCTTCTTAGTTTCCTGTTCTTTACAATCACAAAAAGAATCATTATAATTTTTTTTTTTTACATATTGAGTCTTCTTCATCTTTCTTTTATCTTTTTGGGACATAGACTTAATAGTGATATTGCTGGATCAAAGTTTAGTAATTTGGAGAGATTACTTTGAAAATGCTTTCCAAAATGCCTGGACCAGCTCAAAGTGACACTAATAGTACTTTAATGAACCTATTTTCTGCAGCCTCTCCAGAATTTGTGATTTCCCATTTTTGTTAACTTTGCCAATCTTATAGGTATGAGGTAGAACTTTAAAGATACATTTATTTGCACTTCTCCAATTATTAGTGATTTGGAACATTTTTTCCCATGGCTATTCATGGCTTGCTTGGATTTCTTTATCTGAAAACTGCCTCTTCATGTCCTTTGAACATTTATTAATTGGAGTTTACCCTTATTTTTATAAATTTGAATTAGTTTCCTACCTATATATGAAATAAAATCTCCATCAAAGAAACTCATTGCAAAGATTTCTTCTCAGCTTACTGTTTCTGTTTTAATTTTTGCTTCATTGGTTTTGTTTGACAAAAGTTTTTTTTTAATTGATTAAAATATTTCTTTTCAATGTCTATGATTTTTTCTATCCTATGTTTGGTCATAAACATTTCTCTTAATCCATAGTTTTAAAAGGTATTTTCTTCATTTACTCTTTAATTTATTTATGATACTACCCTTTAAATCTAAGTCATGTACCCAATTTGGAGCTTATCTTGGAGACGATAGTCAATACCCAGCTTCTGCCAGATTGCTTTCTAGTTTTTAATCTAGCAGTTTTTGTTAAGTAGTGGATTCTAACCTCAAAAGCTAGGATTTTAGGCATTGTCAAACACTATTCAATTTATTTCTTCATATTGAGGACCTAATTCATTCCACATATCAACTTCTCCACTTTTTAACTAGTACCAATCATTTTTGATGCTTATTGCCTTGAAATGCAGTTTGAGATCTGGTGTTTTGAGGCCTAATTCCTTCCTATTAATTTTTTTTCTCTTGAGATTATTGACCTTTGCTTTTCCAAAAGAATTCCATTTTCTTCTAGTTTTATAAAGTAATCCTTTGGAGGTTTGATTGTTATGGCATTGGAAAGTGCAAATTACTTTGCGTAGCATTGTCATTTAAAATTTTTATTGGCTCAGCCTACCCATAAACAATTAATATTTCTCCAATTTTTTAGGCCTGTCTTGTGTAAAAAGTGTTTTGTGTGTTTGTGTAGTTTCTTTATGTATCTTGGCAGGTAAGACTTGGCAACAGTTTTTGAAGTCTGTAATTTTTTAAACTAATTTTTAGTTGAACCCTAAGGTTTTCTCACCACAGTTAGGATCTAGGTGGCACAATGGATGGAGCACTAGCCCTGGAGTCAAGAAGACCTGAGTTCAAATCCAGTCTCTTTAGTGACCATAAGCAAATCATTTAACCTCTATTTCTCTTACTTTCCTAATCTGTAAAATGGGGATAATAATAGCACTTCCTTCCTAAGGTGGTTGTGAAGATCAAAGGACAATTGACAAATTGACAAATGACAATTGAAAGTACTTAACACAGTACCTGACACATAGAATTTTATAAATGTTATCATCATCATTATCATTCCTAATATCATATTATCTTCAAAAAGTAATACTTTTTTCCACTTTGTTGTTCAGTTGTAGTTAGTCATGTCCAACTCTTCATGACCCTATTTGGGGTTTTCTTGGCAAAGATACTGGAGTGGTTTGCCATGTCCTTCTCTAGCTTATTTTACAGATGAGGAACGGGAGGCAAACAGAGTTAAGTGATTTGCCCAGGGTCACAGAGCTAGTAATTACCTGAAGCAGATTTGAATTCAGGAAGATGAGTCTTCTTGACTCCAGGCTGGAGTCAAGTGTTTGTTTCCAGCAATGTTCTCCCCATCCCAACATTCAAACTGACACTTGCGAACATACCCCCCCCCCCATTATATTGGAAAAGCCTCTAGTTCATCCCTATTACATCAAATGCTGCCTCTTGGTTTGAGATTCTACTTATACAATAGAAAGATTCATTAATTTCTGTATTTTCTAGTGTTTTAATAGGAATGGGTGCTTTATCTTTATTAATAAAATCATATTTTTTGTTGTTCATGTTATTAATATATACTATTATGTTAATAATTTTTCTGTAATTGAACCAATCCTACCTTTTCCAAAAGAATCCAACCTGGTCATAGTCCATACTCTTTGTGATGCATTGCTATAGTTATCTCCTAGATAAAATTTTATTTAACATTTTTTCACCAATATTCATCAGGGATACTGGTCTGTAGTTTGCATTATCTGTTTTTGATTCTCACTAGCACAGTTATCAAAACAATATGTATATCAGAGAAAGAATTTGGTAGAAAATCTTCCTATTTTTTAAAAGAAGTTTCTATAATATTATAATTAATTGTACCGGAAGTGTTTAATAGAATTTGCTGCTAATTCCATTTGTTCACTTATTTTTTTTTCTCCTTTGGGAGCTCATGTAAGGATTGTTCAGTTTCTTCTTCTGAGATTGGGTTATTCAAGTCCTGTTTTTCATATTTTGTTAAGGTAGGGATTATACCTACTATGTGTGTGTGTATTTGTGTGTATGTGTGTATGTGTGTGTGTGTATGTTGTGTGTGGAACCTTTTCTAGCCCCTTCCTCACACCAGGAGCTCTCATGCTTTTTAGCATGATGTTTTCAGCCATGTTGTCAAATGTGTTCAGGGAGGATGAACAGGGCATCAAGGTCAGCTACCGCACTCAAGACCAACGTAGAGGGAGTATTGGTACATGCACTCAATGCAGCCTCTGAACCTGAAATGCAGCAAAGTATGGATCGAGTTTCTGCTGCTTGTGCTAATTTTGGCATAACAATTAACACCAAGAAAACATAGGCGTTCCGTCAGCCACCACCACACCATCCATATATGGAATCATTCGTTACAGCAAATGGAGAAGTTTTGAATGCTGTGGATAAGTTCACTTACCTTGGTAGTATACTTTCCAGGGATATACAGATAGATGATGAGGGTGATACACACATTGCCAGAGCTAGCTCAGTGTTTGGGAAGCTCTGAAGGAAAGTGTGGGAGAAAAGAGGTATTAAACTGACTACCAAACTGAAGGTCTACAGAGACGTTGTGCTGCCCTCATTGTCGTATGCCTGTGAAACCTGGACAGTATACCAGTGTCATGCCAGGAAACTGAATTGCTTCCTTTTGATTAGTCTTAGGAAGATTCTGAAGATCACCTGGCAGGATAAGATACCAGACACTGTGGTCCTTTCTTGAACTAAACTGCCAAACATTCAAACTCTGCTTCAGAGAGTGCAACTCCAGGGGGCTGGCCATGTTGTTCAGATGAAAACATGTTGTTCACATGGTGGTCAAAAGAAGCGATACAAGGACACTCTCAAGGTCTCTCTTAAGAACTTTGGAATTGATTTTGTGACATGGGAGACACTAGCACAGGACCTCTCCAACATGGTTTGTCCACATCAGAGAAGGTGCTGTGCTCTATGAGCAAAGCAGAATTGAAGCAGCTCAGAGAAAATGCAGGGTGCACGAATTTAGAGTATCCATCCCCAGATGTTCACAGGGACCTATTTGTGTCCGACCTGTGGTAGAGCATTCCAAGCTTGTATTGTTCTGATCAGCCACAGTTGGACCCATTGAAACTTGACTCTAGCATAATGATGCCATTTTGGCCCCCTTGGAGAACAAAGGGCAGCAACTAGTCCTTGTTCTTCAACTTTACTTCCCAACTTTGGACTTCGCTTTAAGGTCAGTGTTTGCTAGGTATTGTGTGTTGAGTTTTTCAAAGATCTCAGGGACTACTTAGGTTAGGGACCTGGAAGTTCTCAAAATATACAGTATGATCCAAGGTGAAATCTGATTATTGCCTTCCTCAAGTTTTGTAAGCTCCTGACTTGAGTTTCAATATGAACAGCACAACTATGGACTTGCCATAGTTCCAATTGTGAGGGGGATCAAGACTATACCACTTCTACCTATTCTATCATATTGTCTAGTCTCACCTACTGGAGCTTCTTAAGTAATTCGAATACATAGCTCCTGGGTGTTAGCTTTACAGGCCTTCAATGTAACAGAAGCAAGCAAATGATGAACAGTGCCTCCTGTGGTTAAATTTGTTAAAAAAATTCTATTTATCATAAGTATTGTTGTTATTATCATTAACTCACAAATAGCATTATGATTTACAAAGTGTTTTTCCAGCAACAACCCTGTGATATAGGAAATAAAGTATTATCTCCATTTTATAGATGAGAAAATTGAACTCATGAAAGATAAATTGTGGTTTTAGACCTGCATAGCTACTTATTGATCTGAGAAATTTAACTATGATGACTTATCATAGCATGGAAGTGACCCTTATTATTAAAAAATAGTATTAAAATGTGCTAGAAGAAAGATTTCTTTATCAGGTTCTATCAAACTATAACAAATTTAAGTGCAGCCCTACTAATAGAATTTATGTCTGTCACCAGAGGACTAATTTAACTAATTTATCAGAATATTGTCTAGAAGTTTGCATTATCAATTCAAGAAAATAGTGACAGAATAGCCACACTGATGAAATCACAAAGCTTTTAGGGTACTGAAGTCATCAGTCACCTTATAATAAAATCAGTGGTAAAGAATTGGAAATTGAGGGGATGCCCATCAACTGGGCAATGGCTGAACAAGCTGTGGTATATGATTGTAGTGGAATATTGTTGTGCCATAAAAAATGTCAAGCAAGATAATTTCAGAAAAATCTAGAAAGATTTAGATGAACTGATACAGAGTTAAGTGAGCAGAATCAGGAGAACACCATATGCTCTAACAGCAATATTGTACAATGAAGCTGTGAATCAGTTAGCTATTCTCAGCAATACAATGATCTAAGACAATTCCAAAGGACCCATGATTAAAAATGCTATCTATCTCCAGAGAAAGAACTGATACTGTCAGTATGAAACATATTATTTTCACTCTTTCTTTTCTTTTTCTTTCTCTCTCTCTCTCCCTCCCTCCCTCTTGCTTCCTTCCTTCCTTCCTTTCTTTCTTTCTTTCTTTCTTTCTTTCTTTCTTTCTTTCTTTCTTTCTTTCTTTCTTTCTCTCTCTGTCTCTCTATCTCTCTGTCTCTCTCTCTCTGTCTCTCTCTCTCTCTCTCTCTCTCTCTCTCTCTCTCTCTCTCTTTCTTTCTCTTCCTTTCTCAAGTCTTACACAAAATGACTAATATGGAATGTTTTACATGATTGCAATGTATATCCTATATCAGATTGCTTACCATCTCAGAGAGAAGGAGGGAGGGATGGAATTTGGTACATAAAACTAAAAAAACACCAAATGTTAAAAATTGGGTTTATGTGTAATTAAAGAAAAATAAAATGTTATTTAAAAATTATATCCTGCAAAAATTATGAGTTATATTTTGCATCATGTTTACAAATATATTTTATGTGACTGCAGCAAGCTAAAGTCATCATTTAAATTATGGAGCTTCATAGTTCATTAAAAAAAATTCCAGAGAATTGAGCCTGTACTCTCAGAAAAAAAATGACTCATCAATCTTAAATTCCAATTTTTTTGTGACTCCATCCCTGAGAGGTGTCTGGAATAAGCTGAATTTGCCTTTGTCAGCAAATTCAAGTTTCCAAAGGTAAATATCTTCACCTCCACCCAAAGGAACATCCTGCTGATTTAGTTAACATATTCTTCCCATATGAGTGGTAGCTAGAATAGTCATTGAAGTGATGTCTAGAATAAAACGACAACCTAGATGAGAATAAGGTTATATTCATAACATCAAGGATGGCTCTAAGAAAACGACCATGACCATATTGGAAACCCAAATGATTTATAGAGAAAGAAAAAAAACTGTTTCAGGAAGAAAATTGAAGTAGGGATGATGGCATCATTAGAACATAACAACCAAAAGTAGGAAATATAGTCAGTTAACTGGCAGGATGTGAGAGAAGTAGCATTGCACAGTGGATAGAATAATGGATTTGGAGTCAGGAAGACCTGTAAGGATAGTTATGAGCAGCAAAGCACAAGCCATTTAAACTCTTTGACCTTCAGTTTTTTCATTCGTAAAATGAGGATAACAATGTTCATGGTTCTATCTTTATATGATGAGTGTTATGTTAGTAATATGTTATGTTTGAATAGTATGATAGTTTATATGATAGAATGACTGCAACACGTTTCGGAAAATTCAAAACTTTGTTAATACAAGTCATTATTTTATCCTCAGCATTATGACAAATAAATATAACTTTTTAAGATGCAAAATTGACTAAATTAGCAGAGGTATTAGTCTTCCCTGAACACACCCTACACCCCACATTTGTATATGTTTTATATATATGTATGTATACGTGTGTGTATGTTTACATATATATATATATATATATATATATATATATATATATATATATATATATATATACACATCCATATACATATAATGTTCTGAAATCACATATTGCTAAATCCAAATCTAATTTCTACATTAGGAAGTGAGAATTGTAAAGCCAATCTTGCTGAACACTTAACACCTGTTCTGCTCCCCTCTGATAAATAGGGCAATGATTTTGCTTCTGCTAAATAATGTAAATTTGTCTCTTAACAGAAAAATTTCTTGTATTGGTAGCCTCGATATCACTTGTTTATAATGTATTATTCATTAATTTTAAGCTGTAATAGAAAGCTTCCAGATATTTTCTTGACACATGAAAGAAGATGGTTTTTATTAGAATATTTATGCAGTACATAGCTAAAGGCATTTTGTAGGTATATATTTTTTTTCATCGAAGAATCCCTGGAGCTTTATATAAATGTTCTATTTTGTGTCTATTCATGTGAGACTCAATATGACATGACTGAAAAGTTTGGTTTATCCAATGGTACTTTTTTCCATTTAATTAATTTTTGTCTTAGAGCTGTGATTTCATCAGTGAAGGGAATTCTTTTTATGGGTACTGTCTCCATATTCATGGAAGACTAGCACCTCTGGTGTAAGGGACTGGCTGAGCCCTTTTCAGGGCTGCTTATCAACCTTTGGTGTCCACCTGTCACCAAACTTTCACCTATGACTTTAAAAAGCTGTAGTATATATAGCAGCCATACCCTGGTAAAACCGTCTCAGTAAATGGGCTAAATCAGATTGAGGGTAACCAACAAGCCTCAAACCCATCAGTGAGCTGGGGATGTCTATCCTAAGCATGTGAAGACTTCCCCTGGCAGAATGGGCAGATGAGAACAAATTGTGCCAATGGCCATGTGAGCTGCTTGAACAGGTACCATTGGGCATTTAGAGCTTGGTCAAACATTAAAGATGCCAAGGTCATCCACTGCATCCCAGGCCATTGCCAGTCACCTTGCCTTTTGTCCTGCCACTGGATTTTGATAACTGCAGAAGAGAGGGTAAAGCTAATGACTTTGTGCAGCTCTGCATCATTTAAATACAATTCATTTACAAGTTAAGATATCACCTGTGATGTTATTGGTCCTCTTAGAAAAATGAAGAACAAATAACATTTATAATATTGATTTATAAATTGTTCTGGTTCTGCTTCATTTTGCCTGTCTTCATATAAGTCTCTCCATATCTTTTTGAAATCATGTATTTCCTCAGTTCTTACAGCCCAATGGCACTCCATCACATTCATATACCATAACTTATTCAGATATTTCTCAGTGGATGGGCATTCCCTGAGTTCCTTTTTTTGAAAGTTAATTATTTTTTTTTAGTTTACAACACTCAGTTCCACAAGTTTTTGAGTTCCAAATTTCCTTCTCTCCCCTCTTCCCTCCCCACCCAGAGATGGCATGTAATCTGATATAGGTTCTACATATACCTTCACATTAAACTTATTTTCCCAATAATCAAGTTGTAAAGAATTATAACCAGTGAATTGAACCATAAGAAAGGTGAAACAAAACCAAGAATAGAATAAAATAAAATAAAATATAAAAGAGAGCAAATAGTTTGCTTCAATCTGCATTCAGACTCCATAATTCTTTCTCTGGTTGTGGACAGCATTTTCCATCATGAGTCTTTTGGAGCTGTCTTTGAACCTTGTATTGATGAGAGGAGTCAAGTCTGAAAAAGTTAGTCATCACACAAGCAGTGTATCTGTTGTTGTGTACAGTGTTCTCCCGGTTCTACTCCCTTCGCTCATCATCAGATCATATAAGTTTTTCTAGGTTCTTATGAAGTCCATTTGCTCTTCATTTCTTATAGCACAATAGTATTCTATTAACTTCACATACCATGATTTGTTTAGCCATTCCCCAATCGATGGGCATCCCCTTGATTTCCAATTCTTGGCCACCACAAGAAGAGCTGGTATAAATATTTTTGTATTTATGGGTCCTTTTCCCCCTTATATGATCTCTTTGGGATACAGCCCTAGAAGTGGTATTGCTGGGTCAAAGGGTATGCACATTTTTATAGCCCCTTGGGGATAGTTCCAAATTGCTCTCCAGAATGGTTGGATCAGTTCATAAATCTACCAACAATGCAGTAGTGTTCTAATTTTCCCACATCTCCAGCATTTATCATTTTCTTGTTTTTGACATGTTAGCCAATCTGACAGGAGACATGTGGTACCTAAGAATTGTTCTGATTTGCATTTCTCTAATCAATAGCAAGTTAGAGCATTTTTTCATATTACTATAGAAATCTTTAATTTCTTCCTCTGAAAACTGCCTGTACATATCCTTTGGCCATTTATCAATTGGGGAATGACTTGTAAATTTGACTGAGTTCTCTGTATATTTTAGAGATGAGGCCTTTATCAGAGACACTGGTTGTAAAAATTCTTTCCCGATTTTCTGCTTCCCTCCTAATCTTTGTTGCATTAGCTTTGTTTGTATGAGCCTTTACATCTAAATCATGAGCCCATTTTGACTTTATTTTGGTATACAGTGTAAGATATTGGTCTATTCCCAGTTTCTGCCATACTATTTTCCAGTTTTTCCAGCAGTTTTTGTCAAATAATGAGTTCTTATCCCAAAAGCTGGATTCCTTAGGTTTATCAAAGAGTGGATTACCATAGTCATTGACTACTATGTCTTGTGTACCTAACTTATTCCACTGATCCACCACTTTATTTCTTAGCCAGTACCAAGTAGTTTTGATGATTGCTGC
This sequence comes from Trichosurus vulpecula, assembly GCF_011100635.1. Lineage (NCBI taxonomy): Eukaryota > Metazoa > Chordata > Mammalia > Diprotodontia > Phalangeridae > Trichosurus > Trichosurus vulpecula. The sequence continues at coordinate 68,605,868 of NC_050579.1, forward strand.
TTCATAATACAGTTTAAGATCTGGTATGGCTAGGCCACCTTCCCTAGCATTTCTTTTCATTAATTCCATTGATATTCTGGACCTTTTGTTCTTCCAGATGAATTTGGTTATTATTTTTTCTAGCTCTATGAAATAATTTTTTGGTAGTTTGATTGGTATGGCACTGAATAAGTAAATTTAGGTAAAATTGTCATTTTTATTATATTGGCTCAGCCTAACCATGAGAAACTGATGTTTTTCCAATTAATTAGATCTTACTTGATTTGTGTGAAAACTGTTTTGTAATTGTGTTCATATAGTTCCTGGGTTTGTTTTGGCAGGTAGACTCCCAAATATTTTATAATGTCTACAGTGACCTTAAATGGAATTTCCCTTTCTATCTCTTGCTGTTGGCTTTTGTAAGTAATATATAGGAATGCTGAGGATTTATGTGGGTTTGTTTTACAACCTGTAACTTTGCTCATGTGGCCAAAATGTAAACTCGCAGTTATTGGGTGCTAGAAGCTATTTGTCCCTTTGTGAAGTTTTCATGAAGCAACCCTAACGTCTGGCTCTCTGTTGGGCTGTGAGAGCGGGATGAAGCAGTTTTTTCTTGGTGTGTCAGGTTTGTCCTTAGAGTGTCTCTTAGCTCTCAGTGAAGACACTGCCTCACCACTGCTGCTCTGGTGACATTGCTACTGAAATATTGAGAATAATAGATTTTCCCAGTCTTTCAAAGTTTGCAAGATAAACCAACTGGTCATTAGCAGGGGAAGATGAGAGTAACTTAATCCTGCCCTCTTCAGGCAAAATCTCTTTCAGGAATCCTTCAATACTGGATATGACCAACCATGAGACTGATCTCCTGCTAGATTGTATAATTCCAAACTGGCTTGCTCTGTTATACATAGGCCCAGAGATGTGGTTTCTTCTCTCCAGTAATAACAACATGTTTTCTGTGTGGCATCATCTGACTTCATCCACTCATTAAATAATTTAATCCTCCAAAATTGATGTTTTCATCTTGTTTATATCCTTGATTGATGAATTGATTGAATCCACCTGTCTGGAACTTCTGTGCTTACATTAATTACATTATAATAACACTTATTATCTGTCTCTACCATTCATAAGAAACATGTACTGCACTTATATTCACTTATATTCAATAAACATCATTCAATATTGACTACATGTAAGACATGATAGAAGTAAAGTGAATACAAACATTTAAAATTTTTTTTTAAAAATGTCACTTTTGCACCATTTTTCCTCCAAGAGAACAAATTCCATTTGGAGACAAATTCTATTGTTTATATTTGGAATCCTATAAAAAACCTTACTTGAACAAAATTATGATTCAGAAAATATTTGCTGAATAGTAGAGAAGGAGGAAGGAAAGAAGGAAAGGAATGAAGGAAAGGAAAGGAAAGAAAGGAAAAAGGAAAAGAAAGGAAAGAAAGGAGGGAGAGAGGAAAGAAAAAAAAACTTGGTTTATAATTCTATGTACTGAGTTTTTTATAAAGATCTAGAAAAACTTCTGTAATTGTCAGCACAATACTAAGACATGCAGTTGGAATATGATTTTTAAAATAATCATTTTCGTTTGGAAAAGGTTGAATTTAGTTTGGGCTTTTTTGAAATGACAAGTTGCAAAAAATAAAGGTATTACATTTCTCAGTCTTTTTATATATCAGGCTTTTCTTTCAAGTAATTCTGCAACAGACAGAAAAGCAATATACTTTCTGTAGCTAACTATAAATTATGCTAGTCTTTGGGGTGAGACCAACTTATCTATTATTCCATTTCAGATTGTTGTTTCTCAGTCATTTCCATCATGTCCGACTCTTCAAGCCCTCTTTTGTGGTTTTCTTGGCAAAGATACTAGAGTGGTTCGCCATTATTTTTTTTTCCTCCAGCTCAGAAACTGAGGCAAATAGGATTAAGTGACTTGTCCAGGGTCACATAGCTAGTAAGTGTCTGAGGCCACATTTGAGGCCACATGAGTGTATGAGGCCACATGAGTTCCTGACTCCAGGCTTGGCACTCTATCCATTGTGCCACCTAGCTTCCCTTTCCCCTCCTTCTGCCTGTCAGACTGCTCCTTCTCAACTACTTTCCTAGTTCATCATCCATATCATGATTGCTAACTCTAACAGTTTCCCCACAGTTCTGTCCTAGATCTTTTCTCTCTATACTCTCTCTTGGTAATCTCACCAACTCACATGGATTTAGCTATTATCTCTATGCAGATGACTCACATATTTGAATATATCGAGCCCCACTCTTGAGTTTCAGTCCAATAACCAATTGTCTATTGGACATTTCACATTGGATGTCTCTCATGAGAGGCAAAAACAATCACTGTCCTCAAGGACCTCACAGTCTAATGGGGAAGAATATACAAATGGGTAAATACAACATATGTAGAGTAGATGGAAGGCAGTTTGAGAGGGGAAAACATTAGCAAAAATATTTTACATGAGATAAGATTTGAGCTGAATCTTGAAGGAAACCAGGGAAACTAAGAGAAGTTAGAACTCACAATTTTTTAAGTATGGGAGACAACTGGGGTAAAGAGAAAGTGGAGATAGATGGTATGTTCAAGAAAGTGGGAGTAAGGTGTTGGCTCATAGGGATCACAAAGGGGATTATAAGAAGACAGCAAAGGTAGGAAGACACTATCCATAAAAACTCTCCCTTTTTGAACAGCTGCTTTACTTGGCTTTGATTTCATGGAGCAACATATCCCCTAGCACCCCTCCCCTCACCTTTTCAGCTTCCTTTTGTATGTTGTCCTCCCCCAATAGACTGAAAACTCCTTGAGGGCAAGGACTATATCTTTTTTTAAATTTATATTCCAAGTGTTTATAATGTCTAGCATATAGTAGGAACTTAATAAATGTTTATTAAATTGAATTAAATTGAAATGCCAAATGGAGGAGTTTGTTCTGGAGATAAAAATAAGCCGCTCAAGTTTAAGGAGCAGTGCCCCACACTCTATGATTCAGCCGAACTGGCCTTCTCCTTGTTCTTCATCCACTATTTTCCATCTTCCATCTCCATGTGTTTGCATTGGCTGTACCACATATTTGCAATATACTATCTCCCCACCTCAGCCCTACAGAATTTCTCTCTTCATCTAAAATATAGTTCAAGTACCATATTCTGCATGAAACTTTTCCTAATCTCCCCAACTGCTAATGTCTACTTTTACATACTACTTTGTATTTAACCACTTTTGTAATATAGTAATAGAAAGCAGCTAGTATTTATATAGCAATTTTCAGTTTACAAAACACTTCAAAAATACAAGTCATTCCCCAGTTGATAAATGGTCAAAGGATATGAACAGGCAGTTTTCAGAGGAAGAAATTAATGATATCTATAGTCATATAAAAAAATACTCTAAATCTCTATTGATTAGAGAAATGCAAATCATTGTTGGTGTAGTTGTGAACTGATCCAACCATTCTGGAGAGCAATTTGGAACTACATCCAAAGGGCTAAAAAATGTGCATACCCTTTGACCCAGCAATACCAATTCTAGGGCTGTATCCCAAAGAGATCATACAAATTGGAAAATGACCCATATGTACAAAAATATTTATAGCAGCTCTTTTTGTGGTGGCAAAGATTTGGAAATCAAAGGAATGCCCATCAATTGGGGAATGGCTAAACAAGCTGTGGTATATGAATGTAATGACATACTATTATGCTATAAGAAATGGGGAGCAGATGGACTTCATAATAACCTGGAAAGACTTACATAAACAGATGCTGAGTGAGGGGAGCCGAATCAGGAGAATATTGTACACAATTACAGGCACATTGTGATATGAATAACTTTGATAGACTTGGCTCCTCTCAGCAATGCAAGGTTCTAAGGTTCTAAGACAACTCCAAAAAACTCATGATGGAAAAAGCTATTCACATCCAGAGAAAGAATTATGGAGTCTGAATGTAGATTGAGGCAAACTATTTGCTCTCTCTCTCTCTCTCTCTCTGTCTCTCATTTTGTTTTTTTCTTCTTTCTTATGGTTCATTCCATTGGTTATAATGGTTGGTGCTTTACAACATGACTAATGTGAAAATATGTTTAATTTGAAGGTATATGTAGAACCTATATCAGATTGCATGACGTCTTTGGTGGGGAGGAGAGGGAAGGGGAGAAAATTTGGAACTCAAAAGCTTGTGGAACTGAATGTTATAAACTAAAAATAAATAAATTTAAAAGGAAAAAAATTAAAAACTAAGATCACTGTCAGGGAACTACTCAGACTCTCAAGATAGAACATGAAATTTTGGACAATTCTAATTATTAAGAAATTTGTCTTTGTTTTATTGAAAATCTACCTCCCTATACCTTCTGCCTATTGGTGGTTCATCCCACTGGTTCCAAAGAGAAGAAGCTAATCCACTACCATTCTTCATATGTGAAATACTGTGATCTTGTCCCCCTTAAGTATTTGGTTTTCTCTTTGCTAAGTGCCTCCAGTTCTTTAGGAAGTTCAAAATATTTGATATAGTCACATATTGTAATTTTTCTCTTATTTTCTCCTTAAGTAGGTTAAAATGCATTATCCTTATATTGCAGATGAGGAAACAGAAGCTTCTTTGAAAATTAACTGAATCTTAGTGCCCTACACATTTAATAGGCAAGTTATCACATATGTACAAATAACCAAATATAATACTCTGTTATAATAATTAACTCCTTTTAACACTGAGGCATTATAATAGCCCCTAAAGTCAATTTAATTCCACCCTTGTTGACTTGGGGGAGTTTATTTGTATGAAAGCTTCTGAGTTTAGTTACAACTGCTCTGAGCCCCAAGTTAGGAAAATCCCTAATTCTTAGGTGCAAATTGGGCTTGCTGCTTGACCTTTTATTTATATCTGTCTCATGTTCATATCTAACTTCTTCGTAGTTCATGTAAAAGTCAGTTTCTTGGAAATTTTTGCATAATGAAATAGCAGATTATATTCTGGCTGAATATACAAGCACCAGGAGGAGAAGTTGGGGAAAGAGTGTTCCTTTTCTTGGGACTTTCCTCGGTCTAGGGCCTTCACTTTAAAATGCCTGTAAAGTCAATGTTTCTCCCCAATGTGTTCTGTTTTTGTCACAGGTCAGTCCTCTGTTTGCTCCTTAAAAGCATGCTAGAGAAACCATGAGCACTTCAACCCTTCTGATGCAGATGCTTAGAATCTTTTTCTCTATGAGATAGCATCTTCCTTTTGTAAAAATCATTTAGCTAGTGATTCAGTCTCTCAAACAATGACTTTGATTCAAGAAGTTGTATAGGCTTTGTTTGAGCAGCTGGGTAGTACAGTGGTTAGAGTGCTGGGCCTGGAATCAGGAAGAATCATCTTCCTGAATTCAAATCTGGCCTCAGATACTTACTAGCTGTATAATCATGGGCAAGTCATTTAATCCTGTTTGCCTCAATTTCTTCATCTGTGAAATGAGCTGGAGAAGGAAATGATAAACCACTCCAGTATCTTTGCCAGGAAAACCTCAAATGAGGTCACAAAGACTTGGATATAAGTGAGAACAACAATAACAAATAACTAATAAAAGTAGTAGTGTGACTAGGCAGAGTAAATTCAATGAATATTACTCACTGTTTATTTTTGCCTCCATGCCTTTCTCCTTCCTGGGACAAGAAGTGATTTGGAATTTTTAAAATAGCAGCACCCCGCCTCCCCAAATCCAGAACCTTTTGCTGGCCATCTGCTAGAAGAGCAGTCTCTCTGTGGATGATGACAAGATATACTTTAGCTGTTGGAAATCAAAGAAGTCACAAAAGTTTTCTATTTCTAAGCAGAGACCTAGGCTCCAGCATTTTTGCCAAGAAAACTCCAAATGGGATAATAGTCAGACACAACTCAAAAAATAACTGAACAACAGGCCCTATTTATACTCAGTTTTGATTGATTCAATTACAAAGTGTTCCTAGTTAAGGTATCAGTTAAATTGAGGTGCTTTCATCCTCATCCTTATAACTTAGTTCTAGAATGGACCTCAGAGGTAATTTATTGAACTCTTATTTTACAGATGAGGTAGCTGATATCCAGAGAAGGAAATGATTCACCCATGGTGACATAGACAGTAAGTGGCTAAGTAGGAATTGAACCCAGGTTCTCTGACCTCAATTCCTATACTCTATACCCTTTCAACATAGTGAATGATTGACATAGTGATGAATGTAATGAAATTTGTTTTCCTGGTGCCTAGAGGATGCATTTTTTTAAGACCATTCAAATGGAAAGGGAAAACAAAATCTCAGTAAAATATGTATTTCATTTCCTGAAAAAGATATGAACAAGAATTTCCTTTTGGTCAACAATTAAGATAGTTACTTCATCAAAGTTCAGGAAAAATACTTTCTCAATAACAAAGATAAGCCAGAGGTTGATCACTTGTCCTAAATGATCAAGTTCAGTTATTAAAAAAAACTTTTAAGAAAATGTTATTAAAGAATGGAAAAAATTAAATATTTTTTGTTGTTAAAAATAGACAACAAAACGGACTTAGGTAACATGTTTGACTCTTGTTAGGGGCAGCATATTGAGTATAACATTTCAGTATTTATGTATCTCTAAAAATCACAGCTGTCATCGGATTTATTTCAGGACATTCCTGAGAGGATTAACATCACCATTTCATCTTCCATGAAAGTAAAATCATTCTTTTCTAAGGGTATTAGTAAATTAGTTTACCAACATATTTCTTTAAATTGTGATTTGTTAAAAAATAAATAATGTAATTCTAATATTTTTTCAAATGTCCTAAACCTCTTCCGAAATTTTATTGTGATGAATCAACTCTTATTAGTCTTTTTCTCCAAATTCTCCTTTCCCTTGTCCCTCATGTCCCATAGTCAGTCTATGCTATGCCTTCATATCTGTATCATTTCTTTCCTCTTTGTTCAACAGTCCCCATCTTCTACTTGCCCCCTTATCCTATCATCATTCATCACTTTCCAAAACTCAACCCTAGATTACCTCTACCATACTCCTTTTCTGCTCCTATTCACTTTTAACAACTACTGAACAAAGCTACACAACTGAACTAACTGGATTCACTAAAATTTTATGTAATCTAATCTCAATTTGTCTCTAATTCCTGAATGACAATCTTTTTACTCATCCCTGAATGGCCCCGTATAATATTCTCTTCCCTGTCCTTTCTAAACTCTTTCTTTCTTTAAGCCCGTTTAGATCATCCTTCTTATGTTCTCTCAGCAGGACATTGCTTTATACATACTGATACAATTAAGTTGCCTGTTACATATTTAGAACCTCCCCTACCCACCACTCCATAGGGTCATGGAGAGTCTGAAATGACAACAAAGATGTGTATTTCCTTTTCTCTTACATTTTACACCTCAAATCCTCTCACCCATTCTACCCTCCTTTATTATAAGCTTGTAGGAAAAAGGGTGCTATTCTCTTTGCAAAATTCAGCTCCTCTACAGGTGTCCTTAAGCCCATTTCATCCTAGTTCTCCAGTGATCTTATTTCTTCAGTCCTTCTCTCTGTTCTCAGTTTCAATCATTGTGGACCAAATCCCACTCTTATATATAAAAACCTGTCCAGATCTCTACCATTTCTAATTAAAACAAACAAAAACCTTTCCACTTGACTCTATAATCCCATCAAGCACTTGTCCTAATAGTTGTGGTAGGATCCTCCCCATTCACAGCCAAACTGCTAGAAAAAAAGGCTATCAGCACTCATTGCCTCCTCTTCTTACTTCTTACTCTTTTCAGGCTTCCAACCTAATTACTCAAATGAACCTAATCTCTTAATTGATAAATCCAATGTTTTTTCTAATTGTCACTCTTTTTGTTCTCTGTAGTATCTCACACCATTGAGAGCCCCTTTATCTGTATACTCAATACTTCCTGGAGTTTTGTAACACTGATCTCTCCTAGTCCTTCTCTTAGGAATTTGATCACTCCTCAGATTCCTTTGTGGGATCATCATCAATATGTAGCCACTTTTGTAAAAGTATACCCCACAGTTCTGCCCTGGGTCCTCTTTTCTTTTCATTCTTAATATCAAGATCATGGCACAAATGATAAGATGTGGGCAGTCACTGATCCTTATCACAAATTAGGGTAAGGTAGTGAAGAGATTAATACTCTATTGGATATAGCCTGTACCAGTTCCAGAGTTGATACCAATAGTTGCTCAAGACCACCACCTGTGTCGGCAGGCAAAATGGCCTTTGTTTTCTTTGAGTAACTCAGTTTATTTCATTGAGCCTTACTAGGTGCTGGGCCCTTGGGGGCCCAGGGAGGGCCTGGTTTGCATGTCGGGGACAGCAGAGGCTTTTGGACCAAGTGGGTTTGGGTCTGCCTCTGTTGGGTGTTGACCTGGTCTGCATGGATGTGAACCTCCTAGGGTCCTAGGGGAAGGGGCCAACTCAAGAACTAATCAGCCCTAGTCATTCAGGCAGCACTTGATGATGTCAAAAACTCTATAAGAGGGGAGAAGACAGTTTGAAGATCCCTTTTCGGTTGGAGCAGCAGCGGGAGCAGTGGCGAGCGTGACTCTGGGCCAGCCCTTGCTCTCGGGCTGAACCTAGATGTTGGTAACTATGAATTGTATTGGGTCTGTCTGTTGATATTTGTAATTTGTTTGTATTTTGTTCTGAAGTTTGGGTTGCTGGTTTTTTCCCCCGAACTAAATGAATGTTCTGAAGTTCAGGGTGCTGGCTGTTTTTTCCCCTGAACTAACTGAATGCTGCCTGTATGCTCCCCTGAACTAACTGAATGCTGGATTAAAGTAAGCTTGTCAACCCCTTCACCGTGCTTTCCTTCGTTAAGCAGATAAAAAGAACCTGTGCTTTCCTGGCGTGCCAGCAGCCTCCTGGGTGCTGGCTGTGGGTGGATCTTACGCCCCCACAGAAGCTGCCAGCCGGATTGTTAAAACACCACCAACACAAGATTCTCTGGTTCTTCAGCCAGGACACCCCACTCTCCACCCCATGAATTCCATTAGTGGAAGGCTATAATATTTTTGTCCCATTAGGGCCTTCTACTGAGGAACTGCCTCCTTCTTGCAAGGGGGCTGGTTAGTTATGCAGAGTCAGCTTCAAATATCCCCAACCTTGGAAAGCAAAACACCTCCAGAAATTCCACTCCTTCATGACTTCAACTCACCCTGAGAGCAACTTGTACATTGACAACCTGGATACTAGTAGTAGTGTGAAGGAGCCTTATCAGTCCCAGAATATAGTAAGCAAAGGTGTGATGGGATCACTATCTATGAGGTTTGCTTCTCTCCTACCATATGGATTGTTAGTTTTATTTTTTCTTTCCTTGAAAGGGAACAAAGGGCTTGGCTAGACCAGGAAGTTAAGGGTCAAGGTATCCCTCCCCTGGCACAACTTCTAGGTGTTTTTTGGCCACAATGACATGGCTTTCTGATCACGTAAGGGCACAATCAGGTGGATTTTGGAGGCATTCAGACTTAGCATGTCTCCCAAGACCATTTGACTCACTATAGCCCAGTTTCATTTCTATATAGAAGCCAGGTGTGTGTGTGTGTGTGTGTGTGTGTGTGTGTAAACTATCTAAGCTAATTTCTTCATTATCCTTGTTGGATATCCTACAACTAAATAAAACCTCTTTTTGTTAGCTGTTGAATGAATTATCAGTGTGTAATTTTGTTCCAATGTCAAACCTAAGCTAATGGAGACCAAGCTGAATCAAACATTCCCATGAAAAAAAGGGCTATGAGGGGCCTTCACTGTTACCCGTGCCAGTGCCCAAACTGTTGTCCCTTACTTCCAAGGCTGAGCACTGCTACTAATCCTCTGACAGGGCTTAGAGTCCATTAAGACTCCAGAAGACCAGGAATTAGTGAGCAGGCACGGTGGTCACCTTTAGGAAGAAGTACGAAAGTGAATCTTCCTTTGGAGGCACCTGAAATAAAGCACCATTTGCCCTGTTAAAGCTCATTAACGCACCAGCCAGTGAATTTTCATTTCATTGGTGTAGGACAAATGTGACAATGGGAGGCCAGAACTAGATTTAAACATAATTAGGAAATATTTAAAAAAATAAATAAAATACAATAGGACATAGAACATATTAATAGAACATGTTAATGTGTTTTCCAATTTTTTTAAATTCAACATTTTATTTCTCCCAGGCACATGTCAAAACAGTTTTTAAAATTTTAATAAAGTTTTGAGTTCCAAATTCTATCCCTCCTCTTTTGCCTCCCCTTCCTCGAGACTGCAAGGTATAGGTTATACATATGCAACCATGTAAAACATTTCCACAATAGTCATTTTGTACAAGAAGACTCAAGTAAAACAAGAAAGTGTGATAGATAGGAAGTGAAAAATAGCATACTTCAGTCTGTATTCAAACAATATCAGTTCTTTCTCTGAAGGCAGATAGTGTTATTCATCATTAGTTCTTTGAGATTGTCTTGGATCATTGCTGAGAATAGCTAAGTCATTCATAATTTTTCAGTGTACAATAATATTGCTGTTACTGTGTACAATGTTCTCCTGGTTCTGTTCACTTCACTTTGCATCAGTTCATTGTAAGTCTTTCCAGGTTTTTCTGAAGTCATCCTGCTTGTCATTTCTTATAGCACAATAATATTCCATTAGCATCATATACCACAACTTATTTAGCCATCCCCAGTTGATGGGCATCCCTGTGATTTTCAATTCTTAGCCTAGGTGTTTTTTCTAAGTCAAAATGCAGCCAGCAGGGATTCTTATGAACATTTAGTGGCCCTGTTTCTATTTGAGTTTAACCTCACTGGCGTAGGGTACTCCCAGTAAGAAACCCCTCTACCAAAGCAGATTAGTATTTTCTCCATAACTTCCAGTGTTGGAGGGTTGTTTGGGTGCACTGGGAAGTTAAGTGATTTTTTCAGAGTGATGCTGTTATTATGTGTCAGAAACAGGACTTGAACCCAGATCTTCTTGACTGAGGCCAGCTCTCTGTCCACTCTATTCCACTTCCTTTCATGATAGGTACTACAAATATTATTTTTCTCATTTTATAGATTAGGAAGCCAATATACAGAAAAGCTACATTTTTGTGTGAATTCAACAGACCAAAGTAATATAATTAAGCTTATTAATACAAAATAAACTTTACAGCTTTTTGAATCTAAAAAAAATCTTTTTTAATACACAATAAATTCTCTTTTGTTATAACCAGTTACTTTACATGACTTGGCATGGAGTTCAAAAGATTTTGACATATGTTCCTTTATTGTTCAACATGAAACCACAATTTCATTACATTTGATATTAAGCGTGCCTTTGATGAACAGTCAATTTTTCCAAGTCGATCCTTAATTATAGCCCACAGCTTTTCAATGGAGTTTAAATCAGGTATGTTACTAGACCACTGAAGCATATTTAGCTACAACCCTTGAATAAATAACTTAACTTGTCATGATTTGTGAAATGGAAAAAGGCCATGTTTCAGTATTCCATCACTATTTGGGAGTTTCTATAATTCCAGAACAGTTCTCTTTCTCATTATCTCAATTGGGACTAAGATCAAATGTATTATCAGAGTTCATCATTCCCTCAATGGAGACAAAACTTCCAGGCCTAAGGGACATGGAAAATATATGAAATATTTTTGGAGGTGTATGTTTTATAGGCTGATGGAGATGCCCAGATTTTAAAAACTCACATGGACTTTTCTAATTTTGGTATGAACTTCAATAAAAATCTGAATTTCGTTAGTAAAAACTAATTTTCCCCTAACTTTAGTTTTTTAGCTTTTGTATTGTCTTTCCTGTGAAAAGCATTTTTTTTCTTCATAGCAGTGGTTAGCAACTATTTCTTTTCTAGTCTTATCATTCTTCCAACTTCAAAAATCCTATACTACAGTATAAAGGGATTAATGACAATCCCTTCAGGTTGTATCCTGTTGAATGCAGAAACTCCACCCCCTGCCACCAGTCAACTCTGATCAAAGAAACTAGGCTCTTAATACCTCTCGAATTCACAACTTTGTCTCTCCATGGCTGGACAGATCCATCTCAGGATCACTCTTCTGTTACCTGTACTTAAGGGAGAAAACACAAAGAGGAAAGGGTAACTGAGTCCCTAACCCCAGGCTGAGCAAATGCTCCAGCTGCCATGTAAATGCAGCTGCTGTGGTGCCAAGGTTGGGCAAGGATATTGCTCCTCCTCCATTAGCAACCCCTCACCACTCGAGGAAGTTTTATAAAGGAGAGCTAATTGGCTCATGGGAGAGAGCAAAGCAAAATATGCCTCTTCTTTTTAAACTGATGTAACTCATCTACTGCCATTACAGGTCGAAGGAACCAATAAAGGAGTAACTTTGTACCCTAGTCTTTCAGTACTGAGTCAGCGTACATGGTCAACTTGAGACAGGACAACATTATACAAGCTCGTTTTACATATGTATTTGTTCACACGGGCCATTGTGTCCTCTGTGGTAGAAAAGAAATTGTCGTTTTTTTTTAATGTCCCATACCTGATAACATTTATTTGTGCACTGAGTAACTTTGTGGGAAGGAACCATTTTAGCCACATTTAAGGAGGCATAGCTATCCTTTATTTTAGAGTATGGATAGAGAGCGCAATGGGCATCACACGTTTAGAGAAGGCACACCAGTTACAAGGGAGGTTTTTGTTACATGACTCAAAGGGAGGCAGAATAGACATCTCTAATCTCTTCTCCCCCAAGCCTTCATCATAGGAGGTTTTCATTCCTGCCAGGAGAAGAAGCAAGAGACTGGGCCTGGAGGCTACCACTCTACTCTTCTCTGAGAAAGGGAATGCCAGGCTAGAAGTATATCTATCTGCTCTCTTAAATATTATTTGTCTAGGAAATGTGATTGATTTCCATCTAAGTTTTGATCATTTTGTCATTTTAGGGGGGAAGGAGGCTCCCAAGTTCTTATCTAAGACTTGACCCCTTGCCCACCTAATATCAATTCCCCAATGAATACATAACAAAAAGCAAAGAAGCCCATTTGTCCAAATCACTGCAAAACAGAAAGCAGAGAAGGTATACATAGGTGAATATATACCAAACAATAGAGTGAAGGAGCTCTCTCACTGAAATCCAGATAACTCAACCAAGAGAAAGAGTGGTGGATCTCATTCAAGGGGAAGATAGGGACATGATAAAGACTACCCATTTCTCTTATGTCTTTCCAGTCTTTTCCTTCAGCAACTAGAAATGGTGCTGGTCTCTTCCATCTTCCCTCTGATTGGATACTATACTTTAAGTAGAGAGATCTTTGAAGGGGGACTTCCACTTTAAGAGTGGGAACTGGCTGAGAACTGAAGCTCTCTATCTATGGCTAATTCTGCCCTGCCCCTCACATAGGGCTGCTCCTTCATCTCTACCAATAAGGAGAGAATCCCATACCAATGGGCTTTGGGACAGGCATTACAAGAGATATCACAGGAAAAAACAAGGGAAACATTGATGAGTCAAAGAGAACCTTAGTATTCAGGGCCAGCAGCTGCATGGACCTTTTTATCCCATCCCATCAAACCTAGCCCAGACATCCAGTGGAAAGATTCAAGGGGAAACATGTTATAAGTGAAAGAATAAATATCTAGAACTTTAAAGATAGGGTTTCTCATCTTATTTTTGGCTATTTAACAGCCATATGACTTTGAACAAGTCATTTAACTTGGGTGAGATTAAGTTACTCATCTGCAAAATGGGCATAATGCCTTTCTACACATACCTCCTTCATAAGGTTGTCAGGATCAAATAAAATAATATACATGAAAGATTTTTATAAGCTACAAAGAATTTAATTTTATAAGGGATTAATATATTTATTATTCAGATACTCATTTATTACTGAGTAATCTCCTTCAATGTTTTCAAGTGCCACTAGGTACCTTAGGTAGATGTGAAGAATGGAGTTTAAAAGGAGTTAAAATTAAATAGTTTAGGAAAATAAGAAAAGAATAATGGAAGAAAAAAGTGAAATGAAGAGGAGCTAATACTATCTCATTTGATCCTCCCTATGAGGTAGATATTACAAGTATTATGACCCCCACCTTAAAGATGAGGAAACAGACTCAGAGAGGTTAAAGAAGTTAAATCCATCCTTATAATCCCACAGCCAAATTTTTAGAGGCAGGATTTGATTCCAGGACTTCTTGACTCCTATTCCACAACTCAACCCAATTTGCCATACTTCCCCTATGTTTCAACAATCTGGCTAGCAGCTGTTGTGGGGGTGAAAGACCAGTACAAGCTCAACAACAAGCATGCTACCAGCACACTGCAAAAGCTCAGGTTCTTTTGATCTGCTTTGCTAAGGAAAGCAACATTAAGGGGTTAAAAAGCTTAATCTGGCATACAAATACCATTCACTTAATTTAGGGGAAAAAGCCAGCACCCTGAACTTCAGAGCAAAAATTACAAACATCGACAGACAAACCTTGTCTGATTCAAATCCCAATAAATAGTTACCAGAGTTTAACAAAATCCCAACATCCGGGTTACGAGCTGGAGGGCTCTTAGCTACAGCTGCCAGGAGTCTCCGAATCAGCTGCCATCAAGAGTGAGAGCCCCTCCACAAACAGCTCTGTCTTCTCCTTTTATACAGTTTCAGACGTTATCAAACATTATCTGAGCCACCAGAACTTAGGCTCTTTCGATTGGCTCTGGTGTTAGCACCTCCCTTCATTGGCCCCACCTGGGGCCCCACCTTAGTTACCAATTCACACCCACATAGGCTTAGCACCTAATAGGGGTTTGGGTCTGGGACTTAGCACCTAGTAAGACTCGATCAAAGATACTGAATTAATCAAAGGAAACAAAGGCAAAACTCTTCAAGGATCCCCAATACACCCTATAAGAAGGACATATACAAGGTGAAAGGAAGTAAAGTCTTGCCAAAAGTTACATGTAATAAGGTACTGGGAAGTAGAATGTTACCTGCTGCTCAGTGGTACCATGACATAGGCTGCCTGTTCTTTGAATAGTCGGGAGAGCTCTAGAATATGAATTTGGTGCAGAAGTTTAATCCTGATCCTGAATCACCATTTTTCATACATTACATCGTTCCCCTGGTCCTTTTTTGGGGGGGAATGTCAAGACCACCAAATTTTAAATGGATTATAGATTGTCAAGGAATGAAAACATTCCATTTTAATATCAGTAATTACAAATGACAAAGATAAATAAACACATAAGGAATAAGAAGTTGAATGATAGTGATCTCCGTAGTAGATAAAGCATTGATGGACTGACTGATATTTTCTGTATAACATGTTTATTTCATCTTTTTCACCTTATTTCCCTCATCTGTAAAACCAGGGTTCACAGATTATAAAGGCTAGCTGCACCTTTTTCGCTGAAAAGACTTAAGAGCTTTTTAAAGACAAGTACTGCCTGCTTTGCATATGTCTTCCTCTGATCCTTCCAAACCATTGTGAGCTCTTCTTACTCTGAAACACTGTTGGCCTTGTTGTATGTATCTCTGGTACCCCACTTAGCATTTATTATTTTACTTTACTGATTAACTTTTCATGTTTTTGCATGTGTCCTGGATGACATGGGGCTCTCTAACTCTAGACCTTCCAATGAGAAGAACATCACCAGCCCTTTCCAACACACTGTTGACCCCAGGAGCTGTCATTTGATGTAACCCAAGGACCCCCAGCCTTTGAGAGTCATGCAACCACTGAATATTTAGAACTTTTAGGCATTTCTATCCATCAAAAAGTAGAAACTTTGTAAATGTGTAGCCTCCTACAGTTAGATTAAGAGCAGGAACTCTCATTTTTTTTCTAATTTTATACCTAGCACTTAGCCAAATGTAATGTTTTTAATAAATTCTTTTTTTCTATAGTTTCTTCCTTCCTCCCTAACTTCTTTCCTCCCTCCTTTCCTCCCTACCTCTTTCCTCCCTTCCTCCCTCCTCTTGCTCCCTTCTTCCCTTCCTCCCTCCCTCTCTCCCTCCCTTCTTCCCTCCCTCCCTTCCTTCCTTCCTTTCCTTCCTTTTTTCCTCCCTCCCTTCCTCCCTCCCTCCCTTCCTCCCTTCCTTCCTTCCTTTCCTTCCTTCTTTCCTCCCTCCCTTCCTTCCTTCCTTCTTCCCTCCCTCCCTTCCTTCCTTCTTTCCTCCCTCCCTCCCTTCCTTCCTTCCTCCCTCCCGTCCTTCCTTCCTTCCTCCCTCCCTCCCTCCCTTTCTTCCTTCGTTCCTTCCTTCCTCCATCTCTCTTTCTTCCTTTTGTCCATTTCTTCCCCTCTCTTTTCCTTTCTTCTTTTTCTTCCTTCTTTTCTTTCTTTCTCTCTCTTTTTCTTTCATTCCCAAATGAGCTGAAAGTTTCTGGAGTGCATAGACCATATTTTATGCTTCTTTGCATAAGTTCATAAAGACTAGCACTATCTTATAATAATGATGATAGTTGTCATTAATCTGTCATTTTAAGGCATGTGAACCTTTTTATATATCATCTCATGTGATCTTCATAATAATTATTTTATTATGGCTGGACTTAAGTTCTTATCTTCATTTTATAGAAGAGGAAACTGAGTCTCAGAGATTTTAAGTGACTTGCTCATGGTCATAAGACGTGTCAGAAGTAGCGTTTACAAATAGGTCTCTTCTCATCTTTTACTAGAGCAGCCTGTTGCCTCTCACATAGTGTCAGTGAAATGCAGACACTTCAGAGTTGGAACAGAATTCAATAGCTGTCTAATGCAAATCTTGCCCTAAATAGAGAGGCCTTGTGCAAAATAGGTGCTAAATAAATTTGTTAAAGAAATCACTGAATAAAATTACCACATATGAAAGATTTTTTAAAAAAATTATACAAAGGTTGAATTTAGCAGTTGGAGTAACAGGAGCTTAATATTGGAAGGGATATTAAAAGACATCTAGCCCAACCTACAAGCCAAAGCAGGAATACCTTTACAACAGCCCCAGCATATATCTCTGTATCCCATATAGTCTCTGTTAGAATTTATCCACAGTCCTTTATTTGAACCAAGTGAGATAGAAGGTTTTGTTTCTATCATTTTGCAAATCAAGCAATTAATGATCAAGCAACTAACCCAAGGTCACACCATCATTCATAATTTTTATCAAGTACCCATAATTATTCTTCTTTACAACAATAAAAATAACATTTAAATTGTGCTTCCTGTGTGCCAGGTACTGTGCTAAATGCTTTACATTTATTATCTCATTTGATCCTCGTAACAATGCTGTGAGGTAAGTGCTATCATTACCCCCATTTACAGATGAGGAAACAGGTTATGTTCCTTGCCCAAGGTCACACAACTAGTAAGTGTGTGAGGCCAAATGTGAATTCAGGTCTTCCAAACTCCAGGCCAGGTTCTCTATCCACTGCATTCAGGATATTTTTCTAGGTAGAGAATTTAAATAGATTTGAATGACCATGGCCCATTAAAGATTTGTCTTTATATCTCGCACACCAAGTACAGCGATTGGCACATTGTAGGGATTTGATAAATGTTTATTGGTTGATCAACTGATTTGTGGAGATGAGAAATATAGATAAAAAGTAAATTCTAATTGCCCTCAAATCCTACAGAGTTAAGATGAGGACTGAAGATTTAAGAAGGGGGATAGACTTGAAATGAGATTTGAAAGAATAGTACTTAGATTTAGACCTGGTGGGTGAATGATATGAAAAATGTACTTGGCTTGTTTTGCTGGACAGTGGATTGTACATAGATGAAATAAGGCTGGAAAAGTTGTTTAGGGCCAGATTTTCAAGATTCTTGGAATTTTAGACTGAATATCTTGAATTTTTCTCTATAGGAAAAGCAGAAGCATTGAAGGTCTTTCAAGCAAAGGAATAACTGTATGCCAAACAGTGTTTCCCAAAGCTTGATTTGTTTCCACGTGGGTCAGAAAGGAAAGAAAGTAGATAAAATGGCCAGTGATGAGACTTGGAATTATACAGACATAAAGAGATGTGGATCAGCACTAGAGTAGGCATGATGCAGATAAAGAGGAAATAGTGGATGCCAGAGATGTTTTGAATCAAGAATCAACATTTATCAACTGGCTAGATTTGGTAGGGTAGGGGGAGGGGAAGGATTAGAAGGAATTAAGGACAATTTCAATATAATCTAGTGACTAATGTAGGTGACTAGAATCAGCATGATAGGAACATAGAGACAATAAGGTTGTATGGTGGATAGGGTACTGAAATTAGAGTAAAGGAGTATAAATCCTAAGTCTGACTCTTAGCTGTGTGACAGCTCTGGACATGTCTTGACCTCTCAATCTCATTTTCTTTGTCTGTCGAATGGGTATAATAACACCTGCTTCACATACTTTTTGTGAAAATAAAATGATATGATATGTGTAAAGTACCTTGGAAAGCATTAAATCCCTATTTTTAGTAGTTAATAATATTAATTATTATGGTTATTATTGCACTAATGATGAAAAATGGAAACTCATGGTCCTGGGCATCCTGAGATATTTTATTACCACCTTGCTTCTTTGAAAAGTCCTCCTTTGCATATCATATATGGTGGTTACTGCATGTGACACATACATAGTGACCACTAAATTATGTTTGACTTTGAAGTTAATCTCAGTGGTGTATGAGTTGGTGAAAGGCAAGTACTGTGAAGGTACTGGGTGGGTCTAGAATCAGTGGGCTGTGCTGAAGCAAAGATGGATTATGGGGTAAGGCCTGGGTAGGCCTTCAAAGTTGCGGCTTACTTTCCCATAGAAAGTGAAAATTTTAGTACTTCCCTTTTGAAAAAAAAAGATAGCAGCCCCTCAGAGATATGACTGGAAGGACATAGGCAATTTGGTTTTTGATAGCCACAAGGTAAATGATTGATTATTTTTCTTTCTCTATACCTGTATTTGAATGGACTTTTGCGATAGCCCCATTTTCTGTGTAATTTGATTTATTTCAATGTATCAGAAAGGCCTTATTGAAATTGCATGTGGCAAACATTCTACTTAGGGACACAGGCATGCAGCACAGAGCAGAATAATAAATAAAATCCATTTACAAGAAACAACATGAGATATTTTTGAATGGAATTATGTGTGTACATGTAATATACTTTATCCAACTGCAAAAATATTAGTTGGGGAATTAATAAGTCAGTGTTTAGCCGTCTTTTGGCCTCTAACCAACATAAATGATCTGGGCAAAACTAGATCTTGTTGTAAACTAATTAAGTCTACTGATGATACAAAATATGCAGAAATGTGTGAACAGCATACATAGTTGAAAAATATTAAAATATTTATCTAACACATATATTGTTTTACTTTCTTTTATTAGAAGAATGCTTTCGTCAATACTTCTTTTCTGTTTGTATTTATTATTGACTACCGAGTCCAGACTCCTGACCTTAACATTCAAGGTTCTCTATAGCCTGATAACTCCCTACCGTCCTAGACTTCTCACACACTCTTCCTCTCCATACGTGCTATATTCTGGCAAAAGTGGACTACTTACCGTCCTTTACTCCTACCTGGCACTTTCTCATCACTTTGCCTTTGCTCACTCTATGCCTCCTGCCTACCTAGAATGCTCTCCCCTTCATCGCTCCCATTTGAAATCCAACCCACATTTCTAGAATAATAATAGTAGGCTAACATTTATAATAGCACCTGCTATGTGCCAAGCACTGTGCTAAGTGCTTTACGATTATTATCTCATTTGATCCTCACAACACCCTCCAGAGGTAGGTGCTACTATTATCCCCATTTTACGATGAGGAAACTGAAGCAAACAGAGGTTAAGTGACTTGCCCAGGGTCACACAGCTACTAATTGTCTGAGGATGAACTTTAACTCAAAACTTCCTGATTCCAGGCCTAGTTCTTTATCCATTGTACCCCTTAGCTGCCCTAAGCACAAATCCTTTTTTTTTGGAGGGTGGAAGGCAGGGCAATTGGGGTTAAGTGACTTGCCCAAGGTCACGTCACACAGCTAGTAAGTGCATTAAGTATCTGAGGCTGGATTTGAATTTAGGTCCTCCTGACTCCAGGGCTGGTGCTCTACTCACTGTGCCACCTAGCTGTCCCAGCAAATCCTTCTTCCAAGAAGTTTTGTTGCTCCCTCTCCCTTATCAGAAAATATCTTTCCTTCCTGTGACCTAGAATAGCACCTTGTACCTATCTTCTTCTCTTCTTTTCTGCACTTTGATTACTATATAATTATTGTATCATACTGAATATAGAGTATCCCCCAAATCTTAGTGAAGCTTTAAGATTTAGTAGCTTATGTGCCTCCCTTTTGTCAGAGTTGTCCTCCCTCTCTGAAGATGCTAGGGAATTGTTAGATGTGGTGATCTCAGTTAGTGGAAGGACCACCCAAGTCAATGAAATTGAAGACCCATAATGTGTATATCCATTTAGTTATTTCCACAAATAAAGATCTATGCTTTTGTCTTTAAGAGTAACTAGAGCCTTTCCTTATTTCCCATGACTGGTTTATCAAGAAGAAACCCATGTAAACTGATCCAACCATTCTGGAGAACAATTTGGAACTATGCCCAAAGGGCTCTAAAACTATCCATACACTTTGATCCAGCAATAACACAACTAGTTTTGTATCCCAAAGAGATCATAGAAAGGGGAAAGGATCCCATGTATGACAATATTTATAGCAGCTCTTTTTGTGATGGCAAAGAATTGGAAATTGAGGGGATTCCCATCAATTGGGGAATGGCCAAACAAGTTGTGGTATATGAATGTAATGGAATACTGTTGTGCTATAAGAAATGATGAGCAGGCTGATTTCAGAAAAATCTGGAAAGACTTACATGAATTGATGCTGAGTGAAGTGAGCAGAACCAAGAAAACATTCTACATAGTAACAGTAACATTGTGCAATGATCAACTTTAATAGACTTAGTTCTTCTCAGCAATACAGTGATTTAAGACAATTCCAAAAGACTCATGATGGCAAATGCTGTCCCCATCCAGAGAAAGAACTATGGAGTCTGAATGCAGATCAAAGCATATTATTTTCTTTTTTTTCTTTCTTTCTTGTGTTTTTTTCCCTTTTGTTCTAATTCTTCTTTCACAACATGACTAATATGTAAATATGTTTTATGTTATTATACATGTATAACCTATAGCAGATTGCTTGTTGCCTTGGGGAGGGTAGAGGAGAGGGAGGGAGAGGAAAAAAATTGGAACTCAAAATCTTATAAAAGTGAATGCTAAAAAAATAAAGTCTTTAAAAAAAGAAACCCAATCACTTAAATCAGTGAGGCAGAGTGTGATGTTCCATGTCTGATTATAGGCAATATTTGAAATATAGGCCTGCTGTGTCAATATAAATAAGTGATTGAAGCACTTAGCACTTTAAAACAATGATATTTCCCCTCTCCTCCGATAGAACTTAAATTGATCATGAATAAAGGTTACTCCTACCTACTTTTCATAATACCTTGCCTATAAAAAGCATTCAGTAAATGTTTGAAGACAGTGACAATTGGGCCTTGTGTCAGTCATTTAATTATCCATTTATGGATCTGAAAAGTGAGAGAATTGAAACCTTCTACTTCATCAAACTTGAATAAAGGATTGTGGAGTTATTCAGCCAGAGCTCAATTGCTGAGATCTGCCAGCAATGTTGTGAAGGAATTTTTACTTTGGCTGAGAGACTGGACAAGATGACTTTTAAGGTTCTTTCTCATTCTAGGTTTCTTTTATTCTAAATTCCATCTTTGGATTTAGTTAAGCAGCTAGGTGGCACAGTGGATAGAGCACTGGGATTGTAGTCAGAAAGACCTGAAATCTGGCCTTGGACACTTAAGTGGCTGTGACTCTGGGCAAGCCATTTAGCCTCTGTCTGCCTGAGTTTCCTTAACTATAGAATGAGGAAAATAATAGCATTTACCTACCAGGCTTGCATTGAAGATTGATTGAAATAATATTTGTAAAACACTTGGTATATAGTAGGGACTTAATAGATATTTGTTTCCTTCCTGTGGATTTAAAAAGTGAACTTTCAAATGTGCCTATTTCATTAGTATTCAATGACTCCATTGACAAATTATTCAGCACCTGCTAGGCATAAGACACTTTATGAAGTAGGAGGTGGACTAGTTAGTTACTGCCATCACTTTTAACATTAACATTCTGGTTTTCTGTGATACTTTGTGATTAGGAATAGGCTGTAATAATAATAACAACAATAATAATAACTAACATCGCTGCTTAGAGTCAGAAGAAACTGACCTGTAAATATCTCCTCTGACACTTACTAGCCGTATGACCATGGGTAAGTCACTTAACCTATCAGTGCCTTAGTTTCCTCATCTGTACTATGGGGGCAAGTCCTGTAGTACCTCTCTCAAAGGCTTGTTGTGAAGATAAAATGAAATGGTATATGTAAAAGGGCTTGCAAACTTTTAAATGATAGGTAAATGACTACTATCATCACTAGCATCATCATCATCATAGGACTATGTTAGGTTATTGGGATCTATATAACAACATATACTCAAGGTATTTTTAATCCAGTTGTGGTAGAATGGCCATGGCTGTCCATTCATCTTGTGGATATCATAACCTTGATTATTTTGCAATGATCTTTGTCTTCTGCAATATGATTGCATATTCTGGAATGATCAGTACTAATACATGTACTGAAAGATGGTTGGCCAATAGGAACCCTAAGTTCTTGCTGTATATGCATGACATCTATTGCAAATTTGGGGGAGGAGGATATAGAAAATGGGGAAGCTATCTCAGTTCCTCAACAGAGCCCCATCCTGCTGCAGTGTCCAGCCATTCTGTCTTAGGTGGAGCACAAACTATGGGGAGGTATAGTCTTAGGCCCTCTAGTGGATGAGTCAGCTAAGATAGCTTCCCCATTTTAATCTAAACCACCTGATTACAAAATGGTACCTTAGTGTCCTGAAAGTAGCCTTATAAATTACCAAAAAGGTCTGGATTTACCCACATAGAATTATATGAAATAACATGCCCCTGAGCAAAAAATTAATTCATTCATGTTGTCCAGAATCTAATGCATAGATAGTATCTAATGGGTTCCCATAGTATACGGGGGAAACACATAGGTATGTGTAAGGTTAATGGGGAATAAGATCTTCCCTGCCCATCAATAGGCCTCATGTAGAGCCCATTAAGGGAAACTTGCTTGCTTGTAGAAAGGTTTACACACCCTTTGTTAATTTCTAATTAGGCATTGAGCCTATTAGCTGAAAGAGCATATATTCTGAGAGGTGAGCTTTTGCTTTGGTTCCCTGGTCGAGACTCCGAGGGGCAGTATGTCCAGAGCTCCCCGACTCCTCAGAGGTAAAGGCTCTTTCGATTCAGTGGTGGATATAAAGCTTTGATTCAGGCAGTAGAGCCCTGTCTGTTGGTCTTTGTTTCTCTTCTCTGTATTTTTCTGTTTAATTAAAGAAGATTGTTGACCCCGGAAACAGCTTTCTTTCCTAGTAAAGCAGATAAAAGAACTTGCTAGCAGCCATCCTGGGTGTGCCAATGTGGTTGCCATTACAGCATGTTATGATAAATATTTGGGCAGTCAAGGGGAAGGGCAATTACTCAAAAATACATTTACTCCAGATCCACAAATGAGGAAGAAAAAAGTCACTGTCCTTCTTCTGTTGTCACACTGCATTTCCAAGAGGAGATGGTATGTAAAGTCTTTTGCTGAATTCTGGATTCTGGAAAGGCAGTGTGGCATCATGAAAATGTTTGAAGTCCTGAATTAACTGAATAGAATTGTGTTGCATGCTTTCAGTGTATTACTGGAAATTAGCCCAGTATTTGTTGTGAGTGAAAATCTTCTTCTGTTTCATCTAGTTCTTGTGCACTTGCTTGGGTTGGCCATATTTCCCCCATAATTAATGAGCACAAGGGTAGTTCTATTTCAAAGACTCTCTTGCTTAGGTTGGAGATTTGCACATTAAATTATCAGTTACTAAATATTAAGCCAGGAACAAGATATGACTACATATAGAAAAGGTAAATTATGGCATATGGCACTATTTTAAGGTGTGGTCTTATTTTTATAGTAACTTTAAGTCATTTCATAACCACAAATAAGTATTTGTCCAGTATGTGTTGTTTCAAGGAAATTATATTGCAGCTTGTAATTAGTCACTTGTAGTCCACCTGTTCAAACTCAAACCTCCAACTGCCTCAAGAGCACTGGAGAAGCTGGGTTTATTTTTTCTAAGCATGGATGAAGACTACAGTTATTTTCTAGAGATTCTTGTCCTTTAAGAATAAATTTCTTCTGCTGTTCTATTGGTATAACTCTGTTTCCTAGAGCAAGAAAATACTTGTGATGTGGCAAGTTAGGGGGGAAAAAAGAAAATGTAAGAGGACTCCTGGTTCTTCCCTTGGGATTGTGGCTCAAAGGAGTAAGGCTAAAAAAATCTTAGTCTCACAGATGGCTTCTGTGGAGGGTAGATTGACTCTTTCTATTTTTATTTTATTTTGTTATAATTTTTGGGACTGGGTCTCTTTATCTCCCCCAGGTTGGAAGTGTAACAGCCTTCCCCAGGCCGATGCCACTAACTGACCAGCATGGAAGCTTTGACCTTCTCTCTTCTCTTACCTGGGCTTAGTTGCCCCTTTTTAGGCAGATTAGTGGCTCCTGCTCTGGAAGCTTACCAGTGTGATGCAGGGCTTAGTGGGGATACCTCATTGGCTTAGGCAATTGCAAGGTCAATAAATATTTATTAAGTCCCTGCCATGTGCCAGGTATTGTGCTAAGTATTGGGGGTACAAACAGAAAAGGTCAAATAACAATTTGTGTTCTCATGGAGCTCACAGTCTAATAGGGAAAATAATGCAGAAACGACTATGTAAAAGTAAGCTATACACAGGATAAGTTGAAATAATAGACAGGAGGAAGTCATTTGTATTAAAGGAGGTTGAGAAAGGCTTCCTGTAGAAGGTAAGTTTTTAGATGAGACTTGGAGGAAGCTAGAGAAATCAGGAGGTGGAGATGAGAAGAGAGAGCATTCCAGGCACCAAAGATAGCCAGAGAAAATGCCAAAGCTAAATGATGGAATACATCTTCTGCTAGGACAGCGCACTAGATCAAAGAGCATATGGAGGAAAGGTAGAGGTTGCATAAGATATAAGACTGGAAAAGTGATGGGCAAGCTCTAAAGGGTTTTGAATGTGAAACAGAAGATCTTATATTTAAACCTGGAGATGATAAGGAGGCATTGGGCTTTATTAAGTAAGGTGATTACATTATCAGGCTTATGCTTTAGGAAGATCATTTTCATGGCTGAGTGGAAGATAGACTGGAGTGGGAAAAAACTTATGACAGACAGAGCAACCAGCAAGCTATTACAATAGTCCAGACAAGGGTTGATGAAGTTCTGCACCATGGTAGTGGTAGTGTCAGAGAAGAAAAGAGGACATATATATATATTATATTATATATATAATGTTTGTATGTGTCTATATATAATATGTATTTGTATATATATACACATATATGTATGTATATATGTGTATATATGTGTGTGCATATATATGTACATACATATATTATATATATGTATATATACATACAAAATGTTGTGGAGGTAAAATGGACAAGCATGGTAACAGATTGATAAGAATTAGAGTGAGACACTCAGGATGATACCTAGGTTGTCAGCTTAAGTGACTGGAAGGATGGTGGTACCCTCAACAATAATAAGGAAGTTAAGAGGAGAGGATTTAGTAAGAAAGATAAGTTTTGAACATGTTAAGTTTAAGATATCTATAGGACTTCCAGTTCAAGTTGTCCAGTAGGCAGTTGGAAATGAGAATCTGGAGGTAAGCAGAGAAGGTAGGACTGGATAAGCAGATTTGAGAATCATCAGCATCAAGATAATAATTGAATCCATGAGAGTTGATGGGACCATCAAGTTAAATAGTATAGAGGTATAAGAGAAGAAGATTCAAAACTTGAGGTCACCTATCGTTAGAAGGTATAATCTGTACATGCATATATGTATGTATGTATATACATATGCATATATATATACATACATACACACATATATATATATATAATATGGAAGGCAATAAGATTAAATAACACAGGGAGAGACTTCTTGCAAAAGGTGAAACTGTGAGACTTGAAGGAATCCAAAGAATCTAGAAGATGGAGATGAGCATGCCAGGTATGAGAGACAGCTACTGAAAATTCTAGAAGTTATGAGATGGAGTGTCTAATTCAAGGAACAGCAAGGAGGTAAATGTCACTGTGTAACAAAGTACATGAAGGGAAGTAAGGTATAAAAATACTGGAAAGATAGAAAGGAGCCAAGTTATGGAAGTATTTAAAAGCCAAGCAGGGGATTTTTTTATCCTGGAATAAATAGGTGGCCAGTGGAGTTTATTGAATATGGGAATGAGATGGTCAAACCTGTTTTAAGAAGGTCAGTCTGACATCTGAGTGGAGGATAAATGGGAATAGGGAGAAATTTGAGGCAAGGAGACAAGGAACAGACTATTGCAATAGTCCAAGCCTAACATGATAAGGGCCAGCATCACGGAGGTTGCAGTCAGTGGAGAGAAGGGAAGATATACTAGAGATATTTTGAGGGTAAAAATGACAAGACTTGGTTAGTTCCTAATTAAGAGAGAGTCAGAAGTCGAGAATGACACCGAGATTGTGAACCTGGTTAACTGGAAGAATGATAGTACTTTCAATGGTTTTAAGGAAGTTAGGAAGAAGGGGGAGTTTGGGGGGGAATAATGTTTGGTTTTGGACTTGTTGGGTTTAAGATGTCTATGGGACATCCAGTTCAAGATGTCTAATAGGCAGTTGGAGAAGTTAGAGATCAGAAGAGAGGCTAGTTCTCCTTGGTAGCAGGAATTGTAAGTGTATGTCACTATAACTGGCCTCTGTTTACTTTTTAAAATTATCTTGTTAAATTAGGACTAGAGAGTAATTCAGCCAAACATTTAACAACACACGTAGCTCTAAATTTTATTATTTCTTCACTGTCCTACAGAATATCACTATTGCTTCCAACCCTTTGTTCATCATTTATCCCCCTCCCTCTTCTTAATGTGTCCATTTAGATAAGTACACATAAGCATATATGTATTTGTGTGTGTGTATATGTGCATATATATACATATACATGTATATTTGTTGTTCAACCATTTTTTCAGTCATGTCCAACTCTTCATGACCCCATTTGGGATTTTTTGGCAAAGATATTGGAGTGGTTTTCCATTGCCTTCTCCAGCTCATTTTACAGATGAGGAACCAAGGCAAACAGTGTTAAGTGACTTGCCTAGTGTCACACAGCTGGTAAGTGTCTGAGGCTGGATTTAAGCTCAGGAAGATGAGTCTTCCTGATTCAAGCTCAGTGCTCTATCCACTCCTCAACCTAGCTGATATATGTGCGTATGTGTATATGTATGTGTATGTGTATAAGCACATATACATATATGTATATACATATATATTACGCACATCTCCCTCTATCTTTATTTATCTATGATCTATCTACTCTAATCTTTTGCAATGAGAAACAAGACTGATATAGTGAATAGAGAATTGACCTTGAAGTCATGAAGATTTGCTTTCAAGTCCCAGCATTGACACATACAAGCTATGTGATCCTGGGCAAATCACTTAACCTCTCAACACTCTAGCAACTTTCAAAGACTCTAAGTCTCAGAGAAGATGCCAGTCTGGGTTAGAAAAGGAAGTTTCTTCAGCTGAGAGTTTGCTGTTGCCAAGAAATCACAGATTCACTTCCTATACCTATTTTAATCATGCACAGGGACATGGAGTATGGCAGATTGAATATCTCCGTAGGGGAACAGCTAGCAGGACAATTTAACCAGAACAGAGAGTATGTGAATGATAATAATGTAAAGTCAGATTGGAAATTTAGCTTGTAGCTGGGTCATAAAAGGCTTTAGAAGCCAGGCTAAGGAATTTTATTTTATAATAAAGATAAAAGAGGACCAGTGAATATTTTCTAGAAGGTTGAGGATGTGAATAGACAGAAGGGGACAGATATGAAAGCTGTTGTGGATGTAGAACCAATAACACTTGACAAATTATTAAATAGAGGTTGAGGGATAGTCACAGATTGCATTAGGTGGTAGCTGAGGTTTCTTCCAACTTTTGAATTTTATGATTCTCAGAATTGAATGAGACACTTATTGTGAGAGCAATACCCTAACCCCATCCAATTTGGCTAACACTCATAGACCATCTAAGAGTTAACAAAAAAGTTCTCTAGCTGTGAAATGGAAAAGATATTCAGCAAGTATACAACGTTGATTCGTATGGGTACAGTTTCCCTGCTTCAGCAATGGTTGTATTAGAGTGCTTGTCAGAAGCCTGCATCAGGCCTGTGAAAAGAGTTCCTGATTTCTCATGTACTGACTTTTATATTGAAGCAGCAAGAAAGCTACCTACAATCAATGGCTTGGGTCCCCAGACTGATGAAGTCTTGAGGATGCCTCCAATAAATTTTAAGGAAAAACCAGCCTAACTTGCATGGAATAGATGCTATTCCTATGACACAGCACATCATGGTGCAAAAGCCTAATAGTCTTTTTTTGGTGGGCAATCAAGATTAAATGACTTGCCCAGGGTCACACAGGTGGTAAGTGTATAAGGCCAGATTTGAACTCAGGTCCTCCTGGTTACAGGGCCAGTGCTCTATCCATTGTGCCACCTAGCTGCTCCTCCTCCAATAGTGTTGTAGAAGACTTTCCACCATTCAAATGACCTTATTAGGCTGTTACTAGATGACCTTGAATTTGGAGATGTGTGAAGCCTGGTATGGGCAGTATTGGAGGCAGACAAAAAGATAAAACAAAAAGGTAAAATGATGATGATGATGATGATGATGATGATTGCCAACACATATTATTCACTCAGATTGATAAAGTACTTGACATAGGACAATTAATAGGATAATATTAATATTATAAAAATGAACATTTCTGATAGACTTAAGAACTCTGGTCAATGCAGTTATTAATCATGATTCCAGAACACCAATAATGAATGCTACTTACCTTCTGAGAGACTGGTGAAGGACTAATATGCAGAATGAGACATATATTTGTTTTTGGACATGGTCAATATGGGAATTCTTTTTTCCTAGTGGGAGTGAAGGGAGGTGGGAGGGAGAAACAATGAATGAAAATTGAAAAATAAAGTAAATACGTTTCTTAGCTTGAAAAATATTTTGGTCTGGGTTTATGCTGTGATACTTAAGTCAGAGTTGTCACTCTTTCTTGCTGACCTCTATATTCTTGGACATTACTAATGCCCAGCTCTTTTACTCAGGCATGATGTTTTCTATATCCATTCCTTTGTCTCTGACTTCAAGTGTAGTTTGGTTTTCCTTTTAAGCCAGTCGAGGAAAAAAGAAACAGTAGCATGAGCAAATGGTCAAGGCCCTCCTCCCATAACAGTCCCTAATTTTCATATCCTTCTCAAAAACAAACAAACAAACAAAAAACACATACTTTGTGTAAAAAGATTCAGATGCCTATTTCTTTTTGGGTAGTTAAAATGAATAAATAATTCTTTTATCTATAGCTCTGAGCCCCTAGCCAGAGAAATTAGATACTATCTCGATCAACTAATAAACATTTATTAAGCACTTACCTTAAGTACATATCAATTTGAAATTTATTTTTCTCTTCTTTTTGTATTTTTCTTTCCTCCATTTGAGTAGTGAAACATGTAGATTAGTAATCTTAGTTAGTAATGTTAGAGCACATTTATCATACTAAAAGACAAAAGAGAACAGAAAGCAAACAAGTTCTTAAGAAATAGAGATTCAGGGAACAATCACACTTTTCCTAGAAAGGGAGACAGAGAATAGAAGTGAAGAATCATGAGCATTGGGTCTATTCCTTTTGATGAGCTCAGCAAAATACAGGATCTACCCAGACGTACTTTTTGACCCTATCCCTTATCCCTTTAGCTCTGTTCCCACCTTCCTGACAGTTACTATACTTGGCTTCTGTTCTCTCATGTTGCATGATTCCTAGCTGATTTCCATTTCCCAGGGTACCTATAGCTCCTTGGCTTCTCCTGTATTTGGCTTTCACTTTTTTAGTACACACATTCCTCTTGTGCAACTGCTTGACATGGTAGTTACCCCACCTTCCTGCCCATATCCATAACCTAGTGTTCTGTTGCTGAAATTTCTATCCTCTTCTTCTATAGGAAAAGGAGGCAGACTCACTAGTCAAAGTCTGGCACCAGCACTTAAAGTGCAGGGGCATGTCCCCAGGATATCCGGGAGATGAAATCTGAGGATTTCTATCTGCTACTATGGACCTCTGTCATGGTTGTAAGATAACCCCAGCCCACTTTGCTCTAATTAAAAAAAATTATGTGATCTCATACTTAAATTATAGATTCAATTGGAACTTAGTGTGGTATTTGACATAAGATGTAGGTCTAAGTCTATTTTTTGCTAAACTACTTTGCAGTTATTCCAGCAAATCTTATTGGAAGAAAGAGTCCTACAACAAGTAACTTAAATTCTCATCTTTACTGAACAATGAGTAACTGCATCTTTTTATGATTATTGATCATCTCATCTGTTCCACAGATCTAACTTTTAAAATTTTTAACTGATACTAAATATTTTTCAACATTATTACATTACAATTTAATTTAGTATTTGGAAGTGTTATTCTTTCATTATTAATTTTTTCATTATTACTTTTGAGATTCTAGATCTTATGTGTGTTTGTGTAACTCTTTTTAATACCTTTTTAGTAGCTTTATTTTATAACACTAAATTTATAAAATAATTTAGGTAGTGTCATAATTTTATAATATTAAGCAGTGATTTTTTGTTGTTTATTATTTTTTGGTCATGTCTGACTCTTGGTGACCCCATTTGGTGTTTTCTTGGCATAGATACTGGAGTGGTTTGCCATTTTCTTCTCCAGTTCATTTTACAAATGAGGAAACTGAGGCAAATAGGGTGAAGTGACTTGCCCAGGGTCACATAGTGACCAGATTTGAACTCAGGAAGATGAGTCTTCCTGACTCCAGTCCTGGCACTCTATCCACTGTGCCACCTAGCTCCCTCATAAGCAACAATTGTGCCTCTAATTATAATTCTTTCTTTATTTTCAAAGTGCTTCATAATTTTATTTATATAAGTTGTGAGTGCATCTTGGCAGATTGATATATCAATAACTTTTATACATTTTGCAGTTTTTTTTAGTGGACATTCAATTTCTTCCTGAATTTTGTTATTGCTATGTAGAATTTTTTTTTTGTGGAGTGGATTTATTTTATATCTTGCTGTGTTACCAAAACTATTCGTTGTCTCAATTTCTTTCCTTCTTCTCTGTAGTTTCCTAAGCAAATTATCATGCTGTTAGTAATTAGAGACATATCTCCTCTTTAGTAATGTTTATACTTGGAGTTTCTTTTACAGCTTTACTTATTCCATTGATTATCTGAACCAAAGAATTATTAAGTCTATTGGCTAGTGATGACCATTCTGACACTTAGCTATACTGGTCTTCAGACAATAGATGGAGTCGATTGCCAAGGCCATAATTAAAACCTTACTAGTTTGGTACAGCCTAGGCGAACTTTTATCTAATTACGTAACTTTTGAAAACCAAGCATCACGTCCAAATACTGATGAAGCAAGCTCCAGAGCAACAATTTTTTGAAAAAACGTCAAACTAATCTTCTTAAAACATTCCCATCATTATGTCACTTTCCTATGGAAGGTAAAGCCCAGTCTCCTTACCCTGCTATCTAAAGCTTTCTATAATATAACTTTAATCCCATCCCACTTTTATAAATTTACTTCCATACACTCATCCAGACCAACTCCTCATTTTATAGATAAAGAAACTAATGCTAAGGAGGCTTGCCTAAAGTCACATAGGTAGTAAGTATCAGAGGCAGGATTTTGAATTAAGGTCTTCTGACTCCAGTCAGGGCTACTCTTCTATACAGTTTGCCTGCCTATTCACATATTCAAATATTACCTATCCTACAAGATCCAGCTCAAGTCACATATCTCTGGACTTTATTCCATAATTTTAGCCCACAGTAGTCTCTCTACCCCATACTCTCTCCTTACATTCCTATCACAGAGTACACAGAGGGGAATAAAGTGAATTTTTGACTGTGAAAAGACATTTGATTCCTCTGTAACAAAATCTCTCCCTTGCATATGTCAAAATCATTTAAGGTACTCTGAAAGATGTCTGTTTGATGAATATTAATATCAAGTGAAGCATAAAACAGGAAGGCATATGCTCACCAAAGTGTTCTCCATTGCCGTAGAGGAAGTCTAGCAAAAGTCTAAGCCCAAGGGGAATTCTCTGTGAATGAGAACATCCTCCAAATGTGGATGAGATTGTGCCAATTTCATCAAGTCTGGGAACATTGTGGAGCCTCTTGAATAAGATCAGTAATCAATGAAATGAGTTTGACCTAACTAACCACATAGGAAAGCCCAGTAAATCGAGAATGTCTCTTTTCTCAACTGTTCTAAGTAGTCAGAGAAACTATCTTTTGAGCTCATTCATCATTATATAAATCCAGTACAGACACAGAAAGTGGAAAGTGAGCTAAGCCCAGGAATGAACAGGAGGAGAAGAGTGGGTTGGATTGCCTTTGGGAAATAGCACAGCATTTCTTATGACCTAGCCCTTCTCCTTAAAACAAAGACCCAACTTTTTGATGCAGATATTCCTCCAGTGATGATGTATGTTTGTGAGTCATGGACAACCGCTGTCTCCAAAGAATTAAAATTTAGGATCATACAAAGGACAATGGAGAAGCTCATGGTGGGTGTAATCATAATGCAAAATTTTCTAATCAAGGAATTATGTAGGAGAGGGCTGAAAAGGATATCATCAGTGAAAAATAATGGCCAGCAAAAGAGATGGACCAGTCCTATAATAGTAATTAGGGTCAGCTAATGGACAAACTTCAAGCTCCCTTGATCTAATGCAGAGTTTTGAGAACACTAGGAAGTTTCCTAACATGTTATATGTACTTTCTGTGGCAAATTATAGGAGCAGATGGATATTGGTTGGACTGGAGGGGATAAGTTGTGATCTGCATTATTAGTATGTATATTACATATATATGCATATATTTTATATATACATGTGTGTATATATGTATGATATCATCCTAAGGAGTACTCTGACCAGTGTCTCTTTATATTCCACACTCCCCTAGACATGTGTCTCTCAATTAAACTCTCCTCCTCACTTGACATATACACACCCCAATGCCAGAGGAAATTCCAGCATAATTGTCTAAGCCCTTGTATTTATCTCTGGCTGAAAGAATAATTTTTTTGATCACTCTTCCCTTGGCCCTGTTGCTTTGTGGGTGGTGTTGATTTTATTATGTTAATCTAGGAGTTTGGATCTGCATCCCCCAACACCAATGGCTTGACCCCCAATGAACTGGTTCTTTTCCTTTTTATGTCACTAGCTATGAAATTCACTGATTTGTCTGTAGTTCAGAAACATGCTGTAAAATAAAGCATTTAATAAAATTACATAAATGCTAAGAAGAGCAAAAGTATTCCTTGCATGTCCCGTAGACATAGGCCACACATTCCATTTGATCTCTGTATCAGAAGACCTTTCTAAGCTGAAGCTTGGGCCCCCACCTTCATCTGCATAGTTCTAAGTACAAGGTGATAAGAATTGTTATCCATTCATAAATGTCCTGGCTCTCAGCCTGAGGAGATGGGAATGGCCAGGTAATTACCATAGTATTGTTGAAAACAAGACTTCTCCCAGAGCTACATGAGGCATGATCCTGCCTTGCGACTTCTTGACTTTGCTCTATGATCATTGCTAAGGTCAAGCACAGCAAGGGTGTTTAGTCTTTCCCTGTAACCCCGTTCTCCATCCCTCAAAACAATGCCCATGCGACATAGTCTAAAAGTCAAGGTCTAAAAGTCATACCCATGCTTTAAATTTAAGCACTATTAATTCCTCTCTTGGGACAGCTAAGTATTACAGTGGATAGACTATCAGGCTTGGAATCAGGAAGACCTGAGTTCAGATATAACCTCAGACAGCTTACTTAGCTGTGTGACCCTGGGCAAGTCACTTAACCCTGTTTGCCTCAGTTTTCTATCCATAAAATGAGCTGGAGAAGGAAATGGCAAACCACTGAGTATATTTGCCAAGAAAATACCAAATGGAATTATGAAGAGTTGAACATGACTAAACAACAGCAACAACAACAAAATTCCCCTTTTCCTCTTTTCCCCTTTAATCTCCAACTTTCCTTTCAAGGACACCTGTAGGATCTGCTTATACTCCAAATCATCATGAGCAGTTCTTTGACCATGCTTGCCCTTTTCTAATTCCCACTCCTTAAATGTGCATAGATACTACAGAGAGAATTGCATTTACCAATGAGATCTTAGACATCCTGAGGGGTGTGAAGTGTGAAAGGGGAAAAGTTTTCAAACAGTTGCTCTCAATAGCAGACACTATAATTCATACAACCTAAAATCACAGAATTTTGTTTTTAGTAGCCACATCATAAACTTGGCTGGTAATTAGTTAGGACTCATCTAAAACAAATCTTTTCACATGGACAGTTGTCTTGCCATGTCTTCTCCTTACCACCTATGTGTGTCATAGATTTTCTGATTGCTGGACCCGTGGCTTCAGTACCTTACTAAGGCTAATTCTAGAATGAGGTTGGCTCAGTTTTCACATCCTTAAGGATATTATCTGGGAGTAAGAGGAAATGTAGGAGGTACTGAGATTTGAGGGTTGGAGAAAGGGACCACAGGAAGAATCTTTACCTCCCACACAGGACAAAATTAAGCAGAATGTGATTTTGCCTAATGCATTGTGAAATTATTCCTTCCTTATGAAATCATCTTAATTTTTGAGGTCAGGTATCTGTTTCTCCAACATATTACCACAAATATTTGTGTGGAAAGCTTCACATTAATTTCAGAATAACTGCCACTGAAATAGAATATATTAGGTCTCAGTCCCTTAGAATTGACTCCTGCTATTTTCTGCATTGGTTTGATCACTTTAACCAAAACTGTAGCTTTTGTTTTTCCTTTCTTAAGGGAGTTATCAAACCCTGCCTTCTGGTACAGGGTATATTTGCTGATCATGCTGGTTACTCATGCATTCATCTTCTTGTTCTTAAAGCTGGACTTTCATGCCCTGGTATTCTACTGGAAAAGGCAGGGCACTAATGAAGAAATGGCATACTTTGGAAGAGTCAGCGCTACAAAGGGATGAATATACTGTTACCCTCCTAGTAGTAATTTGTGGGTTTATGAGAGAATAAATCTCAAAGATGTGTTTATGGGTACAAGGGGAGATTACAAAATAAAACAAATTTAATAATATAGTTCCGTACATATGTATGCCCACAAAAGTATAGACATGCACTTAGAGAGATGACGAAAGGGATTGACCAAGAGTCAAAAAATGCTGTTTTGTTCAAACAGGACGATAATATAGCCCTACTGCCCATGTGTAAAAAAAGTCTAACTTTGCATAAAGAATGATGCAATTGATTTTATTTTATTTTTTTAAAGCTAGGAAACCCAGACATGATAGAGTGCAGGGAGCTATTTGGAGAAATTCAACCTGAATAAAAATAAAATCATTTACTTCCTACCCCATTCTTCCCTGAATAAACAACAAACAAACCCTGATACTTTTAAATTTCTGTTAGTGGTACTACTATTCTCTCAGTTACCCAGGCTTAAAACCTACAAACTTTGAAGTTTCATCATTCTCTATTGTGTCTATCATATCCAAGTTCTGTCAATTGTTCTTTCACAATATTTCTTTTTTTTTATGTTTTTTTTTTTTTGGAGGGGGGAAGGAAGGGCAATTGGGGTTAAGTGACTTGCCCAAGGTCACACAGCTAGTACCAGTGTCAAGTGTCTGAGGCTGGATTTGAACTCAGGTCCTCCTGACTCCAGGATCGGTGCTTTACTCGCTGTGCCACCTAGCTGCCCCCTTTCACAATATTTCTTAAATACCCTCCTTTCTTTCTTTTCCCATGAATACAAGGATGATACAGGTCGTGGCTATTTCACATTTTAATCATCACAATAGCATTCTAGCCAGTCTCCTTGATTTCAGTCTCTGTCCTCTTCATTACATTCTGTGTATAATGAGATTAATTTTTCTAAAATTCCACTTTTGTCATATTTTTCATATGATTTAAAACCCTTTATCACTTTTCTATGTATCACTGTATAACTGTATCACTTTTGTATGACAAAGTTTAAGCTCCTCAGCTTGACATTTAAGGCTCTCCACCATCTGCCAGCAAATTAGACTTCTAGTCTTCTTTTTCACTTCTTCAATACATGAATTCTTATCTTTTGCCTGATGTACTACCCTGGAACACACCTGGAAATTTCCTGCTCCCTAAACTTTTCCTGTTGTTAATCCTATCTCTAATCTGGTACACCGTCAGCTACACATCCACAACTTTCAAAATTCTACCCTGTTTTCAAGGTTCAGGACAGCTAGGTGGCACAATGGATAGAGTGCCAGGCCTGGAGTCAGGAAGACTCATCTTCATGAGTTCAAGTCTGGCCTCAGACACTTACTAGCTTTGTGACCCTAGGCAAGTCACTTAACCCATTTTGCCTCAGTTCTTGAACATCTAAAAAATCAATGAGAGAAGGAAATGGCAAACCACTCCAATATCTTTTGCCAAGAAAACCCCAAATGGGGTCATGAAGAGAACAACTGAACAACAAAACTTAAGGCCCAATCCCAAGTCCAGCACAACTTTTTTTTTAAATTAAATTGTATAAGTAAAAACATTTATTTCTTCTCTCTTCTATTTCTCTTTCCCCATTAATAAGGAATAAAACAAAAATAAAACCCTTTATCAAATATATAGAGGCAAGCAAAACAAGTTTCTATAGCAACCACATCCAGAAATGTATGTTTTGCTCTGCATATATAGTCCATCGCTCCTCTGTCAGGAGGTGGGTAGCATTCTTCATCATTACACTGTTAGTAAAGTTGAGAACTGGTCCAGCCATTTAGGACAGCAGTTTGTTACTAAACTCCAAAAGCTGCTAAACTTTGAAACTTTTGGCCCAGCCATATGCACCCCTCCCCACCCTGCACCTAGGCTTATACTACAAAGAGATTTTTTTAAAAAGAGGACCCATATATACAAAAATATTTAGGACAAGTCTTTTTGTGGTGGCCAAGCCTAGGACATCTTGTGAACTTCTTTGTTCAGTACAACTGGAACCAATCACTCCATCCTTGGAAGTCCCATTACCTTATTAACCACTCATTGAGTACTTATATGTTATCTTACATTGTAGTTATTTCTGTAAATTTATCTTTCCGAGATGTAAGCTCCTGGGAAGTAGGAATCATATCTTCTTTTTATCCCTTAAAATATCTATTATAGGACCACATTTATAGATGACACAACAAATATTTGTTGATTCACCAAATATAGCATGGCTATAATTCCTAACTTTGTTGTTGTCAAATACTGGTCTCCATGCTGCTCTTTTCAACTTTCTTCATGACTTTAACTCTTACTATACAGTTTTCCTTTGCACTTAATTCCATATTAATATGTTCAAGGATTTAAATAATCAATTCTGATTATCATACATCTATAGCTAAAAAGGACCTCAGAGGCCATCTACTCTGGTCCCTTTATTTTAGAAACTAAGAAACTAAGGCCCAAGGAGGTAAGGCATTTTTTCCCCAAGGTCACATAAGTAGTAGACATCAGAGGTGGATCTGAACCCAGGTCTTCAGACTCTAGACGGTATACTTTTGAGTATAACAAGCTGCCTTCTAAGATGGACTTCTAAATTTCCCTCCAACTTTAAGTTCCTGTTTAAAAAAGTTTCTTATTTATTTTTAATTTCCCTTAGTACGTTTCACATGTACATTTCACATGATATTAACTTAATGGATATTATTGTTTTATTTATGAGGTTCCTCTGAAGAGAAATGATCGCTTTTTTTAATTTAAATTTTTTTTGCTATTTTCCACTTGACAAACACCATTAATAACAAACATTTCCTGAGTACAGAGAAGAGAAAAAAGAGATTTGCACATGAAACTGCAAATTCCTATTACATGTTAATTAATAATGCTTTTAAAAAGTGTGGCAAATTAGGTAAGAGATACCATCTTGAGGCCAGAAAGACCTAGAATCCAGTTTTGCCATCAAGGCATATTGGCTCTGTGACTCTGGGCAAGTCATTCAATTTCAATGCTCTAGGCGACTTTCTAAGATAATAAATTGTAGAAATGGTGTCAACCTACATCTTTAGGAGGAGTTTCATTATTCAGGAATTCCTTCTACCAGTGAAATTACAATCCAGCTCCTGTCACTTTTAAGGCATAAAATAAATTAAGCATTTTAGTTTTGAATTTTTTATTTGAACTTAAATTGAAAACTATACCTTTTTGTCTGTTTTCCTTCTGAATTACTTTCTGTTCTCTTCTGTGATTTTTTTTTTTGTACAATTCAGTGACACTCTTTTCTTTCTTTCTTTTTTTTACATCACTTTCACTACGTCCTCATCTTCCCCTTCCATTATTCTTTAGGATTTTGCCTTTAAAAGGGGTTTGGAAAAGAGAAAGCAGAAAATACTAGGAGGTTGTACAGAAAAAAAAATCAGTCATGCACATACAAGGACTGGAGCCCAGGAGGGGAGTCTACCCATAAGCTTCTCCAGAAAACCTCATTTTCCAGGTAACCACATGGTCCCAGAGATGGCGGCAGATGGAGACAAAAAAAGAGTAGGGAGAAATAGAGATTCCTGGACCTAACTAGAGACTGAAAGAATTGGAGATGGCAGCAGTGGAGGTGACAGTGTCAACAAAATCTGGCCTCAGATACTCAGTGGCTGTCACAGTTTCTTCAACTGTAAAATGGGGAGAACAATAACAACTACCCCCAAGGGTTGTGAAGATCAAATGAGATAATATTTGTAAAGTATCCGGCATTGAGTAGATACTTAATGATGTTTTTCCTTTTCCTTCCTCTCCCTTCTTGACCCCTTCAAAAAAAAGTAAAAGCAGTAACAGAGCAGTTCCTGAGCCCTTGCAGGAGAATCTAGACTGTCTTCTGGACGGCGTTAAGAAGAATGATACATGTTAGAGCTTGAAGGGACCTCAGGGGCCATCTATTCAACTCCTTCATTTTCCAGATGAGGACACTGAGGCTCAGAAAGATTATTTCCCCAAGGTCACAGGGGTGGTGGCGGGTGCAGAATTTGAACTTAGACCCTCTGACTTGAAAGCTAGCGCTCTTACCATCCTATGGTGCCTTCCTTAGCAGTTCTTACACAAGCAGAGATTTCAATGGAGGAACAGTGTCACAATACTGAGGAGCACCCCTAGACCTTGCCTTTCCCTGGTATAATAAGTCACAAGAATTGTGTGAGTCTGAGAGAGTGGGCATA
Source organism: Trichosurus vulpecula (assembly GCF_011100635.1). Taxonomy (NCBI): domain Eukaryota; kingdom Metazoa; phylum Chordata; class Mammalia; order Diprotodontia; family Phalangeridae; genus Trichosurus; species Trichosurus vulpecula. The sequence goes on from NC_050579.1 coordinate 68,645,272, forward strand.
TAAAAGTCATTCTATTGACCCTTCCAGGTTTCCTGTTGATTATATTGGTCTAAGTATAGAGGATTTTGTAGATCTGTCCCTTGAAGGTAGTACTAACTTTGGTGCAATGCATCAATTGGGTTTTGTATCTAGGCAACTGCAAGGATGTCTATGACCTTAATAGGACCAGGGAAGTTTGGAGAATTATTGGGTTAGGCAAAAAGGTCAGAGATGTTGATGGTATGTATAGATGAACTTATTGGCAGGCATTTGGCAATGTAGAACTTGAGTTTAGGAAAGAGATTAGGCCTGGAGATTAAACACACACACATATATTATATATAAATTTACACACACAAACACACACACACACACACACATATATGCACATGTGTATTTTATATATAAAGATATATTTATATATATTTTATAGAGAAAAAGAAAGAGAAAAAAAAGAAGGAAGGGAGGAAGGAAGGAAGAAAGAAAGAAAGGAAGAAAACAAAGAATCTGAGGGTACACCAAACTCACAAATGGGGCCCCCAGACAAGGCTATCCTAGGTTCAAAGTACTCTGTGGGTCTGGTCCAAACCATAGCTCATCAGCCTACATGTGCTTACATTACAAACCATCCAGAAAACAGTTTATTCAAAATAGTCTTCAATCAACTTACATAGAAAAGTAGCAATAAAATATCTCCCCCCCCCATAAAACTTGGCACACTTTCTCAGAAATACACACTCTCAGCAGGAAAATATGGCCAAGGAACACTCATGGACTGTGGGGAACTTGTATGGAGATAACAACCCATTCATACCTTCAGTCCAATAAGACTGGCAATAGAAATGCAGTACTTCCACTAGCTTCTCTAATATGACATGTAGTCTTGTCCAGATGCATAATCTCTGCCAGGAATTTCTTTCTTCTGGTTTGTTGTGACTACTGCTAAGTATCCCATAGTTGGTTGGTTATTGTCATGAAAGGCTCCACTGGTTGGAGACCTTTTTCTGTTTCCAGATTCTAGCATGCCTGTATTCTTTAGCTGTATTGATATTTCTTCTTCATAAGAGGATGAATGGACTCTGCCATTTTTTTTATTTGTAAGTCCTAAGGCTTTCCTTTATCGCTTTTTATAATGTACACTCCTCAATAAGTCCAGTCCTTAGACTGGGGCTATGGTTAGTGGGTGTGATGGGGCAACAACTTCGAGGGAAAATAAATTTTTCTCCTAAGGGGGTATTTATCTATTGTAATTAGCTAAAATGGGCTATCCTCCTCATAAGGAGATTCTTTGTCCCAGGTGCCAAGTTCTTCAGTACAAAGAGTAGAATTAGTCTTAGCTACCTAGTGTCCATAGACACAATTGTATCTTTATGCTATAAATCCTCTTCACTAAGCCTGAGTCTGTCAGAGACCCTTTTCTAGCTTAGAAGTAGAAAACTTATGTGAATTCTTTGGTTTCCAACAGCTAAAATATATCTTGTCATCATCCATGGAGAGACTGTTCTTGTAGAAAATTGCCAGCCAAGGGTTCCAGAGTTTGAGGGTCACCCATTTTTAAAATTCCAAGTCTCTTCCTCACTGGGGAAGGAGACAGGCACTGGGCACTGGGTACACTTGCATATCCATTATCATATTTCATTTTTAAATAAAGTGTTTAATATTGGTGGGGCATACATACACACCTACATACTGACAAATGTGTGTATGTACACATAAATACATGCACAGAAATACATGCATGTGTGTGTATATATGTATATTCCTATTTTAAATGTAGAAAAACTGAAGCACAAAGAAGATAAATTACTTTCTTAAGGATAATCTCAATTATACCTAATCAGTGACTGAGTTGAGCCTTGAACCCAATTCTCTCACCCTAGCCCAGTATGTTTGTTTATACTAAACCGCATTGGCCACATGTTTCCAGAGTATTCTCTCAACTCTACATGGTTGGATACGGGATGTGCTGATAAAAGTTAAATAACTAGCTCTCTGAAGAAAATGTACTTGGGACCCATTGTTAAATTTAGTCTACTTTTTTAACATTTCCTCTATCACTTTTGAAAGTCTAGACAATCGAGAGCAGCAACGACAACAAATCACAATCGGATTTGTAATATTTGTTTCTGAGGTATAAATGCTCACGCTAAAAAGATAATGACTAGCTCCAGCAGACTGCAGCACACCAGTGGTCAGGGGGCGGATGGGAGAGACACATTGAAAGATAAGATTTGGGTTGTGTTAGGGGAAGGCCGAGGGACAACATTCATTTAGTTCCCCATTTTACCCAAATCTGGTCCTGAAAATAGGACTTGAACAGTAGAACAGTATCAAAATATTGCTCTGATTTGCTTCCAATGAATAGAAAAGGGTGCACCTGCTTCAATGAGCCAAACACTACAGTACTGCATTCTGAATGGTTATGTATCTTGGCTTATGTTTTAAAGTCAGAATTCATTCTAGTTGGTGTATTTCCCAGTATTCACAGCAATGCCCAGAACACCCAACTGAGTTGTGTGGCTGGCCAGAGTCTCAGGGAGGAATATTGAATCAAACCTTTAGAAAATGGCAATTGGCTACTTCCATGAGTTAAGGGTTAAAAGTAAAAGTTAATTTAGTGATTTTGTGACCACCTTTTTCAGGAAATACATACATACATACATTATCTTAACTATTCAGCACTTAGATAAATTTTTAATTTTGAGTTCATCAGGGATGTTGTACTTTTATGATTTCAACACAGTAGAGAACTACTTCAGTGGAAACTACATCCAGCAATGTAGATCCTCAACTCAGGCAGTAACTTAAAGTCATTTTTTTTGGAATTGAGATTTTGAAGTTATTGTTTATTTTTAATGTTTTTAATTTTGAATTCCAAATTTTCTCTCTCCCTCTAGCCCCCTGCCCCACCAAGAAGGCAAGCAATGTGATACCCATTATGCATGCGAAATCATGCAAAATATATTTCCATATTAGCCATGTTGCAAAAAAGCAAGAAAAATAAAGTGAGAAAATTAAACTTTGATATGTACTCAGAGGTCATCAGTTCTTTTTCTAGAGGTGGATAGCATTTTTCTTCATGAAATTGTCTTGGATCATTGTATTGATCACAGTAGATAAGTCTTTTTCAGTCGATCACCATTACAATATTGCTATTCCTGTGTAGAATGATCTCTTGATTCTGTTCACTTCACTGTGCATCAGTTCATATGTGTCTTCTCAGGTTTTTCTGAATCCATCCACCTCATCATTTCTTATAGCACAGTAGTGTTCCATCAGAACATAACCTTTTCAACTTTTTTCCTAGTTGATGAGCATCCACTCAATTTCCAATTCTTTACTACCACAAAAAGGTTGCTATAAACATTTTTGTACCTAATGGGTCTTTTTTCTTTGATCTCTTTGGGGTATAGACCTAATAATGATATTGCTGGGTCAAAGCATATGTGTGGCAATTTATAGTCTTAAAGACTACCCTGCAGATATGCTAAGAGGCACAGTAATGTGACCAGAGTGACACAGCCAATATATGTGGAAGGTTAGACTTGAATCCAGGCCTTTCTATTTCCAAAGCTGTCTTGTTATCTACTACATCATCATGTTATTCTATGAGTAATACAAATTCTCAAATGTTCTCTAACATAAGCAACATATAGGACTTTTTATCGTCATTACCTTTATGATAATGACTATTAGCATTCTGATGTTTGGTATCATAGGAAAATGGAATAGGCAAAAAGACAAATATGAAAATAATATAAAAATTCAGAATAAAATTATTTCTCCCAATAATTTAGGTATTTCAGATGAAATCTATTGTGGTTGAATTATTTCATAATGTTTTAATTATTCGTTTTGTTCTATACGTATTCAGTTTAGTCATTTTTCAGTCATGTCTGACTCTTCATGACCACATTTGGGTTTTTCTTGGCAAAGATACTGGAGTGGTTTGCCATTTCCTTCTCCAGCTTTTTTACAGATGAGGAAAATGAGGCAAACAGGGTGAAGTGACTTGCCCAGGGTAACACAGCTAGTGTGTCTCAGGCTGGATTTGAACTCAGGAACATGAGTCTTCCTGACTCCAGGTCCATCAGTCTATCTACTGCACCACCTACCTACCCATTTATTAATAGAGCACTCCCTTAAGTATACTGAAAAGAAATATGTTCTTTATGATTATTTTTGCATTTTTTGCTTCATTTTTTCTATAAATAAGAGTCTATATAGAGTAAGGTCCAAACGAGTTCTCTGCCATATGTTGAAAAGTCTTTATCATATGATCACAGGGCCATGGGATCATAGTTCCACATATTCCTGGAATATAGAGCTTGAATGACTTCAGTGTTCATCTAGTTCATTCCCCTCATTTTACAGTTGTGGAAACTTTGAGAGGTTAAGGATGGTAAGGTCTTATAAGTAGGAAGTAGTAGAGCTAGGGATTTAAACTCAGCTGCATTGATACCATGTTCATTGGTACATATTTAATACCTTTTTCCACAGTATCATGCCAGTCTGGTACTTCTTTAATTACCTCTTCTTTTCAAAATTTTATACTTTTAAACACTGTGGAAATGAGGAAAATGGTCACTATTAATTCTCCAGTGTTTTTTTAAGACTTTTGCTGCACCCTTAGGCCTCTAGGGAAGCCTGAAAAGAAGTACACTTGTGTTTCTTGTCTCCATCTCAGCATCATGCACAGCTGTCCTTGGAGGAGTGTTATGCCCCAGAGACATATTATATGGTCTTCAGAATTCCATCTCAAATAAAGAAAAGTTTAATAAATACATAAAGACCTGCCCATGGGTAGAAACCTCCTAGAATATGACCCTTTTCCTGTTTCAGAAAACATCCATAGTATTCTTAGAAGAAACAAAGACACAGATGGGAGAGAGGGCCTACAAAGTTTCTTGCCTCTCAATGCCTGGCCCAACTTCATTCTGAAAACATTAAAAGGAACCCAGAAAGGAAAAAAAGCATGACTTTGTTTTTCTGTTTATTGGCCCTATTGTGCTTAACAGAAACTGACTAAAGTGATCTCCATGGCCCAGACTATTCCTTTTCATTTCCTTTTATACTCTTCTTCTTTATCCTCCAATATTTTTATCTCTTCTTTAATATTCTCATTTTATGTTATAAAAGGTTCATATCTAAATTTTGAACCCCTGACTTAAAAAGTCTACAGAAACAGAATAGGCAAATAAACTAATTATCTTTATTATTTTTCCCATTTTAGCAATCAAATAGTGAGATCAGAAGTACTGTTTTATAATTGTGACTATCCTTGATAACATCCAACTATATCTGATTTGACTTTCCTAGTATCTTGAAGAAGAAAAGCTAAGTCCGAGGGTCAAAATCATTCAGTCAGTCAAATAACCAGTATTTGTCTAACTAGTTAACATATTTAAAGCACTTCGAAAATGTTAAAGTGTTATATAAATGCTAGTCTTTATTGTTACCATTATCATCATTAAGCACCTGCTATGTGCCAGATGCTGGAGATACAGGTTAAAAAATTAAATAATTGCCCAGGTCATGGAGAAAGACTGTGTATTTGGAGTTGTATACTCCAGGTAGAATTCAAGTTCCTTGAGTTTTTTGTCTTCTTATCCCTTGTTATTTGCCTAAGACAATTCCTGGAATATAGTAGGCAGTTAATAAATGCTTGTTGAATTGATATGAATAGACATGGATAGAAACAGGATGGGCAGCAGTTGTGAATGTATCATAAATCTGCCATGACAAGCTTCTCGTGATGGCCAGCTGGCTTATCTGAGACCATATACTGCTGTAAAACCCAGGAGCCAAATTGGTATCAGCTGTGGAGATAGCTATTAGGCTGTCTGCCAGGGTACAAAAAATATGTATATGCTAGAAAAGAATAAGTTCTGAGTAGAAGGCAGAAAATGGGGCATACCAGAAGAGTTATTTGAGAACTGTTTTTGATGATACAACTGAAGAGGTTTGGATCTGCAAACCTCAAAACTGAAAAGGGATTCTCTCATTACACTCAAGAGCAGGATGGAAAAGAATCAGCTGGCTGCAGAAGGAACATACCAAGAAACCTCATTCTGCTATGTATTCGACTTCTGTAAACTGACATTGGCCATTCAGCTGCCTCTTGGCTATTCAGGAAGTAGAACGGGAGACCCAAGATTTACCAGCATAATCTATTAGAGTGCACACCATGGCAGAGCATCCTTCCCCCCAGAAAAGATCATTATAAATAGGAAACTGTCCCAGAAGAGCACATCAAAGAGTTAGGAATGAGTGACTAGCACTGAAGTAACAGTCATTTTGTAAACTAAAGAGCAGGAAACCTGAGGTGGGCTTTTTAGCGAAAAAGCACAGATCCTTCCATAAGCTTTTGCACATAGAAATTCCAGCCTATAACATTGTTTCCAGATGTATTTTTGGCAAAGCATCCATTTTTGACTTGAACAGACTGTGCCCTGAACCATGGGAATGATACTGTACTGTAGAATGGAAATGTTATTATGGAGACTGAAAGTTGAAATGCAAGATATTAACGATTAAATACACTGGCTGTTTTTACATCCCAGAATTGATATAGAGAGCAGTCATCTTAATGACCCCACCCATAAGTTAATTCCTGCTCATTCACTTCAGTAAATTCAAAAACTTCATTAGTGCTTCTTTGATTTATGGCTTCTTAGAGCATGGGACACCCACTAACGTGGCAGTACATCTTTCAAAAAATGATAAAGCAGGTTGAGAGGACCTGGCAAGCTCTCAAAGAAATCTTAGTTAAAAATTTAACCTAAAACTGTAAATTATTTTCACATTATTTTCACTTCAGTGCTCACTTCAATGTGTCAAAGACATAAGGAGAATTCTGTTTGTTCAGCTGGAAGATGTGCCTCTTGGCTTAATACCAAATTTAAATAAGCAATAAGAAAAAAGAGAAAGTAACAACATCTCCACTGTTAGGAAATGACATCACACAAGCTAGATCACCTCTTCTTTGCTAATTGTATGTTCTCCTCCTGGAAATCCTTATGGGTCTGATAACATTATAGCTGATGTAAAATTGAGATTAATTAATTGTATGAATGTTAAAATATTTGATGATCAGTCTAATGTGAACTGAATGAGCCTATAAAATTGTGATAGTCTGGGGGCACCAACCCACTCCCCCAAGATCTGTCAAATTAAATTTTTATTCTAAATTAATGAAGGGATAAAAGCCCCAAAGCCTTTTTACTGATTTGATGAATTTCGCTAAGTTCTGACACATATAGGCTAGGTGATCTTGGGCAAGTCACTTAACCTTGTCAATGCTGAAGATCAGTTTTAGGATTATATTTTATAGAGATGGTGCTGATCTGCTGTAGTACATGAAGTTCCTCACCTAAGAATTTCCTATACAAATCAAATCATATGTCCAGTACCTATCCTCTAATAGCGATTACTTCTTGCAGTGCCTTAGACTAGAGTATTTCACATACTTTATCCCATTTATTTCTTACAACTTTGTGAAGAAAATAGAAAAATCAAACCCCCATCTTGCAGATGGAAAAACTGAGAATTTCAGAGGCATCTACGTGGAACAATGGGTAGAACACTCCACCTGGAGTCAGGAAGACCTGAATTCAAATCTGGCCTCAGACACTTACCATATATGTCACCCCAGGCAAGTCACTTAACTTCTGTTTGCTTCATTTTTTTTTCCTGTGTAAAATGGGGATATTATAGCACTTGCCTCTCAGAGTCATTGTGAGGATCAAATGAGAGAACAATGTAAATCGTAAAGCACAGTACCTGGTATATGGTAGGTGCTAAGTAAATATTGGTTTCCTTCCATCCCTCCCTCTCTCCCTTTCTTCCTTCCTTCCTTCCTTCCTTCCTTCCTTCCTTCCTTCCTTCCTTCCTTCCTTCCTTCCTTCTTTCCTTCCTTCCTTCTTTCCTTTTTTCCTGTCAGAAAGCATCTGAAAAATACCCTGGGAAGATGGAGGAGAAAGAAGTACCATAGGGTATTCAAACTTTTTGGATCAAGCTCCCCTATGAAGAAAAAAATAATGCAAAAATATTTGTATTAAATATCTTTGATAAAAACTGATATCCAAGATATGAAGATAATTGAAACAAGTACATAAGACCGAGAACCATTGCTTACTAAGTGGCCAAAGAATATGAAGTTTTAAAAAAGATAAAAATATTTCCAAGTACTAATAGTAAAGAGAAATTAAAATTAAAAACTTTGAGATTTTCTGGTACACCATGTACATTTTCAGTGCGTAACCAAAAAATTGTGACATGGTGAGGGCTATAAACATGGTGCTGCAGAAACTGTTCCTCTCCAAACCTTGCTTTCTCCAAACTTATGAGAAAGATGTTTCAATAATTAATATTAAAGAATTATGGCGCACATTTTTACCATTATAGGCATATAGCTAATAAGTGTCTGAGGCTGGATTGGAACCAAGGTCTTCTTGACACCAGGCCCCATCCTTTCTCCATTGTGCTACCTACCTACACTTATATACTTCCCTCCTCATAGCAAAGAGATGGGGAATTATGAAGACAGATATATCTTTTGTCAGATGTGACCACTGTATCATTGGTGGGATAATTGTTTTTCTTTGTTTCAAGGGAACATTCAATATATATTGGGGACAAAGGGGCATTTCTAGAAATTACTGTGATCTAAAAACAAAAGACAATTAAGCTTATTTGAAAGAAAAAGAAAGGAATTCAATACTAGAAAAAGCAACCCAGAGAAGCATTGGGCTATTTTTTTTATCATGGCTTACTGGGGCATGCATGAAATGTTAAATCCTCAGCAGGTGGCATTGCTTAATTGAAGAGTACACAAGTAAATAAAAGGGTTTGCATATGTACATCATCTGGGAAAATTAATTACTGACTAATCATTATATAAACTTCATGAAAAGAAAACTTAATTATGTTTTTAGAGAAATGGAATTGAATATTTATTAAGATTTTTAAACTAATTGAGCTCAGTAGGAGCGTTAAGAACAAAGGCATCAATGTTATCTTTTTAAAAAAAGTTAGGGTAATTCACTTTAAGAAAAACATTTCACCAACTTTTATACCTTAGTTCAGAAACTTTCAGAAGATGGTAAAAAAAACCCCAACAACAACAGCAAAAAAAACCCCTAAAGCTTTACAACCCCTTCCGGTATAGTTTTCCATTGTTCCAACTCAGCTCCAAATCCATTGTGTGCCCACTGACCATATATTTAAATGACACATACAGGCTATGACTTTTTTTAATTACATTTGTATCAGCTTATGCAAGTACAGCCAAAATATAAATAAAAAGCACAAGGATAAATTGTACACAAACTTTACAATATGGGATTTAAATTTAAAATAGAGAACACAAAATCTACACAACTGTAAAAATCAAGCTTGGATACCAATACTGAAACTTAGAATTCATATGAAAGGGAATCTTGTTTTCCTTTCAAATGCTTTATTCTGCTACAGAACAGTTAAAATGAAGATGTAAAGCTTTGTGATGGGTTTAAATTGTACACTCTGTAGGTACTACAACTAGTTTAAAAGTTTCATATACAGCAATAGATGTACATCAGTTCATCTGGATTGCTTAGATAATTCAGCCAAATAGCTGAAAACATATCAGGCAAAACTGGAAAGTATTTCCTCTTGTGCAACTTTTTATTTTTTTAAAGCAATGTTTACTGGTGGGCACACTATACTCCAGGTCTGTTATGGCTACTTTCCTCCTCAGAGCTGGCTTTACATGCCTCCCACCTCTGATCACATGGAGAGCCTCGAGTGCTATCAAACTCCTGTAGATCTAGCTCCTCTGTGTTACCAATCACACTGGAAACTTCAGATCTGGCTAGAAGAAGGTCTTCAAGTTCTGAACATTTCTCTGGGTTGATCCAGTTGTTTTTAGGAAACCATATATCAAACTTTATATAAAGATCACCTTTTTCACAGGTATTATGACATGGTGGCATTTCTTCTCCTCCAGCTACGTGGACACAGCCTGGTTCAATTACTTTCCCAATTTGGTATTTCACAACAATCTGACCACTCCTTCCATTACTCTGGAATACCTCATGCCCCTTTTCTTGTAGCAAAAGAACAATGTCTCCTAGTTCCTCTCCTAGGGCCTGATGTGCTTCTCCAGGAAATGTAATTCTTTGTCCATGTTTCCTACCTTTATCCACATGCACTTCAAGAATCTTCACTTCTTTTATCACCTTTCTTTCACATTTTTTTACAATGATCCTTCCTATTAATAACTTTTCTTCCATTACAATCAGAGCATACATATTGCATCTGCTGTACCATCCCAGTAGCCAACTATCTTATCATTATTCATACACTTTACCCTGCACATGTAGCACATTTCTGAAAAGCTCTCATCTTGTTCCCTAGGCTCACTACAAAGAACATTTTTGCTAAGTTGCAGTTTGGTAGTCTTGCCATTATAAAGATCTTCTAAAGACACCTTGGGTGGATGCATCATGTCTTTGCCTCATCTTCTTCCATTTTGACTTGTATTTTGATTTTTCATAAAACTGAACAATCTGCCACCAAAAATGTGAGAAAGAATATCATCCATACCACTGCCTCCAACACTACCTTTTGGAAGGCCTTGCCTTCCATATCAATCATGTATCTCTTGTTTTTCGGAGTTTGCTAAGACTTCATATGATAAAACTTATTTCTTTGAATTTGTCTCCTGCGTTTGGATTCTTATCAGCATGTACTCTCTGGTCAACTTTTTATGCACCTTCTCAAGCTCATTCTTGCTGGCCCCTGGAGGGACCCCAGGGTATCTTAGAGCTTCACATGGACCATGTTCACCAATGGGAGGGCAGAGAGTGAGAGATTCCTTTAAATTATTTAATACTAATTTGCAAATCAGTGTCTTAATTGAAAGTGTGATTTGGTTGAGCTTGAAAATATTATCAATGATGTGGTGCTCCACATGAAGCCAAAGCCCAAAGGCTTGCCACTAGCTCTGCCCATTTCTGGCAGTCCACTTTGAAAGTGTTATGAGACTTCCAGCCCAACCCCAGAATACTGTTAAACCATAGAACTGCCAAGAATTTATGATTATTCTGTAGCTACTCTGGAAATTCTAGCCAATTAAATTATATTGGTACTTCCATTGCTATTTTGAGTTTATCTCAGAGAGCTAAATCTATGGTATGACCCTTAATTTTCCAGATGGTTCCCTTTAGAATGGACAATGTGGGTTCTCTGTTATCCAGGGCCACTCCTTCCTCTAGTCCAGCTGACTCCCCAAGCCCACCCTAATCTAGATCTACAGGCCAGGTTGAGCCTGTTCTGACACTATTGGTGAGGATGAGTAATATGGTATTCTCTTTTTTCTATTTCCTGACTCCTGTCTTCTATTACATGTGTGACCTTGTACTGTTCCTCAGTTTCGTTATCCGTAAAATAAAATGAGTGGGGCTAGATGACCTTCTAAAAACCCTTCCAGCTCTACTCTATGCCCCTATAATTGTTACAAATGTAGTTAGTGCTTACTCCTCATATTAAAAGTTTTAAAAGTTTGTTTTCCATTTCCCATTTGTTTTCTTTGGGCAATACAGAGTTGAAAACAACAGCAACATTCAAGCCCAAGTCAGTGGGATGTGGTTTCTATTAGAATAGAGTTAGGAGCCCCATAGTTGTGGACTCACATGTGGGCCTTATAGTAACTAGAAGCCTTCACTTTGATTCCAGGCTTCTGTCAGGGGGACCCCATTTTTTAAATGAAAAGTTGTTCTTCATCTTTTGTTTTTCAAAGAGGACCAGTAGCATCATGGTGTGATGTCTTGACTTAGGCATGCATTGGATTTAAGTGATACAGAGTTGCACAGTCAACAGCATCACACTTTCTTCCAAAGCCATTGAAATCCAGGGGCATGGTAGAAATCAGGATGACTGGCGATGGCCCAGGATGCATTGGATGACCTTGGCATCTTTGATGTCTGACCAAGCTCCACAGTGCCTGCTTTTTTGTTCTCATCTGCCCATTCTACCTGGGCAAGTGTTCCTATGTTTGGGGTAGAAATCCCCCTAACCCACCAACAGGTTTGAGGCCTGAAGTTACCCTCAACATGATTTAGCTCATCTGTTAAGATGGTTCTACCAGGATGTGGCCTCTGCCTATGCTACAGCCTCTTCAAGGTAAGAGGTGGGTAAGCACCAATGGTGCATCAGCAGCTCTGAGAAGCACTCTGCAGGCTCTCATGGCAGAGGTGCTAGTCATCCCCGAATATCCAAGGGGAATCCAACATTGTAAAAATGACACCTTTCCTTTCATTACAGCAGTGCAGCTTAAGAACCTCCCTCCCATAAACTTAGTCACTACCTGAGCTAGAGGATGCAGTTTTGATGCAAACTGTGAAACTGAACTAGGGAACACCAAAAAGCAGATCAGGCAGCTAGTTCCAGAACTCCAGTGAGGAGTGTACTAGTGTCTCTAGATTCCTAGCTCTTGTGTTTCTACCAATCACTTTAAAATATTTTTTAATAATTATATTAAACAGAGACACTCTCAACAAATAAAAAATGACAGAGAACATTTAGTTGAACCTCATTTTGATTCAAAATATAAGAATATTATAAATTCCATGTATTCAACAGAAGAGCATTTTAAAAGGAGGAAGGTACTTGTCATTTTAAGGAATATTTCTTCTTATTGAGAACACCCCTTTCTGCGCCATAGGATGAGGTTCTTGTGGGCATGTCCTTAGATTAACACATTTTCTAAAAGTAGCTTCTGTTTTGTTTTGTTTTAAAGCAAGGAGGAAAGTCAAAATAAATTAGATAATTAAAGAAAAAACATAGAGGAGGAATTTAACTCCCTGGCACTGTTTTGGTAGTCTCAACATGCCCATTTCCTTCAATGGAGATTGCATCTGGAAAATCTGATTCAGGGTCCAAAAGGATTAATTATTTTTATTTATTTTAGTTTTCTACTGCTGCTCAGGGAAGTTTGTGTAGGATGGTGTTTGGTCTCTCTCTTTCTTCCTTCCTCCAGGTACTGGTGCATAGAATTTAGGTTTATTGAAGGAAAAAAAGAAAGAAACAAAGAAAAACCCAAAATTCCTTTAAAAACCAACAATATATATTAAGTAGCAAACCACAAGGGTTCCTTTGGATCTAACAACTCTGTAGGGTATAAAGTATCTCCATACTTTTTCTTTTGGCATGCCTAGAATTATTGTTTAACAATAAAGCATAATTATGCATGCAAATAGTCTCAAAGGATAAAAATTATGTGTGCTTGATTTCCTAAAGATCAAATTATCATTTTATAAATTAAATGCTTGCCAAATTTCTTCTTTTATCATTCACCATAGGGTTTTGCAGCATGACTTTTACACTTCTAATGGTCAAGAATCATTGGATTTTTGAATTGGCTACTGTTGTAGGCTGGTGAATACACTATTTATTAACAAAACCACTGTGTAAACAAGCCTAGGGGAAAGCATGAAAAATCCTGTGGGGTGTTAGCCAACAAGGTTTTATCAAGAGTAGAGGAAAGAAGTTAGGTTAAGGACACATTTTGCTTTAAGATATTACATGGCTGTTGTAAAAAAGCAAGAATAAGAGGGAAAGGAACTTTAAAAAGAAAACTCTGAAATTTCTCTTTCCAACCTACTTTAGGTTGCTGTAATATATCAGTGCTCTAGCAATGAATTTTATCAAATGGTTTGGCTCAAAAGAGCCAATTCTAATTCCAATTCCTTAATTCCCAAGGCTAAGACCCAACTATCAATGACAACTGGTTTACATTGGAAGTTAGATTTATTTTTACCTTTATGTTGAAGAAAATAATACTCTCACCTTTAAATCCAAATTGTAGATAAAAATTTAAAGTGTTTTACCCTAATTGTGGTTCCTATGTTTACATAGAGAACTGGATCCTAGGGTCCCTTCCAGCTTTAAATTATGGTCTTTATGATTAGCTTATGGATCACTTTTAGATTCATGCTAGTGAAAACTACCTCAGTCTATTCTCTGGAGCTGGGGACAAATTTGTACCATTGAATTGATTTCAAAAGTTACTTCTGAAACTAAGTACTCTCCTCTAAAGATATAGTCCTTCAGATATAGTCTGAAAGGTACAAACTGTGCTTTAGATTGCATTGGGTCATGAAACATTACTACTTCTTAGGAACTCAGTAAATCAAATTGAGTGGTCCCAGAATTAGGTCAGTGTGAATCCTTTCCACACCATGTGACAGTTACCTTTGCAAAAGGGATCCAAATTTCAACTTAGGATAAGGAAACACATTGATTATCTCTAATTTGTCTAGTTACTAGACGTGTGGCCCTCTAGGTTCTCAAGTGCGACCCTTTGACAGAATCCAAACTTCACAGAACAAATACCCTTAATAAAAGGATTTATTCTGTAAAACTTGGACTCAGTCAAAAAGCTGCACCCAAAGACATTGAAAGGCCACATGTGGCCTCGAGCCTGCAGGCTCCCCACCCCTGATTTGCTATATAGCTTTTCCATACAAAGTTGTTTGCATATCATCTTTGTCATTAGATTTGAAATCCTCTAGAGTGGATCCTATCTTTGCCTTTCTTTATAACTCTAGTGGTTATAAAGGGCCTGGCATATAATAGGTGTTTAATAAATGTTTATTGACTGACTGACTTATCTGTTGGTGGGATCTCCATTACCAGATATTTTCAAATAGAGTCTTGATTTGATTTCAATGATGTTGTATGTACTTTGTCTCTCCCAAATTTTGGATTTTATGATATAGTACTGATGTACCTAGTAATATACAGCCCAAAGCCCAGGATTGCCCCCATCTTTATTCCCCACCCCCAGCTCCACCAAATTGTTGGACTCACACAGACCACATACAATCTTGGAGGTGAACCCAAAAAGGTTATTTTTTTTTCTTTGGGGCTCATTGCTCCATCCTGGAGTTCACTCCAGAGGAAGTCTCCAAATATAGCTCCTGTCTCAGTTTCCAGAAAGCATTACTCTCTAGCTTCTTATATCTCATGGACCAGGGAAGCTGATCATCAGATCTGTCATCTCTGACTTGGGCTCAGAAAACCAGGGATGAACACATGTTCTCTAATTGCATCGTTCTTCTGCCCTTAGACAAAAAGTAGTGATTCATGAGGAGAAGAGACTCTGTACATGTTCATGTCCAGCGTAAAAGTTTACTCTGTTGCACTCTGATTGGTACTCTCAAAAAAGAAAAAAAAGAAGACTAGGGGTTTGAGCAGGTCTGTCTACTCACTTTTACAGGTCATTGAAGAGAATTAGCTCCTCTGATATAATCCATTCTTGTCAGAATCCCAGGCAATGACCTGGAATACTACTCTATCCTTGAAATTTAATCAGTAGCCAGTCCCTATTCTTTCAATGCTTATGTCCAAATTCTATGAGGGAAGAAGTGTGTTCATCAGTTAATTTGGGAGGAACTTCTCTGTTATATTGACCTTAATTGTGTAGTAAAGTAAGGTCTGAAGAATTTTTAAAATAGTATAAATTTTATTATTATAATTCATATATATTATATTATGTTATGTTATGTTATGTTACGTTATATTATGTTATATTTATTTTATTATATTACATATTGAAGTCCAGTATCTACCACCACAATTCTAGAATATACATGACTAAGTGTTTGTGTTTTTTCTTTTCTCTTGTAGCGGATTTTTTACCAATTGATAGACAATATAGTACTTAAAATAGCTTTATTCTATTGCATTCAAAATAAAGGTAAAATCTTCAGTGAGGAAAATGTTTGGCCTCTTTAAGAAACTGGCTCTATAGAAAGAAGCTTGTGAATTTCTAAAAAATATTCAGTGCCTGAGAATCTTCATTGTATGATGAAAATCTAGGTATCAGAATGAAGTGGAAAGAAGGCAGTTATCAAGGGTTGCTATGGGAACAAATAAATACAATGACATAGGGGACAATAGATGTGGAATATTTTATTTGCACTATTTCTCAAACTTTTTTCATATTTTAAATTCAAATTTAACAGATATTATGCACGTACCATGTGTGATCTGTTAATCTGGGCTGCATCCCTGGAATTGGACCTGGAACAAAGGAACTGACAGATCTGGCAGATGTCAAGAGATCCAGAGAGAGAGAGAGAGGGGGAGAGTTGAGAATAGTCAGAAATACTTAAGGATATAGAAAGGAAGGAAGAAAGGAAGGAAGGAAGGAAAGAAGGAAAGAAAGAAAGAAAGAAAGGAAGGAAGGAAGGAAGGAAGGAAGGAAGGAAGGAAGGAAGGAAGGAAGGAAGGAAGGAAAGGAAGGAAGGAAAGGAGGGAGGGAGAGAGGGAAGAACAGGGAAGTAGTAATTACCAACTCTGTGTCAAACACTATTCTAAACATTTGACAGATATTATCTTATTTAATCCTCATAACAAACCTGGGAGCTAGGTTCTATTATTAGCCCCATTTTACATTTGAGAAAACTGAGACTGACAGAAGTGGTGACTTATCCAGGGTTATACAGCTTATAAGTGTCTGTGGCTGGATGTGAACTAAGTTTTCCTTGATTCCAGGTGAAACATTCTAACCACTTAACTGTCTCCATATATGATGCAAGTAACAATAGTAAAAAAAAAATGAATAGGAAAAAAACAAAAACAAATTTTGTGCCAAGTAAAAGTTCAATGAAAAACCATTGGCTTTGGGTATACATATAGACTCTGGCTCTTACTATCTGAACAACTTTGAGTCATAAAATAATGAGCTTGGACAAGATGGACTCTGAGGTCCTCCTCAGCCCCAAGTCTATGATTCTATTATCTGAAAAAGAAAAACTATTTTTAATTGAAGGAATCAGGTAAAGCTTCCTGGAAGGGGTAGCATTTGAGCTGGGTCTTAAAGGATGCGTAGGATTTTGAAATAGATTTAGTGAAGATAGAAGATTCCTGTCACACGAAATGGTGTCCACAGTGTCATAGAGGAAGAAAGAAAAGGATATATGTGGCAGAAAATAGAAAATACAGTTTTTCTGCAGTATAGAGTTCATGAACGGATAAGCAGGGGTGGTGCCAGATTTTGGAGGACCTCAAATGTCAGGTAGTTTGAGCATAAATGTAAGTAGTTTGAGCATAAAAATTTGTTTTTCAGTAGTATAAAGAACAGACTTGATTTGACTTTGCTGGATCCATTATTTCAACAGATTGAAAACCCTCCAGCCTCTCTATATCTTTTAATCCTATATTTTTTTAATGATTCTGTGGGAGGACTTAGTATTATTGAATGCCCTGGGTACCCTGCCATGATATTATTCTTTGAGGTTTTAATTGCCATTTAATAAAAATTAGCATCTCTCACCCAGTGGCTCACCCAGAGTTGTACAGGAATTACAAAAAGTTCACTGGAATCTTGCTCTCTTAACATGTCTCCCTTCCTAGGGCAGTTCCTGAAGAATAGCACTTAAACATAAAAAGAAAAAATATGTTAAAGAAGTCTCTGTACATTTCATATTAACTATCTTAATTTCCTCATTCTCTCACAAAAATATGTGATACTGATATTCAGGGCTTATTTTGAATTTCAGGTTTGGATCTCTAAATACTTTTGGTTCCTAAAATGAAAGACCAGGCATATGCTAGAGTTTTAGTTCAGTGCCACAGTTTCTTCACAAGTTTGAAAATACTATGTAAAGTGAACAGTCGTTACTGTTAATTATGGAGAGTGTGGTATATACAGGTGTGGATATCTCCATTTAGATGATTGATGACCTCTCATTAGTGGGGTGTAGCCCAAGACAATCTGATGAGGTTAAAGGATAATGCATTTGTTCTGCCTTGGAAACCTCTAACTATGAAGGGTGTAGATATCCCCATTAATATCTCAGTGAGATGACTGATGACATCTTTTTGATGATATTTGTGGCAGAGGCTTAAGAACTTATTCATCCATTGGCACTTCAACCCAAAATGACTGATTGAGTTATGGTACTGGGGATGTGTGATTGAGGCAGGGCTGTTAGAGATCTGAGCTCTACCCTAGGATTTGGGCCCATAAAAAGGAAGCTGACAGATTTGGCTGAATGAGAGATCCAGAAGGAGCTGAAGATAGACATAAACCAGAATCTAGATATGAAAGTGCAGAGTATACATGGGAGGGAATCTTTAGAAGGCTGAGTGCTTTAGCCATTCCAGTCTTCCACATGGAATTGTAGTAGTAGTAGTAGTAGTGGTGGTGGTGGTGGTGGTGGTGGTAGTAGTAGTAGTAGTTATGAGACTTATTATTATTGTTTTGTATTGGAAAAAGGGACATGGAAGAAGAGGAATAAGGGTAGAAGATAGGTGGGGGTAGAAGAATGAGTGTTGACTCACTCTTTCCTTCCCACTTCTTACAATAACCAGTAATAACCAGGTGATCATTGATGATTGTTTAATGAATACTGAAAAATACTTCTTACTTTTTCATTTGATATTAAAGTAATGTGCAAAATTCACTCTCATACTATTATTTAACATAGTTTTAAACTTTTAAAATATCATCGTATTTTACTGGTATATGGCCTTTTAAAAATTCTCCTTCTCTGAGTTTTCAAAATGCTATTTTCTCTTGGAACCCACATTTCTTCATATGTACAATGAAGCCTTCCTATGAGAAAGTCATTTTTTCCACTGAGGGGCTCCAGTTGGAAAGGAAGGCTCATTTGAATGGAATGAGAGTTGGCACATTCAAACATGCTACTACTGTCTGCTTGGGTCATTCTATGCCTACGGAGTGTTTTCACTATATTATACTTGATTTAAAGTGAAGGATAATGTTTAGGTCAATATAAATAGCATATGTCAAAAAGCCTTCATGGTAAGCTACAAGTAGTATTTAAAAACTAAATTTATTTTTCAAAAGTAGACTGGAGAAGTTCCCCAAAGTATAGAATATTCTTTTTGCTATATTATTTTAATTGCTGAGTGACAACTGTTTTTGACATGAGCAGCATGGTGTAGTAAAAATAGCAGTGGAATTAGGTCAGACACCATCATTTATTAGCTATATGGCCTGAAGCCAACATTTATCTTCTTTGAGCCTCAATTTCTTCATTTGTAAAATGGGGATGGTAGTGCCTGTCCTTATTCTTCTTTCACCAACTTAAAAGTTTCCTGAAAGGACCAAATAAGATAATGTAGATGAAAAGGTCATGAAAACAGGAAGCTATATATAAATGGAAGAAATTATATACCATGACTGGGATCTTCAAAACTTGTTTTCTTGAAAGGTAGTTTTCTTTGGACAACTTCCTCAAAAAGCAAATTCTTACCAAATATGATTTAGTTTTTGTTCATTCATCTCTAAGTTTTTACCTCCATCAAAGCCCCCTTTGATTTTTTAATAAAGTTGTACTGATTCCTATTATGCTTGATACTTCATTCCTTTTGAAACCAAATTAGAAATGTTGGGAATAAATCACATTCTCATTCTTCACCTCATAATACCTAATTATTAGTTTTAAATACATTCAATTCAGTTAAATAAGCTCTTATTGAACAACTACCTTACTAGAGACTATGCTAAGCACTAGAGATTTTAAAAAAAACAACAACATAATACAAACAAGTTCCTGCTCTCAAGTAACTTAGGATTTACTGGGGTTAATAATGCGGCCATGGAAAAAGCTATAGATAAAGTGTATCTTCAGCAATTTTTGTCTATTGGCTATGAAGGTATAGAAAACTGCAAAAGTCTGCATGAGTAGTTGCCATAGCAAAGCTCCTTTGTATATATTCCTCATACAGTTGAGGGAGAAAATGGGTTGAGACTTCATGTAAGACCCAGCTAAGCCAGAGCATCCAGAGAACATTTTAGAAGAAACTGCAGGGAGGGCAACAAATACATGTGAAATGGAATAGATCTGCTCCATATCTCTAATTAATTAGCCTCATCAACAACAGCATCATCATCACATTTGGACTTTACAACCTCATTCAATGATGTATTATATGAGGAGGAATCAATGACACTAGAAACAGTTTAGAACAAGAAGGTGGAATCTGAGCAAATATATACATAAGAAATCTGTATTGGCAATAGTACATTTTTAGTTACACTCATACATAGTTTCAAGGTAAATTATGTAGGAAAAGATTCTAAAAGAGTGTAAATGTAAAAGAATGCAAAATATCACATGTTGGGATTTTTCTAAAATCACCTAAAAGACATGAAGCGATGTAGTATAGTAGATAGACTGCTGAATTTAGAGTCATTAAAATCTGGGTTCCAATCATTGCTCTCATACTTACTAGCTGTCTGATCATGAGCAAGTCACACTTTCTCTTGGGCATCAGTTTTTGGATCTATAAAACGAGGATTACTGGCTTCTAAAGTTACTTCCAGGTCAGCTGCTACCGACTCATATGACTACTTTTCATCTCTGTAAAATTTTTATGGAATTGGTTGTAACAACAATGTTACTTGCAGCTACTGTGACTGTGTAAGGCCAAAAACAAGACCAACAACACCAGCACACAGGAGGGCTGCTAGCACAGGTTCTTTGATCTGCTTTTCTAAGGAAAGCAACTTTAAGGAGTTTACAATCTCACTTTAATTAAACATACATATATCATTCAATTAGTTCAGGGGAAGAAGTCAACACCCTGAACTTCAGAGAAAACACAAATAGAAATTACAAGCAAAAATTATATAAACAGAGCAAGTAACACAAATCAGAAGACAGGGCTTCTGTCCATCCATAGCAATACATACATAGTTACCAGAGAGAGAAGCACCAACATCTGAGTTTTCAAAGAGGCGGGGAGAGGCGTGTTGTGCTCCTTAATGGCTACCCGGAATTTCATCTGGCCAAATCACAGGAACAGTCTTCCAATGAGTGAGCCCCCAAAGCAAAATGCTAACCTTAGAGTAAATATACAGCTCTTCAGGGTCAGCCCACAGAGAGTGTCACAACTGTGTGACTGGAACCTAAGTCATGTGACTTGGGTTTTCTTGTGACTTAAGCAGGTCATCAAAAACTTTTGATTAATCAAAGACTGTTCATTCAAAAAAGGCAAGTCTCAATTAAAGGCACTTGATTACCTTAGTGCTGAGAAGAACTAGAACTCCAAAAGAAAAAAGAGCAAAACAAAAAGTCCCACTTTGCTTGCCATTACATTTGTCTACTCACTCAGCAAGGATATTCTCAAATGGAGCTCATCGATTTGTATATTCACTGCAACAATGCAGATTGCAGTCCATTCCTGCCTGCTTCACATTGTAACATCCATCCACCAGGATAGCCCTTTTCCCCATTGGTGAGTTCCTCCCATATTGGACTCCATATTGGAAAGGGACTCTAGCCAGGCATCCTTTATTAAACCCTCCCCCTACATATACTTCTTACTTTCTGGACTTCAACAGGAGCTGCATATCTTCATTACCTTCTTCTCTTCCTTAGCCCACTCTTAATTTTTAAGCTTCCTTTTGTGTGTTGTCTTCATTAGAACATAAGCTCCTTGAGGTCTGGGGCTGTCTTTTTTCCTTGCATTTGTGTCCCCAATACTTACCTGACACATAGTAAGCACATAGTAAATGCTTACTGCTTTGCCTTGATCATTCTGAATAACTCTTACCCCTGTCCTTCTGAAGATTTAATACAAGGGATCAACCCCAGGGACTGGGCACCTTCCTCAATTTCTCTTGACATTGCAAAGATATGAATGGAATATATTTTCTGTTCATTGTTTATCCCTCATTGTTGAACCATCCAGCCTCCCTTTTTACCCTTTTATTTCTTTGATTACAATTTCTCTTCTTCATAATCGTTTGTAATTTGTTGCAATATAAACAGGCTTATCATCAAAGCTGTTCTTAAAATAGGCAGACTTTTTGCAGACAGTGTTCTATATATTCAGTGCCAAAAGATGTAAATAGCAGAAAACATACTATAGCCATAGCTTTTTTCAATACAAAACAACTTTGAATAAATAGAAAAATATTGCCTTAGAGGCTTCCCTTAAGTTATCTCCCAAATGTGAGATAATTCAGGATTCTATGATAGCTATGAACATAGAGATTACTGCTCAGTGATTTAATGAGTATTAAGATCAGTTGAAGTATCTAAAAGAGTTTTCCAGTGTTGCAGAGGATGTATTATGCATAGACCAGATAGAATATGGATTCCATTGGCATGGTGAAGGCCTATAGATTTTCCTAAAATATATCTATATACACCTATATGTGTATGCAACAATGTAGACCTAAAAGTAACCTTAGAAGTTACCTAGAGCATCTCAACGATGAGGAAGCTAAGGTACAGAGAGGATGAAGGACTTGCCTGTAGTCACCTCCTAATGCATGTACCAGGCAGGATTAGACTCCAGCTTCTCAACTATGGGATACTCTTTTTTTTTCCCTCTCTGTAAATAATAGCTTGTGGATTGCATTGGGCCCTAGTATGCAAAGGTATTGGACTGGCAGTCTATATAGGAAAAACAAAGTGATTGAAGAAAGTACATCACTCAGAGAGTGGCACGCAATTGGCAGGATATTGATTTAGTCCAACAATTCAATTCAATAAGCACTTATTAAGTGCCTGCTATACACAAAGCACTGATTAGGTGCTGGGAATATAAAACAAAAAAAGTATCCGCCTTCAAGGAGCTTATATTCTACTATAGTGTAGAGATTGGGACAGGTACTGCATTTGTGATTTCACTGGCGTAAGAACTCACTAGTAAGGAAACTCCTCCCACCAATATAGGTTGTAAACTTGTTTGTAACTCATAGTATTAAAAAAAATTACTTAGAGAAGTTAGGTGACCTACCAAGAGTTATAGCCAGTATGTGTCAGAGGGAAAGATTCGAACCCAACTCTTCCTGGCTATGAGGTCTGCTCCCTATCCTTTATAGCACACTACCATTTGGATGAACTGACTTTGTACATACAAATTGTAAGAGGCTGTCTCTGCCTTCAGCCCAATGAATGTAATATGATTCTCTATCAGAGGCAGCTGGCTGTACAGAGAATGAAGCACTGGGCCTGGATTCAGGAAGACATGAGTTCAAATATGATCTAAGTCACTTACTAACTGTGTTACCCTTGGAAAGCCACTTAACCTCTGTTTGCCTCATTTTCCTCAAAGGTAAAATGGGGGTAATAATAGCACCTACCTTACAAGGTTGTCTTGAGGATAAAATGAGATAATATTTGTAAAAAGTGGTTAGCCCCATGCCTGTCACATAGTAGGTGCTTATGCTCTCCCTCTATCAGGGGAAAATACTTTTTCAATTGAGTTATAGAATCAGTCAATTAATTAATCAAAGGTATACCTAGTTTCCAGTGTGATGAAAACAGTTGACATCACACAATGAACGTCTTATGGTTGGTTAAAGAGAATCAATCACACATTGAGGGGATTGAATAAAACAAACAGCCAATTTAGAATCTGGTATTCCAATAGCAGACCAGTCTAATGCTGGCACTCCAGTCAAGCCCCTGAGACTTTGCAGTAGAGCAGTGCCCCAGAA
The DNA here is from genome assembly GCF_011100635.1 of Trichosurus vulpecula. Classification (NCBI taxonomy): domain Eukaryota; kingdom Metazoa; phylum Chordata; class Mammalia; order Diprotodontia; family Phalangeridae; genus Trichosurus; species Trichosurus vulpecula. The sequence goes on from NC_050579.1 coordinate 68,668,724, forward strand.
CAAACAATAACTGTCAGTAAGATCCGCATTAAGAATGAGGACAAGCTAGATGCAAGTAGGACAGAAAACTTCAGGAGGGCCCTGACCCTCACAAATTATTAAACCATGAAGCTATAAACTTTTGCCTACTTTTTATTTAACTTCACATTAAACTATACAACTAATGGATGCTGCAAATCTCAGGATGTCACAAAAGAAGAAAAGGATTTCCATCCATTTGGGAGCTGTGTTACCCTATGTTACCATCCCTCGGTCACATATGCACTTCAAGCTTGATTCCACTTCCCCCAGCATCTGTATGTACTTGTGAGAGAGTGCTTGCAGTTTGCGCAGAATTTTGTACCAACTGTTTTTAATTTACCACCTTAGTACATACCTGTTTCTAAAAGCTAATTGATTTAGTCTGGCTAATTAGATAATCAATGGGAACCACTGGTAGAAAACTCAATTGGTAATATTAGAAACCAACTCTAATCCTCAAGAGTTTGGCATTGGATTCTAATACTAGTGTCTTCCCCATTGATTATCAATTAACCAGACTGAGTTAATTAGCTTTCAGACATAGGTATTTACTAAGGTAATTTAATCACCCTCTTGGGGGACCCACTCTGCCTTTCAGAATGGGAGTACTACAGTGCTGCCTAGATTAAATGATGCTTATAGAGTAGTACAGGGGTGTGTGGGAAAAATTTAACAATCCTGCTCTTGTGCACCCACTTCTAAATTTAATCCACATCATTAACACTTTCTTAAGTCTAGACAATCAACAAACCAATAAATCAAGACTGCCAATTTCTATGGTATAAAATGTTAACAATGAAAATTTAACAGTAGGATTTAAACGCCTAGGAGAGCACACACATATCTAGGGCAGGACTTGCAGATAGACAACGAATGAACAAGGACAAGAATTGAATAGACAACCAATCAATAAACATTTATTAAGAAATTACTAGATGCCAGGCACTGTATTGAAACTTGGAGATATAAAAGTAGGCAAAATCCAGTCTCTGCCCTCAAGTACCTTACAATCTAATGGGGGAGATAACATGCAAACAAATATAGACAAAGAAATCTTTATACACGACAAATAGGAAAAGAATTAACAGAGAGAAGGCTCTAGAATTAAGAGATGAGGAAACCTAGTAAAAGATGGAATTTTAGTTGAAACTTAAAGGTTAATTTTACTTATAAAATCATGCAGTGTTTTCAATGATCCCTAGCTGCTTATTGCCATAAAAGTCCATCATTTTTAACATCAGTACTCTCTTGGTGATGCTATATGGCCACAGGGCATGAAACAAACACTGCAATTTCAGAAGACTCCCAGCTGCAGATGATTCAAAGGGCAGGATGGATAAACATGGATTCCAGTATATGAAAAACAACATCAAGGACATCCAAAAGGGTGTTGTGTGGTCATAGAGCAAGAGTGTATCCCATAGTTATTCTTGAAATATAAAAAAACACAAAAATTAAAAGGAAGCGTTTAGCACATAGAATTGATCCTATATTGATATTCCTAAACTGCAAGTTTGATTCTTTCAATGCCCTGTTCAAGGATTTTCAGTTGTTTCATACTACCCTTAGAATAAAATACAAATCTCTCTGCTTGGCATGTAAAGCTCTTTGCAATCTGGTTCCAATACACTTTCAGCCTGATTACACATTATTTTCCTCCACCACTCACCTTGCCCTGCAAGCTTTCCCACTTAGTGTTCTCCATACATAGCACTTCATTTCCTTCCGCTATGCCTTTATATAGGTTGCCCCCCCCCCCCATCAATGGAATGCTGTTTCTCCTCAATTCAGCCTCTTGGAATTGCTACCTCCCTCCAAGTTCACTTCTAGTATTACCTCCTTCAGGCCTTTTCTGATCCTCCCATTTGTTAGTCTCCTATTCCTACTCCCCAAATGCCTCTATATTTATTTCTTAGGTATATCTGTATATACAAGTTTATCCTGTATTTACTTATCTGTTCACATACTAGGATTCCCTAGTGGAATGTAGGCTCCTTGAGGGCATACACTGTCTTACTTTTGCATATGTATACCCCAGTGCACAGCAGAGTGCCAGACCCTTAATAAATGTTTCCTTGCTTGACTATATGGAGCATTAGAGATGGACAGAGATCACATAGGACAAAAAATGTGAATGTGAAGTGATATGCCCTGTGGGAGAGAATATAATTTAAATATCAATGCACTCATGAATTTATTGACACACTAAAGTATTAGAACATACCTGTGTGTGCATACGAAGATCTATGTGTTTTCATTAACTCTGCCCTGACCAGAAAGGAATTATTTTAAATCATTAAGATTGTTAGTTATTTTCCTTGAGAAAAATAAAACTAGTTTGCCAAATGGAAACTAGTTCTACTACTTTTTAGAATCATTAAGTTAGGCTTATTGATGTGCAAATGCCTAAAATAATTTTCATTATTTTCTTATACTGTTTATTCCAAGTTGGTAATACAATATTTTCAGTACTAAAAATCTAAACAGTTGAGATGGCTCTGAATAATACTGAATAACTTCCTGAATTTGAATAGGACTAGTTTATCTGGTCACTTGAAAATAGGCAAGTTGTTTCTGTCCATGGTCATAGACACAGACTCTCACATGCTCTCTCCTCTCCCCTCCCCTCTCCACCCTCCAGAAAAGACAATGGGAAAAGAATAAACTGTAAGGAATTTCCCTCTGGTTTTGTTATGGACTGGTATGGGGGTGGTTCAGATTTGGAACCCTTGACAATTTGAGCTTGGGAAATCTGGATTTGGGTTTTACCCTATCTTACCCTTGGAATTCGTAGTATTCAGAAATGTTTGGAGAAGCCAGTAGATATCACTTAACCATCCACAATGGAAATTTATTTTGGATAGATGTTGACTAAATTGGCTACTCCATAAAATACCTTCTCAGGGATTAATAATATTTAGGCTTTGCCTGCAACATACATGTATATACATATGTGTGTATGTGTAAATGTGTATATCTCATTTAAGACTGGATATAGACAATTTAGATCCATTCTGAAACAAAGTTATAATGAGAAAAAAACAGTAGTGAAAAGATTACTTAATGCCAAAAAATATTCTAAATAAAAAGAAATCTTAGAAATGTGATACCAGCTGATGTTTGTATTGTAGAAGGGATGACTCCAAGTCTGCAATAGTATCTATTGAAAACAAATAATTTCAAAGACCTGTGGTTAAGACAAAAAGCAATTGAATTACAATTGAAGAAAGAATTAAAGCAATTCTCTTTCCTTCAATATTGACTATGACTAATATCACAGAATCTGAGTTGGAAGAGATCTCAGAGACTATTTAGTCCAACCAATAGCTGAAAAATAAACCTTGTTATAACATACATGATGAGTGTTCATCCAGTTTTTCCTTGAAGTTCTCCAGTGAACAAGTAACCTCCCACGCTGCCTATTCTACTTTGGGGTAATTCCAATTGTTTGAAACTTTCCCTTAGTATCAAGCCTAAATTTCCCTCTCTATAACTTTTTTTTGAATTATTTCTACTTTGTATAACCAAGCAAAATGAGACTAATTTCTCTTACATGTGAAAATATACCATATTTCTTCCTTCAAAAAATCAATTGTTTTAGCTTGTTTTTTTTTTCATAGAAAGTAGAGCATGGTGCATTCTCTTAGATAATTGTGTAGTGAAGTGAAATTTATTAAGTTAAAGAAATGACCACAGAATGATCATGGGAGGTTTGAAGTAGAGAATGACATGATAACGACAAACTAGATGGAATTCTTGTCTTAGAATCAGAAAGATCTGTGTTCAAATCTTTCCTCAGACACTTACTAGCTGTATGACTCTGGGCAAGTTACCTAGCTTCTTTCAGTCTCATTTTCCTCATCTATAAAATTTGTATAATAATACCTGCAGCACTTACCTCACATGACTTGTGAGACTTAAATGAGATAATGCATGCCTTTTATTTTTTTGCCTATATCAACATCAAGCATTATATGACTTTTATGAGCTTTTAACTCCATGGTGCTAATGGGTAAATGCAAGTTATACTTGTAAAAAGTCTGGGCACCAGCTTTTTAAAAAAATACTGTAAGTTCTTTGAGGAGGATTGCAGTTTATATATTTTCATTATCTACAGGCCAAACACGAATTGTTCATAGTAAGCACCTACTCAATAAATGAGGGGAAGAAAGGTAGACTATGATCCAGGACAAAACTTGATTTAGAGTCAGAGGCCTGGGTTAGAACCCCAGATCTGTCACTATTCATTGAAATCCCACATGATTTTTCCTTGTATGCTACATTTGACAGTTTGGTGTTCTCTTTTCAAATTCAATCTTTTTTAATGGATCTAAAGAACAATTTTTTAGTGGAGATAGATTTTATTTTATGTTTCTCAGATTTCATAAAGGCAGCTATTTAAATCTAATGATTGTGTCAATTGTGTCAGACCCTTTATTGATCCCAAATCAGTCTCACCAATCAAGTAAGTCACACTTTGCTCATGAAGAGTATGGCATTTAACCTACTCCTAAACAAAGTGATGAGCAGGTAGGTGGCACAGTGAATAGAATGCCAGGACTGGAGTCAGGAAGACTTGAATTCAAATCTGGCCTCAAAAACTTACTAGCTGTGTGACCCTGGGCAACTCACTTAACCTTTTTGCTTTAGTTTCCTCGTCTGTAAAATGAGCTGGGGAAGGAAATGGCAAATCACTCTAGTATCTTTACCAAGAAAACCCCACATGGGATCACAAAGAATCTAATATGACTGAAATGACTGAACAACAACAAGAAACAAAGTGCTGAACTCAAATGTTTTAGAAAAAAAACCAAAATAAAACAAAAAAAGTGTTTGGAATACTCTCAATTTATATGATGGCTACCAGGGCATTTTATCAGCTGATGACACTGTTAGTGGGGTAGACTATTTTATAGGCTAACAACTTTGATTCTCTGGGTTCTAGGTGAGAGACACCAAAGGGAAGTGGTCTAGACATACTGTCAAGAGGAAATAATATGGTCTGGGAGTCAGTAGACCTGGGTTCTAGTCTTGAACTATCAATAGCTAGCTGCTTACATTAGACAAGTCAGCTAATTTATGTTAGCTTCAATGTTTTCACCTCTAAAGGGACTGAACTTCACCAAGTGATTCCTAAGGTCCGTTTCAACTCTAAAACCCTACCCACGATAACCACATCATTTCCGAGGCTGGGAAAACTACAATTTCCTGAGACTTTAGCTATTTAGCCTATTTAGAAAGATAATAACTCACCCAGAAAATGGAAGCAGATAGCAGAATTGATTAAAAACAAGAACATAACAATATATCGTTTACAAGAAATATACTTGAAATAGAGAGACACACACAGAGCGAAAATAAAGGGCTAGAGAAAGAATCTGTTATGCTAGACAAAGTCTAATTTGCAAACTAGATTTCCAAAGAACAAATTTAAAGGATTCATAGAAAATATAGGTAGGATCAACTAGACTAAAATTCTAAAGTTCAAAAGAGGAAGTCAGTCCAGAAGAGAGAGGAAGGAAGTTTTCATGAATTAAATTCTAGAGACATGAAAAGATAACAATTCTAAAGTTGTGCAAACGGGGGTGGTTGTCTCAAGAAGCTGACATGAATGGTAACTGACTAGCATGCATTTTAAAAGGCCATACATCAAAGATAAAGGAAGCATAATTAACAATGGATGTCTATATCTGCATGGTGTTATCTTTCAGGAATAGCATCTATCAGTAGTGTTTAAGTTCAGGATGAACTAAGGATGGGGAGTAATGCTAAGGAAAACAAACAAGGTGTTGGGTTTTTTGTTTTTGCTTCTGTTTTTGTCTTAAAGCAATATAGGGGAAAAAAAGATTAAAAGAGAACTTTGTTGAAGAGATTGTGGATGGTTAGCCTGCAGAACAGAAGATTAAAGTACGTGGTTTCTGTCTTCAAGTATCTGATGGTCTGTCTTAGGGAAAGATGATACTTGTTCTGCTTGGTTACAGAGCACAGAATTAGAAGCAAGGAATGGAAGCAGCCAATAGGCTCATTTGGGCTTAATAGAAAGAAAATCTTAATTAGAGCTGTCCAAAAGTGAAATGGGCTACTTGGGGAGGCAGAGAGTGCCTCTCCATTAGAGAGCATTAAACAATGGTTATTAGACCATTTGCCAAGCATGTTATGGCAACTCTTTTTCAGGTATGGGTCAGATTAAATGGTCTCTGATGTCCAGTATAACTCTGAAGTTCAGTAATTCTGTGCTAATGTATTTACATCTCATCAATTCCATTTATAAAAGAGTTGTCCAACTGGTGTTGGTCATGCCTGTTAATATACACAGAATCTGGCTAATGCTGCTCCCTACCCATAGCTGACAGCTAAATATTATTGATGTTATTTTCACATCTCTCACTTCCATTCCTTCTCATATTTCCTTCCTTCTTTCCATCCTTCCTTCCTTCCTTCCTTCCTTCCATTCCTTTTTGTTCAAGTCTTCTTGTACAAACTGACTATATCAGATTGCTTACCATCTCAGGAAGAGGGGAAGGGGAGGATAATAGAATTTGGAACTCAAAACTTTAAAAAATGTTAAAAAATGTTTTAACATGTAATTGAGGAGAAAACAAAGTGTTATTAAAATACCCTCCCACTTAGTTAATATATTGATGGATTTATGAGAAGGCCCAATTGTTTGCATATACTAAAGGGAAGTATCAAGGGAGTCAGAAGAAATTGGTTTCCACCCTGGGGGGTGTGGAGAGAAACTTTGACCTTGAGGAGGGGCTTTTTTTCCACTGTAGTTCATGCTGTCTGGGCCTACTGCTGCTTAATATTACCATACTTTTCCAAATCTCTTAAACAGTTTTACTTGACTATGATATAATGTTGAAGTCATTGTTAATAGCTGGATTGAAAAAGAGAGAATTTCCAGAAGGATGGGCTGAACCAGTGCAGAATGTGTTGAATTGTAGCCCTAAGTTTAGCCTCAGGAAGTAACAAGAAAACAGCAAAGGCATCCCATAAACTCTTAAGAAACCTGTTATATTTGGAGAGTCTTTATGGATTGCTATTCTGCAGTGCTGGAATATATTTCTTGAGACTTTATCTCCTTATTCAAGCCTTCTTGAATACTCTCCACAAATTACTTTTCATGTAATTAAAGGTGTACCTGCTATACTCCCCAATCAGATTCAAGCTCTTTGAGGGGAGGGACTGTGGTTCTACTTTTTTTGTATCATCAGCATCTAGCACGATGTCAGTGCTTAATAATTCTGTCGTGTTAAATGAAATAGAAAAAAATAAAAAACGAAAGGTGCTTGTGTCTTGGTAGACAGAGTAGGCCTGATAACCCAGTTTAGCTATCCAAATATGTAAATGTTACTTCTCAATTTTAGATCCTGAATGGCCACCACCAACAAATCTCTAGTTTCATCGTTTTCCCCTTTCAACATGTGTTTCTGCTGTGGCTTTTCTTTAATGCAGCAGTAGTTGCCTTATTGTTGTAGTCTAGTGTGCTTGGCTTAGATTCAGTAAGACCTGAGTTCAAATCTCACCTATGAGGTGAGTGTGGCTTGGGCAAGTCACTTCACCCTTCACCCTTCATTTTTTTCACCTATAAAATACATAGGGTTGGATTTCATGACCTCTAAGGTCCTTTCCAGCTCTAAATCTATAATCCTGTATTTCTCAAGGATCCACAGAGAAAGACAACTCTCAAAGTGTCTAACAAACTTCTAAAGAAAATTTTACTCAGTGGCAGGAAATAGTTACCAAATTTTCAAAAGGCCATTTGTGCAATATAAACCATGAGCAACATTGCTTTACCCACCCCAAGAAGGCCTTCCATGTTTAAGTGTGTCAGGAATTTCTTTTACCTTCAGGTTATGTTTTCAGTAAATTGCTTTTGAGATTTTTTTTTTATCTTGTGATTTTTGTACTTCAAAAAACCTTAGCAGAAAATCTTCATTTACAAGAAGAGGTATTATCACTTTCAACATTTATCTCAGTATATGCAATAAACTTTTTTATTATTTTCCATGTTCTCTTAAGAATAAGGCCAAAAATTAATTGAATCCTTTTATTTACAAAGATTGAGCCTTACAAAATAAATGTAAAGGCAAAGTAAGGCCCCTTTCACAGCCTAATATTATGATGCATATGGGTTGTTAGGTACTGTTGGAGTGTTTGATAATCTTTAACTTTAATAATACTCTATTCAATGAGAAACTTGAGGCCTGGTGCTATTATAATTACTGGCCATTCTGCAGTTGGTATTGTAAGACCTGGTGACACCATCAGCTCAATCAATTCAGTCCTAATAGGGCAGCCCAAATGGTTTTCTGAAAATGTGTCCTTATAGTGGAATGAACCCTGAAATACTGCCTTAGTACTACACTTGATAAAAGGGAAGATCAAGCTGTTGACCATGGAGGCCAAAATTCTTTCTCGCTCTTGATCTTCCACCTCATCTTACTCAATTCCAATAGGCAGTGATATTGTAACTGGTAAATCAGATACAAAATGGAATTATTTCTGTTACATTTATAGGAGCAATAACATTCTATCTTTTTTAAGGAATGAATTTGCTTTTGTATATTTGTTAGGAATGAATTTTTGTTGTTGTTATTTAAGTACCTATACATTTAGTCCCATAGAGATTTTGGAAAGGTATCTAATGGGCAGATGTTGGCTACAAATATGCTGAATACAAACCTTAGAGACTTTAACATATAATTTTCCCACAGCTATTTTCACTTCTGGTCAACTCCTTCATCCAAAGATATTCATGTTTTGGATAGAAAATCCTGTGATGTCATATGGGTGCTAGTTAGATGCATTTAATTTGCCTTCCTAAAAAGAAGGAAAATTATGGTGTGATTTAGGTCTATAACAATGTAGTGGTCAGAGGAACCCACTCTACCTTGGCACTAGAATGTATTTCAAATTCATCTTTATTGAGTTCGAAGACCAGGATGAAAGAGAGAAAATGAGAGGTGAAAATGTCTGCATGAGTTTATGAGAATGATTTTTGGGGATGAAGGTGACAGGATAACAACAACAATAAACCACTTTATATGTGACTCAGGTATCATTGTCAGAATGAAAAAATAGGACTAGATGGCTTTTGGAGAAGAATTTGAATGAATTAAATTCAAAAGATGAAGAAGGCAGGTGCAGGAGGGGATACCAATAACAGTAAACTTCCTGTAAATTCCTACTCTGGTGCATAATCATGGACTGGAGACAGTGGGGAAAGAAAGAAAAAAAAGGGGAAGAGGAGAAGGCGCAAGAGAAGGATGAAAAGGAGGAGGAGGAAGATGAGTGACTGAGTATTAGGTAATCTATAAGGTTTCTTCTAACTCATATTTTTGAAGGGTAGATAAGAAGGAAGAAAGAAGTCAGAGAAGGGTATAAGAAAAATATGGATTTTAAAAAACAGCAGGAGGAAACAGAGGATAGAGGTAATTTGAGGAATGGAATGGAAAGAAGGAAGTTGGAAATTACAGGGAGTAGAGTGATGAGACTAGATAGAGATCTCTGAGGACTAACATTGAAGGAATTAACACTAGAAATGAGAGAAAGAAGACAGAGCAAGAAGATGAGATAGAAGTAGTATTTTTGAAAATTAAAAAGAGAAGGTAGAGAACAGGGGAGAGGGAAAAGAAGAGAGGTCATGAAAAGAGAAAGGAACCTATTAGGAGAGGTAAGGTAAGGTAATTAGAAAGGAATGAAAGTTTAAGGAAAGTAATCATAGGATCACACTGGCAGATTTAAAATTGTAAAGTATCTTGAAAACATCAGATGAGGGAGCAACAAACAAAAAATGGTAAACAATATTTTTGCGATACTTGTTAAGTAAATTATTGCACATTGACTAGAATCACATGAGTAAAAGTGAATGAGAATGAATGACCAAAGAATTGGAAATTGAGGGGATGCCTATCAAATGGGGAATGGCTGAACAAGTTGTTGTATATGCTTGTGATGGAATAATATGGTACTAAAAGAAATAGCAAGCAGGGTGCTCTCAGAAAAAACCTTGAAAGACTTATTGAATCATGCAAAGTGAAATGAGCAGAACCAGGAGAACATTGTATACAGTAACAGCAATATTTTATGATGATCAACTGTGAATTACTTAGCTATTCTCAGCAATTCAATGATCCAAGACAATTCTGAAGGACTTATGATGAAAAATGTTATCCATCTACAGAGAAAGAGATGGAATCTGGATGTAGAACGAAGAATACTTTTTCTTTACTTTATTTTTCATGGGGTTTTTTTGGTATGTTTTCTTTCACAACATGAAATGGACCACGAAAATGTGTTTTATGTGACCACACATGTATAACCTATATCAGATTGCTTGCCTTTTCAATGAGGGGGGAGAAGAGGGAGAGAGAGAATTTTGGAATTCAAATTTTTTTAAATAGATGTTTAAAATTGATTTACATGTAATTGGGGGAAAGACAGATATTAAATTTAATAAGAGAATGAATGACCAAATCATTCTGATGTAGACTTTAAAGAATGGAAATGAAAAAAAAAAGTGTTCCAACATTGAAATTAATTTAAATATTTGAATTAGTCACTAGGCACTTGTAATTGTTTGCATTGATGCTATTGTTAAGTTTCTATTAAAACCTTAAGATTTAAAAATGAAAATCCTTGGAGAGGGATGAAGGAATGTGGATTTCTCAGGTAGGTGGAAAAACTAAAAAGTCTGAAAGAACAAAAAAAAAATTAATCACAGAGCCTAGAGGCACGCAACAGTATCATATATCTCAAGGTGGAGGGGACCTTGGAGGTCATTTAGTCCAACTTCCTTAATTCTCAGATGAGAAAACTGAGACCCTGTGAGTTTGGCTGACCTGCCCAAGGTCAGATAGGTAACAAACAGCAGAGGTGAGATTTGAACTTGGGTTTTGTGGATTTGAAGGTCAGCATTCTTTCCATTGTCCAACATTGCTTTCAGGTTAGTGTCTCAAAGACTTTTTTCTTTACACTTTAACAGCATGATATACTGCTCTCACACATTCCCTACCCCTCTGAAATCTTGTTTACATAGATAATAAAGAAAACATAACTAAATTCAAACAAAATAAGGGGAGTGAAGCTTAGATTTCATCAAGGAGAGCTTTTTTTATGGATGTCCCTGGATGCAGGCCTAGACACTGGGGTGGTGGGTGCCTGCCCATATAGCCAAACAAAGACCTGATGAGAAATGAAAGGTTGGAATTAGAGATGGTTATTGGAATACACTCCACAGGGCATGAATGGGCAAGAGCCCTCCTCTGGATTCTCTCTGGCTGCCAACTTGTCTTTCTCATGTCTGCTTGTTCACTCCCATTAGTAGAGGAAATTTTGCATGACAGGAATTTCAAACCCATATCTAGCTTTAAGTAGAATCAGAGTGGAAAACTCAATAACAGCCCTTCCATAGACTTCTGACAGGAAAAGAAACTTTTGGAATCAAAATTAAAAAGGAAACAAAAAAAATACTGTGCATAAAAGTTAATCATTCAGACACCTTTCCCACACTGTTCTCATCCTTGCACAAATGGTGGCAATAATAATAATGACGAAGTTTGATCACACTTTAAAATTTACAAATCACTTTATATTGATTATCTCATTTGTATTTTGTGGCATTGTAAGTTAGTCATATTACAGTTGTTATTATTGTAACTTTTACAGATAAGGAAGCTGAGGCTGAGAGAGGTCAAATGACTAATCCAGGCTCATAGCTAGTAAGTGTCAGAGTCAGGATTTGAATCTTCCTGATTCCTTTTGCCTCTTTTGATATTCCCAGTGCTTAGCAAAATGCCTGGCACATAGTAGGTTCTTAATAAATGTTATTTGATTCCAAGCCCAGCATTCTCTCCATTATGCAACACACTCTCTCAGCAGTGTCATGTTCCTGTGTATACACAGCCTCAGTGGGAATTTGTGCTGCAGATAAGCTATATTATCACCTAACATTTCCTAATACTTGAATTTTAAAATATCATTATATATTTCTGCAATCCTAAAAGAGAGGAAAAAACCACATGAACTGAAAGTAGCATAACTCAGAATTTGTCCCAATAATGGATCTTGTGGTTAAGCCCTTGATTTTAAGTGATGGTAGTACATAGTTTTAAACTTTAATAATCAAAAAGAAACTTGGAATTTTTTCTGAAAGCACTACTAACTTGTAGAGCTATGAAAACATTTTCCCCTATGATTTATTTAAAGCAGTCAAATGCTACAGAAGTGATTTCACAGTAATGAAAATTCCATTTATTGTAGCACTTGTATCTTGGCTCCATATTTACAAATTTTTTTCCTCCCAAATATATTACATAATAAAATGGAATTTCCAGACAGAAGTTAGTATTTTACTGCTGGATGTATATCAGTAGAACCTTCTCTGCTTTGCATCGGCTAGCAAACATATGGTACAGCTTCATGATGTGTCTGCATTTGAATTTCTATTTTGATATTTCCCTTGCAACCATTTGGAGATGATTCAACTATATAGCACATTTTATTCTCTTTCCATTTTATTCTGAAGCTACACTCAGCAAAAAAAAAACAAAACAAAACAAACAAAAAACCTCTCTCTCCTGGGGGAAAGGAAGAAGAGATGACTTGATAAAATAGGATTTTTTTCTTATTTGAAGATACTTTTTCATTGTTAGCTTTTGTTTTTCTATCACCTTCATTTCTGAATATAGCATTGTGTATTTCTCCTCCCAAACCGCCATCAAGCCATCCCTTGTAACGAATAAATAAAAGTGAGAAAATACAATTCAACAAAACCAACTCTGGTAGCATATGGCTATTCTACACACATATTCTCTCATCTGTTAAAAGAAGGGAGGGAAGTAATTTCATTCATTTGTTCACTTACTTATTTGCTTGTTCATTCATTCATGTTTTTCCTATTTCATTTGTGTAAGTGGAAGTGCAGTGGCCACTCACAGCCTGATCCCAATGCTGATTGGCAAGGAAGCTTTTTACTCTGTTCTATTTTTCTGACCAGAATTCTTGAAACATTCAATCTAGTAATTTACTCTGGCTACCAAGAAGAGTACTTTACATTCTCCCTGCATATAACTCTTCTAATATTTGAAGACAGTGCTCTTGTCACCCTTCTAAGTCTTCACCATCCTCACTCAATGCTGTTTGTGATCCATTCTGTGAAGTTTTATTTACATACCTTTTATTCATTCCCAAGAGCTAATCTGTTCCCATCACCCAAATAATCTAATGTATCTATGATCTCATTGATAGGCATCTAGGTAGTACAGTGTGTAAGAATATTGAACTTGGAGTTAGGAAGAACTGAGTTAAAGTACAGATAGATAAAGTAAAGATAATTCCTAGGTCTGTCACCACTGACAAGTTACTTAACCTCTTTTAACTTCAGTTTCCCCAACTGTAAAATGGGGATAATGGTATATAGCTCCTACCTCACAGGGTTGTTGCAAGGATTAAATGAGATAACCTATATATAGCACTTTGCTAACTTTTAAAGTAATATATAAATGCTAGGTAGATGATTTCTACTGATTTAGAATGATTTGCAATCTCCCATAATGCAGATTAAAACCCTTCTATACATGCCTAGCATGTGTGACTTTTATCTGTTTATCCTTGTTCTCCCAAAAGTCCATTAGAAAGGTTCTACCCAGCTTCCTGGAGGACTTGGCCACTTTCTTCTGATATCATAGTGTACTAGTGGAGCACCTTGACTATCCACTTGTCATGTACATGCCCTCTCCTCATTTTGTCATACACTTATTTGATAAAATGCCCTTCTCTTGTTCTTCTGGAGTTCCTTAGTGGTGTATATGTTTCAGCATGGTCATACTTTCTATTATACTCTATGTGAAGCTCATTTTTAGTTTTTGGAGACAATGGTATTCCAGGTCTGGCTGTCATACAGCAATAATGGTCAATTTGTTTTTGAAAATATGATACTTCCCATCAGCAAACATTATCTGTAATGCAGATAAGCTAAAAGCCTTCCTAATAAGATCATGGGTGAAACAAAGATGACTATTACTACTATTATTCAGTATTATACTAGAAATGTTAGCTTTAGCAATGAGAGAAGAAAAAGAAATTGAAAGAATTAGACTAAGCAAGGAGGAAAGAAAACTATCACTCTTTGCAGATGATATGATGGTATACTTAGAGAATCCTAGAGAATCAACTAAAAAACTACTTAAAATAATTAACAATTTTAGCAAACTTGCAAGATGTAAAATAATCCTATATAAATCATTAGTATTTCTATGCATTACCTACAAAGCCCAGCAGCAAAAACTAGAAAGAGAAATATCATTTAAAATAACTGTTAACAATATGAAATATTTGGGAGTCCATTTGCCAAGAGAAATCCAGGAAGTAGATGAACAAAATTACAAAACACTTTTCACATAAATAAGGTAAGATCTAAACAATTAGAAAAATATCAATTGCTCATGTATAGGCTGAGCTAAATAAAAATGACAAGTTTACCTAAGTTAATTTACTCATTCAATACCATAACAATCAAACTACCAAAAATTATTTTATAAAGTTAGAAAAAATGATAACAGAATTCATCTGGAAGAACAAAAAGTCAAGAATATCAAGGAGATTAAGAAAAAAAAATGCAAAAGAAGGTTACCTAGCTATACCAGATCTAAAACTCTATTATAACGCAGCAATCATCAAAACTATTTGATACTGGCTAAGAAATGAGTGGTGGATCAGTGGGTAGATTAGGTACATAATACACAGCACTCAATGATTATACTAATCTACTGTTTGACAAACTCAAAGACTCCAGTTTCTAGGATAAGAACTCTGTTTAACAAAAACTGCTGGGAAAACTGGAAAACAGTAAGGCAGAAACTGGGCATAGACCAACATCTTATACTCTATATCAAGATAAAGTCAAAAGGGGTTTATGATTTAGACATAAAGGGTGATACCATAAAGAAAGTAGGAGAGCAAGGAATAATTTACTTGTCAGAACTATAGAGAATAGAAGAATTTGTGACCAAACATAGAGAACATTATGAAATGCAAAATGGATAATTTTGATTACATTAAATAAAAAAGTTTTTGCACAAACAACACCAACACAACCAAGATTAGAAGGAAAGCAGAAAGATTGGAAACAATTTTCACAGCCAGTGTTTCTGATAAAGGCCTCATTTCTCAAATATATAGAGAACTGAGTCAAATTAATAAGAATACAAGTCATTCCCTAATTGATAAATGGTCAAAGGATGTGAACAGGCAGTTTTCTGATGAAATTAAAGCAATCTATAGTCATATTAAAATGCTCTAAAACACTATTGATTAGAGAAATGCAGATTTCTTTAATCCCTTGTAAATAAGTCACTCAATTCCCTCACAGATTATATTGTCTTCAGCACAGATATTTTACACAAAGTTCTACTCTGATCTTTCATTGTGACAAAGAGATAACCATGAATTCTTGAAGGCTGTGTCAGTGAAGTCCAAGTTCTGACAGGTCTTATCATTCCAGAAAGATATTAAGTATGGCTCCAGAAATAAGCAGAGAATATTTTCCAAAGATCAGCTTAGCCAGTCCTAGAGAGGTGCATCAGTAGTAGGCTAGTCATCTTGTGAGGAAACTTTTTTGACCATAGCAACCTATTAAACTCCTGATATTTTAGTGTCCCTCACTGTTTCCCTGTTCCCCATATTAAAAAATATAATTCTAGCAAGATAGTCAACTAAACAAGAAGACATTGTAGTGAAAACTTATAGTCATTCAATATGGAGAACAATAATAATATATGAAAATGCTAAAATATTCTGGAACTGATAATAATTTTAATTTGATGAAAGAGAAATCTTTGATGAATAATCTCTACCATGAGTAAGCAGGGCATTATATAAGGAGATATGCTCACTAAAATTTTCTGCTTCCATCTTGGGAGATGTTCTTCCAAATGAAAGAGACATTACATATAGATTCTTCAGTCTGCCAGATGCTTGTTGGGATGCATTTGTGAAAGACATTGTGCTGATTACATCAATATCGAGAATGCTACAGGACCTCCTTATTGGAATCAATGGTCATTCAAAAGAGATCAACCTAATGATCCCTGCTAGAGAAAACAACAGGAAGAAGAACGCCTATTGCTCAGACTATGGGAAGTCCATTGAGCTAGATCATCAGTACATATATTGATCTTGGAGAAGCACTGTAGATGGATAATTAGGTGGGGTCAGAATTGAATTGGAGGAAAGAGGAGTCAAGAATGCACTTGGGAAATCACACAGTGCTTTCCACAATTCCATCCTGCTCCTTAAAACAAAACTCAATCTTTTAACATAAATAATCTTCTCTCAAATTATAAGCAAAAATGTTTTATAACTCTACAAATTAGTAGGGCTTTAAAAATTCTTTTAAATTACTAACATGTAAAACCATGTCTCATAGTCTCTCAAAATCAAGTATATAGTTATACAGGATTCATTTTTTAAATCTTTTTTATCTCTAAAAAGAATGATCTGCCTTGGGATAGTATGATTTCCTTCTCCTTGGAGGTTTCTAGAAAAAACTGGATGACCACGAGTGGGGTATGTTGTAGAGGCGGATTCTTTTTTTCAAGTATGGTTTGGACTCAATAGCCACTGTGGGTCACTTCCAATTCTGAAATTCTATTGTTCTGTGGTTAGCCATGATTCTCACTTGCCCTTTGCACACCTTAGTGGGTATGGTGGGAATTCTTTTGGGGTTGGATTATGTGACCTTGTGTTTAAACTTCATGTTTATGAAAATCTTCTCTTTGAAAGAGTGATTAGACTTTTCTTCATTTGCCCTAACAGAAAGGACCATGATCTGTGGGTAAAAATTGTAGATAGGAAGATTTCAGCTTCATATGAGAAATTAGATGGCCCAGCTGCAAAGCCACATAGACCTGGGTTCAAGGCTTACCTATGGCACATACTGACTTTGTGACCTTGGAGAAGTAACTTAAGCTCTCAGTGCATTAGGCAACTTATAAGGCTATGAGTTGCGAAGTTGCCAGCCTAAACTGGTAGAGGTATTTTCCTCATCTTGGAGTTCCCTAGAGCAGTGAAATCACATGCCCAGTCATATAAGGAAAAACTTAATAACTGAAGTTCTATGAAAGTTAAATGAGCTCCTTCTAAAGTCAGTAGGTTTGCCACTACTATAGGTCTTTAGTTGGAGGTCAGATGATCACTAGTCAGAGATGTTGCATATTTTGTCATTGTGCTTCAAACACCTAGTATAGTGCCTGGAATACATTACGTGCTCAAAATATGCTTATTGATTTGAATACAGAGGATTCCTCTTCAGATACAAGTTGGACTAGATAACGTAGGAGAACTCTTTTAAATAGAGATTCTGAGTTTCTTTTTGTCAATTGCCACTATGTGTGACTATGGTGCTCCCTAAATCCGAATTTCTAAGTCTCAGTGTCCTCACCTAGAAAATGGCAATAATACTTGTACTATTTGCCTTACCAGGCTATTGTGAGAAGAAGACTTTGCAAACCTTAAACTTAGCACTATATAAACAGGAGTTAGGGCTACCATTATTGTTATAATCATTGTACATAATAGTGATATTATGGCATTATAAATTTTGGGTTGAATTACCTGCTATATCTCAAAATATATTTAGCAAAGAAAAACTAGTAAAAAATATGAAGTAATTATTCAGATTTTCAACTCATACCCTGTAGCCAAGCTCCCTGGCTAAAGTTTTGTAACTCTAAGGAAAAATCCCTGGAATCTGGCCACAAAATTATTTATGTTTTTCCATACATTTTAGTGCTAAAATAAAGTTGCTACTAGTCTGTATCCCAAAGAAATTATAGAAAGGGAAAAGGACCCACATGTGCAAAAATATTTGTTGCAGCTCTTTTTGTGGTGGCAAAGAATTGGAAATTGAGGAGATGTCCATCAATTGGGGAATGGCTGAACAAGTTGTGGTATGTGAATGTAATGGAATACTATTTTGCTATAAGAGACAATGAGCAGGTGGATTTCAGAAAAAACCTGGAAAGACTGATGCTAAGTGAAGTGAGCAGAACCAAGAGAACATTGTACACAGTAATAGGAACATTGTGTGATGATTAAATTTGATATACTTAGCTCTTCTCACCAATACAATGATTCAAGACAATTCCAAAAGACTTGTGATGAAAAATGCTAACCATATCCAGAGAAAGTACTATGGAGTCTGAATGCAGATCGAAGCATACAATTTTCACTTTTTTTGTTTTCTGTTTTTTCTTTCTTGTGTTTTTTTTTCCATTTTTTATTCTTCTTTTACAGCATGTCTAATGTGGAAATATGTTTAACATGATTGTACATGTATAACCTTTATCAGATTGCTTGCTCTCTGAAGGGGTAATGGGAGGGAGGGAGAGAGAAAAATTTGGAACTCAAAAGTTTACAAAAATGCATGTTGAAAACCATCTTTACATGTAATTAGAAAAATAAAATACAGTTAAAAATAAAGTTGCTAATCAGACACGTTATATGTTGTATTATAAAATAAGCAAACAATCATGTCCTGATAAATGCTTCTCCCCCCTCCCCTGAAATTCAAGTACATGGTAAAAAGACAACTCTCAATAGTTTGAGCACACAACATAATTACTACAATATTAAAGAAAAGCATAAGGCTTTAAAACAGTAAGGAAAAATAAGGAAGATAAACATATATGATTGATATTTTTTTAATGCAAGGTTAGCATTGTCCCCTTCATTTTAAGATTCATTAAAATTGACATTAGAACTTAGTCTGTCATCAGAAAATGTATTAATTAAATTGATTGTGTTGTGAAAGTATTTTGAGTGTTTAAAAAGTAAGTCTATGGATATTTTGCAAAAACTTAAAAAAAACAGAGGGGAAATCTATGCATGATTGATCTCATTTTCTTAGCCTAAGGGATATGAATTCCAGAAAGGCAAAGAGACATTATGGTAATAGACAGATTGTTCTAACTTGTAGATATGACAAAAGATAAAGTTTCCATACATGTATGTATATGTATTTTACATATACATACATATATATGTATATATATATACACACATATAAATCTTTATGTATATATGTTTATATTTTCCTTTAATGAGAACCAAACTTTTTTGCTACTGAGCTTTACTATTTTAATTACAGAGTACTATGTGGACTGATGGTTTGATTAATGACAGCACAAAGTGATAAGGAAATGAGTGGAATGCTCCTCCTGCCTGCTGGGGCTCTCACAAATTCCTTTGACAAAGAACTGGTTCATTGGATTTCCTGTGAGTATATGTCATACCTCGTGATCCCTTGCTCTACTTACCATTTTCTGATGTGGTCTACATTGTCATTTAAAATAGATGTAACTGACTCTGGGTTGCTTTAGGCCAGCTATGACAAACTGAGGATAGTGGATTGAAATGGTTGTGCTCTTAGACCTTAAGATCACAGATGCTAGAAGGCACCATAGAGGACACATAGTCCCATTGTCTCACAAAAAAGGCTTCATTGCCAACTTTTGTACCGATTAGATATAACTTTTTAATGATCACCGCTCCTGATTGAGCCCCCCTGGAAAAAAAGTAACAGTGTTAAAAAAAATTTCCCATGTCTGATAAATATATGTCCCATTCCACACTTCTGATGCCCCATGTTTAGGTAGAGGAGGAAGGAAGAGGAAGATTTTTTCCCCACCGTGACTCCTCTGAAGTTAACAGAGAAATAACTAGGATATTAGATTATAAACTCCTTGAGAGCAGGGATTGTCTTTTGCCTCTTTTGTATATTTGTCACTTAGCACAGTAACTGTTACATACTAAGTGCTTAATAAATATTGATTGATTAAAAAGATGATTAGGGGGCAGCTAGGTGGTGCAGTCAGTAGAGCACCGGCCCTGGAGTCAGGAGGACCTGAGTTCAAATCCGGCCTCAGACACTTGACACATGTACTAGCTGTGTGACCTTGGGCAAGTCACTTAACCCCAACTGCCCTGCCAAAAAGCAAAAAAAAAAAAGATGATTAGGCCTTTGCCTAGGGATGTAACATCTATGGGCACACTTTTCTCCCTATGGTGGAGCTATCCTTGCTCCATTGTAGTGCCATATGTGTCCGTATTGTTCACATTCTGATATTGTAACCCTCTCTTTTCCTCCCACCAACTGTTTGTCCCTTCTGCCCTTCCTCCTAGAGTTTATCCTAGGTAATGTCATCTGTATGTTTTTTCCCTCCTCTTCTCCCAACTGAAGCACTCCAGGTTGTCAAAAGTGGTTTTGCATTGATCACAGTTCTGATGTTTTTCATAATTCTTTTCCTTTACATTGTAAAGGTTGTTGGATAAATTATTCTCTTAGTTCAGCTCATGTTGTTCTGTTTGAGTCTATTCACATTTTCCTAAGTATCATTGAGTTTTTTGTATATTTGTCATTTCTTTTGGTTCAATAATGTTCCATTACACCCATATACCACAATTTATTTTGTCATTCCTGAATTGATGGTTCCAGTTTTCTGTTACCACAAAATTACTACTAAACATATTCCTTGCATACATGAGACCTTTCACTTTTTTGACTATTTGATGGTATATTCCTTGTAATTGGTATTTCTAATTCAAAAGGTATATGCAGTTTAGTGATTTTTCTAATATAATTCTGAGTTATTTTCCAAATTATTGGACCAACCTACAAATCCACCAGTAGTGCAGTAGTGTGTCTTCCCAAAGTCCCTTCAACATTAACCATTTTCTTCTTTTGCTATCTTTGCACTTCTGATGGCTACAACCAACCCCTTCATTTGACAAAATTGGAAACAGCCTGAAAGAGCTTATGATTATAGAGAACAATGATTGGAACCCAGACCCTCTAATCCCAAATTTCATTCCTTTTATAGTGTAACAAACTTGAAGCCATTAGATAGCTTAAATCAAGATGTAGAGGCAGTGTCTATTGGTGAATATTTAATGGGAAATGGGAGATTTTACATCTTGTATAGTGAAATCTACAATCAGAACTCCATAAATAGAGGCAGTTTTTCCTCCTATATTACATAGATGTATAATTCTATGATAAGGGGATCAAAAGTAAGTCCTGAAGACAGTCTTTTTAAAACTAATGTGGCTATGTTTTGAGTAGGTTCTCTCATTCTTGCTTCTAAATTTCTTCTACTGAAATTTCGTTTGGGGTAAGAATATTACACATTTGTTCAAGTGCATAAGACAGCTCCCTGCCTCTCATTTGATATCATATTGGCAATAAAAGACCCTGAGACTAGACACACACAGAGCTATGGGAAGAAATCAGAATGTTCATTTTAGAAAATTCCAATTCAAGATGAGAGGGTATCTTGTGTTCTAGACTATTTCAACATGATCTGATTTTTTTTCAAATAGCTCTTGAAATATAACTTCTGAACCAAATTGGAAACTAGATATAAAGTAAAATGGATCCTTCTAAACCACTCTAATTTCTAATGTATAACATAAATACCCCATATTAACTAGCCAGCCAACCAGATTAAATTAGAATATTATTCATTAACAGAGAAATTGTGGAAATGTGTCTGTGTAGGGAGTATCCAAACAGATAAAATCATGGGTGTGAACAAAATGAAATATATATTAAATTATTCCTTGATTAGTAGCTTTATTTTTATTGAAGCAATGATGTTATTTTAATCTTAGGTAACTATATAAAATGCCATATTAGAAAAAAATCTTTTTTAAATTCATGTACTAGCATTAGAACTTGAGGCCTTACCCCCACTCTCCATCAATTCTTAGAACAGGATTTTTAGGCTGTTATTTTAGAAAACCCCAAAAGATATATTGGCTATCAAATCTCCCTTTTTCTTCCTTCAGAACTATTTTTATTTAAATTAGAAATTAACTAGGAACTGGTAGAACAAATGGGGCCTGTGTAGGATGAGACCATGCATGGTGTTCTGTTATGCCTTCACTAAGGACTATTTTTCAGTTACAGAGGAACATATCACTCTGATTTGGGGGTTGAAATGAAACTTTATTGCTATCTGAGGTGAAAGATATTTTTAGTTCTTATAGTAATCACTATTTAGGAGCAATAAAAAGTTCAGCAGGATTGCTAGATGTTTGCCAATGGAAAATGGTAGCTTTTCTATCATTTTCTTTATTGAGATTTCCTTTACTGAGTTGGAGGGGTCAGTTTCTTGTTTTATATGCTAATGGATTCTCCTTAACAATGATTAATTTATCCTTTTTTATCCTATCATTAGGTACTCTCACTCTCGTCTGTCTTTCTTTCTGTTTCTGCATATCTGTCTTTCTCTCTCTGTCTGTATCTCTGCCTCTCTGTATCTGTGTTTATTTCTCTCTGTCTCTGACTCTCTCTGCCTCTCTCTCTCTCTCTCTCTCTCTCTCTCTCTCTCACTCAAAGACAAAGATGTGAGATCCTTGAGCACCTAGATCAGGGAGGGTTGCTGAGAAAGGAGGTGGCAAGGTCATGAAGATGCCACAATTTAGCCTCAGGTAGTCAGTAAAGACTTTCATATATCAATTCCCCAGTGGCTAGTCTAAGGTCTATGTATTTGCTAACCATTTGGGTTTTTTGTTTGTTTGCTTGTTTGATTGATTGATTGATTCAACACATAATAATAGATATTGTACCCTTTGCTTATCCTTGTGAGTGATTTTCCAAAACACCTACATGTTCAGTTAAGTTAAACAAAGCTTGATTCCATCTTGGAATTTGGTTTTCTGTTTAGTCTACAGGTCATCTTTTGGGCAAACATTTCAGGGACATATGTCAATTATTAGGGGGATAACTACTGTGTGCCAGGGGCTTTAATGAAAGAAAACACCCCTTTCTATTTACTGTGACTAATGGAATAGTAATACAAAAACAAAAGCAAATTCACTGCAACACTTCTAAAAAGAAAGTTAATGGTTACAAATTGCCAATTTTCTGCCTTCTCTGTTTATTATAGTGCCTTTCAGATAGCTCCCAAAACAATGGGCCCAATTGTGTCATCATCATTTGGGCAATTTTATAGCCTTCAATAAAACTATAGGCATGAACTCATGCCAGGACTCCAGGCTCATTTAAAGTCTCTCTCGGGCTGATACTTCTTATGTAACTGGCATAAGCAACTTGTAGGGCATATGCCAAAGGTGGAATGGAGGGTAATTGTTGATGGCCAATAGAGCTTCTAGGCAAAACTATGAAGGAGCTAAAGTTTTTATTTGGCATCCTCCTACCTTCCTCTTTGGATCTTGATCTGATCTCTGGGCTTCTTTCTATATCTACCATATCCCAGTCTTCAAGATCTTTTCCTTTCTTCCATCAGCCCACCAAAAATCTTGTTCCTTCAGTGCCAAAAAATTAAATTTAAAAATTGATAGACAATTTATTCAGGGTATCAATGTATTTTGTGGAGTGTTTTTATCTAAATCCGTTTCACCAATTCAGGAAACTTCTGGTGAGAAATTTCTTCCACCAAAGCAAAATGGCACCAATCTATAACTTACAGTCTTAGAGAGTTACCTGTTGTAGTTGATAGGAAGTCACGAAGACCTGGGTTCAAGTCCTGCCTGTGAAAAATGCTGGCTGCATGACTCTAGGCTTAACCTGTTAGTCCCCCAGGCAACTTCATAGTTTATTAACTCAAATAAATTATTTACATATATTTATATTTATCTATCTATCTATGTATATTTTCTACTAGATTATAAGCTCCTTGAGGACAGAGAGAATACATTTTTATCACTCCTATCTCCCTCATTCTGTTCTATAAATGATGACAATAGTTTTTTTATTAGATGATCATAATGAAAATAGTAAAGTTTGCGCAGTATGCATAGAATTCATTTTTTGAGGAAATTGAATTAGTATAGAACAGTGAAAAGAAAACTGGCATTAGATTGGAGTTGGGAGGCCTGGGTTCAAATGAGTTACTTGTTAGTGGTGTGACCTTGGGCAAACCACTTAATCCTTAATTCTCCTTAGTTTTAAAGTTGGAATAATTATAATTATACTATCTATATTGTTGTTCAAGTGAGTTAATGTGTAGCACAGTTTCAAATACAAGCTCTCTAGAATATAGACCAAGTCCCCCAATATAGCATCACTTTGAAATAATATTAATTTTAGATTATATGCCAGCTCTTACCCCAGATTTGGAAGAAAAGAGTGGACAGACTATATTCAGACCAATATGATATGTAAAGCATTATTTGACACATGCATAGTCAAATTGCTACTTTTATTTTAGTTTTTCACATTTGTAATAATATGGTTTATACCAATAAATTCCAATATATCAATAGAATTATGACTGTGTTGATGCAACTTCTGCTTCCAACCTGACTGCCAAAACTAGGGTAGAGAATAGCACAAATTATGGAAAAGTAGCCCAACCTCAACGCTACCGCCAACACTAATTGCCAACCAATTTCTGGGTGGACAGGAAAGTTAATCTTGCTTTAGGTTCCCTAAGAGAGAGACAAAAGATTGGATGTGTCAGCAAGTCAACCACTGCAAGTACCTCAAATCCCAGCTCTTCTCATACAGCTAGGGAAATGGCCCAGAATTCTAAGCCTAAATGCCCTGGGAATAGCAGTTTTCTCAACATAACCAGTCTAGCAGTCTTACTTTTAGCCTAGTAAGAGTCAGAGATGAGATCTGATATTGGTTTTCCAGGTTGTAAGGCCAGCATTCTATTCACAATTGGAAAGTATGATTTCTGATCTACTAACCATCAGTGATCTTTAAAAGACTATAAAGAATGAGAGAAGTGCTTTAAGACTTGAGAAGAGAAGGGCTATAAAAATGTGCATACCCTTTGACCCAGCAATACCACTTCTAGGGCTGTATCCCAAAGAGACCACACAAGTGGGAAATGGTCCAGTATGTACAAAAATATTTATAGCAGCTCTTTTTGTGGTGGCAAAGAATTGGAAATCAAGGAGATGCCCATCAATTGGGGAATGGCTAAACAAATTGTGGTATATGAATGTAATGGAATGCTATAAGAAATAAGGAGCAGATGTATTTCACAGTAACCTGGAAAGACTTATACGAGCTGATGCAGAGTAAGGGGAGCAGAACCAGGAGAACATTATACATGAGTACAGACTCATGGTATCTGTGAGTACTTCTCATCAATGCAAGGTTCAAAGACAGCTCCAAAGGACTCATGATGGAAAAAGCTGTTCACATTCAGAGAAAGAATTATGGAGTCTGAATGCAGATTGAGGCAAACTATTTCCTCTCCTGTCTTTTTGTCCTTCTTTTTTGGTTTTGTTTCTTATTTCTCATGATTCATTCCATTGGTTATAATTCTTCTTTACAACTTGACTATTATGTAAATAAGTTTAATGAGAAGGTATATGTAGAACTTATATTGGATTTACATGCCGTCTTGGGGGAAAGGGGGAAGAGAGGGAGGGAAAGAAAATTTGGAACTCCAAAACTTGTGGAACTGTGTTGTAAACTAAAAATGAAAAAATAATTTTTTTTTAAAAAATGG
Organism: Trichosurus vulpecula; assembly: GCF_011100635.1. Taxonomy (NCBI): domain Eukaryota; kingdom Metazoa; phylum Chordata; class Mammalia; order Diprotodontia; family Phalangeridae; genus Trichosurus; species Trichosurus vulpecula. The sequence goes on from NC_050579.1 coordinate 68,694,241, forward strand.
ATAAAGAGACTTGAGAAGAGAAAAAAACAAGGCGAAGTGAATTCTAAAAAAAGTAAAGGTCAGTGAACTTAAATTTGATTCCTAATAAAATTCTGGAACATATTACTAGAGTGATCATTTGTGAACATTCAGAAAAGGAAACCTTGACCAACTGTTAGGAACCAAAATGCCTTTATCAAGGACAAATCATTCCAGATTAAGATAATTTCTGTTCTTGAAAGTATAACTAGACTGGGAGATGAGAGAATTTTGCAGGATGTGCATTCCTGCAGGTCAAGTTTCTTTGTTTTTTTTATCTCTAACATCTGCCACAGATCTTTGCACATACTATAATAGATCCTTAATTTGTTGGATTGGATCTGATAGAAACAAATTGTGTAGATTTCAGAAAAGTATTTGACAAAATTTCTCAAACCATCTTTGGGGACTGTTCTGAGAGATTTGGGCTAGATAACAGTTCAGTTAGGTAGATTTGGAGCTGGTTAAATAGCCAAATAGTAGACATTAATTTCTCATTGCTAATGTGGATACAGGCCTATTTTGATATATTCCAGAGATCTGTCATGGGTCTTCTGCAGTTTAGCATTTTTTATTAATGACTTAAATGAAAATTCAGATGGTCTACTTCATCAAATTTTTAGCCAGCACTAAGTCTTCATAGTTCCAGGGTCAGAGCCAAAATTGTTGAATAGGAGAATCAGCTGAGTCCTCCTAACATTCACCTCCAAACTACTTTAAAAATGATGCCTCACATCAAATTCAGGACTGATAAAGCCAACACAATGTCTTAGTGAGACATTTTTCCAGTCCAAGACAACTTAGGAGGTCATAAGGAGAGGTCTGTAGCACTTGTGATGGAGTGGGGACTGACACAGAGCCCAAATGGCATCACTGGCTGTGGGCCTTGGAGCAGCAGCGGCAGCAGTTGGAGCTCTTAATCCTAAAACAGTAAGGGGATTTGGCAACTGGTCAGAAAGAGATTACAGGGGACCCCTGTGCTAGTACTGGGTACAGGACTAGGTACTATTTGGTGCACTTTTGGGGCATAGTTCCAGGGCAAAAAGGAAGGCTTTTGGTCATAAGGGATCAGGGGCCCAGAGGAGCATTATCTTTTGCAGCTTATGCAAGGGATCAGAGGTTCTTTCTGGGTAGGGAACAGAGTGAAGACCAGGAGAACAGTGAACACACCTCTCCCCTGATCACACCACCTTGTAAACACCCAAAACCTCAAAAACCCCAAAACTGGCTCTGAAAATAGCAGTACAAACTACCTCCCCCCAAAAATCCCTAAAGCTCAAAACAGTGCCACCCCACACCCCCAACCTAGGAACAGAACCCAAATTTAATACAAATTTCAAAGTCAAAAAATAAGCTGAAACAATGAGCAAATAATCCCCTCACAAAAGAACCTGATCATAAAAAGTTACCCTGGCAACTTGGAAGATTAAGACATAAAATCAGAAAAAGGTGACGTCAAAACCTCTATGAGCAGAACCTCAAAGAAAAATGTGTATTAGATATAAGCCCAAAGAGAATTCCTAGAAGAGCTAAAAGAAATGGTTTTTTAAATCAAATAAGAGTAGTAGAGGAAAAATTAGGAAAAGAAATGAGAGATATGTAAGAAAACTATGAAAAAATCATTGACAACTTAGTAAAAAAGGCACAAAAATACTGAAGAACCTTAAAACAGACTAAACCTTAAAACCTTAAAAAATATAACTGGCCAGATGGAAAAAGAAGTGCAAAAGTTCATTAAAGAAAATAATTCCTTAAAAATTAAAATTGGGCAAATAGAAGCTAATGACTATATGAGACATTAAGAAACAATAAAAGAAAGTCAAAAGAATGAAAAATAAAGGGAAATCTCATCAGTAAAAAAACAACTGTCCTGGAGAATAGATCAAGGAGAGATAATTTAAGAATAAATGGACTGCTGAAAAGCCATTATCAAAGAAGGAGCCTAGACATCATATTTCAAGAAATTATCCTAGAACCAGAGAGTAAAATAGAAAATAAAACAATCCACCAGTCTCTTGATAGAGAACCAAAAAGAAAATTCCCAGGAATATTTTAGCCAAATTTCAGATCTCCCAGGCCCTTGATGGTCTCTCCTATTTAACTTCAGTGCTACAATACACTATTATTTCTCTTCTGACCTCTCTAATCAAAGTGTCTCCTCTGTCATGTCTTTGTTATGTTCTTGATCACTAATGGTAGGTATTTCCCAAAGTTCTGTCTTTTGCTCTTTTTTCTTTCTAAATTTATTTACCCTCCTCCCATGGCTTCAAATTGCCAACTCTATCCTGATGACTCCCATATCTTTATCTCCAGTTCTGATTTCTGTCAATTAACTGTCTCCAGATGTACTGGTGACCATAGATCTTTCCCTGTATGTGTCAGCAGTACCTCAAATGCAACATCCCTAAAATCTAGATCAAGATATATCCTCTAACCTTGCTCTTCCTTCTGACACCACTATTTCTGTCCATGGAAACACAGTCTCCTTACAGTTGTCTTTACTGTAACTCTTTTCTTTCTCCAAAGCATCCTTTATATTACTGCCAAGATAAACTTTTTCTTGCATACGTCTAGTCATATTAGACCTTTGCCAAAAAGTCTCCAAGGATTTCCTATTGCCTTTCAAGTAAATTTCAGACTCCTTTTCCTACTATATACATAAGGTCTTGCACTGTAGGCTACTATTCTTTTCTACTCTTAACTCATAATACTCTTCTCCATGCACATTGTGTTCTTGACAGTCTGTTAGCTCTCTTCAAGCACACACTGCACTTTCACAATTGTGTGCCTTTGCTTGGGCTATTCGATTTGAATGGAATACTCTTCCTCCATCTTTTCACTCGTGGAATTCCTATTCAGAAGAATTTAAATTTCTTAGTGACAGGAATTGTTTCCATTTTGTGTGTTTAGCAGACACCAAATATTTATTGAGCAATTGATGGATGCTCAACTGACAAATTATTTCCTCAAGGATACATTCTTTGATCCTCCAATTGGTAATGAGCTTCCTTCTTGGACATCACACACTGAGGCACTCACTGTTAGGTATCTCTACAATTCATTTGTCATGTCATATTATGTATTACAGCTTTTGATGATGGTGTTTTCTTCAGCTACTAGACAACATGCAATCTGAAGGCAGGTAATGTCTTTATATACATGTTAAATCTCTCCCAAGTCCTAGTAGAATGGACTGTACAAGGAGATCCTTAACACATTTTTGCTGAGTTGATTTGTTATTAATTGAAAAGTGTATTCTAGGATATGATCATAACCCTCCCAAACACAGAATTGTAAAAATATGTGTATGTTAGGCAGTAATTTACAAAAGTTGTCAAAGTCCATGATGACAAGTGATAGTAATTAAAGTTAATAAACTTTAACAACTAGCATCAACTCCACAGATCAAGTCCATTTTTACTCCCATAATTAGATTAAAGAAGTCAGATTCACAGACATCCCAAGTGCCCAAAGGAATTTAAATGTACCTTATCTTTTCCCTTTCTTAATCTCTTGCTTAATCCAGGGTAGACTACTTCACTTCTTTGTTTACATTCGGAGGAAAAATCTTGATTAGATCCTACCAAATCATGCCATCACCCACTTATCCAAGTCAGAATTTTGCGTACAATTATAGTCTATATCACTTACACAACTTCCAGAGCTCCTGTTGGAAAGGAACCTTATTGCCTTATTCGGCCAAAATATGCATCTATATACAATCACAAAGTTGATGAAGTCTAAATGGGAGGGGGAAAAAGCTGTGTCTTGTTCAATTGCCATTATGCATCCTGAATAATATTGATTAATAAGCTAGAAATAGGGCTATTTCACTTGAGCAAACATAATATTAAAAAGCATTTAAATGAAAGATAAATTAAAGAATAAAGTATCAGATCATATTCTTTTGGGGAGAGGGAATAAAAATATGTGGATATAATATGCAGAAATTTAAATATATATAGATGTATACATATATATTTAATGTTAAACCAAGAAGATAGAAACTTCATTTTCTGGGAAGATGCCTAAACAATCTGAGGCTCAGAAGGGGCCAAGGGAATTCACTGTTGACTGTCTAAGAGTTCTTTTCCTATTTCTTCCTTTAACAATGAAATATGAACAGAAAAGACCAGAGGATGCAGCATACAAACAGGATGAGAGATGCTTCACAGAATCACAGAACTCTCCAAGACCAAAAGGATCCATAAGGTCATCTAGTTCAACCTTTACCTAACCAGGACTTTCCTTTACACTTTCTGACGAGGAATCATTCAGCTTTTAGCTGAAGATTGAAGAATTGTGGAATTCATTCATTCTTAAGACACCTCATTTGACCTTTGGACAACTCTAATTGTTAGAACATTTCTCCTTACATTGGGCCTAAATTTACTTACCTGAAATTTCCATCCACTCTCCTTTGTTTTGTCCTCTGAGGTAATGTTGAAATTCCCAACTATTCTTTGATGCGATAGTCACTAAAAATACTTAAAGCCTGCCTCCATGTCTCTCCTAACTCATCTCTAAGACAAACATTCCCATTTCCTTTGACAGATTGCTTGCCTTGCTCTGTAGTTCCCTCTCAGCTATTACCCTAAAAACTACTCAAAAAGGAAATCAAGATCCAGATGGTGTCTTGCTGGGGGTAAAACAACATGTACACAGATAAATAAATACAAAATATATACCAAATAAATACAGAGTCACTTTAGTCAGCAAACTAAGGGGAAGGAATGGCCTCTTAGAAGAAGCAGTCCTAAGCTAAGCCTTGATGAAAGGTAGCACTTGAGGCAAAGAGGAAGAACAATTTAGCCACAGTAATATGCTGTGCAAAAGTATCAAGGCAGACTGTAATATTCAGGGAACAGTAAGTTGTCTAATGTTACTGGAACATAGAGTGTGTGAGAGAAAGGAATGTACAGCAAACTTGGAAAGGAAGGCTGGTACCAGCTTGTGAAGGGCTTTGAGCACCAAACAGAGGAGTTTTATTTTATCCTACAGGCAATATAGAGCTTCTGAAACTTCTTGCACTGAAGAATGACACAGTCAGACCTGTGCTTCAGAGGTATAATTATACATAGGTGTGTGGAGAATGGGATGGATGGAAGAGAGACTAGATGCTGGGAGATTAATTATAGTGTTGCTGCAATAATCCAACTCTACCAGTCTCAAAACTCTAGAAGGGTGGTGAGCTGTTTCCATACATATAAAGAAAAGCCTTTCCACCAGTCAGAAGGAATATCATAGAACACAGAACACAACTAGAACCCTGGAGAGACGTTGGTGGCCCAAGTTCTTCAGTGTAATGGTAGAAGAACGAAGAGTAGCATAATAAAAGCTGTTAACTTAAAGCATTAGAGAGTGATTGAAATCACTTCCATCAGAATCAAGTAAAGGAAAGAATGCTGGATTTGGAGTTAGAGGACTTGAGTTCAAATTCTGGCTTGACAACTTACTGTGTGTATGACATTGAGCAAGGAATTTAATTAATTTTTCTGAGCCTCAGTTTCCTCATCCGTAAAATGAGGGGGTTGAAATCAATGACTTCTAATCTCTCTTACTCTAGCTCTAAATCTATGATCCTATGGTACTCTGTTCCCTTTGTCTGGCTTCTGTACCTACCACACTATTAAAGCTATTCTCTCAGACATGAACTGATGTAAAGTCAAGTGAGAAGAACCAGGAGAATATTGTACACAGTGACAGAAATGCTGTACAATTCTCAACTGTGAATGACTTAGCTATTCCTAGCAATACGATCCAAGACAGTTCTGAAGGTCTTATATGAAAAATGGCATTCACTTCCAGAGAAAGAACTGATAAAGTCTGAACGCAGATCAAAGCATCCTTTTTAAACTTTATTTTCTTGTTTTTTCTGTGTTTTCTTCTGCAATATAGCTAATATGGAAATATATTTTTCATGACTGCATAGATAAAATCTATATCAAATTGCTTGCCTTCTTAAAGCATAGGGAGGGGGGAGGAAGAGAGCATTTGGAACTCAAAATGTTAAATAACAAATGTTAAAAATTGTTTTTACATGAACTAGAAGAAAACAAAATATAACATTTTCTCTAAAAAAAGGGGGGGACTATTCTCTCCAAAGATTTTTAATTCATCCAATCTAATGATTTCTTTAGGTAGCAGTTCCCCAAGAAACTCTGGAAGCTTTGAACTTCTTCCAAAGTATAGCCAGCATAAATAGAAGACCCAGCATCTCCTAAGCTCTTGAGTTCGCTAGATCACCTCCACTTTAAATGGATCCTTCCATCTTATGATAGCTGTTTGGTCACCTAGGTTAAAGTAAAGATGAAGCAGAAAACACCCACGCTCAAGCTTACCTGGCTGAAGCCCAGATCTAGTCTGAGAGGGTTGAAGTATGGTGCCTTTTTGCCTTCTACTCCAAGAACTGATGTGAATAGACCTGAAATCATCTGCAGCCAAGAAAAGATGCCTTAGTGTCTATGACTTCACTGTTGACGAAGTTCTTTATTCTCAGCAGCCAATAAGGGGGTTATTTTGTCATCCCCAAAGTTCCAAAGTCCTTTAGTACTGAGTCACACAAGGCTAGCTAGATGATGCAGCCAGGAACTTTGATATCCAAGCACCCAAGCATTTGGCACATATAGATGACTGAAAATAGTTAGGGCTGCACTGTGAATTTTCCTATTCATAGATAATTTTAAACATTTTAATTCGGATTTATAACACTATCTTAGCTAAGCATTACCATTTTTGTTCTTCTCAGGTATTTTGCCATAACTATTTTGAAGTTTGCACATTTAAATTAATTGTACTTATAATCATTAATATAAGAGGCTATTTTAAAAATGAATTAATTTGACATAATTCAGTAACATCAACTTAACTTTAATATACCCTTGCTGTGCTGCTAAAGAAAATGTACTGAAGGACTGACTTTAAATGAACCGATATTTCCATGTATTAAATTTAAGTATAACTATCTCAATGCACTTTTCAAAATAATATTGTTTTAGAGGATATCCACCCCATTTCTATCCTTTTCTCTTCTTGTAGTTGAATGAGGAAACAGCTTGTCTTATGTAATTATTGCATATAGCTCTAGAAGTAAATTGTGACTTTTATTCCATAGCCCACCCTGCACTCCCACATTGCAAAGTGACTATGAGGAGTTCTGCAGCCTAGAATGATGGAATTAGAGCATTAGCCTAAGGTCTGGTATTGTGTAAACAAGAGTGCTATATGTGTGACTAATGGAAATTCAAGACCAATATTATTTAAAATGGTCCCTTAAAAATTGAGCAGCTAGGTGATGCAGATAGAATGCAGGTCCTGGAGACAGGAAAACCTGAGTTCAAGTCCAGCTTCAGGTACTTACTAGTTTGTTAGCCTGAGCAAGTCACTGCACTTTTGCTTGCCTCAGTTTCCTCACTTGTATTATTGAGATAATAAATAGCACAAACCTGGCAAGGTTGTTGTGGGAAAAAAAATGTGAACCTTACAGCTCTATATAAATTCTAGCTGTTGTTATTCTTGTTCTCCTCCTTTTCAGTCTCTTCCTCCTCCCCCTCCTCCTTCTTAAACTTGTCCAGGTTTTCACAGGTGTGATTTTCATAGCCTAAGAGGTGGGATTTGAAATCAGGTCATCTGACTAGAACCAATGAATCATGGTTATAAGGGAATTTAGAGGTCATTTAACCCAACCTAACCGTGGCCATCAAGGACTTCTAGCAAGGGGAGATCCACTACTTCTGAGGGCAGCCCCTGCACTCTGTGACATTTCTAATTGTTAGGAAATTGTTCCTGAAATTAAGCTTAAATATTCCTGTTTGCAATTTTTACCCTCTGGCTCCCTGGTCTGCCCTCCGGAGTCAAACCAACAAGCCCATTTTGCTTATATTACTTCCTCTCTTCTCTCCCCATCAACTCTCTTCCCTCTAGTTCTTTCAACTGATTCTCAGATGGCATGACCCACAGGCCCTTCATCATTCTGGTTGTTCTAAATGCTCACCAGCTTATCATTTTCTTTCCTACCATGTGTGTGATGGCCAGATATGAACATAGTACTCTAGATATGATCTAGCCAACTGAGAATACCATCCTAGTCCTGGACATTTGGCCTTTTAAAATACAAATATTTTATTCACTATTTTTAATTGTCATATCACACATCATGGTGGTACAGTAGCTAGAGCTCTAAGCCTGGAGTCAAGAAGACCTGAGTTCAAATCCAACCTCAGACATTTATAAGCCATATGATACTGGGTAAGTCACTTAACCTCTGACCACCTCAGTTTTCTTACCTGTAAAATGGTGATAATAATATCACCTACCTCTTCAGGTTATTGTATGGATAAATGAGATTTTGTAAAATGCTTTGCAAAGCTTAAAATGCTATAAAATTCAACTTATTATTATTAATCATCATCATCATATTGTATTTGTAGTTCACTAAACTTCTAGGTCTTTTCTTTTTTGGTTGAATTGCCCTGTAAGGATATAGATGCCTCAAATAAATGTTTTATCTTTGTGAAGATAATTTCTTGAACCCAATTGCAAGACTTTATCTCTATGATATCAAACCTTACTACTCTCCTCCTGCTGTTCCTTGTAAATGCTCCTCCTTCCCTGATTCCTTGTCTAGAATTTTCCTCCTCCTTACCTTCACCTCTGAGATACTTTGGCTTCCTTCTAGACTCAACTTAGATGCTGTCTGGATCTGGAGGACCTTCTCTGACCCCAGCTGCTAGTTCCTTATCTTCTAAGATTCTCGTACATCTACTAGGCATATGTCTTATATGCACCTAGTTATTTACATGTCTCCCCATTAGAATGTGATCTCTTTGAGGACAAGGGACAGTGTTTTTGCCTTTCTCTGTATCACCCTTGCTTAGCGTAGAGCCTGGCATGTTTAATCAACTAATATTTGCTGATTGCTTGAACTTATTAATTTTGACCCAAGGCTCTAGTCTTCCAAGATGTCTCTGGGAATTGACTCTGTTATGTTAGTATCATCTGTAAATCTAATAAGCGTGTCATGTATAACTTCATTCAAGTTATTTGTTTAAAAAAATAAACTGTACAAGGTCAAGCACAGAACCATGATTCACTTCATCCCAGTTGATTTATTTAAATGATCATATAAAGTCAGTCTGATTATAGATAGGTTCATGACTAGGTAGGAATTTAAAAGTGGCATTCGAGTTGAATACAGTACTTTTATTAAGAATGGTCTAAGGAACAGTTTGGAAGTTGTTATTTCTTACGTTTCATTTGTTTCTTAAGCGTAAGCTGGTTTAGTTTGGAAACCTTAGCAGGATGTCCTGGAGCTTCAGGGGTACAGCACAGAAAACAGGGTAGAAAACTTGACTTTAGAACTGCAGACAGTGCTTACCTTATGCTCAGCCAAGGTAAGCAAGAGCTTGTTTTAGTTCAACAGTGTGCACAGCCTGACCCCACCATACTGCTTTCTGGTTTTACTAGACTCTGGAATTTGTGGGCCATTCCACTCCCTAGCTCCAGATGAGCCTGTAACAAACTTTGCTGAGGATAAGAACAAAATGAATTTGAATCTGGGCCCTTTGCACTTTTGCTAAATATTTGCTGTTTTGTCGTTGAAGTGCAGTGGGTTGGTGGAAGTCTATGAAGAACATTCTTTCATCCAAACACAGCCTCTCTCAAACCAGCCATAATGAGCCTGTAAAAATCAATGAACATTAAAACCATATTCTCCTGAGACTTCTGGACTGGGTCTTTTCCTTTGGCCAACAGAGAAAGCATTGATAGGAGCTGCTGAGGTTTGACTGCCTCTGCAGAGCAGGGGAAACATGTCTTCCAGGTGCAAAGGCACAGATAGGCCTCTGATAAGCCTGGATCATAGGATTTAGAGCTGGAAGAGACCTTAGAGATAATATAATCCAAAGCCTTCAGTTTAGAGGGGAGAAAACAAGGGACCCTTCCAAGTTAAATGACTGGTCCTGGTTCATATAAATAGCTGGTAACAGAACTAGGATTTGAACCCAGGTCCTCTGATTTCAATTCCAACACTCTTTCAAAACACCATGCTGCCTCTCTGCCTATATACAACTCTAATTGATGAGGGGAAAATTCCTTGACCTTTTCACATCTCATTTTTATGGGAATGTGGTTTTGAAAATCACTGACATTTGCATAGCACTTTACAGGTTTTAAAGCACTATATATATATGTATGAATATGTGTACATGCATATATATTTTTGTGTGTATGTATATATCATAAACACATTATATATATATGGCATTATTCAAATTTACATTGTATATTTCCATTGGACTAGAACCAATTACCATATATTATGTAATTATAACTTTGAATAGTATGAATTGAAACAAATGAGACCACTTCAAGCAATTGATTATTTCCACATTAACTTCCTTGGCCTTATCTATTAGATTGAAAATATGTAGAAAAATACAATCAAATTTTTGTTACTATTATATATTCATAGGGATACAGACATACAGATAATACAGTCTAGTACTTTTTCCCATTGCACTGTGCTTTCGGTTAAATCTCCCAAGAACCCTATGACATAGGTAATCTATATATTATTATCGCTTTTCACAAATAAGAAAACTGACACTCAGAGAGAGATTACGTGACTTGCTCATTGTTACATAGCCAGTAAATGTCGAAGGTGAGATGCGAATCTATATCTTCCTGACTCCAACAAGAGTTAACATGTATATTGTATATACCATCTTATTTGATCTTTACACCATCCTTGTCATGAAGGTATCATTATCACTGCTATTTTACAGATGAGGATACTGAAGCCCTGAGATATTAGGTAGTTTATCAGAGCCACATAGTCTAAGTATTTGTAGTGGGATTTGACCTCAGACCTTTTGATTACAAGTCCAGTGCTCTATCAACTAAATCACATGTCTCTATGCTTTGTTATGATATATCTCTGAACTAGAAACAATGGGAAACCCATCAAGTTAATAAAATCTTAGATTTAGAGCTGGAAGTTATCTTAGAGGTTATATAATCTGACCCTCTCATTTTCAGATGATACTGGATTCCGGAGAAGATAAGCAACCTGCCTAGGACCTCACAGGTAGAATTAGAGCTGGGATTGAATGCAGGTTCTCTGCCTCTAAATCCAGCATTCTTTCCACTCTACCATTTTGCTTATTATAAAGCAATACTTGAATTATCCATATTATAACCCCTGAATGAAGCAGAAATAGCACTGGCTCCCTTCAACACACGTTGGATCTATTTTTTTCTATGCCAACTCGGTCACATTTCACAGTCATCTCGGCAGGCATCCCGTCATTCCTGCAGATGACATTTATAGTAGCTAGTACTGTTGGAACAATAATGTCAAGGCCTACACTAATCGCTTAATTCTGAATGAAATCATATTCACAGAATGGGTTTACATAATCCATTTATTAGATTAAGGCTTATACAAGTCAGGAAACCTTGCAAAGTCAACAATACAAGATAAACATTTTCTAAATGATGTGGCTACTTCAAGGGAGCTTAGGTCTAATCCTTCTTATTGGGTAAAACAAACTAACTGCTTAATAATGGACGTATTTTAACATTTGATAGAAATTCCATTCAGAAATCATCCTTACAAAATGTTATGATGAGTGATTTTTTTTCAGTTTAATCCTTCTCTTGAAAATATATTTTGGTTGGAGATACGGATGATTATCAAACTAGTATTTAGGCTATTATAACATTAAAAGGCTAACTTGTGTGGGGAGAGTCTAATGACTAAGTCACAGAACAAAAATCAAACTGATTTGTGTTTCACATTCCTCTAGTCAGTTTTCTAAATAAGTCCTGTAGTTAACATTTTATGGCAAATTAATATGAAATTGATCACTTTTCTCCTTAATTCCAACTGTGTAGATTAAAATATCTGAATAATTAAGGCCTCCCTGGGACATATTTTCTTAACATCAGGGTCCTACTTGGTTTTTTTAACCTTTCATTATCTGTATATTTGCAGATAAATGTAGTATTCCTAATTTTATTAGTAAAATTTTGCTGTTCTGTTCAGTCTTGTCCTACTCTTTGTGACCCCCATTTGGGGTTTTTGTGGCAAAGAAACTGGGATAGTTTGCCATTTCCTTCTCCAGCTCATTTTACAGATGAGGAAACTAAGGCAAACATAGTTAAGTGGATTGCCCAGGGTCATACAGCTAAGAAGTATCTGAGGCTGAATTTGAACAGGTTTTCCTGACTTCAGGCCTGGTGCTCTGTCCACTGCCATAAATGCACATTCTTTGTCCTTTGGTACTTTACATGGATCTCTGATCACCTTATTATTTTTTCTGCTAGTGTACATGATAGCCCCCAATGCCATCTCATTCTGACAACTCTTTTCAATATCTTTCCATGAGTCTCCCATCCTATGGAGGAACTGTGAAAATTGTTATCGATAAGCATTTATTAAGTACTTTCTGACAGTTTTGGAGTTGTGAAAAAACCTCTCAATGAGTCAGACACTATTAGACTATTAAAGCACTTGCTCTCTTCGAGGGCAGTATGAGGAAACATGGGGATATTATTCCATCTTCTCACACCAAGGCTAATGCTGGATTAACTGCTCATATGCTTGAAGCTTGAGTTTTCACTCGACTCTACATGTACAAACTCACTTGCTTATCCTAACTTCAAGCCACCAGCTCATCTGCTGCACACAGTACAAATTATCCCAACTTCCATATACTCCTTAGTCCTTTCCCAAGCTTTGTGCTTAAAGTCTGGGGAAAAAGGATATTGTAGTAATAATTCATAACCCACTAAATACAATTATCTCACTTGCCTCCCCAACATGTCCTCAGAAAAGATGCTGGATACAGCCAATGCAGTAAAGATTAGGAGGGAAGCAAAAAATTGGGAGAAAATCTTTACAGCCAGTGTCTCTGATAAAGGCCTCATCTCTAAAATATACAGGGAACTGAGCCAAATTTATGGGAATACAAGTCATTCCCCAACTGAGAAATGGTCAAAGGATATGAACAGGCAGTTTTCAGAGGAAGAAATTAAAGATATCTTCAGGCATATGAAAATATGCAAATCAAAATAACTCTTAGGTACTATTTCTCTCCTGTCAGATTGGCTAATGTGAAAAAAAATACGAAAATGATAAATGCTGGAGAGGATGTGGGAAAACCAGAACACTGCTACGTTGTTGGTGGAGTTGTGAATGGATCCAACCATTCTGGAGAGCAATTTGGAACTATGCCCAAAGGGTTATAAAAATGTGCATATCCTTTGACCCAGCAATACCACTTCTAGGGCTGTATCCCAAAGAGATTACACAAGTGGGAAAGGGACCCATATATACAAAAATGTTCATAGCAGCTTTTTTTGTGGTGGAAAAGAATTGGAAATTAAGGGGATGCCCATCAATTGGGGAATGGCTAAATAAATTGTGGTATATGAGTGCAATGGAATATTATAGTGCTATTTGAAATGGGGAAAGATACAGACTTCATAATAACCTGGAAAGACTTACATGATATGATGCTAAATGAGGGGAGCAGAACCAGGAGAACATTGTACACAACCACAGTCATATTGCTTCTGTGATGACTAACTTTGATAGACTTGGCTCTTCTCAGCAATACAAGGTTCAAAGACAACTCCAAAGGACTCATGATGGAGAGAGCTATCTACATCCAGAGAAAGAACTACAGAGTCTGAATGCAGATTGAAGCAAACTATTTGCTCTCTCTCTTTTTTCTCTTCTTTTTTGGTTTTGTTTCTTCTTTCTTATGATTCATTCCATTGGTCATAATTCTTCTTTACAACTTGACTATTGTGTAAATAAGTTTAATGAGAAGGTATATTGGATTCCATGCCGTCTTGGGTGGGGAGGGGGAAGGGGAAGGAGGGGAAGAAAATTTGGAACTCAGAAACTTGTGGAACTGAGTGTTGTAAACTAAAAAATAAAAAATCTATTTTTTTAAAAAAGGAAAAAAAAAGAAAAGATGCTGGATTAGCATATAAATTTAAATTTTGGCCTTAGACATTTGCTAGCCTGTGACCCTGGGCAGGTCACTTAACTTCTGTTGGCCTCAGTTTCCTCATCTTTAAAATGGGGCTAATAATGGCACCTACCTTCAGGATTGTTGTGAGGATCAAATGAGATTATTGTAAAGTGTTTAGCATAGTGTCTGGCACATAATTAGCACTGTATAATTGCTTGTTATTATCATTGTGATGATGATGATGATACAACCATTCTCCACTTAATAGTGTCTTGCTACTCATATAGAAACTACACTCACCTTCATGGACACCAATCAACACTACCCTCCCAGTCAACATGATATGTGGCCAACATTGATAGAAGTCTGACAGGCAATCAGCTACTTGGTATTTGTAAAAGCTTGGATGTAGGTTCCCTTGGGACATTCACAAAATCCTGCCTGTATCTTCTCCTGATTATTTGAGCTTCTGAGGGGGACCAGTAAGCAAGAAGATGTGAACATTGGTATGTCCTGAGAGACCCAATGCACTAGTCTGTCATTTATAAAAGTCTATTGAGTGCTACCTCTGACATTTGTTCACTATGATGGTTATGAACTTTAAAAAATCTTTTTAAAAATATTCTCAAAGATGCCCCCAAATACAGGAGAAAAGTAACATGCAACACTGTGAAACACAAAGCAGGTGAAATTATAATAGAAGTTACAGAGAAAGTATTTCCACCTGGGAATTACCATAACAGTGACATCACAGGCCCAAACAAAACCACAAATCTATGAACCTATATATTACATTTAGAGGCAATTTATTTAAATTTTATAGGTATGATCATTTGCATATAAAAAGGACTAACAAGGATTTTATGTGAAACCATGAATCTCTTATTACATAAAGTTTTTTTAAAAGTATATAATAAATTTAACATGGTAGTTTAAAATTGTCCTGCTCGTCTATGTGTGAACTTCTTTCTATCTCTTTTTAAAATTTTTTTAAAAAAATTTTAGACAATACTAAAACCTAAATCATAATAAGAAAGAAAAGAAACATTATAATCTTAAATATTAAACTTAAATAAGAAAAAAATACCACGTGCACAGGAAGAACATAGGAGAGGATCCAGAATATATAGCAATAACTTATTATTTCACGAAAGCCTGTATTTTAAATATTATACATTATGTTGAAGCTGTCCATCTTTTCTTTGCCTCCTTGTAGGTTTTCTTTTGTTTTCCTCTGTATGCTGTTTACTCTGTTCTTTTTTTCCTCCCTTCCTTTCCCTACCCCCACCTCAAGGCTACCAATGAGCATGGATATAGATATATAGATATATAGATACATAGATATAGATATAGATATATAGATACATATATATAGATATTGATATATAGATATAGATATTGATATATACATACATGTATACATATATGCACATTCATATATATATAAACATATACTTTCCCTAAGAGATTCTACTCCTAATATGGTTTTTATGTTCGTACATATCTCCTTTTTCCCATCTCTCCTAAATCTGCTACCTTGCCCTCCTATTACTAAACAACCCTCACTCCAGCAATCCCTCCTTTATCCTCCTGTTCCCTAAATCTAAATACTCTCCTATCCCCCCTTTAACCTATTCCCTTATCTTCCCCCTCTAAAAATCCCTCCTTTACCTTCTCCCCACCCTATCCCCTTAGAGTTTTATACTTTTTAAATTTAGGAGACTTTTATACTCTTGTAGATGTATGTGTATTTTCCCCTCTTAAACCCATTCCCATGAAAGTAGGTATCAGAACTAACAGCCCTTCCCCCTCCATCTAATTCTTCTATATTGGTTCTTCTCTAGAACCTCATTTGTATAAGATAATTACTCTTTAGCTGTTCTTGAATGGTTTTGCTTTAAGAAGTCATGTCATAGCAGGTCTCCCCCAATCTTTCTTATAAGCTACCCATTTACTAGTAACCATCTTAGACATAGGTTTCACATTTTCCATACATAAAAGGTAAACATTCTATCCCTATTTAGTGCCTGTAACGGTCATGGTACATACCTTATATTTTTTCTTGGCTCTTGTGTGTCAAATCTTCTATTGAGTTCAGGTTTCTTTTCTTGTCACTACCTGCTATCTTCCCCCCTGAAAAATTCTTTTCCTTGTAAAAATATGTATAGTCAAGCCAAACAAATCCAAACATTGATCATGTCCTATGTTTGTCTTTAAAAGCAATTTTCAGCTTCTCCTAACTAATAGGAATGTCATTCTGATAGCCATAGAGAACAGTTTATCCTCTCAACTCTGATAGAAGATCTTGTTTTTTGTAGGATATGAAATTAAATTTGTGTACAGTTGAGTAATTTAATTATATTATATTTTGGCAAAATCATTGTAAAGTGCTGCTCTTTATCATTTTCATTATTCTTATGATTAGGGTATGCTGGTAAATGTTTAACAACTGGCTCTTGAAAAAATGTATACACAGCACTCAGGTTGAATCCGCATTGTTAACATTTTCTCCATCATTTTCTTAAGCCTAGACAATCAATAAAACAATACAATCAAGCCTGATTTGTAGCATTTGCCAATTTCTGAGATGGTAGGTACTCACACTGAAAATTTAATAATCGACTCTTATAAACTGGTTTGAGCTTGATCCAGCATACCACCACCTATGACCTACATTGTCAATGTTTAAAAACTCCCAAAGACTTTCTGAAGACATTGTTTTTTCCAATAAGTACTCTTTATATGATTCACAGAGGGTGAAAGAAAAATGTTGTGGTAAGACAACTTGATCTCAATTTTCAGTGAATGATTTTAAGGGCTCATTTTTTTATGTTCCTCCAGTCAAATTCTCATCCCTGTGGGATTGCTTTTGCATGTCTTTTCCTGTGTGCAGTTACTAGAATGAAGGTTTCCATATCCCCTTATTTTGAATTTCTCATATTCTCCTAAATTACTTTATTTTTCCAAGTATTATTTTCTATAATTCTCCATTTATGATAGGCCTCATTTCTCTGCTTCAAATTAGCTGATATTTTATTTCAATCACATCTTCTGGAAAGAAAATCATTCCACAAAAGGGCCATTTTCTCAATCATAATCAGAACCTGTTGTATTTCATTTTGTGATTTTTTAAGCTTCCTCAGGTGCCATCTTGTTCCTCTCAATCCTTTTATTTTGGAGCATAGACTAATTTTAGGATTTGTTTATTGTCATCCCTTGTCACTTCTTTTGAGATCTCCCTCATATGTTTCTCCTGGTTTTCTTCTGTTTCATTTTGTTTCAATTATTCCTAGTAGTCTAATTTCTTCTTAAGCCAAACTGCTATTCTTTAAACTCCCTTGGTTCTCTGATCATACTCTATCCTTAGCATCTCTGAAGCATTTTTCCCCCTGAATATTGCATGGTTGCAAATATGCAATAAACATACTATGTCTTTTGGCACATAAGTAGAGCTTTTTTAGTGGTTTACCAGTGATAGTCTTGAAAAAATAAACCTTTCATTTCAGTGTAAACCCTTTATTTTGAGGTGTCACAGCAGTGCAATTATTGTATCTATTCCGTGGCAACATAATAGCAGGACTGCTTGCCACAATCTCATTTTTTAAACTTAGTTGTATGAAGAGAAATAACCAAAAAGCCAAAATGTCACTAAATGTCCTCTACTGTCAATCAGACCTTTGGTGATATTGGAAGGATAGTCCTGCTAAGGATAAGAGACATAGCTATAGTTTGCAGTGACAGGGAAGATTGCCAAGGTGGAGACAACCCAAGGTAAAACAGCTGCCCAAGGACCTCCTTCCTTAAAATAAATTATAATTCAGAAATCTTTTAGAAGAGATCAATCAAGGTACTTTACTCTATCTTGTCACTTTTGAACAAAAAGCAAACTGTAATCAGAAGATAATGAAGATGGCTTTCTCTCCCTCCCTATCTCATATAGCCAAAGAAGAAAGCTCTGGAAAAAGCTCATTTTGATCTCCCTTTTCCCAACTTTGAAGGAGTATGGGATATAATATCCCTACAAAAATATTTGGAAGACATCTACCAGGTAGAAGACAGAAGGTCAGCACAAAATGAATTTTCAATAAGATAGAATCCTTGGGAAAAAGAAACACAAAAGGTAATAATGAAGAAGACAAGAAAATTAGTCTTGTCCAATGTAAAGTATCAAAGAGAACATAATAATTTATTTTAAAAAAAGGCCTACACACTAGACTGGTTAAACGCATACTGATTCATCGTACCCAAATCCCTTGAGCTGAGTGGTCAAATCAAATATTGCCAAGAACTGTTGATTTGTCTCTATTACAATATTTAAGCATATCATATAAGCTAGAATTGGTTTGTGAAAAATCCTGAACACTTCCCCAAACTGTCCACTCCATATCTCTCTCCATCTCCACATCATTCTGCTTACCTACTATATGTATTGTGTTCCCCCTTTGGAATACACATTCTTTAAAGATAGGGATGGTCTTGCTTACATGTATCTATTTATTTATTAGCAGGCAATTGGGGTTAAGTAACTTGCCCAGGGGTCACACAGCTAGTAAGTGTCAAGTGTCTGAGGCCAGGTTTGAACTCAGGTCCTCCTGACTCCAGTGCCAGTGCTCTATCCACTGTTCCACATGTATTTATTTCTCAACACCTAACACATAATAAACATTTAATGAAGGCTTTTGCATACTCTCCCTCTTTCTCTCTCTCTGGTAGTCTGTCTCTCTTACTCCTTCTTCCTTTCCACCCTCATTACCTATCTGTCACACTGCCACATGGAACAAGGAAAGTCTCTCATTCTTTGGCTGTACTGTTGCCTATGACTGGGCCAAAATCCCTCCTTGTGTTCTTACTCCTTTGAGTGCCTATCCATTAATACCACCTCAGTGCATTACGGAAATGAGTGGTACCACTGAATGCCAAGGGCACCTAAGTGGTGTGAAGTTTATTCTTTCAGTAGAATATATATGTCCCTTGAGAGCAAGAATTCTTCTGGTTTTTATCTTTCTGTCACTATTGTCTGCCACATCGGAAAGGCTTACTAAATTCTTGTTAAATGAACATAGCATATACTATGTGTCTTTCCCTTTCAGGACGTTGTATCATTAATTGTAGTATAAGCTAGCACAAAAATGGAAGATGATTCAAATTTCCAGAATGTGGTCAATGTTCACTTGAATTAGGTATTAAACATTTTGGTGATGAATTCATCACACATAATCCTTGTTATTTCTGGTTGTTGGGAAGGAGAGGAAATTTAGCATTTGCTAAGGTATCTGCTCCCACTGCAGATTCTATTATATTATTGCTGAATGTGGGTTCAGTCTTTTTGAAAACTGTTTTAAAGACCAGAGCATCCAGAAGTCCTTTCCTGATATAGAATTTCCATAAAATGAAGGACATTCTAGAAACCACATCATTAAATAGATTTTCTCCTTCAATCCAAAAAATCACTTTAATTCCACAGATATTTAACAAGCAACTACTATGTATATCAAGACACTATAAAAAACATAAATTCTTATGTTGGAACAGAATAGTGTAATAGAGCACTGAACTTGAAATTGGAACAACCTGAATTCCTTTCTTACCTCAGACATCAGCTCTGTGGCTTTGGATAATTAATTCACAACGTTTTTGAACCTTAGATTTCTCAGCTATAAAAGGAGCATAACAATAGTGACAACAGACCCTCACCCCACAAGGCTGTTATGAATGACAATGAACAGAGCACTTTTGTACACCTTTAGGTGCTATATAAATGCTGCCATTATTAAAAGAAGCCTGGAATACCTCTGAAGGAAAAGCAATATGGGAAAGCAGAAGAAGCCTGGATTGTGAATCAATGGGCTTCTAGGCCAAATTTGGTGATCTTGAGCAAGTGATGTCACCTTATATCTGATTGAGGTCTCTTGGTTCCATTCTTTCAGATTCCCTATAATTCCAAATATTTTACAACTCCTCTCTCAGATGCCCCTCCAATTCTAATATTTTATGATTCTAAATTACTTTTATTGGCAAAAATATTGAATCATTGGAAAAAGTACTCTTGTGACCAATTTTGAAGCATGTGATTTAATGGATTTTTAAAATATTTTAAAAATCAATTTTTTCAATGACCCTTTTTTTAATACATTGTTATATTTTTACTTTCCTAATTCCAAGAGGCAGTGTTGCTAAGTGAATACAATACTGGATTTGGAATCAAGAATAACTGGGACACAAATCTACTTTAGATACTTAGTATAGTGATTCTGAACATATGCTCACCCTTTGACCCATAGTTTAATAATCTGTAAAATGGGGGTACGATAAGACAGTATATAAATAGATTGATAATCAATAGACACTAAGGAAGAAAAAAAGAAAAAGAGAGACAGGAGAATAAAGAAAGAAAGGAAGGAAAAAGAGAAAGGAAGGAAAGAAGGAAGAAAGAGAAAGAAAGAAAGAAAAGAAAGAAAGAAAAGAAAGAAGAAAGAAAAAAAAAAAAAAGAAGAAAAAAAAAGAAAGAAAGAAGAAGAAATAAAAAAAGAAGAAAGAAAAAAGAAAAAAGAAAGAAAGAAAGAAAAGAAAGAAAGAAAGAAAAAGGAAAGAAAAAAAAGAAAAGAAGAAGAAAGAAAGAAAGAAAGAAAGAAAAGAAAGAGAAGAAAGAAAGAAGAAGAGAAAGAAAGAAAAAAAAAGAAAGAAAGAAAACAAAGAGAAAGAAAGAAAGAAAGAAAGAAAGAAAGAAAGAAAGAGAAAGAAAGAAAAGGAAAAAACAAGAAAGAAAGAAAGAAAAGAGAAGGAAAAAAGAAGGAAGGAGGAAAGGAAAGGAAAGAAAGAAAGAAAGAGAGCAAAGAAGGAAGGAAAGAAGGAAGAGAAGGAAGGAAGCAAAGAAAGAAAGAAAGAAAGAAAAAGGGGGTTGGAGCCAAGACAGTGGCTGCAAAAGCAGGGACGTGCCTAAAGCTCCCCCCAGGATGCTGCAAACACCTATAAAAATGGCTCTGAGCAAATTCTAGAAGTGCAGAACCCACGAAATAGCAGAGGGAAGCAGGGCTCCAGCCCAGAACAGCCTGGATGGTCTCTGGGTAAGGTCTATCGCATGGAGCTGGGAGTGGAGCGGAGCCCAGCCCAGCATGGGTCGCGCCCAGACCAACCAGACCAGGAGCCAAGTGGAACAGGCCCTAGCGCCCTGAATCAGTGAGATGTGGCAGTTACTAGACTTCTCAACCCACAAACACCAAAGACAACAGAGAAGGTTAGTGGGAAAAAAACTGTGGAGACAGAGTTAAAGGAGTTTGCCATTAGGCCACTGCCCCAGGGGCAGTGGAGGTAGTGCAGCTACAGAACTACAGATGCAGTTGCTTCTGGCCCCAGGCCCCCCCTGTTGGGAGGAGTTTAGTGGCAGATCTGAGCAGGAGTGCAGAGCCTGCTCAGATCTGAGCCCGGTCCGGGTTGGCCATTGTTGGGGCAGGAGGAGCACTGATGTGGCAGAGATTGCTGTGTAGAAAAAGCTCTGAAAAAAACAGAGCAGCCCCTCAAGCTTGGAACAAAGTACTCTATACTTTACAAGCAGTCATACCCCAACAAAAAACTCAAGGGTCAAGTAGTTGGCTGGGAACATGGCCAGGCAGCAAAAATGCACTCAGATTCAGACTCAGACTTTGGAATCTTTCTTTGGTGACAAAGAAGACCAAAACATACAGCCAGAAGAAGTCAACAAAGTCGAAGAGCCTACATCAAAAGCCTCCAAGAAAAACATAAACTGGTCTCAGGCCATGGAAGAGCTCAAAAAGGATTTGGAAAAGCAAGTTAGAGAAGTAGAGGAAAAATTGGGAAGAGAAATGAGAAGGATGCGAGAAAACCATGAAAAACAAGTCAATGACTTGTTAAAGGAGACCCAAAAATGTGCTGAAGAAAATAAAACCTTAAAAATAGACTAACTCAAATGGCAAAAGAGCTCCAAAAAGCCAATGAGGAGAAGAATGCCTTGAAAGGCAGAATTAGCCAAATGGAAAAGGAGGTCCAAAAGACCACTGAAGAAAATACTTCCTTAAAAATGAGATTGGAGCAAGTGGAAGCTAGTGACTTTATGAGAAATCAAGATATTATAAAACAGAACCAAAGGAATGAAAAAATAGAAGACAATGTGAAATATCTCATTGGAAAAACCACTGACCTGGAAAATAGATGCTGGAGAGACAATTTAAAAATTATTGGACTACCTGAAAGCCATGATCAAAAAAAGAGTGTAGATAACATCTTTCAAGAAATTATCAAGGAGAACTGCCCTGATATTCTAGAGTCAGAGGGTAAAATAGAAATTGAAAGAATCCACCGATCACCTCCTCAAAAAGATCCCCAAAAGAAAACTCCTAGGAACATTGTCACCAAATTCCAGAGCTCCTAGATCAAGGAAAATACTGCAAGCAGCCAGAAAGAAACAATTTGAGTATTGTGGAAACATAATCAGGATAATCCAAAATCTAGCAGCTTCTACATTAAGAGATCGAAGGGCTTGGAATATGATTTTCCAGAGGTCAATGGAGCTAGGATTAAAACCAAGAATCACCTACCCAGCAAAACTGAGTATCATGCTCCAAGGCAAAATATGGATTTTCAATAAAATAGAGAACTTTCAAGCTTTCTCAGTGAAAAGACCAGAGCTGAATAGTCTTTCAAACACAAGAATCAAGAGAAGCATGAAAAGGTAAACAAGAAAGAGAAATCATAAGGGACTTACTAAAGTTGAACTGTTTTGTTTATATTCCTACATGGAAAGATACTTCATGAGACCTCAGTATTAGGGTAGCTGAAGGGAATATACATACATACATATATAACATACATACACACACATTATATATATATATGTATATATGTATATATATATATACATATAAATATACACACATATATAGACAGAGGGCAGAGGGTGAGTTGAATATGAAGGGATGATATCTAAAAAATAAAATAAAATTAAGGGATGAGAGAGGAATGTATTGAGAGAGGAAGAAAGGGAGAGATAGAGTGGGCTAAATTATCTCACATAAAAATGGCAAGAGAAAGCAGTTTGGCAAGAAGGGAAGAGGCGGCAGGTGAGGGGGAATGAGTGAATCTTGCTCTCATCGGATTTGACTTCAGGAGGGAATAACATACACACTCAATTGGGTATCTTACCCCACAGGAAAGAAGGAGGAAGAAGATAAAAAAGGGGGAACGATAGAAGGGAGGGCATATAGAGGGAGGAGGTAATCAAAAGCAAACACTTTTGAAAAGGGACAGGGTCAAGGGAGAAAATTCAATGAAGGGGGATAGGATAGGAAGGAGCAAAATATAGTCTTTCACAACATGAGTATTGTGGAAGGGTTTTACATAATGATACACATGTGGCCTATGTTGAATTGCTTGCCTTAGGGAGGGTGGCTGGGGAGGGAAGAGGGGAGAGAATTTGGAATTCAAAGTTTTAAAAGCAGATGTTCAAAAAAAATTTTGGATGCAACTAGGAAATAAGATGTACAGGCAATGGGGCATAGAAATCTATCTTGCCCTACAAGAAAGTAAGGGAAAAGGGGATGGGAGGGGAGTGGGGTGACAGACGGGAGGGCTGACTGGGGAATGGGGCAATCAGAATATATGCCATCTTGGAGTCGGGGGGTGGGTAGAAACGGGGAGAAAATTTGTAATTCAAACTCTTGTGAAAATCAATGCTGAAAACTAAAAAAAAAAAAAAATTAAAAATAAAGAAAATAAAGAGAAAGGAAGGAATGAAGGAACGAAGGAATGAAGGAAGGAAAGAAGAAAGATAAAGAAAGAAAGAACAACTGGTGATAAATAAGCAAGACAGTACCTGCCCTCAAGGGGCTTTTGTTCTATAAAGGGACACTTGAAAGTGAGTGGTCCAAGGAAGAGAAGAAAGTGATGTCTGGAGAGAGTGAGATAAGGGTGAAGTGAAGCATAGCTGATAACAAAATTGTTATCAAAGGGAGGAAGTCACATTGAGGAGAGGAGAACCCTAAGTAAGAGGTTTCCCAGAGTAGCAATGTAGCCTGGAAAGGAGATGGAGTCTGATTTAGACATACTGAGTTTAAGAAGCCCCTGGGATATCAAGGTGAAGACATATAGCGGACAGAACACTGGTAATGATGATGAATAAATCTTTTACTATACTCCTATTTTAGCTGTTAATATAGATATAGATATATATGCATATATGCTTACTTATATAAGTATGCTTATGTGCATACTTATGCAACTGAATCTTTCAATTATTTTGATGATATTACTATAATATAAAAAAGCGTAATTTGAATTCAGTAATTTTAGTTTTATTATGTTATCCCCTTCATAAGACATATATATGTATTAAAGTTTGGTAATGGATATGGCACATGTAGGTAATTATCCATCTAGATTTATTTATCATTTATCAGATAAAGAGAAATTTTTCCATTCAGAATTTTAAAGTTTAAGTATCTGCAAAACATTAACATTTAAAATGAGAAGGGTTTATTCTCAATGGATTTATCCTTTCTTCCACTGCAGAGCTCCTTTGTGAACACATGCGGACACACATACATGCATACACACTTCTTATTTCATCCTTGGTTTTCATTATTTTAAGCAATTATGAACTCATTACAGCAACAAAAAAGCACATGGTTACTGATCTTAGTGTTTGGACTCATTTTGTGTAATACTTCAATGTGTTTTTTTCTATTTGTTCTGAACAATAATAAATTCTCTTCCTTCCTCATGTTTACAATGGTCAGATGTTTCTCCACTTTCTATAAGCCTTAGCTTCCCCCCCCACCCAGGCTTTGCTGAGACAAGTTCAGCTTGTTAATCTATCCTCATAAATCACCCACTCTGAGCCCCATAATCATCCTTGTGATGTTTCTGTGAACTCCCTCCAGTTTTTTCTTCTATACTTCTAATAATGATGTTCCTAGAAACAATCAGAGTATTCCAGGTGTACACTTAGCAGACAGCTGTGCCCAGGGCTGATCATTTTCTTGTTTTATGTTATGATGTTTTTGCAAAATCTATAGCAATGCTCTAGGTAGCTCAAAATCAGGGGGAAAATGAAATTTAGGAAATATTGTATAATGATGTCTATCTGCTCTGAATATCTTGATGAATTCTATTCTGTTTGGTACACAAAGCATATGTTTAGTATCCGCTACACATACAAATCACCTGGCTAGGTGCTGGAGTTCTGAAGGGGTGGGGAGGTAGGTGGGATACAGTCCTTTCCTTCAAGGAGTTCACGTTCTACTGGAGTCACATAAACTTTTGATAACTGTATACTGTTCTACAAATTAATTATTCAATTAAAAAGAATTATGACATGTCTAATACATGCCAAACACTGTGCTAGTTACTGGACTTCCAAAACAAAAATCAAATAGTCTCTGATCTCAAGAAATTTATTTACATTATAATGGGAGATTATGTTAGTATATATAAGGTTTATGGAAAGTAGATATGTTAACCTTAAAAGTGAAGCCACCAACATTTAGGGAGACAAGGTTCCTTTAGAAGGTCTTCTTAAAACTATATTATTTATTTATTTTGATAAATAGTTTCTAGTTTTATAGAAAAAAATTTAACAATTTTTTTTAGAATTCAGAATTCCAATTTTTTTCCCTCCCTGCTGCCCCTCTCTTTTCCTTCAGAAGGCAAGCAATTTGATATTTTATGTGAAGCCATACTATATTAGCTATATTGCAAAAGAAAACAGACAAAAATGAATCAAGAAAAATAAAGTTAAAAAATGTCTCAATATGCATTCAGGGTTTGCCAGTTCTCTCTCTGGAGGATAGCATTTTTCATTCTGGGATCTTAGGAATAGTCTTGGACAATTGTATTGCTCATAGTACTTAAGTCTTTCACAGTTGATTATCTTTCCGTTGTTGTTAACTACATACAATATTCTCCTGGTTCTGCTTACTTTGCTTTGCCCACGTTCATATACATCTGCCTAGAATTTTCTGAAACCATACTGCTTGTCATTTCTTTTAGCACAGTAGTATTCCATTACAATCATGCCAAAACTTGTTCAGCCATTCCCCAATTGATGGGCATACCCTCAACTTCCAATTCTTTGCTACCACAAAAAGCTACTATAAATATATAGTTTTTGTATGTATAGATACTTTTCATTTTTTAAGAATCTCTGTGAGATACAGACCTATTAGTGGTATTGCTAGGTCAATGGGTATGCCCAGTTTTATAGTTTTTTGGGCGTAGCTCCAAAATGTTCTACAGAATTATTGGATTATTTTAAAACTCTACCAATAGTGCATTTGTATCCAGATTTTTTCCACATCACCTCCAGTATTTGTTATTTTCCTTTTCTGTCATATTAGCCAATCTGATAGATGTCAATTAGTATCTCAGAATTGTTTTAATTTGCATTTTTCTGAACAGTAATGATTTAGAGCATTTTTATATACTGTTGATAACTTTGTTTCTTTTTCTGAAAACCATTCCTATAATTTGAACATTTATCAACTGGGGAATAGCTCTTATTTTTATAAATTTGCCTCAGTTCCATTTATACTTGAGAAATGAGGCCTTTGTCAGAGAAATGTTTTATAAAATTTTTTCCTAGTTTCCTGTTTTCCTCAAATTTGGGCTGAATTAGATGGGTTTTTTGTGTGTGCAAAAGCTTTTAAATATAATCAAAATTAACTATTTTATTTCCAGTGATCCTCTCTGTCTCTTGTTTCGGCATAAACTATGCCTTTATCCATAAATCTTGCAGGTACATTTTTCCATGCTCCCCTAATTTACTAATGATATCACCCTTTATGTCTAAATCATGTACTCATTTTGACCTTATCTTGATATATGGAATACAATGTTGTTCTCTACCTAGTTTCTACCAAACTCCTTTCCAGCTTTCCCAGCAACGTCTATCAAATGTTGTGTTCTTCCCCCAAAGCTTGGATCTTTGGGTTCATGAAAAAATCAATTACTATGATCACTTGCCACTATGTATTGTGT
Organism: Trichosurus vulpecula; assembly: GCF_011100635.1. NCBI lineage: Eukaryota > Metazoa > Chordata > Mammalia > Diprotodontia > Phalangeridae > Trichosurus > Trichosurus vulpecula. The sequence continues at coordinate 68,721,231 of NC_050579.1, forward strand.
ACCTTATCTATTCCATTGATTCACCATCCTGTTTTTTCAGCCAGTACCAAAATTTTTTTTGATGATTACCATTTTGCATAATATAGTTTGAAATCCAGAAGTGCTAGGCCACCTTCTTTCCTTTCTTTTTTTGCATTGATTCCCTTAACATTTTTGATATTTTGTTTTTGCAGATGAATTTTGTTATTATTTTTTCTAGCTCTATAAAATAATTCTTTGGTAGTTTGACTGATATGGCACTGAATAAGTAAATTAACTTAGAATGGCCATATTTTAATTATATTAGCACAACCTTCTCATTAGCAATTAATATTTTTCCAATTGTTTAGATCTATTTTTATTTCTGTAATTGTGTCCATATAATATCTAGGCTTGTCTTGGCAAGTAGACTCCCAGGTATTTTATATTGTCTGAAGTTATTTTGAATGGAATTTCTCATTTTATCTCTTTCTTCTGGACTTGGTTGGTAATATATAGAAATGCTGATGATTTGTGTGGGTTAATTTTATATCCTGAAACATTACTAAAGTTGTTAATAGCTTTAATTAATTTTTTAGTTTATTCTCTAGGGTTGTCTAAGTATAGTATCATATTATCTACAAAGAATGATAGTTTTCTTTCCTCATTGCCTATTTTTATTCCTTTAATTTTTTCTTGACTTTTTCTAATTTTTTAGTTCCATGTCCAATTCATTGATCATCTATTTCTTTGTTTTTTTGATGTATGCAGTTAGAGATGTACATTTTCCCCCAAATATTGGTTTGGTTGCTTCCCACAAATTTTGGGATATTATCTCATTGTTGTCATTCTCTTTAATGAAATTATTGTTTCTATGATTTGTTCTTTGACCCACTCACTCTTCAGGGTTAGATTATTTGTTGTTGCTTATCTAAATCTGAGAGGGGAATGTTGAGGTCCCACACAAGTATGGTTTTACTGCCTGTTTCCTCCTCTAACTCTTTTAATGTTTCCTTTAAAAATTTTGATTCTATGTCATTTGGTGCACATATGTTTAGTATGGATATTACTTCATTGTTTATGATTCCTTTTAGAAAGATGTAGTTTCCTACTTATCTGAATGACTAGCAGAATGTCCTTTTTTATCACCTCTTCTTTGAATCCCTACATTCCTTTAAAGCTCAGCTCAAATATTGTCTTATACATTATACCTTCCCCCATCCCCTTAGTTGTTAGTGTCTTCCCTTTCCCCAATGCTTAATATTTAACTATCCTTATCTATGTACATGTCCCCTCCCTACCTAGAATATAAAAGTACCTTGAAGTCAGGGATTTATTTTTATTTTTATTTCTACCTCCCATCGTATAATATGTATCATACAGAAGGTGTCTAATAAATGATTGTTAATTGATTGATATATCCAGGCCTGTCCTATCCTGTCCTATTCTATGCTGTCCTGTCTTATCTTCTGTCCTCTCCTTTTCTGTCCTACCCATCTTATCCTATCTGATAACATACACCAATAACCCCTTGGGTACTTCTTGGCCCTACATAGGAATAATGAGAGTCTTATTTTTCCTTAGCAGATACCCTTAGGGACTGATACTGTGGATATCAAATCACCAATTCATACTGAACAGGTTATAAAGTAATAAGCGGCTTATGTGTATGTGTATAAAAATCTTTTTCTTTTTTGAGGATATAAGTGAACACTAGTTTTTACTTGGGTTGACTTCATATTCCTATAAAATAATGTATTGTACATCTATATAAGTCCTATATAAGAACATATATGTATATATGCATATATAACCTAATAATAACAAAATGACTAGCATTTATACAGGTGTTCAAGGTTTGTGAAGAATTTACATATGTTTTTAACTTATATTTACAAATAAGAATTTGATTCTCACAACTCTAAGAGATAAGTGCTGTTATTAGGTCCATTTTTGAGATGAGGAAACTGAAGACGAGAGAGGCCAAGTGACTTGTCCACCGTCAGAAACTCCAAAGTGCATGACAAATTCTTTGAACTCCTATCTTTGTGATTCTCTGACTCTAATTAAGCACTTTTTCTCCAATGACATCTGACTAAGCAAACAATGAACATGAATTTATTAAGTACCCAGAATATGTCAAATGCTGGGCTAGGTTTGGGAACCCTACACAGAGTACCTAAATCATACATCTGTAGAACTGAGGGAAAATAGAAAAAAGATCTAGAAACAAAAAGGGATTCTCCTCTCCTTCTCTCTCTCTCTCTGGCTATCTATCTTTTCTTCCCAAACCTATACCCCAGAAAATGGCAAATAGAGAAGTTTCTTAAAGATAGAAATTGCAAAAGTAGTCAAAGATACAAAAAAGAGACATATAGTAGCATTTTTTCTTTATCTGGAAGGCCAGTCATGAATCTCTTTTGAACTCAATTCCTTAACCTTTATAATGAACATAAGCAGTATTATCTTTTTTGGGGGGGTTGTGAAAAAGTTTGTTTTAATAATGTAAACACATACACTAAAGGAAAAGGTAGTTAAATAATGTTAAAACTTTATATATATGAACAACATTATTATCTTTACCACAGATATTCTGAGGTTTTTGATGATGAAGGGAAAATTCTCTTTAAAATACCTTTCTGAGAGAATTTGTTATTACAATTATGAACTCAGTTTTAGTGTCTAATAATTATCATTCCAAGCAGAAGTAATATGATGGGACTTGGAGGGGTGGAGGAGTAAGGAAGGTGGGCTCCTGTTCTGTGATCATGTCAGTGTGAAGAACTCCTTCTGCATAGCAACTGCCTTCATCAATGGAAAAGAAACTCATCCATAACTTAAATCTTAAATATTAACTTCCTGGTGACACTGACTCAACAATTAAGTATCTTTACAATTTCTACACAGCATGCATACTTCACTCTCCGTACTTGAACCCAGTCTCCCTGACCACAGGTTAGGCTGCTTGTTGTACGTGTAAGACAGTGTGTGAGACAGCCTGAAAATACTCATTCAAACACACCCACCACTATATGTTGCGCATCCCAGGGCCTTCTAGATCCCAATCAAGTTTTCTGAATCTTATAAGAAATTGGAAAGACAAAGCAATGAATTGTTCTCTAATAAAACCTGATCTCAGCAACCAAGAGCTAAGAGCTAGGGTATTCCTGAAATTTACTTTATTCCAGTGAAAATTGTTTTGGATAGGTAACATGAACTCGCCACATCATATGTTTAAAATCCTCTGCAAAACTCTGTTAAACTTCAAACACAGCTGCAAAGTAGTCAGGAGATTTTCATTTGCCTGAATAAGCTGATAACCATTTGCCAAAACTTCTGTCAAATCCTAATATTACATCAGTCTGAGAGTTGAAATAGACAGATTTGCTCTCTACAATTCACTTCACTTATTTGATTTTCATGGTTGATCTATCAAGAAACTTGTCTCAATTCCAACTTGGGTTAACGGGGAAACAGAGGAAAGACAGAATGCTACATTTTCTAATGTGATACAACTCTATAGGAGATTTATTTGAATGGCACCCCAAATTGTTCATTTAAAACAGTGGCTATACCGTGTTTTAAAAAGGTTATTTGTTGCATCTCTGTCTATGGAGGTATTGTACATAGAGAAGCACATTATAGAGCAGGGCTGTCCAACCTTAGGTTATCTTAGGGCCACATTAAAATAAAATAATTATTCGAGGGCCATACCCAGAATAAAAAATACAATACACTAATAGAAAGTGGGAGAACACGCATCATCCATATGACAGGTGAAGGGGCAAAGCACAAAAGCAAACACAAAACAACAAAGCGACAACACAACATTATAAAGGTAGGTGCATACTGACTAATCTGCATCGTACAGACAGAACGCACCCCACAGATTGATTGAAAATTCCATGTGATATGTTCCCTCCATAATACTGCTTAAAAACACCAAAGAAAGTTAACATCAATGAGATAATTTATTAGTGATGGAATTAAAAAATCTAATACGCATTCCATGCAAATTATTATTTTGTTTCTTTGCTTGTGAAAATTAAAACCCACAAGTGGGCCACATAAAATTGCACTGCAGGCCGCATGAGGCCCTTGGGCTGTATTTTGGACAGCCCTGTTAATAGAGCACTGTGGCTAATACAGTGAATATAGAGCTGGATGTCAGGAAGGCCTGAGTTCAAATACAGTTTGGCTGTATGACCCTGTCTCAATTTACATAATCTGCCTGCCTCAGATTCCTAATCTGTAAAGTGGTGATAATAAAAATACCTCCTTCCCAGAGTTTTTGTGAAGATAAAATGAAATATTTGCAAAGTGCCTTGTAAAACTTAAATTGTCATATAAATGCTATTATTATTGTTATCATCATTATCATGATCACTATTGTTATTAGAATTTCTATAAGGAAGGAGGAACACTTTGTCTATAGATTTCTGGAAAAGAAGTAGAGCAATTAATTATTTTTTCATGTTTATTGATATTTTAAAATCAATATAATTTCTGCATGATTTTCCTGTCCTCTAACCCCCTTACCCGAATCTTTCCTAATAATGAGTAACCTTAGTCAAGCAAAACAAATCAACATTGTTCATTTCTGAAAATGCACGGCTCTTTCTGCACCTATAGTCTCCTTCTCTGATAAGCATGGCATGTGAAACTCGCATGCTTCACCATTAGTATCTCTAAAATCATGTTTGGTCACTTCATTGCTAAGAGTTCTGAAATTGTGTGCCAATGATTTCTTTAAAAAAACCTGCTTTTGCACGAAACTTCTTAAAAACTAAACATTAATTTGGAAATGCGAAACTTTGGAAAGTTTTCTGAAGATGGCACTAAATTGTGAGAAGACTGTTTTACAGAGATAAATTTAATAGGTTACAATGTCCAGTGAGGTGAGTATATGCTATTGAAAACCATTGATTAATGCTATTATAAACTCACCTTTACAGTCATTACTCCCTCTCATGCAAAGAAAGATGAATATCTAGGTTAACTCTAAAGTTCATGACGGAAGTTGGCTATCTATTAAAATTTATGCCATTGTCAATATTTTCATACTTCAGTGGATCTGGGATCCATTTACCTTTTTGAGCTTGTTTCCTAATCTGTAAAATGAATAATTTTATTCAACAACCTTGGTGATCACACCTTCTCATCCTGTGTGATTTTCTGGAGTCAGTATATCTAGGTTTAAATCTCAATTCTATTTATTTTTTTTGGTTTTTTTTTATTTAGTTTTTATAATTTAATTTATTCAATAAATTTAGTTTTCAGCATTGATTTTCACAAGAATTTGAACTACGAATTTTCTCCCCATGTCTACCCTCCCGCCCACTCCAAGATGGTGTATATTCTGGTTGCCCCGTTCCCCAGTCAGCCCTCCCTTCTGTCACCCCACTCCCCTCCCATCCCCCTTTCCCTTCTTCTCTTGTAGGGCGAGATAAACTTCTGTGCTCCATTGCCTGTGTATCTTATTTCCTAGTTGCATGAAAAATTTTTTTTTGTTTGTTTTTGAACATGTTTTTAAAACTTTGAGTTCCAAATTCTCTCCCCTCTTCCCTCCCTGCCCACCCTCCCTAAGAAGGCCAGCAATTCAACATAGGCCACATGCTTATCACTATGTAAAACGCTTCCACAATACTCATACTGTGAAAGACTATGTTTTGCTCCTTCCTAACCTATCCCCCTTTATTGAATTTTCTCCCTTGACCCTGTCCCTTTTCAAAAGTGTTTGTTTTTGATTACCTCCTCCCCCTGTCTGCCCTCCCTTCTATCATCCCCCCTTTTTTGTCGTCTTCCTCCTTCTTTCCTGTGGGGTAAGATACCCAATTGAATGTGTATGGTATTCCCTCCTCAGATCAAATCCAATGAGAGCAAGATTTACTCATTCCTCCTCACCTGCCCCCTCTTCCCTTCCTACAGAAATGCTTTTTCTTCTCACTTTTATGTGAGATAATTTACCTCATTCTATCTCTCCCTTTCTCCCTCTCTCAATATATTCCTCTCTCATCCCTTAATATGATTTTTTTAAAGATATCATCCCTTCATATTCAACTCACCCTGTGCCCTCTCTCTCTCTCCCTCTCTCCCTGTATATATATATATATATATATATATATATGTACATGTATATATAAATATTTATATATATACACCTACATATATACATACATACACACATACATATGTATATATACATAAACACACACATATACATACATACATACATACATATATATGTATGTATATATGCATACATATACATATATATATATGCATATTCCTTTCAGCTACTCTGATACTGAGGACACATGAATCATACACATCATCTTTCCATGTAGGAATGTAAACAAAACAGTTCAACTTTAGTAAGTCCCTTATGATTTCTCTTTCTTGTTTACCTTTTCATGCTTCTCTTGATTCTTGTGTTTGAAAGTCAAATTTTCTATTCAGCTCTGGTCTTTTCACTGAGAAAGCTTGAAAGTCCTCTCTTTTATTGAAAGTCCATATTTTGCCCTGGAGCGTGATACTCAGTTTTGCTGGGTAGGTGATTCTTGGTTTTAATTCTAGCTCCATTGACCTCTGGAATATCATATTCCAAGCCCTTCAATCCCTTAACATGGAAGCTGTTAGATCCTGTGTTATCCTGATTGTTTTTCCACAGTACTCAAATACTGCTTGCAGTATTTTCTCCTTGATCTAGGAACTCTGGAATTTGACAACAATATTCCCAGGAGTTTTCTTTTGGGGATCTTTTTGAGGAGGTGATCAGTGTAGTCTTTCAATTTCTATTTTACCCTCTGGCTCTAGAATATCAGGGTAGCTCTCCCTGATAATTTCTTGAAAGATGATATCTAGGCTCTGTTTTTGATCATGGCTTTCAGGTAGTCCAATAATTTTTAAATTATCTCTCCGGCATCTATTTTCCAGGTCAGTGGTTTTTCCAATGAGATATTTCACATTGTCTTCCACTTTTTCATTCCTTTGGTTCTGTTTTATAATATCTTGATTTCTCATCAAGTCACAAGCTTAAACTTGCTCCAATCTAATTTTTAAGGTAGTGTTTTCTTCAGTGGTCTTTTGGACCTCCTTTTCCATTTGGCTAATTCTGCCTTTCAAGGCATTCTTCTCCTCATTGACTTTTTGGAGCTCTTTTGCCATTTGAGTTAGTCTATTTTTTAAGGTGTTGTTTTCTTCAGTGTATTTTTCAGTATTTTTTTGGGTCTCCTTTAGCAAGTCATTGACTTGTTTTTCATGATTTTCTCACATCATTCTCATTTCTCGTCCCAATTTTTCCTCTACTTCTCTAACTTGCTTTTCCAAATCCTTTTTGAGCTCTTCCATGGCCTGAGACCAGTTCATGTTTATCTTGGAGTCTTTTGATGTAGGCTCTTTGACTTTGTTGACTTCTTCTGTCTGTATGTTTTGGTCTTCTTTGTCACCAAAGAAAGATTCCAAAGTCTGAGACTGAATCTGAGTGCGTTTTTGTGGCCTGGCCATGTTCTCAGCCAACTTACTTGACCCTTGGATTTTTCAGCAGGGTATGACTGCTTATAGAGTAAAGAGTACTTTGTTGCAAGCTTGAGGAGATGTGAGGTTGATTTCAGAGCTATTTCCATACAGCCAGCTCTGCCACACCAGCACTCCTCCTTCCCCAAGAACCACCAACCCAGACCTGATGCAAATCTTAAGCAGGCTCTGCACTCCTGCTGGGATCTTCCACTTAATTCCTCCCACCCCGTGGGCCTGGGGCTGAAGCAACTGCAGCTGTAGTTCTGTAGTTGCACCACCCCCACTTCCCCTGGGGCAGTGGCCGAACTGTGAACTCTTTTCACTCTGTCCCCCACAGCTTTTCCCACTAACCTTCTCTGTTGTCTTTGGTGTTTGTGGGTTGAGAAATCTGGTAACTGTGGCAGCTCACTGATTCAGGGCGCTAGGGCCTGTTCCACCTGGCTCCTCGTCTGGTTGGTCCTGCCACCGCCCACGCAGAGCTCTGTGCCCCTCCGCTCTGTGCGCAATAGACCTCATTCAGTGCCCATCCAGGCTGTCCTGGGCTGGATCCCTGCTTCTCTCTGCTATTTTGTGGGTTCTGCAGTTCTAGAATTTGTTCAGAGCCATTTTTTATAGGTTTTTGGAGGGACCTGGCGGGTAGCTCATGCAAGTCCCTGCTTTCCAGCTGCCATCTTGGCTCTACCCCCCAAACATCTCAGTTCTATTTCTCAATAAAAACGGATATTTATGTGAGTGTCTTAAAGTTTTCGCAACAGTTAACAAACATTATCTTATTTGAGCTCCATATTAACCCTGTGAGGTATGTACTTCATATATTCTCATGTTAAAGATAAAGAAATTAAGGCTCAAAGAATTTAAGTGAGGTGTTCATGGTAAGATATGATTTGAACTGAGAGCTTCCTGACTCCAGGTTCAACACACATTATTTCAAACTGCCTCTATTTACTATCTGTGTTAACTTGGGTAATTCATTACACCCTTCTAGCTTTCAGTTTCTGTAAGAGACATTTGAACTAATGTTAACTAATCCTTTTTGGCTCTAAATCCTATAATCATTCTATAAATCCCTATGGAGCATATACCCAATGCAAGGGGGACTTTCTTCTGATTCTGTTAATATTTCAAAAATACCTGGTACAACACTGAAGTTGTCCAGCTGTTCTCTCTCCATTTCATTTTGTGACCTTACCACTTCCTTTTGAAGTCATATATATCCTTTAATTTATTTCACTTATGTACAGATCTCAATTTTTCCCTCTGAGATAGTTTAATAGCAAAAATTTATATAATGCTTACTGTGCACCAGACACCGTGCCAAGCCCTTTCACTGATTCAGGGCGCTAGGGCCTATTCCACCTGGCTCCTGGTCTGGTCTGGTCTTTACAATTATCTCACTTGTCACAACAACCCTGGGACATATGTTATGATCCCATTTTACAGATGAGGAAACTGAGACAAACAAAGGTGAAGAGACTTGTCCAGGGTCACATAGCTAGTAAGCATCTGAGGCTGGGCTTTAACTTGTGTCTTAATGACTCTAGGCCTAAGGTGTAGTATCACTGTTGCAGTAGACACTATGCTACCTAAATTTGTTATGTGGTTAGGGGACTTTCTACTTAAAAAATAATTCATAAGCTTGCTTTTTGTCCACTGGGAAATTTCAGAGTTATTAGACACTTACAGGATCCTAAATTTAGAACTGAAAGGCACCTTCCATTTTATCTAGTTCAACCCCCTCATTTTATAAATGAGGAAGCAGAAGCCCTGAGACAGGAAGTAACTCACCCAAACTCATGCAGGTAGTCAGAAAAGGGATCACGGGTCTGAAACCAGGTTTCCTGATTCCAAATACTTCATCACTTCTGGAAAATCATGATTTTTTAATGTTTAATTGATATTTCAGTATTTTTTTTAACATTACTCTCATTTCTCAAAATCCTCCCCCTCACTCATTCCCAAACCCTAAAGGCAAGACAGTAGCTCTTTCAAGATGTTACTTTGCTGTTTTGTAAATTATTCAACCAGGCTACTGAATGAAAACTCTTATTTTGATTTTAGATAATTCTCTATTTCTATCTGTCTCCCTTTTGGCCTCATACAGTCTCTGTCTCAACCTCCCTCCCTTTCCCTCTGTGCCTGTTCACATCTGCATCTCTTTCTGTGAGTATAAGTCCATGCCTTTGAATCCTGCCTGAAGGCTACCAAGACCATTTTTTAAAACTCAATAGACCAGTTCTGTTCAGCCAGTTGTCTTTTTTTTTAAGTCAAGAACAACCCTTTGCCCTGTCTCACTGACATTCCAAAAGTTGCCAACTAACCTCATTGCGGTTCTGTACCTAGATCACAGCTTCATGAATTGAACTGTGGCCCATTGTTCAGTATCCCTCACAGAAAATCAAGGCAAACAGCTTAGATCAATGTGAACTTTCTCAACTCACATTTCAGCATAGTGAGCCACCACTATGGAATGTTTGGGATTCTATTAATACAGGAGCTTTATGACTTTATAGCAAAGTATTCTTTCAGCTCAGAAAAGGTAGAATGCTTTATTTTCATGCTGCTAAAATAGAGGGAAAATGTGGCCGCAGAAATAGCTAGTAGAAGCAACATAATTTTCTCTTGAATGAGAGAAGGGTTATTTTAAACACTATAATTTGAAAATATATGTACTTAGGTCAAAAATTGTATGCTGGTGAATGCTAACTACTAAGGGATATGAAAAAGTATGTATTTGTATGCATATGCACCATGTAGAGATGAAGATATAGTATTCATTATTCAGTATTGGCTAAATCAAGAACAAAAATGTATTTTGTAGTCAGCCACCAATTTTGTATATTTACCACAATCTGTAAAGATGATAAAATAATTCAGTTCTTCATATAGCACTCCTACCCCTCTGTTATCAAAAAGTTAAGAGCATTTTAGAAAGGAAACATTCAATTCTATTCAGTAAAGGAGTCTCCATTGGAGTCCCAATAGCCTCTTTTTGCAGTGGAAAAAGTATTGTATTTTGAGTCAGAGGTCTAACCTGATTATTGATACTTACTACCTGGTTGATCTTGGCAAGTCAATTAACCTAAGTCTTCAGTTGGCATATCTGTAAAATGAGGGGGTTTGACTTAGATCACCTTTAAGGTCCTTTACAGCTGTAAATCTATGATCTCATGATACTCTTCTAATGGTTCAACATGGCCTGGAGATGGTTCTGTGTTCTCAAAGGCTGTCTTTAAAGTGTAAACTCAATGTCATTGTATAAAGATGAAAAAGCTGACAGCTATACTTTATGTCCATCACACTTAAACTAGCTAAGTTTGGAGAGCCTTAGTACCAACTTTATCAAAATGAAAGACATTTTAGCCACAGAAATCTTCAAAGATTTTTCTATCAAGTTTTAGTGGGATAGCTATCTTCATCACTGCATCATCTTTGAAACTACAGATGCTTGGCTGTGATTGACAACTGCCTTTCCAGGATCACTATTTCAGAAAATCCCTAACTTTCATGTTTCATTTCACAACCCAATCCCTTGACTTCTCTTCTACAATGTTCTTGCCAGCTATGGATAATCTTCTCCACATCCTTCCCTTTATCCTGTCTACTTCTGGAATTGTGAACCATGATCAGTTCAGCTCTGCTTTGTTCCTGGAAAAGAGGTAAATGCTTATTCCCTTATAGTCCCCATCACCATTCCTCTACCTTTCCTAACCAGAATGCCCTACCTGTATTATTCCTGCCATTAGAATGTAAGGTTCTTGTAGTTAGGACTGTCTTAATTTTTGTATTTGTATCCCTAAGCAATTAACAGTTCTGGGCACATAGTAAGCATTTTATAAATGCTTTTTCATTCATTCATTCAAGTGTACAGAGAACTGGAATAGAGGATACAAAATTAGATAAAATATGGTCCCAGTCCTTATAAATAGTCTAGTATGGGAATATGACACAAAGATAACCATAACATATAAGTGCTTCAAAGAGGTACAAAATAAAATGTTCTGTGTGAGGTCTAAAAAGATTAACCGAAGGATCATGGAAGATGTGAGAGATAGAGACATGTCCTTTATATTATAATAGAAGGGCTTGAGATTATGGGTTATCTGAAAGCAAAAATATGTCCCTGATGTCCAGTCCCTCTCCATTTCTAAATATCATCCACGTAGAGTCTAAAGTGATTTTCCTAAAGCCAAAGACTACATCACCATTACTCAGTAAATTCCAATAGCTTCCTGTAAGTTCAAGGATCAAATATGAACTCCTCTCTTTGGTATTTAGAGTTCTTTTAAACCTGGCCTTATCCCACCTTCCGAACATTTATATACATTACTCCCTACCCTAGACTCTATAATCCAACTTGTTTGGCCTCTTTGCTGTTCCCCAAATCCAACACTATATCTCCCCTTTTTGTGCCTTTCCACTGGCTGTCCCCCATTCCTGAAATACTTTCCACCCTCACCTCTTCCTCTTGGAATCCCTAGTCTCATTCAAAAGCCTCAGCTTAAGAGCCTCTTTCTGCATGAAGCCTTCTCTAATCACCACAGCTTCTGGTGCCTTCCCCTCCAAGGCTACATTTAAATTACTCTCTATATATTTTGTGTGTACCTATTTAGGGAGTATACACACACATATGTAACTGTTATCTTTCCCACTAAAATTGGAGACAACATGCAAAGAATTATGTAAAATAAGATATATACAGGGCAATTCAGAGGCAATCTCAGAGGCCAAGGTTGAAAAAAAAAGGCAGAATGTATAATTTTAGCTGAGTCTTGAAGGAATCCAAGGACGCCAGGAGGCAAGCAAGGAGAGAAAGTACTTTCAGTGTGGGAGTACCAATTAGAAGTCACAAAATCAGAAGATGGAGTGTTGTGTGCAAGGAACATCAAGAAGGCCAGTGGCATTGGATTATGGAATACATGGATATAATAATTATATAACGCATGGAGTTACATATTATATAATTATAATAATTCCTGGAGAGTAAAATATAAGATGACTGGAAAGGTTGGAAGGACCAGGTTGTGAAAGGTTTTAAAAAGCAATCAGAGGAATGAACCAAGATAATGGAGTAACAGGGAGAAATACAGTTGAATTCTAACTAAAATTCCTTGACACAGATCTTGAAAATGTAGCATACTGAGTCCTGTTTGGGAAATCTAAGAAAAAAATCAGAGTGAGTAATTTTTCTAGCCCAGATCAGCAAAAAGAGACAGAAAGAGGTTTATAGATACTGGGGAAAGAGTCTAGCCAGAACAACCAACACCATATTCCAGCACAAGGAGAGGCTGTGTACTAGAGTAGATAGCGGTCCTACAACCAACACAGGGAGTCTGATTTCTTATAAGATGGTCCCAGCTGGAAATTCTGTTGATCAGTAAATACTTCCAGGTCATAGATTCATGGTAGGTTGAAGAGGAAGGACAAGCAACTAAAAATAGCATTCTGGACTGAGGAAAGGTCATGGCTTCTGGGTGTGCAGTGAGGAAGGAACAATTTCAGGATCAAGTAGGAGCTGTGTGGTTCTGAACCCAAGTAGAAGTCTCAGTTCCAATCTGAAACATTTAGTGGAATAATGAGGACAGGAATACCAAACAAAAGGGGAAATTAGAGTTCTGTTTTCTGAACCAGAAAAACCTTCCTGCTGGCTGGTAGTGGCTGAGTCCAGCAGCAGACAACTAGAACTCCAACCAGATGCAAATCCATAAGTATTGCTCAGACCCAAACCCAAATCAGGAACTTACAGAGAATAGGAGAGCAAGGATCAAAATTTGCCCTAGACTAGAACACTTGGGAAGCACTGAAAGTTTAGAGGTTCCCAGCCAGAGCTGTCTCTGTGATCCTAGAATAACACAACACTCAATGCCCTAAGAAAGCAGCAGAAGGAGCCCCTGAGGTCACAAGGTCCATCAATACATTCTCTCTATAAGTAAACAGAATCTGGCCCTAACATAGTCTAAAGTCAGGAAAAAAGCTAGAAGGATATGCAAATAAATTCACAAGAAGTAATCTCACTTAAAAAAAAAACTATAATGGTAACAGATGCTCAAGACACAAATCCAGAATGAGAAACTGATTCTAAAATATCTACAGGCAAGGACTCAAAGGAAAACCCAGAGTAGGTACAAGTTCAACTAGAATTCTTGTAGAAATAAAAGCAAGGTTAGTTGTTTTTAGTTTTTAAATGGCTTTTAAAAATAAGTGAAATGTCTAGTTAAAAAAATTAAAGAAATGAGATTTATAGAAGACTTAGAAAGGGAATTAAACAGCTTGATACAAGAGGTACAAAGCTTTGCCTAAACAACAAAATCCATGAAAATTAAATGTATCCAAATGAAGATAATGAGTCCATAAAACACAAGAAATATTTTTAAAGGGCAAAATGTAAGTTATCTTTAAAAATCACACTGGAAAACACATGGAGAAAAGATAATTTAAGACTCTTTAGGGAAAATTTAAGGTTATGATAAAAAGATTCAGGTTAAGAAAAGAATAAGAAAAAACCCTATACATCAGATTCCAAAAAAATCATAGAGGAAGTCCAGCCAGATTTCTTAGAACCAGAGGTAAAAGTGGAAATATAAAGAATCTTCCAATCACCTCCTAAAAGAAACCCCCAAATTAAAAACTTAAGAAATATTATAGCCAAAATCTGGAATTCTTGGCTCAAAGAAAAAATACTACAAGGAGTCATATAGATTCAAGTACTAAGGTGCCACATTCAGGATCAAACAAAATTTAGCAGCTACCACTAGAAAGAACTAGAGAGCTTAGAATGTGATATGCCAGAAGGCAAAGGATGTAGGCTTATAATCAAGAATTACTTAACCAACAAAATGAAGCATAATTCTATGGGAGAAGAGAATCTTTATTGAAATAGAGGACTTCTAAATATTCCTTAAGAAAAGACCAGAGCTGTACATTGAAGTGCAAACACAGGAGTCAAAAGAAATCTGAAAGGTAAATATGAATGAACAATCAAAAGGAACTAAACAAGAATGGATTGTTTACATTCTAATAAGAGGAGATGATACAGGTATCCTAGAACCCTCTAATTATCAATAGTCATAAAGTGAATTTAATTAGAGGATCTGGCAGTGGTTATACTATATTTTGATGATCTTTAAAAAAGAATGCAAAGGAAAGGAAAGAGCTATATAGAGTTCTGGGGGGAGGGAAAGAATGGGGAAAATTATCTCTCAAAATAAGGGTTTGCAAGTTCAAATCTACACAAAGAGGAAAGGGTGGGAGGAGCAGGCAACACTTGAAATTCACCCTTATTTGAACTGGTCAAAGGAGGGGAAAATACATACACAAGATTTGGTAAAGAAACACATTTCACTCAATGGGAAAAAAGGATAAATAGTTTGTGTGGGGAGGGGAATAAGAGTGAAGGTTAAGATTAAGAGAAGGATTATGACTTAGATGAAGATATAACTAAGAAGACTGAAAAGGAGTGGTCAGACGGGTAAGGAAAAAAGACATGTTAGAGAAGAGTCATGAAAAGCTAGAGAGAAAAGAATATCAATAAGAAGATAGTGACTGACTGTCAGATAGCAAATGGTAGGAATAATCCAAGATTGGGGCTTGATAGACCATAGGATAAGAGGACAAGGGATTTGAGTGCTGAGGATAAGGTTTATTGTTCCACCCATCAGCTTGTTCATTTATTCATCCATGCATTTATTAAGCCTATTTATTGACAGGTAATGGGAGTGCAAAAACAAAGACATATATTTTCTGCCCCATCTAAGATCTAAAGTATTTCCCAGAAAGGAAATATTAAATAGAAAAAATACAAAGTAATTAACTGTGATGGAAGATATTGGCAACTGGGCAAGATCAGGATAAGTTTCTCTTTTGTAACTTTTAATTTATTTTAATTTATGGAATAAAACTAGCATTTCCATAACATAGTATGATTGGAAAAAACAATGATTGCACATGAAACTGCAAATCTATTATGTACCACTTGCTATTCCTTTCACATATACAATAAAGTTATCATATAAATTTCTTTTATTTTCTATTTTTCCTTCCCTTCCCCCACTCTAGAAAGTGAAAACTAGTATGTTTCAGTTTATATCCAGACTCCATCAGTTCTTCTGCAGGCAGATAGCATTTTTCATCATGAGTCCTTTGAGATTTTCTTATATCATTGCATTGCTGAGAATTGCTGTCATTCACAGTTGTTAATCATGCAATATTGCTGTTACTATGTACAATGTTATCCTGGTTCTGCTTATTTCACTCTGTATCAATTCATATAAATCTTTCCAGGTTTTTCTGAAATCTTTCTGCACAAGTTGTTCAGCCATTCCCCAACCAATGGGCATCCTCTCAATTTCCAATTCTTAGCAACCACAGAAAGAACTACTATAAATACCCTATTCAAAAAATTTGATCTTGAGAGATATTTTGAAAGTTTTGGCAAATGATTAAAAAAATCTGAAGGGTAAAGGAGAAGGAAGAGCTCAGAACTGCTCCAAGGCTGTGGATCTAGGTACTTAGGAAAATGGTAGAACTTGCTGATAGAACCTCCCAGACATAGTCTTTTCAGTAACTTAGGAAGAGCTATGGGTCAAAACAGCCAGTAGTCAATGAGAGGGGCTGAAAGAGATAATTTTGTCTCTCAGGCGTTACTATGCCTCTGCTATTCAGAGAATCTGAACAGAAGGATGTTACACAGCCCCTGAGAGGAGCTTACTTAATATCAGAGTCAGGATCCAGTGTTCCTTATACTAAACTCAAATAGCTAAATGCACCTGTGATTTCATTGATTTTCATCTTTCCTCCAGTGTTGTCAATCACAACCCATCCACACCCATCCAGTGGAACTCTTGCCCATATCTTCCCATAAGTTCACCACAGTAGGCCACCTTTCCCATTCCTTCCTTCATTTCTCCTGGTATCTCTGGGATACCCATGGAACAGTTTTTGCTGTCCATCTGTCATCCATTGCCATCACTATGTGATCAGCCCATCTTCTTTCTATATTATGTGCTTCTGTGGTCATCTCCTTCGCTCCCATTTTAGAAAGCATTATATGTTATATATTGGAGCTTTCCATATACCTATTTTTTCCATGTACCTCTGCATTGCTCTGTGTGATATTAATTTTCCGTTATTCATAAACAGTTATGCTTCATGTCTCATGGATTCAAAGCATATTGGTTCCACATTCATCTAAATATAGGCTATTCTTCCCCCCCAAATCTGGTTTGTGTAAAACCTGGGTAGACCCTATAATCATCCTGTCAGTACCATAGACACATCTCAAACCCAGTCTTCAAAGCAGTGATGTAAGTAGCAGCAACAACTTCCCCACAAGGCAATCCCAGGTGCAAAGCAGCTTCGGTAGAGTTTGGTATCACAGTTTGGAAAAGCAAGCACTGAAAGGAGCCAAGCTTGGTGGGTGGTCCTATTACATTTCCAAGCTATGGAGCTGTGCAAAGGACTGCTTTCAATAAAGGATGAGAGCTAGAGTATGGTGTTGTAGAAAGGGCAGTGGATTTAGAATGAAAGACCTGCACTTAAATCCCAGCTCTGCCATGTACTGCTTTGTGACTTTGGGTAAATCACTCCACCACTCTGGTGGTGATTTCCTCATCTGTGAAATGGAGTGGGAGGGGTATTAAACAGGGTGCCCCCAAAGTCTGGACACATAGAACAAATGCATATTTTCAAATATTTGGAATATTAACAGACCTTAGCCCCCTTGACTTATTTTTCTGGGGTATGCTAAAGGAGAAGGTATACTCAATGAAAATCACAGATGCAACACACTTGATTGAACACATAAAGAATGGATGTGCTAAAATTGATGCCAATGTGGAGTTACTGCGTCGAGTTCACGTGAATCTTGCAAAGTGCACCAACCTTTGCATCACAAATGGAGATCATATTGAAGATGTTATTTGTTAATATTCCAATTAAATAAAATGTTGTTGAAAATTTCATTCATTTCATTTCTTGAAAGTATGCATTTTTGCCTGTGTGTCCAGACTTTAGGAGCACCCTGTACTACATAATGCCTAAGCTACCTTTCAGTTCTAATTCTATGAACCTGATTGGTATTTCTATATTATTGTTGTCTTTAGTCATGAAAAACCCAATTTATTATGTCTGTTTGCCATTTGAAATTTCCCTGCTGTCTTATTACCTTTTTTTAACTTTATTCAAATCACTTATCCCCTATCTGGGTCTCTGTTTCCTTGTCTGCAAAATAAGGGCATTGAACTGGAAGCCCTCTTCAATCTCTAATTACTGTCCAGTACATATATGGATGGTCCACCCAAGTGGCTCAGTGGATAGAATACTGGGCCGGGAGTCAGGAAGTCTCATCCTCCTGAGTTCAAATCTGACCTCAAATACTTACCTAGGCGAGTCATTTAACCCTGTTTGTCTTGGTTTCCTTATTTGTAATATGAGCTGGAGAAGGTAATGGCAAATCGTTCCAGTATCTTTGCCGAGAAAACCCCAAATAGGGTCTGGAAGAGTTGGACATAACTGAAATGACTGAACGACAATAACACATATGTGGATTAACACATATATACTGTACATAATATAGCTATATATTCTCTATATTGATATATGTACATAATGTATCTAATATATCTCTATATAATATATAGATAAATTATGAACCATAGTAGGGGAAACAAATTTTATTATATTTATATGTATATTTATGTGCATATAATATACATATACATATAAATGAGTTCATATACAACATATGAAAATACAGAGATGCAGTATGGTGAAGTAGCTAGACAGCTGACCTTGGGGTCAAGACCTGGGTTCAAGTCTTAACTGACATATACTGATTGTGTGACACTGGCAAATCTGTCAACCTCTTAGTGCATCCAGGAAACTCTCTAAGATTATAAATTGAAGAAGAGCTAATCTGCATTTGTTAGAGAGAATGAAATTGTAAGCCTGGTCAAGCAAGAATAATGCACATGTATAATTGTGTACACACACATATAACACATATGTATATGTGTATATGCATATACACATATATGCATATACTTATGTAGCATATGTGTATGTATATATGCATGTGTTGATGAATTTGGTAGATGATAGATAGATAGATAGATATAGATAGATAGACAGACAAATAGATTTCCTTTCAATAAGAACTCATTTTCATAGTATGGCCTATTCTAAAATGACATGGCCTTAGTTTTATTTCTTTCTCTATTAATATGGTAATAGGCAATCAAGGAGAATTCATCAGCAGACACAGATACCCAGGTCTTTGCAATTTGGATTGGGTTGACCAATCTATAAAATGAGGTATTTCAAAATAGATGAGCAACTCAAAAATCCATTTTTATTACATTAACATTTTACTTTGGTCTGTGTTGGTTAAACCTTATATAGTTATCCCTTCCACATTGCAACTTTCTCCATTTCAGTTTCAATATATTGTGGGTCAGCATAAGAAATTAAATAGGGATTTCTGGGGAGTTTTGTGGAAGCCTCTGATGACACGTGAAGGCCAGCAGATGATAGAGAAAAAGTATTTTTACTTAACATTGACCTACATATAGCCTATGTCCAAATACTTAATCAAAATTTTACAGTAAAGTACTATAAACACCCTGTAAAAGAAAAAGAAAAAAATTCAGACCTCCTCTGGTGTGAAGGGAGGGCCAAAGGTTTTCATGTGGATTTTCCAGATTATGGGGGGAGGGATGCCACACCCCTAACCCCCATGATGTGGATGGGATAACTATACTCTGTACCCTAATCTACTACTCTATAGTCCATCAGCTCCCAGTGGTTGTATATCCATGGTACTCTGTACCAGGTAACTAGTGTCATTTCTATTCTCCTCTGTTCCAGATCCCACAGTGGAGACTGGAATCAATTGTTTCTGATACCATCATACCCTTTAACTACATTAACGTGTGCTTCCTTGAGCAGGATTGGCCACCACCTTTGCTCTGGTATGCTATGAGGCAGAATTCCGTTTGATGCATCAAAAGAATAGAGAATCTAAGAAATGTATAGCATCAAAGGCAGAAAAGTTATATATTTACATTAAGAAGAATTTGTATCCACATAATGAAGGTTCAAGCTTCCTCCCTTTTAAATTATGAGAAAAGACACTTTTCATACCTCCCTATTCCTCTTGAACTGCAGCTATGTTTCTCAGGTAAGCTGTGTTTCTCAGGTAAATACTTAGAGATTATTTAGTACAATCTCCTTATTTTATAGATGAAGAATTTTAGATACATAAAGGTTAAGGGGCTTGTCCAAGAAGAGCTATTGAGTTATTGACTGAAAAATCTATTGGAATTTTCAGGAGCATATAATTAGACTTGTAGCTTTCGAATTATTATGTAGAAAATTCTGTCAGTCACTAGTATTTAAAACTAAAAGTTTATTCAAATTAATACACATAAGCAGGTATTATTCTCTTCTATTATATTTGAGGAGACTGGGACACAGAGAAGTGTACTTCCCCATAGTAACCGAATTAATGTTATCACCTTAACTTTTTCAGAAGGATATTTTCAGAGTAGTTTGATGAATGTACCAACTAAAGCCACCTTCTATTCCAATTCTGGAGACTTGACCCCAGGTTGAGCTAGAATGAGAGAGACTTGGAGGTTGGTAATGATTCATTGGAGGGTGTAAAGTGTCTTTTTGTGATACATAAGGAGCCTAGTTTTTTTTTTTCTTCTGATAATGGCTTTGATTTCCCTTCAAGTGGGTCACATAGGGACCTGGATTAAACTAAACCTACAAGACTAACTTCAAGTCCATTTAACATCCAAGATTACCATAGAAACCTTTCCATCCTCTGAGACCAGAGAGAACTAAAGACAGAATCAGACCCTTGAAGTGGGAACCCAGCTACTCCTTTGGTGTTGGAGAAAGAAGGTGATATTTAACTGGCCATGTACCTTGATTACTATATTAGGCTGTGCCTTTCCTATTAGTCACGTCACTCCTTAGATTGATACACTCTAAGAAAGTCCATTAATTGCATGAAAAATATTGGAGGACACTTGGCTTCCAATTTACCCTAAGCCATCATATTTGCTGTCTTGTGTGTTCTAGTTAAGAATCTTAAATTCCTTCATTGGGTGGGGGTTTCACATTCTAAACAGAGTCAAGTTTGTCCTCATGACCATCTAAATACCCTCAGTGTTATTTATTTTTAGTCTTCCTAAAAGCTAGTACTGTGCACTGTCTGTGGTAGAGGAGGAGGCAGTTAAAGACCTCTTTTCCATTCCCACCCTTTGATCATTTTAATGTTACTTTTTTCATCTTACATTTTGACAGGATTTAAAATCTTGTCATTTTCCACCCTTTGCCCCCATCTCCAGGCATTTTGCCCAGTGGAATTTCATTCTCTTTACGGCAGCCCCAAGGTTCCATTACTTTACTTCTTTTTCTTAAGTTAGTTTGTCCTTATTTAAGACAAACTGTGTCTTCTGACATTTAATGTACGCATGTAGCTAAAGAGACCAATGCGTGATCTGGAATTTCTACCCTATTGACTGCATTCGGAGGCCAGCCTTCTGTCAATGCCCACTGCTTCTGCCTGCAGGGCCCCTGATATTCCACATTCCAACTAGGCCTGTACAGATAGGAATGTGAGTTAGCAGGGGCAGGAATGACAAACTTAGGGCAACTTAGCTGCTATCCGTCTCAGCATATGCAAATCCTCCCTTTAGAATCTTACAATTTCACGAATGGATGTGCATGTACACTCTCCCTTATTTCCCATTCCCTCCCCGACTGCAAAGTTACGCCAGGCATCTTGAGGACTAGACTGGGAGATGGATAATAAATCGGGGCCATATTCTCAGCTGTGTTGGTGACTGGATGCCTGGTCTTCAACCACACACTGAGCAGCTCTGTGCTTGGGTGTGTTGAATTCATAATTCTAAAAGCCACCAACCCCACTCTTCTTCAAATGGCCTATTGCACAGAAATTAAAAAATAAAATTCTGAATGCAGGATGCACATACTGTGGTTATTACCGTAAAGTACTCCTAGGTTTATAATTCCTGTCCAGACAAACCCACATTCCTGTCTGCAAAGGCCTAGTCGGAATGTCTAGCATTAGAATTTCACATTTTGTACAGTCATTTCTATCTCATATATTTTACCCACAAACCTATTATAGTTCAAAACAGCAGCAAGTCTGTTTCAAATTAGGTGACACACTTATGGTAATAATAAAGACCAAAGAAAAATCAGATGTATATATATATATATATGTATATGCATATATATATAAGGATATCTATGTGAATAAATATATATTATGTTTGCATGTAGGTATATATGTATGAATGTATGTGTACGTATGTATACACATGCATGTGAAAAGTGTGAGGCAAAAATCAGTTAAAATACAAAACACTTTAAATTTCCATATTTATACTCTATTTTTAGAAATCTTTTGGTGGTTCAGGGGTGAGGAAGGGGGAAATCTTAAATATAAACATGATGGATTGATTCCTACAGAGTATATTTAATTACAAGAAAGAGAAAAAAATGTTTTTATATAGTTTATACATAGACATGTGAGATTCTTTTGGCAAAGAGTTGGACTAGATGGCCACCAAATTCCTTTCCAGCTCTCAAATTCTGTGATTTTGTCCTTTATGATCCAAGCAATGCAAGATACTTAAGGAGGTATGCTCATTTCAAAAGCCACACCCAGAGGTCTGTTAATTTTAAAACCCTGCCAGTAAAAAGGTTAAAGTTGAATAGTCAAAAATAAGAAAAAGGAAGTATGAAGCAGAAGGATATAATTCTCTGTGTTGTACCATGCCAGTTTACTTAGCAATAAAACACCCTCCCAAGTCACTAATAGGCAAAACTGACAGAGGGGAAACACCAGTTGGTTTTCCCAGAGTCAGGATTTCAGAATGAGAGGAAAAGGAAATCATTCCCAACTCAGTGGCAAGAGAATAGAATTTGGCACTTAGTAATGAAGAACAAAATGCTCTTCGTATGAACACAAAGAGTAACTAATTGCCTGTGAAGTACCCCAAATCTCCATTTTCAGATATCTCTGGTACCTTTTAAGGATGATTTCACCACATGATCTGCCTATGTAGAAAATACTGAATTTCTTCAGTAGCCAATTCTTATCATTTGTTTCTTTTTTTTGAGAAACAGTGGCTTAATACATGCTCTAAAGTGAAGTATCTCTGAGTTTATAAATATAGGGAACTCCCAATGTGGGAACTCTCTTTACCATTACAAATTACAACCTGTCTATGACTTAGGTAATAAGGAATTGCCCCAGCCAATAAGGGTAAAGTGACTTTATCAGGGTTACACAACTAGTCCCAACTCTTTACCATTCCCTTCTTATACGACAAAAGAAAGGAAGGAAGGAAGGAAGGAAGAAAGAAAGGAAAGAAGGAAGGAAAGAAGGAAAGAAACTCCTTGAAGAAAAGGAACATTTTTTCTTTGTATTTCTGGCACCTGCTTGGCACACAGTAGGCAGCTAGGTAGCTCAGTGAATAGAGTACTAGCCTTGGAATCAAGAAGATTCATCTTTATAAATAGGAATCCCACCTCAGACACTTACTAGCTGTGTGACCCTGGGCAAGTCACTTAAGCCTGTTTGCCTTAGTTTCCTCATCTGAAAAATGAGCTGGAGGAGGAAATGGCAAACCACTCCAGTATCTTTGCCAATAAAACCCCAAAATGGAGTCACAAAGAGTTGGACACAACTCTAACAACAATAACAACAAGATAAATGCTTTTTGAGTGATGTAGAAATGGGATTGAACTTGGGTCATCCTGATGCCCAGTCTTGTACTCTATTGACTATGACTAACTGCCTCTAATAGAAATCTATTACCAGTAAAATATACCTATCATATTATACAATAAATCTCTAGTCATATAATCTGTTTCCTGTTTAATTAAATCCGATGATGTCCTCTTGCCCTTCAGATCTGTAACGACAATGTGGCTAGCAGCTGTTACTGGGGGTGTAAGACCTAACAAGACCAGAAACAAGAGCTGCCAGCACAGGTTCTTTTGCTCTGCTTTACTAAGGAAAATAACTTTAAGGGGTTAACAATCTCAATTTAATCCAACATACAAACACCATTCACTTAGTTCAGGAGGAAAAGCCAGCACCCTGAACTTCAAAGCAAATACAAACAAATTATAAACAGAGACAATATAAACAGACCAAATCACAATTCAGTTAACAGAGAAGAACCAATGGGTCTGGGTTAGCAAAGCCAGGAGACAGTTACAATGGCTTCCCCAGAGTTGTGGGGAATAGAGAAAGTGATTTCTACTTCATTTATTAAAGGATAAAGTCAGATGAACTAATTGTGCTTAGCTTTGGTATTTGATGCCTTCTTTTTTGCTAATGGTCATCATCACCCAGGTGCCTGAGGGGAAGCCTCCTGAAAGGAGGATGTTACAAGACTTAAGGGAGTTATATATAGTTGAAAAAGCAGGCCCCAGTCCTATAATTGGATATGCACTTAGCCAGCCATTAAGGAGTGATGTGCGGGACCCCAACAGTGAGAGAATGAAAACCTTGGAAGACCCCTAGAATTTTAAGATGGTCTAACAATGAAGCCAAAGTAACTGAGTTGTTTGTTTTTAATTTGGAATTTGAGAGCTCAACCATGATTTTGAAATACAGATTTTATTGATTCTTTGGTTCAAATCAATGGGAAAGGCACTTGGAAGGACAATGCTAAATTTTCCCCAGGAGCCCATAGACATTTCTGGCATTTGGGATATAAACAGATTTACCAATTGTACCCTATTTAAAGTAGCTCAGAATAGATCAGAGTGCTACTTCAATTTTTAAAAGTTTCTGCTCTTACCTTGGAATTGTGAATTGTGATTTTCTCTCTGGAGCTATGAGCAAGAGACCCCTTAAGAGCATAAAACTTGGGCTAGAGGAACATTTCTCCAACTCCCTTAGAAGTGATTAATGCTTACACATGGGGAATAGAGCACCTGTAGTAACTAGAGGAATTTTTGGACTTGCTGCTTTTTGGTGGGGTTTTTTGGGGGGTCTTCCTCCAGCAGAGTCACAGTTTCAGCACCCACAGCATTCCCAACCAGCTCAGGACAGTGGCAACGCAGGGCCACAGTTACTTTCTTCATGAAGAGGCAGAGTCAGACCTGCCATGGTGGTGTAGGCCTGGGCCATGGCAGCTCAGTAGTGTTCAGGCTACTGTTACACTGTTCCAGAATAGGACAGAGTTGCTTAGGCCCTAGGAGTGGCAATTGTTCCTGCTCCAGCGCAGAGCTAACAGCTGACCCTGGCAGAAATGTAGGCCCCCATGGTGATGGTTGGTGCAGCAGGCAGAGACATGGGCCTCAGTGGCAGTCAATAACAGAGTGGTTGCCAATGGCAGATAGGCAGCAGAAGAGCGAGTACTGTTGGTATGAGCAATACCATGTACAATCATACATGTGGAATGCCTTTTGCAATAGAAAAAGACAGGCTTACTTACTGTATCCCATTGCTCAGTATAATATAAAATTGATTGGTCCCTTCATATTGCTGTCAGTAAAATACCCAGTGATAACTGTACAATTCCTTCTCGGGGAAAGCTTGGAAAACCAAGGGATAGCATTGTCGGGAAGAGGCTTACAGCCTGGTAACAAGGGGAAGGTGAAATTGCCTAATCAGCCGCTATAGAAGAAGAGCAGGCCTTGAGGGATGTCTCATGGGGCACAGATTTTATATTCCCTATCCATAGACTTTCAAGGAGAAGGATGTCCTGGCTGGTGGGCCAAGGAACACTAAGTGGGTTGTGGTACAGGACGATTCTCCTTGTACTGTCGAGATGATCAGTGACTATGAAGAAACAGTCACCATCTTTACTATAGTCCTGTTGTTTCTGATGCTGCTCCCGACTGTGGTCCTTTTTCTACTGAGACACTCATTGTGAACTAATGCAAAGATCTGGGATCAAACATCTTATTGGATCCAGACATTTAAATCTGAGACACAATGCTTCCTAGGAATCTCCCAGATCATTCAGGGAGTTGTTGCATAGTTTGTTTTGGTTTATTTTTGCTCTATTTTTGTTTAGCTGTTTTTTCCTTCTTTATTTCTGCCCATGTCTGGCTTATTGAATATTGGAGATAAGGGTTGACCAGTAACAACCCTAAAATTCTAAGTTGTGTAAAGTCCTTTAGAATAGAGATTGCAAACTCTCAGCTGCTATAAAACTCCCTGGTACTGCTTGAACTAGATTAAAATGTATTGAAAAATGTTTAACAAAATAAATAAAAATATAATACAATAGAGATAATGTCAAGTATGTGTGGTTTTCTCAGTCAATATGCTTCCCCTGGTGTCCATTTGAGGTTGATATCACTGCTTTGGAAGATCTTAAGAACCTTGCCACAAAGAGGTAGAAAGTAATAGGAAAAATATTCTAACCCTTTCCCTCTGCAGCCCTCCCCTTCCCCCCCCCCGCAGGTTAGGTTACTTTTTTCCCAAAAAGATATTGAGACCATCCTCAAGGTTTTGTTAGTTTGGGCCTAAAGGCTCAGTCTGTTGATGTAGATCATGATGGATAACTCAGGAAAGGAAGCTTTCAAGCTGAATCTTCTTAAGGTGTCCTTGATACCTCTTCTTGTGGAATATACTTCTCCTAGTATGACTAAGTCAATC
This sequence comes from Trichosurus vulpecula, assembly GCF_011100635.1. Classification (NCBI taxonomy): domain Eukaryota; kingdom Metazoa; phylum Chordata; class Mammalia; order Diprotodontia; family Phalangeridae; genus Trichosurus; species Trichosurus vulpecula. The sequence goes on from NC_050579.1 coordinate 68,747,368, forward strand.
TCTTTTTGTTAACTATTGAGTGACCTAAACGTTTCTAATTTTGTTCTGATGTCAAACCTGAATGACAATGGTATTGAACTGAATCAGGCCCAGCCCAAAAGCTATATTTTTTTCTTTTTTGTTTTACTTGTTTTAGATATGACTGTCATTACTCCCCCTTTCCCTTTCCCTACAACTACCACTCCATCCTTCCTCTCATGCCTCCAAACCTCCATTTTCAAAAATGTGAATAGTTAAGCAAAAAAAAAATCTAAATTGACTATATGTGAAAATTTATGTCTCATACCATACCTCTAGTTTGTCACCTCTCTGCGAAGAGGTAGGAAGCATGATACATCATCAGTCTTCTGGAATCATGATAGTGGGTCATTGCACTTACAAGAGTTCTTAAGTCATTCAGAGTTATTTTCTTTTTTTTTTTTCGTGAAGAAGAGTAATTTTTTATTTAAATTTATTTATTTAACATATTTGGTTTTCAGCATTGATTTTCACAACAGTTTGAATTACAAATTTTCTCCCCATTTCTACCCTCCCCCCCACTCCAAGATGGCTTATATTCTGGTTGCCCTGTTCCCCAGTCAGCCCTCCCTTCTATCACCCCCCTCCCCTCTCATCCCCTTTTCCCTTCCTTTCTTGTAGGGCAAGATAAATTTCTACGCCCCGTTGCCTGTGTATCTTATTTTTTAGTTGCATACAAAAACTTTTTTTGTTTTTGAACATCTGATTTTAAAACTTTGAGTTCCAAATTCTCTTCCCTCTTCCCTTCCCACCCACCCTCCCTAAGAAGCCGAGCAATTCAGCCTAGGCCACACATGTATTGTTATGTATAACCCTTCCACAATACTCATGTTGTGAAAGGCTAACTACATTTTGCTCCTTCCCAACCCATCCCACTTTATTGAATTTTCTCCCTTGACCCTGTCCCCTTTCCAAAGTGTTTGTTTTGATTACCTCCACCCCTATCAGCCCTCCCCTCCATCATCCCCCTGTCTTTTATTTTTTTTTTTATCTTCCTCCCTCTTCTTTCCTGTGGGGTAAGATACCCAACTAAGTATGTATGGTATTCCCCCTCAGGCCAAATCTGATGAGAGCAAGGTTCACTCATTCCCCCCTCACCTGCCCTCTCCCCTCCTCCCATAGAACTGCTTCCTCTTGCCACCTTTATGCGAGATAATCCACCCCATTCTATCTCTCCCTATCTCCTTCTCTCAGTATGTTACTCTCTCATCCCTTAATTTCATTTTATTTCTTTTAGATATCTTCCCTTCATCTTCAACTCACCCTGTGTCTGCTCTCTCTCTTTTACATATATATATATATGTATATATATATATAAAAACACATATATACATACACATACATACACATACATACATATACACATAGATACATACATACATACACATTCACTTATATATATACATAAATATATATATATATATATGTATATATATATATATATATATATATGCATATTCCCTTCAACTACCCTAATACTGAGGTCTCATGAATCATACTCATCATCTTTCCATGTAGGAATGTAAACAAAACAGTTCAACTTTAGTAAGTCCCTTGCAATTTCTGTTTCTTGATTACCTTTTCATGCTTCTCTTGATTCTTGTGTTTGAAAGTCAAATTTTCTATTCAGTTCTGGTCTTTTCACTGAGAAAGCTTGAAAGTCCTCTATTTTATTGAAACTCCATATTTTGCCTTGGAACATGATACTCAGTTTTGCTGGGTAGGTGATTCTAGGTTTTAATCCTAGCTCCATTGACCTCCGGAATATCGCATTCCAAGCCCTTCGATCTCTTAATGTAGAAGCTGCCAGATCTTGGATTATTCTGATTGGGTTTCCACAATACCCAAATTGTTTCTTTCTGGCTGCTTGCAATATTTTCTCCTTGATCTGGGAGCTCTGGAATTTGGCAACAATATTCCTAGGAGATTTCTTTTTGGGATCTATTTGAGGAGGCGATCGATGGATTCTTTCAATTTCTATTTTGCCCTGTGGCTCTAAAATATCAGGGCAGTTCTCCTTGATAATTTCTTGAAAGATGGTATCTAGGCTCTTTTTTTGATCATGGCTTTCAGGTAGTCCAACAATTTTTAAATTATCTCTCCTGGATCTATTTTCCAGGTCAGTGGTTTTTCCAAGGAGATATTTCACATTGTCTTCCATTTTTTCATTCCTCTGGTTCTGTTTTATAATATCCTGATTTCTCATAAAGTCGCTAGCTTCCACTTGTTCCAATCTAATTTTTAAAGTAGTATTTTCTTCAGTGGTCTTTTGGACCTCCTTTTCCATTTGGCTAATTCTGCCTGGAAGGCATTCTTCTCCTCATCGGCTTTTTGGAGCTCTTTTGCCATTTGAGTTAGTCTGTTTTTTAAGGTGTTGTTTTCTTCAGTGTATTTTTCAGTATTTTTTTGGGTCTCCTTTAGCAAGTCATTGACCTGTTTTTCATGGTTTTCTCGCATCCTTCTCATTTCTCTTCCCAATTTTTCCTCTACTTCTCTAACTTGCTTTTCCATATCCTTTTTGAGTTTTTCTATGGCCTGGGGCCAGTTCATGTTTTTCTTGGAGGCTTTTGTTGTAGGCTCTATGACTTTGTTGTCTTCTTTAGGCTGTATGTTTTGGTCTTCTTTGTCACCAAAAAAAGAATGCAAAGTCTGAGACTGAATCTGGGCACGTTTCGCTGCCTGGCCATAATCCCAGCCAACTAACTTGACCCTTGAGTTTTTCAGTGGGGTATGACTGCTTGTAGACTAACGAGTTCTATGTTCCACGTTTGAGGGGGAGGTGCCAGCTCTGTCAGACCCGCACTACTCCTTCCCCAAGAACCTCCAGTCCAGGCTGGCCTTAGATCTTCAGCAGGCTGTTGCACTCCTGCTCTGATCCGCCACTTAATTCCTCCCACCAGGTGGGCCTGGAGCCGGAAGTAACAACAGCTGTAGCTGCCCCACCTCCGCTGCCCCCGGGGCTGGAAGCCGAACCTGGAACTCCTTCCACTCCAGCAGCTTTTCCCACTAACCTTCTCCTCAGTCTTTGGTGTTTGTGGGTCGAGGGGTCTGGTAACTGCCGCAGCTCACATATTCAGGGCGCTAGGGCCCCCTCCGCCCAGCTTCTAGTCTGGATGGTCCACGCCGCTCAGGCTGGGCTCTGCTCCACTCCGTTCCCAGCTCCCAGCTCCCAGCTCCATGTGGAATAGACCTCACCCAGAGACCATCCAGGCTGTCCTGGGCTAGAGCCCTGCTTCCCTCTGCTGTTCTGTGGGTTCTGCCATTCTAGAATTGGTTCAGAGCCATTTTTATAGGTTTTTGGAGGGACTCGGGTACAGAGCTCACTCTAGTCCGTGCTTACCAGCCGCCATCTTGGCTCCGCCACCCTAAAAGATCGACTTATTTTCTTTTACGTTATTGTAGCCACTGTATACATTGTTCTCTTGATTTTGCTCCCTTCACTTGACATCATCAGTTCATATGTGTACTCCAAGGTTTCTTTATATCCTTTCCTTCTACCATTTCTTAAGGAACAATTCAATTCCATTACATTCATGTTCCACAGTTTGTTCAGTCATTCCTAATTTTCTGGATACCCATATTGTCTTCAACTCTTTCCTACAACAATAATAAAATATGTTATAAATATTTTCGCACATATGGTGATTTCTTCTGTCTCTGATCTTTTTGTACTCTGTGCCTAATACGACCACTGTGGCAAAGGATATGTACAGTTCAGCAACATTTTGGATAGAGTCCAGATTACATTCCAGGATGGCTATACCAATCTAGTTCTGCCAACAATACTTTTCTGGCAATTGTAATTTCCTTTTATTTCATCTTTGACAATCTAATGGCCATAAGGGGAAGTTCATAATTGTGTCCCGTTCAAATTCTAACTGCATTGATTTTGGTGTGGGCAAGAACTTTTCAACATTATGTAATCAAAGTAGTCTCCCTTATTTGGTCAATAACTCTTTCCCTAGCCTTAGTTCTAAACTTATTTCCTTTAATTCTGCTCATTTTAAGAGTGGTATGATCTTTTAGATATAGATCTTATAACCATTTGGCATTTATATGATATTTGTTGTGAAAAGATAGTCTAAACCTAACTTTACCTAGACTGTTTTCCAATTTTATGAAGTCAAGGAATTTTTAATGACTTTGAAATCTCCCATCCCTGCTCCATCTATGCCCATTCTAGGCTTGTGACCTATTTCACAAACTCCTCATTTATATCTTCTTTTCGTCCGCCTGGCTTATAATATATTTTAATGCCAGTAACCTCACTCAGATGTGCTTGCTCTTTCTGGTACCTGAATTTCCTCACCTAAGTATGTCTTCTTAATATATAGCATTACTCTGACCATTCCCCTCCATAATAGAATATGGTGATCACTTGGTGAATCTAGAACTAGTTTAATTAATATTCGGTTATATTCAATAATTGCAGTGAACTTTGTTCTAAAATGTTTTCACTCAAAGTAGTTACCAGTAAGTTGCCAAGACTACATGTTTGCACACTAGAATGAGCAACTTGTATTTGTAAGCTTTCTGCGAAGTGGATAAATAAAAGCCTCAGAATACAGACCACATAAATAAACAATTGATTTCAATATCCACCGCAGTTAGTTATTATCTTTACCTTACAGTAAATGGTCACACATTTCAGAGATTCTTTTTCTTTACTAGTCTTACCAAATAATCAAGACATAGGAAAATAATCAGGATTTCCTTTATGATACTAAGTATCAGTGACTCATATAACACCACATTTTCAGAAGAATAAAAATTGTCAGTGATGTAACTGTAAGTTAATGGAAAGATTTAAAGTGGATTTTTGTTTTTATGTTGGAAAAATCTGTGTTTCCATTAGTCTATGTAGCTTCTTGTAAGAATTTCCTCTCCCAATTCAAATCAGAAACTTCTCTGCAACTTACAGGTTAAGTGACTTGCCCAGGGACATATAACCAGTACATGTCAGAGTGAGGACCCAAACTCAGATCTTCTAACACTAAAGCCCACTCTTTAACCATCACACTATGATGCCTCTTACAGGGTGGGTATAACTTCATGTTTATCTCTTTTAAAAAATTAATTCTTGGATCATTTCTTCTGGAAATTCTAATTGACCTTACAGGTTTTACTTGTAAATGTTTTAGAGTTATTGTCTTCATCCAAATTTGGTGTCATGATATCTTTTTGTTTTGTTTTGGTTATGTGTTCTTCCAGTTTAACTTCTCAGATTGGCACTTTGTATTAGGAGCAAGCTCTATATATTTTTAGAGGGACTGTTGTGGCTTTGTATGATTCTAGACTATGTTTTCTAGAGTTCTGCTACTATGTTCTTTGGGTATTGAATGCCGCGTTCTTCAGCACTGGGATTGTTTGCGCCAGTGAGCGGCATCCCTTTAATGGGCCCTGTTCAGTCAGATGAAGGGCATAGTCTAATTGCTGCCCTCCTAGATTGTACATGTTCTAGACCCCCCTAGCTGGAGACGTGCCCTTGGATGATACTCCAGGAGATATTAGTTGATTCCAAGCCCTGTCAGCTAGCTGAAAGTCTCAATAGGTTCAAAGTGGCTAGGCTGCCAGTCTATGCTTGTTCTAGATTAGGACTAAGTTTCCAACCCGCTATGGGTGTGCTTCTAATCTGTCCTTGTTCTAGGTCCTGGGCTGATTCCATGATCTACTCTGGGAGACCCTGGGATGTTGATCCTTCCCTGCTTTTAATTGGGAGCTATGTCCTGTATTGAGTACCTCTGAGAGGTGCTGTGCTGCTGGCCTAGGCCTGGAGCTAAGTCCACGACTTTCTCTGAGCTACGCTAGGCTTCAGTGCTGGTACAAGACTGACCCAACCTGGATCACAGGCCTAGAGGCTGAGTGCTCAATAAAACTCCTCTGGGACATCCCGTGCTTTTCTCTGGCTTGGGACAGCAGCTGAGTCCACAATCCACTTAGGGCAACTCATATTTCTGGCTTAGGTTTGTTTTCTACCTGATGTTTTCTCCCAATCTACTCTGGTCCCCTAATCCTGACCATCTGCCTGTTGGTAGCCCTATCTGTGATATTGACTTGCCAGGACTCCCTGTCCCATTGGCCTGATCCTAGGACCAAGTCGGAGACCCAGACCCACCCCTGTTTCACAATTCCTGCCCTGTTCACTTGCCTGTGGTTCTAATTTGTGACCTTGGCCTGTAAAGATGCCCCCACTATAGTTTCTCCCGAAAGATATGAGAAGGTTTGGATGCATTATAATCTACACTATTGGTGAGAATATTTACATTAATGAGTTTAAAGATAGATCAATGTATAAAAATGGGGAGATATAGGAGCAGATATGAAAACAAATAAGAAAGATCCTCAAATCTGGTCTGGGATAGTAGGAAAAGAACCATACTGAGATGACCTACAAATGATGCTAATGATATCCCTGAAGGAGTTTGGATAACAATAACATACCCATATGCATCCATGGTATCATCTATATGGGTATTCCCTCCAATGATGAGGAGCACAACCCATCTATACTTACTCATCTTATGAGACTTTTCTCTATGTCCTCCTTTATGTCCATCACGAGACAACAAGCATTCATTTTTTTCATTTAATAGTTTTTTTCCAATTACATGTAAAGACATGTAAAGACATTCATTTTTGTAAGATTTTGAGTTCAAAATTTTCCCTCCCTCCCTTTCTTCCATCCCCCCTCCCCAGGACAGTAAGCAATCCTATATAGGTACATGTATAATCATGTCAAACATATCTCCATGTTAGTCATGCTGTGAAAGAAGAATAAGAACACAAAGGGAAAAAAACATGAAAAAGAAAAAAAAACAAAAATAAAATAATGTGCTTTGATCTGCATTCAGATTCCATTTTTCTTTCTTTGGATGTGGATTGCATTTTCCATTCTGGGTCTTTTGCAATTGTCTTGGATCGTTGCATTGCTGAGAAGAGCTAAGTCTATCATACTTGATCATCGCACAATGGATAACAGGCATTTATTAAGTTTTTACTATCCCCTAGAGGCCTGTCCCATTTTATCTTAACATAACAAGGATATCAGTGGAACAACTGGGCTGCCCATAAGTTATACATTGATAGTGAAGTATAACTGGCTGATGTCTTAAAAATTATAAAATTTCTAAAAATTACTCTATTTCTCAAAAATAAATGCTCATTATAATATTTACAAATTATGCAAATGGTCCAACTTATGAGGTAAAAATATTAATTTGACCTGAAAATACATAATATTATTTCTGTGTTCTTTAAATTACCATTTGTTGTTTTTGCTGCATATAGTCTCTTTTAATCACTGCAGCTATCAGTCTAAAAAAGAAAAGCATTTCCCTATTTTGACTCATTAATATTCACACCTGTAGCTCCAAATCATCTCAGGTTCCATTTAGTTTCCTTTCTGAATTAATTGCACAACATAGAAAGTTTTTTTTCTCTTTTTCCACATCCATTATTATACTCCTCCGCTAAAATCTTTGCTTGACTCATTATGGGTTGGAGGTGGCCTTAGATTCTTGAAAACTATGCCAATAGAGTATAGATTTTGACATATCCTGCTAAGTTTGAAAATGATTTCAGGGTGTGGTGAGTAATAGATTTCAAGGACCACCATAGCTAAATTAGGAGAGGCTTTTCACAAGAATGACTAAAAGCTGACTTTTTCAGCCATAGCAACTGTTGAGGTTTACCTATTAAATTGTTGAGGGATTTTGATAGGCATTGAAAGATAGAATAACCATGCTGATGAAATCCTGAATTCAAGCATCCTAATTTTTAATGTAATGATGATTGCTAAGATGTATACAAGTTTTAAAGGTTTACAAAATGCTATACATCTCATTTAATCTTTGCAACAACTCTGGGAGATAGTTTGGTGCTATTATCTCTAGTTTATGGGTAGAAAACTAAGCCTGGGGATTTTTTCTTAGGAAGTTGATTGGTGGCTTGTTCAATTTCTTTTTCTAAGATTGGGTTGTATAAGTATTTCATTTCTTCTTCTGTTAATCTGGGTTATTTAGTATTTTGTAGATTGTGAAATGGATTGGCATATAATTGAGCAAGATAGCTCCTAACAATTGTCTTAATTTCCTCTTTATTGGTGGTAAATTCATTTTTGATACTACTAATTTGCTTTTCCTCTTTCCTCTTTTAAATCAAATTGCCCAATGGTACCAACTTTAGTAAAGTTGCAGGATGCAGAATAAACATATACAAATCATCAGCATTTCTATATATTACCAACAAAGTCCAGCAGCAAGAGATAGAAAGAGAAATTCCATTTAAAATAACTATAGACAACATAAAATACTTGGGAGTGTACCTACCAAGACAAACCCATGAACACAATTACAAAACACTTTTTACACAAAGTCAGATCTAAAGAATTGGAAAAATATTAATTGTTCATGAGTAGGCCAAGTCAATAAAATAAGAATAACAATTCTACCTAAGTTAATCTATTTATTGAGTGCAATACCAAACTATCAAAAAAATTATAGAGCTAGAAAAAATAATAACAGCAACAAACAAAATTAAGCCTGGAAGAGGTTAAATGATTTACTTAGGGTCACCCAGCTACTAAGTCTGAGGCAGGATTCAGATTCAGATCTTCCCAACTCCAAGTCCAGTACTTCAACAACTTTGGCATGCTTCCTCTCTCCATAGAAAAAGATTCTTAACATGCAGTCTATAAACTTATTTAAATATGTACATATATATGCATTTTTGATAACTATATTTGAAAGTAGTTGGCTTCTTCTGTAATCTTGTGTATTTTATGCATTTAAAAACATTATTCTAAGAAGGAATCCATAAGCATTACCAGATTTCCAAGCAGATTCCATGGCATGCATGAGCACGAGACAGAGAGAGAGAGAGAGAGAGGGAGAGAGACAGAGAGACAGAGAGACAGAGAGAGAGACAGAGATTATGAAACTGTGCTGTAGAATTTGGAAGGGGAAATATGGGAAACAGGAAAGTCTACCACAATTACATGGAAAGAAAGTATTGAAATATAAGCTTGAGAAAAGATGCAAATGAATATCATTATGACAAGCAAAGAATCCCTCCTGCCCAATTCCACATGCACTACTTTATGATGTTTTGGGAAATGATTGTGTGTGATTACATGATAAACGATGGAAGGATGGAAGGAGTAGAACAGCTCCAAACCGCCAATTCAAATAGACATTTCTCAAGTTTAGCACAGAACAACTTTAGCACGGAAGACAAATGAGGATTAGGGTTCATTTTGTTGTTTCCTGAGGAATGCCACCCCCCCAAGTTAGAATGCAGAGTAAAATTGGAAACCAAATGCCAAAATTGAAATGGGAAATCAAAGATGACAAGGCAGCAAGCAGATACTACAGTGAGAACATACAGAATGAAGATGAAGCCATCGTTAGTTAGAATCACTTTTTTCTCTCTTACCACTGGCCTAATATGCCTAGAAGACAAAATAACTCAAAAAATGTGTGTTAAAGTCACTCTTAGAACAGCTATTGGGAACTGAGTTGTAAAAAGAAAGAGAAAAAATAAAATAATTTTCATAGTCCCTGAATATGGATTTTATTCATGGTTCTCCTGAATTTCTTCATCATAATCAAGGATACTTTTAAAAACTACAGAGACTAAAATCATACAATATTCTTCATGTTCTTCTTTACACTTTGAAAAGTCTATGTTGGTTTATTATTGTTATTCACAGCAATTTTTAAAATCACATTATCAGTCATTTATTTAAGTAGTCATTGGGGAATATTATTGTACACAGCAAGCTTTCAATGCCCACATTCACCTGAGAGTCAATGTAGGTTTAGGGGGACTGTAAAGATAATTGATTATTAAGAAAATGTGGAAGTAATCTGGCTCCATCTTCTTAAAGGTCAGTAATGCCTTAGGGAAAATGATTCTTTGAAAGGCATTTTGAGAGATCTTTGATTCATTCTCCTTTAGGTAGATATAATTGTTGTCATTTTCAGTAGTGTCTGGCTCTCTGTGACCCCATTTACATTTCCTTGGCAGAGATATTGAAGTAGTTTGTCATTTCCTTTTTCAGCTCATTTTACAGATGAGGAACCTGAGGCAAATAGGGTTAGACTTGCCTAGGGTCACCCAGTAAGTGTTTGAGGCCAGATCCAAACTTGATAAAATGAGCTTTCTTCCACTGGACCACCTAACTGACCTAGATACAGTTAGATAGTTTTAAATTATTGCTTCTCAATCTTGAGTAACTGGTACAGCCAAATCATTTCACATTCTCTCGAGAACTGTCACAGAATTTAAAAATATATATAGAAATTGAATTCATTATTTTATTGTTGAGAGGTTAACTGATGTTTCTTGAGCATTTTTTATATATTTTGCTGTATGCTAAAAATTTTTTAAATGAATATATGAATTGACACAAATTTTTAATTAATGATTTTTAACTTTTTGAACAACAAATAAAAATCTTTGTTGAGATATACAAGGATGTATATCAGTCTCAGAGATATTAATTAACTTGCCCAAGATCACTCAGCTAGTAACTACCAGTGGAGGAAGAAAATAGGCATTTACTAATTGGAGAGTTGAAAACTCCTAGAACTCCATTTAAGGAGAGCTACTCATTTCCCACCCAGTTGCACTCTTTTGGACTTCATTTTTCCCCCTCACCAAGTACCTTCCCTCTCCTCCCCCCTCTTTTATATTCCTTTTGTGTACTCCCACCCCCCATTAGAATGTAGACTCTTAAGGACAGGGATTGTCCTTTAAATATATACATATATATATATATATATATATATATGTATATATATATATATATATATATATATATACATACATACATACATATATATATGTATTTGTATCTCCAGGGTTTAGCACAGTGCCTGGCACATAGTAAGTGCTTACTTACTGTTTACTGATGACTTTTTTTGGTGAGACCTACACCCAGCCCTTCTTTAAGCCAAGACTAGCTGTCCATCCCCTTCAAAAGCCTATCTTTTCTCCTTAAGGACACAGCAGTTTTATACTTTGTAATTAAAACAAATCACAGGACTTTCAGGGATACTAAAAAGCTTTTGATTTTTCTTAGAGATGAGAAAAGTGAAGGCCAAAGCTAACTTTTGACAGAGATTAGAAAAGAACTAAGGATTGATGTTTTGTTGCTTTCCTGATAAACGTTAGTTTAAAAATATTTCAACATATTTGTCTTAAGTAAATTAGACAAAGCAGATAGTTGCATGTAAGCAATAAAACAGGGTGTGTGGTACACTGGGATAGTGCCACACTTGAGTAAATTGTTAGGCATGCACCCAAATGCCACAACCTCCCAAGAAGTGGTAACATCATGGGCCAAAACTCTCTCTGACGTGCTTTTATTGTGTTTATAAAATAACCTTATAGGACCACTATTAAAAGACTTTTGAGGGTAAAGGAATCTATTTTAAAATGAATTTCCACATTTACTGTTTTAAGAATTCCAAAAAAGAAACAAATATCCACTTTTTCATGTGCTGACTTAAATAAAAAGGAAAAAAATAATCATTAGCAGGGTGTTCGTGGAGGAGTGGGAAAGCAATACATTTCTCACTGGGTAATCCAGAAAAATTACCCCCGAGCCATTCAAGAATAGTAAATTAGTAAGGATGCATCAATTAATTCTCTGAATACAGATCAGATTCAAAACTATTTTTTAGCATTTAAGAAAAAAAGAAGTCCTGTTTTTTTCTTCTCCATCTATATATGACTCCCCCTCCCCTTTTCTATTCTGCCTTTTCAGGCCCTATGTCCTATAATTAAAGTCACTACATTAATTAGTGAAGTGAGCATTAGATGGTTGGTTGGCTGTTTGCTTGGTTGGTGAAGTGAACATTATCTCTAAACTCAATAGTGGGTCTAAGGGCCCAGATGTTTTAATGCTTTCTACAGCTATGTGAAAAGCAGCTATAAGAGGGATTCCAGGGAGGGGACTCTGGGATGAGATCCCAAACACACTGTTTTGTTTGACCCACATTCCTCCTCTTAAACCCTTCCTCCAAATGTTGACCTTCACATAGATTATTAAAGTAAAGAAAGTATATAGGGTGTGACTCATTAATAGGGACATGGACCAACCCCACAAAAACAATGAAGCAAAGAATTTCATATTACTCCAGATCATTAAGCACTTTCTAGAGGATAGGCCACTGTCGTTTCCCCATTCCTCAGCTGTTCCTACTTAGTATTCCAGGAAGGTACAAAAATTTGGGTTACCCTACAGACACTTGGGTTACTCCAGTCATGTACTGTGACAAACAAATCTAGAAACATTTTATGTGGAAAAAGTAATTTGCCATGGCAGAAACATTTTTGTCTAGCTGAGCTAAATCCTACTAACGCCCACCTCTGAATGCCTGAGTACTCAAATGGCCACCACCCTAGTTTATACTCTCATCACTATTTGCTTAGATTATTGCAACATCCTCCTAATGTGTCTCCCCACCTCACATTTCTCCCCTCTCTCATCCATCCTCTAGATAGCTGTCAAAATGCATTTACTGAAGTGCAGGTCTTGCCATGACAACCTCCTATTCCTGTGGTTCCCTATTATTTCTAGAGTCAGCCAGATAGTCAATGTATTAATTAAGCTCTGATTATATGATAACTACTGAGCTGAGTGCTGAGTGAGTGGCAAAAACATGGTACCTGCTCTCGAGAAGCTCATATTCTAATGGTGAGATGAAATAAATTGATTATACATAGAAATGAAGGAAAAAATCTCAGAGGGAAGGTACCAGTGGTAGTGTAGGGGGATGGAAAGTCCTCCTGGAGTAGATGGGATTTGAGCTGAGTTCTGAAGGAAGGCAGAGAAACTAAGAGATGGATAGGAGGAGAAAGGGTATCTCAGGCATGGGAGAAAGCCACTATGAAGGCATGGAGTTGGAGGATAAAGCATTGCTTATGAAGAACAGGAAGTGGGCCTTTGCAGCTGGATCACGGAATGTGTAGAAGGGTAAATTTCAAAAAGATTGAAAAGTAGGAAGAATGTAGGTTGTAAGGGACTTTACATGCCAAATCAATTATTTGATATTTGATCCTTAATGTAATAGGGATCCGCTAGAGTTTATGAAATAGGGAAAGACATGGCCATACCTAAGGCTTACGTCACTTTGAGAAAGAGTGAAGAATGGATTCGAGTGTGGAGAAATTTGAGTCAGGGAGATCAATTAGAAGGAAATATACTATGGGTCAAGTGATCAGGGCTTTCACCCAGATCGTGGTTTTGAGAATGAAGACATAAGAAAGTATTTGACAGATATTGTAATATTAGAAATAATATGATTTGATAACATATTGGATATGTGGGTTGAATGCAAGCGAAGAAACAAGAATAATACTGAATTTTTTAAGTCTGGGTGACCAGGAGGATTGTGGTACCCTTAATAGTAGCAGGAAAGTTCAGAAGGGAAAGGCAAGGAGTTCCATTTTTGAAGTGTTGAGTTTTAGATGCCAATGAGGTATCGAATTCATTATGATCAAAAAACACTTTTCTAAGACAGTGATAGAGCTCAGGAGAGAAGTTGGAGCTGGATATATAAATATGGTAGTCATCTGCAAGGTGATAATATGAAAGTAAGATATAGCATAAAGGCAAGAGAGGCAAGATAGTCCCTTGGGGAACATCTGCTTTTACTGGGTATGACTTAGAGATCCACTAAAGAAAACTGAGGAATGATTGAACTGATACGAAAACCAGGAAAGAGCTTTATTATGAAAATGTAGAGAAGAGAAACTATGCAGAGAGGGTAACAGCATGAAAAGCTGAAAAGCATGAAAAATCAAATTGGATGAAGACCAAGAAAAGTTCATTTAATTTGGAAATTGAGAGATTATTGTTAATTGTGGAGAGGGCAGTTTTAGTTATATGATGAGGTTGGAAACCAGATTGCAGAAGGTTTAAAGAAACTGAAAAGAGAGAAAATGTAGACACTTAGTTTAGATTGCCTTCCCCAGCAATTTAGCTAAAAGCATGGAAGGAGTGATTGATATTGGATGAGAGCTAGCATCAATGATTGGCTGAAGTAAGTTTTTATTTTATAAAGACGGAGGAGAAACGAGTGTGTTTGTAGGCAGTAAGGAAGGAGTCCTTGGATGGGAAGAGGCTGAGGTGGGATGATCATGGGTCAGTCTGCTAACGAAGATGGGAGGCATGGGATCAAAAGTACATACAGAAGTATTTTACTGTCCTGGCAAGAAGATCTATCTCCTTGTTCAAGGCAAGAGTGAGAGAGAAGGTAGAAAGGGAAGACGGCTGAGTGATATGAGATAAAGAGGGAAAAACAGGTAACTTTTGGTAAATGATCTAAATTTTATTTGGTAAATTATGTCAGAAGTCCCCAACAGAAAGAATAGGAAAAGGGGATATTTTGGGAGGCTTAAGAAAGTATAAAAAAAGTTTAGCAGCTGTGGTGATTGATTAGAGAACTGATTAGGGAGGTATAAAATGCTTGACATGCTGGTCTTGAATCATAGAATTGTAATTTAGTATTGAAAACGCCCTTGCAGAATATCTAGTTCAGGGCTTCTTAAACTTTTTTCCACTTGCCACCCTTTCATTGCTTCTTAAACTGTGCATTGTGACCCCATATGGGATTTTGTAACTGAATGTGGGAGTCATAAAAAATTTTGGAAACAGTAAAAGGTTTTTGAACACACAGCGAACAAAAATTAATTCAAAATCAAACGCATAATGAATTTGAGGTGTTTCTGGCAGCACTTGCCCATGTTGCATCATGCAACTTCACCACAGCCTTGGTTCTGAACACACAATATGTGCATTTTGCACTGCCCATGCTGTCACACCAATGAATGCTGCCAGAAACACCGCTCAGATAAGACTATTGTATGTTATAAGTTCCAGTGTTTTTACTGTACGTATAAAATCATTAAAAGAATTTTGGCTTGGGATTAGGACAGGATTTCCAACAATTTCTGGAATGGCCTAAACTTACTTCTGCTGTTTTGTACTACATGTTTATGTGAAGCACCATTCTCAGTATTGATGATTACAAAATCAAAAAATATTGATCAATTCTGAAAAATGTTGAAGATGCTCTATATCCTGCAGTATCAAATATTCCACCAAATTTAATTCTTTATGTAAAAATAAGCAAGCACATCTATCTCATTGGTATGCAAATTTGCTTTCATCTTTAATAAATGGTAAAATTACATATATACACATAAATGTACATATACATATATATATACCAAAGAATTGTTTTAAAATAAATTTCTTTATGATTTGTTATCAGTAAATGTTTGATTTGTGTACCTATTTTATATACGTATATATCCTGGGTCACAAAAAATTTCTCAGACAGAAAGGAGTCAAGAGTGGAAAAAGTTTAAGAAGCCCTTATCTAAATAATTTCTAAGCATATTAAACAACAACAGAAAGCAAAGGAAAAAGCCTTGGGGCAGTCTTCTTGAAACTTCTGTCTCAGTTAACAATGACCCACAGATGAATGAATAACAATTCCCTCTCAGCCTGAAAGACAGATGTGTTACATTTTTACCCCCTCCTCAGGGTTCTCTAGATCGTCAAGGAGGTTGAGTTGGGCCTCTCTTTTTTTTTTCACTTGTCTAGCCTTAACCAATTGAATCTTCCCCCAATACACACATTTTAATGCTCCAGGTATCCAATTAACTTAATTGTCAGATAAGTTTTTACAAAGGAATATTTATGTCAGAGGAATGGCAAGTATAAATATACAAACATTTCCCCCTTTATACTACCTTAATCCCTGGAGAGGAAAGGAGGATTAGGTTTACATCTTAGCTCAGTTCCTGCATAGGATTAGTCCCACCAAAGTTCCAAGTCCAAAATTCCCCTGTGTTTATCCCCTGGCACCCTGAGTTTTCAGGGTTTCCCTACTGAGTAAGCTATAACATCCAACCTGGAATCCTAGGCTCCTAGGTCCCCATGGCTTAAGGTCCCAGATAGGGAACTCCACTTTCTGTATCTAGAATGGACAAGGATGAATGAAACACACCAAAATCATAAGCTTGTTTCTTGGGGCCACAAAACCCAAGGGGAAAGTGGCATTTCCCTACCTAAACTACTGTATGGGGCTCATGAATGAATTAGTCCTTTATGCCTGGATGCTGCCAGAAAAAGAATATCCATGCCTCCTTTAAGGTTGTATGCAGTTGAATGGCTCCAGCCAATGGAAAAAAAAGGCTGCTCCCACATGTGGCTGGCCGATACAGAATGTCTTCTCCCGGAACTGAGGCCCTGGCATCTCCTACATGAGCACCTCCATCTTAGGTGATCAGAGTACAGACTAAAGCCTCATTACAAATGCTTTTTGGTTTTAAGACTTAATTGAGCACAAAATCTGTCTTTCAAAACTATTCCATGACTCCACCTTTTCTACAAGGATGATAGCAGGGCAAATTTTTAATAACGCTTTTCTAACATTGAAATATTCCACTTTTATAGGATTTCAGTGATTTACCAATGTAGTTATCCTATCATGAAATGCAATGAGGTTGATCTGGCATGCTCTATTCTTGTCGAACATATGCTGGCTTTCAGTGATCACTGCTCCCATTTTAAAATGATAATAAAGCATCCCCTTAATAGTGGGATAGAATTTTTCCAGGAATAGAAGTCATATTCACTGGCCTATCATTTCCAGACTCCACCCATTTCCTTTTTTTGAAACTCAGGATAACATTTGCCCTGGGTCAATCTAAGAGCAGCTGTGTTATTTTCCAAAGTCCTTCACAGATCACCCACAATGTCCCAGCTATCATATATGCCTATTATTTTTGTGTTGTAGAGTGGGGGTACTTGAACCCGAAGGCTTGAGTTCATTAAGGGCAGCTATATGGTTATCATCTTCTTACTTATTTTATGTTCCCATTACTTGTTACCACTCTTGTTGTGTCTTTAGTCCTATAATTGTTCTTTATGGGAGAGAAAAAAAGAAGCAAAATACAAACGAGTAGGTAACCTTCTTACCATCATTGTCCATAATGATAATTTTATTAACCCTTCTTTGACCATCTACTTGCCTTTTCCATAGCTTAAAAAACAACAAAGCCAAAAACCTTTATGTGGTCTTTAGTATTTATTCATTTGGCAAGTTTTTACTAAGTACCTACTGTGTAGAAGGAACTATGTTAGAAGTGCTTGGGATACAAAGACAAAATTAAAAAATAATATTTGCTCTCAAGGAAATTATATTCTTTTGGAAGAACAATACGTAAACAGGAAAGATAACTCAAAAAGGAAATCACTGAAAATGGAGGGATTAGGATAGGCATCATTTAAATTTTTTAAAATTTTATTAAAATTTTTATTTACATATTTGGGGGCTTTATATTTGTATTATTTTCCTCTACTTCTATCTATACCACCCAGATTTTTCTCCATATGTCTTTTCATGTCCCCTCGCAGAGAATTGTCCTGAATAACAAATGATTTTATTGCCTGTTCATTTTAAAATACATTCATTTATGTTACACATATTTATAATCTGTCCCTCCCACAGCCTCCCCCACTTACTAAATCAAAAAATAACAATAAGAAAAGAAAAATAATTCCATTATAATTAATATACATAGTCCAGCAAAACAAATTCTCATTTTGGTCAAGCCTGAGAAGCGAATGTCTCCTTCTACACTTTAAGTTAATCACCTGTCTGGAAGGAGGTGAGTAGTGTGATTCATCATAAGTCTTCTGGAATTATGTTTATCATTGCATTGATCAGAGATCTAAAATCTTAAAAAATTTTTTATAATGTCATTGCATAAATGATTCTAGTCTCATTTTGTGGTACATATGTTCATAAGAGTCTTCCTGGTATTAATCTGAAACTGTCCATTTTGTAATTTCTTATAGCACAATAATATTTTATTACATTCATATCCATCACATGTTTAACCATTCCCCTATGGGAAGATTGTTAGTTCCCAAGTTTTTGACTACTACAAAAAGAACTGCTATAGATATATTTGCTCATATAGGTCCTTTTCCTCCTTCTTTGACTTCTTTGGTTTATAGAGGTATACCTGAGTGAAAGGTTATATACAGTTTAGTAATTTTGAGATGTAATTCCCAATCACTTTACAGTCTGCCTGGACTAATTCATAGCTCTAGAACAATGCACTAATGAACCTCTTCTCTCACAGCCCTTCAAACACATTGTTATTTTCTTCTAATTTTTATTGCTCTGATAGATACAAGGTAGAACCTCACAGTTGCTTTAATTTGCCTTCTCTAAATAGCAGTGATTTAGAAATATTTTTATATGGTTGTTAATCAAGTGGATCTCTTCTTTGAAAACTACCTGTTCACATCTTTTTATCTATTAGAGAATAGCTCTGTGTTTTGTAAATTTGAATCCGCTCCTTAGATATTGTGCATATAAGGTCTTTGTGATAAAAGAAAAACTTGTGAAATTTGTTCCTCCATTTATCCAATCCTCTTCTACTTGGAACTATATTAGATTTTTGTGCAAAATTGAAATTTCATGTAATCACAATTGTCCATCTATCTTGTATGATCCTCTTTATTGTTTGCTTGATCATGAACTCTTCCATTATCCATTGATCTGAAAGGTCATTTCTTCCTTGCCCCTCTAATTGTTTATGATGTGACCTTTTATATCTAGGTCATGTATCTACTTTGAGTTTATCTTCTTATTTTGTATGAAGTATTGGTCTAAATCTAATTTCTGCCAGACTGTTCAGTTTTCCCAGGAGTTTTGTCAAATAGTAGTTCATACTTGAGTAACTGGGGTCTTAGGTGAAGGTGAAAACACCTTTCTACTATGTTTGTTTTCTTTTATATGTCATGTACCTAATCTCTTTGACTGATCAACCTCTCATCTTTTGTTTTTAGATGACCTATATTTCTGTATACTTCCTTTCCCAGAAATTCATCCCTTGAAACAAAGATTAAAAACAAGGGAGGGGAAAAAAGCAGTTCAGCAAAAATAAAACAACACATCAGCAGAAACTAAGAATATGTATAATTTTCAATGCCCATAGTGCCCCACCTCTGCAAAGAAAGGAGGGAGATATATTCTTCTCTCTTCTTTGAAGCCAAGTTTGATCTTTATAATTACAGTTTGGGTTTTTTTTTGGTTCTTTCCATTTGCATTGTTATAGTCACTGTGTATATTATTTTCCTTATTCTCCTTATTTGACTGAATAATTTCCTTTCATGCTTCTTTGGATTCTTCATATTCATAATTTCTTTTAGATCAGCAATTTTGTATTATATTCGTGTACCATTATTTGTTTAGTCATTACTCAGACAATGGTAACATCTTTCAGTCTTCTGATTTTTTACAGCTCCAAAAAGCTGCTATAAATATTTGGGTATACATAAGTTTTATGTATATAATGAAGTTGATGATAATGATTACAGTAACAGTAATAGCTAACATTTAAAAGACACATGTTAAATGATTTGCCCAGGGCAGGGGTGCAGAACCTGACCTCAAGGCCACATGTGGCCCTCTAGGTCCTCAAGTGTGGCCCTTTGGCTGAATCCAAACTTCACAGAAGAAGGAAGTGGCCTTGAGGATAGGTTCCCCACCTCTGGTAGAAAAAGAAAATTAGGTCAGTGTTGAGTTTAAGATGTCTGTTGAACATCCAGCTTGAGGTGAGTAAAAGATATTTGGAAAATGTATGAATTTCACAATTCACATTATGAAACTGGAGGTTGTCAGAGTTTAGGGATAATTATATCCATAGGAGCTGGTGGGATCACCAAGTAAAATAGTATAGAAGGAGATGAGAAGAGGGCCAAAGACAGAGCCCTGTGGGACATCCACAGTTAATGGGCATGATCTGGATGAGGATCCAGGAAAGCTATGGAGCAGTCACCTGGTAGGTAGGAGAAGAACCAGAAGAATGGTATCCCAAAAACCTAGAGAGAAGAATATCAAGGCAAAGAAAGGGAACAAGTGTCAAAGATTGCAGAGAGGTCGAGAAGAAAGAGAATTGGTCATTGGAGTTGGCAATTAGGAGATCATTGGTAACTTTAGAGAGAAAAATTTTGGTTGAATGATGAGGTCAGAAGCCAAATTGTAGGAAGTTAAGAAGTGAGAGGAAAGAAAGTGGAGGCACCTATTGTAGAGAACCTTCTCAAGGAATTTAGGGTGATAGTGGGGATGGAGAGATAAAGTGAGGGTTTGGGAAATAGGGTGAACATAGAAAGTATGTAGTTAGATGGAAGGTCCCACTTTACCTTTCCACTCTCCAGAGACATCAAGCTAGAAATTGGCACACCAGGGGATGAAAATTGATGAATCCAAGCTTCTCCCAACTTCAAGTCATTCTTAACTTTTACCTCTCACTCACTCAATGCATCGAATGACTTGTCATGTCTTATTCCACCTCCACAACATCTCTTTCTCCCCCTCTCTACTCTCTACCACCCTGGTTTGATTCAGGATATTCGATATCATTCATTTGTTATTTGTCTTTCATTATTGAAGAGGACCATGACATCCAAGAGGTGATGTAAATTTTGATCTGCTGAAACCTTTTTTTTTTTTTATTTAGGACCATGCCTTAATCCCAGATCACTCTGACTCTCATTGATTGGGCAATAATAGGTCCCAGGCCAAGCCCCACTTGGTCATTGTTTAGGCCCTGATTGGCTCAGAGTGAATGTAAATAGCAATTCTTTCTATTTTGGCCAAAAACCCTAAGGGTCTTCCCCTCCCAGAATGTCAGAGGACCTGGATTCAGATACTACCTCTGATACTACCTGTACTGCCTTGGGCAAATCACTTCATCTCTCTGCCCTTCAGTTTCTTCATCCATGAAATGAGAGCACAAGACGAAGTGGCTTCCGAAGTACCTTCCAACTGTACATCAATGACTCCATAATCCTGTGAGCTCTCTTGGCCTCAGTTTCTTCACCTGTAAAATGCGAAGTGCTAGATCAAATGATCCCTAAATCTTCTTTCAACTCTATGATATTATCAACTTATGAACCTATGATCGAAAACAGTATTGGGACACTCTTACGGCATATTGGATTTAATTCAGGTTATCCATGTGTAGTGCATTATGTCAGACACCAGAAAAAAAACAATAGGGTCCTTCAAGGAAGTTTACTAGCTAATGAGGTGGGGGGTGATGTGTATGAAACAGAGAGCTGCATAATTTGGATACTATCAGTTATATCTGCAGGATGTGTAAAATAAGCCCAAATCTGTTAGGTTTAGACAAACATTGCATATGATTGGAGTTATAAAGTTGATTTTTCTCAAGGAGAAAACCACTGTTTAAGCTGATCCCTGTTTTTAAAGCCCTTTCAGAAGTTCATTTAACATTTTCAGGCCATCAGGATGCTATTTAAGAAGTTATTGCTTTAATTTACTTAAGCACCCAATAAAGGTTATCATTCTCTGGGAATCTCCCTCAATATATGGATTTTATGATAATTTAAATTGCTTTCAAGCCATTAGTTTTCTAGGGCACGTCTTTGTGATGTAGATCAGAATTACTTCCAAATGTCGGTGGAAAAAGAGGACTCCAGGAAGAAAATAGCCAACTTTCATTCCTTGGTAGTTTAGACATTCACCTGCCCGAAGGCACAAGTCTGACCACATGATTCCTTCCTGCTTTTTTGCAACTGACTTGCCAAGTGTGTTGATCACAGACTGCCTCCAGCTGGAGGAGGGCTCTGACCATCAGCCAAAGTTCAGCTGCTCCTTTGGATAGCATCAGTACCATTTCATTCAACAAAAAATTTATTAAAGGCCTGTTCTACCTGTGACTGACTACCTATGTGACCTTGGGCAAGTCACTTCATCTTCTTCAACTTCAGAATTTATTCCTCAGTTTAAAAAATGACATGGTCGGGCTAGATTACCTCTGAGTTGCCAGAGGGATGGTTCAAAGTTCTGGGCATATAAAGAAAAAAAGTGAAGCAAAGTACTGACAGCAAAGACAAGGGTTATATCTTCTTAAGGGAATGGAGTGGGGAATACTATAGATAGATAGATAGATAGATAGATAGATAGATAGATAGATAGATAGATAGATAATCTATATCTATAAAGATATATAAAACAAGTATAAAACAGCTGGTGGTGGGACAAAGGGATTGTGAAGGCTTCTAGAAGTGATACCTGGGCCAAACTTTAAAACAACAAAAGAATCCTCAGAGGAGACAAAGACTGTAGGAAAGAGAGAGAGAGAGAGAGAGAGAGAGAGAGAGAGAGAGAGAGAGAGACAGAGAGAGAGAGAGAGAATGAATTAGGCAAGCTCCCAGAACAGAGGTGGGGTATCTGTGTCCTTGTTTTGCTGAATGCAGACTTCACAGAACAAATCCTCTTAATAAAAGGATTTGTTCTGTAATACTTGGACTTAGTCCAAATGCTGTGCCTGAGGACCTAGAGGGCCACACAGACATGAGAGATATCAAAAAGGAGAAGGTGCTAATATCTGGGGTAATAAGGAAAGGCTTGAAGTAGTATGTGCCAAACTATCTGTCTTCAAGAATTTAGGGATTCAAATCAATGCAGGCAAGGAGGCATTGCATTCCAGAAATAGGAGGCTAATTGTCTAAAAGTCCAAAGGGAGAAGATGGCATTTAATACATGGGTCACAGCTAGTAGGTTAATTTAACAGGAATATGTGCGTGAAGGAGAATGATTTGAAATAAGTCTAGAAAGACTAGGTAGCTAGAATCTGGAGAACTTTTAATACCAGGCTCAGGAATTTGTTATTGTATATGACAAGCAATAAGGAGCAATCCAAAATTTTTGAGTAAGGAGTTAGAATCATATCTGTGTTTAGTAATAACAATTTGGCAGCTTTAAGGAGAATAAATTGAAAAGGGAGAAGACTGGAAACAGAGACACCAATTAGGAAGTTACTGTAACAACCCAAGTGAGAGAAAATAAAGTCTGAATTAGGGTAGAGGATGAATGAGTAGGGAGAAGGGAAAGATGTGAGAAACATTTTGGATGTGATATTGACAGGATTTTGCAAGGAAGGGGGTGGCAGGGTGAATGAGGGTGAATGGAAGAACCAAAGACTATTCCAAGATGGTGAAGCTGAGAAACTGGAAGAATAGTGGTAGCAGTAGAAAAAATAGAGAAGAATGTTTTTTGGGGGAAAATATGATGTATTATTTTGAATATGTTGAGAGTAAAATATCTAAAACACAAATGGAGATGTACAGCAGACCAGCTGGTAATATATGACTAAATGTATTATATATGACTGAATATATATACAGGGTGTCCCTAAAGTCTGGACACATAGGCAAAAATGCATGTTTTGAAATATTTGGAATATTAACAGACCTTAGCCCCCCTTGACTTCTCTTTCCAGGGTATGCTAAAGGAGAAAGTGTACTCAATGAAAATCACAGATGCAATACACTTGTTTGAATGCATAAAGAGTGAATGTGCTAAAATTGACAGCAATGTGGAGTTACTGTATCGAGTTCATGTGAATCTTGCAAAGCACATCAGTCTTTGCATCACAAATGATGGAAATCATATTGAAGATGTTATTTTGTAATATTCCAATTAAATAAAATGTTGAAAATTTCATTCATTTCATTTCTTGAAAATATGCGTTTTTGCTTATGTGTCCAGACTTACGGAAAACTCTGTATATGTGTGTGTGTGTATATATATGTACACACACATATACATATATATATATATATGTGTGTGTGTGTGTGTGCATATATACATATATATAAATATATATGTGTGTGCATATATACATATATATATATTAGGTGAGTGTAATTCAGGAAAAAAACAATTAGGGTTATATACATAGATATGAAAAAAACATTTCCATAGAAATGATTGTTGGGAAATGATGAGCTCAGTAAGCCAGATAAAGTAGAGAGAAAAGAGAAGAGGGCCAAGAGCAGCTTTTGGGTACCCCCAAACTAAGTGGGCCTGAAAAAGACATCATGATCCTGCATAGGAGAATGAGGAATAGTCAAGTACATGGAAGGAGAACCAAAGAAAAGTAGTGTACAAGAATGTACAGGGGGGTGCTTGAGGATGTCGGGAGATTGTGAAATGTGCAGCAAGGGAGAAGGAACTCATGATGGATGGCCTCAATTTTCTCAGTGAAGTAAGAAGTGAAGACATATTCTGAGAGATGGAGAGTTGAGGGAATTATAGGGGATATAAAGTTTGGAACAGGCACTATGAGGAGTGAGAGAAAGTAAATCAAAGAACAATAAAAACTTTTCTATGCAATAGTGAGTCTTTTTAAGATTAGATAATGTTAACTTGCAGTGGATCACATCAGCATCTTTAACAATTTGGGAGTATAAGAGAAGAAGGTGAATGGTAAAGACAATCCATGATTGAGAACTGACAGACAAGAAATAGTGTTACGACAATGAGATAAGAAAGTGAAAGATAGCATATATTTGAGAGAAAAGAGGCCAGTGTATTAATTAGTGTTTAATTAGTTAATTGGTGTTAAATTGGATAAACAAGAAATAATGGAGGAATTGTGGGAGGCAGATACTCAAGGTTACAGTAAGGATAAAGAATAGGTTTATGAGGAATGAAGCAGAGACAGATGGAAGGTCAGAAGATTATGACTAGTGAAAGGATTATGCAAAATATTGTTGGTGGCACCATTATGAGTAATGATGACAGTTGAGGTGTAATCATGAATGTGGGTGGGTGCAGTATAGTAAATCTATAGATTATGGAAGTTGAGGAATCAGGAGGCCAATGTATTGTAGTTAATATCAAACCCCCACATATGAGAGGAAGATTCAGTTGAATAAAAAGACTATGATTCAGTTACTCAACTTCTTGAGAAAGGAGAAAGAATGAAGTGGAGGCTAATAGTCACCATGCAAGGATTTAGATAGATGGATAGAGTGAACTTCAAAGAAGGGAGATTGCTTTGTGATATCGACAGAGAGAGGACTGGAAGTGGCAGTGAGAGCATCAAATAATTGAATATAATATAATAGATAGAATTGGTTGAGTATCAGGGCTCCTGAGTTTGGGACCCAGAGTTCTGTCCATAATTAGCTATGTGACACTGTAAGACTGAATTAATGTCTCTAGAAATTGATTTCTTTCATGTAAAATGAGAAGATTGAGTTTCATTTTTTAAAAATCAGTATCTTTTGTTTATCATTTCATTTCCCAATATATTCCTCTCCCACTCCACCCAAATAGTCCTTTATTTAAACAATAGTAATAAAAAGAAAGAGAAAAAAGCAGTTCTACAAAAGCAATACGTCATTCAAGTCAGATAGCATATACGTTGTTCCGCATCCATAGTCCCCTGTCTCTTCAAAGAATAGAAGGAATCCTCATATCTCTTCTTCAGGGTCAAGATGATTATAATGATCCATCATTATAGTATAGTTACTGATTTTTGCCATTGTTGTTTTGTGCTTTACACTGTTACAGTCAGAGTGGACATTGTTTTTCTATTTCTGCACACTTCACTTTGCATCCATTCAAATAAATATTCCCATACTTTCCTATAATCTTCATATTAATCATTTCTAGGAATCATAGCAAAGCTTTACTATTATTACAATCATGTACCACACTTTTAGTTGTTCCCCAACTGATATGCATCTAGTTTGTTTTAAGGAGGTATGTGCTATTGCAAAAAGTGCTACGATAATATTTTGTTGTATATGGGTTATTTTTTCTTTTACTCTCTGGAGGAGCATATTTAGTAGTGGACTCTCTGGATCTAAGGTTATGGATAATTTAGCCCCCTGCTTAGCATAATTCTGAATTGATTTTCACAAAAATAGACTAATTCATAGCTCTATCAATAGCATATTAGTTTGTCATCCTAGCCAATTTGCTGTGTATAAAAGTTGTTTCAAATTGTGTATCTCTTATTTCTAGGGATTTGGAATAATCTTTAATTTTTTGTTAATAGTTTGCTGTTCTTTTGAGAGCTGTTTATATAGGTGTGCTTTGCTCACTATCCACCAAGAAATCAATCATTCAACAAACATTTATTAAGGGCTAAGAATATTCCAGGAATATGTTTGTTTTCCTTTGTTCAGATTACCCAGAAGCATCATTGTTTTTGTTTCCTTTCTTCTTAGCCCCAGTGATTCCAAAGGTTTATTTTAAATATTTAATTTTTCAGAAATAAAACCCTACCTATGGCATATCCTATACAAAATTACATAAAAATAAATTGAATAAAAACATAGCCCAATACCGGAAAGCTTAGACAATGCAGAAAGGAGAAAACTCTCTATGTACATAATATTCACTGAGGATTGTACCAAAGAGATAAAATATTTCTGCAACACATTTCATAGTGAGACAGTATGCATCTTACATGAAGGCAGCTAGGTGGTATGGTGGATGGAATGCCAGGCCTGGAATCAGGAAGACCTGAGTTCAAATTTGGCCTCATAATACTTATTACCTATGTGATCCTGGGCAAGTCACTTAACCTGTCTGCCTCAGTTTCCTCAACTGTAAAATGGGGATAAAAATAACACCTACCTCCCAGGGTTGTTGTGAGGATCAAATAAGATAATGTTTGTAAAGCACTTAGTGCAGTGTCTAGCACAAAGCAAGTGCTATATAGATGCCAGCCTCTGGGCCAGCACAGTTGTGACATTCTTTTTATTTATTTTTTTTACAATCAAATTGAGAAGCATTTATTAGGCACTTACTATATGCCAGGCAAAGTGCTAAGCTCTGAGGACACAAAGAAAGGAAAAAATAAGTCCCTGCCCTAAAAGAGATGACAATCTAATGGAAGAGAGCTCACAATTACTGTGTGGAGTAGAGATTTACAATTTTATGCTTTCCTCTTTTTCTATTCTTCTTTGTATAGAGAAATGTTCATGTTTGTTGACTTTATTAAGTTCATAGTAATAAAACATTTTAAAAACAAATGAACAGGTATATGGAAACATATGCAAAAGACAGACATAAAAATCAGCTAACGTCATAAATCTCAATCTCATGGAGCAAAATACTGATAGTGTGATAGTTAGACACAAAGACTGATGTTAGGGTATTTCTGGAAATAATGGGTTTCATTTTGTCAAGGTATTAGAGGACACCCTGTTTCCCAGAGCTAAGGCCCAGTAAGCAGGCTGTGCGCTGAGCTTGGCATAGCAACAATCCTTTGCACTCACCCTCTGGCAAAATCGCATAATTATTGCGTTGCTTTGACCAGCACCAGGTGTCTTCTGAGCTCAGACAAGTACCCATGTTTGGGTGATGAAGCCTGGCTATGAATCAAAGTTGTCTCATTATTGCTGTCACCCTTCATTATCATGGCTGCAGCTTACTGCATAGCCATTAGTATGACATTGAGATCTCCCCACACTGGCTTGCGCCCTCCCCACTAGGGGTGGGGCCCCAACACCTGTCTAAATCCCCTCTTTGCTTGCAAGCCATTTCTCTAACTTAGAAATTAAACTACGGTTTGATTCCTGACTCTCCTGTCTCTAGCTTGCTCTGTTTGGCTCTGGCCACTCATGGGTTAGAGGCCGGTTCTGTCCCATTGACAGTTTTAAGATGAGTAACAAACAAATAATTATGATCAAAACCATTAGATTTCAACATGTGACTGCCCATTCATTTACCAGGAAAATTTTTCAAAAAAGTGACTGAGTTCAATAGCTAATTACTTCATGCTTTATATTGTATAGTAAAGTCATATGCTACAAGGAGGTGTTGTGAACCTACATAAAGTTAGCTTACTTATAAATGGAATCTTCTGCATAGGTGCTGCAACAATTTGGCTAGAAGCTGCTGTGGGGGTGAAAAACCGACACAAGCCCAGCAACAAGAATGGTGCAAGCACAGGTTCTTTTGATCTGCTTTACTAAGGAAAGTAACGTTATGGGGTTAACAATCTTACTTTAATCCAACATATACACACATCATGCACTTAGTTCAGTGGAAAAAGCCAGAACCCTGAACGTCAGAGCAAATAAAAACAAATTACAAACATACATTCATAAACAGACCAAATACAATTCATAGTTACCAAGAAACCATCAACATCTGAGTTCAGCCAGGAGGCTCTAAAATCTGCTGCCCAGAATCCCGTGCCTCCAGGAGTGACAGCCTCCAGAAAATAGCTCTGTTCTCTCTTTTTATACACTCTTTAGCCGTCATCAAACATCATCTGAGCAACCAGAACTTAGGCTCGTACTATTGGCTCTGGTCATAGCCACTCCTCTTAGGACCCTGAGGCCTTCACGCCCACATAGGCTTAGCACCTAGTAGATAGGGGTTTGGGCCTGGGAGGAGTAGTAGTAAGACTCAATCAAAGACACACAACTTAATTGATATTACAATACGGGGGTAAATGCTGCTGAGATACAAAGGCAGACATCAGAGCTACAGAAGCATGTCAATTCCTTTTTATTTAATAAAAAAGGAAACCAAAATTATGAGAGGACAGTTATGATGCTAGTAGGACTGCGTGTAGTCCAAAACAATTCTTGGAGGTATTTTACACCGTCTACATCTCTTTCTTCTCCCTTTTCTCTTAGTCTCACTTGTTTCTAGTTTCCTTTCTTCCTCTGTGACTATCCCTTTAGACCTGCCAGGGCCAAGTGCCAACCTATTCTGCCTTTCTTGTTCTAACTCAAGGACTAAGAGGTTGCTGATAACCCGTGAGTCAGATCCAAAAGCGGTACAGGCAATGTCAGATTCAAGGAGCTTTCCTAATTCTGGAGCCTTTTGTTTGTAAAGATTTTTACTATTTTGGATAGCCTATTGTGAATATGGTAACTTGTATATAAATACATATGTAATTGGTGTCTTGCCATGTTCAGGTGCTGCCAGTGAGAATGAAATGAGCTCTTCTTCATGTTAATACCTCTTATCCCATTTATGTGGAAAAAAGAAGTAAAATCAACATTGGTCACTGTCAACCCCAAATAAAACTAAGAAAAAGAGGTTTCATGAATACAGTTAGCAAGAGAGCCTATAAAATCCCTGATTATAATCAACTATGCATGGACATTAGTCATACCCGTAAGTAAACAAAAATAAAATAGTCAGTGGTTGCTTGGTATCAAGAGTCAGCTGGCCCTGAGTTCTGGATTAGAAAGGTAGACAGGGGATTACAGTCTATTGTTTTTTGAAGAGGTCTCCAGAAAACATTTTGGTGATAGAAGAAGTAATTTCCTTTTGATGCTTTTTCCATTTCAGTATATTTTCTATCAGCTCTTCTGTCTCTCCCCCCAAGACACTCATTTTTGTTAAAGTCCTATCTATATTTTTCATACTAGAGTCTAAACAAGGAATGTTTACTATGGCCTCAATATGGGCTTCTAGTTTCTCTATGAAAGTCACTGCCAGCTTCTATAGGCAAGTTCTCCTGGCACAGCAGCTTCATCAGTTGATGTTGGAGGGCCCTATTCTCCTTCAGTACAGTTTCCAGGTGCTGATTCATGCTTTGCAGTCTCACATTTTTGAGCTAGAAAGAAAAGATGAATAATATCTGGTGTATCCTTTTCTAGTGTTAAGAGGTTAAATTCCAAGGTCTTCTGTTTGATTTCAGCTTGCATATCTTTAATCTGCTTGATTCTTGAGAAGTTTACCAAAAAGGGAGTAGGATTCTTACATGAATGTAGTATCTCCTTGAAGTTATCTGAAAATCTCAACTCCTGTACTCTTCCAAATCATAACCCATCCCTGATTTCTTTGATCTCCTTGGGGTTACCAGGTGTAAAGTTTCACAAGTGTATTTGCCCTTTTAGGTTAAAGAAAATCTGGCCACACTTGAGTGATGAGACCCAAGGCTAAACATTCAGCCAACAGTAGCCCCACTTTGGTTGGAGAGGTCTCCGTGACCATCAGCTGGCCAGTTGTGACATTCTTGATTCAGCAGCTACAGCTATCTTTGGAAGGGACACAAATTTTCCTCTTTGTTTTTATTGTCAAGCAATGATTACAGTCTATGGAATATGGTGCTTTTGAAAGGGCAAGAGTAATATTTGTTTGAATTTATTTATTTATTTTTAGTTTACAACACTCAGTTCCACAAGTTTTTAAGTTCCAGATTTTCTCCCCCCTCTCTCTCTCCTCCACACTCCCCCCCAAGATGGCATGTAATCCAATATAGGTTCTACATATACTTTCCCATTAAATTTATTTACACAACAGTCAAATTGTAAAGAAAAATTATAACCAATGGAATGAATCATGAGAAAGAAGAAATACAACCAAAAAAGAAGGAAAAAAGAGAGAGAGCAAATAGTTTGCCTCAATCTACATTCAGACTCCATAATTCTTTCTCTGGATGTGGATAACTTTTTCCATCATGAGTGTTTTGGGTCTGTCTTTGAACCTTGCATTGCGAAGAAGAGCCAAGTCTATCAAAGTTAGTCATCACAGATACCATGTGTCTGTAATCAAATATAATATTCTCTTGGTTCTGCTCCCCTCACTCAGCATCAGATCACATAAGTCTTTCAGGTTATTTTGAAGTCTGTCTGCTCCTCATTTCTTATAGCACAATAGTATTCCATTACATTCATATATCACAACTTGTTTAGCCATTCCCCAATTGATGGGCATCCCCTTGATTTCCAATTCTTTACCACCACTAAAAGAGCTGCTATAAATATTTTTGTACAAATGGTTTCATTTCCTACTTGTGTGATCTCTTTGGGATACAGCCCTAGAAGTGGTATTGCTGGGTCAAAGGGTATGTACATTTTTATAGCCCTTTGGGCATAGTTCCAAATTGCTCTCTATAATGCCTGGATCCATTCATGACTCCACCAACAATGTAACAGTGTTCCTATTTTCCCATATCTTCTCCAACATTTACCATTTTTCCTGTTTTGTCATGTTAGCCAATCTGACAGGTGAGATGTGGTACCTAAGGGTTGTTTTGATTTGAATTTCTCTAATCAATAGTGATTTAGAGCATTTTTTCATATGACTATAGATATCTTTAATTTCTTCCCCTGAAAACTGCCTGTTCACATCCTTTGATCATTTCATAATTCGAGAATGACATATTCCTATAAATTTGACTCCATTTCCTGTATATGTTAGAGATGAGGCCTTTATCAGAGATACTGGTTGTAAAAATTCTTTCCCAATTTTCTGCTTCCCTCCTAATCTTGGTTGCATTGTCTTTATTTGTACAAAAAGTTTTCAATTTAACATAATCAAAATTATCCATTTTGCACTTTGTAATGCTCTCTGTCTCTTGTTGGGTTATAAATTCTTCTCTTCTCCATAAATCTGACAGGCAAACTATTCCTAAAAGCAAGAGTATTATTCCCTCAACAGTAAAAATATAGCAGAGATTTCTTTGAATGTACAAGGAGTTGTATTTGCAAAGAGACATATTTAGGCTTGATATAAAAAAGGTATTCTGAATAACAAGAAGAGAGAAAGCTATCTAATATACTTACTCATTGGCCAACTTATATTTTAAGATAACCTGTCCTCAAGATGGAAATAATCTCAGGCAATTCAGAATGAACGAAATTAATGAAAAAAATGAATAAAAAAACCACTTAGTAAGAAATCAAAAAATACAAAAGTAAAGATAGGAACTGATTGAGTCAATCAGCACAATTGCACCCATCCCATTTAAAGTAAGCACTCCTTCCATCAAGGGAGAGCACATCTCGAAACAATCTATAATTCAAATATGTGAAATAGGTATCAGCACAACGTGAATATCTCTCTTCGATTAAGATATTTTACCTAGGTGGAACAGATAGTCTTTTGGTTTGTTTGGATTGGTTGAGGGACTTGGTCATGCCTTGAAGTAATTGTATAAAATCAAGAAGATAGTTTAGAAACACAACTTTGAAGTATATAATAGCTTTATGGAGAAAACTTTCAACCAAGCCTCTGAAAAGTAATCTCTTTCCGGTGACAGGAAAGCACATTGACTCTTCTCAGACTCATTCTCCTCTCCCACCCCTTGACTAGAATAGGAAATTGTATATTTTGAAAGACTAGAGCGAACTTCAGGAGATTGGAGTATTTTGACTTTTCATCAGTGTCCCAGCTCAGTCTGCACAGCATCAGTGACTGGCAGTAGTGTCTGCTTAGTGAGTTGAGAATAATAGAATGGATGTAATGAGGAAAAGCAGATTCAAATTTTTATAGAGATTTCAGCAGAAGAGCTCCATAACAGCTAAAGGGATCATCATGATGACTCCAGAGAAAGGATTCTAGGAGTTGTGAGTTATCCTTTTGCCACATGTCCTCTAAGCTACAGTGCATTTCCCCTGGAATCTGCTTATGGAAGAGTGTGTCACAGACTTTGGGAGATCTGTTTGGTGAAAACCAAGTCACCAGTGCGAGTACCCATTTCTAAAATAGAATTCAGTCTTGCTGACTAATTGAAATCAACTGACAATCGTGGAGGAAAACACACAATTAGGGGATCGTATGTGGTAACGTTAGAAAACAAGTCCAGATGTATGGGGGGATGGAGCCAAGATGGCGGCTGGAAAGCAGGGACTAGCATGAGCTCCCCGCTGGGTCCCTCCAAAAACCTATGATAAATGGCTCTGAACCAATTCTAGAACTGTAGAACCCACAAAACAGCAGAGGGAAGCAGGGCTCCAGCCCAGGACAGCCTGGATGGTCTCTGGGTGAGGTCTATCCCACACGGAGCTGGGAGCTGGGAACTGAGCGGAGCAGAGCCCAGCATGAGCAGTGCAGACCAACCAGACCAGGAGCTGGGCGAAGCGGGCCCTAGTGCCCTAAATCAGTGAGATGCGGCAGTTACCAGACTTCTCAACCCACAAACACCAAAGACAACTGAGAAGGTTAGTGGGAAAAGCTGCAGGAGTGGAAGGAGTTCTCCGTTCAGCCACTGCCCCCGGGGCAGTGGAGGTGGGGCAGCTACAGCTGCTGTTGCTTCCGGCCCCAGGCCCACCTGGTGGGAGGAATTAAGTGGCGGACCAGAGCAGGAGTGCACAGCCTGCTGAAGATCTAAGCCCAGTCCAGGTCAGGGGTTCTTGGGGAAGGAGGAGTGCTGGTATGGCAGAGCTGGTGCATCCCCCCAAAACGTGGAACATAGAACTCTTTAGTCTACAAGCAGACTGAAACTCAAGGGTCAAGTTAGTTGGTTGGGAATATGGCCAGGCAGTGAAAACACACCCAGATTCAGTCTCAGACTTTGGATTCTTTCTTTGGTGACAAAGAAGACCAAAACATACAGCCTACAGAAGTCAACAAAGTGCAAGAGCCTACACCAAAAGCCTCCAAGAAAAACATGAACTGGTCCCAGGCCATGGAAGAGCTCAAAAAGGATTTGGAAAAGCAAGTTAGAGAAGTAGAGGAAAAATTGGGAATAGAAATGAGAAGGATGCGAGAAAACCATGAAAAACAAGTCAATGACTTGCTAAAGGAGACCCAAAAAAATACTGAAAAATACATTGAAGAAAACAACACCTTAAAAAATAGACTAACTCAAATGGCAAAAGAGCTCCAAAAAGCCAATGAGGAGAAGAATGCCTTGAAAGGCAGAATTGCCCAAATGGAAAAGGAGGTCCAACGGACCACTGAAGAAAACACTACCTTAAAAATGAGATTGGAGCAAGTGGAAGCTAGTGACCTGATGAGAAATCAAGATATTATAAAACAGAACCAAAGGAATGAAAAAATGGAAGACAATGTGAAATATCTCATTGGAAAAACCACTGACCTAGAAAATAGATCCAGGAGAGATCATTTAAAAACAATTGGACTACCTGAAAGCCATGATCAAAAAAAGAGCCTAGATATCATCCTTCAAGAAATTATCAAGGAGAACTGCCCTGATATTCTAGAGCCACAAGGCAAAATAGAAATTGAAAGAATCTATCGATCGCCTCCTCAAATAGATCCCAAAAAGAAATCTCCTAGTAATATTGTCACCAAATTCCAGAGCTCCCAGATCAAGGAGAAAATACTGCAAGCAGCCAGAAAGAAACAATTTGAGTATTGTGGAGACCCAATCAGAATAACCCAAGATCTTGCAGCTTCTACATTAAGAGATCGAAGGGCTTGGAATATGATATTCTGGAGGTCAATGGCACTAGGATTAAAACCTAGAATCACCTACCCAGCAAAACTGAGTATCATGTTCCAAGGCAAAATATGGATTTTCAATAAAATAGAGGACTTTCAAGCTTTCTCAGTGAAAAGACCAGAGCTGAATAGAAAATTTGACTTTCAAACACAAGAATCAAGAGAAGCATGAAAAGGTAAACAAGAAAGAGAAATCATAAGGGACTTACTAAAATTGAACTGTTTTGTTTACATTCTTACATAGAAAGATGATGTGTATGATTCATGAGACCTCAATATCATAGTAGCTGAAAGGAATATGCATATATATTTATGTTTATGTATATATATATATAAGTGAATGTGCATGTATGTATATATGTATGTATATGTGTGTATATATATATATATATATATATATATATATAGGGAGAGAGAGAGAGAGAGAGAGGGAGAGAGAGAGAGAGAGTGAGAGAGAGTGGACACAGGGTAAGCTGAAGATGAAGGGAAGATATCTAAAAGAAATAAAATCAAATTAAGGGATGAGAGAGGAATATATTGAGAGAGGGAGATAGGGAGAGATAGAATGAGGTGGATTATCTCGCATAAAGGTGGCAAGAGGAAGCAGTTCTGTGGGAGGAGGGGAGAGGGTAGGTGAGGGGGCAATGAGTGAGTCTTGCTCTCATCAAATTTGGCCTGAGGAGGGAATACCATACATACTCAATTGGGTATCTTACCCCACAGGAAAGAAGAGGGAAGTAGATAAAAAAGGGGGGGGGATAATGGAGGGGAGGGCAGATAGGGGTGGAGGTAATCAAAAACAAACACTTTGGAAAGGGGACAGGGTCAAGGGAGAAAATTCAATAAAGGGGGATGGGTTGGGAAGGAGCAAAATATAGTTAGTCTTTCACAACATGAGTATTGTGGAAGGGTTATACATAATGATACACATGTGGCCTAGGTTGCATTGCTTGACTTCTTAGGGAGGGTGGGTGGGAAGGGAAGAGGGGAGAGAATTTGGAACTCAAAGTTTTAAAAACAGATGTTCAAAAAAAAGTTTTTGCATGAAACTAGAAGATAAGATACACAGGCAATGGGGCGTAGAAATTTATCTTGCCCTCCAAGAAAGGAAGGGAAAAGGGGATGGGAGGGGAGTGGAGTGACAGAAGGGAGGGCTGGATGGGGAACAGGGCAACCAGAATATACATCATCTTGGAGTGGGGGGGAAGGTAGAAATGGGGAGAAAATTTGTAATTCAAACTCTTGTGAAAATCAATCCTGAAAACTAAATGTGTTAAATAAATAAATTGAAAAAAAGAAAAGAAAACAACTCCAAAATGCTCAAGTCTGCTCCTAGAACCATGGGGGCAGTTGTATTAAATGCCATGTAGGGGCCCAGCCTTCTAGCAGGAGTAAATATTGATAGAGATCAGTGAGATTTTCACCTCATTATGACCCACTTATATTCAGACTTTGAGTTCACGATCTGCTTGTAAGATCTGGGTGCACCCTTTCCCAATGTGTATACCACAGCGAGTTTAGAAAACGGTGAATCAGATGCTGTTACCTTTCATAGTTCAAAAGAACCCCTAATATTACTGAATGAGAGTGTACTAGAATGCAGGGCCCAGCAAGTATCTCAGGGTTTGACACACCATTAGGGGCTTATAGACTTTTGTGAGCCCTTTCTCCATGTTCTCTTTAATCAAATTTCTCCTCTACCTACAAGTTTATTCCATCATCTCTAGGCTCACTAATTAACCAGGGCCAAGGGTGGGGAACCTGCAGTGTTAAAACCACATGCAGCCCTCTAGATCCTCAGTTGCAGCCCCTTGAGTGAATCCAAATGTCACAGAACAAACCCCCTTAATAAAAGGATTTGTTCTGTAAAACTTGGACTCAGTCAAAAGGCCACAGCCAAGGATCTAGAAGGCCACATTTGGCCTCAAGGCCACAGGTTCCCCACCCCTGAACTAGGTTGAAACTCTTAGCCCCTCAGACATTTGACCTTTCACTTTAGGTCTCACCTATTCTACATCTAAATCACACTGCTATTTTCCACATAACCCCTGTCCTCCTTATTCACTCTTTCCTCCTTTACTCTGCTTCTCAAAGCTCTACCCACCTAGGGCTGCCTTTGTCCCCAGTATTTTGATGATGAAACTTTTGGATAAATCCAGTGCATAGATCACAGTTATATACAGTGGAGTCCCCTCACTTACTTCTGCCCACAGCTGTTTCTCAAAGGGAGCCATTATGCTTCCCACCTCTTGACAAAGGGATGATGAACTTGATGCAAAATAAGATATATGGTTTCAGGGGCAGCTAGGTGGTGCAGTGAGTAGAGCACTGGCCCTGGACTTAGGAGGACCTGAGTTCAAATCTGACCTCAGACACTTGACACATGTACTAGCTGTGTGACCTTGGGCAAGTCACTTAACCCCTATTGCCCTGCGCCCCCCCAAATAATAAAGTCTAAGATTTTAAAAAAAAAGAAATATGATTTCAGAAATAACCAATGTGGAAATTTGTTTTTCTTGACTATGTATTACCAGGGTAGATAGGAAGGAGGGAAGGAAGGAAGGAAGGAAGGAAGGAAGGAAGGAAGGAAGGAAGGAAGGAAGGAAGGAAGAAGAGCAGAAGGAGGAAGAAAGGAAGGAGGGAGGGACTTACCATCTTCTAAAATCATTTTGTTAGGAATATGAGGGCTACTTCAAAATGATTCATAATGACAATTAAGTGAGGTTACAAAAACTCTGATTTATTTAATCCAAACCTGCAAGATATCATCCTACAGAAGCCCAGAATTTTGGCACTTTGAAGGTGCTAGCAAGCTGCCTTGGCAAATGCTGACTTGGCATGGAACAGTCTGTATTTGTCCACTCTGGGTGGGTAACCATTTGGGTCCCAGATGCCTTTATCCCAATCTTTGTAGCTTTAGACAGGCTCAGGGTCATTTGGGGGCATGCAAGGGGTGTGGATATAGCCTAGTGCCAAGTTTAGTTAAAATTCTGTCAGACTAGAAGAAAAATCATATGTAAGTGTGTAAGAATACAGATGCACTTCTTTTACAATTCTGCCTTAAGATGGCAGTGGAAATTATGCCTATCAACATTTCAGGGTCCTTGGTATTGCATAACTCCCAGCTGTGGACCATATGATCAAGCCTCATAAACAATGGCAAACCCAGAGAGGAGGACCCTGCTGTAAAATAATGTATGTCTGTGATCTTTCTGACGCAATTCTCAAAACCATTTGCTTGGTTTCAAATATATCTTACCCTTTGGCATAGAGAATTTAGCGCACACATCCAATCCCAACTTTAAAATAGGAAAATATTCTGGGGCTGTTCCCCTCCTTTTTCCATTAAAATTCAGGACCTTTTGGTAAAAGCGGACATTCTGGGTATTTCATCAGTCAACTTAGTTTATGCATTTTCTTTGTTCATGTCTCACTGAAATCCTGCCTTTAGTAAAGGATTTTTGAGGAGAGTTTACATTCCATGGTGATCCAAAAATCACGACTTTTTTTTTTTACCAAAAAAAGAAATATCTTTTAAGATAATTCGAGACACAGATAGTCCTTATACAGACCATGTTCCCAGTAGAATTAAGTGGATGTCTATGTTACATTGAATTCTTATTTATTTCTGGCTGCAATTTAAGGTGTTGATTTTATATCCTCAAGCAAGCCCTTGTAGGAAGCTAGGCTCCAAATCATGACCTTGGATATTGTCAAGTTTTTTTTTTTTGTCTTGATTTATAATGGAATAAGGGACTGGAGTTGTCAATAAAGTTTCACTCCATAGAAGAAACTCCTCTAAAAGTTAGTTATTAGGTTAAAATAAATTAACATACTTCATCATGAGAACTACTTAAGCTAAATGTTACCTATTTCATCAAAAGAGCTGCAGATTTAAGAAAATCTTCACCTTTAACATGCAAACTGCTGAAGTAAAAACAGGTGACAAGACCTTCAAAATTAACGAGGGAGGAGCAACTGGGCTTTTTTTTTCCAGGGCTTTGAATTTAGAGAACTCTGTCAACTCTTAAAATCTTTCAGTAGCATAGAAATAACAGAGCTTAGCACCTGGTTAGCAAGAGTATTAGTTAAAATTGGAAGTTCAGAGGGCATTTTGAGGTGAAATATCCCCTTACCCTACCCTCCCTAGAAGCTTCATCCCAGGTCTCTATATCACCTTCATGGCAGCCCTATTCTCAATAGAGCATCCCTTTCTTGCTCCTTACCTAGGCACAAAAATTTCTAGTTAGACTTCTGAAGGATCCTTATTGTGGTTGTTGAAATAATTTCTATAATTTCTATTAAAGTCCTCTTATCCCAAAAAGATCATACAAGTGGGAAAGGAACCCATGTAATATATATATGTATATATACATACACACACACACACATATCAGTTCTTTTTGTGGTGGCAAAGAATTGGAAATCAAAAAGATGCCCATTAATTGGGGAATGGCTAAACTAATTGTGGTATATGAATGTAATGGAATACTATTGTGCTATAAGAAATGAGGACCAAATGGACTTCATTATAACCTGGAATCACTTATATGAACTGATGCTGAGTGAGGGGAACAGAACCAGGAGATCATTATACATGATTACAGACACACGGTATCTTTAAGGACTAACTTTGATAGACTTGACTCCTCTCATCAATGCAAGGTTCAAAGACAGCTCCAAAAGACACATGATAGAAAAAAGCTATGCGCATCCAGAGAAAGAAATATGGAGTCTGAATGCAGATTGAGGCAAACTTTTTGCTCTTTTTTTTTCTTTTTCCTTCTTTTTTGGTTTCATTTCTCCTTTCTCATGATTCATTCTGTTGGTTATAATTCTTCATTACAACTGGACAATTATGTAAATAAGTTCAATGTGAAGGTATATGTAGAACCTACATTGGGTTACACGCTGTCTTGGGGGGTTGGGGGAGGAATGGGAGGGAGAGAAAATTTGGAACCCCAAAACTTGTGGAACTGTTTTGAACTAAAAATAAAAAATAAATTTATTATTAAAAAAAATAAAGTCCTTTTCTGGATACCTTTGCATTCTTTCTCTAAGGCATGCTTCCTCCACTGGGAGATGGGGCTGATTCTATCACTTTCTAACTTGGTACAAAGGTTTTGAGAAATGTCTTTATGGTGCCCTTTATGTTCGACATCTGAGGACAAACTTTGGTAGGTTTAGAGAGCCTGATCCTCTAAAGGTTGGCCAGGAGGTCATGATTTTTCAGGCACAGCAGTTAGCAAAACCAGTTTGCATCCATGCATTGTACATCATAGTGACTTAATAAATGCTTGTTGAATTATAATTCATCTTAATCTGTAAAGCTTGTATATCTCCATCAATCGAGTCCAGGATGCTTGAAGTGTCGAAGGATAACACTGTGGACCTAGATCAGTTTCTGTGTTTAATCTTATCTCACAATACTTAAGTTTAAAAATGGTTTTCACAGAATTTGTAAGGTTCAGGTGCAGATGGGCAAAATGTCCTTTTTGTGTGATTTTGATTATTCTATCATGTGTTAACAGAGGATGAAAATCTGATCTATATGCCTTTTGCGGCAGCAGAGTTTTCTACTATTGTACCAAATCAGAGTGACACTGGACAAAACTATGAAGTGGGTGAAAGCACCTCCTTTCCAACATATTCTCTCAATCCCTCTCTCTTCTCTCTCTCTGGAGGTAAGGAAGGAGCACATTCTGAGGACAAAGGCTTGTAGATGGGAGATGGAATGTCATATAAAAAGAACAGCAAAGAGACCAGTCTACTTGTAGAGGAGTAATGTGCAATAATCCTGGAAAAGTAGTTGTATCCAGATTTTATTTAACTCAAATGGGTTCCAATTAGAAGGGAAAGTAGAAAGGTGAGAGAAAATTTCTCTAAAACATCTAGAAGAAATGCTTCAAAGAAATATACAACTTGAAAACAAATCAGCTAGAATTACTGTTTGACATGAAGCAAGAGTTCAAAAAATTATTTTACAAATGTAATGAAGGTGCTTGAAGAAAAAAATTGAAAAAGAAGGAGAATTTTGGAAGAAAAAATTAAAAAGGAAGTTAACAGCTTAGCACAAGAAGTACAAAACTTTGCCCAAGCAATAAACTTTTGGTCTTAAAATGAACCAAATAGAAGCCAATGACTCCATGAGACAACAAGAAATATTAGAACAAAATCAAAAGTCTAAAAAGTAGAAAAAATATAAGGTATCTTTTAGCAGAAACAACTGACCTGGAAAACAGATTAAAGAGAAAAAAAATAAGGATTGCTGAACGATTTGAATGGCATGATCAAAAAAAGAGTCTAGACCTCATATTTCAAATAATCTTAAAAGAAAACTGCCCAGATCTCTTAGAACCAGAGGGTGAAGTGGAAATAGAAAGAATCCACAGGTCACCTCAGAAAGATCTCTCAGGAACAACATATCCAAAAGCTAAAACATATCCAGAGCTTCTAGGTTAAAGAAAAATTCCTGCAAGGAGCCAGAAAGAAAAAATTCAAGAATCAAGGAGCCACAGTCAGTGTCACAAACAATTTAGTAGACACCCTTATAAAGGAGTATCCCAGGATACAAAGAATATGAGTTTATATATGAGAGTAACTTACCCAGCAAAACTGAGTATAATGCTACAGGAGTAAAAAGGATCACTGATGAAATAGAGGATTTCCAAGCATGTTTGATGGAAAGACCAGTGCTGCAGAGAAACTTTGAAGTTCTAACACAAGAGTAAGGAGCAACATAAAAAGGCAAACAGAAATGAACACTATCTAATAAAGGAATAAACAAGGATAAACTTCTTACATTCAAATATGGGAGAATGATAAATGTGTCCCCTGTGATCCCTATCATCATTAGGATCCATGGAGGGACTCCAATTAGCAAGTAGTCATCTATCTACATAAGCAAGGAGGAGGGAGTGGAGGGAGCAGTTGATACTTGAACCTCACTCTCATCTGAATTGTTCAAAAGAAAGAAGAATACCCATACACACACTTGGGTATAGAAATATGTTTCACTCAACATAGGAATAGGAGGGAAAAGGGAGAAGAAGCAGGAAGAGGAAATTAGAGGGAAAGTAGATTAAGCAAAAAAAAAAAACTCTAAGGATATACAAAAATTTTTATAGTTTTTTTGAGGTGGCAAACAACGGGAATCTGGGGAAGTGCCCATAAATAGGGGAATGGATGAAAAAGTTATGGTATGTTAATATGATGAAATATTATTGTGCTGAACTACTATCAGCAAAATGACCAACCAGGACTCCAGAGAGCTAATAAGGAACCATAGAACCATTGTTCTCATAGACCACTGAAAGACTCAGAGTACAAAATAATAATTTTTTTAAAATATGGCCAATGTAAAAATTTATTTTAATTGGTTCAACATGTTCATAATGAGTTTTTTTTCTTGTGTCCTGAATTGGCGTGGGTGAGAAGGTAGATCTTTGTTGATTAAAAGAAAAAAAATCAAGTAAAAGAAAAAAAAGGAAATGGTTTCATCTTATAGTAAAGACAAGAGACACCAAATTGACAGTTTAAATGCTGTCTTGGTGCCTAGAATGTTAAAAGGCTTAAAAGAAAGTCTTCAGTTTATTGAGTAGATCCTCTGTGTGAAAGATAAGGATTTGATGGATGTCTATGTAAGACAAGGGGGCAGCTAGGTGGCACAATGGATAGAGTGCTAGTCCTGGAGTCAGGAAGACCTGGGTTCAAATTTGACCTCAAACACTAGCTGTGTGACCCTGGATGAGCCACTTAACACTATTTGCCTCAGTTTCCTTATCTGCAAAATGAACAGGAGAAGGAAATGGCAAACTACTTCACTATCTTTGCCAAGAAAACCCCAGATTAGGTCATGAAGGGTTGGATATAACTGAAGAAAGATTAAGCTGAACAAGACAAGAAAGAATGGATGGTTCCCTGACTATATTGAAGGAGTTGGTACCCACGTTGATTAGCTCAAATATATGCAGACATCCCTGTTTCTCAGTAGAATCTAATTTCTAGGAAGGCAGAGACTATTAATTAATGTGAATTTGAATAATGCAACTTTTAATTTAGTGGAAATTTAAAAAATGATGCCAGGTCACATTTGTAAGGCAAAATTCAACATGTGAGCTAGGTGAGGTATAATACACTACTATTATGAGTCAGTCTGTACTTTCCTATTGCTGAGTGAGGATGTGGTGTGCTGCTGTGTATCATATTATCAACAACCATCTTAATTTTAAAAAAAGACCCCTTGACAAAATGGACAAAAGAAAGAATGCTTCTGATGGAAACACTGCCAGTGCAAAAAAGAAAAAAAGGAAGTGGCTTGTTATTACATTGGAACAAAAAATTGGTGCAATTGAATTGCATGAACATTGTTATAGTAATTCTAAAATTGGACAAGATGATGGAATGCCTGAATCTATGGTACAATATACTACAAAATACAAAAATAAAGTAAAAGAAAAAGTTAAAGTTGCACCAGATTTTTGTGGTTTTCAAACAAATACAAGGAATACAAATGTTACACGTTAGAAATGGAGTGTCATAGCTGTATGTATCAAAGATTGTAATCAAACATTTGTTCATTTTAATTGAGTAGTCATTCAGAAAAAATGCTCCTAGTTTATTTAAGTTAGTGAAATGATGAGGACATGGCAGCTAAATACCCTTGTGCTTTGAAGAAAATAATAGCAAGTAGATACACTGAGTAAGAATTTTTTAATATGAAATTCCAGAATGTCTTATTCTGGAAAAGAATCCTTTCATTTTTAAGAAAGGAAGAAAAAAACACCTAGATTTAAATTATCTTAGCATTGCCTGACATTTTTAATGAGAGGTTAGTAGAAGGGGATTTTAAATTAAAACCAACGATTGTTTATCAGTCTAAAAATCTTCATTCTCTGAGAGGCCACCACTAGGAATCACTTCCAGTTCTTTTGTGATCAAATAAGAAAGGATGGGTAACTAAAACAGCTTTTAAAGACTGGTTTTCCAATTATTCTAGTGCAGCTGTTGAAAAATATTTCAAAGACAATAATATGCATTTAAAGTATTGCTGATTCTAGATAATGCCCCAGGTCATAGAACTACATTTGGTTCATTGTGTGAGCAACATACAGCTCTGAGAGGTGGACTATAAAGAAAGCTGAGCACCGCAGGTTGGAGACTTTCAAATTGAGGTGCTGGAAACTTTGCAGAGTCCCTTGGACAGCAAGGTGATCAAATCAGTCAATAATTAAAGAAATTAATTAGGGCTATTCACTGAAGGTTAAATATTGAAGCTGAAACTTAGGTACTTTGGACACAATGAGAAGATGGGACTCATTGGAAAAGACCTTGATGTTAGGAAAGATTGAAAGCAAAAGGAAAAGGGGATGGAAGAGGACGAGATGGATAGATAGTGTCATGGAAATAAGGAACACAAACTTGGACAGACTTCAAGATATAATGGAGGATAGAAGGGCCTGGGATTCTGTGGTCCATGG
Source organism: Trichosurus vulpecula (assembly GCF_011100635.1). Lineage (NCBI taxonomy): Eukaryota > Metazoa > Chordata > Mammalia > Diprotodontia > Phalangeridae > Trichosurus > Trichosurus vulpecula. Next base: position 68,790,890 of record NC_050579.1, read on the forward strand.
GGTCATGAAAGACCGAGCATAACCGAACAACTGAACAACAAAAGTGAGTATGTGAACAATCAAATTCACAGATGTGAATAAAGCTCTATCCCTGCAAGCATGTGTATGAAGATTTAAAGAAAGAGAAGACGGTTCAGTATATACTACTAAAGTATTTTAAATAACAATAACGACTTTGTTTTTTAAACATTTATAAAGAGCATTTATTTATATAACATTTACTGTATGCTAGGCACTGTGCTAAGTACTTTACAATTACTTTTTCCCCCATATTTATTTTATTTTTAATTTATGGAATAAAACAAGCATTTTCATAACTATAATAAAAAGATGATTGCACATGAAACTGCAAAACTATTATGTACAATTTGCTATTCTTTTTAAGTATATAAAGTTGTCATGTAATTTTTTCTCCTTTTTTTAGCCTATCATCAAGGGTAGTCTTATTTTTAGGTAATGATATTCAGTAATTGTTTTAAAAAAATCTATTTTTAAAATTTTGCTTTCTATAACTATAACAAACTTGAATCATAAATACATTTTATGCTTTGTTGCTACATTATGTTAAACAAAGATATTTTTAAAGTTTTTCTTTTCATATTTCTGTCAGGCTAAACCCAATGACTGTATTTCACATATGGTTATAACTCCAAATAGTGCAAATCTGAATAATGCAACCACTCTTAAGGATTCATTATTTACATTAATTGGGACTACCTATAGTAGCCACTTAATAAATTTGAATTGAATTGAATTCATCATCCAAAATCATCTGTCCAGAAAGAACAATATTAGTTTTGGTTATTTAAATTTTGAATAGAAATTTCTTTCTTTCAGTTTCTTCATCTGGCATGGCATAAAAGAAGAAGACTGGCCTGGAAATTTGGAAACGTGAATTGTAGCCTGAGCTTTTCCACTTCCTACTTTTATGTCCTTGGACAAGTTACTTAGTCTCTCTAGGGCTCAATTTACCTCATTTGAAAATTGAAAGGTTAAACCTGAATCATAGAATCTTAGAGTTGGAAGCATGAAATCAATCTATGTCACTCTCTAACCTTCATTTCGAAACTAAAAATAATCATATAATGATTTTATTCTTGTTCAGGATTTTCCATTTTTAAGCTAAGTTGGTTTTCATGATAATATGAAAGATTCATATGAAATGATAGAAACATTATGAAATCTTAATTTGTCATGTGACATCTACCCCAGAACCAGAGTGCTTTCCATTATATCATACCATCTCTCATAAACTAGCAGACACTATAAAACTATTATGATGGGGGAAGAGGGGTATTGGTGAAGTAGAGGGCCTTTGCTCCCCTTACTCTCAGGGGTAATAACTGACAGCAGGTTGTATTCAATGAGAATAAGCTAATGGGTTGTATTCAGTGAGAACAATCAAGGTCTTTAATATTTTCCCACACTAACCTATTGGAGTGGACAGGAGAAAAGAGTTCTGAACCTCACCTCGTTACTTAGTATCCATCTGATTCTAGATAGTTCAGGTCTTCTGGGTCTCAGTCTCCTCTTCTACAAGATGAAGTGGGGAATAAAGTAACCTTAAAGGTACTTTCTATTTCCAAATACTTTTAACCTTTTTGTCATCTTTTTCCCCCAAATAGACTCTCAGTGTATGTCTTTTGCCCTTGGTTGCAGTGTCATACAATTTTCACTAATCTCCTAGGTTCTGAGCCTTGTTTCTTGAAAAATGCTTTTCTTTTCCTCTGATGTTTCCATCTGAATTCTCTTTCCCTTCTATTCTCCTAACTCCCTCCTCCCCTAAGGTTCCATTTTGATAACTGACCCCTGTAATAGAATGTAACCAAAAGAACATTTTAAGGTGAAGGGCACCAAATGGAGCAGGGAGAGAGGGTATAATTTCAAGGCAGTACTTACTTGTTTCTTTCTTGAGTAAAATCGCATACCAGGCAGATCTCAAAATAAACTAAAAATATTATTTAAAGACACAAAAGGCTAACTACCTTTGGGCTCTTTTCCTTTCAACAATATAAAATCATCAAGAATTGTTTATAGGGAATAAAGATGAAAGACTCAATAACAATTAACATTTTGATGGTGCTTTAAGGTTTGCAAAGAATTTTACAGATATCATTTCATTTCATTTCACAATGAGGTGAAATAGGTGCTGTTTTTATACTGTTTTATAAAGGAAGACACTGAGGCTGAGACTTACCCACCAGGGCCCTGCATATGCTAAATGTCAAACTCAGATCTTACTGATAACAGATCCAGAACTCCATCCATTTTACCACATAATGGCTTGCAATGGCTTAAGGTAGATTTATATTTTTAAAAGGAAGTGCCATTTTTTTGTTTGTTTTGGCCATGAAAGAAAATATTTAAGAGAACTTTATAGACAGGGCAAACTCTGTAGAAAGCTACAAAGCTGAGGGATAGACTTGAGGCAGCAAGGCTGTATAGTAGATTGGACTTGAAGACAGACAAACCTGGCTTTTCACCTAAGGCATTTACTGATTGTATGACCCTGGGTGAGTCACTTAATTATCTTAGTCATCAGTGATCATCATATCTATCAACCCTACCTTAAAGGATTACCATGAGGATCAAATAAGGCAGTGTAGAATACTTCGTATACCTTAAATAGAGTGTTCAATAAGCATCATCATTATTATTTCATAATAATTTCCAGGGGAATCTTACATTAGATTGAGAGGTAGGGCATAAACAGGCCATCCTGGCTCTGAGGCTGCTTCTCTATCCATTGCCCCATGCTACCTCTTAAGACATATATTAAAATACAATGGATCCAATTCAGTCTTTGGACAGTGTGTAAAGATGAATAATAATAATTAACATTTATATAGCTCCTCCTAAGTGCTAGACACTAAGCTAAGTACTTTACAGATATTATCTCTATTGATCCTCACAACAACCCACTGGAGGTAGGTGCTATTACTATGTACATTTTACAGATGAAAAGACTGAGGTAGGCAAAGGTAAAGTGACTTGCCCAGGGTCATACAGCTAGTAAGTGTCTGAGGCCCTATTTGAAATCAGATTTTTCCCGACTGTACTCTGTGTACTATGGCACCACCTAGCTGCTACAGTAAAGGCTGTACATGAATATACTAGACATTCTAAGTGTTTATTAATTATGTCATTGGTGAACATGGGGCTTATAATCTGGAGATCTGGATTCAAATCCTGACTCTGGCACTTACGACCTTCCTGGCCAGAGACAAGTAAGTTACTTTATCTCATTGAGCTTTTTCATCTGTAAAATGAATGTGATAATAATACTTGTACTGTCTGCCTAAAGGGTTATTAATGGGGGGGAGCTTTAAAACCTTAAAATGAAATATAAGTGGCAGTTGTGATATTCGTCCAGTGTGGTAGATTAGAAAGGGAACAAGACAGAGTTGGAAGACTCAGATTAGAATCTAATCATCAAATTTTCTATTCGTGTGATAGTAAGCAAGTCATTAACCTCTCCTTATTTGTGAAATGAGGGTACCAGACTTAAACGATCCCCAAAGACCATTCCAGCTCTAAACTTTAGTTATCTGTGGACCTTTGTGAGTCAGTTTTACCTCTTTAAACTTTAGTTCCCTCATCTATAAAAATGGGAATAAAATAAGTTCATAGGGCTCTTCTGAAGAATAAACATTGGAATCTTTAAAGCACTATACAAGTTGCTTCTTGTTATTGTCACTATTATTGCTTTTACTCCTACTATTACTAATGATTATTATTACCAACAGCATCACTAATATTACTGCTACTACACCCTTTTCTTTATTTTGGGGGGAGGTTTGGTGGGGGGTGAGGGAAGACAGAACAGTCCTTTTTATGGTGAGGGACATACAGAAAATTCTTTTAATCGTTTTAATGCCTTCTCTCAAACTTTGCTTTCTTCACTGCGTTCCTTACGATGATCCTAATTTCCCACAATGTTCCAGGTAGGCACTCTATGCTTTTGTACAAGGGTAAATTTGTATTTCTTATTTTGTTCCTATGTTTCTTCATTATGATTGGTATTCTGATTACCTTTAGGAATACATCAGTGACTCACTCACTAGGTTATATCCTTTTCAAAATTCATAGTGGTCATAGCTGATAGTTGCCAGTCCTTTTTGTGGAAAAAAGAATACTACTTCAGAAGGTGGGAAAGCCAGGTTCAGATTGTGCCCTTACCACTCACTGTCAATGTAATCGCTTAGCAAGGTAACAACTTCTGAGGGTCTCAGTTTTCTTAAGTGTAAGATGAAGGTCTCTGAGGCTTCCTCTGGCACTAAATCTATGACCCCGCAGTCTAGTATGGATAGTTTCTTGAAACCAAGCTCTAAAAAGCCTCTGCTTTTTTGCTGAAATGACAAGGAGAGGTCAATGCATTAAGCAATTAGAGAAGACTTTACCATCCATTGGCAACTTGAATAATAAGTTGAGTAATAAGTCCCTGAGAAAATCAGACATCCTTTGTAAAATTTGATAGAATGTTCTGAAATTGTCTAGAATCACTTACCCCCGGGGTCCAGAGACAGACATAGGTCTATGGTATTATTCATTATTTTTAAAAAAGCATTCATTAAGCCCATGCTTTGTGTCACTGGGGATGCAAAAAAAGCTGAAACACTCTCTTCCTTCAAGGAATTTATATTCTCTTGAGAGAAAACAATATATACATAGCCAAGTTTAAAAAAAAACTATATAAAACATAAATGTAAAGTAAGCTTTTAAGGAGAGGGCATTAGCAACTTCAGGGATCAGGATGCCTTTGTGTAAGATGGGATATTTTAGGTGATTCTTAAAGGAATCTAGGGATTCTAAGAGACAAGGTGGAGGAAGGGGTTGGGGAGAGCTTATGCCAAAGCACAGAGATGGGAGATGGAATGTCATCTGCAGAGAGCGAGATGCCAATGTGGCTGAAAGGAAGGATTTGGCACAGGAAGGAGAATAATGTGCATTTGCCCCCTTTCTTTTTATTGTTGCTATATTCAGTTTTGCCTTTGATAAACGTTAATCTCTTTTAGCCACTGTAAGAAATATATTTTTTAAGATACCAAAAGCACAGCCTAATGATATAGCTGTAAAGGCTATAATATCTATTTTGTCCCACCTAAATTATTGTGTTGCTGTCACCATGTCAGTCATGGAGTGCTGCCTTCACACATGCTGGACCACAAATGGGAAGCTTCAAAATGTTTGTTTTGACGGGGCAAAATCAACAATTCAAGGTGCCATGAGGCCGCCATTGCTGGATTGGGCACCAGCTGATGCTATTGCCCTAACAGTAGAGTTGAATGAGAGGTCAAATGCAATCAGCCACCTGAAAATAGGGTAGAGTATATCACATGCGAGAGAATGACTGGCAGTAAAAGAGTCTGGACAGACTATGTCACAAACTTTGTATTGGCCCAAACAAGTGGAGCTCCTTTGTCAGATGCATAGCTGGACTCTTGTTGGAGAAGCTGGATTTAGCAAAGACCTCTCTTTAAACAAATTAACCCCACTGATCCTTAAGGCCCACAGCTAGAATTGTTGCAGACTCCAAGCACATATTATTATATCATTATTCGATTCAGTTCTCTACTGACCTTACGATTTTTAATATTTTTATTTGAAAAACGCTTGGCCCCAAGTTTGACCTCAGAGAAGAATTGAGGAAAAGCACCTCCCTCTCCATTCATTGCAAAAGTGGGACACAGTGGATATGGATTAGTGTATATAGTATCATATAGCTGATCTCTTGGCTGGTTTCGTGAATTACTTTTTCCCTCTCATTTGTAATCTTGGTTGTAATGATGGGTTGCTGGGTACTGATATACTCAGAAATTAATTTGATGAAAAAACAAAGAATATCCAAAAATAAGATAAGCTTTTAAAAATAAAAACAACTCATAAAAGAGCAATCATATATAAATTCTTTTTTTTAATGCAATTTATTTATTTAACATATTTGGTTTTCAGCATTGATTTTCACAACATTTTGAATTACAAATTTTCTCCCCATTTCTACCCTCCCCCCCACTCCAAGATGGCTTATATTCTGGTTGCCCTGTTCCCCAGTCAGCCCTCCCCTCTATCACCCCCCTCCCCTCTCATCCTCTCATATATAAATTCTAATCTGCATCTAGTGGCAAGATAAAAATCAGGATGACTGGAAATGGCCCCAGATGGCCCCAGATACAGGGGGAGACCTTGGCCTTTCTAAGCTAAGGTCTTTCTAAGTTCTCACTTTGACTGAGGCAACACCCATTCAGTGATTAAGACTGTTTAAGCAATAAGTCAAGGAAAGGGGACTTTAGAGCTTTTGTAGTTCATACCCTTCCCCATTTTACAGATGAGAAAACTGAGGTCCAGAGATGTTGAGTCACTCTCCCTAGGCCATTTCGTGTTAAGTATAGCACAGCTGAGATTTAATGTTCTCTGTTTACAAATCCCATAATTTTTCTGTTATATCATAGCACCTCCTCTTTATCCCCATTACATTGTATCATAATTATTTGTTTATGTACCTTAACTGCACCATTTGATTGTAAGCACCTTGGGGTCAAGATTGTGTTGCTTTTCATCTTTGTATCATTAGCTTCATGGGAAGCCCACATGGACCAACACACAAATGTTCACCCACTTGGTATAACGTCCCTCAGCGAACTTTAGTAGGACTCTGCAAAGAAAGAAAGAGACAAGACTTTCAGGACCGGGAGTCTATTTGGCCACGCATCTTCTCTACACATATTACCATTATAGTTGAAGTTTGAGCCCACTCTACTCAAGGATCTTCCATGTACAAGGGAAGAGTGTGTCTGGTTTGGGGAAAATGTTTTATATCAACATTACATACCATATCTTCTCAGTAAACCCCTAAAATTGAGTGAGAAAATTTCTTTTAAAAAGGAAACCAAAGAGAGATTCTATCCATACATGTAATGATTAGAGTCTTCACTTGTATGGTAGTTGTGCGAATGGAGAGGAAAAGTATAATCCAAGAAATAGTCTGGTGGGGGATAAAAAAAAAACCCTGACAAAACTTAGTGATTGTTATCAGGTGTAGAAAGGAAGGATTCAGAAGAATGCTCCAATTGAACATTGTCTTAGGCTAAAGTAAGGATGGCAAATCCCAATTTAACCTGTACTTGAAAGGAACTTATTCTCTTCTTGGCAAATGATCATCCAAAATCTGCTTGAGAACACATAACAAGAGGGAACCCAACATCTCTCAAGGCAGCTTAAATTCTTTAGAAAGTTAATAATAGCAATCATAATAAAGTACTTTGTAGTTTACAAAGAACTTCACAAATAACATCCCATTTTAGCCTCACAACAATCCTGGGAAGTTTTTATGTTTACAAGTAAGAAAACCGAAGTAAACACAATTTATGTGACTTCCTTGCCTTGTGTCACACTAGTAAATGTCTGAAGCTAGATTTGAATTCAAGTCTTCTTGACTTTATGTTCAGTGCTCTATCCACTGTACTACCTGGTTGCCTCAGATGTCTCTTTACATGAATGATCTAAATTTGCCTGGGTGAACTTTCTAACCATTGTTCTTACTGAGTTGCATACTTTGGAGTTAGAAAAACAAGTGTAGTTCCTCTTCTATATGTCAGCCATTCACATACCAGAAGAAAGCTGTCCTGATGCCCTCCACCAGCCTTCTATACGGGAAATATGCCTAGTTCTATTAACCAATCCCCTCTAACACAGACCAACCCAATTCAGTTACTCATCACATCTAATCTATATTATTTCAATAATTTCCTAATTGTTCTTCCTGCATCCAGTCTTCCCCTATCAACCTCTCCTCCACACATTACTAAAACACAACAATGCCCACATCACTTCCTTGTTCAAGAAGCCGAGCTGCCTCTTACTTCCAAGATAACAAACTCCTCCGTTTGCCCATAGCTTACCTTTCCAGACATTGCACATTTCTCTCCTCTGTTCGCACTATATTCTAGCCAAACCGGCCCATTTTCTGTTTCCCATGGAGTCATTCCATTTGTGTGTCTTTGGACAGGCTGTCCCTTCATCTCTGAAATGCTCACTCTTTATCTTTGACTTAGAATTCCCAGCTTCCTTCAAGGTTCTTTTCAAGTACCATCCCCTACACAAAGACTATTCTAATTCCTCTAGTTACAAGGATGCTCCCTGAAATAATTTTGTTTCTATTTTCCGTGTCTTCTTATTTAATTAACTGAAAGCTAGTTGTTTTCCACAACATGGTGTAAATTCCTTGAAAACAGACAATGCCTATGCCCCATAGAAATGAATTTAGGATAGATACCAAGATGAAAAAAAAATCTTACCCATTAGCACTATCCAACAAACAGTATGAAATGTCTTAAGATAGTAAGTTGCCCCTCAGTGGAGGTCTTTGGGAAGAAGCTATATAGTAACTTGTTAAGTAATTTCATTGGACATTCTTTTCAGGTCCATTCAGGTTTCAACTAGATAACATCTGATGTTTCTTTCAACTCTCAAATTCTATAACCGTGAATATTGTGAGGTTGATGAAACCACCTGAACCAACCTGAAAAGACTGTTGTGAGACAAAATATATAAAGTGTTTTGTTAACCTTAATAATGTGCTCTATAATGCTCTAGAGTGCTTAGCCCTGTGATTGACACATAGAAAAGCATATAATAATTGTGGGGTTTTTTGGTAGGTTGACTGACTTTTGGTTTCTTATTACTCTTGACCATCATGCAAAAAGGAAGCCAGGTCAAGGTGAAATTCAAGACAGTTTTTTTAACCTGTTAATTTTCGGACTTTGGAGGAATATCAAAGTGGAGATGTCCTATAAGTGTTTGGAGATTGAAAATTAGAGGGCAGGTGAGTTCAGAGTATAATAGACTGAGACACTGGCTATTGAAAGTAATTACGCTTTTATGAATTAATTTTAAGAACTCAAATCAGTAAAGCATTTATAATCATTTTATGGTTTCAATTTGCTAAAATAAGACATCATTATTTTTTAAAAGTTTAAAAGCAAGGACAATTAGTCCATAGGAAACATACTAAAAGTTATTTAGTGCATCTCCCTCCCCGCCAAAAAAAAAGTTTGTTATGAAAAGTAAACTAATTCATTCATCAATTTTCATTTGCTGATAGATTCCTTTTTTTGCTAGATGAGTTATTGTAAAACTATTCCTCAATTGGGAATTGTATTTGAAAAAGAACCATTGTTATTAATGAAATTTTACCGGTTAAAGAATGAAAGAGACCAAGTTTCTAAATAAGGTCTATTACTCGTCATAATCAATTCAGATATTTTGATTCCTGTGTCACACTAGCTCCTTTACTGACAAAGGTTAAAAAATGTTCATTTTGGAATTTTAATAAAAGCTCATTTGGGACATATATGGTTTAATATGTTAGTGGGCCTTTACCTGAAGTATCCTATAGGTCAGGGCTGTCCAGAATGCCCATGTGGCCCGCAGTGCGATTTATGTGGCCCACCTACAAGTATAGAAATTTGCATAATTGCTTTAGGAAAGGAAGCTGAACTGTCACAGAGCTCTCACTAAACTGGCAAATCAAAATATATTGTTTATTGTTTCAATAAAAACCTAAGATTGGACAGCCCTGCTATAGGTATTGAGTACTACTACTGAACTAGATTAAGGTGCTTCTGTGAGAAAGAGACTGCTAATAAAATTGAAATCATTGCCATATTAAGGTTTCAGGTCAGGCAATTTTACATTGATATTGACTAGTGTTTTGGTAGACACTTCTGAGATCCCTATGAACTCTGTGGTTTTCTTATCAATTTTTAAATTTGACATAAGTTTGTAATATTTGTGAATGGGTCATACATCCCACACTACACTGTAACTCTAAACAAAAGAATCATAATCATTTTCATCATTATCATCAGAGCTAGCATTTATATAGCACTTTACATTTGGGAAAGAACTTTAATTACATTGTTTCATTTGATACTCACAATAATCCTGGAAGATACACGTTACTACTATCATCATTTTATAGATAAGGAAGCTGATGCAGACAAGTCAAGTGACTGGACCAAGGTCATACAAGAAAGTAGGCATCTGAGTCAGAATTTGAACACGGCTCTTCCTGACCAGAAGTCTAGTACTTTATCTACTTCCCCGCCTAGCATCGTATTCTATAGAGCTAAGAGGCACCTTGGAGATTATCTAGAGGTCCAACTCAATCATTTTAAAGATGATGACAATGAGCCCCAGACTTTTCACACAAACAATAAGTATTTGATATGAAATTCAAGCCCATATCCTCTGACTCTAGTCAGCACTCTTTCCATTGCAAGTTCCATCAAGAATATTTTGAATCCCGACTATATCACATTATACATTAGCAATACAAACTCTTCCCTATTCATGTCATCTGAGCTAAGGATTCCATCTTTGTCTTTGTTCAAATCATTACCAAAAATGTTAAACTCAACATTTAATTAAATTTAATGCAAAATCAAGAACAGATCTCTAGAATGCTTTTCTGGAGATTTGCTACCAAGATGATATTGAGCCATTAATATCTATTGTTTAAGTCCAGTCTTAAATAAGCTATTCTCTTTTCTGAAAAATTAAATCTTTTCTGGAATACTAAATATGAGGTCATTTTTCAAACAATTTGCTAAAATCTAGATAAACTGTATATATACCATTCCCCTCATCTTCCATTTTAGTATACTCAAATGCTGTAATGAAGTTGTGGACTTGATACCGGCATTCCTTTGAGAAATACAAATTGTAACCCATCTATGCCTGTCCATTTAATGATAATGTCCATATTCTCCTCCAAGTTCATAGTATATACCCAATAATCTGGAGGCCCTTCTTAACTTGCTCTTGACATCATGAACTCACCAACAAGTAAACCTTATCTCCCTCACCATGTCATCAGCCCATATTTCTAACTCTGGACATTCTCACTGGCTGTCCCCCCATGCTTGGAATGCTCTCCTTCTACCACTCTGACTACTGACCTTCCTAACTTCCTTTAAGTCCCAACTAAAATCCCACCTCCTACATATTCCCAAACCCTTTTCATTCCCTGTGTTAATTATTTCCTATTTATCCTATATATATAGCTTTCTTTCTTTGGAAACTCCTTGAGGACAGGGAGTATTTTTTCCCTCTTTTTGTATCCTAAGCACTTAGCACAATGCCTAGTACATAGTAGAAACTTAATAGATGTTTATTGAATTGAATTGAATATATTTTCGTGATAGATGTGACTTACCCAGGGTCACACAACCAGCACGTTTTGGACATGGGACATGTATCCAGATCTTCCTGACCTGAGCTAAATGCACTTTGTCTACTACAGGGCACAGCACTGCCTCTGTTTCACACACTACAAAGGCAATTTACCTCCTTGCATTAGAATTTTTTTTATTGTGAGTGTTGCCTAACTTTATGAATTTATGTACAAACACTTCAAGCCATGGTTTTACTATTTTACTGAAATCTATTCTCAGATTTTGTCAAGGTATCTCCACTGGTATTCTTCTTCCTATATTATACCTACTCTCTATGATATGTCTTGATGTGTTTTTCCTGACCTGCTTCCTTTCCAGGTGAAAGCTATTTTGATTGGATTTTCATAACACTAACAAATATATTCTTACAAATATATCCTGTGTCAAATAAGACTCCTTCCTAGACTAGAAGTCTGTCACTTTTATTTTTTAAGTAATGGTCCTGAAATCCAAATCCCATTCTCAGATGCCATCTTCTTAACTAATCTCCCAAATCTGCTTTCCTTTTCTCATAACTTTCCTTTAAATGTCAGTAATGATGAAACTACTAATTGTACCTCTATGGTCCTCAAATGTTTTGACCAAGACTTTGCCACTTTTGGCAGTGCTTTTTGGAAATTTTCTGTCAGTTATCATGTGCAATCATTTGAATAACCAGAAGTGGAAATTAATCAATTAATGACTAACATTTATTAAGCTCTCATTACAAGTATACCAAATGCTAGGGGTATAAATGTACAAGTGACTCTCTTCAAAGTTCTTACATTATAATGGGCAATTTGACATGAACATCTTTAAGTCTATAGAGAACATATTCAAAATAAATACAGGTGGCTTTGGGAGAGAGAACACTAGCAGCTAAGTAGGTCAAGAAAGATTTCAGTAGACTTTTAAAGGAAACCAGAGATTCAAGAAGAAAAGGTGAGGGAGAAAATTCATCACTGGTATGGGAGACAGCCAATGCAAAGACATGGAAATGGGAAAGATTTCATCTCACATGTAGGAGAGCAAATAGGCCGGTTTGGTTGGATCACAGAATGTGATAAAGTTCTGTATAATAGACTATAAAGGTAGAAAGGGGTGGGAAAGGATTAAATTAGACATTTAAATGTCATCTATTACAATGAGTCTTAGAAGTTCTCTATTATTTCTTGAATAGATGTCCTCTTTATACTTTTTTCATCACTGAAGCAAATTTATACACTTTGAAATTATCTCTGTCCCTGATTACCTGGAATGTGAAGATGCATTCTTCAAGTTCCTTCTATGCTTTTTAATTATTCATTTTGCTTCATTACTTTAGTTGAGTAATATAACACTTTTGGAGACAGAATGTTAACATCATTTATAATTTCATAACCTCACTGGATAGTTTTAAATGCAATTTGGATTCATGTCCCACTTGTCTAAGATAAATCTTGCCACTGATTTCAAAAGCTCATTTCCTTGTTTTGCTCATTTAAGGTCCATAGGTATAAAATAATTAAATATTAATACCATTTATGCATATTTATATATTTTTCAAATCACTTTAACATCAATTGTCTAATTTGATATGCTTGTGATTTCTGGGATTATACATCTCATAGAATCACAGAATCTTAGCACTGGAAAAAAAATCTATTCTAACTCTCAGTCAAGATTTGAAGCTCCTCTATGATATCCCTCAAAAGTGATCACCCAGTTTATAGTTTAAGATCTTTAGGGAAATCCACTTTTCCCTAAGGTTATCAGTTCCATTTCAAAGCAGTTCTAATTACTAGGAAGTTTCAAGTAGAAATATATCTCTCTTTAACTTCTCCCTTTGGTCTGTCTGTCCATATGAGTTTAGACAGAACCAACCCAAGTCATGTTACAAGAGTTAAAGCCACTATGAAACGTCAGGAATTGTAAACTTAAAAACACTTTTTGCAACTCTTTTCACTATTATCCTTACTTTACGGATGAGAAAAATGAATCACAGAGAAATTAAGTTTCTCACTTTCAGTCCAACATCTAGTAAATGTCATTGATGGAATTAGAACCCACATGTCCTGACTCTCAGGTCTGCTGCTCTTTCTACCATGTCATGATACAATAGATGATCAAGTTTATTTTCTATGCATTATGAATGTCTCTACCTTAGAATGTAAGGTCCTTGATGACAGGGACAGTTTTATTTTTTCTTTCTTTCTATCCTCATCAACTAGCATAGTGATAGGATAGGATTTGTATGGGACTGGACCTGTGATCTCATTATTACAAGCAACTCCTGGGTGAAGAAACTCTCTCTATTATGCAGGCAAACATCTTCTTTGTGATTTATATTCTTTTTTAATTTTTTTAATTTTTTTATGTTTAATTTAATTTATTTAATATATTTAGTTTTCAGCATTGATTTTCACAAGAGTTTGAGTTACAAATTTTCTCCCCATTTCTACCTCCCCCCCACTCCAAGATGGTGTATATTCTAGTTGCCCTGCTCCCCAGTCAGCCCTCCCTTCTGTCACCCCACTCCCCTCCCATCCCCTTTTCCCTTCCTTTCTTGTAGGGCAGGATAAATTTCTGTGCCCCATTGCCTGGGTAACTTCTTTTCTAGTTGCATGCAAAAACTTTTTTTTTGTTTTTGAACATCTGTTTTAATGAGTTCCAAATTCTCTCCCCCCTTCCCTTACCACCCACCCTCCCTAAGAAGGCAAGCAAGACAACATAGGCCACATGCGTATCATTATGTATAACCCTTCCACAATACTCATGTTGTGAAAGACTAACTATATTTTGCTCCTTCCTAACCTATCCCCCATTATCCAATTTTCTCCCTTGACCCTGTCCCTTTTCAAAAGTGTTTGTTTTCGATTACCTCCTCCCCCATCTGCCCACCCTTCTATCATCTCCCCTTTTTTATCTTCTTCCTCCCTCTTTCCTGTGGAGCAAGATACTCAATTGAGTGTGTATGATATTCCCTCCTCAGATCAAATCTGATGAAAGTAAGATTCACTCATTCCGCCTCACCTCCCTTCTCTTCTCTTCCTAACAGAACTGCTTTTTCTTGCCACTTTTATGCGAGATAATTTACCCCATTCTATCTCTCCCTTTCTCCCTCTCTCAATATATTCCTCTCTCATCCCTTAATTTGATTTTATTTCTTTTAGATATCATCCCTTGATCTTCAACTCACCCTGTGCCCTCTCTCTCTCTCTCTCTCTCTCTCTCTCTCTCTCTCTCTCTCTCTTGTCTCTCTTTCTCTCTCTCTTTCTATATATATATATATATATATATATATATATGTATGTGTATATAATATATACACATACATATATACATACATACACACACACATACATATGTATACACACACACACACACATATATATATATATATATATATGCATATTCCCTTCAGCTACCCTAATACTGAGGTCTCATGAATCATACACATCATATTTCCATGTAGGAATGTAAACAAAACAGTTCAACTTTAGTAAGTCACTTGCGATTTCTTTTTCTTGTTCTTTTTCTTGATTACCTTTTCATGCTTCTCTTGATTCTTGTGTTTGAAAGTCAAATTTTCTATTCAGTTCTGGTCTTTTCACTGAGAAAGCTAGAAAGTCCTCTATTTTATTGAAAGTCCATATTTTGCCTTGGACCATGATACTCAGTTGTGCTGGGTAGGTGATTCTGGGTTTTAATCCTAGCTTCATTGACCTCCAGGATATCGTATTCCAAGCCCTTCAATCCCATAATGTGGAAGCTGCTAGATCCTGTGTTATCCTGATTGTTTTTCCACAATACTCAAATTGTTTCTTTCTGGCTGCTTGCAGTATTTTCTCCTTGATCTGGGAGCTCTGGAATTTGGCAACGATGTTCCTAGGAGTTTTCTTTTTGGGATCTTTTAGAGGAGGCAATCTGTGGATTCTTTCAATTTCTATTTTACCCTCTGGCTCTAGAATATCAGAGCAGTTTTCCTTGATAATTTCTTGAAAGATGATTATCTAGGCTCTTTTTTTGATCATGGCTTTCAGGTAGTCCAATAATGTTTAAATTATTTCTCCTGGATCTATTTTCCAGGTCAGTGGTTTT
The DNA here is from genome assembly GCF_011100635.1 of Trichosurus vulpecula. Taxonomy (NCBI): domain Eukaryota; kingdom Metazoa; phylum Chordata; class Mammalia; order Diprotodontia; family Phalangeridae; genus Trichosurus; species Trichosurus vulpecula. The sequence goes on from NC_050579.1 coordinate 68,806,183, forward strand.
TCCAATGAGATATTTCACATTGTCTTCCACTTTTTCATTCCTTTGGTTCTGTTTGATAATATCTTGATTTCTCATCAAGTCACTAGCTTCCACTTGCTCCAATCTCATTTTTAAGGTAGTATTTTCTTCAGTGGTCTTTTGGACCTCCTTTTCCATTTGAGTAATTCTGACTTTCAAGACATTCTTCTCCTCATTGGCTTTTTGGAGCTCTTTTGCCATTTGAGTTAGTCTGTTTTTTAAGGTGTTGTTTTCTTCAATATTTTTTTCAGTATTTTTTGGGGTCTCCTTTAGCAAGTCATTGACTTGTTTTTCATGGTTTTCTTGCATCATTCTCATTTGTCTTCCCAATTTTTCCTCTACTTCTCTAACTTGCTTTTCCAAATCCTTTTTGAGCTCTTCCATGGCCTGAGACCAGTTCATGTTTTTTTTTTCTTGGAAGCTTTTGATGTAGGCTCTTTGACTTTGTTGACTTCTTCCGGCCGTATGTTTTGATCTTCTTTGCCACCAAAGAAAGATTCCAAAGTCTGAGACTGAATCTGGGTGTGTTTTCGCTGCCTGCCTATGTTCACAACTTACTTGACCCTTGAGTTTTTCATCGGGGTATGACTTCTTGTAGGGGAAAGAGTACTATGTACCAAGCTTTGGGGGATGTGCTGTTGATTTCAGAGCTATTACAGGCAGCTCCGCCACACCAGCACTCCTCCTTCCCCAAGAACCCCCAACCTGGACTGGACTTAGATCTTCAGCAGGCTCTGCACTCCTGCTCTGATCCATCACTTAATTCCTCCCACCAGGTGGGCCTGGGGCCAGAAGCAACTGCAGCTGTAGTTCTGTAGCAGCCCCACCTCTGCTGCCCACGGAGGGGGGGGGTGGTAGCTGAACTTCAAACTCCATCCCCCTGTCCCCAGAAGCTTTTCCCACTAACCTTCTCTGTGGGCTTTGGTGTTTGTGGGTTGAGAAGTCTGGTAACTGCCACACCTCACTGATTCAGGGCCCTAGGGCATGCTCCACCCGGCTCCTGGTCTGGTTGGTCTGCACTGCCCACACTGGGCTCTGCTCCGCTCTGCTGCCAGCTCTGTGAGGGATAGACCTTACCCAGAGACCATCCAGGCTGTCCTGGGCTAGAGCCCTGCTTCCCTCCACTATTTTGCGGGTTCTGCAGTTTTTCTCTGTTGTCTTTGGTGTTTGTGGGTTGAGAAGTCTGGCAACTGCCACAGCTCACTGATTCAGGGCACTAGGGCCCACTCCGCCCAGCTCCTGGTCTGGTTGGTCCCCACAGCCCACACTGGGCTTTACTTTGTTCCCAGCTCTGTGTGCAAAAGACCTCACCCAGCAACCATCCAGGCTGTCCTGGGCTGGAGCCCTGCTTCCCTCTGCTGTTTTGTGGGTTCTGCAGTTCTAGAATTGGTTCAGAGCCATTTTTTATAGGTTTTTGGAGAGACTTGGTGGGGAGCTCATGCTAGTCCCTGCTTTCCAGCTGCCATCTTGGCTCCGCCCCCCCCCCCCCCCCCCACGATTTATATCCTTAAGGAGTTGTTGAGAAGATTGAGAAGTTAAATTATTTTCCAAGAGTCATATGACTTGAACCTAGGCACTCCTTGAGAGGCCAGCTCACTATGCTACACTCTTTCTCTTCAACAGAATTCCAATTCAGACTATTTCACTATTTTTTCATAATAACTTGATTTTGAAAGCAATTTGTAACATTGTTGCTATGTATTATCATAACAAAGGAAAGAAGTATCACCTACACTAGGCAGTATAAAGTTAATTTCAGCCATTCTCTTTCATGAGTTTCTGGTGGCCTTTGCAATAGATCATCAAACTGAAGATCATTAAAATCATAGGACTAAACATGGAGAAGATCTTAGAAATCTTCTATTCCAACTATTTTATTTTATAGTCAGGAAACTGAAAGCTGGAGATTTGCCTAAGGTCTCATGAAGAGTAATTATCAGAATGAGAGATTCAAACCTAAGTCTTTGGACTCCAAATTCAGTGTTGTTTTTTGTTTTTGTTTTCCACTGAACTAGGATGAGGAGTGAAGAGAAGAGTGGAATAGCCATCCATGTAAATCAGTTTGATACTTGCTTTGGATTACAATGAAACTTACTGAGGAAATGAATTCTCACCTTCTTGAGCAAATTGTTAGCTGCTTTCTCACTTTTAAATGGTATCCACTAGATGACTGGGAATTAATTTGGAATGTGTGCATTTAGCTGATGGTGTACACACTGGATCATGGAATTAAATTAGGGGCTTGCCTTTAAGGATATACTGTTAAAAATCTTCCTTGCCCTTTAGGAGTCATTGTACCTCCTGTCATTTAATGGAGTTAAAGCAAGGTGTCTGATTAAGTGGTTACAAATGAGGAGTTCATTTGATTTATTCTAATTAAAACCCAAAACAAGAAGTCCAGATGAGTGTTCTTTGCCCTGGGTGAATGTAGGGGCTCCTGCTAGTGGATTCTTGTGACTCAGTTTCTTCTATTTAGAGGCAACATGGCATTGAATGCTCTCAAATCTGTAGCATTATCAGATCGGTTAATATGACTGAAAAGGAAAATGATAAATGTTGGAGAAGGTGTGGGAAAATTGGAATATGCATCATTGGTGGAGTTGTGAATTGATTCAACAATTCTGGAGAACAGTTTGGAACTATTCCTAAAGGGTAAGCAAACTGTGCATACCCCCTGATTCAGCAATTTAAAGTTTCTACCCATTTTTTTTCCTTATTGGTTTGTACCTTATTCCTGTTTTTATATTACATCTGCCTTTCTGCCCCACCCATGTCTGGGTCATTTTATGGACCAGGGTACTAGACCTCTGTTCTGACTCACTGTGCTCAAATTTGGGAATCTCTTCCTTTAGGCCATGCTGTTCTGATTAGTGAATCAGTTGGGGTGAATGCCCATGGACTAGAATATCTAACTGACCCCAGACCCTAGATCATACTTCATATCCTATCCACCCACCCACCATTTGTGTGAGTTCCCAAACCAAATTCACTTGCCTCACTACCACTCAATTGAATCCAATTCAATAAACATTTATTAAGTACCTACTATAGGCCAGGCACTGTACTAACTACTGGGGATACAAAAAGAGGCAAAGGACAGTCTCTGCTCTCAAGCAGCTTCTAGTCTAGTGGGGGAGAGCCAACATGCAAACAAATATATACAAAGCAAGATATATTCAGGATAAACAGCAAATAATTAACAGTGAGAAGGAATGAAGAGGGATTGGTGAGGAAGGCTTCCTGTCTAAGCTGGGATTTTAGTAGGGACCTAAAGATATACCGGGAGGTTAGCAGCCCATGTGGAAAAGGAAGAGCATTGCAGGCCTGCAGGGACAGCCAGAGAAAATGCTTGGAGCCTAGAGATGGCCTGTCTTGTTTGTGGAATAGTCAGAAAGCCAATATCATAGGATCAAATAGTGTAAAGTTTAAGAAGACTGGAAAGGTAAGACTAAGTTATATAGGGCTTTGAATGTCAAACAATATTTTGCATTTGGTTCTAGAGGCAATAGGAAGTCATTGTAATTTGTTAAATTGAAGCTAAGTGGGTGACAAGATCAGATTTACACTTTAGGAAAATCAGTTTTCTGACTGAATGGAGGGTTGATTGAAGTGGAGACAGACTTGAGGCAGGCCGCCCCATCAGCAGTCTATAGCAATAATCCAGGTATGAGAAAGTGAAGGTCTGCCCTAGAGTAGTAGCAGTGTTAGAGGAGAAGGGGGCATATATGAAAGATGTTAGAAAGGTGAAATCAGCAGGCCTTGGCAACAGATTGGATATGAGGAGTGGGAGAGGGTAAAGAATCCAGGATGACTCCTAAGTTGTGCGCCTGAAGACCTAGGAGGACAATGTTGCCCTCTACAGTAATAGAGGAGGTTGAGTCAGAACAGAGGTCCAGTGGCTTGATCCAGAGAATGACCCAGAGATGGGTGGGGCAGAAAGTCAGATATGATATAAAACAGACTTAAGGTAAGGAGTAGTAGAGGAGGGTTTATGGAGAAAGATAATGAGTTCTGTTTTGGACATATTAAGTTTAGGATGTCTACCAGACATCTAATATGAGATGTCTGAAAGGCAGTAGGAGATGTGAAATTTCAAGTCAAAAGAGAGATTGGCTTAGGAAAGTAGATTTGAAAATCATCAGCATAGAGCTGATAATTAAACCCATGGGAGCTGAAAGGATTACCAAGTAAAGTAATATAGAAAGAGTAGAGAAGAGGGCCCAAGATAGAACCTTGAGAAACATCTATGTTTAGAAGGTGAATCTGGAGGTAGATCCAACAAAGGAGACAGAAGAAACTATCAGATAGGTAGGAAGAGAACCAGGAGAGAGAGTGTGTCCTCCTGAATACCTAGAAAGAAGAGAATATCAAAGAGAAAAGAACATTATCAAAGACTGCAGAGAGGTCAAGAAGAAAGAAGATTGAGAAAAGGCCATTTGGCAACCAAGAGATCATTAATAAATTTGGAGATAGGAGTTTCAGTGGAATGATAAGGTCAGAATCCAGATTGTAAGGGGCTAAGAAAAGAATGAGAAGAGAGAAACTAGAGGCACCTTTTGTAAATAGCTTTTTTGAGGAGTTTAATCACAAAAAGCAGAAGAGGTACAGGATATCCCACATGTCAGCTATGCCAATCAAGGTAAATCATCATGAAATGCCAGGCTTCTAAGTTGAATGGAATTCAATGAGTAAAATAAATCCTATTCTGGAGTTCTCATGTAAAACAAACAGTTTGACAAGATCTTCCAAATCACATCAGTGCACATCTTTACACTTGTTAACTTGGATGTAGGTGCAGAGAAGGACATTGAAAAATATATTTAAAAATACATTGAGGATTACAAAGTGAAAAAGTCAAGGGGCTTATAATTTGCTGAGTAGCCTCATGCCTACATGCCAGGAATACTTCCTTCAATAATGGTATTGGAAGGCATCAGGTTTACATAGCAGATACCAAACACCATCACCAAAAAAAAATGAAAGTGACTGTCAGAATGTCACCAAAAATGACTAGTCACTAATGTGGAAACCATTCTAAAGCAGGTGTCAGTGTTCAGTGAGATTGGGGAGGGAGGGAGCCTAGTTGGAGGAAAAGCAAAAATTAACATGAACATAGATAAGAAAAATGCAAAGCATAATAACATCAACTCTGAATTGACATTTTTTAAGGTAGCTATTGACTAGAAAAGTGAGAATTTTTAAAGATAAAAAATGTTGATTTTAGTTATCTACATTTATAAAATAGTAAAACCAATGTAAAATAGTTGCCAAAGCAAGGCAGCTAAATGCTATCAGAAGTCATCTCCATCAGTACTCTCCTTGCAAAGCCTAGAGAGAAAGAAAGCAAACTCTGGCATATGTCTGAGTAATTGATGTCTCTCATCATTCCTATATTAAATCTGTATGCCAGGCTTGTAACTTATTTCCTAAACTCCTCCTTCTTTCTTGGTATTTGTAGTATACTCTGATAATGAAATTGCTTCTATTTCTCCTTCTATGTTTCATCACTCAAAGTCTCCCCTGTGGTTCCTACATTTCCTCAAACAAGTATACAAGTCACAGTTAAGTGATTTGCCCGGGGTCACACCGCTAGTGAGTATCAGAGACTACATTTGAACTCTGGTCCTGCTGTCTCCAGGGCTGGTTCTCTATCCATTGTATCACCTAGCTTTCTCACAAGTATACCTTCTTAACATGCAATGCTATCTAACTCTCTTATGCTTCCCTCCCTTTGCCTACATCTATGCCAATGTACACCTAAGCCAAGGCCATATTCCAATTTTGGGCTTCATCCAGAATCACAGGAGGTGAGAGTTGGAAGGGACCTCCCTGGCCCTTTACCCCAACCTTGACACAAAGGGATTCCTCATTATAATATATCAGGCATGTCCAAAGATCTTGATCCAAAGATTAAGAACCCAGTACCTAGATGGATCTGATGGTTAGACAATTTTTGCTTGTTTGTGTTTGTTTTATTTCCTCCTGGTTTTTGTTTTTATTGTATGGAAATGCTAATATAACTCATTCCCTACACCATTAACTGCTAAGTGACAATGACCTAGGATTTTAAGATGCAGAGGTGAGACTTTATCATCCTTAGGGACAGCCCATTAAAAGACATGGGAAAGGGATCAAATGCCTATTTCAGGGAATAACAGGTAGACCAGAATGGCTAGAATATGAAAAGAAAAATCAAATGAATGAAATCTATGAAAAGGTATATTGAAAAGAGATTTTGAAGGTGTCTAAATGATAAACTGAGTTTATATTTTAGCCTAGAGGCAGGAGGGAGATACTGAAGATTCTTGAGCAGGTAACTTCTGATGAAATCAGACAGATGTGTCTGTAGGATAAATTGGAAAGCAGAAAGACTGGGAGCAAAAAGGAATTAGGAAGATCAACTAAATTATCCATAACTTATTTCAGATTGATATGCTCAGTATGTAGACATTCCATGTATAGCTTTAAACATTTCTGCCTTGATTTTTCAGAAAGAAAATAAAATGTCATCTTGTGGATTTCTAGACTGTAACAGATACAAACAATATGAAGGTGTTGGTTGCCGTTACTGTCAGGACTTACAATTCTGAGTTATCCATTTCTTGCCTGTTAAAGAGCTAGGAATCAAAGCGTTGATTTTTGGTTTTGTGTGCTGCAGTTCATAGGTAATATGAAATTATTTTCAGGGAATCTTGCTTCCAAATATGTATAAAAGTGAAGAATGCCAAGACAGTATGAGTCTATATGACAGTAGTCTGTCCAACAAGAGTAAATGACATGTCAGAATGAATTGTTATTAAATACAAAGTGCAACTATTTCATCCTGAAGGTGCATTTTAACAGGCCAGTCCATTTACTTTGTGGCAAAGATTGATATTACAGAACTCATGGCTTTTCTTGCCTGTGGTCAATTCCTGTGGTTCCCATAGTTGGAAGGCAATCAGAAGTGGGAAAGACAGATGTGTGGTCAGGACTAAACATTAGTAGGCAGCACCAGCATCACATGTTTGAAATCACTTTGTGGTCTCCTTCAGTCCCACTTTTATTGTCTGCTTGGCCTAAGCACTTGCCACTCTTGTAGGGAATCTGATGTTAATAAAGAGCACAGACCTTTACCAGCTTGCTGTTGTCAGGGTTCTTAGAGCCAAAGTCCTCTCAGCCAGCTTCAGTTGCCCTTGGAAAATAGCAGTGATGATTAGGAAACTAGATGGCAAGTCCCTGAACCCCAGCGTCCAGGCTATTCCCCAGGCTCCTTTACCCACCCAGAGCAGGTGCCCTTGCTTGGGGAGACTAGGAACAAAAGGGTCAAGTCAACAATGAACATTCTGGCCAAGGTCAGTTGGTATAATACTGCGCTGGCAGACTTGTGCTCCAGATCCTTGTGGGAGCAACAACTGGGGACTTTTACTAGCCCAGGGTCTGGAATGTTCTAAAATGTCAGTCCTTTAACCTGAACTCTCTTGTGGCTACCTTATAGCTTTTGGGAATAGTCTGTCTGCCTCTTCTGACTTGTAACCCTTTCCCTCCAAACCATATAACCATCTTACATCATCCCCTTGTTGCCTTAATTATCTTATTTTTTGTGTTTTATTTTGTTTTGTTTTCTTTGGCTTAGCTTGGCTTTATATCTTGGCCATGCTCTGGGAACTCCTGGGAATAATGCAGCCTGCTTGACTGTGAAACAACATCAACTCTTTTATAAAAGTTCATGACACGATTTTCCAACTAGGAACCAATCAGTCTTACGACGGAGGCGGAAGGGGCGGGTCAGAAGGTTCCACTTCCAGCAGCGAAGGGGGCTCGGGGAAACTGAGCAGCAGGCACGATGTCCGGTCACGAGGGTGGTAAGAAGAAGCCTCTGAAGCAGCTCAAGAAGCAAACCAAGGAAATGGATGAGCCAGTGGTGGGATTAAGAAATCTGGCAAAAAGTAGATGTTCCTGTGTAGATAAAATGGTGATTCCTGTTGGTTTCTCTCTTGCTTTGTGACATCTGCATTTCCTACTTCAACATCTGTTGCTGCCTGCAGCCAAGATTAAGTGTCATCTTAATGAGTCTATTGTACATTGTAATAAACTTTTTTTAAAAATCATAAAAAAAAGTTCATGACATATATTTCAGTCTTAGATGAAACATTGGAGGCTATCTAGTCCACAAGAATCTCACCCTTCAACAACCTCTCATGCTATCCTCATGGAGAAGCTCAGTGTCAACTTGAATGATTTCTCTAGCAAATTGCCTCAGGGATTAGTCCATGGTCCTGTGATTTTTGTTTTTACATTTTTATCAGTGATGTATTTTAAAGTGTAACTGCTAGGGTAATCAATTTGCAGATGGCCACGAAGATAGGAGAGCATAGCTAATACATGACAGGGTGTTATATCATGGAATCAGGTTCAGAGATTCCTGTGAAATGTTTCAGAGATTATCTAATCCAACTCTCTGATTTTATAGGTGAAGAAACGGAGGTTAAATGACTAATTCAAGGTATTAAGTGGCAGACCTTACTGGTAATGAAATTTAGAAATATCACCACAAGCTAAAACATTGGACCAAATGTAGTGAAATTTAATAGAGATAAATCTTAACTTTTGCACCTAAATTGAAAAAACAACAACTAACTTCACAAAAAAAAAATATGAAGAATATTTGCCTATGAAAAACTAGGGGTTTCACTCAATATACCTTAACATGGAAGCTAAAAATTCAATTTCAATCTTGGACTTCTTTGAGATAATCATAGTTGTCAGTACTAGTTAGGTGATGGATCACTATACTTTTCTATGGTAAGAACTGGTTTCTATATTTTTGGAAGGGCAATGATAGACTAGAACGTATTCATAGGAAGATAACAATATCATAAGGGACCTCAAATTTATGCTATTACAAAGAAAAGTTGAAAGAATGGAAGATATTTATCTTAGAATGGAGGAAATGTGGTAGAATGATACCTGTCTTTTAAATATTTGAAGAAATCATGATAGAAAAGACTGATTAATTAGTCTTGTTCTGGTTAGCCATGGAGGGCAGAACCAAGAATAATGAGTAGGAATTGAAAAGAAGAAAGGAAAACTTTCCCAAGAATTAGAATTAACCCAAAATAGGATGGAATGCCTAGGGAGCTCACAAGTTCCTCCTCAGTGGATGTTGGTAGCAAAGTCTGGGTAACCACTTCTTGTGGATGTTTTAAATAAGTTCTCTGGCTTTGATAACCTATTTAGTCCTTTTGGCTCTGTGATCCTGTGATATAGGAATGTAATGATGTGCCAATTGATAATTCTGATATACTCCTTGTCTCTGACATTGAATTCTCTCTATATTTTTCTTTTCTTTTCCCAAATGTATTCAAAGTAGAAATCTACTTTACATTCCTAGAAGAATCTTACCAATTAAATCCAACTTCTCAAAAACAAAAGTTAATGGGATTATACCAAATTCCATGTGAGTTGCAATTGACCATGAGTACACCTTTATATCACTCACATCAACTAGTAGCAGGCATAATATTTTAAAGAATGAATTAAAAACTGGATTTTTCAAATACTGACCAGATCATTTTGTTAAATAAACTTTGATGAGCTCTTTTGTTAAATCAATTAAAATTAGAAGTTTAAGAAAGTTGGTTAGAGAAGAATTCATCTGGCACAGAGCCAAAGAAGCATATTTACCAAACTGACAGGTCCTGAAGAGCTTTGAGTAGCATTCCTTCCCAGGTGAGCTAGTGTAATAACAATGCTGCTTGCAGCTACTGTGGCTGTGTAAGAACAATAACACCAGCACACAGAAGGGCTGCTAGCACAGGTTTTTTGATCTGCTTTTCTAAGGAAAGCAACTTTAAAGGGATTACAATTTCACTTTAATTAAACATACATATATCATTCACTTAATTCAGGGGGAAAAGTCAGCACCCTGAACTTCAGAGCAAATATAAACAGAAATTACAGAGAAAATAACACAAATCAACTAACAGGCTTCTAACCATCTGACCATAGCAATACATACATAGTTACCAGAGAGAGAGAGAGAGAGAGAGAGAGAGAAGCACCAACATCTGGGTCTTTCAAAGCTGGGTGGGGTAGGGGGTGTCCTTAACTGCTACCCAGAGTCTCCTCTGGTCAAATCACATGACACTCATCCAGTGAGTGAGCCCCAAACAAAATGCTAACCTCAGAGTATATATACAGTTGTTCAGGGTCAGAGAGCTTTACACCTCTTGAGAGCTTCATACCTTTTGTGATTTAATTAGCGAAAGGGTGTGGGCCTTCCTGCAAACAAAGGCAAGACTCAATAAAAGCTACTTGATTGCCTTAGTGCTGAGAAGCACTCCAAAACAAAAGACAACAAAATGTCCCATTTTGTTTGCCATCACAGCCAGACTTGCTACTTTCCAATCTTCAGGGCCTGTCACTGCGTCAGTCCTTTTCTTCACAACTATTGAATCTACTTTGATATTAAAGAAAAAAGTTTAGCATCCCTTTCCTTTTTTGGGGGTCTTCTTTTAAAGGGGGGGAAATCTTGATTTGGTCGATGAGGAAACTAAGCAAAACCCTGTGGAAGTGCAAATTCCTTGAGAATTTTATGAAGAACAAGGAGCTCGAGGAAACCAGCTTAAATATATGTGTGTGTATATACATGTATGTGTGTACACACACACATATATATGCCCTAAGGCAACTCTCAAGACAGTCATTCTCCAGCATATGCATCTGTCAGGAAGTTTAACTTGCCAAGATATTTCCAGTTGCTGCTCCAATGCCTCATTACTTTGACTTTTGTCAAAACTAATCTCCTATTTAAGAATTTCAGTACTCAGCAATGCATGTATGTCATATTTTTATATCTCCTGTTGAAAATTTGAAACGAGTCGGCGAGTTGGAGTTTAGGCTTATCATCAGCATCTGCAAATACCTCTCCTGGAAATTGACACCAAATGCTCTATTGATTAACTTTTGCTGATGGAGCATATCACATCTATCTAGCTTCTCTTGGATTGGATCTTCAAATCTTGTCAATACAGTTATACCACCTTGGATTCAAGTAGCATGCTAATAGTCCTCTTGAGAAGCCATTTGCTCCTGCTCTAATTATGTTTACTTTTCCCCAGTTCCCCTCCAATCTAGTTCCCCAATGTGCAGTCAATTATTTTATTGTGCCCTTTATAACACCCACTTAATTTTCAAAAAATTCCCTTACTCCCTTAAACTTTTCAACCCATAATGTTTTAGATGCTTACTTTCATCAAAAGCTGATTCTGACCTTAAGACGTAACACCTCTTGAAATCTTTTCCATTGAACATCACTTCTCCCATCTCCACTTCACCCTGTCCCCAACTCATAGGGACAGGAGGAGGGATGCACATACTCTGTTCTACAGTACTTCTTCTAGGTCTGTTACTGACTATCTTTCCTTAATGATCCTTCCTCTTTTGGGATCCCTGTAGATCTCTTATTGCATATCTCCATCATCTTTGTTATCTTCTATTGGACTGAGTTATTATCTTAATTTATTTAGTGACTTTAGAGTGTGGCTCATAGTATCCTATCCCTTGCCATCATTCATCAATATTCATGTTAGCTATACCTCCAACAACCTGTCTACAAAATTCCTCAATTCCTGTAATCCAGTGATTTCCTAATCCATTCCACTTCAACCACATGCTAACCATGATACTGAGTAAAATGAACTTTTGTATTTGTGTTCGGCACAGGTTATTGATTTATATTGAATGGTTGGTTGATTAGTTCATACCATCTCTCCAAATTGCCCCAGTTCTGAGATCTAGGACTTTGAAACCTTACTCTGACTACAGTCTCCTATTTCTATATTTTTACTAACTGTCTCACTTACACTACACTTCTCTTCAACCTTGAGACCCTAGTACTTTGACCTATCTTTATTCTCTCAGTCCATGTCTCTTAATCTGGCACTTGCCTCCAAACTCAGCATTGACCCCATGGTCTGCTGCATCAGTAAATAATTAACTATAATCATAGACTTCCTTTGCCATTACCAACTTATGAATCTCTATTCCTGGGGAACCCTTGCTATACAATTTTTACAATTCTGTTTTAGAGCTTGTGAGTATAGCTGAAGAAAGCGATAGATTTTATCTGATTTTAGCCACTACCAGTCCATGGTACATGATCTCATTTGGGATGTGTTTGACAATCTTTTTGACCTATCCCCAGTGACTCGTTTATTTTCCACAGCAACTATGTTAAACTATTTCTTCTTTTCTTTCCCCTAACTGCTCCCCCCCCACCATACACATACACAGCAGATTATCTAGTCAGTCTCTTCCCTCACTGAGAAAGCTGAGGCCATTCATTTTGAATTCCTTACAGTCATCATACTTTCCCCATGCCATCATCCTTTCTGGCTTCTACAAACAAAGAAGGAATGTCCCTTTACTCACTAACCATTAAGCCTATTTCTATACCCTTCATTCCATCCCCCTTGGTTACTCCAGAACCTGACTCCAGAATTTATTCTCACTCTCTCGTGCAGTTTTCATCTCCTTCATCATTGGCTCCTTCCCATTTGCCTAAAAATATGGTAAAGGCTTTCTCAGTACTTTAAAAAAATCCACACCTTGGGAGCCAAGATGGCCACATGAAAACAGCATCTTACCGGAGCTGTCTCAAGTTCTGTCAGATTCTTATAAAAAAGTGAATCTGAGCAGATTTGAGAGAGTTAGAAACCACGAGCAGTCTGAGTGGGGCAAATTTCCAAGCCAGGACAGTCCGAAAGGCCGAAGGAAACAATCTGTAGGCTTGGAGAGTGCTCAGCGTGCGGAGCTGCAACAGACAGCACCAAAGCCGAAGTGGCTGCAGAAACCAATGTGGGAGACAGGCAGGGAGAAAGATGGGCACCTGATACTGGCAGAGATACCCAGGCCTCCCAAAACAGGACTGCAGTCTGTGGAAGCAACGAAAGGCAGCAGCGCAATACCACCGGCCATGAGACATCAACTCCTGAGGCTTACAGACCAAAGGTATGAAACAAGTCTTCTTGAACTTCCAGGAGACATAATGTCCCTCCCCCCTGACCCAGAGAATTCCCCCAGACTCCTCCCCCACACCTCAGGAAACTGAAGGCTGTAATTCACAAAGTCAGTAACTAGATTTACAATCCCCAGAATAAGAAAGCTGGGATGTAGAGCCCTGAGCCCCAAGAGCAGAATTTATTGTAAAGCCAGGAAAAGGCTAACCAACATGGAGAAAAACACAAAAAACCAAGGACCATTGATTCTTTTTATGGAGATAGGCATGATCAAAATACCAATTTGGAAAAGGATAGCAATGATACCCACATCTGATACCTCCAAAGGGAATGTGAACTGGTCTCAAGCCCAAAAAGCATTCCTAGAAGAGCTAAAGGAGGATTTTAAAAATCAAATTAGGGAGGTAAAAGAAAAAATGGAAAAAATGAAAAAAAAAACACTGATGAAATCAAGTCCTTAAAAAAAAAAAAGATTGGAGAAATGGCTATGGAGATTCAGAATCTAAATAGAGAAAATGACACCCAGAGAGGTAAAATCAACCAATTGGAAAAGGAGACTCAAAAGCAAAATGAAGACAGAAACTCATTAAAAATTAGAACTTAGCAAGTGGAAGCTAATGACTCTATGAGGCATCAAGAAGTAGTCAAACGAAATGTAAAGAATTAAAAAATAGAAAAAAAAATGTGAAATATCTGATTGGAAAAACAACTGACCTGGAAAATAGATCCAGGAGAGACAATTTAAGAAATATTGGTCCCCCAGAAATCCATGATGAAAAAAAGAGCCTTGACAGTATCTTCGAAGAAATTAATCAAAGATAACTGCCCAGAGGTCCTAGAACCAGAGGGTAAAATAGTCATTGAAAGAATCCACCAATCACCCCCTGAAAGAGATCCCAAACTGAAAACACCAAGAAATATTATAGGCAAATTTCAGAATTACAAAGTCAAGGAGAAAATAATGCAAGCAGCCAAAAAGAAACAATTCAAATATCATGGAACTACAGTTAGGATCCTGCAGGATCTCTCAGCTTCTACATTAAAAGATAGGAGAAATTGGAATATGATATTCTGAAGGGCAAAGGAGCTGGGACTACAACCAAGGATCAACTACCCATCAAAATTAAGCATAATTTTTCAGGCAAAGAGATGGACATTCGACAAAATAAGGGAATTCCAGACCTTTCTGATGAAAAGGCCAGAACTCAATGGAAAATTTGATATTCAAATACAAAACTCAAGAGAGACATTAAAAGGTAAACAGGGGCGAAAACCCCACAAATCTTATTAATCAATAAGGACAAATTATTTACATCTTTATATAGGATTATATCATCTTATGTATGTTTTACATATATATATGTGTGTGTGTGTGTGTGTATGTCAATCTTGAGAATAGTACAGCTACTATGACAATTGAAAGGGATACAAATAGACTGTGAATGTCTGTATAAAATAACTGATATGAGGATAAAAAACATAAGAGATGCAAAGGGAGGGTTATAGGAGAAGAGGTAGGAGGTAGTAGAAAAGGGTAAATTACATCAAATGAAGAGGCACAAAAACACATTGTAGTAGAGGGAAAGAAGGGAGGGAGAAGAGCAGTATCTGAGCTTTATTGTCATCTGATCTGGTTCAAGACGGGAATAACATACCATGATAAGTATAGAAATCTAACTTGTCCTACAGGTGGTAGGAGGGGAAAGGAGGAAAAAAGGGAGGGGGGATTCTCAGAAGGGAGGAAAGAAGTAGCAAGGGGAAAATGGTAAGATAAGGGAGGGGAATCAAGAGGGAGGGTCAACTGAGAAAGGTGGTGGTCAAAAGCAAAACTTTGTTGAGGAGTGGAAGGGGAAAGGGAGAAATAAAAGCATAAATGGGGGGAGGATAGGATGGAGAAAAAGACACAGATAGAAATCATAACTGTGAACGTAAATGGGATGAACTCTCCCATAAAACGGAAGCAGATAGAGTGGGTTAAAAACCATAATCCTACAATATGTTGTTTAAAAGAAACACATTTGAAACAGGGGGATACACACAGGGTAAAGGTAAAAGGCTGGAGTGAAATATATTGTGCTTCAGCTAAATTTAAAAAAAAAAGCAGGCGTAGCAATCCTAATCACAGACAAAAAGAGATAAGGAAGGACACTACATCCTGTTAAAAGGCACCATAAACAATGAAGCAATATCATTGTTTAACATATGTGTACCAAGTGGTATGGCATGCACAGCACATGCTTAGAGGAGAGGTTAAGGGAGTTACAGGAAGAAATAGACAGCAAAACTGTAATATTGGGAGACCTCAACCTCCCCCTTTCTGAACTTCATAAAACTAACCTCAAAATACATAAGAAAGAAGTTAAGGAGGTGAACAGAATTTTAGAAAAGGCAGATATGATAGACCTCTGAAGAAAACTGAATGGGACTGAAAAGGAATATACTTTCTTCTCAGCGGTATGTGGCACATACTCAAAAATTGACCATGTACTAGGGCATAAAAACCTCACAATCCAGTGCACAAAGGCAGAAGTAGTCAAAGCATACTTATCAGATCATGATACAACAAAAATTATTTGTAATAAAGAACTATGGAAAAATAAGCTAAAAATTAATTGGAAACTAAATAATCTCATTTTAAAGCATGAGTGGGCCAAAGAACAAATCAGAGAAATAATTAATAACTTCATTCAAGAGAATGACAATAATGAGTAAACATACCAAAACTTATGGGATGCAGCAAAAGCAGTTCTTAGGGGAAGTTTTATATCTCTAACTGCTTAAACAAATAAAATAGGGGAAAAAGGAGATCAATGAATTGGGCATGCAACTGAAAAAATTAGAAAAAGAACAAATTGAAAATCCCCAATTAAATACCAAATTAGAAATACTGAAAATCAAAGGAGAGATTAATAAAACTGAAATCAAGAAAACTATTGAATTAATAAATAAAACAAAGAGCTGGTTTTATGAAAAAAATCAATAAAATTGATAAACCTTTGGTCAATTTGATTAAAAAAAAGAAAGAAGAAAATCAAATTACCTGTATCAAAAATGAAAAGGGTGAGTTCACCTCTAACGAAGAGGAAATTGAAACAACAATTAGGAATTATTTTGCCCAATTGTATGCCCATAAATTTGACAACCTTAGAGATATGGATGAATATCTACAAAAACATAAATTGACCAGGTTAACAGAAAAGGAAGTAAAATTTCTAAACAACCCCATCTCAGAAAAAGAAATTGAGCAAGCCATCGATGAACTCCCTAGGAAAAAATCTCCAGGGCCAGATGGTTTTACATGTGAATTCTATCAAACATTTAAAGAACAACTAATTCCTATACTTTATAGACTATTTGGGAAAATAGGTGAAGGAGTCCTACCAAATTCTTTTTATGACACAAATATGGTACTAATACCCAAACCAGGTAGAGTCAAAACAGAGAAAGAAAATTATAGACCAATTTCCCTAATGAATATTGATGCAAAAATTTTAAATAAAATATTAGCAAAAAGATTGCACCAACTTATCATGAGAATAATACAATATGATCAGGTAGGATTTATTCCAGGAATGCAAGGCTGGTTCAGTATTCAGAAAAATATTAGCATAATTGACCATATCAACAACAAAACTAGCAGAAACCATATGATCATCTCAATAAATGCAGAAAAAGCCTTTGACAAAATACAACACCCATTCCTATTAAAAACACTAGAAAGCATAGGAATAAATGGAGTCTT
The DNA here is from genome assembly GCF_011100635.1 of Trichosurus vulpecula. Lineage (NCBI taxonomy): Eukaryota > Metazoa > Chordata > Mammalia > Diprotodontia > Phalangeridae > Trichosurus > Trichosurus vulpecula. The sequence goes on from NC_050579.1 coordinate 68,822,944, forward strand.
CCTTAAAATTATAAATAGCATCTACCTAAAACCATCAACAAGCATTATTTGTAATCGGAAAAGCTAGATGCATTCCCAATAAGATCAGGGGTGAAACAAGGATGTCCATTATCACCCCTACTATTCAATTTGGTACTAGAAACAGTAGCTATAGCAAGAAGAGGAGAAAAAGAAGTTGAAGGAATTAGAATAGGAAAAGAAGAAACTAAATTATCACTTTTTGCAGATGATATGATGATTTACTTAGAGGATCCTAGAGAATCAAGTAAAAAAACTACTTGAAATAATAAACAACTTTAGCAAAGTTGCAGGATATAAAATAAACCCACATAAATCCTTGGCATTCCTATACATTACTAACAAAGCCCAACAGCAAGAGATAGAAAGAGAAATTCCATTCAAAGTTGCTGTAGACATGATAAAAAATATTTGGAAGTCTATCTGCCAAGACAAACCCAGGGACTATTTGAACATAACTATGAAACAGTTTTCATGCAAATAAAGTCAGATCTAAATAAATGGAAAAATATCAGTTGCTCACAGTTAGACTGAGCTAGTATAATAAAAGTGACAATTTTACCTAAATTAATCTATCTATTCAGTGTCATACCAATTGAACTACCAAAAATTATTTTACAGAGCTGGATAGAATAATAACAAAATTCATCTGGAAGAACAAAAAGTCTAGAATATCTAGGGTATTAATGAAAAGACATGCTAGGGAAGGTGGCCTATCCATACCAGATATAAAACTGTACTATAAAGCAGCAGTCATCAGAACTACCTGGTACTGGCTAAGAAACAGAGTTGTAGATCAGTGGAATAGGATAGGTACACACGATGGAGAAGGCAACGACTATAGCAATCTACTCTTTGATAAACCCAAAGAGGCCAGCCTCTGGGCTAAGAATTCACTATTTCACAAAAACTGCTGGGAAATTGGAAAATGGTAGGGCAGAAACTGGGCATAGACCAATATCTTACACCATATACCAAAATAAAGTCAAAATGGGTTCATGATTTTAATAAAGGCTGATACTATAAGCAGTTTGGGAGAGCAAGGAATAGTTTACCTATCAGATTTATGGAAAAGAAAAGAATTCATGACCCAACAAGAGATAGAGAGCATTACAAAATGCGAAATGAATAATTTTGATTATGTTAAATTGAAATGTTTTTGTACAAAAAAAGCCAATGCAACAAAGATTAGGAGGGAAGCAGAAAATTGGGAGAAAGTCTATGCAGCTAGTATCTCTGATAAAGGCCTCATTTCTAAAATATAGAGGGAACTGAGTCAAATATATAGGAATACAAGTCATTCCCCAATTATGAAATGATCAAAGGATATGAACAGGCAGTTTTCAGAGGAAGAAATTAAAGATATATAGGCATATGAAACAATGCTCTAAATTACTACCGATTAGAGAAATGCAAATCAAAACAACTCTTAGGTAGCACATCTCTCCTGTTAAATTGGCAAAATGATGAAACAGGAAAGTGATAAATGCTGGAAAGGATGTGGGAAAATTGGAACATTGTTACATTGCTGGTAGAGTTGTGAACTGATCCAGCCATTCTGGAGAGCAATTTGGAACTATGCTCAAAGGGCTATAAAAATGTTCATACCCTTTGACCCAGCAATACCACTTCTAGGGTTGTATCCCAAAGAGATCACACAAGTGGGAAAAGGACCCATATGTACAAAAATATTGATAGCAGATCTTTTTGTAGTAGCTAAGAATTGGAAATCAAGGGATTGCCCATCAATTGGGGAATGGCTGAACAAGCTGTGGTATATGAAATATACCATAGAACATCTATAAAACTGCCCTACTTTTCGCATATTCTTTAACTGGTAAATACAAGCTGTAAGTATATTTTACCCCACGGACAAGTGTAAAATGATCTGTGTATAATCTTTCAGTTTAAGAAGTTATATGTTAGAAAAGAAGTTCAGAAAAAGGCATAAGCAGGTCAAATTATGTTTCAATGATGTGAAATTTAATATATACTTTTAAAAAACTATGATCTTATTAAATTTAATATAGGCTTTAAGAAATAGAAGTCTGTAGTTTCATTTGCAATTCAGTTTTTTGTGATTCCTATGTGAAATGTTCATGTTTATTAATTATTACATTCATAATAAGAAGGCAGTTTTTTGAAGTTATGTTGGTAAAATGATGGATCTTAGTTATGGTATATGGAATACTATTGTGCTATAAGAAATGGGGATGATACAGACTTCATAACAGCCTGGAAAAACCTACATGACATAATGCTGAGTGAGCGGAGCAGAGCCAGGAGAATGTTATACACAACCACAGATATATGGATTCTGTGAGGACTAACCCTGATAGACTTTGCTCTTCTCAGCAACACAAGGTGCAAAGACAACTCCAAAGGACTCACGATGGAGAATGCTGTCTACATCCAGAGAAAGAACTATGGAGTCTGAATGCAGATTGAGGCACACTTTATGCTTGCCTTTCTTCCCCCCTTTTTTTCTCTCTTTTGTTCTTTTTCGGTGTTTTTTTTTGTTTCTGTTTCTTCTTTCTCATGATTCATTCCATTGGTCATAATTCTTCTCCACAACTTGACTAGTCTGTAAATAAGTTCAATGAGAATTTATATGTGGAAGATATATTGGTTTCCATGCCATCTTGGGGAGAGAGGGGAGAGGGAAGGAAGAAAATATGGAACTCAAAATTACGTAGAACCAAGTGTTGTAAACTAAAAATTAAAAAAAATATATTTTTTTAATTTTTAAATTAATTTATTTAATATATTTAGTTTTCAGCATTGATTTTCACAGGAGTTTGAATTACGAATTTTCTCCCCATTTCTCCCCTCCCACCCACTCCAAGATGGCATATATTCTCGTTGCCCCATTCCCTAGTCAGCCCTCCCTTCTATCACCCCACTCCCCTCCCATCCCCTTTTCCCTTCCTTTCTCATAGGGCAAGATAAATTTCTATGCCCCATTGCCTGTGTATCTTATTTCCTAGTTGCATGCAAAAACTTTTTTGTTGTTGTTTTTGAACATCTGTTTTTAAAACTTTGAGTTCAAAAATAAAAATTACTTTAAAAATCCACCCCTTGATTTTTCTATCCCATTCAGGTATCATTCACACTTCTCTTTAGTGTTGGGTTTCTTGAGACAGTAGTTTGTATCTGATACTTCTACTTCCTTTGAACCTATTTCCTCTTCAGCTTCCTCCAAATCTGACTTCTTTTTCCACCACTCTTCTCATCACTCATATGTCCTCTTTTCCTATAGAACTTCTCTTTTGAAGCCTATGCAAATGTCACTTCTACCAAAATTACCTTGATCTGATATGAGCTTAGTAATGACTTCAGGTATCTCATACTTCTTTGCTTTATAACTCTCTAATTCAAGAATCATATAAACATAATTATTTGTATATTGTCTCCCTAAGTAGGATATGAGATTTCCTGAGGTCAGGAACTAGTTTTTTAACCTTTCTTTGTATCCCCAGAACTTAGCACATTTTCTGACACATAGTAAGCAATTAGTAAATAGTTATTGACTGACTAATAATCCCTGTCTCTGAGTCCTATTTGCCTGCCAGGCTGCAAACTCTTTGAGGGCAGGCAGAATCTTATATAACTTGGCACCACCTCCAGGGCTAAGCACAGTGCTCTGTTTATAGTAAGTGCTATAACAAATGTTGTTATATTATAGATAATTTTTAATGGAGAGGAAGCAATTACTTTTGAAAATTTCTTCAAAACTTCAAAAACTCTGCGACTTCGTTGATATGTGGGCTCCCTACATTAATACAGAGAGCAGCCCCTCCCTTCTTTAGTAGATGTTTTCATAAGTCATTTTGGCCAAAAAAATTTGTCATCTACTGGCCAAACTTTTGTGATGAGCTTCTTCAAACTTAGCTAAACTCATCCGTGGATAGCAGTCTAATTATGAGGTTATACTAAAAGTCTTTATAGCTTGGTTGGACTTGTTACAGCTTTGTCCTCTGCTGGGGTATATTTTGAGTCCAGATCCCTCTTGATCTCTCTTCAGCTTCTGACACTATTGACCATAGCTTCTTACTGGAAATGACAATAACCTTTGATTTTGGAGATGACACAGCTTTATTGCTTTCCTTCTATCTTTCCAACATTCCTCTGCCTCTACTACTCAGCTATAGAGTAGTAGTACTAAATATTGTATTTGGTCTAACTACATTATTTGCAATCAAAATATAGACCAATAAAAATTTTTCGTTATGATTCCAAACAAATATTTTAAATATTTTGAAGAAAGGTTCCCATCAATCTGACTGTTCTTTGCCTCTGTCCTACTCATTTGTTTTCCTTCAGTAGAAGGGAAGAGGAAACAAGCAAGGTAAATAGTTTCAGTACAGAGAACTTTTGTCTAGTAAGTCTGGAAAAGAATGATAGTAAATAACTTTACCTTTAGCTTTCTTTCTATTTCCATGCAGAGAATATAATTTCATAATTCAGGCTTTTCTTTAGATGGCTATAGAAACTCTTTATAATTTGTCTTGGGTGATTTAAACACACTCCTTAGATCTCTCGGCTCAGATTTAGTAGCTAACCCAGGATACAAAATCTTAAAGAGCCAACAATTTTTTTAAGATTTCATTTTCTATAAAAATTCCATAATACATTTTAAAACTACTCTCATGGTTAAATAGATTATTTTATTTGATAATATACTTTGTGACCTGTTTGAGGTCAGTTGAAGGAGGCAGTCATCCAAATACTTATCCCAAATATATTTTGCATAGTAGAAGGAAATATTTTGTGAGGGAAATTCATTCTTTCTCTGTCCCTCTCTGTCTCTGTCCCTGTCTCTCTCTCTTTGTCTCTCTCTGTCTCTGTCTCTCTGTCTTCTCTCTCTCTCTCTCTCTCTCTCTCTCTCATCCACTAATGTAGGATCTTCAAAGTCCTTCATTAAAGTCTGCCTCTGAGGCTTCATCATGGAAATGACCCTGGGTTCTCCATATCTATGCGAACAAAGTGGAAATTCTGGTATCATTTGATTGAGTATTGGTCCAAAAGGGACTCATGTTTTTGGGTATCAAATTGGTCAAGGTCAGAGAGACTTCTTATCATGGAGGTGAACATCATTTAATGGAGTTTTTCAGATCCATTTATTCATGAAGACTATCTTTTAAATTAGAGTAGCATTGTAATTTCCTTCAATGAAGGGAACACTTGTGTTACTATTGACTATTAATATTAGTAATAATAACAATTCTAGCATTTGTATAATACTTTAGGGTCTTAAAAGAGCTTTATATAAATTAGCTATTTGGAAAAATTATAGACCCTTCAAGTATGGCAGCTAGGTGGCATAATGGATAGAGTACTGGAATTGAAGTTAAGAAAACATAAATTATAATCCTCACTCAAAGGCTTATTAATTGTAAGATTTTAGGCAAACCATTTAACAGCTCTCAGTTTCCTCATCTGCAAAATGAGATAATTGGACTCAATGGCCTTTCATCTCTAAATCTGTGATCTTGGACAATGAGTGTCTTAGCAGATTGATGAAAGCTCTGCATGAGAAAGAAATTAAAGGTATATTTTCTTACCATCCTAAATTTATTACAAAGCCTTTCTTTGAAAGAGCAGATCAATGAATTGGCATGTGACCAAAAAAATCTAGAAAAAGAAAAAATTAGAAGTCTCCAGTTAAACACCAAAATTGGAAATCCTCAAAACCAAAGGAGAAAGTAAGAAAACCATTGAACCAATAAGTAAAACTAGGAGCTGGTTTTATTTAAAAAATAGGTAAACCATTGGTTCATTTGATTTAAAAAAAGAAGAAAACCAAATGACCAGTATCAAAAATGAAAAGAGTGAATTCCCCACCAATGAAGAAGAAATTAAGGCAACTATTAGGAGCTATTTTCCCCAGTTATATGCCAATAAATCTGACAATCTAAGTGCAATAGATGAATAATCACAAAAAAATGTAAATTGGTCAGATTAACAGGACAAAAAAATATTTAAATAACACGATCTTAGAAAAAGAGTCTGAACAAGCTATTAATGAACTCCTTAAGAAAAAATCCTCTGGGTCAGATAGATTCACAATTGAATTCTACCAACCATTTAAAGAATAATTAATCCCAATACTGTGTAAACTATTTTGAAAAATAGGCAAAGTCCTACCCAATTCTTTTTATGACATAAATTTGGTATTGATATCTAAATCAGGAAATGCTAAAAAAAAAAAAGAAAAGTATAGACAAATTGCCCTAGTGGATATTGATGCAAAATTTTAAGTAAAATATTAGCAAGGAGATTACAGCAATATATCAAAAGTATCATATACTATGATCAAGTAAGATTAATACTAGTTATGTAGGGACCAGAATGCTTGAAGCCACGGCTTAGCCTGAGGTTTAGTTGAAGGAGATGAGAATTATTAGCTTATAGAAGAGACTTGTTGAGTTGATATTATCAGGTATTCGAAAGATGGCATATGGAAGGGCACTCAACATATGTTGCTTGGATCAGTATGGCAGAATTAGGAGCAATTGATAAAAGCTGAAAAGGCAAATATATTCTTGATATAAGGGGGAAATTTTCCCAGTAGTTAGGTGGCACATTTGCTAGGGCTCTGGAAAACCTGAATACAAATACCTCAAACCCTTTTTAGCTATGTGACCTTGAGCAATTCATGTAACTTTTGTCTGCCTCAATGTTGATAATAATAGTGTCTACTTCCCAGGGTTGTTGTGAGGATAAAATGAGATGATATTCTTTAAGTGCTTTACAAACTTTAAAGCACTTCATAAGTGCTAGCCATTATTGGCAATTAGAGGTATCCAAATATGGAATAAGCTTCTAAAGGAGTAAGTGGATTCCCCTCATTAGAAGCCTTCAAACAAAGACTTAATGACAACTTCCAGGGAATGATATAAAAGTTGCATTCAAGGTAAAATTAGAACAGATGGTCTATGAGGCTGCTTGCATCTCTTATAATATTCTGTGATTCTGGGGTTCAAAAGTTTTTGGCCAGGAAGTGTTTTGAGGGTTTTTTTTAAAGTGTGATATAATTTTCCAAATATGATGTGGCCTGCTCTTTCTCATATTAAATGATGGAGCCTAGGGTATTGATTGCTTATCTCACCAGTCCCAAATATATGTATTGATGAACTGTCTCAATGAATTGATTATCTAATAGCATGCCACAGTCAGGAAAATAGGCTTTCTTCATTTTTGTTTTTATTTACTTATATGGACTATTATTCAAATATCATTTGAGGGATCATAGATCTCAATGAGGAGGAGGTCTTATACAGTTCTAGGATTTGGTACAACCAACATAATGTCATCCACAAAACAGAACATCTGAAGAATTTAACTCTCTCCAAGGAATAACTTGACAATATGCTATGAAAGGAAATAGAAATAATAAGTAGGTGAACTTGGACATGATGGCGGGACAAGACCAAAACAAAGGAAATCTCTGTTGCAGGGGGTATATTCTAGAACACATTAAAAGAACATTTTTACAGGATTTCTTACAGAGAAAAATATACAAAAAGAATGAAAAAATATGGATAATATAATAGTCCTCCCCCAGAGATGATCTGATAATAACTACTGACCAATAATGCCTACTTTTTAATTCAGATAAAAATTTTTATGAGAATCATAAAACCGTAGAATCACAGATTTAAAGGTACTAGGGGTCTGAGAGGCCATCTAGTCTGATGCACCTCATTTTAAAAGTAGAATTATTCAGTCCAAGGAAGGTGAAGTCTTTTGCCCAAGATCATAGAGGTGAGGCAGCATTTGAGCCTACATCCTCTGATTCTGATTTTCTGTAGCCTATACCTTTACCATGAAAGGAATAAATGTGCAGAAAATAGAATATCCTGCTGTGTTATTTATTACAGAAAAATAAAACAAACCAAAATGTGACTCAGGAGATCAAAATCTAAATTTAAAGCCTCTCTACAAATAATCTCTCATACAAATATTAAGATTCACTTCAATTCTACAAACAATTTTAAAGCACTTACTATATACAGTGAGCCATTTAAGACACTGACCATCCAAGATTTATAAGATTCTTTGATTCAGGCATAGGAATAATCCTATCCAGTGAACCTCTGATATTGAACTCCAAGTGCTGCTCAAAACAAGACATGCTTACCAAAGGGGTATGCCGCTGTCCTAGAAAATATTCTGGAAAGAGTCCAAATAAAAGTAAAAATGAAATTATTTAATGTTCTCGAAATATACTCAGAGGTAGGTGTAGAAAATCTCCTGTTGTCAGGAATTCCCCAATGGAGAAGACAGATCCAAGAATAATAGTGTGGGCTTCATGGTTATGATGAAGCCTGCCTAGATTTATATTGGGCACAGACGGTAATTCTAATGTGCGTTTTTATATCCTGTGCATTTCATTCCACTAACATAATTTAGATTCTCCCAAATATGAAAACTGCATTCAATTCTAAATTGTTTTTACTGGATGTGCTTTACTCCTCTAAAAACACAGATGGTTGTCAGTTGGACCTTTCTCCCCTTCCCTCGTTCCACTCTGGCAGACTTAATGTTGATGCATACGTGATAGACTGAATAAAAGGTAGAATTGTTCTGAGTACTAACTTTAGCTGTATATTTAACTAAAAAAAGAAAAGGAAGAAAGAAAGGAAGAAAGGAAGAAAGAAAGGAAGGAAGGAAGGAAGGAAGGAAGGAAGGAAGGAAGGAAGGAAAGAAGGAAGAAGGAAAAGAAAAGAAAAAGAAAGAAAAGAAAAAGAAATTAAAGTGCGTAGAGCCAAGTGTTGACAAGAAATAGTTTTTTACCAACTCCCATCAAGAGTAGCTTTTTTTGTTTTTGTTTTGATTTTTTTTCTTGAAAAACACACAAAACTTAAAATACCCTGTGTGTGTGTGTGTGTAAGAGAGAGTGAGAGAGAGAGAGAGACAGAGACAGAGAGACAGAGACAGAGAGAGACAGAGGGAAGGCAGATTCTTACAGAGAACAAGGTAGTTATCTATTCCTCAAATCTAATAAAATGAATAGTTCTGTTATAATGTAGAATTCAGATGTTCACTGAAAATAGTATTATTCTTTTGAGGCTTATATGTCATAATACTTTACAGAAAGTGGATAGTTCAAAATAACACTAAAAAAAATAAATGTAAGCGTCACTGAAGTAACTGCCATTATGAGATGAACGACTACTGTTATGTTAGAGTAGGGGTTATATCACCTTTCTGCATCATTGATCCCTTTGGCATTATGGTGAATCCTATGGACCCCCTTTCCAAGTGATATGCTTAAAAGAATATTACAAAATACATAGGGTTACCAATGAAACCATTTTTACTGAAATAGTTATTAAGATTTTTTTAAAAGTTCACAGATCCCAGGTTAAAGACCTCTATTTGAACATGGTGTGGCCTTTTAGAGAATGGGTTCCTATTCCCCAGTGGATAAGTGATCAAAGGACCCCAAACAAATAGCTTCCCAAAGAAGAATTTGAAATTATTAATAACCACATGGAAGAATACCCTAAATCACTAATGATAAAAGAAATCTATATCCAAACACCTCAGAGGATCCAGTTTACAATGAGAAAATTGACAAAGATGACTAAAGATGTCAACTGCTAGGGAAATACTGTTAAGGAGGTTAAAGATAGAATATCTCATATACACCAGCACTTTTATAGTACCGTGTGTGTGTGTGTGTGTGTGTGTGTGTGTGTGTGTGTTAGCAAAGAACCTAGACCCAGAATAAATTGAAGGAATGCAAGAATTGGAGGAAATTCCAACAAAGAATTAGAATACATAAATTTAATGAACTATCACTGTGACACTGGAAGTGATGAATATGAAAAGTAAAGATATATGTGAATATTTATGTGAACTGATGCACAGTGAAATAAGTAGAAGCAAGGGGAAAAATTGCATGACTACAACTGTGTCAATGGAAAGAACAAAAACGAAAATCTCTTGCATTTCAGAAAGCTCGTTGGCTCTGGGCTAAGAGGAGCTAGATTTCAAATCCTACTTCTGACATTATTTTCTGTGTGACCATGGACAAGTCATTTAACTCCCCTTACCCTCAGTTTTCTCATTTATAAAATGAGAAAGTTGAGCTTGATAGTCTCTGATGCTCTTTCAGTCCTCAGATTAAAGATCTGCTTTAGGAGGCAATATGTCCTAGTAGAAAAATTATTGGAGTTAAATGATACAAAGAAAATAAAAATCATGTTCCCTCCCTGTCTGGCCTTGGGCCACTCACTTTATCTCTGTTGGCCTCAGTTTCCTTGGGCATAAAATGAAGTAGTTGGACTTGATGACCTCTGACATTTCCTTCTTGTTCTAGATCTATATCCAATAAATGCTATACATAATTATAATGAATTAGCTTGGCCCTGCAGTGGAAATATAAGAATGTACCTTCCTCTCTTTTCTTTTTATAGGACTAATAAAATCCAATCAACATTTATTAAGTGCCTACTATGTGCCAGCCACTGTGTTAAGTGCTGGGGATACAATTAATAAAAAGAAAATCCCTGCCCTCAATCTACTTGGGGGAGACAACACACAAAAGCAAGCAGAAAAGGCAAGGAGGAGACTAAGGGATACCTGGTGCAAAGGCCTCTTTTTTGGTGGAGTTGAAACCAGGAAAAGTAGCAGATGCAGAATGGAGTGAGGATAAAGTGAGATAAAGGTAATGAGATAAGGTATGGAATGCTGTTAAAATTGTTTGTTGTGGTTAGCTTGACTGCTTTGTTTCTTCTCCCTTTCTTCTTTTTTTCCTTCCCTCCCTCTATCCGTCTTTTCTTGCCTTCCTTTCTTCTTTTCTTCTTGCCTTCCTTCCTTCGTTTCTTGCTATCTTTCTATATGTTCATATAAAATTATATAATTTCTATACATTAATAGAAATGAAGGTGATGTCTATAGCAGGAAAAATATATTAAATTGAATGGTATAGAATGATAGCAGGTGGTTAATGGAACATAGGCACTGACTTAGTCCAAAAGTCTCTCCACTCCTCCAAAAGCTATGCCAGAAGTCATAAAATCACATATTTCTAACTCAGAGGGCAGAGTCCAACTGTCTCATTTTTTCAGATGAGGAAATTGAGTCTCAGAGGAGTCAAATGGCTCATTTGAGGTCACATAGCTAAATAGAGGCAGAACCAGGATTTGAACCTCCATTCTCTGACTTCAAATCCAGGACACTTTCCCAATGTGCTTCACAGCCTTGCAAAAAAATTTTTTTTCCATGCAGGGAGCCATGATCTTTAAACAATGTATATTACAACCCATTTGTGCCTTCTCATCCTGTGTAAATTTTTTGTCATTCATTCAACAGATATTTATTAAGCACTTATTGTTTACTAAGCATTGTGCTAGGAGATACTAATATGAAGGCAAAAATCACAAATAGTCCCTGTCTTCAAAGGCATGCATCTATAGGAGATAAATGTTAACAGATAAATGCAAAATATTTGCTGGGCATGGGGGTGAGGGAGCACACTCGTTTGTCCTTTATTTTTGAAGGGGGCTAATGACATCAAAGGATGATATCTTTATTTGTGTGTGAATTGGATTTGTGAGGCAGTTATACCAGGTAGTCCTCAGCCTCACTCTCTCCTCCAGAGTCATTGAAGTCCAATGACATGACAAAAGTCAAGATGACTGGCTATGGCATGGGATGTTTTGGATGACCTTGGTGTCTTTGATGTATGACCAAGTTCTAAGTGCTCTACAGCACCTGCTTCAACCACTTTCATTGCTGTTGGAACAAAGTGTTCCCATCTGTCCATCCCACTGGGGGAAGTCCTTATATGCTTGTTGTAGACATTCCCCTAACTCACTGACAGGTTTGAGACCTGTTAATTACTCTCAGCCTGGTTTAGCCCATCTGCACAGACAGTTTTACCAGGTGTGACCACATGCTACAGCTTCTTGGAGCCACAGGTGAGAATTGGGTGACATGTGAACACCAAAAGTGGATGAGCAGCCCTGAAAAGCAAGCCATTACCAGAGATGCTAGTGCTCCTGAACACCCCATATACCCCAGGGAGCACATTAATAGCCAGGGAGATAAAGAAAAGCTTCATGGAGGATGAAGGGATAAGGGCTTGAAAGGATCTCAATATGGTTCAGGTATCTCCTAATAGCTGAGAATTTTTTTGTGTGTCATCCTATAAATCCCCCCCCAGAGTCTCTCCCCAACACCCTGGCAGCATTCTGGGTCTTTCAAATAAATTGTGAATTTCCAAAGCTACGCTTCAGCTATCCTCCTATTATCTCTCAGCTCTGCTGATGCTCATGTCCTCAATGACAATTTTATGCCCCTTGTTGAAGGTGATTCATCAAACCACATGTTTCTACTTGTTTACACACACAATGACACCCATGAAATGTCAAGGAATTTTTAAAAAGGGTTAAAACAAAGATAAATACTAGGAATATGGGGGCAGAGGCAAGATGGCGGCTGGAAAGGAGGGACTCATGTGAGCTCCCCGCCCAGGTCTCTCCAAAAACCTATAAAATGGCTCTGAACAAATTCTAGAACTGCAGAACCCAGGAAATAGCAGAGGGAAGCAGGGCTTCAGCCCAGGACAGCCTGAATGGTCCCTGGGTGAGGTCTATCATGCACAGAGCTGGGAGAGGAGGGGAGCGGAGCCCAGCGTGGGCTGTGCTGACCAACCAGACCAGGAGCCAGGCAGAACAGGCCCTAGCACCCTGAATCAGTGAGCTGTGGCAGTTACCAGACTTTTCAACCCACAAATACCAAAGACAACAGAGAAGGTTAGTGGGAAAATCTGCAGGGAGTGAAAGGAATTCCCGGTTTGGCCACTGCCTCAGGGGCAGCAGAGGTGGTGCAGCTACAGAACTACAGCTGCAGTTGCTTCTGGCCCCAGCCCCACCTGGTAGGAGGAATTAAGTAGTGAATCAGAGCAGGAGTGCAGAGCCTCCTTCAGATCTGAGTCAGGTCCTGGTTAGCAGTTCTTGGGAAAGGAGGAGTGCTGGTGGGGCAGAGCTGGCTGTATAGAAATAGCTCTGAAAACAACAGTGCATCCCCTCAAGCCTGGAACAAAGTACTCTTTACTCTACAAGCAGTCATACCCCGATGGAAAAACTCAAAGGTCAGGTAGGTTGACTGGAAACATGGCCAGGCAGTGAAAATGGACTCAGATTCAGAGTCAGACTTTGGAATCTTTCTTTGGTGACAAAGAAGACCAAAACATACAGCCACAAGAAGCCAACATAGTCAAAGAGCCTACATCAAAAGCCTCCAAGAAAAACATGAACTGGTCTCAGGCCATGGAAGAGCTCAAAAAGGATCTGGAAAAGCAAGTCAGAGAAGTAGAGGAAAAATTGGGAAGAGAAATGAGAATGATGCGAGAAAACCATAAAAAACAAGTCAATGAATTGCTAAAGGAGACCCCAAAAAATAGAGAAAAAAATACTGAAGAAAACAACAACTTAAAAAATAGACTAACTCAAATGGCAGAAGAGCTCCAAAAAGCCAATGAGGAGAAGAATGCCTTGAAAGGCAGAATTACCCAAATGGAAAAGGAGGTCCAAAAGACCACTGAAGAAAACACTACCTTAAAAATTAGATTGGAGCAAGTGGAAGCTAGTGACTTGATGAGAAATCAAGATATTATAAAACAGAACCAAAGGAATGAAAAAATGGAAGACATTGTGAAATATCTCATTGGAAAAACCACTGACCTGGAAAATAGATCCAGGAGAGATGATTTAAAAACTATTGGACTACCTGAAAGCCATGATCAAAAAAAGAGCCTAGATATCATCCTTCAAGAAATTATCAAGGAAAACTTACCTAATATTCTAGAGCCAGAGGGTAAAATAGAAATTGAAAGAATCCACAGATCATGTCTTCAAAAAGATCCCCAAAAGAAAACTCCTAGAAATATTATTGCCAAATTCCAGAGATCCCAGATCAAGGAGAAAATACTGCAAGCAGCCAGAAAGAAACAATTTGAGTATCGTGGAAACACAATCAGAATAACCCAAGGTCTAGCAGCTTCTACATTAAGGGATCGAAGGGTTTGGAATATGATATTATGGAGGTCAATGTAGCTAGGATTAAAATGAAGAATCACCTACCCAGCAAAACTGAGTATCCTGCTCCAAGGCAAAATATGGATTTTCAATAAAATAGAGGACTTTCAAGCTTTCTCAGTGAAAAGACCAGAGCTGAATAGAAAATTTGACTTTCAAACACAAGAATCAAGAGAAGCATGAAAAGGTAAACAAGAAAAAGAAATCACAAGGGACTTACTAAAGTTGAACTGTTTCGTTTACATTTCTACATGGAAAGAAGATGTGTATGATTCATGAGACCTCAGTATTAGGGTAGCTGAAGGGAATATGTATATATATATATATATATATATATATATATATATATATATATATATATATGTGTGTGTGTGTGTGTGTGTGTGTGTGTGTGTGTTTGTGTGTGTGTATGTGTGTATATATATCTGTATGTGTGTATGTATATATGTCTGTGTATATATATATATATATATATATATATGTAGACAGAGGGCACAGGGTGAGTTGAATATGAGTGGATGATATCTAAAAAAATAAAATCAAATCAAGGGATGAGAAAGGAATATATTGAGAGAGGGAGAAAGGGAGAGATAGAATGGGGTAAATTATCTCAGATAAAAGTGGCAAGAAAAAGTAGTTCTGTAGGAAGGGAAGAGGGGCCAGGTGAGGGGGAATGAGTGAATCTTGCTCTCATTGGATTTGACCTGAGGAGGGAATAACACACACACTCAATTGGGTATCCTACCCCGCAGGAAAGAAGGAGGAAGGAGATAAAAAGGGGGGGGGCAATAGAAGGGAGGGCAGATAGGGGGAGGAGGTAATCAATAGCAAACACTTTTGAAAAGAGACAAGGTCAAGGGAGAAAATTCAATAAAGGGGGATAGGTTAGGAAGGAACAAAATATAGGTAATCTTTCACAACATGAGTATTGTGGAAGGGTTTCGCATAATGATACACATGTGGCCTATGTTGAATTGCATGCCTTCTTAGGGAGGGTGGGTGGGAAGGGAAGAGGGGAGAGATTTTGGAAGTCAAAGTTTCAGAAACAGATGTTCAAAAACAAAAAAAAAAGTTTTTGCATGCAACTAGGAAATAAGATACACAGGCAATGGGGCATAGAATTTTATCTTGCCTTACAAGAAAGTAAGGGAAAAGGGGATGGGAGGGGAGTGGAGTGACAGAAAGGAGGGCTGACTGGGGAATGGGGCAACCAGAATATACACCATCTTGGAGTGCAGGGAGGGTTGAAATGTGGAGAAAATTCATAATTCAAACTCTTGTGAAAATCAATGCTGAAAACTAAATATATTAAATAAATTAAGTAAATAAATTTAAAACAACAAAAAAATAGTAGGAATATAAGGATGACTATTGTAAAAAAAAAAAGAAAGAAAGTAAAATCACCATTCCTAATCATGAGAGGCAGAAAGAGTATTTACTCTGGAGTTATAGGACCTGGGTTCAAATATGCACTCTGATACTTCCTACCTACCTGTGTGACTTTGGACAAATCACTTATCCTCCCAAGGACTCAATTTTCTCCTCTGTAAAATGAGGAAATTCAAGTGGATGGCTTACAAGGTCTCTCCTCTTTAGGTTGGTGATCTATTAGATCTGTATTAGAATACACTGTCATGGCTTGTGGGAATTATCTTTTCACTAGAAAGACACAAGCTATGAATTAGGGATGTTTTAGAAAGTATTTTGATTGTATGAGAGATAGAACCAGATGATCTCAAAGGTACTTTTCAGCTCTTAGATTCTGTGATTCTGAAAGACTGTGAATTCAAACCCAGGCTCAAAAAGGTGTGTGCACAGAGACAGATAAAGAACCTTAACTAAAGGGTATCTTTTTCATTCAAGTTATGAGCTAGACATTTAAACCCCTTTTCTTTGTCAGGTAGAGATGTTTAGGATCTAGAAATCAAGGTAATTACTGGCTATCTCAGGTAAGAGATTACCACCCTGAAGTATGAAAATGTCATAAAGTTATATAGGCTGCTATTTTGGGAAGGGTTAAAAGTTGGGTGTTCTAGACTGTAGGGAACCCGTAGTGAGGACACAACTTTTACCCATGTAAACTGGAAAGTTTGAAACTTAGTCTTCCTTGGGGTAATTCACAAGAGTCTCACAGCCAAATGAAATAGGATTTGGACCCAGCTCTTCCTTTACTCTGAGGCTGCTTTCTATCCACCATGTGACACTCCTTCTAAAGATTGTAAATAAAAGTATGATTTTTTTTAAAAATTTTTTTAAAAATTCCATTTTTTTCAGTTCTACAACTCAAAGTGAGCGAGGGAGAAGTAAGGCTTTCACACTACCTAATATCCTTGTAGCTCTAGGCAAGGCAATCTGAATGACATTCTGAAAACTAGAAGGCATGCCAAAGATTGAACCAGGAATAGAAATGAAGAATTTGAGCTGCCTGTTGCACTCTCACCACTAACACCACTCCCTTCCTACAGCACATCTAGTATTAAAAGGCTTTCTTTTCATGCTCTCAGACTCTGAATTAGTACGGCAAACAATTTACAGTAGTAGGTCAAACCCTAAATATGCTTAACCCAGTCTCCTGTTGGCCCTATTTGGAAACCATGAATTCAAAAAGTAACACATCTGGAATTTCATGGACTGCAGAAGTCAAGGGAGAGAGATTTTTGCTTCTTTATTCCTACATATTTGACATAAGGGTATTAATTCTAAAAGGCCAGTCACATTATTGCCCAAGGCATAAGATAATTTTTTTTTCCATTCGTTAAAAATAGTATTTAGAAGAGCAGTTACAAAATATAGGACCTATTTTATGCACTCTAGCAATGTAAACCTTTGTTGTTCTTGTTGTTCAGTCATTTGGTCATATCAAACTCTTCAGAGTCCTATGGACCACAGCACACCAGGCCCTTTCATCCTCCACTTTCTCTTGAAGTCTGTCCAAGTTCATGTTCATTGTTACCATGACACTATCCATCACATCCTCTGCCATCACCTTTTCTGTTTACCTTCAATCTTTCCCAACAACAGGGTCTTTTCCAATGAATCCTGTCTTCTCATTATGTTGCCAAATTATTTAAGCTTCAGCTTCACTATTTGACGTCCCAATAAATAGCCTGAATTAATTTCTTTAAGTATTGATGATTTGATCCCTTTGCTGTCCAAGGTACTCTCAAAAGTCTTCTCCAGCACTAAAATTTGGAAGTGTTGATTCTGTGTCACTCAGCTTTCCTGAAAGTCCAACTCTTAGAACCATACATTGCTACCACACATCGCTTTGTTTGTACAAACCTTTGTTGGCAAGCTGATGTGTCTGCTTTTTAGTATGATGTCTACGTTTACCATAGCTTTCCTTCCAAGAAGCAAGCATCTTTTAATTTCATGGCTATAGCCACTCTCTGCAGTGATCTTTGAACCCAAGAATACAAATTCTGAGACTGCTTCCATTTCTTTTCTATTTTCCAGGAAGTGATGGGGCCAGTTGTCAAGATCGTAGGTGTTTTATATATATATATATATATATATATATATATATATATATATATATATATAAAGCTTCAAGCCAGCTTTTACACTCTCTTTTTTCACCCTTGCAACCTTAATTCTAGCTTTTGATTCATTCAGCCTGGCATTTTGCGTGATGTATTCTGCATATAAGTTAAACAAATAAGGTGACAATATATAGTTCTGTGTAGCAGCAAGAACCCTAGCATACGCAGGATGGCTCACTAGCACAGGTTCTTTAATCTGCTTTTAAAGGAAAGCAACTTTAAAGGGGTCAACAATCTTTTTAAATTACATTCACTAGTTCAGGGGAAAAGTCAGCCCCCTGAACATCAGAGAAAATATAAGTAGGGAAAATACAAGCAGATAAATTATACCAACAGACAGGGCTCTGACTACCTGAATCAAAACAATATTGCTGTACACTTTACATACACCACTGGATCAAGAGAGCCTTTACATCTGAGCAGTCAGGGAGTCTGAACATATGGCTACTCAGTGTTGACCAGGGAATCAAAAGGTCCTTCTTGTAAGTGAACTCCCAAAGCAAAATACCAACCCAGAGTATATATACACTTCTCAGAGCCAGAAAGCATCACAACCCTCCTGACTCAGTGCCTAATCAACTTAACACCAGAAGGTGTGAAAGCCTTCCTACAAGCAAGCTTCCCTTAATGGGCTCCACATGAGGCCTATTAATGGGCAGGGAAGATCTTATATCCCATTAACCTCACACCTTGTTGTATTCCTTTTCCAATCTTAAACCAATAAATTATTCCATGTTTGATTCTAACTGTTGGTTCTTGGCCTGCACACAGGTTCCTCAGGAGACAAGTAATGTGATGTAGTACTCCCATCCCTTTGGGGACTTGCCACATTTTGTTGCATTCCACACAAAGTGTAGTAAATGAAGCAGAAATGATTTTTTTTTCCTGGAACTCCCTTGCTTTCTCCCTAGTCCAGTAAATATTGGCAATTTAGTCTCTAGTTCATCTGTCTCTTTGAAAACCAGCGTGCCCTTCTTGTAATTCTTGATTCATATAGTGCTGAAACCTAGCTTGCAGAGTCTTAAATATAACTTTGTTGACATGTGAAATGAGTACAATTGTTTAGTAATTTGAACACCCCTTATCACTGCCCTTCTTTAGGATTGGAAAGTAAACTGATTTTTTCCAATCTAGTTGCCACTGTTGAGTTTTCCAAAGCAAAATCTTACTGATTTAATGATTGCTATAGGTATTTTATAAGTACCATGTGAAGGATACCAAATATTTAAAACCATGAGAACAGTCAATAAGTCAGTAAGCATTTATTAACCACCTACTATGTGTCAGACACTATGCTAAGCACTGTGGATACAAAGAAGCACAAAATCATGTTCCCTACCCTCTGGGAACTTACATTCAAATGAGGAAATTAACATGAAAGCAGCTAAATACATAAAACGTAATGCAACGTGTAAAAGGGACTTAATCTTAGTGGGAAGACATTGAAGACTGGGTGGAGGGGGAATGAGAATACCTCAAAAGGCCTCCTGCAGAAGGTAGTATTTGAACTAAGTCTAAATGTATAAGGAAGACAGGGTAACCAAGGAAGTTAGTAGACTGAAGTGTGGTGGGAGAGCATTCCAGGCATGGGTGACTACCAGTGAAAAGGCAGCAGGAGATGGAGTGTAATATATAAGGAATAACAAGGAGGCCAAATCTCTATCCCAAACATGTGTACTATAGGTATGAGAGGCAGAGACAGAGACAGAGAGACAGAGAAACACAGACATACATACATTTGCATAGATATATACTTACATTCTGCTTTATCTTTGATGGTCAAGCTATTTATTGTGTTTTTTTACATTGTTTTATTCAGATATTAGATCTGAAAAACCAGTCCAGTACCACAAAGCATTTTTAAAGCATCCACTCTGTGCAAGGCTTAGGGGACACACAGACAAAATTAAAAACAGTCTTTCCTGTTTTGCTCAAGGGGAAGAGTAATTAAAAATTTTATAAGCAGAAAATTCCAAGGCAAAGGCAATGTGATGTCCAGTTTTACAATACATAAAAGGGCCTCTTTCTCCTCTTCTTATTTCCTGTTTTCGTACTACTTCAATGAGCATCATTTGAGCAAACCATTTTTTCTCTTTGCTCCTTTCATTATGAATGGCCACAAGTGAAATTAATTACTTTTTTGCTAGGGCAGGTTGCCTGTAGCAGCAGATCTTATATAAGTACCATCACCTTGTAAATATGCCCACTCCAGTTTTTTCCCACAATGATGACAGGCTTTTCTGATTCTCATGGAAATTCCATAGCAGACTACCTATGTATCATTTAATATTACCACTCATATCAAGAGCAGGCCAGTTTTGCATTCATAGATTCATAATCATTTAAAGTTGGAAGGAATTTGGTATTATATGACAATGTTCTTTTCATGGATGAAGGAGCATGAGGGAATTTAGTGTGGGGAACATCCTCAACTATGCAACATCTATGAGGACGCAGATAATTCAGAGCATCATAGATTTAGAACATGAAGCAACTTCTAAGTCATGGAATTTATTCTCCTCATTTTACAGATGAGGAAATTGGAGATAAGAGAGTATAAGGTTACAAAAAATGTTTAAGTGACTTGCTCAGGGTTGCAAAATCAGTTAGAGATAGAGTTAGAACTGAGCTTTTTCTCACTCTAACCCTAGCACTCTTATCTAATATACCACTAAGCTTTTGCTTCTTTCATGTATTTTTTATTTTTATTTTTTGCTCTTTTTATTTTTTTGTTTTTTTTTTAAATCATTATTTATTTATTTAATATTATTAGTTTTCAGCATAAATTTTCACAAGAGTTTGAATTACAAATTTTCTCCCCACTTCTACCCTCCTGCCCACTTCAAGATGGCATATATTCTGATTGCCCCATTTCCCAGTCAACCCTCCCTTCTGTCACCCCACTCCCCCTCATCCCCTTTTCCCTTACTTTCTTGTAGGGCAAGATAGATGTTTATGCCCCATTGCCTGTATATCTTATTTCCTAGTTGCATGCAAAATCTTTTTTTGAACATCTTCTTTTAAAACTTTGAGTTGCAAATTCTCTCCCCTCTTCCCTTCCCACCCACCCTCCCTAAGAAGGCAAGAAATTCAACATAGGCTACATGTGTATCATTATGCAAAATGCTTCCACAATGCTCATGTTGTGAAAGTCAAACTATATTTTGCTCCTTTCTGTCCTATCCCCCTTTATCCAATTTTCTCCCTTGACCCCATCCCTTTTCAAAAGTGTTTGGTTTTGATTACCTCCTCCCCCTATCTGCCCTCCCTTCTATTGTCCCCCCCTTCTTTATCTCCTTCCTCCTTCTTTCCTGTGGCGTAAGATACCCAATTGAGTGTGTGTGTTATTCCCTCCTCAAGTTAAATCTGATGAGAGCAAGATTCACTCCTTCCCCCTCACCTGCCCCCTCTTCCCTTCGTACAGAACTGCTTTTTCTTGCCACTTTTATGTGAGATAATTTACCCCATTCTATCTCTCCCTTTCTCCCTCTCTCAATATATTCCTGTCTTATCCCTTAATTTGATTTTTTTAGATACCATCCCCTCATATTCAACTCAGCTTGTGCCCTCTGCTGTCTATATATGTATACACACACACACACATATATACATATATATGTATGTATTTATATGTATATATACATATATAGATATAGATATTCCCCTCACCTACCCTAATACTGAGGTCTCATGAATTATACAAATCATCTTTCCATATAGGAATGTAAACAAAACAGTTCAACTTTACTAAGTCCCTTGTGATTTCTTTTTCTTGTTTACCTTTTCATGTTTCTCTTGATTCTTGTGTTTAAAAGTCAAATTTTCTATTCAGCTCTGGTCTTTTCACTGAGAAAGCTTGAAAGTCCTCTATTTTATTGAAAATCCATATTTTGCCTTGGAGCAGGATACTCAGTTTTGCTGGGTAGGTGATTCTTCGTTTTAATCCTAGCTACATTGACCTCCGGAATATCATATTCCAAACCCTTCGATCCCTTAATGTAGAAGCTGCTAGACCTTGGATTATTCTGATTGTGTTTCCACGATACTCAAATTGTTTCTTTCTGGCTGCTTGCAGTATTTTCTCCTTGATCTGGGAGCTCTGGAATTTGGCAACAATATTCCTAGGAGTTTTCTTTTGGGGATCTTTTTGAAGACATGATCTGTGGATTCTTTCAATTTCTATTTTACCCTCTGGCTCTAGAATATTAGATAAGTTTTCCTTGATAATTTCTTGAAGGATGATATCTAGGCTCTTTTTTTGATCATGGCTTTCAGGTAGTCCAATAGTTTTTAAATCATCTCTCCTGGATCTATTTTCCAGGTCAGTGGTTTTTCCAATGAGATATTTCACAATGTCTTCCATTTTTTCATTCCTTTGGTTCTGTTTTATAATATCTTGATTTCTCATCAAGTCACTAGCTTCCACTTGCTCCAATCTAATTTTTAAGGTAGTGTTTTCTTCAGTGGTCTTTTGGACCTCCTTTTCCATTTGGGTAATTCTGCCTTTCAAGGCATTCTTCTCCTCAATGGCTTTTTGGAGCTCTTTTGCCATTTGAGTTAGTCTATTTTTTAAGGTGTTGTTTTCTTCAGTATTTTTTGGGTCTCCTTTAACAAGTCATTGACTTGTTTTTCATGGTTTTCTCACGTCATTCTCATTTTTCTTCCCAATTTTTCCTCTACTTCTCTAACTTGTTTTTCCAAATCTTTTTGAGCTCTTCCATGGCCTGAGACCAGTTCATGTTTTTCTTGGAGGCTTTTGATGTAGGCTTTTTGACTTTGTTGGCTTCTTCTGGCTGTATGTTTTGATCTTCTTTGGCACCAAAAAAGATTCCAAAGTCTGACTCTGAATCTGAGTCCCTTTTCACTGCCTGGCCAGGTTCCCAGTCAACCTACTTGACCCTTGAGTTTTTCATCAGGGTATGACTGCTTGTAGAGTAAAGAGTACTTTGTTCCAGGCTTGAGGGGATGCACTGTTGTTTTCAGAGGTATTTCTACACAGCAAGCTCTGCCACAGCAGCACTCCTCCTCCCACAAGAACCACCAACCAGGACTATGACTCAGATCTTAAGGAGGCTCTGCACTCCTGCCCTGATCCACCATTTAATTCCTCCCACCAGGTATGCCTGGGGCCAGAAGCAACTGCAGCTGTAGTTCTGTAGCTGCACCACCTCTGCTGCCTCCTGGGTGGTGGCTGAATGTTGAACTCCTTTCACTCTCTCCCCCCAGCTTTTCCCGCTAACCTTCTCTGTTGTCTTTGGTTTTTGTGGGTTGAGAAGTCTGGTAACTGTCACAGCTCACTGATTCAGGGCACTAGCGCCTGTTCCACCCGGCTCCTGGTCCAGTTGGTCAGGGTGCAGCCCATCCTGGGCCCTGCTCCACTCTGCTCCCAGCTCTGTGTGCAATAGACCTCACCCAGGGACCATTCAGGCTGTCCTGGGCTGGAGCCCTGCTTCCCTCTGCTATTTCCTGGGTTCTGCAGTTCTAGAATTTGTTCAGAGCCATTTTTATTGGTGTTTAAAGGGTCCATGGGGAGAGCCCTAGGCAAGTCCCTGTTTTCCAGCCACCTTCTTGTCTCTGCCATCTTTTTTATTTTTAGTAATACTTCATTTTCCCCAATTTTTAACATTATTTTTAAGTTTTGAATTCCAAATTCTATGCCTCCCTCCCCTCTTCCTGAGACAGTGAGCAAGCCAATGTAGGTTACACATTTGAATTCATGTAAAACATTTCCATATTTTGTACAAGACCACAAAGAAAAAGAGAAAGGAAGAAAGAAAGAAAAGAAAGAGGGAAGGAAGGAAGGAAGGAAGGAAGCAATTAAGCAAGGAAGAAAGAAAGATAGGAAGGAAGAAATAAAGGAGGGAAGGAAGAAAGAAGGAAGGAAGGAAGGAAGGAAGGAAGGAAGGAAGGAAGGAAGGAAGGAAGGAAGGAGGGAAGGGAAGGAAGGAAGGAAGGAAAGAAGGAAGGAAGGAAGGAAAGAAGGAAGGAAGGAAGGTGGGAAGCAATTAAGCAAGGAAGAAAGAAAGATAGGAAGGAAAAAATAAAGGAGGGAGGGAAAAAGGAAGGAAGGAAGGAAGGAAGGAAGGAAGGAAGGAAGGAAGGAAGGAAGGAAGGAAGGAAGGAAGGAAGGAAGGAAGGAAGGAGGGAAGGGAAGGAAGGAAGGAAGGAAAAAAACAGTGTGCTTCAGTTTGCATTCAGATAACATCATTTCTTTTTCTTGAGGTGGAGAGCATGTTTCATCACGAATCCTTTAAGATCCCCTTGGATCATTGTATTGCTGAGAATAAGTAAGTCATTCACAGTTCTTCATCATAAAATATTGCTATTGCTGTGTACAACATTCCCCTGGTTCTGCTTACTTAACTTTACATCAGTGTATGTAAGTCTTTCCAGATTTCC
Organism: Trichosurus vulpecula; assembly: GCF_011100635.1. Classification (NCBI taxonomy): domain Eukaryota; kingdom Metazoa; phylum Chordata; class Mammalia; order Diprotodontia; family Phalangeridae; genus Trichosurus; species Trichosurus vulpecula. Next base: position 68,846,957 of record NC_050579.1, read on the forward strand.
TGAAATCATCTGGCTTGTCATTTCTTATAGTTTAGTGAGTTCAGTGTGCTCTCTGGAATTGTATTTTATGTTAATAATTATTATAAAGAAAAGAAAGTGGAACATTGTGCATGGTATTCTTTTGAAGAACAAGTCACTTAGAGGTAAATCAATTTTACATAAAAGAAAATAAGGTAATTAAAAAAGAAAAGAAAAATAAAATTGGAGGCAAAATAATTACAAATAGAAATATTTAGTTAAAGCCAAAGTGTTGATCAAGTGTATGAGATCTGAATAGGACAGTTTCAAGATTTGCCAATGCTTTTTCAGAGTTTATGTCTAGATTAATTCATATTAGTGTTTCAAACCTCACATTCTTTTCCTCACCTCAAACCAACCGAGCTTTCAAATATTTGAATTCCTCTTTCATAATTTCAGCTCCCTATGATGCTTTGAAGTGCATATTTTCCAGAAATAGAGTATTAGTTCCAAATAAAGGAGTCACTTTGATTTCATGATCATATTTTTCTCCTCCCATATTTAGGTTGGGTTTCAATAACTCATCCATGGGAGAGTGTAGTTAGGATCTTAGACTCACTGTACTATTGATGGAATTTTCCTACAGTCCTTGCATACCAGAGTTCCTGCTGTTTCTACTGTGGGACTAGATCTTTACTTTTATAGTCATAGATCCGCATATTTGTCAATGATCTCTTGAGTCCTAACTCAGTTCTCCAAACTTAGGAAAGGTGAAGAGGCTATTTGCAAATGGACAGATTCTCAATTGTGTATAATAATACGTGTATCAATGTGATTCTGACTCCTGGTTTAATGAATGACCTTTAGAATATCTGGGAATCTGTTGTTAGGATGTAAGATCCTTGCAAGTAGGAATTGTTTTATTCTTTGGATTTGTATCCCCTGCACTAAACACAATGCTTATCACTTTGTTACTTAGTAAATGCTTGTAGTTTGTGCACAGTCTACTATAGAGGTTGCCATCAGACAAGTCTCTCCTTAAACAATTATACTGTAGTAATTGTGTTAATATATTATACACAGATACACACACAGAGCGAAGTTTTTTTTTAAGACTATGAAATGTCAAAATAAAAGAAATTATCTTTTGTCTGAATAGTAAAGGGACTAGGAGCACTTCATTTAAGAGACCAGTTTTATTCCTAAATGTTTGTTCTCAGCTCTGCCTCTATATAGTGAGGGAGTCAGACTAGATTTCTTAGAAGGTATTCCTTCAATGTACAGGTACAAGGTACATTAGATCATCTTTGAGGCTGTAATGCAGGTACGCCTGTAGGCAGACTTTATACTCTAAGTTATGGAGCTGAAAGGGAGCTTTGCTCATTGGGGAAAATTATCAGGACTACATTTCCCAGAAGGCAGAGCCTGAGACTATAACCTGGTGATATAACCACATGCACAGGCTGGTTAAGAATACAGTTTAAATGAAGCTACAAGATTCTCACAGGGACAAAAATCCTTGGAGACTGTTGCTAGGAGAGAGGCATAGTGAAAAAGTTGGAGAAATGGAAATGTCAGCCATGTCTAGATGATGTTGAAGGTATATGGACATGGACTTCAAAAGCCGGGCTGGTATGGCATAAGTCATTGGTAGGAGCTCAGAGCTGCTGTGAATTTGAATAGATCCTGACTCTAAACAAATATGGAACTTGGAAATTAGTGGAAGTTTTCAGAGTGTATTAGTTTCTGTTGGGTGATGAGGGAGGGAATATTACACAACTCTGAGAGTTTGTGATTCTATGACCTATAAGGTCCCTTATAATTTAAAATTATACAACCCTGTATTATTCATAAAAAAGTGTGGAGCCATATTTTTCCCTTGACTTTATTGAGATTTCCAATCTTTTCCAGTTCATTTCTTAGCAGTAAACTTGTCAAGCTACTGTGGAAACCATAGTAAGTTTTTTTATTACTCCAATACCATGGAGACACCAAAAATCCTATAGTTCCAACTATATCAAACTTGTATACACATACACATGTGTATATGCATACATATACATACATAAATGTGTACACACATATTTTATATAAATATGTTTGTATGTGTGTACACATACATATATGTATGTATACACACACACACATATACACCAGTAATTCTCCCTCCTCTCACCATTAACACTACCACACATCACTAATTGCCTACTGGACATTTCAAACTGATAGCCCATAGACTTCTCAAACTCAACGTGTCCAAAACTGAATTTATCATCCTTCCCACTTCCAACTTCTCTAACGAATAACCTATTTCAGTGATGGACATTACCATCCTTCCAGTCACCCAGGTTCACAACCTTGTTGTCATCCTCAATTCTATTTATTCATATCACACATGCACTCAGCTGCGAAGTCTATCTCCATAGCATCTTTTGCCATCTACACCCTCTTAACATTTCACACAGCTACTACCTCAGTTTAAGTCCTCTTCATCTCTTGCCTGAGCTATTCCTGTAATTGTTTAATTGATGTTCTTGTCTCAAGTATATCCCTTTTTCCAATCCATCATGCATATAGATGCCAAACTGATTTTCCTCAAGCACAAATATGACTATATTACTTAACAAACACTAATAATTCTTTATTAGATCTTGATCCATTTGGCATTTAAGGTCATTCACATCAGGGCTCTGATCTACCCATCTTTCCTCATTGCACATTACCCCTATTGATGCACATTGAAGACCACCCAAACTTGTTGCTCCCTATACATAGCGCCATTTCCTACCTCCTATCTGTACACATATTGTCCCCCACGCCTAAAATATACTCTCTCTTCACATTCATTTTTTAGAATCCCACCTTACCATTAAAGCTCAACTCAAGTGCCATCCTCTCTAACTTAGAGGTGTCCACCGCATGGCCTGCAGGTCACACGAAGCTTAAAACACATCCAAGTGCTACCAAACCAGATTGAATGCCATGCAGAAGAGTTTGAACCTACTTTATGAGCAATAGGGAACCACAGAAGATTTTATGAAGAGAGGAGAGATGTAGCCAGAAATATACATATAAAAGATTATTTCAAATTCAGTAAAGAATGAATTGAGTGGTGAAAAGAATACAGATAAGAAGGAACATAAGAAAGCTACTACAGTGGTTTAAGTGGATGGAAATGAGAACTTACTTTGGAGGTAACTAGAGGAAGAAAGAGGTATATATATATATATATATATATATATATATATATATATACACACACACACACATATGTATATATATACATATATACATATAATACACACATTTGTGTGTGTATATGTATGTATACACACACATATATATATGTGTGTGTGTGTGTATATATATGTGTGTGTGTGTGTGTGTGTGTGTGTGTGTGTGTATACAAACTTGGAAACAGGCTTTGAAAACAGTTCCAAGAGAGAAGTGGTTTTTTTTAATAGTTTTTAACAGTATCAGCATTGTTAGAAAAAATACATAGCCTCAGGTGACTACTTTGAAGAATGATACACATGTATTCATCAAGATGATCTTTGTATTTGAAGATAACACTGACCAGTTAAAAGTAGATAATTAATTCTGCTTATTTGCTGAATAGTGGCAATTGATTTGTACTAATTTCTGTATACTCTTGAGCCTATTTCAAATAATAGAAACAGATTGGAAAGATTCCTAGGTGTCATTTGGTCTGGCCAAAGCATGAATCACTTCTACAAAATCCCTGGCACATATGGTTCATTTCACTGCTCAGAGATCTCTCAGTGATGAGGGATAGGAAGGAAAGGAAGGAAACAAGCATTTAGAGTATCTGTGGGAGGATTTGAACTCAGATCTTCTTGAGTCCAGACCCACTCCTGTATCCGCTGTACCACTTAACTTTAGGAAGCTGTCCTTATACTGAGTCCTGTGACGTCAGTCCGTTGGTCCTAGTTCTGCCCTCTGGAATCAAGAACACATCCAATAGTTTTTTCACAAGTCAAACAAACACCTGAAGATAATTCTGAAGTAACCCCTAAGTCTTATCTTCCCCAGGTTGAATATAATGAGTTCCTTCATTCTTCACATGTCTTGATCACAAGGCTTTTCATGATCATGCTCCTTTTCTGTTGTGCTCTCTCTCCAATTTAACAACCTTCTTGGTTAATTATTAATCACAAGTATTAATCACAATACTCCAGCCATGTTTAGATCAGAACAGAGAGAAAAGTAGAACTCTCACCTTCTTTATCCCAACATTATCCCCAAGTAGAGATACTCTGGACCTACTCTTTGATAGTGAGGCTGGCTACAACTTCCCCATGGGTTCCAGGATATGCCTGAGGGTCAACATGTCTTTTCCTGATGCGATCGGTTTGAGCCCCTGTTCTGGTATGTCCTCCCCATTATTATTCACCAGTGATTGGAAGCTTAATTCCATGCAATCAATTAGCTTTTATAAAGGGATATTTACTTCAAAAATACAGCAAGAACAGAAGTATAAATATTTTCCCCAATACCTGGGAGCATACTCTTCCCTGTACTACCTTCTTACCTGGCCTAAGTAGGCTCAAACTTCAAACTTTCTTTGTAATGGTTGCTCCACCAAGTTCACTTCCAAATACAGGATGGTCAGTGGGTGGATGTGTCTGTGTCTCTGATACTTCTGCACTGGGCTAGGTAGATCATATGGGAATTCATTCCTCATTGTCTGCATTCTAACAAATCCCAAAATGGATTCTACTGCCTAGGTGTCTAGTGGCTTACTTTCACAATCTTCCAAAGCTCTCAAGGCCATAGCCATCCTCAGTCTCCTTCATTTAAAATACAAAGAGGCCATGTACAGAGATCTGATTTCACAGGTCAGTTGTCAGTCTTGGATGAGGTGGGCCTAAGGCCCCGCTCCATCCCAGGACTTACAACATGTCTCTGTCTTCAGTCACTGCCAGGGAGAAAAAGAACAATAGTTGGTCTTTCACTTTGGCTTGTTAATGCTTTTTGACTGCACCTCGATTCTCACTCATAGCCAATAAATAGGCTGTTTTAGTTTCTGTTTGGGGTTTTTTTCTCCTCATCAGGTGGTTAGCTGACGAGAACCAATTATAGGGTATTTATAAATATTTACTTCCATTACACACCAGTCTTTTGCACATGGTGTTTGTTTCCTTGATTACACTATTAAAATGACAACAACAACAACTGGATCTCAGCGAAGCTGTAAATGTAGCGGCATCTCATGGGTCCAACCCCACTGCTGATCAGCATGGAAGCTTTGACCTGGACGATTTCTGCCCAGGGACACTTTAGCACCTCCTTAGGCAGCCTGGTGGCCCTCTATTCCCAAGGACCAAACTTAGGACAAATATCCCATTGACCTTAGCCCTATTTCAACTCAAAACTTCTACTTCACCTTTCCCAATAGCAGGAACTATAGACATGTGCCCACCATGCCTGGCTACATCATACTTATATTAATAGAACTAACACAGAATAGCTATTTTGCCTATCATATTATTGAAATCCAATGGAATGACTAAGGTTTTGTCCCTTGAGCTGCTTTCTGGACATGTATTCACTAGCTAGTACTTGCTCAGTCAATTTTTTGAATCAAAACAAGACTTCACATTTATTTCCTTTAAATTCTATTTTATTCAGTTGGGCCTATTATTTTAGCCTGCCGAGATCTCTTTGGATCCTGAGTCTTTCATGTTATGTATGGTTTCCCTCTGTTTAACCTGTACATTTGATAAGTATGCTGTCATATGAGTCACTGGTTCATTGGTTGGCTTCCTGGCAGGGTCATTTTTTACTAACACCAGCCAAGGCTAAATATTATAAGTCAGGCCACACTGGGAGGAGAGAATTTCATTCCATCTCCTAGATCATAGTCCTATTACACCCATTCATCTGCTTGACTATCTCCCAATCCTGATCCTCAGCTTCATTAATCTATCCCCATAGTTGCCAAAATCCTATTATGGCAGTTGCATGGACATCAAATCCATTACCTTACCATTAAATGCATGGAACTCTGATCTACTTAGCTAACAAGTCACAGATAACCAAAGGATAATAATGGACCAAGTCATTTATTATAGGCAGATCTGCAAAGTTCCAATCCTGGTATGTTCTTAAATCCCTTATTCGATTTTTCTCCAGGAATAATCTTGTCCCTGTGGCTCAAATATATCAGAGCATTTCACACAATTAAAAGGAACTGTTAGCCCCAAATCATCAGTTCCAGGATTACAACAAACCATATGTACCTAATTAAATTAGAAGTCTTTTCTTGTCCTACTTTTAAATGTTGCTACATGCCCAAACAACCAGTTTTCTCTTGGAAAGGGTATTTTTCTTTATCCCAAGCATGCCATTATGGCTCTTTAGGAAAGAATTGTATAATGCCCTAAGTTTTCATAATCTACTATTGCCTCAGTTTATAATTCATTATTATAATAATGCATGTTATGAAGTTGGAGTGAAGTATAGTCAAGAGATCAAGGGTTCTTTCTACCACTTCTAGCCTTTCACCATAGAGAAAGGAGGCAATAGAAAAAAAAGAATGGTTTCTTCCAGTGATTCTATCTATGGAATCCACTGCACTAATATAAAATCAGAGATCTAAAGAATCTTGGGTTGAATACATGTTGGCTCTAAGCAGGATACAGCCCATAGAAACTCTGCGCCTCCCTGTTCTATGCTACCATCTGATCTATGTAATACAGTCTGGAGTTGTTACAGTAGCCCTCTTGGCCCTCTCTTATTGAGCCTCCAAGTTCTCAGAATTTTGAGAGTCTGGTTTATATGTTCTGAGCTCCCAGTCTGGCATTTTCCTCCTGAGGATCATGAAACATCCACAGGTGGAACGGCCCAACCATCATCCCAACCCTACCATGGGTAATTAATTACCTGTTGACATCTACTGACTGCATCTGTGATTCTGAGTTCCTTTAAGGCAGGGTCCCCAGGAGGTATGACATCCAACCAATATCTATATCTGTCATGGTATTTGTAAATGTAGTTGGAGGTAATTAATAACCTTTTTAGAAGACAAAACCAGAGCTCTCTTTCCACAAGATAATTTTCCAGTATTTTGAGGAACATCCACCACATATTTTCAATATTGAAACCACATGAATTGAAACTCCAATGCCTGAATGCAGGCATCATATATGATTATAGATTAGTTAAAGGATACAGTTTTTTGGTCCAACCACACTTTCTAAAGTTATGCATATGAGTCTTTTTATGTCCTATTATAGTTTTTTAAACTTGGTGTATTTCTGAGTAGCTCAATGGATAGAGTGCTAGACATGGAGTCAGAACAAACTTGAGTTCAAATCCCAGCTCAGAAACATACTAGCTTTAGGACCCTGTGCAAATCATTTAATACCTACCTCAGTTTCCTCATAGAGGCAGCCTGGGGCTCAGTGGATAGAACACTAGACCAAGTCAAGGAAGACCTGAGTTCAAATCTATCCTCAGACACTTCCTAGCAGTGTGACCCTGGGCAAGTTACTTAACCTCTGTTTGCCTGACAAAATGGATCCACTGGATCCACTGGAGAAGGAAATGGCAAATCACTTGAGTGTCTTTGCCAAGAAAACCCCAAATGGGGTCATGAAGGACTGAAACAGCAGAACGAGTGTTTCTTCATAGGTTCAATGGGGGTAATAATAGCACCTAACTCCCAGGGTTATGAGGAAAACTGAGATAATGTTTGTAAACAAATGGTGCTAAATAAATGCTAGCTCTGATTATAATTATTGTTGTTATAATTATTGCCATTTATCCAATCGAATCAGACTTTGTGACAAAGAAATACTTAAGCAAAACAAAGGGAAACACTGACCTTGTCTCACAGCATATGCCTAATGCAGTGCTTCTAGAGTGCTACCTCTCTGTTGAAAAGACAGAAGTATGAGAAGTATATCATCAATTCTCTGTAGTTAGAACGGCATTCTCAGTATTATTTTCCTTCACTTGATACTGTGGTTACTTTGGATATTCTCTTAGTTCTGCTTACTTCACTCTCAATCAGCTCATAGAAGTTTCCCCAAGCTTCTCTGAATTCATTATGTCAATTGATTTTTTTTACACTCCAGCAATAACAATACATATACCACCATTGATTTAGTCCTTAATCAATGCATACTAATCACGTTATCAGTTTTTATTTATTTATTTTGCTAGCAGAGAATCCTGCTAGCAATACTTTGTTGTATAGATGATATCTCTCTCTGTCGTTGACTTCCTTGGGAGATATGCCCAGTAGTGGGATTGATGAGTCAACGGTTGTGTATTACTAACTGAGGAAGACATAAGCACTCTTTTTTCATTCAAGTATCCCTTTTTTATGATGCTAAAAACTATCAAAACAAGATGGTGACTGGGAATACAAGCTTCCAGAGAAAAATAATCAACAAAATGAGTGGCTATGGAGAGAGCTGCAGCATTGGAGCAAACTGCATTGGAGCTTAGCAGATCTATAGAAATGCCTTGGGGAAATTTGCTGATCAAGCAACTGATTTTCCATGGCTCATTACACAGCTAACGTTATTCATAAACCAACCAACCCATGGGAGTTTTGTGTTATTTCTAAGGTGGCCATCCATGTCTCATGACTGGTTGTATAGATTGCCCATTGAATCATGCATTATTTGATGAATGGTAGCTTGCTGCTCCATAATTTAGGGAAATTATTCCAAGGGCACCAAACCTCTTGAATATCTTCTTCTGGCAGAGGTGGCTAACTTTGAAAGTTGCTGGCTCTGGCAGGAATGAGCATTACCGACAGAGAAGGGAAGTACATTTGGGATCCTGAGGCTATATCTCCTCTGGAATCAGCAACCAATTCACAGAAGGGCCATCAGATCTGATCCACTGTGATCTGGCTGGTATCCTTACTAAAGGTTGGCAGAATCCTTACTAAATCTCTTTGAATGGCACAACCAGATCATATCCTAGTTCTACCCTATGCAAAGTCTAATGCAGGCCTGCAAGGTCCCCACCATAGTAGTAGATGGATCCTATGTAGTTTGGTGCCTTGGGTTGGTTGTGAGGAGTGGGGATACCCAAGATGAAACCTGCAGAGTGGGTATAGTATGTGTCTCAAAACATTACCCAGAGCCTCTTCAGATAACTGCCCAGCAAAAAATCTAGGGGACTGGCATTATGGAGGCAAATCCAAGCACTCCCAACAAAGAAGGACTGGCTGGAATACCATTATATTTCCTAGCCCACTCAACCCTAGGCCTAACAGTTCAGCTATTCTTCACTTTATTCCTGATTTCAGGCTCTCTGACTTCCAGTTGTTCTTAGGCTAGGCTCTTGTGAGTTTAGGGGCAATGGCTAAATTCCTGTGTGTAGACATGGACAATTAGTTGGTTAAAATATATTTATTGCATGCTTCCCATGTATCCCACATTATGCTAAGAATTGGGAATTCAAAGGAAAAAAAGAAGGAAAGAAGGAAGGAGGAAAGAGGAAAGGAAAGGTAAGGGGAAGGGAAGGGAAGGGAAGGGGAAGGGAAGGGAAGGGAAGGGAAGAGAAGGAAAATGGAGGGAGGGAGAGAGAAATGCTTGTATAATATAAGCAGCCAAATAAGACAAAGTCTTTTATGTAATACCTACTATCTACCAGGCACTCTACTAAGCACTTAACAATTATTAACTCATTTGTTTCTCACAACAATTGTGGGAGGTAGATGCTATTATATCCCCATTTTACAACTGAGGAAACTAGGACAAACAGAACTTAAGTGATTTGCTCAGGGTTACATAGCTGGTGAGTGTCTGAAATTCGGATTTTAGCTCAGGCTATCCTGATTCTAGGCCCAGTGCTCTTGCCATTGTGCCATGTGGCTGGCAAAAGAAAGACAAATCCAAGATCCCTACCCTTAAGGAGCTCTCATTTAATGAGAGGGACATGCAATAATTTACTTACAAAATATTGATCCAGGTAGAAAGAAATCTGGACTTTTTTTGAAACTCATGGTATTCATATTTCATCTTATAGGGGCTGAAAGCAGACTATGCCTCTCAGTCTTTCTCACCAGAACCTGAAATAACCTGTTACCTGTATTACCAGACATTAGGATGTTTGTTTTAGTACACAGAGGCTGGCGTTAGGCCTCTGCATAGAGATAGCACTGTGAATTCTTCCCCAGCATGTCTATTCCGTCATACAAATTCATATGCCCCAGGACCTGAGAAAGAAGTGGATATCTTCATTACTGACCCTCCCCCATTCTTCAGCTCCCTTTTGTGTATTGTCTTATCCCATTAGTATATAAGCTCCTTGAGGTCAGGGGTTGTCTTTCTTTTTGCTTGTATGTGTAGCCCCAGCACTTAGCAAAATGCCAGGAACATAGTAAGTGCTTGATAATGTATGTTTCCCTTTCTTTCTTTCTAGTGGATAGAGTGCTTGTCTTGGAATACGGAAGATATAGGTTTGAATCTCTGATGACAGAAAGTGAAAAGCAATTAAGAAGCCTCTTGGTGAGGGTGAAAGAGGAGACTATAAAAGCTGGCTTGAAGCTCAACATAAAACAAACAAAAGACAAAACAAACAGAAAAAGCTAAGATCTTGGCAACTGGTCCCATCACTTCCTGGAAAGTAGAGGAAGAAGAAATGGAAGGAGTATCAGATTGTATATTCTTAGGCTCAAAGATCATTGCAGACAGCAACTGCAATTTAATTTAGTGAAATTAAAAGACACTTACTCTGGAATGAAAGCTATGGCAAATTTGGCTAGCATCCTAAAAAGCAGAGACATCACTTTGGTGACGAAAGTCTGAATAGTCAAAGCTACGGTTTTGGGTTTTTTTTTTCCAGTAACCATGTATGGCTGAGAGAGTTGGAGCAAAAGGAAAGTGGAATGCTGCAGAACTGCTTCTTTTGAATTATGGTGCTGGAGAAGACTTTTGAGAGTCCCTTGGACAGCAAGGAGATCAAATCATTCATATGTAAAGAAATTAATTCAGGGCTGTGTGCAACAACACAATAAATCAGAAAGGCATTTATTATTCTTTCTCATGAGAAAGGACACTATCCAAGCAGTAGAGGTTGGGGGCGCTTTACTTATATTTTACATTATTCAGTCTGAATAAATGGGTACATCCCTGAACAGAGTACAGGAGAGTACAAAGGACTCAGATGGACACCAGTCCTTTTATTGATTCCCTCTTCCATATCCTTCCAGGCTCTTCATTGGCCAGATACAACCCCCTGACTGCCTATGTCATGCCCTCCTCAAATGCCTCCTTAAGCATGCTTATGAGCCTCTAACCTTTCACCCTAGAGCTTTGATTAGTACTAGTTTTAACCAGTCACCTGACTTACACTCCTGCTAAAACTGAGGGGGGAGGGGTAGAAAGAGGAATACTTTCAACTCTGTGGAAACAAAACTGCTCCCCCCTGACCCCCGTTTCGTACAAAGCTATTCACTAGAAGGTTAAAATACTGAAGGTGTAGCTTAAATTTTTTGGCCACAAAATGAGAAGATGGGACTCACTGGAAAAGATCCCAGCATTGGGAAAGATTGAAGGCAAAAGGAAATGGGAATGTCAGGGGATGATGTATAGGTGAATATCATGGAAACAATGAGATGAACTTGAAGAAACAGAGATAGTAGAGTATGGAAGGGCCTGGCATGCTGTGGTCCATGAAGTCACAAAGCATCAGACATGGCTGAATGACTGAACAACAGCAAGAAGATTTGAATCCCGCTATGGCAATACCAGCTATGTGATCCTGGACAAGTCACTTAAATTCTCTGGGCTTCAGTTTCTTTATTGCTAAAATGAAGAGGCGGGGCTCAATGACCCCCATAGTCTCTTGCAACTCTAAATCTATGATCCTCAGAAGCTGTTTGAAAAGATGGACAAGTGCCAATTCCAGTAGGAGAAGTCAAGGTCAAGGAGTATGTGAGAGGTGGTGTTATATATGAACTAATTCATGGATGGTATCAACGGTGCTTCAAGGTAACTGACCTAATATACTAATAGTCTTGGGTTATACCCCAAGACACCTCAGCCAGCTTCATAGGAAACTTTCACCATTCTACACTGTGAGCCTTGCCCCTTAGGTAGGGCAGACTAGACAGAATATGTTGCTATTAAGCTCCTATTGTCAAAGTTCATTAGTCCAAACCTCCAATATTTGTTTTTCTTCGTTATTTGGAAGTACACTAAGGAAAATGACCTCGTGTCTTCTCACAGTGATTGCTTGTAATACTATTGCTTGTTATTGAGCTTTCATTTTATGGCCTTTACTTATTATAACTTCATACTACAGTAATTTTCTGGAGCTGACTGCTTACATCTACTTGATGACGTCTTTTTTCATATCTTCCATAGGAACAAAAGCTCAAAGAGAAAAGGAAATTTTACATCATTCCATTGCTCTATGAAAAATCCTGCAGGCTCTTTTTTCTTTTCAACCAGATGTTTTCTCAGTTTTTTTTACCTCCATTTCAAACTTTCTTCTTTCCCTCAGCACCTTAGCTGTGTCTCATGTAAATTATTCTTTTGCAACCCACTTATCCATTGCAAAATCTTAGTTTATACCAGAAACTATTTTCTTAAATGGACAATTCCTTTTCCAGAAAAAAAAATATTCTAAACCAACATTGAAAAAGGACAATTTAGCAGAGTTTCTAAGTAGAAAGCTAAAGAGTACCATAATACCAAGAAGAAGAGTGACGTTTTTCCTAGAATCATATTTTTAGAAAGAAGCTTGAGAGATCATCCTGTCCACCTGTTTTCGCATGAAAATACCCCTACATGACATTCTTGAAATTCTTTCTGGAAGGGAATCGTGGCCTAGTAGAGAGAGGACTAGTTCTGAAGTCAAAGGAACTAGGTTCAAATCCCTTTTCTGAACATTAGTACCTAGGTGATCTTGTAAGTTATTTAACCCCTCTGGGCCTCAACTAGGTGACCTAACTTCTGTTTAGAGTATAAACAGAATTCAGCCTGGATGGGTTCTTATCCTGAGAAAAGGAGCCCCTGTCCTTGTACCCTTCTATTAAATTTCAGGGTGATTGAGCTCATGAAGGGGAAAACCAAGCAGAGTAGTCTAGATGGAGTAGGATTCACTGTCCAAATTGTTGAAGGTGGTTGAGTCTCATGATCAAGTCATGTTCTCAGCAGGAGGCTCTGAAGACTTCTAGCACACTTTCTCATTAAATGTCCAAGAATCAGGGTTAATTTTCACTTGTTATAGGCATTCCCATTTACAAAAGTATTTAAGGTATTCAGTGTCTCTATTGCTTGTCTTTGGTTATTGAGAGAAACCACAGGCCATCAACTTATTGATTGCTGGCTATCCTAATTAACAAATTCATTATTAATTACCTAGATACTCTGTCTCATGGTTTTTCATTCATCACAGAATAGAGTAAGGGCTTCATAAGTATTTATCAAATTCATTCAGGTGAACTATAAAGAAAAATGTGAAATCTTAAGATTATAGATTTCAAGATAGATGGGACTTGGGAGGTTATTTGGTCCAACCCCTTTGTTTTTACAAATGAGGAAACTGAGACCCAGAGGGACCTTATAAATAACTGGGAGGGATAAAGCTTGTGTAAAAATAAGTTTTGTACAAGATAAAAAGTTATAAATGTAAAGAAAAGGTTTAATGTCATAGCACACATTTATACAGGATGTCCCAAAAGCCTTAGGGCAATTCTAAATTAGTAAAGCTTAAAATTTTAATATATTTAATTCTTTAAAGCTTTCATTTTATCCTTGCTGAATATCCCTTCCATGCAATGACTAAGTAAATCTCTTTTTATCAAGTGTTAGATGGTCCATAATTTTTATTTTGTACTACTCCCAGTCACAAAGCACCAGAATAGTCTGAGTCTGGCCCAGCCTACAAAAAACAATCAATTTTCTAGCTTTTCATCTACTATGCCTTCCTACCCTGGTGCGTTTGTACAGCCCATGCCTCATGACTGGAATGAATTCCCTCTTCATCTATTCTTTTCTTCCATCAAGCTGAGCTTGGGTATCAAACCTTACATGAAGCTTCCCTTATCCCACTACTTACTCCCCACCCCAAGCTGAAAATATGTACTACCTTCTCAAATTATCCTATACAACCATTTTGTCTGAATATTTCTTTTGCCCCTTCCTACTCTTCATTGTACCATATTTATTTACATGTGGAAACTCCCCTACTGGATTATAAGCACCTTGAGATCAATGATGTGCTGTTTTTCATCTTTGTATCTCTTGTACAGTACCTGACATGTAGTAGGTGCTTATAAATGTTTGAATGTATCAACCTGAAACAAATGATGGAAAAGGAATCTGTCAAGCACTTACATTGTGTCAGGCATTCTACTAATTGCTGGATCTACAAATACATATTTGCAAGGCAGTCCCTGCTCTCAAGGAGATGGGAAGACAACAAATATAGGGGGGTAGTTTGTATAGTTGGGCTGGTGAGTGCAGTCATGAGGCAATTGATTGATGTGACTTTTCCTGAAATGACAACGATTTGATTTGATTACTACTTTTAAATCTATAGTTAGAAGGTGGGATGAGTGTGGTAGAGGAGGGTATGTGCAGTGGCATGACATAAAGAAGGCTAGGCAGTTCTCTAATGGATCTTGGTGCAGACAAGATGAACCAAATGCTCATCAATCAGAAGCCCAAGGTCATGTGATGGGAGCTTTGGTTCCAGGAAGGGGGTGAAACATTGGTTGCTGAGGCTAATCCTTGTGTAACCTGGATTTCCAGCCAAGCCTTGAGCATATTGATTGATATTCTTCTAACTGATGCAAAGAATGGTGGCATGATGCTCTGTTTCTTCATAAGGCACAGAGCTGGCACAAGGGCAATGAGAACAGAAATAGTCTTTATTTCTTCCAAATAGAGACCCACGTGGTTTCCAGATTATCTTAATACTGACTCTAGAGAGTACAAAGAGAAAGAATGTCATTCAGACATGTAGGGAAAGATTGTTTCTCAAACAATCTTTGATTTCCAGCTTGCTTACCTAGAAACTCTGGAGAATTTCTCCTGAGGTAAGATTGAGATCTCTTTCTTGGTTGAGGGAGAGCTTATCCCACTCCAATTTAAGAGCTCATTCATGCTGTGTATGGTCTGGCATATTTTAATTTTTACAACTTCTCCAATTTCTATTTGTTATTTGCTTGGATAAATGAGTCTACTCAATTTTCACTATTTATGATAGTCTTTTGTATAATAATAGTTTGGTGGGAAGGGGCTAAGCCTATGGTATAAGCTTGAGCTAACCTCTCTCCTTAAAAGATAGGGCTAATTGTGTTGCTAATTAAGGTGGGACTTTTTTTTACCAGTTTAGAATGCTAAATTAAGTGTCTTTGATTGAGTCTTACTAGGTGCAAAGTTCCAGGCACACACCCTTCTGCTAAGTGTAAAGCCCCAGGCTCAGGCCCTTTTGCTGATTAGGTGTGACTCCTTTGAGCCCCAAAAAGAGTATAAAAGCTCAAAGGCTGGCATTCTGTCTGGAGCTCTCAGCCACTGGAAGAGTGGTGTGGGACTCTGGGCTGCCATTTAAGAGCCCCCCAGCTCATGAACCTAGATGTTGATGCTTTCCTGGTAACTATGAATTGTGATTTGATCTGTTTACATTGCGTATGTTTGTAATTTGTTTGTATTTGGTCTGAAGTTCAGGTTGCTCTCTTTTCCTCCTGAACTATGTGAGTTATATTTGTATGTGTGATTAAAGTAAGATTGTTAATCCCTTACAGTTACTTTCCTTAGTAAAACAGATCAAAAGAACCTGTGTTAGCAGCCTTCTGCGTGCTGTTATTGTTAGGTCTTGCACCTCAAACAGCTGCTGCTAGCCAAATTGGTGCTACACTAATAAAGCAGCTTTTTGTTCTGAAACAATTGTGTTCCCAGACAAGCAATATTTAAAGGGGATGATAGATATAATTCTAATCTAATACTCTGCTAAAACATAGAAGCCAGTCCTGTAACCCCTTCTCTTGCTCTCCTTAAGGCAGGAATCACAGTTGCCTTTGGAGAAGAGTGGACAAGATTCTAGAACTATCTATCAATGTCTCCCTTGCACCATTTGTCTCTACATTTAGGGATCACCTGTGGATTTACATAACCTAAATAGGCAGGCATATACCTTATACTTGGACAAAAGCAACAAGAGCCTTCAATTCCTCTACCAGGAAAGAGGTAGGTCATGTTTTGTATGGTGTGAGATTTTCAGTAGTGGAAAGAAAATGTTCAAGAAACAAATTACATGTTATTTAGTAGGTGTGGTACAATCTGGGAATGCAAGGCAAATCAGGAGCTAGGGACACATTAAAGGGATTCTCTGAAACAGATCACTTCAAGAGTTATGTGAAATTAAAAATAAAATGTTTTCAATTTATATCTTCATTTTGAAAAAAGCCTAGAAGTTATCTGAGGATAACGATAGCAGGAAATAAAGTCTTTTACTGGGCTTCCCCCTTGCTGAAAGGAGATAGATGCCTCACTAAGCTCATCTGCTAAAGTCCTAAATCATTATGGCCAAATTATTTTCTTCTCACTTTGAGTTCTTTAATTCACTTCCTGGAAGGATAAAAAAATAGTGACAGAGATAAAGAGAGGGAGGCTTGAGGAAAGCACCCATATGACTTTCTTCCTTCTCTTTTTCTTCTGACATTTTCCTCTCCTTTCTTTTCTTTCTTTCCCCTCCCTTCCTTCCTTCCTCCTCCCTCCCTTCCTTGCTTCCTTCCTTCTTTTCTTTCTCTCTCTCTCTCTCTCTCTCTCCCTCTCTCCTCTCTCTCTTCTCTCTCTATCTCTCTCCCTCGCTCTCTCTCCTCTCTCTCTCCCTTCCTTCCTTCCTTCCTTCCTTCCTTCCTCACAAACTATTTTTTAAACCACCCGGTTGATATCACAAACTTCAAAAACACATGTATGCTTTATAATTCCAAATCATGATCATAATTATGGGTTTTTAATGAGAACCTAGAGGGTGGATGGCACCAAGATACTATAAAGTTGTCATTGTTTGGGCTAGATGTAGTTCCTGCCATTAAGAAACTTTCAATATCATGGGGAGAAAAGGACAAACATATTTATTAAGTAAATGGCTACTGGGTTACATACAGGTACATATGTAGTATAAAATACAATGCATTAATTGATATTAATATGAGATAAAATATTTTCCCATTCATGTACTATTTTATACATATATCATATATATATATATATTGTGTTGTATGTATATATGTATGTGTGTATATATGTATGTACGTGGAGTGACAGAGAGAGAGAGACAGACTGACAGACAGACAGACTTAAAGTTGGTCTCAAAAGAGTTGAAATGAGATGGATGGAATGATCCAGTAATGAGTATTTAGTTTATTCCCTAGAAAACTGAGGTGAAATCTTATTTAGACTCTCTAGTCTTCAAACCAAGAAGAGCTGATGAGCTTGTTTTTCTCCCTACAAAGAGAAATCATCAGGTCTCATTACCCTTTAAAACAGCCTATGACCAAACATATAAATCAATAGTTACTTGCATAATTACTAGATTACAGATTTCTTCCAAGATGTAAGCACTTTAAGGGAATTGAATAAGACTTCGGATCATAGATTTAGTGCTAGAAGGGACCCTAGAGTTTATCTACTCCAGGCCTCTCATTTTTTACAGATACGGAAACTGAAGCCTAAAGGAACTTTTCCAAAATTTCACACATAGTAAATGACAGTTGCAAGATTCCATTCTGTATAGAATATCCTTCTTCCTCTTCTTCAACTCTTAGTATCTGAGGTTTCTTTCAAAAACTAGGAGAAATGCCAGCTTATATTTTTCCTAATAATTTCCTCCCAACCATGAATGAGGATAAGAGCAAAATCTAAACTGTGAAACAGAGTAAATTACACATATTTTTTTTTTATTTTGCCACAATGGATGTTCTCTTAATTTTATGGCAGTTGCTCTTATAGTCTCAATGTCCTCTTCTTGAGATCTCATTATAGTGGTATACAACATAGGTGAAATAGAGGAATAATGAATTTTAAAATCATAACATGTCTGAAACATTGAAATCAGGAGTGAAATTCTAAAGTGGAAAATAGATGCTAAGAGCCAAGAAAAACTTCCTTATAATCACATTCAACTTTTTTTATTCAAAGTCATCCCTTGACTACTCCATTTATAGCTCTAAGCCTTCATAACTCATTTCCTAGTTCCTCTGCCTTTATGCCTTTAAATTTTGCTGTCCCTTTTAAGCTCTACTGAAATGTGGCAAGGCAGCCCCCAATTTATTAATGAGGTATGCTACAAAAGACTCTATTTAAAATGGTTCTTTGGCTTTTCAGACATATTTGCCAATAGAAACAACATAACAAAATATGGTTAGGTTCATAAGCTGGTCCACAAAAGCCTATTTAATTCAAAATATACACAGGGTACTGATAGAACTTATAATCTTATAATGTATAATTGTTCCTCTGGAAAATCATGTATATGGGTCTAACTTGGCCTATTTAATACACATATCTTTCTTATTGCAGAAGAGAGGTTGGGGGAACTGTAAAATCTCTTTGAAAGGACCTCAATGGTCATCTTTTAATAACCTGCATATAAGCAAGAATTTTGACTAACCAATATCTGCTTGGATATCTCCAATGATGTGGAAAACCCTCATCCTGAGAGAGCCGATTCTACTTTTTGTTGTTGTTGTTCAGTCATTTCCAACTCTTCCTGACACCATTCTGCGTTTTTTTAGCAGCGATACTGGGCTAATTTGCCATTTCCTTCTCCCGATCATTTTTATGGAGGAGGGACCTGAAGCAAATAGAGTTAAGTGACTTGCCCAGGGTCACAGAGTTAGTGTCTGAGGCTGGATTTGAACTCATAATGATGAGTCTTCCTGATTCCAAGCCTAGTCCTCTACCCACTGTGCCACCTAGCTTATATCAATGTAATTGTTAGGAAGCTAATCTTATATCAAGTTTAAATCTTTTACTCTGGAACATTCATTCATAGTTTCTAGGTCATCTGGGCAGGTCCAAGAAAATATCTGATGTCTCTTCCACAAAGCCTTTCTAATAATGGCAAACAATTTTCACACACTAAGTCTTTTTTGCCCAAGGCTAAACATCCCTGGCTGCTCCTTCAATAGTTTCAAAGCACCCTTGCCATGCTAGATGGTCAATCAGGACATATTCTAGGTTTTAAAACATCTTTACTAAAATGTGGTACCAAGACCTGGTTTAACAGCGTAGCTGTGGTCCACCCACAACAGGGTAGAGAAGGCATATACGCTACCTCATTACGTATGCTATGTTTCAATTAATGCAGTTTAAATCTACATTTAATCTACATCATCTACATGGCAGCTAGGTGGTGAAGTAGATAGCCTATCTACTTCAGTCCTAGAATCATGAAGACTCATCTTTCTGAGTTCAAATCTGGCCTCAGACACTCACTAGCTGTGTGACCCTGGGCAAATCACATAACCTTGCTTGCCTCAGTTTCCTCATCTGCCAAATGAGCTGAAGAAAGAGATGGCAAACTACCCCAGTGTCTCTGCCAAGAAAACCTCAAATGGGGTCACAAAGAATCAGACACAACTGAAAAACAACTAAACAAGAACAACAACAAAATCTACTTAACCTTTTTAATTTTGGGGGTTGTTATGTCACACTGTTGACTCGCTTTGAACCTGCAGGCTACTAAAACTTTTAGGTCTCTTTACCAAGGAACGTTGCAGAGTCACACTTCATCTTGTTTTTGTTAAATTGATTTTTAAACACAAATATAGAACTTTACATTTATCTTAGCAGATTTGGGCTATTATTTTAACATGTCAATAACTTTTGGGATCTGTATTCTTTACGTCATAGTAAAATTTATGAGATAGAACATTTCTTAAGTAAAATTTGTGTCTGAACATTTATATTTGCAAATGAGAAAAATTGACACTCATCAATTAAGCATACAACTTTTAAAAAATCCTAGCAAATCATTGAATATATAAAAATGAAAACATGAATGAAATTGTTACTGTTTGCAAAATGCAAAGTATTCAGATTATCACATTAAGAAATAGAATAATGTAAAAATGTAATCCTAGAAAGAGAAGTCTAAAAACTATATATGAACACCTAATAGAATGAAAAGAAAAAAAGTTAAAAACCCCTTCTCCAAATATATTGAGTTGAGATTTCCACCATTTATAATACAAATAATCCATTTCTTACACATAATCTTTCTGCTAAATGTGGGTGATATATATGCAAAAATTATACAGCCTCTGACCTCATGGATCTTACATTCAAGGGTGTCAAAAAGATGTTTATTATCTTTATTTTGCTTTGAAATAGTGCTGGAACTGACACGTTTAACACCTGCTATGCAAGGAAAGCCTCTCCAGAGAGTAAGCCAGGACTGAAAGCCAGGCAAGTAGAAACAAGAAGGGGAAACACACCAGCCCCAGGAATATCTGAGTCCAGTAGGAGGCAGGGATTTAGAGACAACCAGGAGCTAAAAGGAGCACAAGTCTGGACTCTACGACCAGAAATTTATGACAGAACAATGCAGTAGACTAAATTTATTAAGTAGGACAGCAGTGCTCAAACACAATCATTTAGTCTTCAATAGCAATGCAATCATTAACAATTTTTATCATAAAACCCAACATTAGTGGCAGGTACAAATTAAAGGCAAACAAACTCTTAAGTATAGGTAAATTTTGGGAAAATAAGCATAGTTCTTAAGGAAAGTGGAAGAGGGGAAATGAGGAATTGCTGTCTTCGTTGTCAGGAGTCAAAATGGTTGGATCAATGGAACACCACAGATGTAAAGGGGAGAAAGGGATAGACAAAAACAGACACAGAAACATACAAAGACAGATAGAGAGATTAGATATGGCTTAAAACTGTGATATTTTGAAATAATGTTTATGTCTGTTTGTTTTTTTCCTGTCAGAGGGCTCAAGAACAAACAAATGAGAAGTATTGATTCATACTTATAACTTCCCAGAGGGAAGAGAAACATTTAAACTGGGACCTCTCTCTTTGGGTGATTAATCAATAAGCAGTTTAGCAGGTCAGAAAAGCCAAGGAAATGACTAGAAAAGAAGTCATACTGAAGAGGAGGAGGCCAGGAAATGTCTCCAGAGTAATGCCACAGAAGGGTGTGGGTGAACAGGAGATAGCCACAATCCCATGAAAATCTGGCTCACCATTGCATCATTTCTAAACATATAAATGCAATTACAAAATGATTTTCTAGAAATAAGGGAAAAGATAAGTAATTTGAGAGATAATTTCTTTTTCTTATGATTCATGTTAACATAATTAAAATAACACAATTTTCCCATAAGTTTAGTAGTCTATGAATAGAATCATCAAAGGAATACCTTATCCAGATAATATAACAAAATTCATTTGGAGGAATAAATATTCAAGAATATCCTGAAATATAATGGGGACAAGTAGAAAGGAAAAAGGGATTGGGTTTACCAGATCTCAAGGCAGATCACAAAGTAATAATTATCAAAACTATCTATAGTGAATTGAAAGAAAATAGGAAGGGTAGGTCAGTAAAATAGCTCAGATAAGCAATGCCTTAAAAATATACAGAACAGCCTAGTGTTAAATCAATCCAAGGTCACATATCAATGGGAAGTAGTCCATCCAACAATAACTGCTATAAAAAACTAGAAAGAAGTCTAGTGGAAAATATGCCTAGACATATCTTATATCATATACCATAATAAATTCCCAAAGGATAAATTATCTAAATATTAAAACTCAATCCATTAAAAATCAGAGACTAGAAGTCTGTATCTTTCAAAACTATGGAAATGAGAAAATTTTTAACCAGACATAAGAAAGAAGAAACTCTAAAATACAAACTAAATAATTTCACTTATTTAAATTTGAAAAGTCATTTCCCACCCTGCAAATAAGAATAATGCAGCATCAGAAGGATAGAGAATGAAGAAAAAATCTTGGTATTAAATATCTATGTAAAAGTATGACATCTAAAAATTTATATGAAGTTGTCGATAAAATTTAGAAGCATCCTCTACTAGATGTAATGAACAGTTTTCAAAATAAGAAATAAAATCAAGCCGTCAAATTTTCCAAAATAATAAATAACTAGATTACATACAATTTAAAACAAGCCTGATGTATTCTTCACGTCTGTAAAAGCTAGCAAATATGATAAAAGATGGGAAGACTCATTGCTGGAAGAACTCTAATTCATTGCTGATTGGGCTGTGAATTCAATAATTACAGGGGAAAAAGTTGGTATATTTTGCAAAAAAAGTGGCAAAATGGTTTATGCCTTTTGACCCAAAGGACGCTGATAGTGAGAACATTAGTTGTGATTGCAAAAAATAGAAACAAAATCTAGGGGTGGGGAGCCTGCGTCCTCGAGGTTGCAAGTGGCCTTCTAGGTTCTTGGGTGAGGCCTTTAGACTGAGTCCAAGTTTTACAGAACAGATCTTAAGGGGATTTGTTCTGTGAAATTAGGATATAGTCATAGCTATACTTGAGGACCTAGAGGGCCACATGTGGCCTCGAGGTCACAGGTTTCCCACCCGGATATACAGCAATGATTAGAGTTGACTGAACACACTTGTATGTTAATGTAATGAAACTGCACTACTGAGGCTGATGAATATGAATTGTTCAGAGAAATATGGAAAAGACTTAACATGAATTGATGTAGTTAGATGAAAGTAGAACCCAAAGAATTTATATATGTGCATAAGTCCAAGAATTAAAGCCAACACTTGTGTGAGGAAACAACTTAAGTGAATACAATGGAAGATGTTGGGACTACTCTCAAAATTAAAGTATACATATTCCAAGTATGGTAATGATCTCCACTAGTGCAGGTCAGCAATTTAATTTATAACAGGTAGTCTTGGGGCCACTGAAAGGTTAAGTAGCTTGTCAGTAATCATATTGCTAGAATACATCTGGGATAAGATTTGAACTCAGGTATTTCCAACTCGAAGGCCAACTATCTATCCATTCTACTATTCTGTCTATCTCTTTCCTCATAACAGTAGGTATATTATAAAAGTGGAAAGTGACATATTCTACCAGTTGCAATCATGCCATTAGGTGGTTTTGTTTACTATTTTTAGAGAATAGAGAGTATTTGGGTATTTATTCGTGAGTGTCCATTTCATCAAAACACAATAAATTGATGATTTAAAAAAAAACTACTCTGATAAGGCATCAAAGTAAGATTTAATGGCAGACCAGTTTAGATACCCTTTCCATAAAGGAAATGAGGTCAGTCTTACATGACCTAATCTTGTTCTTAATGAACTCTAATTAGATCTTTAGTGATAGTCATTTCCATTTATAAGTATCACTTTAATAATGGATTCTAGGATGGTTTTTTTAATTAATTTATTTGGCAGCTTAGTATTTAAAAACTCTACCCTCAATCCTCTTTTTTTTAGTTGGGCTATTTGTCCCTCTCTAGTCAGATGGTACCTTTCCCATTCTCCATGACTTTTCAAAGATCACTGGTATTCACTCACTCAGAAATTTTATTAAAAAAAATTCAGTATGCCAGCCTGGTCATTTGAGTTCATTGAATACATCTTAGGTGCTCTTGTAATTATGTCACATATTTGGTGTCTTAATCTCTGATTTTTTTCTCCCCTTCCTAGCCTGAAAATCATTTTTTTTTGTTTAAGAAAAAATAGGAACTAAATTTAAATTGCTTGGTTTTGCTTTATTTCTCTGCTTATTCTCTCATCGTTAGTCAATAATCAGTCAGCAAGCATTGACTAAGTACCTGCTATATGGGAGCACACTCCTAGGTGCTCTGGAGAGAAAGCCAAAAATGAAACAATCTCTGCTCTAGGAGCTTGCATTTTTGGGGGAGGGATACAGGGAAACAACATGCACATACAGAATATAAAGAGAATAAGTAGACCGATTAAAAATACAAAATAAATACGTGGTAGTTAAATAAGGTTGGAAGGATCAGAAAAGGCATCTTTTGTCATCACCTCAGAGAACTGTCAGCAAGGGCTGTTGAGCCAAAGTCTGAAGATTTACGGAGTTCTTGAACTTTATAAGGAAAATCTAACTGGGTGGTAACAAGCAGAAACTGACCCCATGGCATGTTTCTAGGTCATGTTTCTATGTCACAATTCAAATATATTTACTGTTTCATTATCACAACTAAGTCCCATCGGCTTTACTGTTTTCCATATTTGGATCCATCTTCCAAATCTGGCTCTACTTTGAGCATCTGTGCTTCATATTATTTTTTGCTAGACATATGAGTTTGCATTTTTCTAAGTTGTATCTCATATTGGTATTTCCTGCCTGGTTTTCAAACCTGTCTGAGCTTTATTATTATTCCATTAATTTTCTGACCTCACTGGTATCTCCACAAGTCTATGAGATTAGTAGTAGCTGTGGGTTCCATAAAAATTCGACTTACTCCCTCTCCATGGAAGAATTTCAGCCCAATATTTATGGCCTTAGATGCTTGAATCTGACTCACCATTTTTTAGAACTGTTTTCACTTCCTCCAACCCTCTTGTTGTTTTTCATTCATTCAGTTGTGTCTGGCTCTTCATGACCCTGTGGAACATGTCATGCCAATACTGTCCATAGGGTTTTCTTAGCAAAGATACTGGAGTGGTTTGCCATTTTCTTCTCTAGTGGATTAAGGCAAACAGAGGTAGAGTGACTTGCCCAGGGTCACACAGCTAATAAGTGTCCAAGGCTGGATTGAAATTCAAGTCTTCCTAACTTCAGTCCCAGCACTCTATTTACTGAGCCACTTAACTGCCTCTCCAATTCTCTAAACATGGCTAAAAGGTTTTAATTCTAAGTCAAGCTTAATTAACTTCGCAAGTGATTTTATGAAGCAGTGTGATACCTTTGAAGAGTGCTGGACACCTGCACCTTAAATCCAGCCTCTCACTGTTACTAGCTTCGTGACCCTGGACAAGGTCCTTAACCTCTGTTTGCCTCAAGCAATTCTGTAGGATCATGGGATAAGCTGAACATGGTTTGCCTTCCTTCTGAGAAATGATGCAATCCTCTCTTAGTCATGAGAAACATATATACATATATGTATATGTTTGCACATACATTTCTCCTAGACATGAGAAACATATATATATATATATATATATATATATATATATATATATATATATATATATATATATATATATATATATATATATATATATATATATATATATAACATGGTATCAGATATATGTGTATGTGTCTCTCACTCCGTTTGTTTATGGGGCCTGGAGTTAGGAAGACTCATCTTCCTGAGTTCAAATCTGGCCTCAAACATTTACTAGCTATATGACCCTGGGCAAGTCACTTAACCTTGTTTGCCTCAGTGTCTCATCTGTAAAATGAGCTAGAAAATGAAATGGCAAACCACTTCAGTATCTTTGCCAGGAAAACCCCAAATGAGGTCACAGATAGTAAGATATTACTGAAATAACTGAACAACAACAAAATGTGTGTGTATGTATAGATACGTGTATATACATACACTTTAGGTCTAAATGTCTCTTTGTGCGTATGTATATTTGTGCATATGTACATACACACATCATATATGCATATATTTATGGCTTTCTATGCATCTGTATATATGCATGTATACATATAAATATCATATATAATGTGTGTTTATATGTATCTCTGTATGTATATATTTTGTGTATATGTGTGTATATACACATGATGTTTTGTTGGAGTCCACATGTGGATTTTTCCTAAAAATCAGAATGGATGACATGCAACATCTCAGATAAATGAATCATTATGACTTCACAAGTCCTATTGCTAAATTTGAAATGGCTAAATGTCTGTAAGTATTGAATTAAATGGTCTGTGGGTATTGGATGAAAAGTTTTACTTACTCTGATGAGTAGTAAATTTCTTGTTTACTTCTTTGTTATGCATTGTAGGGAGTTAGTGCCGACCCTGGGGCTGCTCGGACCCTAGCGCTTGGCCTGTTTCCTGGGTAATACCAGACAGGCTTAGTAGGAGTTGGAACGGTAGGTGCCCGGAGGAAAGACTTCCGTCCCTACCAGCCCCCCTTAACAGCACCCCCCTCTTGCTCTGATAGCCATCCGTTCTCATGCAGGCAGAGTCCATCCACCTAGGACTCACAAGCCCAGTAGGAGGAACACAGCTGGCCACTACCTAATGCTCTCGAACCAGTGCCTAACACAAACATGCTTTAATTAATGGGAACTTCTTTGATACTTTACAAGGGCATCCTGCCCCGTGCCTCATATAGCTCATACAGTTCTGATAATCAGTTTGTATCTTGCCCGAGCCTTCCCAGGCCTCTTTAGATACTGTAGAACAGCACTCCCCTCCTGTTCCCAGCCTTCCCTGTCACTGTAGACTAGCACTCCCCTCCTGTTCCCATACTCCTATGGAAACCACCTTACCACAACCCTAGTTTTCCCATACGCTCGTAGGCAACATAGTTTACAATAATCCAGATTCTTCCCACCAGATATCGGTCTTCCCATGCTCTCATCCCCTTACCCCTTGAACACCTGCTTCTGCTTATGTAGTGCAAAAACCTATAAATATGGATAATGGCTTCCAATAAATCGGAGTCATAGCCATCATTGCTCCCGCCTCATCATTGCGTACTGAGATAGGGCAACTTGCTGGTCAAGACCCTAGCAATGCATTACATAGCAGACAATAAACATTGAAACTGTTATCCTTTTAACTTATTTAAATCAAAAAGGTTTTAAAATTCATAGATGTTTTATCAATAAAGTTCAGTTAAGTACATACCCAAACTTCAAGTTGAAATTGTAAATAACTGTCAAGCACTCCCAAACAAAATCCCTTAGTGCCCTGGACAGATGATCACTTCGGCCCAAAGTGCCAAAACTAATGTCTTTGTGCTTTAGCAGCAGAGCTAGCCAATGAGTAGAGTCCTAGACTTGGAGTATGAGAAATGCCGGCCCCCACTTCAGATATATATTAGCTGTGTGATTCTGGCTTACTTAACCTCTCTGAGCTTCAGCTTCTTCATCTATTAAAAGGGTTATCATACCACTTACTTCTCATGCTTGTTGTAAGGCTTAAAGCAGACGATATAAAGTGATTTGCATGCTTTATAGCATAATGCAGACATCAACAATATTCCTCCAGTAAGCCTGACTATAATCCCTCATCCCAGGAAGTATTTTGTGGATATTTTGAATGCACATATATTTTCTTAATGGGAAGGGATAGTTCTGTTTTTGTATTCTCAATGTCTAGCATGTTTTTGTTGGTATTATTGTTGTTTTGGAATGGTCCTGTGATTTCATTTATATAGAGAACCCCCAATAGCAATGGAGGAGGAGGGAGGGGTAGAGGAGGAGGAAGAGGAGGGAGAGAGGGAAAGGGAGAGGGAGAAGGGGAGGGAAGAGGACAAGAAAAAATGGGAGATATTCTTTTTAAAAAGTATTTAATATCATCATGTGTTTTCGGATATTGTCATAAAATATTTCAGACCACTTAAATTGCTCATGTATAATAAGCACTACCTAAAATCCTATATCTTTTTACAGTGATAAGTGTTAAAAGAGAAATCATCTATCTCTTTAATTTTAAAAATCTATATTAAAATTCAAAACTACATCCTTATGTAACTTGAGATCAACACATGTTCAGTTTCACAATTCTTCAATTAGATTGAAATCTTGTAGTGATTTCTGTTTTATTTTTAATTGAATTTAATGCTTATGAAGATGTCTTGAATGCCGGAGAAACCAAATGATTGGAATATGTAGCCAGGAGGCAGGAAGTCTGGGTTCTATTATCAACCTTCACACTAAATTGCTCTGTCTGTCACCTTGAGGCTCCTCCGGGCATGAATTTCCTTATTTGTAGAAAGAAAATAGAAGAGCATATTGGTCAAGAATTTTGAAAGATTTGCTAGATTTCACTGTGAGAAATATTTGTGCTGCCTCTGCCCCATTCATCTACTGCTAGGAGATAAATGTTTGCTTCCTTTTCATTCTATGACCTGGAAAGTACCTCCAACAAAACATGGTAGCTAACTCTTACACTAAGGAGGAGGCAGAAGGGCAGAGAAGAAGAAACACAGTAGCTAAGCCAGAAGTGGACACACCAACATATCTACAAATTTTCACCTGGGAATTCTATGAGTGAACATTCCTCCATAAAGGAGATTATTGTAATGTAAACCTGATGGTTCCACTTCCCTGTGCATTTATTCTTTAGAAAGTCTCATTTTGTTGTATTTTTTTTGTCTAATACTTATTAATGACTTATCATCTACGCAAAACAACATCTGCATTCATATGACAAATGTTTTTGTCTTATGGAGAGGCAATATGTTTAAGAGGAAAGACCTCATGTCAGAAGATATGAGTTTAAGTCTCTTTATTAGTCATATAAGGTAGAACAAGTTATAACCTATATAATAGGTGATATGAATCAATTTACCATTGATGTTACACCCTAGATCAAATGTTAAATCAACAAGAATTTTATTAAATATTATATGTCAGGTACTTTCTTAAGCATGAGGGATCCAAATGTGTTGTTACGGTCGTCATTTATCCTTCATTTGTGAAGAGGACCAATGGCATTTCAGGTTGATGTCTTGACTCACACATAAATTGGACTTGAATGAGGCAGAGTTGCACAAAGTCGTAGGCCTCACTCTCTCTTCCAGAGTCAATGGAGTCCCATGGGAGGACAAAATGAAGAATACTTGGGCTGTGGATGACTTTGGTGTCTTCAATGTCTAACCAAGCTCTAAGCACTCCACAACACCCATTTCTGCCCCTTCATGGCCCATTGGAACAAATTATTTATATCCATCTATTCTCCTGGGGAAGTCTTGGGGTAGACATGCTTGGAGTAGACATCTCACTAATTCACCTAGAGGTTTGAAGCCCATTGGTTCCCCTCAGCCTGGTTTAGTCTGTCTGTCAGACCGGTTTTACCAGGGTGTGATGATACAACTTCTTGGAGCCATAGGTGAGTTGGGTGACAGATGGATTCCAAAGGTGGATGAGCAGACCTAAAAAGAGCTGACAAGCCCTCACACCAGAGGTGCTAGTCCTTCCAGAAGACCCCATACACAATATAGACAAAAAGAAGGGCAATCCCTGCCCTCCAGGAACTTGCATTCTAATTCAGGAAGGCAGGGCATAAAAGGGAGCTGAAAAGGGTGTGGGGGCAATGGGGAGGGTAGTGGGCATAGAAGTGTAGAGGGAAGTAAGTCCTGAGAATGAAATATTGCTGGTCTGAGTCCTTCCTTAAAATGGTGGTTCCAGGGACAACTCTTCAAATTCCTTCCTTTTGCCAATGTGTTATCTCCCCCAGTAGAATGTAAGCTCTTTCAGAGCATGGACTGTTTCACTTTTCTATCTATATTCAGTTTCCTAATCTGTAAAATGGCACAATTGCCTCATAAGGGTTGTCTTGAGGATCAATTAAATCACAAACTATTATTAAGGATCTATTACATACAAGGCACAGTGCTAAGTTCTGGGGTATAAAGTGAAAAGAAAATAGTCTTTGTTCTCAAGTAGTTTGAGTCTCCGGGGGAACACTTCTGGAAGCATTCTACATACATAAGTAGAGGTCAAGGAGAACTGAAGGAGTAAACACTACCTCAATCTTGGAGGAGATCAGGAAAGACTTCCAAGAGGAGGTGGGACCTGAAGTAAGAAATGACGAAAGACAAGGTTCTGACTGGTGGAGCTGAGAAGTCTAATGATTTTCCTCAAGTTCACAAAATCAGCATGTGTAAGAGTCAAGGCTTGAGGCTCCTCAGGGTCTGAATTTCCTTATTTGTAGAAAAAAAAGAAAGAGCATGTTGGTTGGGAAAGAACTCTGAAAGATCTTAATTTCGCTGTAAGAAATATTTATACATGCTTCTGTTGATGTTTAGGGGTGCTAGGACCCCAAAGACCTACATACAGGTACTGCCCAAATGAATTCAGCCCAAGCCTTCTTTCAGCCAAAGACAACATTTATGAGAACACCAGTCAGGGTGGGCATGATTCTAAATATCCACCATATTGGCCAGACTCTTAAGGAATCTGAGCACCTTAATGGAGGCAAAATGGATCTCATGTACAGTCAAATGTGAGAACAGAGAAGGGGTTTAGATGGAATTAAGGGTGTGGTGGTCTCCAGTGGGGGCCAAATATAGACAATGAAAGGGCCCTTGATTAACTGGGTAGGGCCAATTGCCCCAGGCAAATGCCTGGGACTTGGGTCTAGGGAAAATCCAGGGGGTTTTCCTTTTTGTGGTACAGATCCTGAAGACATGAGTCTTTTCCTTTTGGGGGTTCAGATCCAATCCCCCTCACTTCTACTCTGTTCATCTACTGCTGAATTATTTACTACAGTAGTAAATGCATGACATATACGAATCAATCAATTAGGCTAAATTTGGGGAAAATAATAATAGCTAGCATTAGTGTAGCATTTTAACGTTTGCAACATACTTTAAAAATATTATCTCACTTTAATAAGAGCCTGAGAGGTAGTTGCTGTTATTACTCCCATTTTACAGATCAGAAAACTGAGGCTGACAGAGATGATATAACTTGCCAGGGTCACATAGTAGTAACTAAGTTAGAAACTGAATTAAAATCTTACTGATTCCAAGTCTGGAACTCTATCTGCCATGCCTCCAACTATATGTATTGGAAAAGCAAAGAGTTCAAATGAGATTTGAACTGCTATTTGAGTCTAAAGTCGTTTACTTTCAATTAAGTATAGAAAGTTGATCTTCAAAGGATCATAGATTGGAAGTGTGAAGGCACATAAGATATAATTGAATATGATCAGCTATCTGTTGGATTCATTAGCAGGTTTCTCACACTCAAGAATCCACTTGTTCCTTCCTCATCCACTATTCACTGATTTGTGGTATAAGGAAATTGTTACGTGATGATTGTTGCATGCACAGTTTTCACTTCTTCTGGAAAAGTGTTCCTGCCCCTGGGGGTAGCCTAATTGTGATTGTAGAAGAAACCCACCTGTTTCTAAGCATTAGACCATGCAGGTGTGCATCATTCTTAAAATACCACTTTGTAAGCCTACTATCAATCCAACAGGCTTTCAACGATAAAACGATCATTTCTCTGGCTTTTACTCATCACAGTCGCTGACAGGTGAAGGTTGAATTCCTTCAATAGCTCTAATGCTTCATCATATTTGCTCATATTTACAGAGTTGCTCAATGATTCATTCATGCAACCTGTACAAGCATTAAGAGCCTACTCTATGGAATCCTGATTTGGGTCACATGGAGGCCAGGGGTAAGAAGGTTGAGTAGAAAATAATAGTCCTAATTCCTAAACCTCTGCCTTTCAGGGCCCAGCTCTCCTGAGCCCCAACTGGGGCTCCCAATATCACCTGGCAAGGATCTCAGCCACATGTCACCTTACATACATCAGGACTCACTATCTAGACTCCTCTTCACTTACCTCCATGCCCCACTGAACCTTTCCTCCTTTTCTTCCCCCTTCATCCCCATTTCTAGTTATCTTATGTGTATTGCCTTCCATTATCTGTTTGTAAGTTGCTTGATGTCATGTTTGCTTGTATTTGTATCCCCATTCCTTAGCCCAGTACCTAGAACATACTAAGAACTTAACAAATACTCTGTCTATCTATCTATCACTTCTCTAGGTGTATACAGGTTTATCTGCCTACCTATCACTTCATAAGGGATGTAGAAAACAGGATTGAGCTTGTATAAACTTTTCAGGAGAAAGACAAGATATAGTCTGAACTGGAAGAACTATAGGTTGATAGAGAAGAAGCAGAAAACCTTTTCCAGGCAGGCTAATGCATGCAAACAACAAAATTGGTTCAGGTTAAGTGAAGGATTGGAATAGCGATGATAATGAGTTTGGAAACCCAGAGGACAACCAGTTGATGAAAGTAGTTGGAGAGACTTGAGTTTGAGACTGTTGTTCAAATTAGATCTGAAAACTTGACGAAAAAGGTACAAAAAGTAGATTTTTATGATGGTAGTATAAAAAGTATAAATTGGAGTGAAATAATTGAGGGCTGTAAACCAGTAAACCAGTAAAGATTACTGTCATCTAGAATTCAGTGCTTCTTAATCTGTGGCTCAAGTCCCCATCTGAAGTCATGAAAAATTTGGCAACAGTAAAAGGTTTCTGAACATGCAATGACCAAAAATTAATTAAAAATCAAATGTGTAATGAATCCAAAGTATTTCTGGCAGTGCTTGCCCCTGTTGCTCCTGCATCTTCACTGTAGCCTTGGTTCTGAACACAAAGCATGTACACTTTGCACTTTGCATGCCCTTAGGCCATGTGCTAAGGGACTGCCAAAACAGGAGAGTTCTCAGGCTAGGGTTGGGACTATGAAAGCAGAAATCAGGAGGGAGACAGTGGTATAATGGACCTCAGACTTTATAGTTAGGAGACCTAAATTCTAGTCCCCATTCAAATATTAGCTGTTTGTTGTTGCCCAAAGTAGTTAGCCTCTCTGAATCTCACATTTCTCATCTGCAGAATCAGAGTATTGTATGATGATTTCTAAGATCTCTTCCAGTTCTAATATTCTATGATCTTGAGACCAGAACCTGGAGAAGAACCAATAAGAATATTGTCAATTAAATGTGGACTCAAATCAACTCAAGCCATAATTGTACACAAAACAAGCATTCTTATTTCCCAAATCATTTTTAAAATGTTTTGAAAATGAAGTTAGAACTCAGAATCTCAGAACTGGAAAGGAGCTCAGTCATGTAGCCTAATCCATTCTGGCGTAGACCCCTCTAAAATATCTTCATCAAGCTGTCACTGGAAGAATTCCAGTGAGAAGACATGTAGAGAGAGAAAAAGAAGAAAAAGTGTCTGAACCAGAGTAAGAAGCTTTTGGATTGAATCCCAGTTCTTCCACTTATTACCTGTATCACTTCGGCATGTCAGATCCTCTGGGCTTCGGTTTCCTTATCTGTGTAGCTAAGTTTGACAAACGTCTGATGAGGAAGACTTTAAAAGGCCTTAAGTTCATAGTAATTCTACCTTTGCAAGTGTAATTATAAAACATATGAGTGGTGCACGATTATGGGCTAGGGCACTGGGATCCCAGTCCTGAGCTAAGAAAGACCACTCTCTTGGTTGGCTCCCAATGCTGTTCCCATATCCTCATGACTTGAACAAAGGGACAACAGGAAATGCAGGGAGAGGGTTAAAAACTGGTATTCATGAGAAGCAAGATTAGATCAGTTACATGTAGTCTTTAATAGAATTAAAAGTTAAAATGAGAAATAATAATAAAAATTTTTAATAGAATTAAAGATTAAAATCAGATATGCATGGGTACCAGTTACATCTGACTGAAGTAAGACAGAGAGTGAGGGA
This sequence comes from Trichosurus vulpecula, assembly GCF_011100635.1. Lineage (NCBI taxonomy): Eukaryota > Metazoa > Chordata > Mammalia > Diprotodontia > Phalangeridae > Trichosurus > Trichosurus vulpecula. The sequence goes on from NC_050579.1 coordinate 68,880,312, forward strand.
GTCAGAAACACAAATTCTATTTTTCCCCTCAGTGCTAACTGATTGAATGCCTATGACTAAACATACACACACAGAGAGTCATATACTTCTCTACTTGTTTAACAGTCACAGCTTGTGGCCCATAGAGGCTTGGGTTTGAGGATATATTCCAAGATACAGCTGCCACCAGCTGCTAGGGTTGCTTTGCTCCTCCATATGACTGAGGAGAGCCCACCATAACCGCCTCCTTTCTTTTTCTATTTCCCCTCCAGAGATCCTCAAAAAAATCTCATCGTAGAGAGAACTACCTCACCCTCCAATCCTCATCTTCCATCAGCTTCCTCTCTTCCCATGAAGGGAAAAAAAATAGAACTCCCAGGCTCTTTAGTGACTTGAGCCTTCTTGTGGGAGGCCAGCCCCAGCCCTACCAGAAGTGTTGTTACATCTGCAAAATGAAAGGGTTGGGTCTCTTGGTTTTTGAGGTCCCTTCCAGCTGTGGAACAACTATCCTATAATGAACTATTCACCATATGCTGAGGAAGCTCATTCCATTATTACATAGTTCTGTTTCTTAGGAATTCTTTCTTTTATTTTTTAACTTCTGAAATAAGAACCTGAAATTTGCTTTTACAATAATGTCAGACCAATGGTATTGGCTGTGGTTTCAGTCAGTAGGGTGTTAAATAAGTTAACAGGCATTTATTAAGGGCTTAATAAATGCTTACTATATACCAAATACCATGCTATTCACTGAGGATAAAAGCCAAAAAAAACCCAAAACAAAACAAACAAACAAACAAACAAAAAACAACCAACCAACCAAAAAAGTCTGCAGTCTAGACCAGGACTTCTTACCTTTTTCCACTTGTGACCCCTTTAGCACTTCTTAAACCATGGTTTGCAACCCCTTATGAGGCCTACCTTTTAGAGCACACAAGCATCTTAAATAGAGAAGGGACCTCAAGTGCTTCCTAATCTCACCTGCACCTAAACTAGAATTCCCTCTGAAATATCTCTAAAAGACTTGTTTAAAGGTCTCTATTTTTATGACAAATCTACTCTGAGCCCCACAGTGAATGTGAGGAATCATTAGAACACACAGGAGCATCTCAGTCAATACTCTTGCTACAGGGATCAGTGGAATCAGTCACAGCCAGCCTGTATTAAATGGCACCAATATAATTGGTATGTGTAGGTGAAGTGAATCAGAGAGATTTATTTAAGGAGGTAGAAAGGTGGCTGCTACTGGTAGATAAACTGACACATCTGTTGAATTGTGGGGCAAATGAAGCTCTTTGAGTGAAATCTTCCCAGGGAAGCCTCTGGGGCTCATATATAGTGTGGCTGTGTGGTTTGGGATCTCTGATTTAGTCGCGTCCTATCTTTGTGTCTCCCCTGGTATTCCAATCCATGGGAAAGCAGCCAGTAGGGTAATATGTTTATGTGTGCATTTCCCCTTCCCCTCATATATTATGGTTCTGCTTGAGTAAGTTTAAGTTGGTCTAATGATAGGCCATTCTGAGGCAACGTAGACCGTACATTTGACAGGACAATTATCTGACACTACATCCCGAGGCAACTGATTCTCCTTTTGGACAACTCTAATTGTTATGAAGGTTGTTTTTTGTTTCCTTTTATCAGGCTGAAATCTGCCTTTGTACAACTTCCACCCACTGCTCTTAGTGTGGTTTCTTGGGGCTAAGCAGAATAAGTCTAGATCTTCTTGCACAGACCAAATGACTTCAGTTCTCCGGGCTAAACATATGCTGTTTGTTCAGCCCAACTTTATGCTACATGGTCTCCAGTCCTCTCGCTATGTGGGTTACCCTCTTCTAGACTTGCTGCTACTTGTCAACACCTTCCTAAAATGTGGCATCCTAATCTGAACACAAAACTCCACATATAAGTTCCCCTGTTCTATTCTAGACATGGCTCTCAATGCAGACGAAGATCAAGATAGGCTTCTGGCTGCTATTTCACAATGTTGGCTCATACTGAGTTCGCAGTCCACCACAATCCTCAAATCTTTTTCACACAAACTTTTCCAGCCAAAATCAAGCACAGGTGCCATTTTTTAAACCCAGGTATAAGACTTTTATGTTTATCCTTATTGAAGTTCATCTTATTAGACTGAACTCATCCTTATAACTGTCAAAATAAGTTTACATATAATACTGTCACCCAGCATATTATCTGTTCCATATTCTATATTATCCATTCTCTTTCTCTCTCTCTCCTCATCTACACACACACATACACACAAAGTGATGGACTGGGAAGAGATTATATAGAGAGTCATGGATTTAGTAAACTGATTCATGAGACAGCCCATTGATGGGCCCTTTCCAGGAATAATGGTAGTATTGATTTAGTTCATCCTTTTAGGTCAGAAGGCAACATGATGGCCAGGGTGGATTGCTGGATGGGATATGAAGCCTGATCTGATCATCTGTACTGTGGCCTAGGGTGCATTAGATATACTTGGCTAGTTAAAATTTCACTGAGTCCCTCAACAATCACTATAGCTTAGCCTCAGGATAGGAATGCCAAAACTGAATGGATAAATTCCTCAAGTTGGGAGAGGCAGGTACTTTCTAATGGTCTGTGTTGACTATTCCAGCTGGTAAGACATGACAAACTGTCAAAGTATCATTAAATCCCTGTCCTTGGAGGAACACTGCATAATTGTTTTGAGGTCACTTTTGCGAGTTCACCAGGTTGCTGTTGTTGAGTTGTTTTAGTCATGTATGACTCTTCGTGACCCTATTTGGGGTTTTCTTGGCAAAGGTACTGAAGTGGTTTGGCATTTCCTTCTCTGGTTCATTTCACAGATGAGGAAACTGAGGCAAACAGGGTTAAATTACTTGTCCAGGGTCACGCAAGCTAATAAGTCTCTGAGACCAGATTTGAACTCAGAAAGATGAGTCTTCTTGACTACAGGCCCAACACTCTATCTACTGCATGATTTAGCTGCCTAAGTTCACCATGAGCAAGGCCTAAAAGATTTGAGTAGTATTGGCCTCTAAAAGATTTTGAGTTGTAATAGACTTAATATCTGTTTTAAAAAGAGAGTTACCCTACTTCTAGCAGGCTAGGTAACACCCTATTCCCTCTAGCATAAAATGCCAATAACTTGGCCTGGCATTTAAAGCTCTTTTCAGTTGGGCTTCAATATACCTTTCTAGAATTTTGTTTTTTCAACTCCATTCATTCAGAAATGTTATACTGCTTCCAAAATGGACTATTACTCTTCCACGAAGTGTCCTGTACTCTCCTGTTCCTGTTCATTTATACAGGTAATCCCTGATGCCTAGGAATCTACTCCTTTTATATTCCTTCTAGGATCAACTCATGTGCTTTCTTTAGGAAGCCTTCCTTTATACAGTCCAGCAGAAAGTGATCTTTCTTTCCTCAAATATTCCTGGAGCACTTTATCTTAATATCTCCTCTGTCCTTTACATTTTACCAGATGTTATACTTATCCATGGGCAGGTAGGTGGCACAGTGGACAGAGCACTGGGCTTGGAATCAGGAAGACTCATCTCCCTGAGTTCAAATCAGGCCTCAGACATTTACTAGCTGTGTGACCCTGGGCAAGTCACTTAACCCTATTTGCTTCAGTTCCTCATCTGTGAACAAGAACTTGAGAAAGAAATGACAGACCACTATAGTATCTTTGCCAGGAAAACCCCAGATAGGGTCATAAAAGAGTCAGGCAAGACTGAAAGACTGGACAACAGTAACAGTATTTATCTCTATGCATAAAGAATTTTCTGTTAGATTTTTAAGCTCCTCAAGGTGAAGGGTAGTTTTTTTAATCTAGCATCCCCACTGGCTAGTAAAGTATTTCGTACATAGTATGTATTTAATGAATGTTTACTTAATTGGATTAAATTATTCACATTTTAAGTTCTCAAGAAATATTTGAATGAATATGAGAAAATAGTCAAGAATGAAATGTCAACAAGCATTTATTAAGGGCTGGGCTTGATGTTCACTATCAGATCTAGTATGTGCCAATCACTATGTTAAGCACTGGTCAACTGATAAATTCAAGTTTTATCTTTAAAAAAATAAGGACATATTACCAAAAAGCTTTTAAAGTTCTTCAGTGGCTTTTGTTCATAGATCATGAGATAGATAAATAATATGGCACCTACAATAGCATATTTATGGAGTTTGATAATTAAATCAATGGGTCATTTTAGTTAAAAAACTAAATCAGAACTAAAAATTTTAAATGGCTATGTTCAAAATAATCTCATGTTATTTCCAAATAATGTAGCATCATTTTTACAATCTTAATAAATCTTCAAGCATGAGATCATAAACATCTGCTTAAGAGGTAATAAAAGTCCTTTTGAAAGTAAGTTATACAGATGTACTTTAGAAAAAAATTGTCAAAATTATTATCCATACACTGTAATGTAAATGAGGAAGCATGTAAACTTTGGGGAACAATCAACAGAAGCATGATCCTTTACTTAATGAGGATGTGGTTTATTAAGGAGATACATTTCTTATAGTTATGTATAACTAATATGCATAATTATAATATGCAGTATTACAGGATAAGAAATTTAAAACTTATCAAAGAAAGTGAAATGTGAAGTGAAATTTAACTCAGTACAAAAATGGACATTTATCAAAACTGAGTCCTAGAAATCAAAGGAATTGGCAAGTTGAAGAACATCTAAGGGAGCGCAGTCAAGATGATAAAGGAACTTGAGGTTAAAGGCATATAATAGTCAAGGGACTAGAGATTGTTGTTGTTCAGTCACTTCCATTGTGTCCAACTCTTCATGGCCCCATTTGAAGTTTTCTTGGCAAAGATATTGGAATAGTTTGACATCTCCTTCTTCAGCTCATTTTTACAGGTGAGGAAACTGAGGAAAACAGGGTTAAGTGACTTTTTTATTTTTATTTTTCCCAGTAACATGTAAAAACTATTTTTAACATTTGTTTTTTAAACTCAGAGTTCCAAATTCCCTCCCCTCCCCCACCCCATTGAGAAGGCAAGCAGTTTGATATGGGTTGTACGTGTATAATCATGCAAAACATATCCATAACAGCCATACTGTAAAAGAAAAAAATAGACAAAAAAACTCAAGAAAAATAAAGTAAAAGAAAAAAAATATACCTCAATCTGTATTCAGACATCATCAGTTCTTTCTCTAGGGATGGATGCCATTTTTCATAAGTCCTTCAGAGTTGTCTTGGATCATTGTATTGCTGAGAATAGCTAAGTTATTCACAGCTGATCATCCTACAGTATTGTTGTTACTTTGTTTACAATACATTTCACTTTGCATAAGCTCATGCAAGTCTTTTAGGTTTTTCTGAGAGAATCCTGCTCATAATTTCTTATAGTATAATAGTATTCCATCGTAATCACATACCACAACTTGTTTAGCCATTCCCCAATTGATGGGCATCCCCATTAGAAAATGATTTCTAATTCTTTGCTCCCAGAAATGAGCTGCTATAAATATTTTTGTACATACAGGTCATTTTCCTTTTTGTTTTGGTCTCTTTTGGGATACAGACCTAGTAGTGCATTGCTAGGTCAAAGGGTATGCCTGGTTTTGTATCCCCTTGGGCATAGTTCCAAATTGCTCTACAGAATGGTTTATTCAATTCACAACTCTACTAACAGTGCATTAAAGTCTCATTTTTCCCGTTATTACCTCCAACATTTGTGATTTATGTTTTCTGTCCTATTAGCCAATCTAATAGGTATGAGGTAGTACCTCAGAATTGTTTTAATTTTCATTTCTCCACTCAGTATTGAGAGTATTTTTCATATGGCTATAGATATCTTTGATTACTTCTTCTGAAAACTGATCCTATCTTTCAATGATTTGTCAATTGGGCAATGGCCCTATTTTTATAAATTTGACTCAGTTCTCTTTATATTTGAGAAATGAGGCCTTTATTAGAGAAACTTACTTCAAAATTTTCCCCCACAGTTACTACTGCTAACTGTATTTCCCTGCATCCTATTCCCCTTCCTCATTTATTCTATTCTTTCTCTCCTTTCACCCTGTCCCTCCTCAAAAGTTTTTTGCTTCTGACTACTCCCTTTCCCCAATGTGCCCTCCCTTCTGTCACCACCCCCCTTCTCTTATCCCTTTTACTTTCCTATGGGGTAAGATAGATTTCTATACCCAATTGAGTGTGTTTGTTATTCCCCCTTTGAGCCAATTCTAATGAGAGTAAGGTTCACACCCTTCACTCTCACCTTTCCCCTCTTCCCTTCTACTGTAAAAGCTTCTTCTTGCCACTTTTATGTGAGATAATTTACCCCATCCCTAAAGCTCTTCAGAAAGGCTGTATGGTTAGTTAATAGGTATGTTATATAAATATCTATATATCATGTATCTGGGATTCTTGTTCAGGTATGGGGGGACCAGATGGGGTCTGAGGTCACTTTGTACTCTGAATTTCTTTTTAGTTTTGTGGATCTGCAAAGCAAAGGATGTTGAGTATCAAACAGAAAATATTAGGGACATTGTCAATGCCATGGTAATAATGAAAGCCAAGAGGCATCTTGCCTAGAATGCTCCTAATTCAAACATCCCAATTTGGAGAATTATTATCAATATTATGTATTTATACATCTACTCATCAACTGATAAAGACTGGACTATGATTTCTTTTTAATTGTCTGTAACTTTGTAGGCATTTGACATTTTAAATCAATCATAAAGCAATTTTAGAAAATTGGGTGTTGCCATTTACAAAATATTAAGATTTTATTCATTCTACAGACACATACACACATACACATTATCCTTTTCTATTTGGGTTCTTTAAACACTTTTGAGTCCTTTTAATTATGCTTTTCACTCTTTTCAGAAGTGTTTATACACAATATGAGGGAGGACTTTAATGTTGTAAAACCATAGTGTGTTGAAAGTTCCAGAAGACTGTCAGATCTGGGCATGGGATTAAAATTAAAGGTTGCCAGATGTATTTTTTCTTTATAAGAGCCTGTCTTAGAAAATCACAGGAGATGTGTGTGTGCGTGTGTGTGTGTGTGTGTGTGTGTGTGTGTGTGTTGATAATTTGATGATTAATTTCTAATTTGCTGATTTTAAAATATTTATTCTCTTATTTATTTTTTTCCAATTACATGTAAAGATAGTTTTCAACATTCACTTTTGAAAGATTTTGAGCTCTAATTTTTTTCCTCTCTCCCTTCCCTCCTCCTATCCAAGACAGCCAGCAATCTGATATAGTTTATACATGTACAGTCATGTTAAATATATTTCCATATCAGTCATGTTGTGAAAGAAGAATCAGAACAAAAGGGAAAAACCACAAGAAAGAAAAAAAAGAGAGAAAATGGTATGCTTCAATCTGCATTCAGACTCCATAGTTCTTTCTTTGGATGTGGATAGCATTTTTGATCACAAGTTTTTCTGGAATTCTCTTGGATCATTGTATTGCTGGAAGAGCTAAGTCTATCACAGTTAATCATCACACAGTATTGCCGTTACCATGTACAATGTTCTTCTGGTTCTGCCCACTTCACTCAGCATCATTTCATGTAGGTCTTTCCAGGTTTTTCTGAAATCTTTCAGCTCATCATTTCTTAAAGCAAAATTGTATTCCATTGCATTCATATACCACAACTTGTTTAGCCATTCCCCAGTTGATGGGTATCCTCTCAATTTCCAGTTCTTGGCCACAACAAAAGGAGGTGCTGTAAATATTTTTGTACATGTGGGTCCCTTTCTTTTCTATTCCCATTCAGTTTTCTCCAGAGGTCTATCATAACTTTTACAAAATTCTATTCACCTCCTTAACTTCTTTCTTGTTTATTTTGTGGTTAGATTTATCTAGGTCTGAGAGGGGGAGGTTGAGGTCTCCATTGGTACAGTTTTGCTGTCTATTTCTTCCTATTACCCACTTAACTTCTCTTCTAAGATTTTGGATGCTATACCACTTGGTGCATATATATTTAGTTCTGATATTACTTCATTGTCTCTGGTACATTTTAGCAAAATGTACTTTCCTTCCTTTTCTCTTTTAATTAGATCTATTGTTGCTTTTGCTTTGTCTGAGATCAGGCTTTCTACCCCTGCTTTTTTTTTTTTTACTTCAGCTGAAGCATAATATATTCTGCTCCAGCCTTTTACCTTTATGCTGTGTGTATCTCTCTGCTTCAAATGCATTTCTTGAAAACAGCATATTGTAGACTTATGGTTTTTAATTAACTCTGTTATCTGCTTCCATTTTATGGGAGAGTTCATTCCATTCACATTCATAGTTATGATTACTGGGTATTTCCTTCTATCCTATCCCCCCCCATTTATTCTTTTCTCTCCCCTTTCACCTTGTTCCTCCTCACCAGTGTTTTGCTTCTGACCATGCACCTCCTTCAATCTGCCCTCCCTTCTATCAGCCTTCCCCCCCTTTCTTTCCTCTTTCCTTTCCTACTTCTACCCTCCCTTATATCAGCTCCCCCCTTTCCTTTTCTTTCCTCTTTTCCCTCCTACTTCCATATAGGGTAAGATAAATTTCAGTACCCAACTGAGTATGTATGTTGTTCTCTCTTTGAGCCAAACCCAATGAGAGTAATGTTCAAACAATATTCACCTCCTCCCCTCTTTCCCTCTACTATAATAGGTCTTTTGCTCCTCTTCATATGATATAATTTACCCTATTCTGCCTCCCTCTTTCCTCTTCTCCCAGTACAATCCTTTTTTTCCCCACCCCTTAATTTTTTTATATCATCCCATCAAATTCAACTTATACCCATACCCTCTGTCTATGGACACCCCTTCTAACTGCCCTAATAGAGATACAGTTCTCAAGAGTAACAAGTATCAACTTTCTGTGTAGGGATGTAAACAGTTTAATCTTATTGAATAACATGTTTTTTTTTCTTTCTTGTTTGCCTTTTTATGCTTCTCTTGAGTCTTGTATTTGAAGATTGAATTTTCTGTTTCTGGCCTTTTCATCAGGAAAGTCCCCTATTTCCTTAAATGTCCATCTTTCCCCCTGAAAGATTATGATCAATTTTGCTGGATAGTTGAATCTTGGCTGTATTTCAAACTCCTTTGCCTTCTAGAATATCATATCCCAAGCTCTCTGATCCTTTAACATAGACTCTGCTAAGTCCTGTATAATCCTGACTGTGGCTCTTTGATGTTTGAATTGTTTCTTTCTGGCTGCTTGCAGTATGTTCTCCTTGATCTGATAATTCTAGAATTTGTCTACATTATTCCTTGCAGTTTTCATTTTGGAATTACTTTCGGGAGTTGATTTGTGGGTCCTCTCAATGACTATTTTGCCCTGTGGTTCTAGGATATCAGGGAAGTTTATGTTGATAATTTCTTGAAAGATGCTGTCCAGGCTCTTTTTTTAATCATAGCTTTCAGGTAGTCCAATAATTCTTAAACTATCTCTCCTGGATCTACTTTCCAGGTCAGTTGTTTTTACAATGAAGCATTTTGCATTTTCTTCTACTTTTTTTCATTAATTTGATTTGGTTTGACTGATTCTTGTTGTCTCATAGAGTCATTAGCTTCCACTTGCCCAATTCTAATTTTTAAGGAATCATTTTCTTCAATTGGCTTTCCTCCTTTTCCATTTGGCCAATTCTATTTTTAAAGGAGCTGTTTTTTTCAGTGGACATTTTTCCCCATTTGGCCAATTCTATTTTTTAAGGAGTTGTTTCCTTTAGTCAATTTTTGTGCTTCCTTTTCCAAGCTGTTAACTCTTCTTTTTCATAATTCTCCTACATAATTCATTTCTTTTCCCAATTTTTCTCCTACCTCTCTTACCTGATTTTTAAAATCCTTTTTGAGCTCTTTCAAGAGGCCTTTTTGGGCTTGAGACCAATTCATATTCCCCTTTAAGGCATCACATGTAGGCATTTTGACATTGTTGTCCTCTTCTGAGTTTGTGTTTGATCTTCTCTGTCACCATAGTAGCTTTCTATGATCAGGGCTTGTTTTGGGTTTCTGCTCATTTTTTTACAGCTGAGCTCTGCTCCTGGGGCACAGGGACCATTGTCCCAAGCTTCTTGTGCTGAGGGTCAGGGGCCTGGTCACTGGTTTTCCATGCCAGGGCCTCAGGTGCTAGTAGGTAGCCTATCCTAGTTTCCCTGTTGTGCTGGGGTCCCCAGGCTGGCAATTTGCCTTCTGAACTGGAGGCCTCACATCTGTTCTGCTGTGCCACTGGCCTACTGAGCCAGAACTGAAGAACCTCTGTTGCTGATCTATTCTGAGGCTAAGAGCCTTCTGCTGGTTTGCCTGGATACATCTGAGCTGGGCTGTGCTCCCCTTTTACCCAAGTGAGACAGACCTTTCCTAAAGTCCTTCTAAGTTATCTTAAGCTGGAAGATTGCTTCACTCTGTCTTTTTGTGGGTTCTGTCCCTCCAGAATCCATTTAGAGGCTTGATTTAATGTTGTTTCAGAGGAAAACTGGGGAGATCTCAGGCAACTTCCTGGCTTCTCTCTACCATCTTGGTTCCACCCCCTTATTCATTGATTTTTTTAGAGACGTATTTCTAATTAGAAAAAAACTTTTATTCCCTAGATATTTCCCTGTTTGATGGTGTTATTTTGAAAGTTACCTCAAAATCATTATGTCAATTTCATCAAGAGGGAACATATTAGAGGTGTTGTCTAATCAAAACTAGAGATGATGTTCAAATCAGAAGGATAGGAATGAATTACTCACCCATTTCACTTACTTTATGCATAATTTAGGATGTCTGGTATAATTTGACCTCCCCAGTTTTTGGGACTCCCTACCCCAGGGATGTTCTGTGAAGTTTGGATTCAGTCAAAGGGCCACACTTGAGGACCTAGAGGGCCACATGTGGCCTCAAGGCTGCAGATTCCCCATCCCTGCACTTAGCCTTTACAAGGAAATGATCTTAATTGTCAAAACTCCTACCTCATGATGCCATAATGAACTAATGTTTTTAAAAGTCCATAATGTCCTTTCAAATCAAGAATTCAAATCAATTTGATCTAACTAGCATTTATGAAACATCTATGTACCAGACAATAGGGATTAAAACTAAAATAAATGAAATAGAAAGAGAAGGAGAAGGAGGAGAAGGAGAAGGAGAAGCAGAGGAAGAGGAGGAGGAAGAAGAAGAGAAAGAGGAAGAAGAAGGAGAAGAAGGAGAAGGAGAAGGAGAAGGAGAAGGAGGAGGAGGAGGAGAAGAAGAAGAAGAAGAAGAAGAAGAAGAAGAAGAAGAAGAAGAAGAAGAAGAAGAAGAAGAAGAAGATTATGTAATTTACATTTTATTACATCTTATTACATTTTTACATATTTATTACATCTTTACATTAAATTACATCTTATGTAATTTACATTTTGCTTTTTTGGGGTTCTACTCATATGCTATCCAGGGGATTTTTTTTGCTTGCTTTGTATCTTCAAGATACATACATTTTCTTTTAAACAAAGGGAGGTTAAAAGTTTTAAACTCCTATCTATTGTTTGTCCAGAGTTTGAATGCACAACCATTTGACCATTCCAGCAACTGGCAGAACATATTAGAGTGGGAGGGTTATTAAACACCAAGACTCTGCAAAACAAATCAAGGCAAACTTATTCAATGCAGATGTTTTATAAAATGACTGTATTTGGAAATTTCAGCCATGTTCATTAGCCTAAAATCACACACTTATCATTGGTAGTAGTGACCTTGAAAGAATGCAGTTGGATATTGCATAAAAGAGATGTAGCAGTTACTAAGATCCAAGTAACACCTTTATTTAATTTGTGTGTATAAGAGAGAAACAGACAGACAAATGAGACAGAGACAAAGACAGAGAAATGTTCCTGAGGTATCTGAATGTGTATACATTTTGTTTCATAGTGGAAAGGAATTGATATCAATGGAGAATACACAGAACAGGTAATAATACATTGTGTTCTGGAAGGAATTTGTGTACTGTCATTTGTTAAGGAGTGTATCAGTCTATCAGGGACTGATCCATATGGATTAGTGCATTTCACTTTAGAAAAGATAATACAATCAAGCATCTGGATACCTCTTATTTTTTGTATTGAGAGACCTCAAGTTCCCTCAAAAGTATCTTAGTTAATTCTCATTATACTTTGAAATAACAAACAAAAACACCCACTAATTGTGGAGGATAAAAGTTTTGATAACATATAATGTGTATATATGTTTGTATGTGTATACATACACACCTTTTTTTTTTTGTTCTGCAATTTCATTAATGTATCAAAATCCCTCCATTGATGCAGATCAGATAATTCATCTGTAACTGATTGTCTTCAAGAATTTCCAGAAGGCACTGACAAGTTAAATTGTTGACCTGTGGTCACTTGATTATAATGTATCAGAGGCAAGACTTGAATCCATCTTCTTAACTCCAAGGCCATTCATTTATTTTCTATGCCGCTATAACTCTTTCCTTTTCCAAGACTGTTTCATTTTAATAGTATCTACAAGCATTTCATAAGGACCTAAAATAGGCATTTATGTGTCCATTTGAGACCCTAGGGATACAATATTTTAAAATTCCCAGACCTGAAGAAGCTTACACTCTTCTGAAGGAGACAACATGGGCACAGGTGAGTAAATGCCAAAAATATAAAGAAGCATGGGAGAGGTGGGGATGCTAACAAGTGGTGCACCTAGTAAAGATATCTTGTAAGAATTGGCAGTTGAGCATAAGTCTTTCAAACTCAACATGCGTTGAGGAGGGAGAGTGTGCCATTACCTAAACAAATCTCATTATCTTTCTCCGAATACCACCCGTCCTTTTAATTTCTCTATTTGTGTCAAGGATACCCCCAAACCCTTTAAACTGGAAATTTTACTAGTAACCCTATCCCAAAGAGGTCATTGCTAAAAAGAAAGTCCCTGTAAACACCAAAATTTCATAGATAGGGTTTCCCATACGCAGGGGTGAGGATACATTTTAGGCATGGAGGACAGTCTGTGAAAATGCATGGGTGTGGGAGAGAAAATGTCATGGATAAAGAAGAGTATATATGCCAGTTTGGTGGGAATATAAAGTGTGTGAAGGGGAACTATGTGAAACTATCCTGAAAAGATAGGTTGGAATCAGATTCAGAAGGGCTTTGCATTATTCTAGAATTTGTATTCCATCCTTATATCAATAAGGAAACAGTGAAAAATTCTTGAGCAGAGGACTAACACAAGCAAACCTGTATTTTAGGAGTATCAGGAATATTTTAGGCAGCTATTAGGAGGATAGCATAAAGAGGAGCAAGGATGGATGCAGAGAAAATAATTAGGTGGTTATCTCAATAATCCAGGCAAGAGTTGATGAGGATTAGAAAGAGGGTGATAGCTATGGTGTTGAGGGAACAGGATAAATGCCAGAAATGTTGTAGAGATAGAATTGACAAGTGTTGGCAACTGATTAGAATCAGGGATTGAGGGAGTGTGGAGAATCAAGCATGACTAAAAGATTGCAAACCTGAGAGACCAGAAGGATGGGGATGTTTAAAAAACGTCCTTGATGGAAGTAGAAAAAAAATAGGAGAAAGAGTGAGTTTGGGAGAAAGATAGGAGCTGATGAGATTACTGAGTAGGAAGAGAAGGTCTAGGTCAGATCATTGGAATACACCCAAACATAAGGGAGTGGGACATGGTCATTCTGCAAAGAAGATGAAATTGTAGTCAGAAACACAAGAGGAGAACCAGGAGGGCAGTGTCTACAAAACCCAGGGAGCAGAGGAGATCTAGGTGTTGGGAATGGTCAGTAATATCAAGTACTACAGAGAGGACTAGAAAGATGAGATCTGAGAAAAAGCCATTGGTTTGGGGGATAAAGAAGTCATTGGTGATTTTGGTGGGAGAAATTATATTCTAGGGATAGAGTGAGAAACCTGATTTAAAAAAAAATTGAGAAGTGACTGGGACATACAAAAGTTGCAGGCTTTAATTTTATAAGCCAATTGAATCACATTGAAGCTTCTTTTAAAATCTGTTATTGCTGTTCTCTTGAATTTATATTTGTATTTATAACAATTTTTCAGCATTTAAAATATGTCTAATCATAACGCTAATTGTATGTTTAGTGCTATTCTGAAAAAAGTCTCAAAAACATAAAAAAGACCCTTTGGCATAAATTATTCTCTGGAGACAGTTATAAGACTAATTAATATTATTAATTACATGTGATAAGAAAACCAAAGAATACAGACAATACTCCTTGACAAATGTCAAATGATTCCATATAGTGCTTCAGGGCTCTTAAATTAATTATTATTTGTCTTTTATAGATAGTTCCACATTTCCTCATAAAATAAACTGAAAAAGGGCCTAAAAAAGGCAAAAAAATCCTCAAACTATAGCCAACACATGGGTATTTTAGCATACATGTGTCTGTCCAAGTTCAGTTTCTTCCCTGTTTTGGGAGTTTACTTAATTCTACTTTTATTTTACGTTTTGTGTAACAGTATGAGTCCTGGATGGCCCCATCCTACTGCAGACTAGACATTTCAGCTGCAGATTCTATCGTGTCATGGAAATTGGGCAAAAGTCTTAGCCCTGTGAAATTCTGTAAGCTATTTCAGAGGGAAGGGGCCAAGGAATAAGAAAACCTCACTGTGGGCTTCTTATGAGCTAGGTTAGACTTCGGAAATAAACTCTGCTCCCAAGCCCTTCCCCCACTGCCTAAAATACAATGCCCCATCTGTGTGCTAAAAGAGGCAACTCAACATTTAAACAGAGACTAATCTGCAGTCACTCACGTATTAGAGGTCCTGTTAAGTGAATGTCAAACTGCTTAGTCATTCTTTTCTTCAAATGATTGAACTAAAGTTCAGAAAAGGGCAAGAAAGGCAAACCAGTAGACACAGTAACATGGGGATTACGTTCAAAAGCAATTTGCTTTAAGACCTTTTTAAGCATTTCTGGTGTGTGCAAAAGCTCTTTTTTTTTAACACTCCATAAGTAAATCAAGGCAAGTTTGTTGAGATTATCTCCTTAGTTCTGACTAGTGACATTTGTGGACAGTGTTTTAGAGATTTAAGAGGAAAATAAGAATAAGAACAATACAAAATAATGATGTAGAAGTGCTATCATCTTCTACTAGCAAGAATGAGGGTTTTTTTTGGTGGGGGAGTGTTAGGGGATTGGATTCTGCCTACCTCTATTCTCATTCTACTTAATGATGATCGAGTTTGGTCATTTCTGTTCCCCCAGTGGTTGATTACCAGGACTTCATTGATGAATCAGAGTTGCATGAACTCTCTTTGAGAAAATATTTCCATGGAATGTGACTTTTTCCTTCCTTGCAAATATTGACATAATTTTTTGGGTCACTTTCACAAATGGTCACTGTAATCAAAACTAATTCTACAAAATGAAACAGCTCTCCCCAACCCCAATCAAATAAATGTAGTCAGTCATTCAATAAATATTAAGCAATCAGTAGGTGCCAGGCACTGGGCTAAGTTCTGGCCAAGGACTGCTTTTGGTTTTCTTTCTGTATCCCAAATGCTTAGCACAGGTACTTCATAAATGTTTGTTGGATTGGGGAAAAATATCCTTTCTTTTAGTTTGGTAGCATTTGAAAGATCAATTTAATTAAAAAGTTCTTTGCTGTAATTATGCTATAAGGGAATGCCAGGGGATGTGTTCAGCAGGATATGCATCCTTGAACAAATGTAAAATCAAATTGACTGGACTGTAAGAAAATTTGGTTCTTGAAATACAGTCAAAAGTTCTTAGGGGTGTGGCTTCTGACTATGAGGGAGACCTTGTTCCTTTATACCGTAATTTAACTCCCTTTGACCCTTTCACACACTGTGATTCCCATCTACTGAATGACTCTGAGTATATTATTGGGGTACCCTATTCTTAGCACTTCTTTATAGACTAATTATGGACCACCACCCCCCCATCATAATTCCTTTCAGTGAATCTACTACTCTCCGTTTCAGAGGCATTGATTCAAACCCAAGTTATGTCTACTTGCGTAACAGCCAGAGGAATTCAGCCCACAGAGTTAGAAAACATGAAGGAAGAATATTCCTATCCATCTAAAACTCTGGTTGAAAGCACTCTTTCTCAAAGTTATGAAGGCTTGAAGATGTGACCAAAAGGTGTGGCTTGACCGACCAATTTAGCATCATTTTCCATCATTTAGGACCAGCATCAAGCCCCTGAGCTTTCTGTAATTCAGAAGAGCAAAGTGTCACAGGAAAAACTCCAAGAAAGAATTTAGACCACCATTCTGGTCATTTGCTTCAAGTAAATCACATTTACAACTTTGGTTTGGCCAGTTGTATGTCAGCATCAAACACTTCATAGTATCATTATATGGATTTTTATTTTCTGCATTTCAGAAACTAATAAGGGAGAAAGGAATGTCCAGAGAACTGGACAGAGCATCAAGTTTAACATAGTGATGCTGACTGGATTTGTTAGAGAAGAAAGAATGCTGAGAAAGGAGAAAGGGGCACTGTCATATTGTTTGGTCATTTGCACATATATCTGAGACACAAATGTTAGTCTAAATATGAAATTATTTAACTTAATTAGATGGGTGACTATGTAATCCATCTAATCAAATAAAATGGGCAGGCATAAATGAATTGTGATCTCTGTTAATTTCTTTGCATACATACATACATGCCTGTCTGTCTATCTATCTATTATCCCTGGCATCTAGTACAGTAGCTGGCACTTAATCAAAATTTAATAAACTCTTCCAAATTGATTAATCATAGAGAAAATACACACATCATTGTGATTACAGGTCCATTAGAGTATTAGAACATAACAACCAAAAAGATGCTGTAGGAGATGCCTTCTGGGGACCGATAAACACTCTGCCAAGGGTGTCTATGTCACATCAGAAATAAAAGCAAATGATGTCTACGTGGTGTGAGAAGTAAAACATTGTGGGGACACATAGAAAGTCAAATTTCTGTTGGATATATTCCATCCTCTAGCTCTCACTATTTTATTTATATCTTTCTTAAAATAAATTTTAACTAAAATGTGATGCCCTCTTCCCTCTACTCTCCACCTTAGAGAGGACTATATTAATTGAAACACTTCCATAATCCCAGCAGTAGATGTCATGTTATAGAGTTTGGAAAGATATTTCACTTGTGTGAAAAAAGTCTGGCATTACAGAATAGACAATAACAATAAACCAGGTGACTTTTTCATGACATTTTGGGACAAATGCTTGACAATTTAAGGCATTAAAGATAGAGATATTTATGTGTCTCAAACTATATAGCAAAGTTTGGAATGACTATGACTTTGAATCCCTGTCAATATATAGCTGATCCAGAATAAGAGATGCAGGACAGAGATTTTTAACTTTTTGCTGGTATGTATATGTGTGTCATGGACCCCTTTAGCAGTCTGCTAAAGCCTATGGAAACATTATCAGAATTATGTTTTTAAATGCATAAAATAAAATTCATAGGATTACAAAGGAAACCAATTATAATGAAATTAAAATGTGATTTCCTTCCACCCTCCCTACCCCCATCCAAGGTTGTTCATCTCCTGAAATCTATCCACTGATGCCTTGATAGTCTATCGACCCCAGGTTAAGAATCCCTACTCTGGAAGACTATTAGGGAAAGGGACCAGACCTGTGATTTCATTATAGGGAATTCCTTGGTGATGAAACTCCTACTAATGTAGGTTGACACTTTGCAATTTATAGTCATAGATGCCAAGATCACCGAGAAATTAAGCAATTTTACCAGAATCTCGGAACAGGTATGTATCACAAACATGAATTAAGTTCAGGTCCTTCTGACTCTGGGGCCTGCCCTCTATCCACTATTTCAAGACACTTGGAAAAAAAGTCATACAGCCGGTAAACTCTTGACTACATGAATTTTGTTGCTGTGTTTAAGCATTTGTTGTGATTTTAAGAAGCTTATTCATTTTTTCTTTCATTCTATGGAAGCCATGCTCTCCTTCCCATCTCCTAGCCAGGGCATCTCCACTCAGGACTACAATGGTTCATTTTGCCTAAGTTTCCAAGGTTGTGAAATAGTCACATTCTAGGTATTATGGCTGATGAACATAGCAGACAAGAAACCCACCCTTCCTCTTTATCTACTACCTGGAGTCATTGGAATTACCGCTCTTTTGTCCCAGGGATGTGGGCTAGGATTAGAAAGCCTCCAGTCCCCCGTCCCACCCACCCCTTCCGCCAACCAACCAACCTTTCATTGTTCCCAGGTGTGGGGACAGGTGCATGAAGAGCTTTGCACTGGTACTGCCTAGCTTCTTCGCCACCCACTCTCCTAATGCAGGGCTTCTTAAACT
Organism: Trichosurus vulpecula; assembly: GCF_011100635.1. Taxonomy (NCBI): domain Eukaryota; kingdom Metazoa; phylum Chordata; class Mammalia; order Diprotodontia; family Phalangeridae; genus Trichosurus; species Trichosurus vulpecula. The sequence continues at coordinate 68,898,578 of NC_050579.1, forward strand.
TTTTCCACTCACGCAGCGCTTCTGAAACTGCAGGTAGTGACCTTATATGGGGTCCCGACTCACCTAATGCACAGCCTCTACCCTCCAAACAAAGCAAGAGAGAAGCAAAATTGCCCATCTCTTCTCGGCTAGCTCACTAACTCTCTTTCTTCTCGACTCCTCCATGAGTCCTTGACTGTCCGTGAGAAGAACCTTATGGATCGTCTAATGCTAGTTCAAAGATCTCAGGTCAGTTAGCCCAGCCAACTCCATATCCCGGTTTCTTCTCAACAATCCTATCTTTTTAACCCGTGAACTCTGGGCAGTCCAAGCATAACCTCCTGCATCTTTTCTTCCCCGTTCCCAGTAAAATCTGAGGAGCAGCGGGAGGTGGGGGAGGGAGGAGGGGAGAGGAGCCCCACCAAACTCCGTCCTGCCATTCAGAGAGCAGTGTGTGTGTGTGTGTGTGTGTGTGTGTGTGTGTGTGTGTGTGTGTGTGTGTGTGTGTGTGTCCTGGGCCAGTATAGGGGATCTGATCCTGCCTCTCCGCCTTCTTCTTCCCGCTGTCCCTGTCCCCCTCCTCTCTTTCCCCCTTTTCCTCCCCTGTAGATGAGCCGCGAACAAGTAGACCAGTAGCAGTTCCTGAGTACAGAGGCTCCTTGCAAAACTCCTGGGGCTCCTGCCCTCTCCAGCAATTCCTTTCATTCCCAAAGTGCTTGAACCATACAGACGCCCTCCCTATCCCTCCCATTTCTTCTTGGGGGTTTGGAAAGGGGAGGGAAGTCTGGGCGGAGGTGGGATGGGGAGGGGGAATCGGTGGGCTGGGCTAGGCTGGAGTAGTGACTCTCAGTCAAAGGGATGGAGGGCGGGTTCGGGGCTGCCAGGAGACGCGTTTGATTGGATTCTGACCTGCAGTCCGCTTGTCAGTTTCGCCTTGTGGGGGTCAGGGGGTGGGGGGAGGGAGTGGAGGGGGCCGCCTGGTGCCTCTCGGCCGGCCCTCTGACGGGATGAAGCGTTTAGGGGCATGCAGTGCTCTTCGCCTTTTGATTAAAGCCCCTCGTCTGCCTTCAGTCTGAAGGCTGGGCACCGAGGAGGACGGATCAGAGGGACCTGACTTAGCCTGGCCATTCATTGGAGAGGGAGAAGAAAAAGAAAAGACAGACAAGGAAAGAAACTACCACCACCAACTAGCGCCTCCCACCCAAAAATTTTTTTGGCATTATTTTTCCTCTCCCTCCCTAATGGCTGTGTAGCAATCATCCCTGGGGATAGGTGGAAGGGACGAAGTGGGTAGAAAATTGCAGTTTTGTGGGTGCAGGTTACAGTTGTGGACCCTGAGCGATTCAGGAGATGGAGCGTTGGTCCACAAGGTGGAAAACGAAAAGGTGGCTTTGGGACTCCACGATAACCACCTTCGTCGTAATAACTTTCATCTTCCACGCTGCAGAGGTCAGAGGAGGTAAGAGACAGAAGGGGATTTGGGGGGCGGGGTGGGATATGGCTCTTTCTTCCTCTCCTCCTCAAACTGAGCTGTATTGTAGCTGCTGCCCCGGTAAGTGCAGAGCTGGGGCTGGAGGGCATCAAATGGGATTGGGGGTGGGGAGAGCGAAGGGGAGTACAGGAGAAAGGAGGAATATGAAGCAAAGAAAGAGCTGTCAGGCAACTAGCCGGGATGCTACTTGCTTACTTTTCAACCCAGCTGTCTCCACCTAGGGATGAGCATTTCAAATCTCTAGGTGCTTTGAAAGGCAGAGAGCCCGCCTCAGGGACGCAACAGAGTGGGGTGAAGCTTTTATTTCAGGACGTGTTCCTTTGAACACTTTGACGCAGGTTCAAGCTGAAGATAATTTAAAATAAAACTCGTGTGTGTGTGTGTGTGTGTGTGTGTGTGAGAGAGAGAGAGAGAGAGAGAGAGAGAGACAGACAGACAGACAGACGGACACACACACGGACACACACACAGACACAGACACAGAGAGACTTTAGACTGGACCTTGACAACTTTCCCTGTCTCGAACGAAGTAAGGAAAGTGTTGCCATTTGGTGATGTAAGACAGGTGAAGACTGAAGAAGTGGGTATTCAGGCTCCTCCAGATTCAGGAAGCTGATATTTAGTGAAAATGTAAGTGGAAATGATTTTACAGGATTCTTGTTAGAAAGGATTTCTTCAAACAAACAAAACTTAGAGTCCTAGACAGAATATTGCCCAATCAAAAACTTTAGGATCCTCTTCCCTCTTCTATTAATTAGACCATCACCCTCATACTCCTAATCTCCAATATTGGAGGTGCACTTCTCTCTGAAAATAATGAAATTCAGCAGGAAATTGGGGCTGGGGGTGAGGGGGCAGGGAAGCATGAGTGACTAGTGAAGGGGAGGGGGTACACTAGGGTGGTGAGGGGGAGGAGGAGAGGTAGGGGGAAAGTTCCTACGTGGCAAAACCAACAATTCAGTGACAGGACCTACTCAGAACACTTCAGTCTTGTCTATGCAGAAGGAAGCTAGAGCTATGTCCCTCCCCCTCACTTGCCCAGCCCCCTCCCCAGCTCCCCGCCTTTTCCCTGGCAGGAGTGGTCCGTTAGGTGTCCTTGGACATGGCTAGCAGGGTTCAGTTTCTCATGTGGAGTTAAGTGAGAGCTGATCCCAGTAGAGAGCAGATAGTAAAGGCAGCAATCCCAACTTTTGGGAGGGGTGGTGGTAGAGAAAGGTCCCGAGAAGGGTAGAAGGATGAAGAGGGAGAAGGATGAGCCAGGAGGGCTGCCCTTGCCCACAAATCTGGAGGAGGGAGAAGAAGCACGTGTAGGATCCCCAACTGAAACTCGGATTTCAAGGCTCCAGCAGAAACCTGGGATCCTGGCAGAGCGTCTTGGCTGTAATACTGTTGCCCTCCAGCAAGCAATGCCCAGCAGTTGGGCTCCTGGAGATGCCGCGTCTGCACTCCCTAAAACAGACGTGAAATGTAGCTCTGCATATGTGTGTGTAAACACACACGTGTATACGTATGTATGCATATATATGCATGTACATACAGTCATACATGAACACATGATCTGGTTTATTGCCCCCGACTTCACTTGGTTACTATGCAGGGTTGTGTATCACTCCTCTGAAGTTAAAAGAAAGTGGGCTTTGGTGAATCCAACTTTTGGCCAGCTAGAGAGACTTGGGATCTTCCAAAGGAATTTTACAAAAACTGAAGAGACTTAGTGATCATCGTGCCACATTTTCAGCAATAAACGTAATGGAGAAAATTTTAGCAGCTCGGACCGTCAAAGTTTCCTTTTGGGCTTTGTGTACCTGGTCATCAGTTGGATACTGTCAAAGAAGTTAGCAGCTCTGCCCCCTGCTGGTTTTATTTACCAATTAGGGTTGAGGCGTCTACCCCTGTAAATGAGCTCTCACCGAATCAGTCTAAGGGGAGTGATATTGGAGGGTACTAGGACTCAACTAAAGCATTCGCGACAGATCTTTTCCCTCCCACTCCCCATCCCAACATGTGGCCTAGGATACCACAAATTACAACCTTTGATTAAAAAGAAAGATTTCATGAAAGCAAGCTACCAAGCCTTTTTCCCCCCTGTAAAAGCAAAGCTGAAGCGTAAGCTCTGGCCCCATCTTTGTGTGAATTCAGGGACAGTTAAACTGAAGACATATGTGCTTATTTATTCTATTTCGATTTCATTTTCTTTGTCAAGTTCTAAGATTAGAATGAAAATTGGTTTTCCAAAGTCCTTCTCATCTTTCCTCCCTGCTTTTCCTATTTACCTATGTATAGAAACACCTCCTGGCTACAATCTCAGTAAGGAATTTATTAAAAGGGGTGGAACATTCCTGTTTTTACACAGCAAATCAACTCAAGAAATAGAAAATTACAGGGTTCAGATTTAGTGGGCATTCTAGCTGTCACTGGATGAAATGTCTTGAAGTTAACATAATAGTTTAGTGGTTTTTTGTATGACTTTTCTATTGATTTTCCAGAGTTACTAGTTACTAATTGCCTAAAATAGTGTATGTACTTTACACTTACCTAGTCACAATCTTTTAGTCAGACATCCCTTTTTAAAAAAAAATATTCAAAGATAACAGAAAGTAGCCATTAATGTCTGAACCGCATTTACCAAATAAATAGGAATGAAAAAGTAAACCACTGTTGGTGAAAGGATAGACACCCTGGTGGGCAATGCTAATGTTAGCCTTTGGGTTAGCTCAAGTCAAAATGGTAGAACTGTACACCAACTTTTAATAGAAACACTGTGACAGCATCATTGTAGGGAACCTGGTAGCTAAACTTGAGGAAATTTTAGAACAGTGGATATCTTCTTATAACTTATATGGACCTTTTTTTAAACTGTTGTATTGTTTTCTTTTTTGTATTTGAAAATTAAAAAAAAAACATTTAGAAGAGTTCCCTGTGTAAGAGCAAGAGTTGGTTTTTTAAAAAGTGTTCCTTAGGAACCCAAGGTTCCTTACACTATGGTAGAAAGGTCTGGGGAAAAGAGATGGATGGGGAAGGCATGGTATAAGGTTAATAATTTTAGTTCTAATTTACTTGTCACTAATTCTTTTACTTTATAATTTGTTATTCCATCATTTTTAGGGATTTTTTTTTTAACACGGCCATACTTACTTTCAGAATACTAAAGTCCCTCCTGGTATTTACTTATACTAAGAGCTAGTTTTATTTTTTTATTTTTTGGTAAAGCAATGTGGGTGAAGTTACAGTAATGATTCATAAATTATACACACACACAATTAGTTTTTGTCACTTTTCTCTTCGTATATATACATATACATACATATATATATGTATGTATGTATGTATATATATATATATATATATACACACACACGGATGGATGTATATGTGTCCTTTTTAGAAAATGGGAAATTTTGTTCCTGATTTTCAATTGAATCCAGTCTATACTTTTAAAATAATGTATGAGTGGGTTTTGTATTTATTATATCATTCTTTATGTCAAGTTTAGACTATTTCATTTTTCATATATCTTAGAGTTAAATTGATCATTCAATATTAATGGAAAATAATAGGGCTGAGTCACTTCCTTCTTTATTGGAATGATAATATTCAGAGGTTAGACAGTTATGAACTATAATTCATTCAAATGAAAAACAAATGAAGAGCTAAGCTTATCAAATTTATGGGAATTTTCTTTCCAAATCTATGCACAAATCTTAGTTGTTCTTGCTGAACATTTATTTTTGAGTCCCAGGGATCAGCAGGTGAAATGGTCCTGTCTTCTTCAGGATATATATCTAAATATATCTATTACATATATACGTATATATAATATAGATAGATCTCTCTCCATACACACACATACACACATATCTATGTGTGTGTATATATATATATATATATGTATGTATGTGTATATATATATATATATATATACACACACACACACACACACACACACATATGTTCTGATCTTACTAAAAGAGTTTCAGGAGTTTCCTTAAAAGAATGCAGTTAAGATTATGATCATACTTCAAGTTATCAATGCCATATATACTAGAGGACATTCATACTGCCTCTTTCCCAGCATTTTCTTCTTCCAAACCACAAATTGACAAGGTCTTATTATACCAGAGAAATGAAACCAAACTGGCTGCCTATTTGAAGGATATTTCTGCACAGTTGTATAGATTGGCACAGTTAAGTTCAATGGAATAAATATAGACATATAAACATAACATAGGTCATTTTACCCTGAAATGTCCTGTCATTGAGCTCAAGCTAAATATTTGTAGTCTGATATGATTCATTATTTGATACCTTAGTACTTCATTTTAGATTAAGCAAAAGCCACAAGTACTGAGAATCTACTATGTGCAAAGCACCATGAATCCTTTTTAATAAATGTTGTGCAAAATGAGTGTTGAGAAAAATATGAAACCTAATAAACATCAATTATATATAAACATATCCATACATATTGGCTAGAAATTATTTAATTAACTTTGACCAAATAGTTTGATTCCAGCAAGGCTACAGTTAAAATAGAAAAACCACAACATTGTTACAGCTAAGCTATCCCTAAAATACACTGAGGCAAACATGACTCCTTTTCAGATTGGGGGTTAGGATTTCTATCTGCCAAAAAAGACTAAGAAGTTGGCTTTCTTTTCTCAGGAAAGCTCTCTCCTTTTCTGAGGAAAAAAATGCTCTTAACACTGGTTAATTTACTGAGGTGCTGCCTAGTTAGTAATAATGAGCTCACTCAAATTAACTCAGGCTTGGGAGACATGGGCTATGCTGTAAAAAGCAGTCTTTCAAAGAGAAGAGATTTGCCTTTTGGATGTTGAGATGAGAAAATGAGCTTTTTTTCCCCATTGACTTAGTTAAACACAGATAGGTATCTGAAATACTATTAAAAATCAGGTTTTAAATGCTGGGTTAAAGTATGCAATTTAATGAAAAGGTTTGATTCATTTAGAGAAATATATATATATATATATAAAATGCAAAAAGGTTAAATAGCCCAATACCTATATTGTACAGATGAGGAGACAGTATGGTGGAGGGCGAAACTAAGAATCAGACCTAGATGCATTTCCACCCTCAATCACCTATTGCTTGTGTGGCTTTGGGAAAGTCATTTAACTTCTCCTGTCCAGGTGATTCAGTGGACCTGGAGTCAGGCTGAATTGAGTTGGATCCTAGTACTAGCTGAGTGATCCTGGGAAAGTCACTTAATTTCTTTCTACCTCAGTTTCCTCATCTATAAAGTGGGAATAATAATAGCAACTATCTCCCTTGACTGTAAGGATAAAATGAAATATTGGTAAAGTGCTCTGCAAACCCTAAAATGATATATTCACTATTCTTAGTTACTGTTATTGTTATTATTATCATCATATTATTTCCTCTATCAAATGATGGAGTTAGATCCCTTCCAGTTATAAAATTATGATCTTAGCATCCTATGAAATTTGGGAAAATGTCTATTTGCATTATCTTTGTAACTTACACGGAAAAAAGGACTGGTGTTTAAATTCCAGGTCTATCACATGACACCTGTGTTACTTTAGGCAAATTACTGAATGTCTCTGGTCTCATTTTCTTCTTCTATAAAATGAGGGGATTAGATTTGATGATAGGCAGCTAAGTGGCACAAAGGACAGAGATCTGGGCCAGAAGTCAGGAAGGCCTGACTAGGATTCTGTCCTCCAGAACTTACTAGTTGTGCAGTCCTGTGTAAGCCACTTGACTTATGTAAAATGTCAGTCACTTGACAATCTATAATTGGGATAATAATAGCACCTGCTCCTCAAGGTGGTTGTGAGAATCAAATGGGATAGTATTTGTAAAGCTCTTAGTATAGGACATAGCAAATAACAGGTACTTAATAAATGCTTTCTTACATGATCTCTGATATCCTTTATTCTTTTAAAGCTAGAAACTATGAGACCAATATTCAAGTTTTGTAAACAGCATATCTGAAAGGTCCTTGTACATGTATATATATGTGTGTGTATCTTTATGTCTATAATTTAGTTGGATGCTCAAATCTTAACTCAATTTGTATTTAGTTTAAGAGAGTTTCCTATTTTAAGAAGACAAAGCAAGGCCCAACATCTAACAAAAATGTGGGAACCATAAAAATGAAGACCAAGGCTATTTTAGAATCATTCATATAGCCACTTTTTTCTAAGTAGAATTTCAATATATCTACCAATTTTTAACATATCTATCATTGTGTTTCTAAAAGGTTGTGCTTATTGTTGTTGTTTAGTCATTTCAGTTTTGTCCAACTCCTCATGACCCCATTTGGGGTTTTCTTGGCAAAGATACTTCTCCAGCTCATTTTACAGATGAGGAAACTGAGGCAAACAGAATTAAGCAACTTGCCTAGGATCACACAGCTAGTAAGTATCTGAGGCCAGATTTGAACTTGGTTCTTCCTAACTCCAGGACTGGTACTCTATCCACTGGGCCACCTAGCTGCCTATAAAAGATTGTAAGACAACTAAATAGAAAGTATTTTATTGTGTTTACTCATATATTTGCTAATAATCTTAGATCCAATATATAATATGCAGTTAGTTTCAATATCTCCCTTATAGTTAGATAAGATGTTTTAAGATGATGAATGTATTCAGCTAAGTAGATATTTATTAACTGTATTATGTGTGCACTGTGTGAAGCACTTGGTGACATTCAAAGTTTAGGTCAAGACCTGATTCGGACCTTTGTGAAACTTAGTCTTATAAGGGGGTAATTCACAGAGATGGCTAAGTATATTATATTATACTACATGTATCAGAAAGGTCTTAAGTGAACTGTTATGTGAGATCCAACATGGGTCAGATTCTTAGGGACTAAAGGAATCCATCCAGAATACATGGAGGGAATGGTATGTAGGTCTCCTTGTCAACTTAAGGGCTGATGGATGTTTAATTTATTCAGGACTTTTTAACTTACCCTGACTCAATAGAATATCACATTATTTATAACACCGATGATGGCCAGCTTTTAGAGAATGTTTCCTGTTATGGGATTTGGAGGAAATGATAATAGAAGGAATTAGCCTCTAATTTTTTAGTATCACAGTATTTTACAGGAAATGCATTTCCAAGAGCCAGTATTTTCACCATTGGTGACTTTTCAGCTGAAAGTAACAACCTCATTATCCTTAGAACTAAGTATAAGGTCTCAAAGAGGAGTAGCTAATGTTTATACCTAAAGATGTCAGATAATTCAGTCATATAAAGGAACTATAATAAGTACTAAAAAAATAAGTAGTCATCCATGATGCATGTGTTATTATCACAGTAAGGGGCAAAATTCCAGAAGAGAAGGAAATCATGATGAGAATTATTATTCTCAAAAGTCATTTCATAATTGTATCCCCAATCCAATTAATAATTGCTTGTTGATTGATTGCAACAATAACAGCTGGCATTTCTATAGACCCTTAACATTTGGAAAGAACTTTGCATAATTATCTTATTTTTTTCCTCATGACACCTCTCTGAAGTAGGTATTACTTGTTTTATTTTTCCCCATTTTATAGATAGGGAAACTGAGGCATAGAGAAGCTAAGTGACTTACTTGCCCAAGGTAATGTAGTCCCATAAGTTTCAAAGCAGGATTCAAACCTGGATCTCTGCTAGTTACACATCTAATAATCTTTCAACTATGAAGGGCCCAGGGGGGAGTCCAGGGGCTACATGGGACATAGACAAATAGCCATTTTTCAAGTTTGGCTTTCATTTTTACTCTTACCCTTCACTTATTTCCCATTGGGGAAACATGACCTGAGGTAGAGAGTGGTGAGAGGAAATGACACTTTTCATTTTGACCATAGCATTTTTTTCCTTAGGTAAGAAAAGTATATGCAAAATTTCTAAAGGGATGCTGTGTTCCCTCCATGCTATCACACAGAATGGCAGAACTTTAGAACTCCCTGTTAGTGGACAGCTAAACAGATATCAAGTAGTAGCCCAAGGTTGAGAAATTTTCTTCTAATTGTAACTTATGATTTCATCCAAACCTTAGTGTTTTTGAAAGCCTCCTGCTGTTTTAGAATGCATCTGAATTACAACTTCATGAACAGTCAGCTCTAAAGATATTTATTTCAGCTACATGAAAAACATGACAATTCTGGCTATCTGTGGCGTAATTAATTCTCCACTCCCCCAAACTCCTGTTTTTAGCAGTGATAGAACTCAACATGATTATTAATATTTTCTAAAAGAGCTAAAAAAGACAGAAAAAAAACCAATTTCTCAGGTGAAGTCTTTGGCCTACTACTTCTTTTGGCTAGTGCTTCTTTTGCCATTGGCCGATTACCAGACCTGGTGTTATCTAGTAAACTAAACTCTTTGCTTGCTGTGTATGGAATTAGAGACAGTGCCATTAATTTAAGAGAAAGAACACAGAGAAAAGAAAGGTTATCATATTTCACAGTAAGAGACCTGCTTAAATGTGACTGGACAATTGAGAACTAAAACAAACCTGTGTAAAAGTACTTTAGCACAATCATCTTTTGCAATCCTTTCAAACCCTCCTTTTTTCCTTAAAAAAAGTATTTCTTTCTTATTTTGACCAAATTTCATTGCTTTTGAATGGCTTTGTACAGTACAGGCAAATGAAGGTCTCTATTCATAAAACTTGTACAGTACAGAGAGTGTCAGAGGAAGCTTCCTCTGTCTGACTAGTAAACTGACATCCGGACTTCAATGATCCTTGAGCTCTGAGAGGTAGTTAGATTTCTTCCCATATGCAGATTTTTATATTAGAATGATGACCAGAAGAGTGCCAGCCACATCTAATGGGAGAGTGGACAAAATGTTCTTAAATTCTTTCTGTATCCAGATGTTACAGAGAACAGAAAACTCTAGGTATTAACGCAGTATGTGGCCTTATCCTCCCCCTTTCCTCTTTTTAATGAAGTTCCTCTAACCAGACAAGTTTACTGTTTCAAGGCTGGCTGACACTTTTCCCTTTGTGAGATGATGCTGGTTCTGGTCCATCTACTTCAAAGAAACGAGAACAAATTCAGCAGTAGTTCTTGCCTCTTTAGTCACTAGGCAGCTAGCTGGCTGGCTGGCTGGCCGGCTGGCTGGCTGCCTTTTTCCATCTCCTACCAGTCAACTGTCCAGGTGACATCTAGTTAATATGGAGTAGGGAAAGATGGAGAGCTAAAGACACCCTCATCATGATCCCCTTAAAAGGATCTATATGCAATTCTTTTTCTTCATCCACTCCTTCTTTAAAGAAGAATCAGATGAGAGAATTCCTCTAGCTTTCTTCATCTGGAAAATAGTTTTTCATATAGCACTGACTACCCTGAATTGGATGGCCTCCAAAATTATTGTTTTGCTAAAAGGCAGCAAATGAAAAGAGGAAAAGAAACAAAACCAAAAATAGCTATGGATAACATGGTGAATAAATGACTAAGATCAATAAATGACTAATTTGAAATTCTTAAAGTAAATTCGAAAGTTAATTCAAAGACTAAAAAATATATAGATATGTAAGTAGTAATGGTCTAGATTTGTCTCATAATACCATACCCAGATACATACACTTGTATATGTATGTACACATACACATAATGTGTGTATATATACATACTATATATACATGTATACATGTACATATATGTATACACACATATGTGTGAGAGAGCTAGTATATAATAAATTGGGCTTAGAATCAGGAAGACTATTTGGAGTCAAACCCCATCTCTAACACTAGCTCTGTGACCTTGACCAAGTCATTTATTTAGCTCCCTAAAACTTATCTACTAAATCAGAACATCCATGCTTGAATCCTATTTTTGACAATTACTACCTGTGAGATCTTGGGCAAGACATTTAACTTTTCTAGGTCTCAGGTTCCTCATCTGTAAAGTGTGGTACAGAGAAAAAAATCCTGCTTCAAAGTTAGATCACCTGGGTTCAAATTCTCTCCTTCTTAACTCATTTGACCTTCCTGTGACTCAGTTTCTTCAGCCATAAAACAAATAGATTTGACTAGGAAGTTTTTGAGGTGTCTTCCAGTTCTAGACCTATTATCCCACAGGGGTGCTGAATTAATGACCTCTAAGGTCCCATCAAAAACCCTAAAACTATGATCCTGTCATCAAAGATGGTAGAAATCTTCATTGGTAGATGGAACTCCCAGAGCAAGATTATCTCAGGCCGAGGCAGTCCAAGATTTATCGTGTATAAATGTGACTATGTTCATTTATGTTAGTGTGTTATGTAATCATAGTGATATAATCAAAGTAGCAGATAGAGTACTGGACTTGGAGTAAGGAAGAACTGAGTTCTAATTTTGCCTCAAGCACTTGCTAACTGTGTGACCCTGGGCTTCTCTCCCAGCCTTGTTTCTTCATATGTAAAATGGGAATTATATTAGTATCTATCTCACAGAGTTGTTGTGAGACCAAATATGATAACACATGTAAAACACTTTAATGCTATTTGTTATTGCTATTATTATTAATTACTTTAATAACTTGATGCTTTCTGGTTTGCAAAGTGCTTTATTTACATTGTTTTATTTGCTATTCAAAGGTACATGTTAATCTTTAAATATACTATATTTATATATATTTTTACTTTTACATGTACTAATAATATATAATATAAACTTTGAGAAGCATTCTATTATCATAGACAGCCTTGGAGTCAGAAAGATCTGATTTTAAGACCTACCGCTGGCATGTACTGACTATGTGACCCTGAGTAAGCCCTTTTTAGCCTATCATTCAACCTCATGCATTTCCAAGAGCTAGTCTTTCCCTTGGTGCCCAAGGCGCCCCTCTAAGAGAAGAGATGGAGAAGATGTTGACCTACATTGGTAGAACAAGTCCTTCATTGGGAGCTCCCTACCTTGATACAATCACAATCACGGTTAAAAAAATCTAATGACTTTAGGTTGCAGAGCACGTGTTGACCTATATTGATAGAGTCATTTTCCTCATTGATTGTTCCCTATAACAAATGTATCAGATCCAATCCAAAAAAATAAAATAAGAATCTTTATGTTCTATTCAGGATTATTTTCCATGTTTTTATCCTGAAGACATTATTAGTAATAAACACATATACCACATTTCTATTTTTCTGTTATTTAATTACATTACCAAACAGTAGTACAAATATTTCTAGTGAGAAAAAAATATATCTTGTGGCTATTAGTCACTGTCGTTTGGGATGACTTTAAAATTTTTTGAGATTAGTACAGAGTATCATTTTAAAGACATTGAAAAAATGAGCATTTTGGCTACTACTTTGCTATTCAACTGAACCAAACCAATGGCTTAAGTCCCTGCTACAGTGGATGCTATTACTTATCTAAGGGGTCAGCCATAAAGTACGACAGGCCAAATGAAACATTAAAGCAAATTCTACTACTTTTAGATAACTTCTAATGAAATTACAAGGAACCATAAAGCATATCTGGTGGTAGGAATTTGTCTTTTGTGTAATAATATGAATTATAATTGCTAGCATTTATATAAATCTTTACAAGTATTATCTCATTTTATCCTTACAACAACCCTGGGAGATAGGTGCTATTAATGTCCCCGTTTTACAGATAAGGAGACTGAGGCAGACAAAGGTTAAGTGACTTGAGAAGAGTTACACAGCAAAGTGTCTGCTGTTCAATTTTTGCTCATCTTCCTGACTCTAGGTCTAGCCTTCTATCCACTGTGTCATCTAGCTGTTTATTACGCAATACTCTATAAGGATATCAAGATATTGAAATTCACAGTGATCCACTTAGATACAAATTATGTGATAGAGACACTATCATCACACCAGGATGCCTTGAAAGGATTAGTCTGTGTATAATGAATGGTGATGACATACATTTGTGTTTATCTTACTTCAGTCCTACTTACTCTCATTTTAAGTAAACCACAGTCACAGTGTATGTTATTTTCAATATTATGACTGAAATCAGTAATGATATGAAATTAAAAAAGTAAATGCCATGATTCTTTTTCATGTAATACTTATGTATTGTCTTAAAGGCCTACAGCTGATTCCTTGAGTCACCTAAGACCAGATATCATGACAACCACCCATTATGAAAGGGACACTGTCCTTTGATGGCATTGCTAGGGACTGAGACCTTTATTTTTCTCTAATCATTCACAACCTTGAATATTGAATTAGTGGCATTACCTACTCTTTGGGAAAGAAACTGTAATATGCTAAGACACCAGAAAAAATTATATGAGTTTTTCTTAAGTCTTACCTCTGACACTTGTCATCTTAGGCAAATCACTAAATCTTACTTAACTCATCTTTAAAATTGGAGTGATGTGCCTACTTTAAGGAATGGCATGAGGAACAAATTTCCCAACAGGCAGTCAGGAATGAATTCAAAACAGCCCTTCAATTTACTCCCTGTCTGTGGTTCTTTCCCTTCTAACATGAATTATAGCTGTCATTCAGATGCATATATTATTTCCCTTGGCCAGAAAAAGCTTACCAACTACATTCAGCCGTGGTAGTGTAGTCTAAAAATCAGTATATCCAGTGACGTGAGTTTGAATCTCTCTTGAATCTCCTATTTGTAAGTATGGGCCAAGTCATTTAACTGCTTTGGACCTGTTTCCCTATTTGTGATAAAGAGGGGAAAGGAAAGAAACAAGCATTTATTAGACACCTACTATGTTCCAGCCACTCTGCTAAGTGCTTTACAAATATTATCTCATTTGATCCTCACAACAACCCTAGGAGGTAGATATATGTATTATCTCCATTTTACAAATGAAAAAACTGAGGCAGACAGATGTTAAGTGGCTTTCCCAGGCTCACAGGCTGGTAAGTGTCCAAGGATGGATTTGAACTCAGGTCTTACTGACACTAGTCCTAGCACACTATCATTCACTGTACCACTACCATTCTCATTCTCATTCTCTCTCTCTCTCTCTCTCTCTCTCTCTCTCTCTCTCTCTCTCTCTCTCTCTCTCTCTCTCTCTCTCTCTCTCTCTCCCCCCCCCCCCCCCTTTTCCTTTCTCTCTCTCTCAGGTAGATATAGATACATACACAAGGGGATGGTACTTGATTACCTTTGTAAAATTTACTGTTTGTTACAAAAAAAGTTTTGTAAAAGTGCTTTGCACAGTGCTTGACACATAGGCTCTATATTAATGTTTATTCCCTTCCTTATAATGTCTCTTCTAGCTATATATCAATGATCTATGATTCTATTATCCCTTTCAGCTATAAATTCTATGAATTATAATATGCTGAGCCTGACGATATGGCAGATTTAGTCAAATTCAGTATACATACACACATATGATGTAGGAAATCTTAGCGATTGCACTGTGCCTCTCAAAATCAGCTCTTTGGGGAGCTTGGGCAGCTCTACTGTGAAATATGTGCAACTGCATGGTAGAAGATAATTGCTTAACAACTAGGAAGGCATTATCTTTCAGTGAGGTTGAAGCTGGAATTCTTGTGAGGTCAGTATAGGCTTCTTCACTGCTGGGAGAGGAAATGCCAATGCTGAGAGTGTGGTAGTAACTGAGCAGAATGGAAACTGTATTAAGAGCAGTAGCCCAAACCAGATGGTACAGATGATGGAAGAATCAGGATTTGGAAACTAAACTACAGAAAGCCTGGACAGTCACACTTAGAGATATGTTGTAAATGAAGAAATTCCTATCTTTGATGGTCTTTTACTGAGGTATGGAGTGTGCCTCCACACTACCTAGATGGTAAGCTCTTTGAAGGCAGGCAGTATTTTTGTTTTTATTTTGTATCCATAGCCTTTAACACATTGCCTGTCATGTATTAATCAATAAATGTTTGTTTGTTGGTAGATTGACTGAAGGTTTATAGGAGGGAACACCCTAATAGGACCTGGGAACTGGATATCAATCTAATTAGAATATCTTGACAATAAAATCAGATGTTTTATGTAGTGAATTTGGTGCTTCAGAAAGGAATATAAATAAGCAATATCTTTCTAGTTCTCTTGCCTCCACTGAAGTCCTATGCTTATCCCTAGTAATCATGACAAGTGACCCCAGATTCTCTAAAGCTATGCCAACAGAACAAAGCTCTGACAGGTTTTACCCGGCTAGAAAGGCATAAAGTATTGGCATGATGATGGATTGTGTATTTGTTGTCTGAGTACCAGCATAGTCAAGTTCAGAGAAGCTTATTACCAGGTAGACTAAAAAGTGATAAATTATTTAGCAACAGTTACTCTGAAAAACAAAAACATATATACTGAGTTGTAGAGGAACTTTAGTTCTTACCCATGCTGACCAGAATAAAAAGGCCATGGTCTCCCACTGCCTTCAGAGCCATCTCTAGTCATCCTCATCTACATCTTGCCACTATACCCAGAAGAAACTCCCAGTGCAGAAAATTCTTCTGCCAAGACAGGTCTGAATTTGTTCTGAGTTGTAGTCTTAGAGAATTGTTTGGGGGCACTGAGAAGTTAAATGATTGACCCAGGGTCATATAGCCATACACAGCCAGTTTGTGTCAAACACACTATGTGAATCCATATCTTTCTGACTCCCAGGCTAGTCCACTGTGCCCTGCTGCTTCTTCTTCACACACATACATACACATACAAAGACATGCATGTAATTCAGAAGACAAGATTCAAACATACAACTGTTGGATGAACTCAATGGATTGCTCATCAAAATGTATGTTGTGATCTGGACAATAGATAGAATTCATCAATTTTTTTTTAAATGTGTGATTGGCAAAACCACGGTTTATGAAGAACCAAGGATTTAATTGAGGAAGCAGGCCCTTTTTTACTCCTCTGCTTGATGCTGTTAACATGATATCTTCCATAAATTATAACATCTGGAAGAGCTCACCATCAACATCATGGTGCTCTTTGGAAATACCCAGTGAAAATACATATATTTATTTCTGATGAATTATATAATAATGGGCCCTGTTCTCCATCTATATTACTTGAGAATACAGAGCTATATGTAATAGGGATTAAACCTATTCTACCAAGGCCCCAGAGTTAATAGTATTATTACTAGCATTTATTATATAGTCTCTTTTCTCTACTGTCATTGACTTTTGTTGTGAATGATTTTCCAGCATAGAATTTAAAATATTTTGTGATTAATCAATAGATTAGGTGATCTTTAAGGTCTTTTCTGGTTCTGTGAATAGCAGCAGTTCACATATCTGGACAAAGATCTTTTTAAATAGTTTCTGAAAATAATGGTCTGTTTCAATAATTGAAATTAGAGAATTACAGAAATGTTTTAGACAGTTAAAGGGAAACAAAGAATATTTCCTCCTCATCTGGAAATTTTTGTTAATAGAATGTTTTAAGAGTACATTTTTCTAGTTGCCTCAATTCTTCACTTTACAGGTGTGGACACCTCCACTGTGTCTCAGGTGCTACTAGAGCCTTAGGCACATTAATTTAAAGAATACTCATCTACTGTCCTAAAGTGCTAGCATTACTTGGGAATGAGAAGAGAAATGGCATAGAGTTTGGTGCTGAATTCCAAAAACAGCTTTGCCACTCCCCATTCACTGTACAGTGGTGAAGTGATGAGTTAGGACTGCTGAGAAGAAGATGGGGGTGTGGAATCAGAGCTCAGGGACAGGAAGGCAACTGTAGGAGATTGGAATCTGCCCAGGAACTACATGAGGGTGTCTGTTTTCAAAGATAGTTTATTTAATGTTCCTAACCCAAAGGGTTTAGCGTAGGACATAGGGTCATGTGGCCCTCTCTAGACCATGAAACTGATCAGAATAAGAATAATTAAAAGTAGAATTGCAGGGGTGTATCATAATTGATTTTAATGATAATAAAAGTTTTCTTGTCATTACTCCATTAGTGTATGTAGCTATAACATTGAATTCTCACATAATCAAGTACACATTTGATAAACATTGGTGATTTTATTTCTACCAGTGTACAAAGACAGGCCCTTTAGTTTTAAAACTTTTTGAGCATTTGGTTTGTTTTCTGAAACTGTGCATTTTAATTGTCATAATGCCAATAGGAGGAGAACTTTGTTGAGTGAAATTAAATTCTTAAGTTTCCAAAAAATCCAGACTAATGTTTCTTCCTGCATTTTAAGCTAAACCACAATTTAATACCAAGCATTGCTTCAATACAATGTGTGGTATAATAATCAAACACTATAACGTTCTCCAAGATGTCAATCAAGAGGCTGGGTTTTGAGGAGGTTTTTAAAAATTTTATTCAATAATTCTTAACTGGAGAAACAGTAATATCATTATGTAGTAAACATTAACTTCTGATTGAAGATGCAATTTATTTAACTAACACAACTTGGAAAATGCTCTGTAAGTAATAGAAGCTTTGAAAAAATTTCTGTGCTCTGGAATAGTCATTACCTCTTAAGCAGACTTTAAGATTGTCTTCTTAAGACAGTGTATGAACTGTCCAATTCTTCCATTATGTAGTTCCTTTGAATACAAAGGTGACACAGTGTGCTCAGGGATCTCTTCATCTACACTGAAGTAAAACAACAGCAACACATTCAAGAGATTAAAGCCCAAGGGAGGAAAATGGGATGAATATAAAGGATGACTTGAGGCTAGTCTCCTAGGATCAGGAGCTCTCAAGCTCAGAATGAGCTGAAACTGGAAAATAACATTAAGGGTGACATGAGTCAAACAACAAGCAGTTATTAAATGCTTATTATGTATGACAGGTATAGTGCCAAGTGCTGGGGCGTACAAAGACAAATCTAAAATAATCCCTGTTCTCAAGGAGCTTAACTTCTACTGGGGAAGAGAACATATTAATACATGTAGAAAATGGAAGGTGACCCTAGTGGGGAAGGCACTAGTAGCTGATGGGACTGGGAAAGGCCTCCTGTAGGAGATGGTCTTTGACCTATTCTTAAAGAAAGCGAGGGATTCTAGGAGGCAGAGGTGAGGAATAAGAGCATTTTGTCAAAAGCTTGGAGACTGGAGATGGAGTGTGGTATGTGACTAAAAGCAATTGGTTCATTCTGGCTAGGCTATACAACGAATGAAAGAGAATCATGTGTAAGAATACTGGGAAGACAAGAAGTGCCCTAGTGGCAAAGAGCTTGAAATGCTTGACAAAAGACTTTATAGTTGATCCTATAAGTACCAGGGAGCCAGTGGTGTTTGAGTATGGGGGAGTGGGTGGGGATTGATGATAAAGTCACACATAAGCATTAGGAAAACCATTATTTCAGCTGTGTAGAGGAGGTACGTTGGAGTGGAAAGAGTCATGAGGAAGGAAGGAAGATTAGAAGTCTGTTGCGAAAGTCCAGGCAAGAGGTTATGAGGGCCTAAATGAGGGAGGTATCTGTGCAGCAAAAGAATTGATGGATGTGACTGCTGTCATATTCAGTGATCTTTGAAAGATACTACTACTACTACTACC
Source organism: Trichosurus vulpecula (assembly GCF_011100635.1). Lineage (NCBI taxonomy): Eukaryota > Metazoa > Chordata > Mammalia > Diprotodontia > Phalangeridae > Trichosurus > Trichosurus vulpecula. Next base: position 68,917,449 of record NC_050579.1, read on the forward strand.
ACCACTATTACTACTACTACCACCACTACTACCACTACTACTACTACTACTGCCACCACCACCAGTACCACTACTACCACTACCTAGCATTTTTGTAACTCTTACTATATTCCAGGTGCTATGCCAAACACTTTCCAAATATTCTCCTTTAAGAATGAAGATAATATAAATATTCTCATTTAGGAATGAAAATAGTACAAATATTCTCATTTGCTCCTCACAACAATCCTGAGAAGTGGGTGCTATTATCCTCATTTTATAGTTAAGGAAACTGAGGAGAATAGAGTTTAATTGCCTTGTCAAAAGTAACGATTCTAGCAAGTGTCTGAAGCTGGATTTAAAATCAGATGTTCTTAACTCCAGGCCCAGTTCACTATCCACTATGTTACTTAACTGCCTATAACAATAGCTAGGATCTATGTAGCACTCAAGTTTTGAAGACAACTTTGTAGGTATTATCTCATTTTATCTTTTTAACAGCACCAGGTGGCAGGTGCTATCATTATCTTTATTTTATAGCTGAGGAAAATGAGGCACTGGGAGGTTAAGAGATTTACTTAGGGCCACAAAGTTAGTTAGTTTTTGAGGCAGGATTTGCTCTCTGGTCTTCCTGACTCTAGATCCAACACTTTATTCTAGCTACCAAATACCAAAAGGTATTGCCAAAAAATAAAATAGAATAAATATTGTCTCAATTTAAAAAAGGAACAGAATAGAGTTTATAAACTGATTTTGATTCCTAGCAAAAATCTAGAGCACAAACATCCAGAAAGGGAATAGTGATTACAAGGAGCCAATATAGCTTCATAAAGAATAGGAGATTAATCTTATTTCATTTTTTTTTCTTTTTCCTTTTTAAAAAAGACAGAATTGCTAAACTGGTAGATGAGGAAAATAGTGTGGCTATAGTTTGCATAGATTTTAGCAAAGATGTTAATAAAATATCTCATGCTATTCCTTTAGAGAAAATGACAAGGTATGGATTAGATAATGTAATCAGATCAATTTAGAACTGTCTGGATGGCCCTTCTCAAAGAGTAACTTAATAATTTGATGTCAATGTGACAGGAAGTCTTCAGAGGAGTAGTCCCAGTGATCTATGCTTGGTGTTATTTAAGTTTTTATCAATGAATTGGATAAAGTTATTGAAGATATACTCATGAAATTTGGTGATCACACAAATCTTGGAGGGACATCTAAGATAGCACATGAGAGAATTGGGTTCCAGAAGGATCTTGACAGGTGAACATTGAGCTAAATCTAATAATATGAAATTCATTAAGGATAAATATAAACTCTTTGTCCTTGTGTAAAAACAAACAGCTCCATATCTATAAGATGGGTGTAACGTGTATAAACAATGGTTGTTTTGGACAAGATATTGAGATTTTAGTGGCCTCCAAGCTTGATATGAGTTAATTGTTTGATATTGTAGCCAAAAAAGTTAATGTGATCTTGTGCCATCTTAATAGGAGTGTGGTCGAGGACTAAGGAGGTGATGGGTCCCCATGTATTCTACCCTTGTGAGACTTCATCTGGAGTATTATGTTTATTTATTTCTGGACACCACTGTTTAATAAAGACAATGATGAGCTAGACAGTGACCAGAAGAGGGCAACCAGGATGATGATTGTCCTAGAATCTGTGTCATATGTGGGTCGACTAGTTGAAGGTGCTGGGGTTTGTTTAGCCTAGAGAAGAGAAAACATGTATGTACACAATAGCTATTTATAAGTATTTTGTATACTATCACCTGGAGGAGGAACTGTATTTGTTCTATATGGTCTCAGAGGATAGCATAAGAAACAATGAATGAGAATTGCAAAGAGTAGAATGTAGGCTCAAGGTTAGGAAAAATTTAACCCTTAGCCAGAACCAAACATTGGGAGAAGTGGGTTGAGGGAAGATATCCCTATGAGATACAAGTACTCCTACTTAGTGGTTATTTTCAGATATTCTCATCTTCCTTCTGCTGTTTCTATAGGAGAGCAGAGAGACAAAGAGAGAGAATATATTAGTTTTCAACAAATACAAATACAGTATAGTTTAAAACACTAACCTTATGTATGCGTGACCCCTCTGTGGTTGAGGCCATAGAAGCAGCTCACTGATTAAGGGTCCTTTAGAATTTCTTTGAATTTGGAAATCCTGTTTGTGAGGTTCTTTAAAATTAGATCATTTGATTAGTAACTACTCATGATAATCACCAAGTTAGCAATTCAGTAGCACACGTTTTCCGCCATGTGTTATCAATCGCATCCATAATGCAATGTCAAATGTCTTCTAAACTATTACAATGAGGTCATTAAGGGAAGGGAAAAACCTAAAGGGAGTTTCTGGTGTTTCAGTTAGCATTTGGTAAAGCTGCTTCAGGAGACTTCTCCCACATCCTGCGCTTGTGAAGCTGAACTTTTAAACATATGTTACAAGACTTTACATCATTTCTAAGTTCTATGTGATCAGCTTTAGTCCACTGCTTATGGAAACATTTTTGAGATCTCGATTCTTCCATCCACTGTATTAGCTGTCCTTTTGATTTTTGTATCCTTCAAGTCATGAATTAAAAATGCTAAATAGCCAAACCAAGGTGAGATTTCTGTGGCATCTCACTAGAGAAGTCAATTAGTGTCTCCTCCATTCCAGAAGTATTTATTAAGAGGGGGATACTAGGTTTGGGGGATAGAAAGATAAAAACAAAACCACTCCATATCCTTGAGGAACTAGTTTTCTATTGGGGGTAGGGGAGGGATCCATTAGTTGACACTTTTTATTTTATATAATTAGGCACTTGAGCTAGGGTTCTTTGGTTTTCTGTAGAGTTAGATCATGGAACATCCATGTAAAAGAGAGGATGGAATAACTATGCTTGTAATATCATTTGTTTGGGGCACTGTTAGGAAAGAAAACTCCTATCCATATAGCTCTGTCATTTCTCTGCAACTTACATCCTAGAGAATTACTTAGAGCTTTGAGAAGTTATATGACTTGACTAGGGCCACAGAGCCAGCCTGTATCAGGCAGGACTTGAACCTGGGTCTTTCTGATACTGAAGGCAGATCCACTTCATCATTCTGTGCTCTTTCTAATGTCTTAATAATGACACTATATATTATTGTTATGATTCTTCAGAAAAAGTGCCCTAAGTGGCCCATTCTGTATTTTCCCTGACATCTTGACACTCTCAGTAGTAGATTTAGAGGTTGCTTTAGGGCCAACAGAGAAAGACTTGCTGATCCTTTAAATGTTCTCAGAAAAATTCTCCAAGTATATGGCTTATGCATAGATTGTTACATGTCCATTGTTGAAAGGAAATCACAGCAGAAAATGTAATTGAAACATAAAGTAGAAGATAAATTCTATCAAATGAGATACATATTCAAAGCACATTGTAAACCTGAAAGTCCTATAGTATAGCTATTTTAATAATTTTTCTTTCATTTTCCATTTTTTTCTGAGTGTTTCTGAGAAACTTCATGCAATTTCCTGGAAGATACTTATATTCTGACTCTTGGAATCACCAGACTCCCTTTCAGGGCTCAGTTTCATTGCTACCTCCTACACAGGCTTTCCCCTGATGTTTCTAGTGTTTAGTACTCTATCATCCCAAATTTGGGGAAAGGGAATAAAGATTTATTAAGTATCTACTATGTTCTAGTCACTGTGCTAAGCACTTTACAAATATTATCGCATTTGATCCTCACGTAACCCTGGGAGGTAGATGCCAATGCTATCCATATTTTCCAATTGAGGAAACTGAGGAATACAGAGGTTAAGTGGCTTGCCTAGGATCACATAGCTATTAAGTCAAGTTGAATTTGAACTCAGGTTTTGTGTCTTTCCACTGTGCCAACTGACTACAGTGTATATATTTTATGTTTATTTATCTGTGTAATCCAATTTTCTTACAGTAGAATGTAAGCTCCTTGAAGGCAAGGACTTTTCCATTTTGACTTTTTATCACTAGCATCTAGCATTGTTCATGACAGTAGACACTCAATAAATGAGTTGAATTAGATTGCTTAATTTCCTTAGCCTTCCAAAGTGGAAAGCAGAAAGATGAAGAGAAATAATATTAATAACAATGTAAATATTATTATATAAAATGAATTAACAGATAATATGTAATTAAAATAGACAAAATTAATATTGGTCACATAATCAGCATGATTATATGACATAAATTAGTACTAATGATATTTATTTAAATAACAACAGCTAACTTATAGGACTTTAGAGTTTTCAAAGTATCTTATATATGTTATCTCATTTGATCCTCACAACTACCAACAGGCATCATGTAAGCTTTTAGGCCAAATGATTAAGCATGATTAAAATAATAATAATTCTTTCACATTTACATGGTGCTCTAAGGTTTAAAAAGTGTTTTTGTTACAACTCTATCAAGCAGAAAATGTAAATATTATTAATTGTATTTTATAAATGAGGAAACTAGAGGTCAGAGAATTTAAATGACTTATCTGAGGTCACACAATAAGTGCCATATCTGGGATTCCATACTAGGTCTTCTGACACCAAGATATGTGATTATAATGGACATTAAAATAAAATTCTTTAAGGATTTCCAGAAAGTTTGCATCTTCATTAAAAAGAACAATTTGGTACCTATGTAGTGATGGTGACTTACAAAGCAATTTCTGCAAGTTATTATCCATAATAATATAGAAATGCTTAACATGACATATAAACATACATACAATAACATGTATCATTTATATTTATTACAATACATGTGGCAATTGATAGAAAGTGTAGTTGGGTGTCAATGTTCCCCTTGCTATTAGGGGGAGATGAGGTTTAGGATGGTGGATTGTTTGAGCTCAGGAATTCTGGGCTAAAGTTGATCCAGTATCTACACTAGGTCCTACACTAATACTGTGAACTCCTGTGAGTGGAGGGCCACCAAACTACCTAACAATGAGTGAAATGGTCCATGATGGAAAAATAGAGCAGGTCAAAACTTCAATTCTTGGGGCCTGTCAATGTCCATCGCAAGTCCAGCCTGAATACAATAGGGGGACTCAATCTCAAAATAGGTAAAATGAAATAAAAATATAATGTTCAATTTTTTTTTAAAAAGGTATCATTGGCCACTCTCTACTTGTTGAATAAATGAGAGGGATTATGGTGATGGCATTTCCCTGGGCTAAAACCTGCCCTGGCTTTGGCCATATAGTCATTATTGATGTTGTCAAGTGGAGAAAATCCAAGATATCCCATAAAAAGAGTCTTTAAGGGTCTTACATAGTAGTGTAATTATTTGATTTCCACTTTGTTTAAATTTTAAGTAACTATTGAGACTAACAATCTAAGAGGAATGTTACCTCCTTTATTAAACCTTCCCAGAACACTTTAATTACAATTGACCTTTGCTTTTTCTAGACTCTATAACATTCTATAACACTCATTTGAAACACTTTATTCTTATATGCTTTACATATAGAACTTATCAGAGTGCCTGATGTAGTAATCCTTTTTAAAAATTTTATTGTTTATTTTAAACATTCTTTTTTTAAATTTTGAGTTCCAGATTCTCTCCTTCCCTCCCACCCCTCCGTCACCCACTGAGAAGGCAAGCAAAATGATATCAATTAATTATACACGTGAAATAATGTAAAAATTTCCATGTTAGCCATATTATAAAAAAGGAAGGAAAGAAAGAAAAAAGGAAGGAAGGAATAAAGGAAGGAGAGAGAGAGAGAGAGAGAGAGAGAGAGAGAGAGAGAGAGAGAGAGAAAGGAAGGAAGGAAGGAAAGAAAAAGAAAGGAAGGAAGGAAGAAAGGAAGCTATACCTCAGTTTGCACTTAGAGTTGAGTTTTCTCTCTGGAAGAGGACAGCATTTTCTCATCACGAGTCCTTTGGAATTATCTTGGATCATTGTATTGATTAGAGTAGCCAAGTGCTTTGCAGTTGATCATCATTACAACATTGTTGTTATTGTGCACAATGAGCTTTCATTTCTTCTCACTTCACTTTGCATCATTTCATATTGCTATCTCCATGCTTCGTCCACCCAGAAATCACCACTCTTGTCATTTGTCACAGCACAATAGTATTCCATCACAATCATATGCCACAACTTGTTCAGCCATTCCCCAAATGAAGAGCATCCCCTCAATATCCAATTCTTTGCCACCACAAAAAGAGCTGCTGTAATATTTTTGTACATATAAGCCCCTTTCCTTTTTTAAAAAATCTATTTAGGGTATAGATCTAGTAGTAGTTTTAATGTGTTTTGGATATAGTTCCAATTGTTCTCCAAAATGGTTGGGCCAATTCATAACTCCACTGACAGCTTATTAGTGTACCTATTTTCCTTCCTCCCTTCAAGCGTTTGTCATTTCTGATAGTTGTGAGGTGATACCTCAGAGTTGTTTTAATTTGCATTTTTTTAATCAATAGTGATTTAGAGTATTTTTTCATGACCATAAATTGCTTTGATTTCTTCCTTTGAAAACTTCCTGTTCATATCTTTTGATAATATATCAATTGGGGGATGACTCTTATTTTTATAAATGTGACTCAGTTTCCTATATAATTGAGAAATAAGGTCTTTATCAGAGAAAATTGCCATAAAACAACAACTGTGCCAGTTTTTCTAAGTATTCAAGGTTTGGCTGATAGACCTGTGACCACATTAATGTAAGTTTACCCTCCTATGATGCAGGTAGCAGGCCATCTATACCTATATGTTTGGTATAATTTCCTCTCATAAATCTCCCACAGGTAGTCAGTCACTGAATTATTCTGTAGGCTTTGCTCTCAGTTTCATGAAATTTCATGAATACCAATGGAAAACAGGCGGTCTAGTCTATGTGACTGGCCCATCTTTCTTTTCCAGACATTGGTCTGATGACATCCTAGAAGCTGTCTCTCTCATGCCCTCCATGAGCCTCTCCCTTGCCTTTTGGGTGACCTTCAATTTTTCTTCTCTCAACTTTATGCTATTTCATGACTTGCAGTCATACAGCATCAGGAAAAGAATATTGTTAACAAGATGGGCTTTTGTTTCAAAGAGAACCTTGAGATAATTAAAAGCACTAGAAAATCCCACAGGCAATCTGACTTCTTCTCCTCTTGTTCAACTCTGGGCATAGCTGGTCATTCCTGCTGTCCCTGCGTGGTGTTCATCCATGGTAACTACACTGATAATAGAATGACTTGTTGAACTATGTATTGTATTCTGGACCATAGGCATCTTCAACTTGTTTTTTTTTGCCTTTGTGTATAGTTAGGCTATTTTTTTTTATTTTATGATTTTGTAGTCATTATGTAGAATGTTTTCTTTTTTTCCTTACCTTCCTTTGAACTAGGCTTGGCTATTGGCTGCCGTAACTCTCTACGTAGTGAAAAGTTCAAATGTATTTTGGCTAAGGTAGTTTCTAGGTTCTTTTTTCTATGGCAATTGATTTATTTTGATTAAACTTCCTTTAGAAATGGTGAGTTCATGTGACAATGTCTTCTACCTAAATGTTTTTCTTTTTTCATTTTTTTAAAATTCTTTCTTTTTCTTGAACATTGATTCTGATCCACGAACAACCTGGTGTCAGTAGCAATAATTGTGCTCTACTGGTAGAGTCTTCAAGAAGCTCTATGTCTTGGTGAAAGTGTTTGAACCAGGGTCATGTCCACCTCTACATAATGATGAAATATTTGAACAATGGCAGCTAATATTGATGACTCCCCACTTCAGTACCCAGTCTTTTTCTGTACACTAAAATGAGTTAAATTGGGGGAGGAGTTTATCATGTCTAGTACCTCCTGACCCATTTCTTTAAGGTTGTTATAGAGATGACCCTTTAAGTCATCCTAAATGCCTTTGGATACTGTCATATCTTATTTTTGAATATAATTTCCCAATATATTTTTATCCTTTCCCTATTCTTGGTTCTTCATTGAAATCTGATTTATTTTAGAGCGTCTTATCCAGATTTCCATAGACTTTCTCTACCTCGTCATCTATAACATATGAGCTCATAAACTCCAGTTCTTTTCATGGTAGTTTCTGTAAATGCTGCTCCTAACCATAATGCCCAAATGTCCCATGAAATGATGTTTCTTATTGTCTTTGGAAAAGCAATTCTGTCAACTCTTCCTGCATTTGCCTCTCTAAGAAGTATCTGGAAGTCATGCTTCTGTTTAACAGCTATGTTTATTTTCTTCCTGTTTTCATTCATGGTCAATATATAAGATCAATAAGATTTGGTCCCTTCACTAAGATAGTCACCAGTTGGTCTCTAAATAAGGACCTCTCATTTACAATACTAACAAATGAGTTAATATTTATTAGCATCTTATGAACTGTAATTCTTAGCACCCCCTGCCTCCTTTATGCCCTTCTGTCACCTTCTTTTCAGAAACATAAAGGGGCTCCTCAGGACTGATGGCCATTTTGCATTTTTCTTAGTTTCATGGGTTGCCATGGACAAGGAATTTATTGCCAAGTGGTTGGCCTAGTGGTAACAAGCCCTTCTCTGTTTAGCTAGGCGAGCACTAGGAAAACAGACATTTTCACTATCTCTATAGTCAAGCCTTTTCAGCATGATAGCAGATATGAAAGCTTGTGCTTAACTGGCACAGCTTTTAAGAATCCAGGGTCACCTCCATACTATGATAGCATATTTGAATAGGAGTTTATTGAAACAATGTTTGTTTTTAGGAAAAAAATAAATATTCTAATTTCAGTGTTTGGTAATACCTTAAATAGTTGGGTGGTGCATAAATTAGATGTTAACAGGGAAATGATTAATATAAGTTTACAACATATCTCCAATAATATCATTACTCAGAATTAGTAAGGGTTATGTGAATAATTAATAAATTCTCTTAGACTATTTCTCTTAATTTTATGAATTCCCAGTCTCCTTAAAAACTTATTTATTTATGGTTTGTGTTAACAGCACTATATTGCTTTTCATTATTTTTCCCTAGATTTTAGTTCCTTTGTGTTTATTTGCATAATTCGTCTATGTAAGGATCATGCCCTAAAATGTCAGACAACTATGCGAAATGATGCATGATTGTTACTTGTCCCTTTTGATTATAATATTGAACCACCCATTATATTTAAAACCTGCATTTTCTTATGTCAGATTATCAAAGCCAATAATCTTTTCTCTTTTTTTCCAGCTACCCCAGTTGATGTACTAAAAGCATTAGACTTTCATAATTCACCAGAGGGAATATCAAAAACAGCAGGATTCTGCACAAACAGGAGGGATTCAAAAGGTTCAGATACTGCTTATAAAGTTACAAAGCAAGCACAGATCAGTGCCCCCACAAAACAGCTATATCCAGGTGAGTTTATAATGGTCTGTATTGTACTTCATCATCTACAAAGTTTTTTTGTAGCTTAATACTATCTTCTATTATTATCTTTTGATAATTTAAATAATTCATGGAGTTTGATATTTCAGATTCACAAATTACTTATAGTGGGAACACAAATGAATAACCAAACTATCCAATAATTTTTGAATAAAAGATCCCATCTGATGAAAACCTAGATGATATGTCCATTTGAAGAGTTTTATCGTATATAAATCTATTCCAAGATAGAAAAACGTGAGTCACTGTCTCTCTCAGCTAAAAACTCCATTATTCTTCAATTGCCATGTGTTTGTTATTTTCTCTCCAACAATTCCATAAATCCTATATCTATCTGTCTCTGTGCCCCCATGGTACTTAGAATGTGGTAGTTATTCAATACTTATAGTTTTATAGGCTGAGAAAATTAACTGGTGTGTCTTGAGACCCCTTCACATAGTCTCAATGAAAATAAGTCAAATTCTTCAAAAATTATTGTGGAACAGGCAGATGACCAAGTAGTTGAGTTGAAACAGGTCATTTCATTCAGTTACTACTTAATATTTCTACCAACCATCTTCAAATTTTTTTGAAAGATGCTTCTTATTACAAACATTTTAATGTTTCCTGTTTAAGATATTGGATTGCTATATTTTATACAAATATTTCTCTGGCTATAGTTGCCAAACAATGCAAATACATCTTAACCAACTATTCACACATTTTTGTTTCTTTAAAAGCTATCCAAAATGCTAGTAGATGTGCTAATTTTAAAACTTTCATCTGCCATTTTGGTTTAAGACCAAACCGTAGATGAAACTCTAGGTTTTTAGCACCTCATCATACATATGATTGATTGCTCAGAATCTCGGCCCAGAATTTTGAATTATGTTAAAAATGACAGCATTCCCAGGGGGAGAGCTTAAGTTGAAATCTCATTGGACTTTTGCCACAAAATATAGCTCATCTGTGCATCTTCATAACCTTTAGCATTCTGACAAATTTGGTCAAATTAAGTCAGTTTCTTTAAAGAGATTCTGCAATAGTCAGAAAGCACAAATTGACCAATGATTGTATGGTAATGTAGAGTTCACTTTGTTTCAATTAATTTAAGTAACTAGTATATGTATTTTTACAAAATTTCTCATTCATAATGGTACTCATTTTTTTAGTAATTCCAGTTTAATTTTGCACATGAAGAATATGATCATAAGTGATTACTTGAAACAACTCAAATCAAATTTATCTTCTGAGTTTGGGGTTTCTAAATAGTAGACCACATCCAAGTTTAATGAAGATTTGTTCACTTTCTCCTTTTAAGGGAAAATTTATTTGTCAGATGTTTTAAGGTGTGTAATGTGTTGGGGAGATTTTGTCACAGTGTTTTTCTTAAGTACCAAATATTGGTCACACCATAAACTGATTGGGAATTCTGGAATTAGGCATGGACTATTTGAGGCAGTTGATTGACAGTTCCAAGTATTCTCAAATAGTTACCATTGTCTGTTTGATTCATGGCACTCTCTATTCTTCCATTACATTTTATATTGGCTAGCTAAAAATGCTGCACAGATGCACACATATATGTATTTATTATTGGGATGAAAAAAATAATTTTGTTTAGAAAATGATATATTACCAATAATAATAGGATTGATTCTGGAGACTTGAAGAACTAAATTATGTTTAATGTCTACCTGATTAATATTTTATTTAATGTGGTATGGGTTTGGAAAGAATTACCTGATTTTTTAAAAGATACAATATTTGAAAAAGGAAATTTATCCTACTTCCAGTACTTTACCAGAGAGGGTCTATGAAAACATTTGAAAATTCTTGGTATATTTATTACATGGCATACTGGATAGAATAACGGACATGGAGTTAGAAGGATCTGAGTTCAAATTCTTCCTCAGATGCTTAACTAGCTGTGTAACCATAAGCCAGCATTTCATAACTTTGGGCCTCAGTTTCCTCATCTATAAAATGTGGGGGTGAAACTTGATGCCTTTTTTGGATCCTCAGAGCTCTATCTCTATGATCCTGTGATTGAACTAGATTCTAGAACAGGCAGAGATCATTTAGCATTCTATGTCTGGCCATTCTGTTATTGGGATTTGGCATCTTAAAGAGACTACCAATGGTGGTAAGATGCTTATTTTGTTTTCTAACAATGAAGAAACAGAAAATTAAGAATGTAAAATTGAAAACTGCACAGTTGAGAATAGGGGATCTATAGAATCACTTAGATATATGTATACGTTTTGTATTTTTATAAAATTGTTTTTACGCAATTGACGGATCAAATTCAATTCTTGATCTTCCTCTATTCTGTCATTAGATTCTTTATTCTTAAAATAATTTTGATAAATCCAAAAGATTAATAAAAATAAACATTTTTAGTTGAACATGTTGATCTTCCTATGTCATCGAAACTATCTCAAAATATACATTTAAATTCCACAAAAGTTACTGAAAGCAAAAAAAAAAAGATCTGTCTATATCCATGTATACATGTATATGCACATACACACATATATATCATAACACTAGTTAGTTTTTTCATTAATGTACATTCTGGCTTTCTTTATCCACAGTGATTAAAATAGATGTTTAATTAGAGTTTATTGATGATAGGAAGCTGTAAAAGTTTTTGATTTGTGGGTAAAATGATATAATTGGTAAGTCAGAGCAGTCTAAAAGAAGCAACAAGTGAAAATGACCAGTCTTATCTCTTCCCTTCTGTGATAGGTTCCTTATACCTTTCAGTATGACAGTTTAGTCTAATAAACTATTGTGCGTTAATCCCTCAATAGGGAAGAGCTGGAATAATTGATATTTAGCCTTCCTTTGCCCTCATAGGTGGCAAAAGTGCATTTTAACAATGGTCTTCAGGACCATTCAGGACCATCTACTTCCCTCATGTGTTGTCTAGTGTACCTTTCTGAAATTAGTGGTGGGGATTTTATGTAAATGAGGGAGGGAGGACAATGAAATAGTAGCCTAGTGGGAAAGATATTTTGGGAAAGGTGGGGCCTTGTTCTGCTTCTTAAAACATATCATGTTAGTGGCCCTCAATAGTGTCATCATGGAGGGTTGGCCCTGGTGTAAAATATAACAAATTAGCATTAAAATAAAAACAAACCCTCTATGCCATAACTTTTAAAAACTTGCACAGCATAAATATTCTTTCAAAGAGAGATCTATAAAAGCAATAAGTTTTCAACTTCCTTCTTTTATGCAGAAACAAGTTCTGTGGTAATTCAGCCTCTTTTTTAATGAGTAGAATAAGTAGAAGAGCTCACAGTGACAATGGGAACTGCTCATTTAAGTCCTAAATGTCAGAGTAAATACTGTCATTATGATGTTTTTCTAGCATTTAAATTATGGGACTGTCCTTAGCAGTCCCAATCTGGATGCTTTAATTTTAATGTCTGAAAGCTTTCTGCAGCACAGATCGAAGCGGGGACAATCATTTACCCTTCTTCCTTAACAGCAATTTCACGAGTCGTCTTCCACTGCAGGAGTCAGGAAAAAATACTGTAAATAAGACAAGTCCATGAAAATCAATTAAACTCTTATTTTTTGTATCTGGCAGCCAAAACATCATTCTTTGGATTGAATCTGTATTCTTCAACTTTTTTTGTAAATATTGCTACAGTGAGTTCTCTGAGCAACTCCAACAACTGTGAACAACTGTAAGCAACATCTTACAAATGAAAAATCTAACACAGAAGCCCTTTGGATTAGAGATTAGAACCTCTGCCTTTGGGCCTTCCTTTTTCAGATAATAGTAGTTTACCTTTTCAGTATCATATTTTATTGAGCATCGTTATAGTTTAATGATAGGACCTGGATCTGTGTTTTCACTGACAAAGTGAACTTTCTGATAAGGAAATTCCCCCTATCCATTTTGCAGTTTATATTCTTAGAGAAATAGATAAGACATCGAAATATTAATTGACTTGAACAATGTCACACAGTTGGTATATGTCAGGGGCAGGCCTTGAACTCTAATCTTCCTGGCTCCAAGGCCAGGTTTCAGTTCATTAGGCCTAGTTGACTTAAGGCTATCTTAGTTTCTATTAAGAAAAGCTTAGCGTCTATTAAGGGAGATGATAATGCCAAGACACTTTGCCCTGGTAAAAGCAGAGTATTGTGTTCCATTATGCATTGCACATTCAACTTTGACAAATTGGAATGTTTCTAAAGGAGGGTGACCAGGATGATGAGGAGACTCTATACCATGCCCTATGAGATTCTATTGAGGAAACTGACTATTCTTCATGCAGAAGAAAATATTTGAGTTGTGTGCAAGTGGGGAGATATTTTGAGGTAGAAGAGGGATCAGATTTATCTGGTTTATCCCTGTCAGGCAGAACTAGGAACAAGGAGTGAAATGTGCAAAGAGGCAGGCTTTTAACCTCATGGAAGGAGGTCAAATTCCTAAGAATTAGACCTATCCAAAAAATGGAATGAGGTCCCTTTAGAACCAATGGGTTCTCCTTTGCTATAGATCTTCAGGTGGTATTGTTGCTCATCCTTCATTTTCAAAGAAGACCATGACATCAGGAATGACTTGCAAGTGAATTGGATTGAGGGAGTAATTGTATTTAAGACCTGCACCCAGCTATCAGCCTCACTCTTTCCTTCTGAGTCCAGTGGCAAGACAAAAGTCAAGATGGCCTGGTAATGGGCCAGGATGCAGGAGATGACCTTGGCCTTTCTAAATTAATGTCTTTCCTAGGTCTGAGTTTATCTGTAGGTAGATGCTGTGGGACTACTTATTTGAGATGTTAGAAAAGTGATTCCTATTCATTTATGGGTTGAACTAGATGACTTCTGAGGTTCTTTGCAATTCTAATGATGCTGCAAACTGGATTTGTTACTTTGAGATATGCACCTATCAATTGTGTCTTCCCCTTCCCTTCAGTTCTTTCTCTCTGCTCCTGCTCTGGTGGCTACATTCTTCCACCCCACCTCACATGTACTGTCTTTTACCTATAAAGGAACTTTCCCCTTTCCCAGGACTCAGTTTCTTACAGGATTGCCTCTTTACCTGAAATACCTTAGTCATCTGAAAGCACAGGCCATAATCAACAAACTGTAACTTCTCTAAGTTTGGCATATTCATTTGTAACACAACTATAATAAGAGAGTCTCCTCGATCCCATACTGTAAGATTATAATTAATGTTTATATTATCACCAGGTAAAAGACATGGTGAATAGAGGAGGGAATATTATTTTTAGTCCTGCTACCATATGTTTTGTTTTCATCATTATTTATTCAGTCCTAATTTTCCCCCTGCCAAATAGTCTTTGTTTCTTTTTGTGACATTTAAGCTAAATTGCAGCATTTTCCCCAGCTAAAATGATTTTTATTAATCAATCTAGGATTTTTATGAAGTTTAATTGACCTATGTGTTTTATAAATAGGGTACTAGCACTAGTGAAGAAAAATACCTCATCATAATTGAGAATTTGTATTAATCTCTTTATTTACACATGTAATATACTATTCTGCAGTACTTATTGTGGATTTAAAATTATTGTTTAATGAACACATTTTCTAATGAGAAAGACTATCGTAAATAAATAATTTAACTTTATTTTCTTTTTAAAATCATGTTCTATTCCTACATGTAAGATACAGTATTTTGAATCTAGGACATATTATTAACCATGGAAAAATAAAGTCATCTGGATCCCGCCAACATTATCACTCATTCTCTGTGACTTTTAGTAGATTTCCCTGGTTTGTGTTTTCATAGTGTGTTAGAAGATTGAATGCACATTGCCCAGGCAATCTGAGTTAGTGCCACCTGCCTCAAGCGCTTTTAACATATCTTTCAAATTAACTTTCCAGGCAAAGCAGGTGCTCAGATATTTTTTAAATCACTCCTATCTTCATCTCTTTCAATCCCTCCCTGCTGTTTGCCTTTTTAGCTTCATCTTTACATTCACCCCCATTCTACCATTTGCTCTTCCATTTTCATTTCACTGGGCAAGTTAAAAGTATAAACTAAATGCCTAAATACACATACACATATATGGGGGAGGGTCAAGTAATTTATTTGTCACACATACATATATGTGTATATATGCACATTTTATATATAATCTCCTTGTTACAGGCAGCTAAGTGTTGTAGTTGATAGAGCTCTGAGCTCAGTGGGAGTTAAATACAGCTGAGTTCAAAATTGGCCTCAGACACTTACTAGCTGTGTGACTGTGGGCAAGTCACTTAGCCCTCTGTCTGATTGAGGTTCTTCAACTGTAAAATGGGGCTAATAATAGCACTGCCTTGCAGGATTGTTGTGAGAATCAGATGAAACAATATTTGTAAAGCACTTAACACAGTGTATAGCGTGTAGTATTGTTATATAAATGCTTATGCCCTTCCCCCTTCTGATTTTACATATATATATATATATATACATATATATATATACACACACACACATATATGTGTGTGTGTATAACATATATAAAAATATGAAACGATGTGGTACTTTGCATTTATTAACACATTTATAAGCATATAGACTTAAGAAAATCATTAATTCCATATTTTGAAAGATACCAATGTTTATTATTGAAATTTCAGTGTGGAGAAGGTATTATAAGCATATATAAATCATCATTAAACTACACAATTAAGATCTTTTTTTTAATCTACATTGCTCCATGCATCCACATTTTCATGCTCTACAAAATATTGCAGAACAAAGACAATTCAAAAACTTCCAGTTAAATTTGCACTCATTTACTTCTGATTAGTAATTAGTTATAAAGTTGCTGTTCCTAGGTCTGCCCAGACTTTCTTTGGGGTAGAAGGAGACAGATGATCATTAAGAACTGAATTACAACTCTATTCTAAAGTCTAAAACTCCTATTATTGTTACTAATATTACTATTTGAGTTAACTTTTAGACTGTCTCAATGATTGAGTTTAATATTTTTAACAGTGTCTGGCACATAAGTGATTAATAAATGCCATATCTATTACCTGTCTGTCTGGCTGACTGGCTGGCTGGCTGGCTATCTAGTCTCAATCATGACTTTACATTTTTCCTATTGCATTTTATTTTTATTTTTGTACCTTTTAAAAAATGTGTCAAAATTTTCTGAATTTGATTCAGAAAGACCAGATCACTATCCCTTCCATTGTGTTACCATTTACAAGTTTTATGAGCTTTCCTTTTATGTCTTCATTAAAGTTGTTGATGAAAATATTTAGTAGACCAGGTTACAAAATACAAGCTTCAATTCCCTAGACCACTAGAGACTTCTTTCCAAGTTAACACTGGTGATTAATCATCATACACTGGCCATGGTTATTATGGTTAAGGATAAGGCATGAGTCTGTGATTTCATTGATTTTAGGGATTCCTTGGGGAAAAAACTCCCTCTGCAAATGGTAGTCTTCACTTTCTCATAAACTTGTACTTTCAGAGTTGTATAAGTTGTCTAACACCTGGCCTGCAGTACCTCTGAATATAGCCAAAACCAGATTAAAATTTAATTGGGAAATATTTAACAAAATACATAAAAATACAACAGAACATTGATAATGCTTATATGTGATTTCCTCAGTCAATACATGGCCCCCATCTGTATACATGGTTTAACAGCCCCTAGGTTTGATGTGATTTTGACATTACTGGCCTAGAGACCTGAGGGGTTAAGTGAGTTGCCTAGGACCACAGCCAGTATCTGTCAGAAATAGGACTTGAAGCCAGGTTTTTCTGTTCCAACGTTAGTTGTCTAGCCATTGTATCACACTGACTTTCAAGGTTGTTTAACCAGAAACAATTCTACATCCAATCACTGATCTTAATCTTTTTCTTCCATTTCATCAGCAAACATTCAATAATTCTGTTTGTCAAAACTCTTTTCTAAAATCAACGCTCTATATAAATGATTTCCCCTTGTTCTGCAAATCTAATAACATCATCAAAAAAGGAAATGAAATTATTTATCAAGGCTTGATTTTAGTTATTATTTTATTCTTTACCTGTAATCATTGTTCATTATAACTCTGAAAATTTACATTTCTTTCTTCTTTTATAGCTGAAAGAATATTTATTTTTATCTGAGCTTCTGGCATCTCTCATTTTTTTAGAGATTTAAAAATTTACTTCTAGTGATTTCAGTATAATATTTGTAAACTTTCCTAATATGAAACTAATCTGAACCTAGCAACCTGACCTCACTTAAAATTGTCTGTCACTCAGTGAATCTTTTTTCTTTTACCAAATTTGTTTAATTTCTTTCTTAGTCATGAGTCCATCAAGAAGCTCAGAGCCAAAATCTGTTACAGAACACGGTGACATCCTCCAAACAGTCTACATTAGATAATCACAGTTTCACAACTGAAAGTGATCTTTGGGACTATCTAATCTAATAAAATACATTCTTGTTTAGGGATTAAATCTATAACATAACCAAAAAGTGTCATCCACTGTTTTTTCAGGATGACCACCAGTGATGAGGAGCTAACTGCCCTCCTCAAGCAGTCCATCCTTTTTAATAGCTATAAGTTAGGAATTTTTTCTTTACATCAAATTAATATCTTTTTCTTAGTGCCTTCCACCATTACCCTTAGTTCTACCCTCTGGAGTTCAGGAAAAACAAATTTAATTTCTTTTCCATTTGACAGACCTTCTAGAACTTGAAAACAGCTATCGTTTTTCTTTAAGCTTTAGCTCCTTTAGGCTAAATATTCTTAATTCCTTTAATTGATCCTTAAACAGTGCAACATCGAGGAATAACCTCCAACATTATCTGCCCTCTTCTTTACCCATTTTAGCTTACTAATATTTTTCCTAAAATGTGGCACACTAAATGAACATAATACTTGAAATGTGATCCATTAGGGAAGAGAACAACGGGAGTATCGCCTCCTTAATTATGGATGACATGCTGTTTCATGTTACCAAACATCATTAATGGTTGATTATTCCTTGGATATTTTCCAGAAAAAAACAAAACAAAACTAACCATATCAATCTTGGTTTTCTACCATTTTATACCCACTTTTAAACCTATGTCTGACTTTAGATTTATCTGTTGGAATTAATCTTCTTAGATTCAGCCCAACATTCTGGTATATCAATATATTTTTGTCACCAGATATGTTAACCCTGTTTTCTTCATTTATTCCCTTCAAATTTGACAAAGATAAAATCTGTTTCTTTATCAAAGTGTAAAACATCTTCTGGGGTTACTTTTTCAGCTCCCACTAGCATTGACACGCTAAGTCCAAAAGGGGTGACTAATATCATTACTACCCTCCAAGTTTGAGAAGTAACCCCCAAAAACTTGGTTTCCTAGCTCTGTTGCTTATGAGCTCCCTCCAGTTTGCTCCTCATTGCTTATAAGTCAGAAGACTCAATTAGGTTTTAGAATGGTATTGAGAAGATAAGAATAATTATGGCTCGGATTCAATCTAGCTCAGTAGATTGAATCTAGCCTACTTGTGAAAATGAGTGTCACAAATGATGAGATTTCTTAAGACTCTACCCATTATGGCAAATCTTGAATAAACTTTGTTTTTCTTTGCCTGCAAAAATAGAAAAAAAAGAATAATTACAAAAAATCCCCCCTAACCCCAATAACCTCTCCTTGCACACAAAATGGTTTCTGGGGAAAGTTGGTTCAAACTCAAAGTATAATGGTAGTGAGGAAACGTGTATAGGCCAAATGGTAAACTCACAGCTCCTGATTTTTGAGTGTTCTTTCTTGAGTTCATGGCTGTCATTTCTCATTTCTGTAAGATGTTATTCTCCTTGATGCTGCATGGATAGCTATCTTTCTGTTTGTATGTTTGTCTTAAGTGTCTTCATGTTGAATGTATTGTCCAATCTCTCTGACAGTAAGGTCAATGGGAGGGGTAGTATAACACTATCTTTGTGCTTACTCCCCTCACTTACATTGCCTTCTGTTGCAGGTACAAGTCTCTATTTCCACATTCAGTTCCTAAACTTTAAATGCTCCAGGTACCATTTAATATCATCAGGGCTTACCTTTTTTTTTAGGAACAGGTTGTCAGTCATTTTTCATTCCAGTGCAACTCTTTGTGACCCTATTTGAGGTTTTCTTGGCAAAGATACTGCAGTGGTTTTCCATTTCCTTCTGAAACTCATTTTATAGATGAGGACCTGAGGCATAGAGGGTTAAATGACTTGTCTAGGGTCACACAGCTATTAAAGCCTGAGGCCAGATTTCAACTTGGGAAGATGAGTCTTTCTAACTGTAGGGATGGCACTCTCTTTCCTGTGCCCCTTAACTGCCCCTTAGAACAAGTTATTGTGCCATTTTTGACCTGTTAAAGAGTTTTTAACTCACAAAGAGATCACAAAGTCTAAAGCACCTTGTTCAGATGTTGAAAGTTTAATTCTTTATGAGTATTTTAAAACTTAGTACATTGTAATTAAATTAGTTCTGGTGGGAACAAACCTTACCCTTAGAAAATCATGGCTAAAATATTTAAAAATACCTTGTCAAAGAAAGATTCCTAGGGGACTCAAAACCTTTGTTCATGTTGACATCAAGTAATTCGTGACCACACTTTATATCTGGACCCAACTGTACCAGCATCAAGAAATATCTCTCCATGTTGTCCATGAGTGTAGAGATATTTTTTTCATTCTAAAATAAGTTAAACTATATTTACACTATCCCCTGGTAGGAAGCAGAACACCTGGCTCCTGGCAGGGGTCAGGGGGGTTGAAGCAGGAAACCTATGTACTAAAAAAGGAACTATGTTCTTGTGAGAAAGATGTGGGGAAGTTCGTTGCAGAGGCATAGCAGACTATGATGGAACTCTGGAATCCCCTGATGAACACTGGGGACAAGAAATCAGAAGTCCTGCTTTATCACTTTCCATACCTAGATACCATTTCAGACATTAACAGGCTAACCCCATGAGAGATTATCACAATTTTGATGGCATCTTCAGTGGATCACCACCTCAAGATTTTAAATAGAATTGCTAACTTGGTCAAGACCTCTGGAAAATAATATTGAGATGTTGGGACACTTCTGTACAACTGAATAAAAGGTCATTGAAAGCTATAAACCTGTTTGGGGAAACAAAGGCGAAAGGGATGTGGGGAAATAGGTCAGAGAGATAAATATGGGGTACCTAGAATATTTTTTTTCTATTGAGTCATGACCTTTAACTGCAAGAACTGCATTGCTATTATGTTTTCCTTCAGGACCTTGGAAGGTGGGGGTGGAGAGGGCTCTCTGGAGGAAAGAACTTGGGTCACTGGATGGCGAGAGAAGAAGTCCCAAATGGGTTGAAAATTGGAGGTAGAATAGCATCCTTGGCAAACACTGAGTAGGACCTCAGAGATGGCACTTGAGAGTGGAAAGAGTTGAAGCAAGGTGGAGTAAAAGGCTCCCTTATCCCAGCAATGCTTTAAACCATATCCTCCCCTGTCCCAACAATGCCCTGAGAGCAGATATTTTTCATTTCCCAGAAGCTTCTACGGTGTTTCTTCACCAACATTCCAAATACGATCTCCCTTTGTACAGGTTATACCTCTATTTTTGGAATTTAGTCTTGGGATCATCATCAGTTCTGTTACTATTAGATACTTTGTCCTTCTCCAAATTATGCCATAGTTAAATATCTGTATACACATTGCCCAGAATGCCTTCAGTTTTTACTTTGTATCCTTAGTGCCTACTCAATCCCTAGGACATAGGAAGAGTTTAAGAAATGCTTGTTGTGTGGAATGCATCCAGCCAAATTGGTTAATTTGTGGTTTCTCAAATGCAACATTCCACCTCTTCTGTATTGTGTAGCCTTATTATTTTATTTTTAGATTCCCACCCCCTTTAAAGAATTGTCAGAATTTCAGTTTTTTTTGAGACTGCCATTACTCTTGAATGTCTTGCCTTTTAAAATGTCCTGACTGTGAGATCATTCCTGTCATTTTTGAAACATTTTGTACTTCAGTTGGCTTAAAATGTCGATCAATTGATTGGTTAATTGAATATGACTCTAATGAGACTATAATCGTGGATTTGGGCATCCTACTAGCTAGTTAGCTTAATTATGCTTACAACACTAGCCAAGTAGCTCCCAAATACAAGCTGTTAGCCACAAGAGAGTTGAACAAGAACATGTGTAGTTATGATAAAATTAATCAGTCAACCAGACAGCTAATGTGTATTTGTTGCCCATGAACACAGTGACAAAGCATGTCCACTAATGCCCTACTTTAGTATATTATCGTGGCCTGGAGGTGATCCTGAGATCCTGAAGGCAAATTTAGGGCAATGCAAGCTATGCTGTTCCTACCAAGCTGGAAAGGCTTCAAAGATGGTCCTTTGACAGATGCATACTCACCCCAGATGGCTGTCAATATTGCATGAATTTAACTAAGGTCATAGAAGTTGGCTATAGAGTGATGGACTTTTCAGCCACAGACACTCTCAAAGACCATCTCTTAAGGCATAGAGGTATCATGATTTTCACTGATGGAAGAAATACCTATGCCAATGTAAGGATGAATAACTGGTAAAAAAAAATGATGTGCTGTAGGAGTTGAGAGGAGAGAAACATCAGTGAGGCCTGGAGTGGTTATGGAAGACCTGAAGTTGAGAAACCATTGATACAGTGGAGAGAGTACAGGCACCACAAACTTAGAAGTGAATCCTGTGTATGCCATTTATTAGCCGGGTCTCAGTTACTTTACCTCTCAAAGATTCAATTTCTCAATCCCTTATAATAATAGCAATACTTGTAGCTAGGTGGTACAGAAGAGAGTGCTGAGCTTGGAGTCAGAAAGTCCTAAGTTCAAATCTGGCCTCAGACACTGCCTGCCTCAGTTTCCTCATTTGCAAAATGGGGGTCATAATAACACCTGCCTCCCAGGGTTGTTCTGAGGAACAAGTGAAATGGTATTTGTAAAAAGCACTCAGCATGGTGCCTACCACATAGTAGGTATGTAAGTAAGTACATAAATGCTTGTTCTCACAGATTTGTTGCGGTGGATAAAAGGAAGGAAGGAAGGAAAGGAGGGAGGGAGAGAAGGAGGAAAGAAGTAGGGAAGGAAGGAGGGAAAGAAGGAAGAAATGACTATATCCCAAGCTCTGTGTTAGCTTCTATGGATACAAACAGAAAGCAAGCTAGTCTCCTTTCTCTTAGAGCTTACATGCAAACAGGGGGATAGACTATAGAGACAAGTTCAACTTCAGGATGAATAGAAAGACGCACCTTGGAATGCAAAGTCAGGGAAGCTGTCAAGGCGCAGTAGTCTGGAGGATACAGTAGTAGAGCAGATAGCAGTGCCTGGTTGTCCTTAGGAAGCAGTCAAGGCCAATGGTAATAAAGCCTCATGTTAAGGTGTCTCAGAGACAGGGCAGATGGTAAGGCATATTGGTTGAGATGTCAGGTAATTCAGTTTGGCTGGAATATCAAAGGGACACAAAGTCAATATACAAACAAATCTTTAATGTCATTTCAATTAAAATAAATCAGTTGCTTATGTTGAACCAGTTGACAGTGACAAGGACACTGGTGTCAAGAACTTTCTTTTGTCAGACGTTAATAGCTTTAGCTTCTGAGAAGTCATGGATTGTAGCTCTAGTAGCAGCAACTACAGAGCTCTGTGTCTCCACTAGGATCATCCCCTTGGATAATAAAGGCAGGTCATGGCTATAGGCAGGGGCTCACTACTACTACAACTCACATGGTCCTTAGAGAAAAAATAAATCCAAAAATCAAATTCCCTTAGTATTTTGTGCTACATAGAGACTTTGTTAGCCATGCGCATAGGTCTAATTGTAGGGAAGTTTTTCCTTTCAAGCAGCTAAAATCCATTTCTTCACCA
This sequence comes from Trichosurus vulpecula, assembly GCF_011100635.1. Classification (NCBI taxonomy): domain Eukaryota; kingdom Metazoa; phylum Chordata; class Mammalia; order Diprotodontia; family Phalangeridae; genus Trichosurus; species Trichosurus vulpecula. Next base: position 68,940,625 of record NC_050579.1, read on the forward strand.
CTTATCTGTAGTGAAACAAAGCATTCCATAAGTCTCATTTATGGTTTTTAAGAAAGATTCAAAGTGGGTCATTAAGGATGGGAAGGATTTGTATAGTTAGAAGGGAAATTGAAGCATTTCAGGGTAGGGGGAATAATCTGAGTGAAAGAATGCAGTCATTAATGAATATTGAGAGTTCATGGGACAGCAAGAAGATTGACCTTGCTGTAGCCATAAAGGTGTGCTATTGAATAGTGGTTCAACATTAGGTTGGATAAGCAGAATCACAGAACACCTTGAAAGTCAGGTAAAGGTACTTAGGTGAAATGCCACCGAAGGATTTTAAGTAGGAGAATAACTTAGGTGTGAAGTAAAGAGGGTCTAGAATTTGGCTGACTGGGATTGTGGGTGGTTTTTCCATCAACATCTTTGGAAACATAACCCCCAGCACATGTTTTACTAAACTTTGGGTTCATCCTACATTATACAAGGGATCTAATAATGATAATAGGTTTACAGGTTTAGACATAGAAAGGACATTCAAGGTCATCTTGTCCAATCCCCTCAAAACTGAGATCCAGGGATGTGAAATGACACTCTCATTCTTAAAGGTAGTAAATGACCTAGCTAGGATTTGAACCCACTTCCTTTGCCTCTGATTTCTTTCCATCATGACACACTACTTTCCATGTTCTAGAATTTATTGGCAAGACAGATAGACATCAATTATTGTACAATAGCTTCAGCCCCAGAATTTGAAAGGCACTCCACTGTGAAATTTTTGAATATTCGCCCAAATGAGTGCTATAATTGCAAACGGCTATTTTGCCAAGAGACCGGGGGATTAGGAATGTGGCATTCATCCAGAAAGAGTGCTCCAAAGGAGACTGTTGGGACAGTAAGGTCATGGCTATCACTTTTAAACATTGTAAGCCAATGCATCTGCAATGAAGTACGTAATAGTAAAACTTTAAAAGGAATTTTAGAACAAATGAAAGGAAATATTATATACATAGTGATAAAGTAAAAGGATTCTGCATGGGGTAATAGAGGCTAAAATATAAATGTGTTACAGGGAAGTTTAGCTAAATTCCATGAGTGGTAGATTTGAAAGATTTATTGAGGGGATGTGGGGGTATTCCACAGCTCCCTGATATTGATGGCATGGAAGGCAATCATGGTCTCCAAATACCTTTGGCTTAATGTACTACTATGAAACAATATGGATTTTCTTATGCTGAATAATATGTTACAATTAGTCCAAATATTCTTGATTGCGAATACCAATGTAAGTAAAAAAAAGAATATGACTATTTGAAAAACAGCAATGGTTGGCACATATAACATTTTCAGGTTTGCAATGTGCTGGATGATATTATCTCATTTTATCTCATTCACAGAGACATTATGGTGTGGTTAGTAGGGCAACTTAGAGGCAAGAAGACCTTGGTTGAAAACTTGCCTCTGACTCTGGCAGTTTGATCTTGGGCAAGTCACTTAATTTCTCTGTGCCTCCATTTCCTCTTCTGTAAAATGAGGGGATTCAGGTTGATGACTTCTAATTCTTCTCACTCTAAATGTGTGATATGGTGATTCTCACAAACCTCCTGCAAGCTAGGTACTGCAGTTATTATTATCCCTGTTTTTCAGATGACAACACTGAGGCTTGAAGGAGTGGTGTGCTTTACATCGTTACATGTGTCAATACGTGTCAGACACAGGATCCAGAGACATGCCTCTCCTGATTCCAAGTCTGACACTTTCCCCAATATATTGCAGTGGTCTTTCTAAGATGGTTTTTAAAAATATAATAATTTTAAGATCCTATTGGCAATTTTCCATCAGGGGTTTAGAAAACTGTATTATAAAATTGTAGTTTGCCAGAGCCCTAACAAGAATGAGGCAATAGAGGCGTTTGCTTTCTATATGTAAAACTGAGAAATGTAGAAAATATTAAAAATATCCATATGGAATGGTATATCTTGGAGTAGAGTTCAGAGCTCCACTTTAAACTATTGTCTCAGGTTTCTAATTGACTGGTTATACCTCTGAAACTTACTAACATAAGACAAGAACTCTTTTTTTGTTGTTTTTTTTTTTGTTTTTGCTTTTTGGCAGGGCAATTGGGGTTAAGTGACTTGCCCAAGGTCACACAGCTAGTACAAGTGTCAAGTGTCTGAGGCTGGATTTGAACTCAGGTCCTCCTGACTCCAGGGCCAGTGCTCTACTCACTGCACCACCTAGCTGCCCCTGACAAGAACTCTTGTATGCAGGAATATTCCTCCCCACCCAAAAAAATTAGAGCAAATGACCAATGCTTAGGTATTTGTGAATATATTTTTAAATTTATATAATATTGAAGATTCAGAAGTTAATCTTTATCATCACAAACTTCCTTAACATTAAAAAGCAAAAAAAAAAAAATCAAAACCCTCCAGCTATTTATTAAGTCTCTATCACCAACTTGAGCAGCAGTACTGAGACTCTTATGCTAAGGCCTTGATCTTTTAATTGGTGAGAGGTCACCATATCCAGTCCTGTTCACATGCCAAATGATGCTCCACTGTCATCCTTATGCCATTATTCGGCTTGGAATATGCCCTTTCTCTTCCTTCCTATTCCCTTGTTTTCCAGTTCCAATTGTGGAAATAGTAATTACTTCAGTACTCTCATTCCTGTAAAGGACATATGTATCAGTTGCTTTGTGACCATGACTTTCTGAAGGAAAAAAAAAGTTCCTTCCCAAGACTTCTCCAAATTGTGTTATCTTAACCCCACTGGAAAATGAACTCCTCCAACACAGGCAATGTCTTGTAAACATATTTGTATCCCAAGTCTGGCCCATAGTAAGTGCTAAGTCAATGCTTTTTCATTCATTCAAGAAATAGAAAAGGATTTTAAAATACATTTTTATAAAGAATAACAAAGAATAAATTCACTAGGTCTCATTAAACTGCCGCTTTGAGGCAATAATAACTTGAATTCTCCCAAAATAAAGGAAAAACAAAAATAACTTTGAAGTGCTCAGTCAACCCATAACAACTGGAATTCTTACTATGTATTAAGCTTGTACTAGTATTATGATCCAGTCTCCCAGCTAAATATTCGGTTTAACCTGATGATTATTTTTAAATAAATAACTTGAAGTTTGGTATGGCACAAAATGTAATTTTATAGGATGCAAGTTACCCTCTTTGATCAGTACTTTCATATATATATATATACACACACACACACACACACACACACACACACACACACACATCACTGGCATCTTATTGAGCTTGGAAATTTGCATAGTCAATTACAGACAGTCAATAATTTGGGAATACTAGAGACTGCAATTACTTTTCAATTTTCCTTAGATAAATTTAATTAGAAGTTGTAACCATTTTTTCCCCTTTTCTTATCAGGTGGAACGTTTCCTCAAGATTTTTCAATATTATTTACAGTAAAGCCCAAAAAGGGAATCCAATCCTTCCTTTTATCCATCTATAATGAGCAGGGCATTCAGCAAATTGGTGTTGAGGTTGGAAGGTCCCCTGTCTTCCTCTATGAAGATCAACATGGAAAACCTGCCCCAGAAGACTACCCTCTTTTCAGAACTGTCAACATTGCTGATGGGAAGTAAGTACGATGAACAATGTTTCGTGATGTGTTTAACAGGCCTAAGCACAGTGCCTGGCACATAGTAGGTGGTTAATAAGTACTTGTTAACTTGACTGAAAATAATTGGTAAGCTTATTTGATTTTTGAGTTTGGGAAGGAAATAAATAAATAAATGATTCGATGAGATTCATTACCTTCTTCAAAGGAATTATTTGAATTTGATTTTGATTCTTGACTATCATGGATTACTGAAAAAAATACTTATTGCCTCATTGTTACAGGAAATGAAGAATTTTATACTCTATTGGCAATGTCAATATTAATGCTTAAACATTATTATATGTGTCTCAACTTATTTCCTCCCTTGGTGTATGGACATGAATAAATTACTAAAAGGCAGAAGTACATTTTCTGAATCTGGGTCTCTTATGTAAAGCTGTAAGACTTGTTCAACGGATTGAATGAAGAAATGAAAAATGTTAGGCATGTTCTATGCACCAAGCATTATGCTGAACACTAGGGATAAAATTTTTTTTTAAAAAATGAGACAAGTCTAATCTTTAAAGATCTTAAATCCAAATATAGAAAGATAGTAAACATATGAGAGTGGTGACTAAGGAAGACTGTCTTTGTCTGGGAAGTCGCAGGGATCTTGAATGGAACTATAGGACAAATGATTGACAAGCTCTTTTTAGATGCAATGTTAATATTGGTGCATATATGGCAGTTCTCAGAGCAAAAGGTGGAAAGGCCACCCCTTGGAGCAATAGCAGCAGGATGGAAAATACCATGAGTTAAAGAAGCATAATCCCAGAGAATTTTGAGTGAAGTGGTTTAGTTCCTTATGTTGATTTTCACATGCTTGCATTTAGCCAAGACAGTCATCAGTCGACTGATCAGTCAACAAATATATATTAATTGTTACTACATGTCAAGCCCTGTTTTAGGTGCTGGGTTTATCAAGGATTAAAGCTTAAAGAAACAGTCTTGACATTATAAGGCTAAAAACAGAAGTATGTCACAGTTTTACTCATTATGATTTGAATATTGAACCAAATTTAATCTCCAACCTCATCACATGCATGTATTTTTTCACAAGATGCCACTCAGATAACTTGTGGGTTAGCTGAGGAAGTGTTAATTTCTTGGATAGTGTTCACAGAAAATAGTTAGTCATTGAAATCAACTAATTAGTAATTACTTTTTCATAATAACCATTTCAAGCAAGGTAATGTTGTCAAATAAATTCTTGATGTAAAATCATTACATGAAGATGCTGAAAAATGAGCTCATATTTGTAAATACAAGTGTTACTATTAGGCCTTTCTGTGTGCTCATGTTTGTGTCATATGTTATATGTTAATTGTATTATGTTACATACTTATATGTATGTGTATAAGTGTATTATATGTTTATGTCATACTTATTAAAGTTCACTATTATTTGAGTTCACAGGTTAACTTCAGAAAATTACTATTTTTGTAGAGTTTATCCTAATCCTCTTTTAATAATGTTAAACAACTCCAAAATGGGAAAAAGTTATTAATTTCTATTCAATAAAAGTGCAGGTATAAAATATTGGGAATGATGAATCGACGAGTTTTTTTCAGAAAAGACATACATTTCAGTTTTACTCTGTGGGTATTTGCCTACATAAATCTTTGTTCAAGTCAAACTAAGGAAACTCCCATCCTAATTCAGAATAAATTCATTCATCCATTCACAAATACTTATAAAGTATCTACTATGCTCAAAAACAACATTGTAGGAACACAAAGGAGAATAAGATGATGTTCCTTCCTGCAGAAAGCATGTATTCTAATGAACTAGATATAATTTATACCCTTCGGTATTTCAGATTTTCATTATTTCATTCATGTGAGTATTCCTTTCCCCAGTGCAGAAGGCAAGATATCTTGATGACTGGCTCTGGCAGAAAAAAAAGAAGAATATTCATAATGTCATGGCTTGTCTTCTGGTGATAAGAAGACATGTCCATCAGTCAGTCTGGTACAAGTTGTAATGTGAAAGCATATAGGGAAGTACAAAGAGAAAGACTATTTCACTAGAGTGTGCCTTCAGAGAAATTAGAATGAGTGTCTATGGAAATATACTTTGCCTTTGGCAGTATTCATGCCAGGTCACATGAATTAGCCCTTATAACAGTCTCCTAACTTTTCTGTGCTTATTTCGTGGATCAAATCCTAGATATTTCTGGAATATCAATCAAGCACCTTTTGCATGGAAAAAATATAAAGTCTCAACCAGAGGGCTAGTGGCATTAAAAAAAAAATCCAAGTGAGCAGCTTTACTCACATGGTTTCTATTAGTACCAGATATTCTTAATAAAAATTCATCATTATACTGTACTGTTAGGGTATGTATGTTTCCAAAAGGGTTGGACATATCTCCCCCCAAGTCTGTCATCACCATCCCTGAATTAGCTGGAGCCAGTAGCTGTAGGGTGATTTGAAGCTCTCCTTCCACACATGGATTGAATATGCTGCTTTTTTAGTGTTCTCACTTCTTGCCAGCTCTGGAAAGAAGGAAAGTTATTGTGTCTTAAACTTGGAACCTTCCCACAGTAGCTCAATAGTGATCTATTACTATTTTGAAATTAAACTGGAAAAATGAAGCAAGAAGACTCAGAATAAATATGGGATAAAGATAGGAGCACACTGTCTTTAAGGGTTACAATGTTTGATTGCTTCAGATGGAACAAATTATTCAGCTCATAGACACACCCTTTTACAGTCACCCTCTGGGGACCTCTGTTATAGATATTTTTCCCCTAATAAGTGAAATTGCACTTTTTTTGCATGCATTTTAATACATAGCACCTGTTACTTACCCTAGATCCTCCCTCCCCCACCCCTTCCCCACCAACCTCTATCAACCACCCTCTTCTAGACAGGATGAGATTAAGCCTTTGTATTTTCAACACAAAGTAAAATAGAAGACTGGCAATTACTCAGCAGCCTAGACAATTAAACCTCCTGCATAACTTGCATTTCTCTCCTCTCCTTCAGAGTGCCTAGCTCTAGACAGGGCAGCATAATAATACAATTGTGGTCAGGAAGGGTCATTGACAGGTGCACAGCATAGGTACTCAATATTAATACCTATTGAGTCCAATTGAATGATAAAGCTTCCTTTTAAAAAAATAAAAAATGCATTTTAATTGTGCATAATTAGATACGGTCAAGCTCAATCATTTGTAATTTCCAAATAAACAGCTTTGAAGCTGGTATCTTTAATCTCATAAAAGAATTGTGCTGCTTTTCAAGGTGGCATCGGATTGCTATCAGTGTGGAGAAAAAAACGGTGACTATGATCGTTGACTGCAAGAAGAAAACGACTAAACCACTCCAGAGAAGTGACAAAGCCGTTGTCGACACCAATGGGATCACAGTGTTTGGAACAAGGATTTTAGATGAAGAAGTTTTTGAGGTAAAAAAGTCACGCTTAATTTGAGCCGAATATCTTTGAGGATGAGCTAAAGACCTGGCAAGATTAATAACAGTAACCCTTAGATACTTGGTAAGGTGAAGTTTGGAAAGCAAAGAAAAGCTGGCCTACTTTCTGACCCTGTGGGTGTGTGTAGTGGTGGTGTTTCCTGTTGCTCAGGAGGAGAATGACTAGACACTACAATTGTAATGCCTCAAAAACAGTTACGCAGATTGGGTGATTGGAACACAGAAGTGCCATTCTCTTGGGAGGGACAAATGGTTTTACTCTTAGTACTTTGTGTTATTTTCTTTGGAGAAAGAGAGATTTTCCTCATTTCCTTCTTTAGGAGATTACCTTAGAGAAACGGACAAGGCAAAGACTCTGCATTTCTTTGCTTTCTTTGTGGACTGCTCCAAGTTAAAGCAGAGATCATCTTGCACATGGCAAACATATTTATTTTCATTCTAATAAGATCACTTTCTCTTATTTTTTGGTAATGAGGAAATTGCTGAATAGAGTTTTAAAAGCAGCACCAACAGGATACCATGGTAAAAATCTTTCTTCCTCTCACTTTTCCAAGACCACATCCAATAATTTTTAATATTTTTATCATAAAATGTTAACATTTGTTAAGTGCTTACTACAAATTCTATGCCAGGGACTGGGAATACAATGATTAAAATAATGCCCACTCTCAACAAGCTTACATTCTAAGCGGGGAGACAACAAGTATTTACATAGGTGTATACATACATACATACATACACACACACACACACACACACACACACATATATACACATATATATGTGTGTGTATACATATATGTATGTATGCATGTATGTATATAGGACAAATATAAAGAGAATAAATAAAATATCACTACAAAGTATTTAAAGATGAGGTTTCTTGGGAGGGAAAGTACTAATTTTGGGGGGGGATCAGGAAAAGCTTCGTGTTGATGATGGTCCTTCTTTGTGTCTGGAAGGAAGAGAGGGATTGTGTAAGGCAGAAGGAAGGAGAGAATACACTTCCCAGATGGAAAACATCCAGTGCTGGTCTGGAGATGAGAGACACAGTTTTGTGTGTGAGGAAAATAACAGAGGACAGCTTGGATTTCTTAGTGTATGGTTTAATTTTTGATTAAGTTAATGTAAACCAAATAAACACATATGCTAGAAAGCAAAGGGGATATACTGCTGAGAGATTGAGTTATCTAATGTTTATTGCTTATAGCATTATTGAATTTTACATGTATATTCCTGAATCATGTAGTAAAGGTATACAGTTTATTGCCAATAATCTAACATTTTTTCACTACAAAGGTTGACTATTTTCATGATGAGCCATACAGTTATATAGCGCTTTGAGAAAGCATGTCAATCCACACATATGTCATATGATGTGCTACACACAGAAATGTTGTTCCAGTTAGGCCTTAGGTGATCGTGAGCTTCCAGGAGGGGCCTACTATTTTCCAGTATAAGGGAACTGCTCACAAACACTTGAGTGTGGTTAGAACCATTTTGTGACATTTTAGATAGGTTGGGTTCACAAATGAAAGGTCCTATCAAACTTATTACTTTTCTAGACTAGAAATAATAAAATTTTAATCCATTGCATTGCATTCAACAACATAACCACATGCACATGTCTGTATAACAGATACATATTATTGAATTTCAGATATGGATGATACCTCAGGGGTGATTTATTTCAACTCACAGCTGAACCAAAATCCCCCCTTCAGTATTCTTAGAAAATGGTCATCTGGGTTTTTTTTTTGAAGACATCTAGTGAGGGGACAATGCATTTGTTAGTAACTTACCATGTCCAGTGCCTTTTAGTAGGTGCTCTGGGAGACACACAAAGACATAAGATACAGTTTCTCGCTTCTAGGAACATATCATTTGTTTCTAATGGAATTATAGATTTCCATCTGGAAAGAACCTTAGAAGTCATCGTATCCAACCCACTCATTTTAATAGGTGAGAAAACTATAGTGAAGAGAAATATAGATGACTTTTCCAGAGTTATGCAGGTGTACGTGACAAAACTGGCATTTGAGTTCCAGTCTTCTTACTCTGAAACCCATACTCTTTCCATTGTACTACTATATACTGCCTTCTGAGTGTGGCATACCATCATCTTTTTAAATTAATTTATTCTTTTATGTTAGAAGGTGATTTCAAAATCATTTAAAAATCTAAGAACAGGTAAGAGGACATTTACTTGTAATTATAAAAACTAATGGAGGAGAACGGCGGTACCAGTTAAACCAAATAGTAGATCATGCAAAGAATGATTCCATGGAAGACAAACATTATCATTTCCCCAACTTCCCAACTTCCTCCATATACCCACCCACACACCCACACACACATACGAATACACATATACACTCATATACATGCACGTATGTATGTATGTATGTATGTGTGTATGTCCCCTAATTATCTCTGTAAGCAGAAACGTTTCATATTTTGGATTGTCCATAACTAAATTCATGATTGGTTTGGTTTTTTCCCCCTTCTTTAGGAATTTGTTTTGCTCCTTTCTGAATTACATAGTGTGGCAAATGTATTTAAATCAGAATGTAATAGAGCAGCAGTTTTATGTCACTATAATGGCCTAATTTTTAATAATAATAATAAAGATTATTATAATAATACAATGACTACACCTTCAATCTTTTAAAGTCTAGAATAACATATTTGTGACAAAATTTGCTTTTCTTTTAGTGAGGGCCTGATTTTTTTAGTTTAATTGTAGTTATTCCATTTTCCAAGATACTTTTATCCCATGACCCCTATAAACTTCTTTTTCATCCCCATGTTCTTTTCAGATCTGTACGTAGTGAAATAGATTCAGGAAGTGAAATGGATTTAACCATAACTGAACCTGATGGCAATGTACAATTTCCAGGGCTAATGTGCTTTCTAGAAAGCAGAGGATTTTGGAGGCATATTATATAAATCATTTGTACTTGAAGCCTCAGAGATCAATTAGTGGTTATAAATCTATTAAGTTAAGCACTTCTCCAAATTGCTTTTTATAATCAAGATAAGAAGTGGTTACCGATAAAGTTTTAAAATGAAAAATGATTATGTGTAAACCTACATGTTTTTCCCTTAATGAAAAATGGAACATTGTCATGAAACTGATTTATTGGGTTCATTTTGTGGCTTAGTTTTAATGATCAAAGTAAATATATGGGCAGCATCAAGAGCCCAAGAATGTTATGTTGATAAGCGATCATTGATGCTGTGACATTAACAAATCTATATTGGATACTGAAGAATCAACCCTAGATGTGGAATGAGGGTCAAAGGTATGAAGTTCAGGACAAATTCAACTCATAGAAATTAAAATTTGGTAATGAGAACCTACTTTGAAGAACAAAATTAGATCTTAAGGAGTGAGCTAAAAGCTTATTTCATCCACCTCTCAGATGATTTCATACCATTGTGATGTATTTTAATCTGTATTTTAAAAGAATTACTAAAACCTAACTCTAATTAGGTCCATTTTTATTAGCATCTCTTTGGAGACCCCTTTGAAGTTCTTTCTGTACTTACATTAGGGAAGATACATACCAGGACCTGGAATACACTCTTTGGAAAGGAGGGTATGTGTCTTAGTATAATCAAATTGAATTGTTTTCAAAATAAATATTTGTGGTTGACAGTAAAAGGTTGAACAAAATGTAGTGAAAGCATCTGTATTTGTTGATTACAGTATCAACTTTCAGACCACAGAATAAAAAAAAAAATCTTCGTCATGTCAGCTTTCCCATGTATTTCATGCCAATATTTGTCAAACTTATTCTGAGCATTAAGGCTTCTATTAAATGGAAAAAATTCATAATTTAGTTGTTTTTTTGAAAGAATAGTCCATTTCTATCTTGAAGGATATTTTTCCAATGACAATAGAATGAACAGCATTCTAAGCTGTGAAGTAATCTCAACTGTTTGTTTGGACACTGTTAAATACTAGGAGGTTTAGGGCCCCTAGGTGGTGCAGTGAGTAGAGCACCGGTCCTAGAGTCAGGAGGACCTGAGTTCAAATGTGGCCTCAGACACTTGACACACTTACTATCTGTGTGACCTTGGGCAAGTCACTTAACCCCAATTGCCCTACCTTCCTCCCCCCCTGCAAAAAAATAAATACTAGGAGGTTTAATATTTAAAGCAATCCACAATGATTAAGACAGTAAATTTATTAAATGACTTCAGATTTTGTAAAGGCAGCTGTTGGTGCATTAGATAGAGTGCTCACCTGGATTCAGGAAGACCTGAGTTCAAATTTGGTTCAGACACTTACTAGCTGTGTGACCCTGGGCAAGTTTAACCTCTTTTTGCCTCAGTTTTTCTACTTTAAAATGGGAATAATAATAATAGCATCTACCTTAGGGTTGTTTTGAGGATCAAATGAGGTAACATTTGTAAAAAGTACTTAGCACATAACAGACAATATATAAATGCTTATTCCTTGCCCCCTTTCACTTTACGTTCATTTAAAAGCTTAGAAACTATAAATGAACATTTGTTCCATAGGGACATTAATTATTTTTAAATACATGAGTATGAGTATATTCTTAGTATAATTATTTGTGCTCTTTTCTCTCTATTTTTTTTACTTCTATTAACTAATTAATATTTTTTAATGATTGATAGTTATTTAAAAGTCCTTTTTAATTTATATTTTATACAATATTATTAATGTAGTTATAGAACCTGAGAATATTTGAGTTAGACAAAGCCTTAAAATCTTGTAGGACACCTCCCCCATATAATCCAGGAATTCCTTTTCATAGCATTCCAGAAATCATATAAACTTAAAGTGGGAAGGAGCTTGAGACCACTCCCCCACCTGTTGCATATATCTGCTCAACAACATCCCCAACAAAATAGATACACATGTACAGTACCCCAGGTATAAAGGCAATAAATATCACTTCCTAACAAAATTCCCAAATGGAGAACGATAAGGAAAACATATCATTGCCACATGCGATGGACATTCCCAGAGACCCATTCTTCTTAATCACCCATGAAAAGCTCATGTAAGTCCTTCCTTTCTCTGTCCTTATGTAAAATCTACAACCTACACAAATCATAACTAGTTTCCCAAAAATGATATCAGTGGTGTTCTCTCTTGCTTGTTTTCTAAAATACTCTGGCTACTGTGCCCTTTGGAAGACATGCCATGCTAATCACCTTGCCCATGATTGTAGTAATGGACAACAACTAGCTGAATAGAAGTTTCTTTCACCTTAATTTAGACCACTCTCACAACTCATCTAGAGTACTATAAAAGCCCCCTAGTCGATCTCTCTGCAGCACATCTCTTCCCACTGTAATATATCCTCCACATAGCCACCAAGGTAATTTTCCTAAAGTGTAGGTCTTACCGTTTCCCAGCACCCTCAATAAATTCCAGTGACTCCCTGTTACCTCTCTGATTAAATATAAATGCCTCTGTTTGACATTTAAATTTCTTCAGTATATTCCCATCCTCTCTTTCTAGTATTCTTAGAAAATACTCCCATCCATATACTCTATTGTCCCCCATACTAGACTATTTTCTGGTTCTTAAAGAAGGCATTCCATCTCTCTTCTCTATAGAGGACCAGATATTTATCATTCCTGGAATGTTCTTTCAAAATCCTCCACCCCTTCTTGAAATTCTAGGTTCCCTTCAAGATTCAGCTTTACCTTCTGCATACGGTCTTTCTTGATCCAACCTGCTTCTAGCACCTTCTCTGTAAGTTTATCTTTTAGCTGTTTTGCATGTATTATATATAAACATGTAATATCCCCTCATTAGAATGTAAGCTCCTTGAGGCCAGGGATTATTTCATCTTATCTTTGTAACCCAGAGTGCCTAGCACATAACAGGTATTTGATAAAGGCTTGTTGATTGATTGATTAACTGGGGCAGTCTTCCACATTTTGAGCAAGTGTTTCTCTTTTAAACATCCTTTAGGAGCTTATCCTTTTCACTGTATTTGAGCAGATGCTTAACCACAGTGAGAATGTCAGGTACATAGAAGGTCAAGGCCTGGTATTAATTAACTATAACAAATTATTGCCTAGTGTCTTGTAAACAGAAGGAGACATTCCCTAAATACCAGACGAAAGCTAGCCTTCGCACCTCAAGTATCCTCAGTGTCCTGTATGCTGTGATACAGAGCTGAATAACTTAGTGACAGATGGTTATATTTTAGTAAGTGTCCATTTTTTTAAATTTTTTTTTATGGCTCTAATTTTTTCTTTTTGGAGGGGGGAAGGGCAATTGGGTTTAAGTGACTTGCCCAAGGTCACACAGCTAGTAAGTGTCAATTGTCTGAGGCCGGATTTGAACTCAGGTCTTCCTGACTCCAGGGCCGGTGCTCTATTCACTGCACCACCTAGCTGCCCCAATAAGTGTCCATTTTTGAGAATTATTATTTGAGAAATAAGAAGTAATAGCAACTTGAGTGAGAAAGATTTGCCCTTTTCTCCTCCAAACCTGAGAGAGAAGTTTTGGGGTTGAATATTTTTCCTAAGTAGAGGAAGAATTAACATTCTGGAACACTTTTTTCCAGAAGTCTTTCACACTATTATGGTAGTTCCTCATGGATGTGAATTAAGAGTTTTTTAAAAAAAAACAGTATCCAATGCAGATTCTGCTTACTCAAAATGTGAATAAAGTCCAAACCTGACTTTTTAGTTTAATAATAATGAGATTGCTGGAGAACAAAATGGCAAACGGTTCTCATATCTTTGCCAAGAAAACTTCAGATGGAGTCACAAAGAGTCAGTCACAACTGAAATGACTGAACAATGATGATTACCTATTTTCAATGATCATGTGCCACTTCTGTATATAACCTCTTGGAACAGTCCTAAAAATAGAGACAGACAGGAAGTTAAACAAAGTTTTGCTTTTCAACATGAACACACACACATACACACATACATATATACATACATATACATATATGTGTTTACACAGGTACCCCAAATATTAATTTTTTTAAGAAAAAAGATATTTCTTTTAAGTTTTTAAGTCTTGACTATAGTGTCAAATCTGTTTAATAATCATTTTGAGATATCGTCTACCTACACACTATCCTATAAATATTTAATAATATCAATATTTGAAAGAAATGACCAAATCATTTCTTTTTTTCTGGGTTATGCATAAGAAAGGCCAGAATTTTAAGTTGTATTTATGGTCAGGTCCCCATGGCTTAAGCAAAATGGAAAACAAAACAACAGAAAACTTAGAGAATTCTCTGGACAATTGAATGGGATCTTCTATAATCTAGCATGCATCTTTCTGGTTCAGAAAATTGTTATATTTAAAGAATTTCTAAATTCTCTACTTATATACTTTGTGTTCATTGAGTACTTGTATATACATTTTTCCATTAAAACAACTCTTCTCCCTTTCTTAAGGAAGTTTATTATAAGGCCTTTGATGATGGGACTCAAGCCTAATTTGAGTTGAGGCCAACAGATTTAGTCATTCAATATGGTTTACTGACCAATGGAGGGGGTTTAAGATAGTGATAGCACTAAAAACCATGTCCCCTGGGCTTAGTGAAAGAACTAGAGATGTTTGGCTGTGAGATAAGAAAATTTAAGGGACAAAAGATTAGTGGCTTCAGATATCTGAAGGCCTGTCATTATGGGGTACACCTAAGTCAAGGCCAACGAAGAGGAGTTACAAGGAGGCATTTCAGGTTTATTAAAAAAAAACAACAGCTATTCAAAAATAAGTTGTCTTTTGGGGCTGAGAGTTTGAGTTCTTCATTATTATAACTGTTAAATCAGAGGTTGGGTGACCATTTTTGGTGGATATTATAGTGGAGATTCATCCTTCAGATTGGAGGATCAGATAGATTCTAAGGTCTCAGCCTCTAACATTCTATGATCCTGTTAGTGAAATGACCTAGCAAAGAGTTAGACCAAGGTGTCTGTGTTCCTTCTTATAAAAAAGACCATCCCCAGCCTAAAACCACTTAGTGTGTGTTGAGAGAATCAGTAAGTGTATAATTGAAATAAGGTAACATAGAAGGAAGTATATACAAAGAAAGTCCTTTATGTAATTTTTCTCTTGCTTAGCTTGTTTTCCTAGGATTATAATGAAAGCAATGTAAGTAGCAACCTACATTTTCCATCGAACTTCAAACCCCCATTTGATAATACAGTTTGCCCTCATTGCTAAGAAGGGGCTGAAGATGGTTACATGACTCATTAGAAAAGAAACATAGCTATGCGCAGGCACTTAATTTAGACCATAAATGTTCAGTGCTGAGAACAGTAACATTTCTATGACTTGCAGTGTAGTTTTGAAAATTGATGTTCTCCCAGCTACCCAATTTCCCTTAGGTCCAAGACAACAGTTTTGACAGGAGACCATAAAGCAAGCCATTTAATTTCAACTCAGTGTTTCAGTAATATATTACTTAAGATTGATGGCTCTAATTTGGTGTTCAGTCATTAAGCTTTCTTTTCTCTAGGACTTCTAGCCAGTGTCCCTCCATTTGATTGTATGTAATTAGGCAAAACTAACAATTATAGCTTCAAAGCTATGACCATTATTCCAATGAGGCCCAAGTTGAAAGCCCTAGGGCTTGTGGTTTACTATCCTCAAGAGCAAAATTTTAGAAGTCCCCAAATGTGAAGCTGTTTCTTTGTACAGGAGAACATCCTAATGCTGATACATAAATGAACAGACAGTTTGGGCTTGGGGTGGGCTCTATTGATTGGTACTTTGTCTTTATCTCTTTTGTTAAAGCATGTGCATTTGGTAATGTATATCCTTGTGGCTTGCTTTCCTGTGAAAAATTCTTATGGCTGGAATGAGTTTTGCTTTCCACTGCGTGTTATATAGCCTGTGACATTTGGGGGAGGGGAATATATACTTTTTAAATGAAATGAGGAAGTGCAGGCAACTCTGTGTCGGAATGGTGGACTTGGAATCAAAAGACCTTAATTCAAATATCGCCTTAAACTCTCTTATCTTTCCTTTCATCATTTGCAAAATGTAGATAATAATGGCACCTATATCACAGGGGTGTTGTGAGAACCCAAAGTGACAATACATATAAGGTGCTCTGCAAAACTTGAAGCACTGTATAAATGTGATTATTACTATTATCATTGTAATAGCCTTCACTAATGTAGTGTTATAAGTGTTGGAAAACACTTAATATACATTAGCTTATTTGAACCCAATGGCAGCCCTTGTGAGGAGAGTGCTAAAGAGATTGTGTCTATTTAATAGGAAAGGAAACTGAAGCTGAGGAGGACTAAGTGAATGGGTCATGGTTACACTGTGAGTAAATTATAGTAAATTGTAAAGTAAATTGTGAGTAAATTGAGAGATATAATCTCTCAGACCATCTCAAATGGTTCTTTGATCTCACTGATTTAGAAATTCCCTTGAAAATGCAAATCTCCTTGCTTATCCTATGCTACTCTTGGTGTTATTCTCAGAAATAGCTAGGTGGGACTTGAACATGAGTTTTTTAAAAACTCCAAGGTGAGTACTATATTTAGAAAAACATACTGTCTCCTATCCAAGCATCAGGCAGTATATTTGAGAGTAAAATAGCCTTGGCTATCTGTTAGCCACCTTGGTAGCATAGAATATTGGACTTAGAGCCAGTAAGACCTGGGTTCAAATCCTGCCTCATAAAGTGCTACACAGTTTACAATTATTATCTTATTTGGTTCTCACAACGACTCTTGGATTGCTTATCTTCATTTTACAAGTGGGGAAACTGAGGCAAACAGGTTAAGTGACTTGCCCAGGGTCATATAGCTAGTAAATTTCCGAGACTGGATTTGAATTCAGCCCAGCTCTATTGACTGCACCAACTAGCTTCCTCAACTTCTCTCTGCTTCAGTTTCCTTGTCTGTAAAATGGGGATGATAATAGCACCTAGGGTTGTTGTGAGGATGAAATGAAATAATATATGTAAGGGGCTTTGCCAAACCTTATAGTGTTGTCATAGTGGTAGCTATTATTTCTTTTTTCCTCGACTCCTTATCTGTGTGATATTATGATTCAACTTCTCAAAATTCTCTTCACTAAAAAGGTGCTAGTATTATTTATTCCTAAGTTACATATCATAGCCCTATTGGAATTTTACAAGAAGAGGAGATGAATGGTTAATTATATTCTATTGACGCCCCTTAAGACATCTCTAGCATCTTTAGTCACTACACCAAATGGGAAATTTGTCAACCACTTTTGACAACATAGCTGTAACTTCTCATCTTTAATTATCACTACTAATCCCTTTTTATCCAGATTGAAACTAATTGTGCAAAAACTAAACTAAAGGGAGACAGTCTTTTTTTCTGTACTTGGTCAGGATCAATTTATTCATTTTTAGATTGTATATGCAAATATCATGCGGAGGAACAGATTTTTTTGAAGCTAGGTAGTGCAGTGGATGGAATGCCGGGCCTGGATTCAGTAAGACCTGAGTTCAAATCCAACCTCAGATGCTTACTTACTGTGACCCTGTGTGACCCTAGGGCTTGTCAATTAACCCTGATTGCTCCAGTTGCTTCATTTGTAAAATGAGCTGGAGAAAGAAATGACAAATCACTCCAGTATCTTCGCCAAGACAACTCCAAATGGGGTCATGAAAAGTTGTATATGACTGAAATGACTGAACAAGTGTCTGAAGTCACATTTGAATCTGGGACCTCCTGACTCCAGGCCCAGTGCTCTATCAATTACGCCACCAGCTGGCTTCCAGCTGAGTACAAATAGAGGAGTAAAGCTTAAGAAAACTCTGAACTATTTTTTTTTAAATTGTAAATGTCTCTAATTATTGACATAAGGCCAGTAGTTGATAAGTTATTTAATTTTCCTGGATTTTAACTCGTGTCATGTTCTACAAAATAGAATTTTCATAAAGACATCTTCTGTGACACTTTTCAGTGTTTCTGATTGTCATTTTGTGACTGGCGTTCCCTTGAAAACAACACGTTATCCAATTACAGTTTTTCTCCTCCTGATATTTATTTCCCATCTAAATCCTTAATATCCCTTTTTATAGCATCACACTTGTGTTTTGTGGAACTTAATAGGATGTTACTAATTTCAGAAGGGAAATGTATAATAAGAAACAGATGAGGAGAGGCAGTGTGTACAGAGAAAGGGGGTTGGATTTGGATTCAGAGGATCTGGATTCTGCCATTGTGTGGCCATGGGCAAGTCATGTAACCGTCACCTTTAGGTTGAATGAATTGGGTAGGTGAACTGAGGTCTTTTCTGATTCTCAATCTATAATCTTCTGGAAACTTTCAGATCAAAGCATACATTTGCAACAAAGATCATTTTAGAAGTACTGGGAAGGAGAACAATGCATGATATCTACCATTAGAAAAATGAATGTTATAATGTAGTAGAAAATTCCCGAAGCAGAAATGTAACTAAGAAATTCTATGCTTAGAGCAAATTCTAGGAAGTCTTTTCCTTCATGCTCTTCTTTGCATTGTTCTATCAAAACTTTGAGCCATGGGGCAATGGTAGAGAGGTGCCTTAGAAGTCATCGAAATTTGAAGTTATTTGCATAAGTTCATACAGGTAACAAATGTAAGAGCCAATATTAGAGCCCAGGGGTTCATTGTTGTTATTATTGTCTTTGTTTTTGCCTTCGGTCCATGTTTTTTCTCCAGTACACCATATTGTTTCTCAGAAATGTAAGAGAGCAACTTCCTACTCATGAAAAAAGTTGCTTACCTACTCCCAAATATCCAATTATCTCCATGAAGCATCATATGTTAAAAACCATTTTGCTTTAAAGACTCACCATACCACATTATGGTGATTTGTTATATAGTAAGAGAAAAAAAAATATGCAATTATTCCTGTAAAGGAATTTCTAAATGTGATTATCTGGACCACAAAAAGGATATGGGCCTTTGCTGGGGGTTCCAAAAATCTTAGTTCAGTTTTAAACTATTTAAACTTTGGATCCCCCTTTATTTGTGTGTATACGTGTATACATGAACAAAAATAAACACATGCACATATGTTATGTGTACATGCAAAATACATGTGCCACATACATGCATCTGTGTATGATTGGATGCATGCACAGACATGAGTGGATTCAGTTTCCTTTCTGCTCATAAATCTTTTCTTCAAAGGTCAGCATGGGTAAGCTAGATCATTCTCTAAGTTATATCACACACCTGCACACACACATACATAATTTACCCTAAAAGCATATTAGGTATGTGTATATGTCTATCTAACAATTGTGTGTGTGTGTGTGTGTGTATACATTTATTTTTAAAAAGTGATGCCTTTTGGCTCATCTTCAGAAATGTAGAGATTTGTCTACTGGACAGTAGCCATATTTCTAATGTTGATAAAGAGTAGTCTTTTTTTTAATTTTTTAAGCAAGGCTTTAAATTAAAGAGAGAGGTGAGGTAAACTTTCCTAGAATTTCTTATTGATTTAAAAAAATTCCTGAAGTTTAAAACAAATCGATTCTTGAATTGTTTTTATTTTTAATGGAAAGAAAGTTTTGCCCTACAAAATGATCAATTGCCTTGTTAGAATCACATCATTCTATTATCTTTTGAGGCATTGCTATAAAATATATTGAAAATAGTATTTTATTTTTCTGATCAAAGGAATGAATGGCATTCCCTTTTGATCTTTTAGCAATTTCCTAGGTGAAATTAAGCCAAGAGTTGAAAATAACCTATCCATCAGGATTTAGGGAGATGGTAGAGATAATATAGGGTATGAAAATGATTCATTGACAGCCCATTAGGAAAAGTGTGTTTGTGAATTTAACTGAGTGATTCATTGGCAGCCAATCAGGAAACTTTGGAGTGGAAAAGTGCTTTTTGGAGAACAGAAACAAACATTTTGAAACAAAACCTGGATCAAAGACTAAAAAAAGGTAGATTAGATTTCAAGAAATTCAAATGCCCTCATTTATTTCTGACAGAATGTCTGTAAGTATAACCAGTATGAGGAACATCTTGGAAGAAATTATTGGGTAACAGGAATTATTTGGAAATTGGAGAAGAAATCTTCCATAGTGAAACTTGTGAGAAATAGAATTCTGAGCATATACCATAGATGACTCCACAAATGTTTTTTTAGCCAAACAATTTAGATATTCATTTGAATATTGATTTAATTGGGGTAAAATCACATGAAATTATGTTATTCACAAATAACTAATATTTTCCTGTTGGTCTAGTGAGAAATTATTATTCTAATTATCTTGAATCATAGGATATTAAATTTAGCCCAGCATAGAGGATAGAGAGCTTGCCTCAGAGGTCAGAAGACCAGGTTTTAAGTCCTGTTTTTGACACGTACTGGCTTTGTGACCCTGGGCAAGTAACCTAACCTCTCTGTGCTCTAGGCAACTCTCTGAGACTGTGTCATCATAGAGAAGATGCTGACAGGTTTTGGTAGAAGCAGTTTCCTCATTTCAGAGTCCCCTGTATCAAAGAAATAACAATTCTAGTCCCTATCCCTATAGAACATTATAGTTTGAAGGAAACAGATTTCATCTAGTCTAATGATCTAGTTTTAAGGATGAGAAAACTGAGGTTTAGAGAAGTTAAGTAATTTGCCACATTGATACTCAGCTTTGGAGCCTCCCAGAGGACCCAGGTCTCCTGACTTCCAGTCCAATTATCTTTCAATTTCACAATGATAGAAAAAAGTAAGGATGAAATGTCTCAATTTCACCTTTCACTGAAACTATTCCTTAACTACATTTTGTCTGAGTTATCCATATCAAATATTTCTTTTTAAATGCAAAAAAACTACACATCTCACTTAATTTTTGTATACAAAGATGAATAAATGAACACCATGTACAAAAAACATCTAACTGTTGGGGAGCAATAGGGCACAGTGGAATGAGTGCTGCCTCTACAGACAGAGAACTGGACTCTTAACTTGCCTCTGCCACTTTTGATCTGTGTGGATTAGTGCAAGTCCCTGAGCTTCACTTGCCTCGTCTGTAAAATAAAGGGGTTGGTGAATCCCACCTCCCAGATAGTTTCTAGTTCTGTATACGTATATGCATAAATTGTTTGCTGACATCTTTAGAATCTTCCTCAACATCTTATTGCCCTTGTAAAATATTTAAATAAATCTATTCTATTTCCAGCCCAAACATTTGGGGGCAAAGTGATAATTTTTTTTTGTTTTTAGAACTAGGAACAAACAAAAATGACACATCCTGGGATAGTGGAAAAGAACTAGACTATAATTCAAGAGAGATATGCTTTGGAGCCTGATGTCTGAAAGTTACTAGCTGTGTGATCGTGGGCAAGGCTTCGGTTTCTTCACCTGTGGAATGAGGATAATAGTATTCACCTTAAGACTGTGAGGATCCAATGAGATAACATATGTAAAATGCTTTGCAAGCCTTACAGTGCTATATAAATGCTAAATATTATTAGTACAGGGCAGTTAGGTGGCACAGTGGATAGAGGACTAGCGTGTGGTACGTGGAGTCAGAAAAACTTGATTTCAAATCACTAGATGTGTGACCTTGGGCAAGTCACTTAGCCCTTTTTGTCTCAAATTTCCTCACTTGTTAAATGAATTGGAGAAGGAAAAGGCAAGCCACTCCAGTATCCTTGGGAAAAAAAGACCCCAAAATGGTGTCATGAAGAGTTGGACTTGACTGAAATGACTGAACAACAAATTATTAGTACTTAATCCACAGGGTTATTGTGAGGGACAAATAGTGTCAGGTATCTAAAGAGCTTTGTGGACCTCAGAGAGCTCCCCAAATGTCAGATTTTATTAATGGAAGAGCAATGCCAAGTAATTTTTGTGCCCTGGGCAAGCAGAACAAAGTGAGAATTAGGAAACTCAACTGGAGCCACAGAACATTCCTAAATGCTCAGCTCAGCATTGTGGGGAGAACCCAGGACACTTTCAATCCAGTGTGCTAGGGAAGCTATGGGAGATGATTTCAGGACAAATGAATCTACCACTTAGGATATTATGAGTACTTATTTATAGGATTATACATGTAGAACTGGAAGGGAATCATAGAGATCATTTAGTACAAATGCCTAATTGTACAGATGAGGAAATGGAATTCTAGAGGCTAAAGTGATTTGCCCAAAGTCAGACAAGTCACATCCCTGTGTCCTGACTACAAATTCAACACACTTTCTGCTATACTTAGTTTTGTCTATTGCTAAATGAATATATGTCCTGAGGCAAAGCCCTGATTCACATACTCTCCTTAGGACTTCTTATATAATTAGAAGCATTAAAATAATTTAATGCCTGCAAACAAAAAGCTCTTTCATGTGATTTTTGTGACCTTCTGCATCAAACCCATACTTGTGTGAAATTCTGTTAAAATATGTATTTAGAGATCAAAGTCAATCCTAAATATTTGCATAGTTGTACTTAATTTATGAATGAGAGTGGGAAGTAGATGGCATTTTATTCAGAAAATATTTTAGATGAAAAAAATTAAATTTAGATATAATTACATTTAAATAAAAACACATAAAATCCTTGAATATTGTGTCAACTGAGGAAATTTTCAGATGGGCTTCATTAGCAACTGTTTGATGTGTACTGATGTGATAGGCTGTGTCTGATTTTACACTGTGGACAGGAATGTCAAGATGAAAGGAGAGAAGGAATGTGCATTGCCTTCAAGTGTTTGGTTTTAGATGTTTTTATTCTTTTTAGAAAACAAAGCTGATGTCCTAGGGTGGCTTCATTTGGCAGTGAAAATTAGTTCCCTATTGCTTTATTTGTTAAGCATGGTTTAAATTTTAGACTTTGAGTAGAGAAAGGCCTTTATTCAATATAATCTTGCTGTCCATGTTCAATTCTGAGTGACTTAAAGGTGGTCAATAGAGTATACTGAACTTCTTTTCCCAGACACATGAATATGTGTGTGTGTGTGTGTGTGTGTGTGTGTGTGTGTTATATAAAACAAAAGAAAAATACTGTTGCAATTAACATTCCAATCTAGCTTTGAAATTGTTTAAAAAATAATTAAATATTAAGGGATCAAAATCAAGCTTTGACCTTACAGGAATGTTGAGGGCATGAAAGCTCACAAACTTGGAAAAAAATGAGGCTTTCTTTTTCTATTTGCATGAGATAGCACATGAAAAGAGGCAAAAATTGTCCACATGGGGCAAAATGACACAGATATTTTGCAAATGCTTAGTTATATAGCTTTGGTGAATAGCCAGACTGGACAAATAAATGGTTCTACTAAATATCTTGGCCTTAATTATCGGCTCTGGGTACATTCCTGTCATATCTGTGTTGTTAATTAGTTTCCCTCATAGACACAATGTGATGTACTAGAAAGGATGCCAAATTCAGAGTCAGGAAAGGTCTGTGTTCAAATCTTGACTTTAATTTTACTTGCTGAGAGACACTGGATAAGTCTCTTTGGCTTTAGGTTCTTCATCCCTAAAACAGGGATAATAAAACCTGGGCTACCTGACTCACAGAACTGTTAATAAAATGCATTATTAAGCTGAAAGTACCTTGAAAAAAATTGTCATTTATCTGTCAAATATTTATGAGACGTAGGGTGGTGTAGTGGATAGAAAGACCTGGGTTCAAATTCCATCTCTGACACAAATTGCAGCCTCTTGGTGATCTCAGCAACTCTAGAAGACTACACAATCCAAAGAAAGTGCTGACATTCATTAATAGAGGGATTTTTTTCTCTGGGTTTTTTTTTCCTTTACTAGTGAAATTACAGGACCAATCCCCCTCCTTATTTGTGAAACATTTACTAGCAAATTGCATTATATAAGAGAACTATGAGATGTATTGCCTGCTGCAGGGAGTTGATAATTTAAACAATTTGTGACAAATTTTAAGGCAATGAGTAATTAAACAATTTTAGGGTTCAAACTATAAAATGGATGTCAGAGCACAGGCTCTGCTGTGCAAGATTATCCTATGGGGGAGTTTCTTCTGGAACTCTTGGCCAGAAGGAGTCCTTGGCTGAAACTTGAAGTGACAAAATTGGTTTGCTAGAGAAGAAAGGAAGGCATGAATGAACATAGAAGATGAAGGAATGGAAAATCTCAGAAATTTTGAAAGAGAAGATCATCTAATTAAAGTGGAGCAAGTTGATTAAAGACATCATGCTAGGATATGGTTTTGAGATTTGATTTAAATGCAGTAACAGGCACAGGGCTTATATAAAAGTAGTGCTTTAGGAAGTTTGTTATGACCTCATTACATAGGCTAGATTGAATGGTCAAGAGTAGAGACACAGAGATAACTGAGGATCTATTACAGGGATCTTTAAAAAATGAAGAACTAAAGGATAACTATGAAAACAAAAAGAAAAAAAAACATGAATTACAGAGACACAGACAAGGAAGAATCAATAGGACTTGGTGACTGATTCTATGTGAGGAAATAAAGGAGTTGGATTTATCTATGACTTCAGATTTGTAAATCATGGGGAATGAAATGATCTCTCACTGACAGAAATGGGAAAATGAGTGAGAATAGCTAACTTGAAGCCAGAAAATAATGAGTTTGCATTAAAGATCACATCAATAAATCAACCAAAAAACACTTATCTGCAACATGCCTAGCACTGGGCTAGGCAAGTTGGAGACAAGGTGTTTAAAAAAAAAAAGATGACAGGTTCCCTGAACACTGGGGGCTCATACACTAATTGGGAAAACAGGAGACATAAGAAGCAATTAGTAAAGAAGTATGGAAAAATTAAAATTGGATATTATAAGAAAAAGTACTAAAGTAGAGAGATCTTTCTGGGTTAGAGGAATCAGAGAAGAAGTAACAGAAGAGGCAGAGTAACCTATTGAGTTCTGACCTCATCAAAGGCTAGGTCAAATCTTAGCTCCCCCATGAACACTTTCCTGACTATGCCCTGCACTTTCTAGCAATCTCCTGGGCAAAAGGGCAAGATCTATTTCTTTATTGTCTTTATTTCCACACTGTGCCTAGTACTTAAAAAACTGCTTGTTCCACATTTATTTTCTAAGCTCCCATTTATGGCACTAGGTTCTGGTTTCATTTTTCTGGATTCTTGATTTATGATGTACATACTTTGGGGGAGCGGGTTAGCTTCTTACAACTCCTGCTGCCTCACCTTTGCCCTGTGGCATTGTTAATACTGAACTTCATCATGGACCATTCTCTATCCCAAAGGTGCTATGCTCTACTGGTGGTTGTATATCCTTTGTCAGAATGACTCAGGTCTTTCCCTATGCCTAACGTTCCACTATCACTGAAACAATCCATGTTTCTTAAATAAATATTGTGAATGCGCAGTCTCCTTTTCTACTTTACCTCTAATCAACATCCCCAACTTTTACTTCTTCATTGCACTATGTATAGCACTGTAGGTAAATCAGTAAATTATTATATCTATGTATCTTCCCAACCTTTCTGATATTATACAACATTTGGTTCAATAGACAGAAAAAAATACTAATTGAGCTCTTGAATGATATATTTCAGTTGTTATGTTCTATATCAATAAAGTTACTTGTATATTTTGGCTACACTGGAATTCTATAATGATAACTGAATTCATACCTTTTTTAGTGTGGGCCATGATTTCTACTCTCTGTTCTTTCCTTCACTCACCTGGCATACCTAAATTCCAGTCAGTGATGAATATTGTATAGAGTTGGAGGCTGCCATTGATCCTGTCACACAATCCTTCTTTCAAGCTACATCCTTTGCCTATTTCAGTTTGTTAAGTTTCCTCATGTCTCATAAAAATCTCTATTCTTTCTGAGATAATTCTCAGCTATGTGTAAAGGGAAAGAAGGAAACAGATGTCTGTAAAGTGTCTAAAATGTGCCAGGCACTGTTCTAAATACTTTACAAATCTTATCTAATCCTCATACAACCCTGGGAGCTATGGGCTATTATTCTTCCCATTTTATGATTGAGGAAACAGATAGGCAGAGGTTCAGTGACATGCCTGGGGTCACGAAGCTAGTAAGTGTTTAAAGTTAGATTTGAACTCAGATATCCCATATTCATGGTCTAGACTCCCCAGTGTCAGTAAGCTGCCAGAAGTGTCTCCTCTAAACAATCCTTATGTACAATTTTTATCCTTGCTTTAAATTCCATTCAGATTATCATAGAGTCATGGGAGTAGGAAAGTTAATTTTTCAGATGAGGGAATAGGTCTAGCAATGGAGGGCAAAATATTCTTTCTGTACATTGAAAACCAACTGATCCCTTGCATAAATCCCAGTTTGAACATCAATTCCATCAGCATTGCTTGATTCCCTGATTCTGGTGGCCAGAAGTAATCCCTTTTGGGGCAGCTAGGTGGTGCAGTGAGTAGAGTACTGGCCCTGGAGTCAGGAGGATCTGAGTTCAAGTCCAGCCTCAGACACTTGACACATTTACTAGCTGTGTGACCTTGGGCAAGTCACTTAACCCCAATTGCCCTGCTTTCCCCCAGCAAAAAAGAAGTAATCCCTTTTAATTTACCAAGCACCATTACTCGTTCTCTGATGGTATCTCTCAGAAAGTGTACCTTATGCTAATAGTTCTCCTATACATATCTTTTATGAAAGACTTACAGACAAGGTCATTCATGACTTTAAATTTTACTTCATAATAAGAATGAAGCAACTAATAGCCCTTCCTTGTAAACACTTTATCCCTTCAGTGGAGCCACACTCTCACTGGTGTTTTTACTTTCTTTCGTGTTAATCACAGCCCATCCGTACTATTTCATCCTGGGGATCCTGCAGCCTCGAGGCCACCTGTGGCCCTCTAGGTCCTCAAGTGTGGCCCTTTGACTGAATCCAAACTTCATAAAACAAATCTCCTTAATAAAAGGATTTGTTCTGTAAAATGTGGACTCAGTCAAAGGGCCACACTTGAGGACCTAGAGGGCCACATGTGGCCTCGAGGCTGCAGGTTCCCCACTCCTTGACCCATATGATCTACCCAGTGAGTGAGAGGCTTTTCTTGAGATCTTTTTAACATTCTGCAGATACTAGTAAAGTACCTGGACTATCCATTCATTATGTCTTTTCCTTGTTATGTTACTGGCTGACCTTTTCAAATCATATGCATTTCATAGATGGTATTTTTTATGAAACCACTCACATGGAAAACCTCACTGAAAATATATTCAATTTGTGCCAACTATGTTTGCTTCCATGGTCCTTTGGGTCACTTGCCATTTTGATTCTTCAAGGTAAAATCCATCATTAACACCCATATAGCATCATCAGAATAATTAGCTTCCTAGTCACCCTAATGTTAAAAATAATGTGAAGAATACAAGTTCCTAAAGTGGTTATTATTACCTTTCTATCATTTAAAGTTATTAATCTAAGTAGAAGTTCTCTCTAATTAGGCACCACATATGAACATGTTAAGGTCCTAAAAGATTCTTTGATAAATGCATCCGAATAATTAACTTTATTTGATGATCCTCTGGTTATCATTTTAAAATAAGCAAAAATTTATAAACATTAGGAGACATTTTATTTTTCCAGAATTCTAGGCTTTAAGAAGTTAGTTTAATCCATTAATCATTGAGCACTTATTAAGAATTTACCACGTGAAGATTTCCGAGTGTGAAGCCAAGATGATGGAGTAGAGAAGCACTCAGCCAAGC
This sequence comes from Trichosurus vulpecula, assembly GCF_011100635.1. Classification (NCBI taxonomy): domain Eukaryota; kingdom Metazoa; phylum Chordata; class Mammalia; order Diprotodontia; family Phalangeridae; genus Trichosurus; species Trichosurus vulpecula. The sequence continues at coordinate 68,968,307 of NC_050579.1, forward strand.
TCTCCCAACATTCTTCTTTAAACAACTTTAAAATAATGCCTCAAATTGAATTCTTGGGTGGCAGAGCCAACGAAGGGTTAGACTGAGAGATTCTTCCAGCCAGAGGAAACATTGGAGGTTGGAAAGAGAGATCTGTGACACAGGAAAAAATGCTGGCCGGGAGCACACATGGATGAAAGCCCAGTTGTGGTGACAGAAGCAGCAGCAGTTTCAGCAGTATGTCAGCCAGAGACAGTAACGGGACCTGGAAATTGGCCAGAAAGAGATTACAGGGTACCCTGTACTAGCACTAGATGCAGGATCAGACACTGGCAAATACATTGCCTATACCCACTTCTGGGTAACAGTTCAAGGGCAGAGAGGAGCACTTTCAGTTAAGAGGGCATTGGAGTGCTGTAGGATAACTGTTGAGTGCCTAAATTGCTTATACCCACTTTTGAGTCACAATTCGAGAGGAAGTGAAAACCTTGAGGAGAACAGTATCACTTCTGGCCCAAAGGCATAACAGACTCTTAAGAACAGTATGATTTCTGGTCCCAAGGGAGGAGGAAATCTAAGGAGTAGTATTGATTTCAGACCCAAGGGATCAGCGACATTTCCTGGTTAAGAACCAGAGTATAGACCAAGAGAACAGTGACTATATTTCTTCCCATATCACACCACCTTGGAAGTAGCAAAAACTCCCAAACCAGCTCTGAAAACAGTAGCATAAAATAGCCTAAAGCTTGAGGCAGAGTCCCTCCCATCTATCACATATGGTGAATAGAACGCCATTTTGACATAAAGTTCCAAATCAAGAAATAGAATGGGGAAAATGAGCAAAGAACAACAAAAACAAGAACCTATTCATAAAAAGCTACCATGGTTACAGGGAAGATCAAGACAAACTCAGAAGAAGACAATGAAGTCAAAATAACTATAAGTGAAACCTCAAAGGAAAAAAGTGAATTGGACACAATCCCAACACAAACTCAGGCATTCTTATTTCTGGAAGAGCTAAAAATAATTTTTGAAATCAAATAAGATTGGCAGAGGAAAAAATAGGTAAAGAAATGAAAGCAAAGGAAGAAAATTTTGAAAAGACAATTAACAGCTTAGTAAAAGAAGCACCAAAAATATTGAAGAAAATAAAACCTTAAAAATAGAATTGGGCAAATGGTAAAAAGAGGCACACAAATTTACTGATGAAAATAACTTCTTAAAAAGCAGAATTGGGGCAGCTAGGTAATGCAGCGGATAGAGCACCAGCCCTGGAATCTGGAGGATCTGAGTTCAAATTTGACCCCAGACACTTAACACTTGCTAGCTATGGGATCCTGGGCAAGTCACTTAGCCCTCATTGCCTCCCACCCTCCCCCAAATATATATATATATATATATATATATATATATATATATATATATATATATATATATATATATATATGTACAATTTATATCTGTGTGTGTGTATATGTATATATATATGTACATACATATATACACATATATACATACATATACATACATATGTGTATGTGTGTGTATATCTATCTATATATCTATATCTATATCTATATATATCAGAATTGGCCAAATGGAAAAAGAGGTATAAAAGCTGACTAAAGAAAAATAATTCCCTAAATTTAGAATTGGGTAAGTGGAAGTTAATGCCTCTATGAGACAAAGAAATAAACAGTGAAAAGAATGAAAAAAAAACAGGTAAAAGAAAACATGAAATATCTCATTGGAAAGACAGCTGACCTAGAAAATAGATCAAGGAGAGATCATTTAAAAACTATTGGGGTATATGAAAGCAGCATTCATATCATACTTCAAGTAATTATCAATGAAATCTAACCTGACATCCTTCAACTAAAAGGTAAAATAGAAATCGAAAGACTCTACTGATCACCAACTAAAAATAATTCCAAAATAAAAACTTCCAGGAATATTATAGACAAATTCCAGAGCTCCCAGGACAAAGACTTTTAGAAACAAGAAAGAAGCCATTCAAATACTGTGGAGCCATAGTCAGAATCACACAAGATTTAACAGCTGAGAATATGATATTATGGAAGGCAAAAGAGCTGAGATTATAAGCAAGAATAACCTACCCAGCAAAACTGAGTATAATCCTTCAATGGAAAAAATGGATATTTAATTAAATAGAGGACTTTCAAACATTTCTGATGAGAAGACCAAAGTTGAATAGAGAATTACAGTTTTAAATACAAGACTCAAGAGAAGCATAAGAAGGTAAACATGAAAGAGAAATCACAAGGGACACAATGAAAAAGTACATACTTTAACATTACAAAGCACTAATCATCAAAACAATCTGGTACTGCTAAGAAATAGAGAGGTGGATGAGTGGAATAGATTAGTACACAATGCACAGCAATAAATGGCCATACCATTCTAGTGTTTGAAAAACCCAAAGAACCAAGCTGTTGGGGTAAGAACTCAATATCTGACAAAATTGCTCAGAATACTAGAAAGCAGTTTGGCAGAAACGAGGCATAGACCAACATCTTGTACCATATACCAAGATAATGCCAAAGTGGATAAATGATTTAGACATAAAGGGTGATGTCATATGTAACTTAGGGAAGCATGGTAAAAATGTACCTATCATATCTATGGGCAAAGGAAAAATTTATGACAAAAGAGTTAGAGGGTATTACGGGCAGTAAAGTAAATAATTTTAGTTACATGAAATTAAAAAGCTCTTGCACAAACAAAACCAATGCAGCTAAAATTAGAAGGAAAAGAGCAAACTGGGAGAAAATTGTAAAAAAAAAAAAAGTTTCTATCATACAGGTCTCATTTCTTCAATATATAGGGAAACGAGTCAAATTAATAAAAGATAAGAGCCATTTCCCAGTTACTAAATGGTCTAAGATATGAACACAGAGTTTTAGAAAAAGAAATCAAAGCTATCAATAGGCACATAAAAATACTCTAAATCACTATTTATTAGAAAATGCAAATTAAAATAAGTCTGAGATGCCACCTCACAGCTTACATGACAGAAAAAAGAAAAATGACAAATGCTGGAAGGGATGCAGAAAAATTGGGACACTAATGCATTGGTGATGGAGTTGTGAACAAGTCCAATCATTCTGGACAACAATTTGCAAATATTCCCAAAGGGCTATAAAAATGTACATACCCTTTTAGCCAGCAATACTATTATTAGGTTTGTATCCCAAAGAGATCAAAGAAAAGGGAAAATGACCTATTTGTACAGAAATATTTATAACAGCTCTTTTTGTGGTGGCAAAGAATTGGAAACTGAGTGGATGCCAATCCACTGGAGAATGGCTAAACAAGTTGTGGCATATGGTTTTGATAGAATACTATTGTATTATAAGAAATGATGAACAGAATGATGTCAGGAAAAAAAAAAAACTTGGGATGACTTTTATGAACTCATACAAAGTGAAGTGAGCAGAACCAGGAGAATATTGTACACAGTAATGGCAGTATTGTATGATTCAGATCAACTGTGAATGGCTTAGTTCTTCTCAGCAATATAATAATCAAAGAAAATTCCTGAGGACCCATGATGGAAAATGCTACCTATCTCCAGAGAGAGAATTATGAATGTGTATTGAAGTATTTTTCACTGTCTTATTTCTATCATTTTATTTTGTTTGTGTTTTCATTTACAACATGGCTAATATGGAAATATGTTTGGTATGACCACATGTTCATATTTAAAATTATAGTGCTTGCCTTCTCAGGGAGGGGGAGAGTTGGGAAGGAGGGAGAGTATTTGGAGCACAAAATTTAACAAAAATGTTAAAAATTATTTTTGCATGTAATTAGGGAAAATATAAAATAAATAATTTTTAAAATAGTTTACAATGTGCCAGGCAAATGTATCCCAGCACAGTTCCTGACACAGTAAATGATTCATGAATGCTCGTTGATTAACCAAGCAATAATACTAAATGATATAGAGAATAAACAAAGACTAACAAATTAAAATGGCAACAACCCTGAATTACACCAAATGCTTAAAATAAAATCCTTAAAAGACTTTATATGTAAATTTTCTGAAGCTGAAAAAATTTCGACATAAAATTTCTAGTTTTAAAATGATGATGCTGTCAATGAAAATTGTCAGTAACACCTAAAAAATTACATATAAATATGTTGGATTATTTTAATTACAAAATCCTTGCCAAGAGTCTAATTTCTTTTAGTCTTTTCTCAAATTATTTATGTGGGGCCTAGTTTTGTGACCTAGCTTTCCATATTTGTCACTAAAACAAAATCAAAACCAAAGCAAATTTAACTTTAATAACACTGGTGTCTATATTTTTTTTTTGTGATGGTGGGAGTATAGGAGTGAATCAGAAGAAACTTATATCCCTTGGATAATTGCAAAATAAATAGATCTTTAATCTGAAACAAAATAAGGTTGATATGGATAGAATCTGCAGATAGAAGGAAAAAAAAAAGTATTGACAAGTAAGCCACCTCTCCTTTTGCAAATTTCCAATACGGAATAGTGATCTCTTAGTACTGAAGCATAAAAAAGATTGAATAGTCCATTCTCTCTTAAAGTTTATCTCTTCTGAATTTATAGAATTGGATATTTTGGTAAATTTTTAGGACCTTAGAACCCCTTATGATGTTCATTTTATAGTCTTTGTTAGCTTGGTGGTACCTTTGAGTAAAAGTGCCTTTGGAATTGGTTTGTTGGCATTTCTGCAGTCTCTGAAACTGCTGGGATGGTAACTATGCTTGCATTCATGATCTTTCTCTCCAGATTTCCTATGAATTGTGGCTTGTATCCAAATTTTCAGATGCATTTACCAGTTAAACTGAAGTCTTAAACCTTCTGGCAGGTGTTCCATTACCATTTAAGAAAAGTTGAGGAAGAATAACAGCTGTATAGAAAGCATAGAGGGAAAAAGAAAAAAGAATGCATTGAGAGCGAATGTATTGGCAGCCCCGCCCTGCCCCAAACCTTCTGACATTTGATGTTACTTCTGCAGCAAATAAAATATTGTTTAAGATATAACATAGGCATGCGCCACTTCACTCTCTCCTCTACCCCCAGGTTGTAAAAACAGAAGTCTTTTTTGAGATCTGTGAAACTTTTGTTGAGTAAAGCTCAATTAGAAAAGGCTTCAGTTTCTAGGGGAAATACTTCCTATGGAAAACACAGGAAATACACACACACATTTATATATCTTTACTAAATGATTGCTTTCACAGCACTATAAACTGGCAGATTCTTAGCTAAAGAGCTTTCTTCTCTTGCTTTATTTCCCAATGGGTTTAAATTATGGAATAATATCTTTAAAGATGTCCTTAAGGACACTGAAATTCTGACCTTCTTTCAGATTTATTTTTTTGCAGCCAAAATAAATGAATTCTTCATCCATCCTTCCTAAATTCTATAATGATGATATTCATGCTGTCTAGACTTCTGTTTTTAAGAGTTCTGCCATCAGCTATGCAAAATCTGTCCTGCTCTGTCTCCTTTACCACTTTTTAGTTTACCAAATGCTTTCTCATGCAATACCTCATTTGGTCCTTGTAGCTATGCTGTGGGTAGGTGGGATTATTATTTTGTCCATTTCACAGTTGAGTAAACTAAAGGCAAGAGAAATTAAGTGATTTGCCAAAGGACACAGGAAGAATAAAGGAAAGACCAGGGCTTCGACCTCTACTCTCTTGACTCTTAGTCCAATGTCATTGTCAATTCTAGGACAAGTTAGTACATTAACAGTAAACTAGGAGTACTTATTACATTAAAGAACCTTCACTGGGTGTTTTTGTGCCCAGGGTAAGTAACAGAAACCTTGACCAAGGGCAAGTGAGAGTGAAAATGACCTCAGTTGGAAGGAGAGGATGGATGGTCTGGGGGTAGAACATGGGAAAAGTTCCCATATTAGCGATTTATTTTTCCTAACTAAGAACTCAACTTTTTTGCGCTCCTGAAGGATTACAAGTGTTGTCACTAACTTATAAATTTGACATACTGAGGCAATGTGTAAGTCACCTTTCCCTAGTTGCAGCTATCCTGTATTATACTATTTATAACATTTAGAAAAACACTTTTTTGAAGCAAAAAACACATAGTTAAAGTAGGAGAAAAATCTCATTCAAAGACATGATAATATTGTAAACCCACAACTCATCTATTGATATCTTATATTATTATTAATAATCCCCATAAATAAATTTAAATTTTTCCATAAATTTAAAATTTTAACCTTTTTAAAATTTCAATAACTTAGATTTTAAGTACTTTGTTCAAACTGCGGTTTAATCTATATGTGTACTGCATACACCAATGTTCATTTTCCATCCCAGACCATGCTGTGGGCATGTTTATGTTTCTTTCCATAAATCCTACACAGAGAATTTAGGCAGCATACCATGGGTTTTTCCTCTCCTTCTTTTAGTGTCTAGTATGTACCCATATGTCATTTAGGCTATTGATGTATTAACCCACTTTTTTGTTTTGTTTTATTATGCTAAGCCATCATTGTTAAGCTTGCTCATGCACAACATACATCTTTCCATTTCTTTTTGGGTCTGATTTAGTTTGGATTTCTTATAGTATTTCACTATTTGTAGCCCTTAGTGTTACCATAAAAATATTAGCACTAATGAGATTGACTTTTACCTCAGTGAGCAATTTGGGGTTGTTGAAAACCTGACATAATTTTCCAAATATTAATCCATTCTGATCATCTTGCATTCAGTTGTGAGGCCAGCTCATGGCAATCAAAACTTCCTAAGACACAATTATTAGTGGATTTATTCAATATGTAAGACATGTCCTGCTGAATTCCAAATCCCAAGCAATATAGATTTTTCTTTCATCCCCCTTATTTCTCCAGTGTGTATGGTTATACCAATCTTTTTTTTAATTGATATAGATTTCATTGAGGAGGCTTAGTAAGATTCTGAGATTTAAATAAATACAACATCATCTCTAAATAGGAGCATTTAGAACTAATTACTATCAGGAAGAAATCTTATTTTATTTTCATTTTATTCAGGGTCTTTCTTACAACTCTGCTGCTCATCTTTAGGGAACATATAGGTCTCCATTCACAGATGATTTGATGTCAGTACTCTGCACATAATTGAACAGAGTTATTATTCTATTTGTATCACTTACAGAGTCTTATAATTTCTTTATTCAAGAACATTTCTGTTATAGTCAAGTATTTTTTCACCCTACAAAAAACAAAACAAAACAAAAACAAACTTCTTATAGAAGTTGGTACAGATGGTATTCTGCTAAATTTTAGTCTGATAATTATAGACTGATTTTGGGCAGTTTTGCTGGGCCTCAGTACTATTAAATCTGTTTAGAATCTGATATCAGAATTGTCAGTTCCTGCAATATGTCTTCAATAGTTATCAAAATACATTGTCTGTGGAGAACCTTCAAGTTTGCATTTGACTCCGATGAGTAAAATACTACATTAAAAATCCACAAATATCTAGTTGTAGATATAATCATATATTTTGGGCCCACTTGGCTTGGAGTAAATGTAAATAGTAACTGTTTCTCTTTTGGCCAGTGACACTGAGGGTCTTCCCCTCCCAGTTATTTTTTTTTAATTAAAGGGGCCATTTTCTGATTCACTTCTTAAAGAGGCCTATTCACTGAATGGGTATTACCCTACTCAAAGTGAGAATCTGAAGAGACTGTAGCCTAAAAATGCTGTCCCTTTGGTATCCCTAAGGTATCCCATTGCATCCCGGGCCAGCTCCAGTCATCCTGATGAATATCTTGCCACTGGACCCAGATGGCTCTGGAGGAGAAGGTGAGGCTGATGACCGTGCACAGCTCTCCCTTGCTCAAATCAAAGTCAACTGCAAATCATGTCATCATTTCCCTGATATCATGGTCCTCTTTGAAAACAAAGGGCAAACACAATGATAAGAATAATTTGTAACTCTTTTAAAAGCACATTTAATATCTGTCTCATGGCGGCTAGACTTAAATTCTACTAGTTGTAGGCTAAAATTCTGTGATTTGGAGTAAAAGTAGATAAACTTAGTCAGATGCACCAGCTGGCCTGTTTTTGTAGGACCATGGCTATACAAAAACAAACAAACCCAAAAATCAAAACTGGCATACCCTCTGACTGTAGTTTGTTGACTCTTGATCTTCAATGAGGAATAATACACTACTTTCTGAGATAGTCTTTTATATATTTGGAAAGAGTGTTGACTTTGGAGTAGTTGGAGCTAGGTTCCTGTTCTGGTTCTGATACTAATATCTGAGTGACTTTGAATAACTCATTTAACCTTCATGGGCTTCACATGCTACCTCCTATTAATTGGAATAAAGAATTCTTTCTGTGGCTAAATTTCAGAAAAAAAGATGACTTTTGTATGAAATGCCTCACAAAAATATTGGCATCATGTGGCTTGCCAAGAAAGTAAGATGTCTCCTGAGTTTAGGAATGGAGTACAGCAAATTTGCTTTCACATTCTGCAGAAATACAGTATTCCAGATAATTTCAATTAGTAAAATAGAATATAAAATACCTACATGACAGAAGAGTGCCATCTAAAACTGACAGTTGAAAGTATGATGTAATTATTACATTACAAATTAAAATCATGACAATCTTTTTTTTAATCTCTTAGTTGGAGTACAAATAGTAGCACACTTTTTAAATTACTGTGGATTCTGTAGAGCTAATTTACATTTTGAAAAAGACAAGGCCCATATATATTATATAGAATGTCCATTACTAACTTCACTAACATACATTTCCTCTTTCTTTAAAAAAAATGGCAGCAAAAATCTGATATCAGAATAATAAGACTATTTAGTGATCCCACAGTGTAGGCTTTACTTATTTTTGTTTGAAGGCAGAAAGTACTAATGTAGCTCTGAGACTGTTCATGTGTACAATTCCCAAAGGTTCAAATGAATACTTGGTAATTTTGTTCCCTAATGCATAGACAGGACTTTTTTAAACATTCCACAAATTACTTAATGCCCAGAGAAAAGCCAAGATACATAAAGAAAATGTTAATCTGTTTTGAATTTGTGTGACATGGATTTTAAGGGAAACCATGCCTATAGGCAAAGGACATATTTGACCTTTTTGATGACACCATTTGCTTTCTACTGCATATGTATGTGATAGTACAAATGGTATATAGCATAATCTTTCTGTTCTTGTAAATGTGAAGTTAGTTCTGGAAATATATTTTGATGGTGCTAATCAGGGCTCAGAATGATTTCATTTATTTTGGAAAATGGTGATTAAATGCTTAAAATGGAAGTCTACCCTTTAAAAAAACTCAGAAATTGTTGTTCCTCATTCTAAACAGAATGTGTTTCTGAAGAGTGGTGGGTAACAGAATTTCTGAAAATTTAATCATGTTCAGTTGCACTGGGCTTCTTTTGATTCAAATGAATTGTGTGGCAACTTTTTTATAAAGTGAAGATTCCTTTTGTCATTTGGAAGCTAGCAGATAGCATGGTACAGTGGATAGAATGTCCACTTTGTGGTTGTTTGATCTGGGTTCAAATTCTGGTTCTTCTACTAATACCTGAGTGACTTTGGATAAGTTGCTTAACCTTTGTGGGCTTCAGGTTCCTCAGCTAAAATAAAGGAGTTAGACTACATGACCTCTAAGGTCCCTATTGGTTCTAAGTCTGTGAATCCATGTGCTTTGTTGTATCCTTGATACGAAGAGGTAAAAGGAATATGGATAAAATCACATTATCCTGTAGTTAAATGAAAATCATTCACCTTGTTTAGGTATGAAAGTGTCAAATTATTAAAAGTTAGCTTTTTTTACCATTTAACAGAAGGTGAAAAGGACCAAACTTACATATTAATAGTAGTTATTAATAATAATAAAAACTTCACACCTTTTAGCTGATGAGAACAATTCAAAAAACCTCTTTTTTTAAAAAAGGTTTCTACTGCATGATTTTAAAATTAATATTTGCACAAGGAAAATTTAATTTGGGTTTTGGGCCCTTGGCAAGTGTGCTTCAACCAGTTGCCTTTGAAATCTTGAGTTAAATTTTGAGAGGTAGTTTTTTTTTTTTCCCCTTGGTTAGGATCTGGCCATTCTTTTGTTTTCTTACCTCTAAGTGATGGACTGAGGCCCACTTTGAGGGTATGATGATAACTGTATATCATATGGAGATCTAATCATACCTACCTCCAACAGTAAATTAAAGCAAATCAATGATTAATCATCTCTGGCTAAGTCACTAGGTTTGTCATTTGTTGTATGTTTAATTATCTATTTGTATTCTGCACCCTCTGCTATGTAAGCTCCTTGAGACCAGGAACTGTTTTGTCTTTATAACCCCTTTGGCAGGAGTCATCAACATGCTCTCCTCAGGTACGGCAGAGCTCTTCCATTGGGCTTCTTTTAAAGCATTGAATCTGCCTTTCCTGCTCCTATCCAATCTGACTTGGAGTCTAGATACACAGCTTCCAATCCTGCTGTAGCTACTTAATAGCTATGCCATCCTAGGCAAATCCTAGTGTTATTTTCCCTTCTGCAGAATGGGAATGATAATAATTTTAGCATTTTTATGAGGAAAGTGCTTTTATACCCTAAAATGCTATAGGATCGTGACCTATTTTTACCATTTGAAAAATTAACCATCATTATAGTTGTCTATTTTCAGCATTACTTTAGGGGAAATTTCTAGATAGCTTTGCTTCTAATACTTGAAAAATCACATGGCTAAGAGTAATATTGGGACATATTTTTAAAATGTGCCAAAACAGAAAATTAAACTACTTAGGCCACTTTGTTTTCTTGATCTATTTAGTGATCCTTGCTTTTTGGTATGGAGTCAGGAAAGGGTCATTTTCTAAGGTTTTTATAGTAGAATTGTCTACGTAATGGGTTTAAGTGAAAGAATTCTAATAAGTCTGGACTTTGTGAGATAATGGGGTTTTGTAGGTTCACCTAGGCCACAAATGGAGTGCATAGTTCCAGTATACCTATGTTGAGGAGGCTTCCTTTTATTTCATTCTCATCTCCAGGCCTCTGGGATGTATTACACAAAATCTTAGCAACTGGAGCACAACAAAAGGCTGCTAATAGCTTTTTGTTGAATATGAGCTATACAAATCCCTGTGTTCTTCTGATGAATCCACATGTAGCTAGGTCCCAGACTCATAAAGTGAACTCTTTAGGTAATGGCTTGTTATTGGATTGGAGGTAGGGAATATTTATTAACCACCTTCTATGTATCAGACAGTGTGCTCAATTCACAAATATCTCATTTGACCCACACAACAACCCTGTGAGGTAGGTGATTCATTATCCCCATTTTAAGACTGAAGAAGTTCAGGCATAATTAAGTGATTTGCCAGGATCATACTGTAACTAACTGTTTGGGGCTTGATTTGAACTCAGATCTTTCTGACTCCAGACCCCATCCTCTATCCATGGTGCCCCTTGGCTTTCTCTAGATTATTCACACTATCTGTGTACCTCTAGAGGTGACGTAGGTGGGTGGGGCTGATTCTCTCCTCTTGGATTTCTGATCAGTTATAATGCTATGCAACTTTAGTTGCTTGAATTATGGAATTGAGTGCAAATGAGAATGCTGTATTCTGTTTAGCAGATCTTTCCAATCAGGGTGCCTGGGAGAACTGAAGCAATCAAAAATGCCAGGAGGAATGGAGAGCAATGGAAGGGTGTGGGGAAGGGCAAAGGAGGTAGTAGGGAGCACCAAGAAAGGGGCAGCATCTGAAAGCAGTTTAAGAGAGAGTCATCAGATCAATACATCAGTCAATGAACAGGCACTTACTAAATGCCTGACATGTATCAGGCACCATGTTAGGTACTGAGGCCACAAAATTAAAAAAATGAAACAATCCTTACTCTCAAGGACCTTCCATTCTAACGGAAAAGATAACAAGTTCATAATATGTACAGAATAAATATAAAGTTAATACACACAAAATAGTTTAATATAAGCCATTTTGAGGAGGAGGACACTAGCCGTTAGTTGATCAGTCAATAGTCAATAAACATTATTAAGTGTTTACTGTGTGCCAGGCACTGTGCTAAGCACTGGGGGGAGAAAAAAGACTTCCTGTTGAAAGTGATGTTTGAGTCCATCCTGAAGGAAGAAGGGAAATCTGTGAGATGGAGTTAAGAAGGCAGTGCCTTCTGCTCCTTGAGAATGGACAGTGCAAGGTCTCAGAGACCAGACAGATGGTGTGTTGTGAGTTACGTACAGAAAGAATGCCAGGTTGGCCACCTTGCAGGGTGCCAGAGTGGGAAGAATGTCCAATGAGGGAGGAATATTTGTTTAGGGCCAGGTTGTTAAAAGCTTTACAAGCTAAGCAGAAGCACTTGGGTTTTATTCTAGAGACAGTAAGGAGCCACTGGAGTTGATTGAGTCAGGAAGTGATGTGTAACCTTGGTTAGTTATAGGAAGAATACAGTGAGAGAGAATAAAATGCGATCTGTCAGATGTGCACTAGCCTGGCTTTGCAGGGAGGGTCACTGGGGGCAAGAGCTTTGATGACTTGATCTTGTTGATCCTTGGACTTTAAGTGGAATTACAGTCGTCTTTCAGATGGATTGTGTTTTATGGTCACTCATTCCTTTTGCTTTTTTTCTCATCTGCAAAAATATCTAACATTCGTATAGTGCTTAATATGTGCTGGGCACTGTGTTAAGCCCTTTCCAAGGATTATCTCATTTCAGCCTCACAACAACCCTGGGAGAGTTTTTGTTTTTAGTCATTTCAGTTTTGTCAACTCTTCCTGACCCCATTTGGGGTTTTCTCAGCAAAAATACTGGAGTGCTTTGCCATTTCCTTCTCCAGCTCACTTTACAGATGGGGCAACTATGGCAAACACAGCTAGGAAGTGTCTGAGGCCAGATTTGAACCCAGGAAGAAGAGTCTTTGTGACTCCAGCCCCAGTACTCTATCCCTTTTGCCATTTGCTTGTTATTTTCCCCGTTTTAGAGATCAGGAAATGGAGTCACAGAGAAGTTAAGTGACTTGCCCAAGGACTCACAACTAATAAATGTAGGATGATGGATTTGAACTCAGGTCTTCCTGACTCCAGGCCTGTGCTCTAGACTAGTGCCTAATACAATCATAAACATTCTGTTTCAATGGATCTTATTTTTCTTCAATCAGAAATACTTGGCTCCCCGCCCCATTCTGTTTGTATTTTCATTGCCAATTCTTTTTATTCACTTCTTTGCTCTTTATTTAAAGGGGGCACAGGCTTAAAATGTCTCCCCTCACATGAAAGCAGTGTACAACCCTTCTTTAGATTTTTGAAACTCTTTTTTTGCTTCTCACTGTAGAGAAATATATGGAGGTTTAAAATAACAAATGGGAAAGTCACAACGTGACAGAAACCTTGAACAGTATCCCTGGTTTTCTATGTGAACAAACAGAGTATTTCTTAGCTTCTTCCCTAACTTCCTGCTCTGATCTGGACTGAATTCCTTTTTTCAGATCATGTCCCTTTAGATGGGAATCCAATTCAATTTGGTTATATGATGGCTCAAACTCTACATTTTTTATCTAGCCCAGATAGCTTGTCAAGATTGTTGAGTGTTAAGCAGAAGGAGTAAATTATGCTAGATGAAATTTGGGAATGTGTACAGTCTTACGAATGGTTCCAAATTGCTTTCCACAAAAGACTGTATCACTTTTTCAAATAACTTCTACAAGCATTTATTAATCAACTAGGTAACACATGCAAATTGCTGTGCTGGGCCCTGGATGTACAAGGATATAAAAAAGAGATTACCCATTCTCAAATGAATTAGTCTCTACTGCAGAGAATATGACCCATACATAAACAGAATATAATGGGACAAAGAAAATATCCCAAAAGCTTATTTTAGGGAAATGTAGAAAAAGGGTGCATTTTTAACCGGTGGGAGAGTGGAGGTGGAGAGGGGAAATCAAGGAAGGTTTCATGGAGGAAGTAACAACTGAGCTGAACCTTGAAAGAAGAGAAGGATTTTAAAATGTGGAAATGAAGAGGCAGTACATTCTAGGCATGGGAGTAGCCTTTGCCAGTGCACAGAGATAGACAGTAAGATGGGCTTAGAGAACAGTGAGTCATTCATTTTTGGTGGGAACTCAGAGCTCATAATGGGGAATAATGAGAAATAAGTCTGGAAATCTAGGTCCAAGCCAAATTATAAAGGGATTTATTTAGATGCCAAGCTGATCAGTGTATGTTTTCTCCATTAAGCAATAGCAGGGGAGACTACTGGCCAAACCTGTCTATTATGAAGATTATTTTGATAGCTGTGTAAAGCATGGATGACAGAAGGAATAGCCCAGATACGGGTGAGGTTGAGGAAGGACAGATACAGTGGTGGCTATGTTAAGATTGAATTGTCCATGAGACAATCCAGGTAGATATCCAGCAGGCTGTTGGAAGTGAAAGACTGTATAGCTCCTAGGTTGGGATTATGATACTATATGGGCAAAGGATCAAAATCACGAGTCTCCCCAAGGACAAAATGGGATAGTAGGCAAAGGAGACTGTGTTATATTAGCAATAATGGCTAGATGGTGGAAATGATGAAAAAGATATCATAAAGGATGTGTGTAAGCCATGCAAAGAATTAGAAAGCTTACTTAGTGAGAATGAGAAACAGCAGATAGAATAAATGTTATACTGGAAGATTAAATGCAATAATATTTGTAAAGCACTTAACAGTACCTGGCACATAGTAGGCACTTAATGAATTATTGTTCTCTTCCCCTGCCCTTCCCACCTCAGGTATTAAAATTTATGTTGGCTAAATCCATTTTGGAGTATTTATAGAAAGCCATGATTAAGAACCATAATAGATTTTTCTTTTAAAGTAGGGAGGGGTTTCAGTCTGCATAAGTAAACTGAGTACCCTCCCAGATGAAATCATGATTCCATTAAAGCATTGCTGTCTTCTGCCTACATGGTGACTATGTTTTCTATGCTTGATGGCTGTTACAATTGCGCCAAACAGATTCTTGCAATAAATATCACAAGTTCCATCAACTACTCAGTTGACTTCATTTACCTATAAATTCAGTCTTACTACGTGTAATAGTATTAGGAAAGTATTTAAAATAAAATTTTAATTGATTTTGTAAGAATTTTCAAGTTTCTGCTAAAATATATTTTATAACTGATTATTAGACACCTGACATAGTTCTTCATGATGCAAAGGCTGTCAGTATTCCATATGCTTCAATTGGCATAAGCAGGCAAAAGAGCCTGGGCAAATTCTGTGGGTTAGAAGGAGCACATTTCACATACTGGCTGAAGTATCATTATTTAAAATATTGTAAGTAGGTATGATATGCAAATGTTTTGTATCAAAGATAATGTATATTAGGAATGCTTCAAAATATTTCTTTCATTAATGGAAAAATGTTTGACTATCTGAATTAAGGTTCAAAACATCAGGATTTTAGTTAAGAATATGCTACTAACTTGCCATGGCAACATGGCTAAATCACTTAATCCAATGTCTGCCTTAGTTTCCTTATTTATAAAATGAGATTGTGTCAGAAGATCTTGAGGTTTCTTTCTTTATAGAGTCATGAGAGTTTTAGAGCCAGAAAGTAACTTCAAAATATTCTAGGACAGGAGTTCTTAGTCTTTTTTTGTGTCTTGGACCCCTTTGGTAGTCTGGTGAAATCTATGGACCTCTTCTCAGTCTTTTTTTTATACAATTAACAATACAAATATAGGTTTACAAAGGTAACCAATTATATTGAACTGTATCTATCATTGCCTATTGTATGTATATATGCATACTATATGTAAATGTATTTATACATGCATACTTGTTTACATATATGCAAATGATAATGTGTATGTGTGTGCTATTTACACATATATATGTATGCATGTATGCATGTTTGCATGTATTTTTGAGGTAGCAAGATGGTGCAGTAGATTAGCTCTGGACCTGGAGTCATGAAGACCTGAGTTCAAATCTTGCTTCAGACACTTACTATCTGTATGACTCTGGACAAGTTATTTTACTTCCATCTATCTCAGTTTGAACCTACCTCCCAGGGTTGTTGTGAGGTTCAAATGTGATAATATTTGTAAAGTACCTGGCACTAAATAGGCACTATATAAATGATGTTTATTCCCTTCACATACACACACTTATAGATAGATATAGATACACATAATATATACATACACACATAGTAAACACTATTTCAATGTATATTGTCCCACATATATGTATGTATGTATGCATTTATGTATGTATAAAACAACCTTACAGTTCATGGCCCTGGTTAAAAACTTGTTCTAGTCCGACCTTCCTTATTTTACAGATGAAGAAACTGAGAAGAAGGTATTTAAGTGACTTATCCAAGGACATATAGTTAGTGATAGAGTCTTAACTACAATGCAGGCCTTCTGACTCTCAGTTTAGTACTCTTTTTACCACATCATGATTTCTCTTTGAAGCCTTTTAACAAGCTTATATGTTCCCAAGCTTTGATATTTCAGGGGACTTTGTTAACTTCTTTATTAAAACAGCTCTGGTGTAATCTCCTAGCATTCTAGTGTCATTTACTTGGCAGGGTGGGTTAAATGCTGTCAACAGGGTGTGCCTTGAATTAAGTCTCTATAATTCAAATAAGAACTTGCAAAGTGCATTTGGCATATACTTAAAAATAAGCTGTATAAAATGATATTAATAAATGATTATTTTAAATTGAATAGAATTGGATTGATTTAAATTGAATCTGGTATCAGCAATGTTAAATAAATGGAGGATAGTATTTCAATAAGAAAGAAGTGTTCAGCCATGTTGAATGTAGCATAGTGGTTAAAGAGAAATAAAATTTTTGAGGAATTTTCAGGGTCTATCTTCTGTATCCTTTGAAATAGAGAAAATATTTGGATTTTTCCTCAACATCATACATTACAGAATTTGGAGTGTAGGTAGGGAAGGAAGATAAACAAAAGTTGTTGAAACAGAACAATACAGAAAATTGATAAAATGTAAAATTTGTGTATAAAATAAATTCTCAAATATTCTTGAAACTTCATTTTAGCTAAAAATTAAAATATTTTCAAACCTTTTCTTAGAGCTGATAACTAGAAACAACTTCCCATTCTTTCTTCTTCTCCTGCAACCCTTATATTTATGAAAAAAATATTAATCATCATCAGAGGGGAATAAATAGTTCCCTGAAACAGTTGAGCTTTAGGTCACATGAATTAGGACAGTATGTTTTACATACATTTTTGAAAACATTTATTAAGTGATTATTTTCACTGGCCAATTTGTGAATATATTTGAGTTAGGAGTCCTTATGTGTTCCTAGTGCATAAATTGGAATTTAACACATATGGCGAATTATTTCTCTAATGCCTTTGTCATCCATGAATCCACCATCTATTTCAATGTAGTCATTTACAAAGAGAAATTAATCGAATTTTCAAAATAGTAATTTCCCCCCCAAATCTGATAATTTACCCTTCAATTTCTAAAAAAACCTTGTATTCTAAAACATAAGAAGAATTTAATTTGAATAAATGAGTGGCTAAGTAGTGATGTAGAAAAAGTGAGGACAATGCAGAGACAGCAAACAGCTTCTTCACCATCACTAAAGACTAAATGATATGGATTACCAGGCCTATATATAATTAGGGATTCATCTTATCCTGTCCTCCAGCTTTGACAAAGTTTCATTAGTTCAGTGATTATAGGCATTAGCCTTGTGTATTGATTCCTGAAAGGTCAGGTTACATTGAGCATGACCCACTAGGTTGACTAAAACCTACTAACTGTTTTAGTGGCTTTAAGGATTTGAAATAATTCAGGGTGGCCATGCCCCACAAACCCATTTTATATTTCTTTGATTTCCTCACAAGCACTGCATTTGTTTGAGTTTTCATGACTGATACAATACCCATACCTGGAAGGTCCAACAGAAACTTGTTCAGATATTCCTGGTATTATGTGTTATATTGTCTCTGTCAATTTATTCAATATGAAATAATTCAGTCTTTTGAACCAATTAGGTATCTATTTTTTTAATAAAATCATCCTATAATACAGTTTCTGTTAATTAAAGTTAAGATTTTTTTCTGATTTCTCATATTTATGTTCACTGTAATTTTATTCTTTATATTTCTCTCAAAGACAGATATCTACTTTTGTGATTGCTGTGTAATTTGTAATTGCCATGACAGAATGATCTATCTAGATTTAATAAAAATAAAAATAAACTTGCTATTTTAAGCTTTATCTGAGTTTATTTTTCCCTTTTATGACAAGTGAATAATAAATTGATTCATCCATAGTCGTTTATCATGAATAAATGAATAATAGTATATTGACATTTTTATTTGGTATGATTTTTAATTTTTTTCCTCAGAAAGGAGGAGTAGTACAGTGGATAGAAAGTTGGTCTTGGAGGCAGGAAGACACAGGCTCTAGTCTTGCCTCTGGCACATTCTGACTGTAGCGGTGGACAAGTCCATCAGTATCCTAGGGAACTCCCTGGGACTTTAAGTTACAGATTCAGTATTGATCTGCATTATAGAGTGAGTTTATTCAACAGCAGTTCCTTGAATGAATCACAGGTCCAAGCACCTGTTTTTCTCCTTAAAATTATTCATCTTGTATTTGCCCCATAAAGTGTCCAGTTGTAAACATAACACAGTTATTTATACAATCACTAAGTGTTGCATGAATTTGAATATATAATAGATGTTCCTCAGACATGAAATTTGTAGAGTAAAGTCTGATGTAACTTATTAGTCTCTAATCTGGGTCCTAAACTTCTCTCCTAATTTAAGACTATACTTATTCTTTAATTATAGTTAAATGGCCTAGTTTCTTTGTTTATGAAAGCTTATCTTTTTTTTGCTTTAATGACTATTTGCTTCAAGGCATTAAATGTATATTTTCATTTAAAATTAATCTCCCTTTGCTTCTCTGCAGGGTGATATCCAGCAGCTATTAATTACAGCTGACCCTAAAGCAGCTTATGACTACTGTGAGCATTATAGCCCAGACTGTGATTCCCCCAGCCCCAATGCTGCTCAGGCTCAGGAACCACATATTGAGGAGGTGAGTATAGCCATATACAGCATACACATTCCTCATTGAACCATATTTTCATGTATTTCATAGAATTATTTATTCTGTTCTTGACGTGTTTGAAACCAAATCATTAACCTATGCTTTTCTCCGTATTGTAGCATTCTACTCCGTTCTAGGAGGTGACACCCTGGGGCTGCAAAAAGAAGAGGAGTTACTTTTGTAGTTTCTGTTGTCAAAGTTGCCTTGTTTCTGTATGAATATATGTCCATTTTATGCATGCATTTCAGCTTTCAGTAGAAAATCTATTAGAAAGATATCAAGAATTAGCCTTCTGATCTATATTAAATCATCCTCATATATTTTCCATAAATTATAATTTTCGATCTTTCTCATTCCTTTGATTGTTTATGTGATTGAATGCACTTTGAGCTAGACATGGTGGCACACCACTATAATCACCTACTACTTTGGAGGCTGAGACTAGTGAACAGCTGGAGCTTAGAGACTGAGCCTGCTCTCTCAGTGTAGCACCAAAATGGTGAGACCCTGAGAGGTGTGTGTGGGAGGAGTGGGGAGAGAAATCAGTGTGCCTAAGAAAGGGTAAAATGACTCAGATCAGAAAGAGAGGAAGTCAAAGCTTCCATACCCAAGCAGCAGTGGAATCATGTCAAGAGTAAGTGCTCTGCTTTCAGCCTAGGTAAGTTAGTGAATCTCAATCTCAAAAAAAGATATTTTGGATACCAAATTATATTAAATTTTTTAAAATGAGGGATAAGTATTGAAGTTAAGGAGGCTATTTTTTCTTTATAAATTAAACTATATAGCAACATTGAGGAATATTGGTTTTCACAATTGAATGTTCTGTTGGAATTTGAGGTAACCTAGCCTATCTTCCTCATCCTATCTAGGTTCTATATACTTTATTACTATTTAGGAAGTCAGAAAAAAATGTGACCTTCCAGTAGGGTCTACAGTGTTAACATTTCTTGTGAAAAATTTGGCTCAACAAATTAAAATAATAATATGTAATTACTATAGCCAAAACTAGGCATTTAATTTCCTTCCTCTTTATTTGAAATTCTAGGGGAAACTTAATCTTTCTGGCATACTTCCAAGAAGAAAAATGAAAACAATTGAGAATTTATTAATTTAGGAACTATGATAAATTTTTTTTCAGGCTGTGTACATGCATAGTAAACAATAAATTCTTCATCTATCTATCTTTAATGAAACATCTGTCAGATTGATCTATGAATTGAAAGGAATATAGATACAGTTGACTGTTGGCTCATAGTTTTCATGAATAAGAGATCTAAATGAGATGATGTAGCATACTGATAGAAAGTTGTCCTTCAAGTCAGACCAATCAGGGTTCCACTAACAAATATTTTCACTGTGACCTTGGTCAAGTCACTTAATATCTCAAAATCCCAGACAATTCTTTAAGGCTATTACTGGAAGAGCCTATGTAAGTCTGGGCCAAAAGAAGAGAGGGGGGTTGAAAGGAGGGAGGGAGGGAGGGAGGAATGGAGGGAGAGAGGAGGAGGAGAGAGAAAGACAGAGAGAGAAACAGAGAGAGAGAAAGAGAGACAGAGACAGAGAGACACAGAGAGACAGAAAGAGAAACAGAGAGAGACCCAAGGGAGACAGAGACAGAGGAAAAAAAAGATATATCCTTGAGAGAAGATGGCTTGGATTTAAGGATCAAGACATTTTATAGTTTCTCAGAAATGGACAACACATTATTTTCTCCTCTAAATATATATTGTCTGGTTTCAGCTGAATTTTTCTATTGAGAATGCATAGATTTAGATCAGAGATATTAAATGGATTTTCTCCAGATAACATGAGAATTGAATTTAAATTAAGAAAATAGCCATGTAAGGAAATCCTTTTGGACATCAGAATTGTGCTTCAGATAGTGCATTTTTGTGTACTGATATTTGCTTGGATGTGATGTTAGTGTGTGTTATTAAAACTGATCCTTGACCCCAACATTCTATAGAAACTAGCAAGATGTCAGAGATAGAGCTGCATGAAAATGACCTGGTTCTTTCCCAATATTTGTTATCTAGGGTATTTTTTATAGTGAACTTGAACTCATTTTATTCCCCTAGGACATCATTTTCCACCACCCCTCTCTTATAATTTGTCTCAGTATTTTCTTGGAATATCAAGGATACCAAAAAGGGGAAATTAGTGTAAATGGGTCTGTAGGACTCCTGATTATAATTTAGCATTCAATATTTCAGTATACTGTATAATCCCAGTAATTATGTCATGCATATATCCTGAAATCTATGGTATGTGAGTGTCCATGATGATGACTAATGAAGTAATTTCTCTCCTATGTATGTCTATATCTATCTACCCCCCACATGTATGTATACATACCACATTTTTATATATATATACACACACACACACACACACACACACACACACACACACACACACACACACACATGCATATGGGGTAGTCTCTCTTGATAAGATAAGGTAAGATAAAATAAGACAAAGAACAAATAAATGCAAGAGAGATTGGGAGGAAGGAAAATTATTTTTAGAGTATACTAAGCAATGATTTTGAGATGTAAGTTCACTGTTTCTCTGAGAGGTATATCCCAGCTTTGGTTGTATGTTATAATGCTAATTATTGCTGATATTTTACTTTCTTCTAGTCTATGACCTTATGGTAGTAGTATAAATTTATTTATTAGCTAAGAATGGCTAGTACTTATCCCACATTTTAAGGTTTGCAAAGTGTTTTATATATAATATTTCTTTTGATCTTTACAAGATGCCTGTAAGGAAGTTATAATTGTTACCCCAATTTTATATATGAGGTATGTGAAGGTGAAAGAGGAGGTTAAGAGATTTGCTGATCGTCACATAGCTAGTATTTGTCTGAGGCAGGATTCTAACGCAAACTAACAAAATAAACCCATTTCAATTGTTGAATGATAGAATTTTAAATTTTGAAGTATTTCAGAAATAATTATATTATCCTTACCCCATTATTTCATAGGTAGGTTAACTGAGGCCCAAAGAGGGGAAGTGACCTTGCCAAAAGTCATAACTCAGTAGTGACAAAAGCTAGAACTTGTTTCCAAGTCTATTATTTGGAAAGACAGTGTTTCTTCTCAAGGCTTATATTAAACTGGCAACAAAAGAAATCTCTGTCTATTGTATTTTATATACATATATGAATATATAAATGTATGTATAATAAATACATGTATGATATAAATATAATATATTTAATATTATATGTTTAATAAATATTTAAAAGTATTTTAAAATATTTATTCATTGATTGATATTTACATACATTCAATATGCCTTTATCTGACTATTAAGCTTACTAAACACCATTTCCTCCTTTGTGTAATGATTTAAAGAGAAAATGGGGGCACTTGGGGCAACCTAAGTTATTCACAGGTGTGAATTAAGAAGGATTCTTCCTAAGCCAGAGCCATGTAGAAGGGAGCTTAGGAGAGGAGAGGCATTTATAAACACCTTTATTTGAATGCTGACCTGGAAGAGGGAAACACTATAGTACCACAGTACCTTGAAATATGTCCATAGTTCCAATGTCCTTTGCAGCAGGAGTATTACTGCCTGCTCACCACAGGAAATTCCCTGTGAAATCATACTTGGATTCAGTGGAGATACCATTAGGAAACATAGATTCTCTTTTACATGGGGAAAGGTAAAATTGGATGATCTGTAACTTTTGCATGAATTTGGAGTCTGACTTTATAAACCTACATATTTTCCTATTCCTTTGGCAAAATTTTACATACCTCAAACACCTTTACTTATTTCTATTTCACTTCAGAAGCTATTAGAAATTCACATGAGTTTTAAAATGGAAGATTTTGTTTAAAATCATTTGCTTTGTTTACTTATTAATATTTTGCACACCAGATTTCCTAGCATTATATAATAATTTAATGTTGAATATAGGCACTGTATGTAATTATTTGAGATATTTTTTAAAGAAAATGACAAACTATTATGGCAGTAATTGAATTTAATGAAAAAGCAAGACTTTTGGAAGTATTTTCTTAATATAATACAGTCACAATTTGATAAATTTTAGGTCAATATAAACTGAAATGGAGCTTACCTGAGAATAGTTTCAATTATTTGATTATAAATAAAAACATTTTTCTAGAAAGAGTTAGGCATTGGATTCAATTACTTCAAACTAGAATTCTTATGGTCATGGAAAAATAAGTCGTACACATAAATATGAGATTCCTGGAAGCCTGCTGGGCCCAGGGATATGATTTCCCTGAAGACTGCCTCCCAGAAATCTTGATTTCCTAAAATTATGGATTGCCCACCTGTGTTTTGAGAAAACTTTAGCATGTGGTTTTCTAGAGATACCATAACAAGAACTGAACGTATCATAGAGCTGGCTTTAGGGGTAGGAAGGCCGGTGGTGTCCAAGTCTGCTTTGAAGTATTTTGGGAAAAACCTTTCAACCTCTTGGCTATACTCTTCAGTATGGCTGTATAGCTTATTGTGCCTTTGAATACGTTGGTGGTGTTGTCATGTGTTCTGGACCACCAATGGAGCCTACAATCCAGAATTTTGACATTGTCTTTGCCGAAAATATTGGCCAACATTTTTATGCTATCCAAAGAGGTGACATCATAATTGCCAAAAGTCCAAGTGATCCTAAGTCAAATATCTGTAAAAGAGTAATTGGTTTGGAAGGAGATAAAGTTTTCACGCATAGCCCGTCAGATTACCTTAAAAGCCAAAGTTATGTACCAAGAGGCCATGTTTGGCTGAAGGGTGATAATCTCCAGAATTCTACAGATTCTAGATACTGTGGGCCTATTCCATATGGACTAATCAGAGGACGTATTTGCTTAAAGATTTGGCCTCTGAATGATTTTGGATTTCTATGTGATGGTCCCAATGGCCACAAATTTTCTAATGAGTAATCAGCATTTAACCAACCAAATCACTTCATTATCACATTGTGTTCCTCAAGAAACATTTTTACTAAGTCAATGAAACCATGTATTTATAAATAAAATATTTGATATTTATTTTCAAATAGGAGCAATACAGAAGGGAATCTAATATATTGCTGAAATTTCACACACACAACATACACTCTCATCTCCCTTTTCTCTCCACAGTTCCTTCCCCCAATCCCTCCCCTCACCCAAGTAAAAATTTGTAGATTTAAAAGAACAAAAGATTAAAACCAAAACAAAAAAAACAATATATGATATTCCTTTCCTCATGTGCCAATAAAACTTCAGGCTAAGCTATCTGGTATGGCAATATTAGAGAAGTCTACCATGTTGTTAGTTTAGGGCTATTCTTATTTTAAATTTAAGCAAATTTCACATAATAAGAACTCATTGTCCTCTTAATCTCATAAAGCATTTTAGGTGTATTTATTTGTTTATAATGGTAATGAAGCAATATTTGATTTTCCTTAAATGGATAGCAATACAACACTTGACCCTCCTTAAATTGATAGAAATCATGAAGTCATGATTTTATGATTAGCTTATATACATTAGATTGGAGATTCTCACCCTTTTTGTGTCATGAGCCCCTAGGTAGTTTTAGAAAACCTACGGACCCTTTCTCAGAACAATGTTTTTAAAGTGTTAAAGAAATTATATAGGCTTACAAAGGAAACCAATTGTATTAAAACACAGTTATCAAATATTTTTTCTTAAAAGCTCATTAACCTTTGCTTAAAAATTCCTGCTTTAAATAGATTCGTGGGCTCTTTTCACTGTGTCTTAAATGTAGGATAGGGATCACAGAATCAAACAATTTGAGAGAGGGAAGGGACCTCAGTGACCTATACAGCAAAGTAATCACACTAGAAGATACCTAATAAATGGTTATTCAGTCTCTGCTTAAAGACTTCCAAGGAGGGGAAACCACCATCTTTCAAGTCAATATATTCCCCTTTTGGACAGTTTTAGTTATTAGAAAGTTTTTTTGACATGAAGGCTAAATAAGTATTTTTGCAACTTTAATCAATTGCTTCTAATTCTGATCTTTGGGGCCAAATCAAATGAAATGAATCCCTCTTCCACATGACAGAATTTCAAATATTTGATCACAGCCATCATGTGTTCCCCTTTTTATTTCAGGCTATTTATGCAAAGTTTACTCAGCTAGTCTTCATATGTCATGAACTTGACTTTTTTTTAATATCTTTGTCTCCTCTGGGTACTCTCCATCAATGTCACTCTTAAACCTTGGGGCTGAGAACTGAGTACAGTTCTGGAGATGAAGTCTGATGAGTGCAGAGTTCACAATTACTATCACCTCTTTTTTCTGGAATCTATGCACTTCTTCATGTTGTCTAAGATCATATCAGCTTTTTGGCTGCCAAATCAGACTGCTGGCTCATATTAAGGTTGTAATTGACTAAAATACCCATTTTTCTCTAGAAAAAATACAATATATTCAAGCTTCTCCCATATTATACTTCTCATGTTAATTTTTAGTACCCCAATGTGAGACTTTAGTTTTATCCTTGTTGAATTTCATCTTATAGGATTTAGCCCAGTATGTTTGCTTGATCCAAAAGCATCCTTTTGGATGATATCTGCCATCCAGTACATTTTCAATCCCTCCCAGTCTCAAAGATCCAGAATTAGAAGAGACATCTATTAGTCCAATCCCCTTATTTTGCAGATGAGGAATATGTGGCCCAGAGAGGTGGACTAGCTCAAGTTCACAAGAGTAATAGGGCATTTGAACCCAGATCCTCTGAAATCATTATAGGGCTTTTCTATTGTACCGCATAACCTTTCAATCCTACTTAGATACTTAAGAGTTATTAATGGTATCTGTACATATTGGTTCAATCATCTTTCCTATTAGCCCATCTGAAAATGAACTATTTCACTATTCATAATATGTCATGAGTCATAATCATTTCAGGTGCCATAGTTAATTGTCACTTAATGAAGATTTTGGAAGATGGGTTATTTTTGGCAGTAAACTTTTGCCTTGGAATGATTTAGTTAATGAAATTGACTCACTTTTGGAAGACATTCTTAACATATTTCATTCAAGGATGGTGTTTATAGAAAAGAAATGATGTCTGCCTATTAAAAATACTGTCAGATACTTTCTCATGGACATTTTCCAATATACAATCATCTGAAATAACATGCTTTTATGATGACTGTGCACAAGGAAATATGTTCAAATCAAATTAATTGCCAAATATTTAATTTCTTGAATATCCTAACTTATTTTATATTCTCCTCAATCAATAAACTTGCTTTTTCATCATTATTGTATTTTATTATGAATAAGAAAATACAATGGTTCTAATTTTTTTCCAAAAGATAGCAATAGTGCTTTGCCCCTTAACCTTTCCTGTGAGTGAAAGTTAAGAAGATTCTTTCTACCACCACTAACATCATATCTTGCTGTTAACATAGTTGCCTGATTTTTTCCCTCTGCAATGTAGTATGCACCTGAAGATATTATCGAATATGACTATGAGTATGGGGAAGCAGAGTATAAAGAGGCTGAAAGTGTAACAGAGGGACCTACACTAATTGAGGAAACCATAGCACAAACTGAGGTAACAATGAAAAAGCCTGTTTTTCTGTGGTGTCCTGCCATTTGTCTTCATGTGGTTTGTCATGTCATCAGTTGTTCATCAAACTCGTCATATTCCTTCCATTCAGTCTTTTCCCTACCTAAACATCAGTTACTTTCTTTTATTTGACAGAAAGAGACTTGAAGACTGGCCGGTCATTTTTACTTTTGCTTTAGTTTTCCTTTCATTCATACCCTAATTCCCTTTTCATTTTATTTATATTATCCCTTGCATTTTTCACCACATTTTTCAGAAAAAGAAATCCAATTCCCAAAAGAAGAAGAGGACAGTGGCCAGTAACTCAAAAGGAAAATCCAAAAAGGCCACGCCCCCAAAATCTGAAAAAAATGCATCCAAGAAGAAGAAAAGTTACCAGGCCGCAGCCAGAGGCAGACTAGGGGTAAAGGTAGCAATGAAAAGACAAATCAAGATCTCTCCAAAATCAAGACCGGAAGATCTCTGATAATGAGTCCTAGTGCTAACCCAACTAGATTAATAAGTCTCTGCCTAATACTATAACCCACTTAAGTAATGATTCCTGTAAAATTTTTGGATTACCTAATTTTCTTAATCATAGCTTTCTTTTTAAACTTTATCTTTAGGCAAATGTTGTTGATGATTTTCAAGAATACAACTATGAAACATCTGAAAGCTACCAGACTGAAAATCCTAGGGGGGCATCTGGACCAAATGAGGTAATAGATATTGGAAGAACTGACTTGTGATTGTATTGTTTTTAACAATATAATATTATTTGATGTATAACATATCTTACTCTGGAAGAAATCTATCATCTCTGAAAAATTCTATCTTTTCATACTTTTTGCCAAGGTAAGAAAAATGCTCACAATTTTTCTGTAGTTCTTAATAACAGTTTATTTCAAAATATCAGCCAATTCAGATGCTTTGCATCATACCAATTCCAGTACAATGACACTGAATTGGCAGGTTTCTTTTCCTTTATTGCATATTGAAGTGAATGGCCAACATTTCTCAGATGTGTTGCAAATGTAGATGACTCAATATTTCAGGTTTGGGGGAAAGTAAAAGAAAGCGATATAGATGAAATAAAAAATTCATCTAGTGATGAAATTAGATTATTCCATCAGTCGAAAAATTAGGCACAGTATGCTGGCTAACTTTTTGATGAATATGTAGTAAAACATCCTGAAGCTGATTTTTCAAAGCGAAAATAATCTTAATCAGCTGTTTGGAGGGTAATAATGACTCATAATAGATGTCTTTCAGATAGGTCATTTAAAAAAATCTTAGATGTACAAAAACAAATTTACTACAAGATAAATCACATCATATGTATCATAATCCTTTAACCAGAGGGTGAGGATAACTGCCATAGTTCAAAAATTAAAAAAATTAAAGGAATTACCTATCAGAATTTGATCATAAAATGGATGTAAGCCAAAACATTTTAAATAATAGGGAATTATAGAGAATTTCCCTTATTCTTCACAGTTAAAATGAAATAAGAAAGTCTTAACCTAGAAACATTTTACTTAGAACTGTCAAATTTTAAGGTAAAAAGGTGATCATCTAATTCATCATTCTCACTTTATAGATGAAAAGATTAAGGCCCAGATAATTTAAATGACTTCCTTAGTTTCTTATAGCCCAGATAGAAATTGTATTAGAATCCAGACTTCTCCACTATCAGCCAATGTTTTTTTAGCCCTATTCTCATCTTATTATTCCAGCCTGGTTTTTTCTCCCTTCTTCCTCCTCCTCTTTGCTATTTATATTACTCTCCCTTCCTTCCTTCTTATATTTTTGCTGACTCATTTAACTTTATTTTCTACTCTTAGGGAAGCCTTGTTCTGACTAAATCTGTGTTAACTGTTTTACAAAGTTCTAGGTGGATAGATAATATTCAGAGTTTTATGACATTTGACTTTAATACATGATCTATAGCAAAGGATTGCATTCTAAATTACTGAGCATCAGTTTCAGAAACTACATAAAAGAAGCATTTATTTTTAAATGTACACATTTGAAAATTGACATATGTATGCATTTAATTACTTCAATGCTTAAAGTGCCCATGAATATATATACGTATACGTATGCATATATATGTATTTGTATATATACACACACATATATACATATGTATACATATACATATATGTGTGTATATATGTATGTATATATATGCATGTATATATATGTATGTATGTATATATATGTATGTATGTGTATATATATATATGTATGTATGTATGTATGTGTATATATATATATATATCAGATCATGACTCTCTTCACCTTAATGGAATAAGTTGGTAAGCCAGAAAATTCACCACCCACTAGCCAACCTTTTAATGAAGAACCTTTTTGTAGTGGTACTTACGTGACAGATTTACTATTTCTTATTTGGCCTAGCTTGGTTTTTATAATTTCACAGCATTCATTTTTAAAAATTCAACAAGATTCATTAAGCAAATATCATGTGTCAGGTACTATGCTACATGTTAAAATTGATGAAATCATATTTTCATAGCCCCTCACAAAGAATTAACAGCAAAACTTTGATTGGAAATGACATTGGATATGACATGTCAAAAATGTAATTGAGAGATGCTGTTGTTAATGTAACAGCTCCATGTAGATTCTGCCTTATTCTTATTTAATACCAAAGCATATCTATGAAATGGTAACATGAAATATAATTTATTTTTTTTGAACATTTTTGTTGGGGGCTAGAAACTTAAGACATATCTTAGGTAAATGTCTTCCCAAAGGACACAGAGTTATCTTGATATAGTCACGAAAGTCCTAACTTTTAGCATAATACTCAGCTCAATATACAATATGATTTTCTTGTCCACAAGCACTAATTTTGCAATCAAAAGATCTTTTGCTTCAATCCATGGTCACACAATTAGTATTCTAAATGATATAATTTTGTGCAAAATTAAAAAAATAACTTTATTCATTGTTGTCCTGGCATCTGATTCACAACATTCATAATGCAACAGAATAAAAGCATTTGATTTAGTAAAAATACAAGCACATTATTTCAATCAAACACTTGTGCTAACAGCCAGCTATTTCTCTTATTGAGGGTTTCTTTTTGATTATAGGGTGAAATATATCTTTGTAGCTTTTTTCTGTACATCTCTGATAAGATACTATTGAAAGAATCAGTACTTTTAAAGCACTGCTTTGTGTTTTGCTATTTTCAGAATAAGCAACTAGAAGATGCAAGGGTTATATGAAGATATAAAAATTTTCAACTTATTTTTTGATGAATTTTGCAGAATCCATTTAGAATTTCCCTTGTTTTCCATCACCCCAAATAAAAACCTTATTGTTAGAACTGATATTACTTAACTTACTAAATGTTCTGCAAAATCATTAAAAATATATAAAATATTACACATACAGATATATAATATTTTATTATATTTATGAAAGTTGAAATGTTTAACCTTGCATTGGATGTTGTTCACGATAGTAAAAAATACTGAGCCCATAAATGGAACAATTGCACTCCCTAAAAATGTTCTATGTGAATTTTGTGAAGTATTGTATATGTGTTTTCATGTTTTATTTTCAATTTTACTTGTTCAAAATTTGATCTTGAACATATGAAACTGAGCTGACTAACCATGACAGTTTATAATTGAATTGGCAAATACACATGTTCAACTTCATGTGAGATATTTGCAAAGCTCTCTAAGAAAGTAAACAATTTGAAAGCAGTATTTCTTTCACTTTATTGAAATACCTTTCAATTTTCCTGAAAGGCTAAGCTTTCTAGACCTTCAGGTATATAAAAAAAGACAAGCTGGAATATTACTGACCTAGCTTCTTATGACATACTGCCATTTGGTATCAACAATTGCTTTAATTGCTTTACTAACAATAACCCTCATGTTCTCCAATCCTTTACTACTTGAATAAATAGCAAGATCCACTTGAAGAAGTATTTACTGAAGAATACATAACTGGAGAGGATTATGAATCCCAGAGAAAAAAAATGGAGGATAACCAATATGAAAGCAAAGGAGTAGACGGCAGGGATTCTGATCTTCTGGTAGATGGAGATTTAGGAGAATATGATTTTTATGAATATAAGGAATATGAAGATAAACCTACCAATCCCACTAATGAAGAATTTGGTCCAGGTGTACCAGCCGAAACTGATATCACAGAAACAAGCGTAAGTTGGTATCAGGCCAAATATGAATGTTATTTGTTCGTTTGTTTTTATGTCTTTTCATGTTGGTCTTAATGTTCTTTTAGCCTTGAGATATTAACTTTTTTTTGGTTTCCCAAGAAGTTTACGAGTACAAACCCCAAACAAAACACTCTACAAGTTTTCTGCATAAGTATAATTACAATGAAATCTCTTTTCTCTTATGGAGAAATTCATTTAAATAATTAAAAATTTAAAGATAATTAAAAGCTTAAAGTTCATTTACATAATTTTAACTAGAAATATTACCAATGCATCTTCACATTTCTTAAGTTAAAATCATTATATCAATTTACCAAATATTAACTCTGTTTATATATCACTATTTTTTTCTTAATACTTTATTTAATAATAATTTAAATATATCCATTGAAATGCCAAGTTAAGATTCACAAGGCTACTGTAGTATATTTTGATGGATATAATAATTCAACATCATTTCTGGATTTCATAAAAAATATGCTCACATGCTGTATTTATTTTGTTTATCTAAGCCAGTGATATTCTCTTAAAATTATGCATAACATATTTCTTTAAAAATGTTGAAGCCAGTGCAGTCCCTTTTAATGGCAAATTATCTTGTATAATCATATATATTTAACCTTTATTTTAATTTTTCTTTGGACAGATACATGGCCATGGTGCCTATGGGGAAAAGGGACAGAAAGGAGAACCAGCTGTGGTTGAACCTGTGAGTGTTCATGAGGGCATGTTTTAAAGTTTAATGTGATTGTGTTCTTTAGGTGATGATTATGTTACCTATAATTTGAAGTTATTCTTATTGGATCATGCTTAAGATAGTATTAGTCAAAGTGTTTATAATTTATGATATTGCCAATTATTAAGTTGATCATGGTGATACAGACATTCTACATAGCAACAACTAAAAGCAAAATCTAAATTTCTATAGCTGCTAACAGATTTTGTGATTCACTGTTTCCTTATCTAGCTATGGAGCATGGCTCTATAGCTATGTGGTTATATGCTATGACCATAGAATCTCCTTCAG
This sequence comes from Trichosurus vulpecula, assembly GCF_011100635.1. Classification (NCBI taxonomy): domain Eukaryota; kingdom Metazoa; phylum Chordata; class Mammalia; order Diprotodontia; family Phalangeridae; genus Trichosurus; species Trichosurus vulpecula. Next base: position 69,000,179 of record NC_050579.1, read on the forward strand.
CTTCAAACTTCCTGAACTTTTTTGTTTGGTCCACACTGCACTACAGAGATAGTGTTACTACAGAGATAATGTTCTGCCTGCAGAAACGAACATCTGGGTGCTCTCTGCCTTTGTGAAAAAGGAGAATGTTCATCCAAAATCCCTCTGGCACGAATGCAGCTTCTGTAGAGCTTAAAACAATTGTATCCACTGAGATTATGCAGCTTACTATCATGGAAGGAAGTTCACCACTCAGTCCAACAGATCTGAGATGGGGATGGGGGAGGAAGTTGTAGCGATCATGTAATTACCCTTATTTTTTATAGCTCATGGGATCCTAGATCAAAAGCAAGAAGGGACCTTAGAAGTCATCTAGTCCAAACTCCGTCATTCTGCACAGGGGCACACTGAGGACCAGGCAGGTGAAATGACTTGTCAAAGTTCACATTGGAAGTAGATATCAGAGATAAGACTTGAATCAAAGTCCTCAGACTCCAGAACCAGTTGTCATGCTGCTATACCATGAGACTCAGGGTGATTAAGTGACCTATCCCAATTCATGTGTTCAGCAAGAGCTGAGCCTTAAACCCATATCTCCTGATGATTGAGCCAGTGGCCTTTCTATTACACTGTAGTAGAGAGACTTTAAATCATAAGAGAGTGTATTGGAGGAATAGTGAGGCAAACTCTGCAGTTACCTACTTTTCTAAATCCTGCCTCTGGTTGCCATAGGCTGATTATGAGGGAGGGAGGGAGGGAGGGAAGGAGGGAGGGAGGGAGGGAGAGAGAGAGAGAGAGAGAGAGAGAGAGAGAGAGAGAAAGGGAGAGAGGGGGAGAGAGAGAGAGGGAGGGAGGGAGGGAGAGAGGGGGAGAGAGAGAGAAAGAGAGAGAGAGGGAGGGAGGGAGGAGCAGGAAGACAATTATTTTTTTTTTAAATTGGAAGGTATTTAATACATGAGAACCAGAGAGGTAAAACAATTCATCCAGGTTAGTGTCAAAACCAGGACTGGAACCCAGGGTCCTAGTATCTAGCATGTTACATTAAAATCACTATGCATGTTAGGGGCATCAGGATTACATTGTTCCCTCATGAGAGTCCATCAGGTAACAAAGCGTACCCTCCTGAAATTAGTCTTCTCCTCTCTGGGTAACACCCATCTAGATCCAATAACACAAGAGGTGAGCTGCTTCTCAGGAAATTGACAAGCCACATAACCTGATTGAAAATTACTGCTTTAAATAGTATGGTACCTTCATTTATGGCAGAGACTTTTGATGAGCATTCTCCTATTTTGCAAACTCAGGGGCAATCAATCCTTTGATTCTGAGGGTAGAATATTGTGTCTACGACCACAGTGTGGTGTATATGGCAACCAGGAAAATGTAGGAAACTTAAAGTTGGATATGGTCCTATGCTCATGGTATATACTCCAATGATGGCATGGTAAAAAAATAAATAAATAATTTTTTAAAAAGTTTGTTCTTGCTGATTACATGTGGCATGGGTAGAAAGAATGTGGAGTGGTGGGCCAGAGGCTTCCCACAAACTATTGAAGGTTTTTAGAGTGAATTTTCCTTTAACATTAAAAAAAGGATTACAGTTAAAAGCATACAGCTAGCCTACTAAATGGTATAATTTTATTTCCAACTAAATATAATTTGCAAAGCAATCTTTTTTTTCGTCTTAGCTTTTCCTTTGTTTAATCAATTCAAGGAGGTAGACATTTTGAGATCATTATTTCATCTGAAATTATATTTTAGGCAATCATTTAAGTTAGATTATTTCTAGACTATTTAAACTGCATACAATTTGCAATATCTTCTTGAAATAGAAATATTTACCATTGAGACAGGCAGGTATATATTCAATTAATTTTGATACCTTTCATAAGAACCAGTATTTCCATCTCTAATGTCTACAGTTGTTTCTGTTTCTTATCCTGTTTATTACCATCACAACTTTGTTGCTCACAGCCCCAGACTCAGCTTTGAAAGTATTATTCTCACTTCATGTCATATCATGTCATGTTGAAAAATATATGCCTCTATCTCCCAAGATCCACTTTAGGGCCACAATAACTAAATACATTTTATATTCCTTGTTATTTTGGAAATTAAACTCTGGAAATCATTGTGTCATATTTAGAGAACTAAATGAAATGGTTCATGGCAGGAGGGCTTTCAGAAAAAAAGTAATGTTATAAATATTTCTGGAATTCCTCCTTGCTTGTTTTTGAACATCCAAAGTCATCAAACACTTTAAAAATTAATAATGAAGTCCACTAAGATTTAGGTGAAAGGTATCCAAATTATGATATAGTCACTGTCACTCAATTGTAGGTTTTATTATTTTTGGTTTGGTTTTGTTATTGAAATATTTTTAAAATTAAGGGAAATTTTTAAATGTCTGATTGCATTTTCTCATACAAATCATATACACAGTGAGAATCAACACCTCTGGGCCAATGCCTATCTGAGCTCCTCTGCCTATCCTTTCTGATTATTCTAAGTCTTACATTTAATTCAAAGATCACCTTAAGTTCCATGTCCTTGACTACTTGCAGTCTACAGTTATTCCCCACCCACTTCAGAACTCTTGTACTATTTATTATTTATTGGTGAAGGCCATTCATTTCATACATGTTCTTGTATTCGCAATTATATTTACAATGTAATTGTAATGCACATACATTTCCCAGCTCCCCTCCCTCTAGTCAAAGAGGGTACAGACTGTGTTTTTACACATTTGTTGATCTTTTAGTGACTCTAGTGTTGACCAGTGTCTTGCCCCTACTAGGTGCTAAAAAAAGTTTGCTGGTGAGAATATTATATGATTTTATGGGGAAAGAAGATTGTAAAAATCCTATAATGTAGTATGCAATCATTCCAATTAAAGTGAGATCATTATCTAGCTCCAACTTTTCAGACTGATTTTTCACTATTCTTTTTAATAGCCTTTGTTGTAGACAGATTGCACTTCTTCTAGCAGTGAGCGTATATACAACAAAATGAGAGTGAAAAGTTCACTCTGGCTCTTAGTTATATATCATTCCACAGACTGCCCCAAGTCTTCACTGCTGCTCCTCCTTTAAAGGCTCAGCTCAAATGCCACCTCCCATGGAAGAAGGCATCTCCTGAGACTTTACTCTAGTTGATAGTATCATTCACCCCCATCCCCCAAAAATGACTTTGTATTTATAATGTATAAATTGTTTGTTTGTGTACATATTATTTCCACTCATAGAATGGAAACGTTAATGTCAGGCATGATTTTCTTTGTATCTTTGTATTCTCAATATCAAGCAGTGCCTGGAATGTAAATAGGCATTCAATAAATGCTTGTGGGTTTGAAGTCAATGATGATTTTTTAACTGCTTACTATGTGTTAAACATTGTGCTAGGCACTGTGGGTCAAGTCAAAGATTTGCATGTTTTTTTGGCTTTTCTCAAAGATAATTATGTCATTTTTTTAAATATAGGGGATGCTTATTGAAGGGCCACCAGGACCAGCTGGACCTGCTGTATGTGAACATTTTAAAATTCTGTTTTTTAAAACTCTTTTTCTTTATGGTGTGTCTTGATCAATTGGTTGCTTACACTTGTCTTTGAATTAATTCATTTAAAAACTTTTCCTTAGTTTATTGAAATACTTATTTTCAGTGACCCTTACAATAATAATTATAAAGATGTTTGTGCTGCTGTATATATTAGGCAGTGCTTTCAGTTTTATTTCTGTCAAAAATCACCTGAATTAATACATTATCTTGGTGATCTTTCTATCATTTAAAGAATACAGTGAAATAAGTTTTATTTCTCTCTTTTTTCATTGCCATTATATCATTCAGTCTAATTTTACAATAATTAGAAACGGGTGGCATAACATTTTGCAGTCTGCAATGTACTTTCCATACATAATCTCATTTGATACTTATAGCAACCCTGTGAGGTATGGGATATAAGTATTATCTTGTTTTATATATGATGGAGAGAAGAAGCATAGCAGAGAGGAAAGAGACCCAGCCTCAGAACCGAGAAACCCTGACTTCAAGTCCAGTGTCTTCCACATACTGGCAGAAGTTACTTAACCTTGTAGTGCCCCAGATAGCTCTTTAAAAATGTTTCACAAAAGATGCCTTTGTACATCGAAAGAGGAATTTTCCTTATTAAGAGTTCCTTATGCCAATGAAATTCCAAATCACTGGTTCAATGTGGGTTTGAACCCAAGTCTTTCTGACTCTGAGGGTGTCTCTGTACTGTGCTACACTGCCTCTCTTTTTAATATGTAAAATCAGAATAATACCTGTAGTATTGTTATGGTACATATGGACATTTATAAAAAGACACTCATAAAGATAAAATGACTCTAGGGGCAGCTAGGTGGCATAGTGAGTAGAGCACGGCCCTGAAGTCAGGAGGACCTGAGTTCAAATGCAGCCTCAGACACTTGACACAATTACTAGCTGTGTGACCTTGGGCAAGTCACTTAACCCCAATTGCCCTGCCTTCCCCCCTGCAAAAAAAGAGAAAAAAAGATAAAATGACTTGAACATGGTCAAACAGCCAATTGGTGTCACCAGCAGAAATCTGACTCAGCTCTCTGCTAAGTCTTTTTCCATTGGCTCATGTATAATAGCTAATAATAAAGTTTTTGGTGGAATATCTCTTTTCTCTCTCAGAGTAACTGCATGAAAGAATGAATTAATGATAAGAATAATAACTCCTGGATACACACAATACACAGTGAGATATATATATATATATATATATATATGCATATAGTATATATATATATGTATGAATATGTATGTATATACACATATAAACCACTCCAGTATCTTTTGCTAAGAAATCCCCAAATGGGGTCATGAAGAGTTGGACATGGCTGAAATGACTCAATGGCAATACCAAATTTCTGAAAGTTTCAGATTCTCTTCTGTCACAAAATACTCGAAACATTCATATACAGTGGCAGGAATTAATGAAATTTCTAGTCAGTTAGAGGCCACGTTAATGAACAAAATATTAGGTGAGCTCTGAATATGTCAATACAGCAACATATATACATATATATATACATATATATATATACACACACATATATATACACACACATATATACATACATATATATATATATATATATACATATATATATATATATATATATATATATATATATATATATATATATATATATAAAGAGAGAGAGAGAGAGAGAGAGAGAGAGAGAGAGAGAGATGCAGAGCTGATAATATATTTGGGGGCTTTTTTAGCCCAGTTGCTAATGTGGTAAGGACATACTTATGAAATAAATTTTAGTAAGAATATTCTTATGAATATCAATTATATTAGTAAGAAGACATTGGATTTGTAATTTATTTCTTCATAGGGTCTCATGGGTCCTCCTGGTCTGCAAGGCCCCACTGGACCTCCTGGTGATCCTGGTGAAAGGGTAAGTTGTTTTCTTCAGTAGTGTCCAGTAAATTCTAGAATAATTAAAATTCATTCTAAAGGTTTCATAGATATTCTGTAGAAGAAACAAGTTTGTTGACTGAACATTAGGAAATGGTAATTTACCTTTTCTAAGTATAAAATCAAACATAAAAATATTCCACTTATCATACTCAGGACCATCACCTAAGTAACTTTTACTCCTGACTAATTTCAGTGCTAATATGATGAGTCAACTATTTGAGAACCCAGTATTAAATACTTAAACACTATATGCCTAAAAGTCATACCATCAGAGATTCATTGCTCATAGGACAACTGAATTAGAAAGAGACCCCAGAAATCGTCTAATACAACCCTAACCCAAAGCATGAATCCCATTTGAAAACCCCTAATAAGCGATCATTTAGACTTCCCTTAATGGAGGAACACAACATTGAAGTGAAACCTGAGTTCTTCAAACCCCTGCCCTATAATTTACATTCATTGGAATTTAGCGTCAAGTAGTCATTCCTTTTCTTAAGATCTCTATGATTTATTTTTTTAATCAGTTAAATTTTGAAAATAATTTGAAAGTCAGACTTACTACTGGAAGAGAAAAGTGTTTAGTCTTCTCAAAGAAATTGACATTTGCATCTGTAAGGGGAGAACATTTGGAACACTAAGTTCATTTACTAGATAAGTTACTATTAAAAAAACAAGAAATACAGCTTTTTATAAAAGTTGTATAAATTACATTTAATTTGATTATTTTAACATTTTTTTATTTTATATGCTTTCCCCCTGCTTCAACTGGGATTAAATTTAAGCACCTGTGCTAAAGATTCAAACTCAGAATGGTTTCATTATGCTTTCCTTAGCTTAGTCCACAGACATGGCCACTCTCTCATTTCTGAATATTTATGTTGTATTAATGCTTACATGAAACCCAGTCATAAAACTTGGCTTTAATAATTCCTACTTATATAATTTATTTACATTTTAATATTTTCAGGAATTACTTACATGAGCTAGAATACCAAATTGTAAAAAAAAATTAAAATTGATTTTACTTTGAAATCAAACTTTTATTATTTATTTTAGGTCCATCTCAAAGACATGAGTTTGATTTATCTACTTTTCCCCAGTTTAACTGGTCATAAACATGAAGATCATTCTCAAAAATATGGGCATAGTCTCTCAGCTTATGTAGTTTACAACTAAATCAATGTCTGGGGTGATTTAAATATATATTGTATACATTACATTTTGGACCATTATTAAAAACATCTGTGCTTATAGGAAAATACATATATCCAGTTCTAGGCACGTTGACAAATAAAAATGGAATTAAAAAGGAAAGAATAAAACAAAATAATTATCTTACATAACCTTATATTGTAACATGATATTCTATATTTAGTGAGTCTTTCTGAATTTTTTAATGTTCTCCATTTTCACACCTAGGGCCCTGCTGGACGTCCTGGTTTACCTGGGGCTGATGGTTTACCTGGCCCTCCTGGTACCATGTTAATGTTACCAGTAAGTATTTTTTTAACATAGCCATCAAATTGTTGATATTATATATTATGATAGAGCAATTCTAAAAAACCAATATAGATGTTTGTTAGTTTAAAAATACTTTAAAATTAGTGTTTTGGGGAGACATAGTTGGGGAATGGGGGAATTCTATGTACTTTCACTCTATTGTTAGTTTGATTTATTACTTTACTTTGCTACAAGAGAACTCTCTTGTAATCTGGAAATGTTTGTAAAAAACTTCAAAAGTTAGGCAAAGTGTTAAACTCAGTGAAACTTTTTCAAATGTCTTACTTGGGCAAAAAGCCCAATAACCTATTTATGTGATCTAATTTCTTGATTTATACCTCTAAACAGATTTATTTCCTCTTACCCATCTCTCGTATATACCTTAAGTGTTGATTCTCATAAATAACATTAATATCACTGAGCAGCCATTTTCTTTGGTTATTATTCATGATGTTGCTTTTAAAATTCATAATCTTATTAGTGTCCTACTGAATTTAGTTGGTAACAAGATTAGATAGAACATGCTCTGAATTCAATTCCACAAAGAATAAGCACATACTTGAAGGTTCAAAGGCCAGCAAAATGTAAGGGGCAGGTCTTCTAGTACATTTCAATTTTACTCTTCTCCTTAGAGTTATTTTAATATGCTCTAGGTCATCCCATTAAGGTTACAAATGTGTCTTTAACATAATTCTGTGTGTGATAGTCTGGGTAATAGATAAATTAAAGGCTGATTGATCTGTTAAACTAATTATTTAACTTATGTAGTGTATATTAGCACATTCCGGTAATCCCTGATAATGGGAAAGGATGAGGCTGGCACACCCCTTGATTTTGAGAGTTCTGAACTTTAGTAGTGCTAAAGGCATTTGGACATTCAGACTGAGTCATAGCACCATTGTGGAGAGTACCTAATAGGAAGGGTTTGGCAGGCTGCCTAAGGAGGGGTAAGTAATTTCAAGTAGGAAAAATTACAGCAGGTTAAAGTTTCTGTGCCAGTCAAGAGTGGGATTTTGCCCATGTACCTGTGCTTTGAGCCTGAGGAACATAGAGAGATCCAGTATTCTCCCTCCCCCCAAAAAAATTATAATGGGATTCTGCTAAATAGAATTTCACTGGTTTACTTAAAGTATTATTCAATTAAGAGCACCCTTTTCCAAAAAAAATCTATTTACAGTGCAAAGTATACCTGTGTAAAGTAAGGAATTGATTTATGCCATGCTCAGTTTAAGGATTTATATATGTATCAAAGGATCAATAAATCAAACAACAAATATTTTAATTACCTTCTATGTTCTCAGCACTATTTAGAGCCAAAGGACTATAAAGGTTGTATAGTTCATCCCCTGCCCCCATTTTATAGATGAGAAAACCCAGAGCAGTTACTTACCCAGATTCACATGGTAGGTAGTATCAGAGCCAGGATTTAAACATATGGTCTCTTCGCATCAAAACTAACAATTGTTCCACTATCTATGTTGACTTGGAGATAGAGGAAATCCTCTAAAATCACAATATAGAAGACATTTCAAACCCTGTATTCACATGAATTTGAGAATGTTACCACAAAGAGAGACTATATGATTTATAATTGAATCAACAAATGAGCCAGATGGTGCAGTGGATAGAGTGCTGGGCCTTGAGTTAGGAGGACTCATCTTCCCGAGTTCAAATCTGGCCTCAGATGCACACTAGTTGTATCACTCTGGGCAAGTCACTTAACCTTATTTGCCTCAGTTTCCTCATCTGTAAAATGAGCTGGAGAAGGAAATAGCAAACCCCTCCAGCAACTCTGCCAAAAAAACCCCAAATAGGGTCATGAAGGGTCAGATATGACTAAAAAGAACCGAAAAACAAGAAACAACATTAAACCATACCCATTCAAAGCTCTTTCTAGGGGCAGAGGACAACCTTTGTTCATGACCTTTGCCAGATCATTGATGCATTCCAAAAATATATTATTATACTAGTCCGGTAGTGGTATAATTCAACACATATTTATTAAGTACCTACTGCATAGATCAGAGGTGTCAAACTCAGTCAATCCCTAACTGTAGCTGAAAAAGATCAAAATATAATAGAAAATGCATAGCAAAATAAGTAAAAATATGATACAAGTATAATGTTAACTAATATTTTCTAAGTCAATATGCAACCTTGAATTTGACATCATTGGCTTAGAAGACAATGCTAGGTAATAGGAGAGATACAAAGAAAAATTAAAACTTAGTCCCTGCCTTCATAGAGATTATAACATACAGGTAACTATGAGATATCATAATATATAACAAATGCATTAGAAATGTGCAAAACAAAGGGTTACCTAAGGCTCCACAAAGGAAAGATTATGGGTCCAAGAAAGGATTCATAGAGATGGTACAATGCCAGGTTTGTGGTACGTATGGAATTAAACTTAATTAAAGTGTGAAGAGTGTGTGACATTCTTTGACTTAAACTTTTCTCTGCAAAGTTTGAAGTTGAATTAGTCAATGAGAATTTATTAAGTGCTTACAATGTACAAGGCACCGTGCTAAGCACTTGGGACACACACACACACACACACACACACACACATATACAAATTCTCTGCCCTCAAAGAACTCACATTCTAATGAGGGAAAGAGAATGCAAAATAATGACATATGAATCAGATAGATACAGGGTAAATTGGAAGCAGTCTCAGAGGAACAGCACAAATTGTTTGGGGTGACAGTAGGGGACCGCTAAAGACTTTTGTATCTCTTCTATTTGAGCTATGTAAAGGAAGCGAAGGAAGTCAGGAGGCAAAAATGAAGACAGCCCATTTCAGTCCTTTTTTAGTGATATCTGCAAATAAAGTTAATGTTTTATAATTTTCATGTAGTTTCTTGGGAGTTACATCCAACAGGGCAAATAGAAACTAATTTTTAATAAGTTAATTTTTTCCCTTTTCTAATATTTACAGTTTCGCTATGGTGGAGATGGTTCCAAAGGACCAACCATCTCTGCTCAGGAAGCTCAGGCTCAAGCTATTCTTCAGCAGGCTCGGGTAAGAATGTGGATTTCATTTTGTTTTAATTTTCTAAGTGTCACATCAGGAGAAAGATGCAATGTAAACTTCTGAAGGGCAGCAGATGACACAGTGGACACAGTGCTAGGCCTGGAGTCAGAAAGACTCCTCTTCCTGAGTTCAAGTCCGGTTTCAGATGTATACTGGTTTTGTGGTCCTGGACAAGTCACTTAACCCTGTTCACCTCAGTTTCCTCATCTGTAAAATGAGCTGGAAAAGGCAATGGCAAACCACTCCAGTATCTTTTGCCAAGAAATCTCCAAATGGGGTCATGAAGAGTTGAACATGGGTGAAATGACTCAGCAACAATATCAAATTTCTGAAAGTTTCAGATTCTCTTCTGTTACAAAATACTCAATACATTCAGATATAGTGGTAGGAATGAATGAAATTTCTAGTCAGATGCCACGTTAATGAATAAAATATTAGGTGAGCTCTGAATAGGTCAATACAGCAAAGACTTCTGGCTTCACTGGTGAGAGAAAACCTTCCATCGAAGGACTCTTGAATGGATGATTAAAAATAAGGACTAGACCACTGATTTCAGGTAGTATAGAGGGCTTCTGACATGGAAATTTCTAACTATTGTGCCAAAACTAGGATAAAAACTGGAATGAAAGGTATGTGTATACTTTCATCCCTTCTTGCTTTTGAAATAGGTAACAGTTTAATTAGTGAAAATTCAAAATAAAATTAATCCAGGAACATGTTCTATATTAGAGGTGCAAGTTGTAGAAGTATATCTTTCCCCTTAGTAAAATCAATTGATCAATTACTATGTAATTGATTTACATAATTGATATCATATTCTTGTCCATGGCCTTATTAGCTCTGTGCTCTACAGTGTTAACTAGTTCATAAAACCAAGTGACTAAGACTTAGCTACCATTAATTAAAATGCAACATTGCCCCACAATGTGTAGTATATGGGCTGTATAAACTATTGGATATCAAATTATAGTCTTTACAGTTTGGAAGCCTATTAAATTTATCTGGGCATGATACCGCCCCCTCTCCATAGAGATATATACATACATACATACATACATACATACATATATATATACACATACATACATACATATATATATATATATACACATACATACATATATATACGAAACCAATGTGCTGACAGATCAGCTCATATTATCATAGCTAAAAATAAAAAATAATAATAGATTTTATATAGCAATTTAAAGTAGAAAAACACCTTTATATATATTATCTTGCTTTATTCTCATGACCCCTGTAAAATAGGACTATAGTTATTATTATCTTTTTTTTCCAGTTAAGGAAACTGAGGCCCAGAGAGGTTACTTAATCATGGTCTGACAGGTAGTCAGTGTGTGTCAGAAGCAGGATTTCATCATTTGTTTTCTTTATTCTAAGTCCTGTATTTTTTCTGCTATGCCGTATTGTCTCTTACAACCAATACATGTCTAGGCAGGATTCAAACTCATCTCCTGACTCCAAGTCTAGCACTCTATCTACTGTGCTACCCCTTAAATATTCACTGTTTCAAAAGATATTATTCAATTCAATTAATCATTTATTAAATGCCTATATGTGCAAATCAGAGTTCAAGATACCAGGTTTATTGTGTAGTTCTGACCCAGGTCTGACTACAAAGGAACTTAATAAATCTCTAGCAGAAGTGTAAATCACTGTCATATAAAGGAAAGTGAGATCACTGTGAAGAGAAGATCCAGAGGAAATGGCAAAGATTTAAGGAAGAAGATTCTAGTTCCTGTAGGATAGCTGGGAAGGAAACAGAGAAAATTCTACCTAAATTGATCCTTAAAGGAAGGAAATGGCTTGGAGCAATGATATCAAATTTAAATAGACATGGGGGTGGTGGTATTTTGACTTAGAAAACCTCATATTAACATCATCTATGTTCTATTCTATTTTTGTTTATTTTGTTAAATATTTCCAAATTATTTTTATCCTGGTTTAATGTAGTTTCATGGCATGTGATTTATACCTCTGGGCTTGGAGGACAATTGGAGGTAAGGTCAAGGGAGATGCCATGAGAAGAGGCAAAGAGGTAGAAGAGGACAGAAAAAGAACCAGGGGGTAGTTTGGGCTAGAATGTAGAATATGTTGTAACAACAATGTTGCTAGAAGCTGCTGTGAAGGCATAAGACCAACAACACCAGCACATAGAAGGGCTGCCAGCACAGATTCTTTCATCTGCTTTTTGAAGAAAAGCAACTTTAAGGGGTTAACAATCTTACTTTAGTTAAATATACATATATCATTCACTTAGTTCACGGGGCAAAAAAAAAAACAACAGCCTCAACTTCAGAGTAAATACAAACAGAAATTACAAACATACATTATATAAACAGAACAAATAACACAGAGATCAACAGACAGGCCTCTATCTGTTTATATCAGTAAGGCAAGATTTATGACCTGGAGAGTGACCATGAACATGCCTGTATGGTTCAGAGTCGCAAAGTACGAAAACTCTCTAGGTAGAAGGCAGAGGAAGTATAATATTTATTTAGCCACCAAAGAATCAGATCCCAGAACCAGTAATTCCAATTCCATATGACAGTAATTGTATTCCAGAAGCAATAAGCCCACATCAACGTAGCACTATTTGACCAAAGAATTACATAGTTACCAGATAGAGAGGTGCCAACATCTGGGTTTTCAAAGCCAAGGGGTCTGCTGTGGCTACTCAGCGTCTCCTCTGAGAGCCCCAAAACAAAACATCAACCTCAGATTTTATATACCCTGTTCAGGGCCCTGAGGGCTCAGAGTTTATTTACCAAAAAGGTCTGGGGCCTGGGACCTCACATCTAATTAGTGAAAGGGTATGGGCCCACCTCTAATCAGGCCTCCCTTTGTTGGCCCCACCTGAGGCCTATTCAATGAGTGGAAAAGATCTTTCACTTACAGATTGGCCTTACATATGTGAAGGGAAATAATACAAAATAAGTTTGGGCAGATATATTGGAATGAGATTGTGAAGGGCCCCAAATCCCCTCCATAATTAAATATTGGTTTATTATACTTCATTTTCTAAATATTCCTGAAAGAAAACTGTCCTTAGAGGCTATAAATAAAAAAACAAATAAACATTTTCATTCTTAAATAGTCGATAGGTGGAAAGATTTAAACTTATTTAAATTTGCTTCCCAGCAGTTTCTATAATTTTATCCCTAAAGAAACAGATTTTATTGAATCTGCTATAATAATTAATAAAAACTACAATAATAAATAAAGTAGCTGCCATTTATTTAGTACTTTAAGATCTGTGAAGCAAATTACACATGTTATCTCATTTAATCCTTGCATCAGCCCTATGAATCTGGTGCTATTCTCATGCTCATTTTACAGATGAGAACATGATGAGGAAAGTGGTTAAGTGAAGAGTTAAATGATGAATGAAGAGTGTTTTAGTGAATTGACCAGACTCTTATAGCTAGGAAGTATCTGAGGTGGATTTAAAGTCAGATCTTTCTGCCTCTATATCCGATGTTCTGTCCACTGCATCACCTAGCTGTTTAAAGAGGTAATGCATTTACAATTTCTCAAAGGATTTTGCATTCCTCATATCATTACTATTGATATTCCAGCAAAACAGATGACATAAATTACAGTTCTCATTTTGCATATGTTTAAAATTAAGAATTAGGAAGTGTCTTTTTTTAAGGTCAAATGGCAAGTCAATATGAGGGTTTCGGCAAATCTGTTAGTCTTTATAATCTTTGTGAATGATTTAGTCTACAACTTATATTATAATGAGCTCTGTCTGTGTGATGCCTGAATGTGATATGTGTTTGACCACTACTAAAAATGACATTATCACACGCTATTAATTTAATCTGTGCCACTATATCCCTGAAGCATAAATGTCACAGCTTTTCAAAATGACAGTTCCACATTTCACATATTCAACATGAATGTCCATTGCTCCATGAAGCCAATATATTTTGCCTAATGTTGCATATCAAATTTATTTTCTTGTATGATATTATATCTTAAGAAACTGAGACATAGCACAATTTGCAAATGTACATTTTCCTGACAAATCCAGAATGGCATAATTCAGTTTTTATTGTGGGCTATTAATAACCCTAATAACATATTCCTAGAAAAATAAGATAGTTATTTAACAAATGCCAAGTTTACCCATTTGAAATGAATTTACTCTGAAAATTATAACATGAAAAAATCTGCCCTATTATGAAAGCAGCTTCACAGCAGAGAATTACATTTACATTAAGTTGTTTATTGTTTCGAAATTGTCAGGAAATTGATTTCTCCTCCCTATTAAATAAATTACATTAATGTGAGTCATTGCTCTGGTCCTTATCCAAGTTGAAATTATAGGATGCAATATAATATATTGCAGCAATATTGCCATTTGTTATCCATGGGAAACATAGCTCTTCATTGATGATGAACTGGCAACTTTTCTAGCATTGCGCTATTTATGTTGGGTTAATTGTTAATTATGCATAGCTTCTGTATATCTTCTTTGCATCAGTTTTTGAAAGTCAGAATACTCTTTTAAGCATGAATTTTTGATCTTATTCTTTCTATTTGATTCCAGATTGCTCTCAGAGGTCCACCAGGTCCAATGGGTCTAACTGGGAGACCGGGTCCTGTGGTATGTTACACCCACAAAAATGTCATTATGTTAAATAGCAATCATTGACAGACCACTTACTAGAAAATTTACATATGTATAAACACATATATATGTATAAAGAGAGAGAGAGGCAGAGACAGAGTCAGAGACACTGCAGTCAGATACTTCTGCCAGATTTTAGTTTGGAGTCAATATTTTAGAATATTCTGTTCAGTTTTGTAACAATTTACTCTTTAATGTACATGAGTTCTTTTTATCAAGGTTAAATAGCTAAGAAATGATAATTCTATCATTAAGAAGTTTTGGAGGTATGTCTATAAATCATCATTAAACCGAGTTAGTTAACATTCAGAGTTATTGAAAGGTCTTTTGAAGTTATACATAAAAATTCAATTATTTCAAGGACTAGCTTTCTTCAGTACTTTTAAAGATCCATGATATCATTGGGTTGGTTTGTTCCTCAGCTGACAGAGGTTAAAATCTCTTTCTATCTTAGAAGATGGTTGAGTGGGCTACTGTATCAGAAATTATCTATAATCTGGAGATGAACTTTATGGCGATAATATTCTCAGAAGTTAGCTAGACTGGTAACCTCAGAAGACAATGGTCAAAGTATCTCCAGCTTGGTAATACCCATCCAAATGTGAGCTATTTTGGTGTAGACTTTAAGAATCCAAGGTCAGTTGCATGACATGACGAGACATCAGCACAAGACTTTTGTAGATGAGGAATCAGATTCAGTATTTGCTATGATCTGAGCTCCAGGCAGTATTCCTTACCTCTTTTTCTGTTCTGATAGAATACTATTTCCCCTTAAAAGTAATGTGAGAAAAAGTTAATGTTTATAGGGAAGAAAAAAGTTTCCTTTTCCCTTTCTTTGTATGCCAGCTGGCTTAAAGGCACCAAATAGTATGTTAAAGGGCTTTAAAATAAGTGTTTTTGAAATGTAATCTGTTATATAATTGGAGGACTAAGTTTAAAATTTTGAATTAAAAAATAAACTTCAGGTTCTTTTAAATATTTCATTCCTTGAAAAATAAGTGTAAAATCTGACAACCAAAAGATCTATTTATTAATATAATTAAATAATCATCATATTTTAATTTGTAATCAAAGAATATTTAGAGCAATATGAAAATATATCTCAGGCCCCAAAAATGTACACTTTAGAGAAAACTAAGCATGCTGTAGAATGATTAACCCTTGAAGAAATACTAATTTACTTTGATGGTGATAGATGGATTGTCTTGCAGCATATAGTTTATTTAAGTGAGAAAACTGGTTTATTTCTGAAAGGGGCATCTGGTCTACATGTTTGATTTAGTTAGACTGACAAATTATCCTCATTTTTAAAAGAAAAAATGAGCTCCATGTAATGTATTTTGAAGATTATGATGTGATTCAAATGTCTATCACTTGGTATCAGCCTGGCAATTACTTAAACATTTATAAAATTAAAATTTAACATGCTATTTTCTAATTTTTCCATTGACTTCAGAATAATAAATTTAAGCCTGAGAAATAATGTGGGTGATATTTGCATTTTAAAATAATCCCTCTGCCCTCTTTTTGCACCTTATAAAACAATTAGATGAGTATTGTGCATTTATTGAGTATCTAGTATCTGCTAGATTGTGGTAAAATATGGAAGAAAGAAAAAAAGATATAATCCCCACTCTTATAAAAACAATATCTCTTTATAGCAAGGTTCTAAATTTTCCATTTTTGTGGAAATTAATAATTATTTAAATAAGAAATTTCAGCCTTCATTCTCTAAGACAGTAGTGAATTTCTTGTAGCATTTCTGCTGCTTACCTGAGAGAACCTTGAAGCCTCATGAAAAACCTGGAGGGAAATTGCCATTGACTAGCCAAGCCAAGGAAAATCCAATTTACATCAAAATTTCTTTATTCTTCCAGTGGTGCTAGATTCAGGCGAAATGTATTTTGTTTCCTTTTGTGGTGACTGCTGAAGATATGAAATTCCTTGGGATAAGATTTCAATGTGCATATCCTCAAGAATTTTTACATTACTTGAATGGTGTATTATTGGGAAATTTTATCTCTTTTTAAATTTTAATTTTTACATTAATTCAAATTAAACATTTTTTTTAAATTTTATTATCCCCTTTAAACTTAAATTTATAATTTATTGCATGTGGAAACATATCAAAACTTCCAAAAGTTACAAAGTACAAAATCCAAAAAGGTATCACTATTCTGTATTCTAATTTATTCAGTGAAAAAAGGACATAGGGTGGGATTTATAGGCTTGCTCTACTTTTCATAATCCTTTTAAGCAAACCTGTGATTTTGTTGGTATAGGTAATTCTGAGTAAATAAATGACTTTTTGCCTTTATTCATAAAAAAGCGTTATGTACATTTTTCTCACCACATTCCATTTTATGTCTCTCTATTGATAAACTAGGCTCCTATGGCTAGAGCTCCCTATGTCTAATTAAACAAGAAGCCTAGGGATCCAGGTCTCTATTCTGTGAATGGAAAGAGAAGGTAGCAACTAGAATAAGAAGTTGGGCACAGTGTTTCATGTTCCTGTTAAGTAGCTGGTGTTTATTTCATGTTATATAATAAAATAAGTTAATTAAAAATAAATTGTTTCCGTAATTACCTCGAGTGCAATGATGTCTAATAATTACCAATCTGATTTAGTGCTAAATCAGTTTGGTTGATAATAAAAATTAATTGAAAGAGTTCTTTCTTGGAAAATTGATCATATCACTAAGGAATGTTCAAAAGAAGAATATTTGTGGTGCTACATCTGCAGTATTTCATCATAGCCACACCAACAGCTATTTTTCTCTGAATCCACCAGGAGGCTCTAGAAATCCAGATTCTTTGATTTGACATAACTTTCATCTCTATTCTGCATTGGTTCAGCTTGCTATTTAATTGAGAGTACAATGATTAAATACCTTGAGAAATACTTTTTGTATATCTTAAAGATCATGTCTTCAACATTAAACAATTATGATTATCAAATTCAATTTTAATTTGGATGTGAGGATCTTATGCATTTCTGTAATAATTTTTAAAAATCACTTCCACACTAAATGGACTTCTCATTTTTTAAAATAACAATTTTTAAAGAAATGACTATTTTTGCCTTGAAGTTTTTGGGGGGTAATTTTTGAATAAAATAAATATTTATGTAAGATTTTCTTCACAGCAATTCATTCTCATAGGAAAATGACAGCATCTGAAAAAAAGTTTTGGATGATGATTTAAGATAAATGCACTTATGAGAATAGCATCTGATCTTAGCTTTTCATAACTATAGAATTTAAGGAGATTAAGCATTTAAGAGAATACAAGAAGAAATAGAATCCTACTAACTCTGATGTGTATACAGTTGCATTGTTGTGTTGCTAACTTTCAAGTGGCCTCATTGAGAGTCTTATGTGATCTGGCAAAATACATAAGAAAGATAATTAATCATGTTATCTTATACGTGTTTTGAGATCATAGATTCATCTGAGTGTTATCGAGTCCTTAAGAATTTAAATAAAATTCCAATACTTGTGTAGAGTATAAGGCTCAATTATATTTAGAACACTTTTTTGCTTTAAAATTTAGGTTAGAGTCATCATTTTAAAAATTAATTTAAGGAGATATGTTTTAAGGAGATCATGAAGAGTTCTTTTAAAGTTAGGGAAATGAGTATGAAGAAGTCATTAGGAAAACTACTGAATTTAATTAATTTCATGTTTTATATCTTTTATACAGGGTGGACCTGGTTCATCAGGGGCCAAAGGAGAAGGGGGTGAACCAGGTCCTCAGGTAAAATCAAACATTTCCCCTTTTTTTCTTTATATTTATTTTATTTTATACTAGAGGTAAAGTATCTTCCAGGGCAGAGTAGCATTGGTAATGAAACTCAGAAATATCAACACTTGGAATAAACCTCTGAGGGCAATATAGTTCAACACTTTCCTTTTACATAATAGGAAAATAAGTCCTAGGGAAGTTAATGGACTTCCACAAGGTCACACAGGTAGTCAGCATCAAAGGTGGGAAATTACCCAAAACTCCTTATATCCTTCTTCCTTCCTCAAGCTGTATTTATTTTCTGAGTAGAAAATTCGTTATGGTTAGATATCCAGTAGGAGAAATGAAAGTGGGATATTTTAAACCAAATTTTACCTGTAATCATTAAATAATAATTAATATTCAATTCAGTATTCTATCCAGTATCTTAAACTAATCACTTTATTTTTAAAAATGAGTAATTTCAATATTACATTATGTTCCTTTTCAAACTTCCTTCATTGTATACCCCTTAAATTAACTAATTAACCAATTTATTATGTATGCTAAATATCCATAAGACACGAAATTCTAATATTGTAATAATAGCTGATGCTTACATAATACTTTACACGTTATTTCATCTGATTCCCACCACAACCTTTTGTAACAATAGTGTTGCTAGCAGCTGCTGTGGGGGCATAAGAACAATGACACCAGAACACAGGAAGGCTGCTAGCACAGATTCTTTGATCTGCTTTTTTAAGGAAAGCAACTTTAAGGTGTTAACAATCTCACTTTAGTCAAATATACATATATCATTCACAGTTCATGGGGAAAAGCCAGTACCCTGAACTGCAGAGAAAATACAAAAGGAAATTACAAGAACACATTATATAAACAAAGCAAATAACACAGAGAGATCAACAGACAGGCCTCTTATTTGTCTCACCAAATCACAATAGTTACCAGAGAAAGAGGCACCAATATCTGGGTTTTCAAAGCTGGGGGGCTCCATCGGCTACCCAGAGTCTCATCTGGTCAAACCACAGTACACTCTTCCAGTGAGTGAGAGCCCCAGACAAAATGTTAACTTCTGAGTTCTTAGGGCCTGAGGGCAAAGCAAAATGGTGTGGGCATGGAACTTCACACCTAGTTAGCAAAAGGGTGTGGGCCTGAGGCCTCTCACTTAGCAAAACTTAATCAAAGGCACTTGATTACTTTTGAATTCTAAAAGAGAAAACAGTAAAAAAAAAAGTCCCACCTTAATTACCATTACACCTTGCGAAGTAGGCGTAACAAATATTATCTTCACTTGACAGATGAGAAAACTGAGGCTTTGAGATGTTCAATGATTTGAAACTTGTTCCAGAGCTAGTGATGATGGTAGTGGGACTAAAAATCCAAGTCTTCTTGCTGTTAAGGCTTGCGTTCTTCCCATCACATGCCATTACCTCTTGTAACTATGTTAGTTACGTGTAGCTCTGCATTTAAAAACAGTTGTAATATTATTTTTCTCTCCCTTATGTTGTTTGTTTTACTATTATCTTTCACATGTGCTTTAAACCATAAGTAGAATTTAAAGCAAAGTGATTATGTAGATAAATGCAGCATTTTCTATATTCTTAACCTACTGCTTTGAATCAGGATTAGGAGGTTACTCTCATAACAATGGTATCTTTCACTATTTTGGCTAATAAAATTAACCAGATCAGTCTTTTGGAGGTAGATGAAAAGCATATCATTTTCTAGGACACAAACACACATTTTAAAGATATACTTCCTTTTTTAATTAGCTTCTAAATAATAGCTTATTTTCATATGCTAACATTTAGACTTAAGAAACACAGATGTCACTTTCAATTAATTAGAAGCATAAATGTATTCATTTGCTAAGCAAACCAAAGAGTCATTAGAAAGGATTTGATGTTTTCCCCCTCTTTATTATCTAATTTTAAAATTAATAAAAATAATTTTTAATCTACTTATTTGGATGGGAAAGTATCTGAAATAAAAAAGTAAGAACTCAATGACTTTTGATTCTAAGATGTTAATCTGGCCAATAATATTTACACCTTTGATCCATTATATTGGAAAATGGAGTAATTGATGTATTTTAATATAGGGTCCTCGTGGTATTCAAGGTCCTCCTGGTCCAACTGGCAAAGCTGGAAAAAGGGTATGATTTAATCACATTGGGAAGATTAACAAATACATATATTTTCATTTACCATAGCATAAGAAGCCACATAGCTAAGAATGTGCTTGTCATTTTTCAGGGTCGCCCAGGAGCTGATGGAGGAAGAGGAATGCCAGGAGAACCTGGGGCAAAGGTCAGCTGTTCTCATATTTGGGTTTTCACTTCAATATTAATGACATTTGCATATCATCTTACCATATGACATTTTTTTTGTTTACTAAAATGAGTCAGGTGGAAAGGAAAGAACTCCAAAAATTCAAAGTAGCAATTTCTTGTGATTTGTTCTTATATTTTTTTTTTACTTTTGTTATTGGTAATTTCTATTTATTTTTATTTGACAGGGTGACAGAGGATTTGATGGGCTTCCTGGTCTACCTGGTGACAAAGGCCATAGGGTAAATAAAATAAATGATTCTTTTACTTATTGAATAACCACAGTAGGGTGTCCATAAGATTTTAGAATTTCTGTAATAAACCTGAAACTTTGATATAGTGTCTTGCACATGATAGGTATTTCAAACATGTTTATAGAATGAATTAAATCAATGAGTATTAAGAGAAGAAAACAAATTAAGCAGTCTGAAAATACAAATATAAATATGGTAAAAAAAATATGTTATTACTGGTTTCATTGAAGTCTCAGGAAAAATTTCACCTTCTGTAAGACTTTTCTGGTCTCCCTTAATGCCAGTCCCTTCCCTCTGAGATTATCTCCAAGTTATCATGCAAATAACTTGTTTGTACATACTTTTGTTTTTGCATGTTGTCTCCCTCATTAAATCATGAGCTTCTGGGTGATGGACTGTTTCCACTTTTCTTTGTATCCAAACATTTAACATAGTTCCTGGCAAGTAGTAGCTATTTAATACATATTTTCTGACTTGACTATAGTGGAATCCTCCAAATCACTTAAGCTTTCTGATACGATATATTTATTTGGAGCTTTTAAATAATTTATAGAAATCTAATACACCCATATATGTACAAAGCACATGGAGGAAACATGAAATGTCCAAATAAATTCAGGCCAAGCTAACATTTCTACATAAAATGTCTGAAAAAAACCTCATTTCACCCAGCTAGAGATGTATACTAAAATTAGCTAAATTAAAATAACTTTAATGTTGCAAATACATTTATATCTACTCTCAGTTGAATGTCGGAACGATCTTTTGAGAGAGGACTTAGGAGTTTTATGATTTTCTTTTTACAGATGAGGCTAAAAGAGGCCCAATGAATTTGCCCGTGTTAATATAACTAGTGTTAAAAGCAGGATTTAAACCTTTCTTCCAAACTTAGAACTCTGTACATGGTGAAACAAACCCCTTTTGTGAACATCTAAATACACATAATTAGTCATTAACATTTATTGTGCAAATTATATGCCTCAGTAGGTAGTACAGGGTAACAAAAGAACCAAAAAAAGCATCATATAGACATTCATTCATTGACTAGAAAGAAGTCAATGCAGTCAATGGGAGAACTCTTCATTTGCCATCCACATACACCCAGAAACACTCACTCTTAAAAACATACAACTACAGTTCTACTTGGCATTCTAAAAGAGATCTCAAGTGAACAGTTAACAATAGAGGGGATGAGTTAGTCCTGAAATCCTTTATGTTTCCTCCACAGGGTTTAGAGTTTAAGAATCACCTCAGGAATAGCATTAGGAAAGAAAGAGGGAAAAAGGATGAGAATCTCACAGCTCTTTGAAAATATAGCCAAACAATCTTTAGTGTGCTGGAAATCTGAAGGCAATCAACGTAGAGTTCAGATTCAGTAAACTAAATAAATCTATTTGATTGTCAGTTCTGCAGAGTTATGCCTTAATGAATGAAAATAATACAAAAAAGAAAAGCATTTCATGCAAATTTATTCTGCAAAAAAATAAGAAAGCAATTTCATGTTTCAAAAGATAGCAAAATAATATCTTAACTATTTAACAAGTAAACTGATCATAATAATGAAATACCTGAAAATAATTTGTGTATTTATAAGAAAAATGTGCTTTGAAAAAACAACAACTGAATTTATGCTTATGGGAAACATTTGCCTAGCATGATTAGATAAAAGGCCTAACTGTCTTCTGAGAATGTAGAGGTGTGTTTATCAAGGAAGTATTCAGAGGAAAGCAAATAAAGCATATTAATAAGTTTTCACATCCAAGATTCCTGAGTTATTTGGTTAGGAGAGTAGCTAGGTTGACTTGTGAAATTCTACTTTGTTTGCATGTTCAGATTATATTTGTATTTACTCTACAGGGAGAACGTGGCCCCCAAGGTCCTCCTGGCTCTCCTGGTGAAGATGGAATGAGAGTATGTGCGGAAAAGTTTCATTCATCAAATGAGTATTTTCAACACAGAAAAACACTAATGCAGTGATATAGAGTGCCATTTCATTAGCATCTTTTTTTTAATCAATGACAGGGAGAAGATGGAGAAATTGGACCAAGAGGTCTTCCAGGAGAAGCCGTAAGCACAATTTTCTTCTTGATTTTAGAACTTTGTTCTAAAAAGTAGTATGCATACCTTCTTGTTTTAGAAAAAAAGGATCATGGCTAAATCGATTCATATTTTTCACCAATCTACTCTGGATGTGAAGTATACTGTTTGTATAACTATAGTAAATATAGGATTTTAAAAGATTTTTATAAGAATTAAGGTACTTGACAAATAAATCAGTAACATATTTAAATATGAATATATGTATAAACATAAACATATGTACGTTTATATACCTATATACATTATTACGTATATATGCACATTTGTTGATGAGAGGAGATTTAAATTCTTGTCCTTAAATTGAGAACATGAGTAACATGAAATTATTGAGGGTTGGGAACAAAGTTAGAGAAAGCAATATGCAAACCATAAGTTAATCCTTTAATCAGATTTTGGTAATTGACTTATTTCTATCTCCTTTTTTACCCAGTTTGGGTTAGTAGGAGATTTATTTTCCTTTAGAAACAAGTATGCAGATTTGTTAATTCCTTATAAATATTTAGATGAGAATTCTGGTGTGAGTTGGGTGGGAGTGTGGCGATGACACAAGATGCATGTGAAAAAAAGTGATAATCTTAGCTCTTCAGAAAAAGACAAGAGATTAGGAAATTTTGCAATCAGACAAAATAGAAAGATCTCTAATGTCTAGTTATGTACTTATATT
Source organism: Trichosurus vulpecula (assembly GCF_011100635.1). Classification (NCBI taxonomy): domain Eukaryota; kingdom Metazoa; phylum Chordata; class Mammalia; order Diprotodontia; family Phalangeridae; genus Trichosurus; species Trichosurus vulpecula. Next base: position 69,023,933 of record NC_050579.1, read on the forward strand.
CTGGGAGTTCGGAGATCATCTGTTACAGTCTTCATATAGCACTTTAGGACACTGATAGTCAAGGAGGTTAAATTCAGAGTCAAGACTCAACTCCATGACTTCTTACCCTTTAATCTATTCCACCACAATGTCAACTAGGTCAAAATGGAAAAGAGCATGTTGGTTTCACTGAAGAAAATTAGTCTCTACAGAAAGTGAGTTTCAGAAACTCTGTTTACCTTTCTGAATAGCCCTCAGTGAGTACTCTGAAAGTCATACAGAGACATGCAGAATAAATAAGAAACAAGCTAGTTTCATTTTGTGTAGTCTTCTGATGGAAAATCAGGGTCTCCTGTTACCATCTAAATTTAAAAAAAATAGTGAGACTAAGAGATACCTTGAGATACAGTGATTTTTTTATACTTGTTAAATTTCCCTAGAGATATATGTGTATTTACACATAAACAAGTATATACTTTTTTCATACTAAAGAATCATTGTTATGCGTTCTGGCTTGTGGATCATTATAAACACAAATATTTATACCTCTTCGACATAGGTTTTTAAAACACCTTTCTGTGTAAGATGAGCAGGGACTTCCACAAATATTTGTACTCAAAACATTGCATTAAATATTTTAGTGAATAGTTGACATTCAGGAGCAAAGGCCCATTTTGAGAATATTTAATGACTGCTTTATTTTTTCTCCTGTAGGGTCCACGAGGTCTGTTGGGACCCAGAGGAACACCTGGCCCTCCAGGACAGCCTGTATGTATTGTTTAGAAGGAAAGAAAGGGAAAAATAATCTTATAAAGAAATCTCACCATTAAATTCCCTAAACTTGTAAATTAACAATAACTTTCAGTAGTCAACCCATTTCTACCATCTTGTTTCATTTCTAATTCTTTTAATAAAGCCTATAAATCTCAATGATTTTTTGTTCCTCCTTTCTTCTCTTTCATTCCTTCAGTTTACCTTTTTTAGAATAGAGGTATTTTCATGCCAAATCTCCAGAAGCCAGGGGATAATGTTAAATCATGTACTACTCTAATATAGATATATTAGTAAAGAAAATTCCTATTTTATAGGAAATTTTTCTGTAAAATGTTTTCTTCTCTTTTCTCCCTTTTTCTTTCCTTCCTTCCTTCCTTCTTTCCTTTCTTCCTTCCTCCTTCCTTTCTTTCCTCTCCTCTTAGCTCTTCCTTTTCTCTTCTCTACTTTGTCTCCTTTATTTGGTGCAATATATACTTTGTAATCACTTGCATTGAGCATTGATTTTGTCTCTTTTTCCAGGGTATTGCTGGTGTGGATGGCCCACCTGGTCCAAAAGGAAATATGGTATGTTTTAAATCTTAACAAAATAAGTCCAAACCAAGATTTGGGTTCTTTAACCCATTTTAATTTCTCAGTCTAAAATATGAACCTAATATAATATTTCATCAAAGAAAATTATTTATATCAGCACTTAAATTTTGTGAATTGAAATGTTTAAAATATCAAAAAGGTTTAAGAGACAAAGGAAACATGAGAAAATTAGTATCTAATGTCTTCAGAAGAAAAACAGCATTTTCTAGTTTTATTTTTAGGTACAGAAATAAATAAATACAGTATAGTATAGAAAACCATCATCAAAGTCTCTTTCTGTTTTCATATTTTAGGGTCCTCAAGGGGAACCTGGACCTCCCGGTCAACAAGGAATTCCAGGCCCACAAGTAAGTTTACAATAATATGTGTATTATCGTGCACACTTTGAGATAATTCAGTAAATGCACATTTGCATTATAATATATTTTTAATAAAATTGACAAAGCCTGAGGAATTTCTAAATAAGCCTGAAAAGCATAGACAGTGCAAATGTAGTGCAGGAGTAGTGTGTGTTTGTGTGTGTGTGTGTGTGTGTGTGTGTTCCAAAGTGAGCTTGCAGAGGCCCCTTTCTTCCAAGAGAAAAATGAGTCATTCAATGTTCCCGGAATGCCAGCAGGAGTAGCCACACCTGCAGGAGGGTTCTGAATAGGATCCTGTTACAGAGTGAATGCCAGAAGGGTAGCTAGTTCAAAAACACCAACAAAGTTCCAGAACTGACTTAAGTGAGGAGGAGGGAATATGACATTAATCATTCCTGATCCCCTTAAACGATTAATGTGAGATAGATTTTTAAAAGGTGACTTTTAAATGAAAAAATAATTCCATCCTTCACTGATTATTGCTATTATACTAACTGGATTTTTTTTAAACAGGGCCTTCCTGGTCCCCAAGGTCCAATTGGCCCACCTGGTGAAAAAGTAAGTTACCATGTTACTCTAATCTGTTCTACTCACTGAACTGGTGTGAACAACCTCAATTCAAACCTAAAAGCTTTTTCCTTATGTTATGGATATTGCCTGCTTATGGCTAGTGCACAGGGATTTGTCTGGAGTACCACTGTAAATTATGGAACAGAAGGAGAAGAGGAATTCATTCATACAGCACTAACTGAGGCTGATAAAAAGTTCAGATAGCTCTAACTTGGACAGCTGCCAAAAGTGACATTCTCAGCTATATTAATTTCACAAACCCATTAGATGAGGGGAGATTTTTCCTAGCTTTGGGTCCTCCTTTTCTCTCATTTAAAAAATGTAATTAAATATGCTTGTGAAATAGCATTTTATTTTACAAATTATGATAAAAGGGTAAATTTGGAACTTTTAAATGTCACCACTTTCTTTGTGTAGATGGGACTCTGTGCTCATTAATCATTTCATGACTGGATCTGTGAAGATAATAAACCCCTTATTGTATGCAGATTTTTGTCCCATCCTTCTATATGGCATCATCAAAGCAATAACTTCTGCTCCCCCAATGCTAGCTAATTCATTCATATGTTATCCTGATATTCCCTATTTTTTATGAGCAGTATCGACTTCATGTGGATTTTACCAAATGATCCATATATTTTTTCTATGCCTATCTTTCCATGAATGTTGTTCTAAGGAAATGGTAAAATATATAGTCCATGCATTCTAAAATCTCTCCCCAAAGCATGTTTTTCAGTCATCCTTGTCTTTAGGCCCTAATATCACTCCCTTGCCACTTTTTATCACAATTTGGCCTTTTGTAAAAATACATCATTTATCATGGATTGCATACTTGTTCATGTGCTCATTAACTTTTCTAGCACAACGTCCATTATGTCTGCATGAGGCTATTAAAAGAGATTCAAATACTGAAATTTTGTCTGCTTAGCCAGACGTGAAAGACAATATCTGAATCTCTTCTATTCATATTCCATTAATATTCTGAGAAACAAAGGAGAAATTTTGAAGAAAGCTATCATAAGTAACATTTAGGATCCATATCTCTGTCTTCTATGATTGTGCTGTGTGTATTTCAGTATTTCAAGTATCATTGGGTTCATGGGCATGGCTATCACTTACCAGAGTGAATCTCAACTACATGATAACCTCTAGGACGGTTTAGTGAGGTGCTGTGACTTCTCATTCATTAGACTGTGAGCTCCTTGAGAGCAAGAACTTTTTTTTCCTTTTTTGCCTTACTCGTTATTGCCAGTGTTAGCTCAGTATCTGGCACATAGGAGATGCTTAATAAATGTTTACTGACTAATTCCCCTCTTCTCCTTGGAAATCATCACCCATTGGCCAGTCTTCTAGTGAGCAGCCTCTCTGAATTTTTTTAATAAACATTGAATATAGGTCATCTTTGGACCTTTTATATGTTTCTCCAGTTCTCTAGCTTGACCAGCCCTTCAAGAGCTTATGTTCCTAAAATCCATCCTTTAGAAATGCAGGGTTGACCCTACATGGCTAAAAGGAATCAGAATAGCATTTTAATTAAGGCTTACTTTATTAATCATATCATCAACATTTCTCTCTTTTCTTGAAGGTAAAAGAGAAGTCCTGAAAAACAGGAGAAAATTGCAGACACACACACATACGCACACACATATAATCAGAATAAGAATGAATTTTATTTAATTTTTATTCAGCATTTATCATTTTCTAATATGTCAGTTATAATGTTCATTTTTCTTTCCAAAATCTTTAATTTTTAAGCAGTGATGTCAGTGATTCAATTTCAGTTACTTTGTGTGGAATGAATGTTTTATTGTAAAGAAATTAGATGAAGGAAAAAATCAGACAAAGATAATGTTTTTCTTGACATTTTGATTGCCTAGTCTTATTGAATATGTCCAGCATGCATAACAATTCAAGGAGTTGTGGTCATCAATATTTAAATGTTATTTAAAAGAAAAAAAACACACAAATGCTGTAATAGCAGGGTAGGAGCTCTGTGAGAGAAAGTAACAACAAGTAAACAAATATGAAGATGTGTCAACTAGAAAGTTTTTTAAACTGGAATTAAATTGTCACTTTAGTATTTAAAAATGCAACATTGGTCCTGTATACAAAATGTTTAAATTGACATAAATAGCCACAAGTTTATATGTGTACGTATACCCACAGATTGTTTATATATATATATATATATATATGTATATATATATATATATATATATATATATATGTATGTATGTGTGTATGTGTGTATGTGTGTATGTATACCCAAAGAGACATATATACACACATACATACATGCATGCATGCATATATTTACCTAAAGATCAATTATTGGCATTTAACTGCTGGAGCTGAAGGAAAGGTTACTCAAACACAGTTTAAGCTAGACTTCTTTCCTCAGGGAATACTTAGGGTAGGAGACCAGGCCCTCAAAGCCTATATACCTCAATTCCCCAATATCTGTGTTAAGGTAGAGCAACTTTCAAGCCCCATCTTATAAGTATAATCACTATCAAAGTGAGAGAAATCAGAAAGTAATGAAAAGAGAATATTTTTAAAGGAGTGAATGATCAAAGGTATCAAGAAAAAAGTCCTTAAATTAATCCCAGAGTTCAAACAGATAAATCAACAGAGGTTCATTCCTAAAACGAGAAAGAAGGAGTAAATCCTCAAAGAGATTACAAAGCTCTTTCAACTATTACAAGACAAAAGAAAATAACTCAAAGTCTGATGAAATGCAGAATCTTATGGATGCCCAGGAGAGTAGGGAATGGCAGAAAAATCCAAAATGGCTGAAAAACAAAATGAATTCCATAAAACAAGAAATTGGGAATAAATGTAGACTGGAATTTACAGCTTTAAATACATAATTAAAAACTAATAAGCTCATTAGGTACAAATATGAATTCACAATGGAGAGTCCCTCTAAAAGAGGATAGATTAGTAGATTTACAAGTATGGGTGTGCTGATAAATATTTTACAACAGGCTCTCTAGAAAGAAAAAAAATATACATGATACACTCTAAATTTTAATCTTCATGTTATCATTTTCTCCACTACTTTCTTAAGTCTAGTCAAGAAAATAATAAATCAACAATTGCTTATTTATAAGGTATAAATGCTCATGCAATTGGTTCTAATAGGCAGAATTAAATAACATTAATTAACATTAATTACCCCTTCTTATAACACAAACATATTGCAATGAATTATAATCTGGCAAAAGTCCACAATATTAAAGGAACATATGGCTACTAAGTCAAAATGGACATAAAGACAAAATATGCAGAGATAATTTAAGTCTTCCCAGAACCTGCCAAATTAAAAAAAAAAACAAAACTAAAAACTAAATAACAAAGTATGCAAAACAATACAAGAAAATTGACCAGAATTTCTGAATACAAACAAATGGCACTTATCAAGAGAATCCACAAATTATCCTCAAAAAAGAAAAAAAAAGTGCTTCAAATTTCAAGACATTTTGCTTTAACCTTTTCAATGCTAGTTAACATATTTTTTTCACTGGCTAGGAGAAAGACCTTCTATAAAGGAAAGAAAGTATGAGCAGCATAATGTTAATGAGAAATCTCAGAAAAGATGAATCATTATGTTACTGAAAATCAAAGGAAATCAAGCTACTATTTAGCAAACCTGAGCTTAATCATCAACAAATAATAGATAGACATTTAAAAAAAGAAAGGCATTTGGAGCATTTTTGCAAAAAAGAAAAAGAAAAAATCAGATGTGAGAATATTCAACTAATAGGCTTCTCAAGTAAGAGAAAACACACAAATAAAAATATATAAGGGCAATTACCTGCACAGATCTAAGGAGAGAGAGATCTCTTGTGTAATGAGAGATTAAATGACTTACCTAGAAATACACAGCTGGCAATTGTCTACTGTGAGATTTGTACCCGAGTCTTGTTAAATACAAGTACATTTTTGGACCTAAATTTCTCTCAAATGGTTCTTCAGAAGCTTGCTCTATGAGAAAAACACAGATTAAAGAAAGAATGAAAAGAATTGACTGGAAGGGAAGAACATTGTAAAAGGAAGATTAGTATTTATTTAACTAAGAGGAGAAGAAGAAGGGACAAAGGAAGAGAAACAAATAAATAAAGAAAAAAATAGGCAAATGGAAAGGACTAGGGGAGGAGGAGAGAGCCTGTGGGAAGAGTCTTACCAAAGCAGTATATTCAAAACCAATTGGATTAACGATGCACAAGCTTAGTTCATAACTGAATGGATTCAAAATTCAGAAAGTATCAGAATGGATAGGTATAATCACAGATTATACCTCTCATTATGTAAATGTAGGGAATTTCTGGCAAAATAGACAAAATAACAAGCCCCTCGATCTGTTGCACATGAGAAGTAATACCTCTACCAAACAAAGACATACCCAGAATCAAAATGAGAAGCTGGAACAAATTTTCTATTTCTGTGATCTATTTCATTTCTTTATGACACCAATGCCTTTTCCTCTTGAATTCTGTAAGTTATGCTTCTTATTAATATTTGTGGAAACAATTTTAGTTATATTTTTAAGTTCTTTACTAAGAAAAAAGGGGAAGGGGCTATTTAAAGATAGAGACATAATAACTGCAGCAACAGAAGCCAGAACTGCTGCAAAGAACTTAGATGCTTGGCTTATAATGAAGTCAACAGGATTGAATTCAGCAAGAGATTGCTCTCCAGAATTCATTAGTCTCAGAGAGACTGCAGCTACCTGTCTATCTAGGTGGAGGACGTTGACCAGGGTGATAGTGGTACCAGCAACCCCCACATCTTCCTGCTGGATCTAAGCCCAAGATGTATACTATGACACCTAGTACAAATTTCTGCCCTGCCTCAGGAAGTCCTAGGTCTAGTCCCATTCTTCTCCCTTTCCTACTAAAAGGCATTAGACATGGCCAGAGGTGTTTTTTTTTAATTTGGGGTTTTTGCCGTTGTAAATTATATTTTACTTCTCCTTATTTTTCCCTCTACCACCTACAAGGAAGGGAGGGAGGGAACAAAGAACGGAGGGAGAAAGGAAGGAAAAAAGGAAGAAGGGAATGAGGGAGGAAGAAAAGAGAAGGGAAGGAGGAAGGAAAATGACATAGGTAGAATATATAAAGCAAGATACCATTTTTTCTTGCTGAATTTTGATGTTACTTTTTCATCCTGTTTTCCTTCTTTAATATTTTTATCAAGTTTCTTCACTCAAATGCCTTTTCGAATATAATTTTAATATTTGCAACAATGTTGATAACCACTTAGTACTTTTTGATTTATTGTAAGGATTTTGTCATTTTTCTGATATTATTAATATATGCTATATACACATATGTACAGCATTCTCAGTGAGTTTTATTTTCTTATAAAATGATCTGTTTTGGTTTTTAAATAGGGTCCACAGGGAAAACCTGGTCTTGCTGGACTTGCTGGCGCTGATGGGCCTCCCGTAAGTAACACTAAATGTGTTTTTGAATTTCTCTTTATTTAGATGGCACAAATTTATAGTTAACTTGTCTTGTTACAAGGCTTCATTTTCAACCTAGTAGCAAGTTAATCATTAAATAACTAATATTCTAAAATACCACTCTCATATACTATCCTGCTTTTAAATCAATGGTATTATATTGGCTATTTAAGGCTTCATAATCTGTCTCCTACTTGCTTTTCTAGCCTTTTGTTCTACTTGCCCTCAATAGGAATTTCTTGCTTTGGCCAAACTAGATTTTCCCAACATGATTTTTGTATTTATTATTTTTTTTATGTCTACCCTTGAATACACTTCCCCATCTTTTCTTCCTACCCTAATCCTACCCATCTTATAAAGTGCAATGGCTGTCCTTTTTAAATGAAGCTTCCCAGGCTACTCTGTTGAATAGAGATTTCTCCCTCTGGTCTCATAATACTTGTTGATGACTTTAACTTCCTTATTAATCATGGATCTATGAAATTATTATAATTTCTATATTAACTAACTATTGAAGGATTGAAAATACGTTTGACCTTTGTATTATTTTTTACATTTTGATGAATCTATGTTTTGTCTCTCAGCTACAGTGCAATTTTCTTGAAGATAAGAATGCATGCATCCTGCTTCTTCATATCACCCATACAAAGCCTTCTAGCAGACTCATACACATTATAGGCACGCTCTCTCAGTGACCATGGAAAATCAAGAATTGACTGTTCTTTACACATCACTAATTTTTAAAGTTCAGTCATTAACAGTAGTTACTTTTCATATTGTTCCTATTTAGTTGGGCACTTTCTTCACTAGTACAGATCGCTACCTATTGTGAATACCCTTTTGTAAATTTTCCATGGAGGGGTCCCTCTAACATACTAACAGTAAATACATGCCAGGAGGAATACGTAGGCTGTCCTTTACATGTCTTTTGTTTATACTATCTTATCTTTTTCCGCAATCACATAATTAGCATAATATTAATTACTTGATAAGATAGCACATATGGTTATTGGTTGTTTGATTACTTGTCAAGTAATCAGTATTTGAGAATTGGTTATATTTTCAGTTTTTAAAAAATGTTGTTATCTTTTAGGTCTCTTCCTATGTCTACCCTCTTGAAACTTACTGTGAACCACCCTCCCTGCCCCCCCAAATTGGAGAGTTCACTATGGAAAATATATTCAGGTTGATGTCAGATTGTTTAAATTGAAATAGATCTTCCATACACACATATGTGTGTGTGTATACACACTTTTCAAGACTCTTTTACATACATAATCTCATTGTATATTGTATTGATTAGTCTGTCATTCCTAACCCTGTTTATAATTACTACCATTTTCATACATACTGTTTTCAGTTTTGCTTAAAGCCATATATACTGCCTTCATATAGAAATAAGAAATTCCTTCAGAAAATTTTAACATTTCAGTAATTTTAAAAGTTAGCTTCATTTCTAAACAACAATAACAAAAATGAAACCTTCAAACCCAAGAGAGGTGATTTTTCATGGTTGTGTTTTTTTAAACGTCATTACTATGCCATTTAATGACTGTACATTTTTCTTCTATTCAGGGTCATCCTGGCAAAGAAGGCCAATCTGGAGAAAAAGGTGCTTTGGTATGTTTCAAAGCATAAACTTCAATGTTCATTTTTTTATCTATGTAAGAAAGTGCTTTCAAGTTTGTGAACCATGTAATGTACTTGTTCCTCCAAAATTGTTAGTTATTAATATGAATACTAGAAAGTAAACCTATTCAACTCATGTGTGTCCTGACAGATGTATTTATTGATTGGCATCTGAGCAATTTTGCTAGTATTTTAATTTTTAGACAGCATTGGCTTTATTTATGTTTATTTCAGTCTCCTCAGGATATAATAAACTGGCATATGGTTTGGATAGATAGCCTGTATGTTTGAATTTCCAATTTGGTAGTTTATGCTTTTCAAATCCTGGCTCACTCCTGGAGGGCAGGCCTAGACAAAGATTTAAAAGCACATGTGACAAATGATGAGGAACTTCAAAAAGTGCCATTGAAATTACAAAATAATTTCAAGGAAAAGGTATCTGATTAAAATGTGAGTGATCGAATTATGTTCAAATTTTAATTCATAATTTTCTTTTAGGTATGTCAAGTAAGAATAACCCTGTATACGTGTAATCGATTAACATGTTTAAATAGAAAAAGGAAATACTCAACATTGATCTGAGTTTGGGTTAAAATAACCAAGAGAGAATCATCTTCATTGAGAACTATTAGTTCTGCAACATTGCTAAAAAAAAAATAGCAGTTTTTAAAATCCTAGACTTGTTACAGAACCTAGAACCCACACCTTATTGACAGATATTGACAGAACTCCACATAGAAAATCAATATCTGTTTGATCGTAGTTTAAATCATTTAAATGCAATTTTTGACTCTGGGCAAATCTCCTAATCTCCCTGGGCATTAGTTTCCTCAGAGACAAATGACAGTGTTGTATTCGTTGCTCTCTAAAGTCCTGCCCTTTGATTCACTAGAACATGATCTCTTAACCCTTTGGCAGTCTTATGAAGATGTTGGTAATGCCTTCTTAGAATAATGTTTTAAATGCATTTAAAAATGCAAGATTGCAAAGTAAGTCAATTACATTGAAATACAATGAATCACAAAAGAATTTTTTAAGTTCAGACCCCAGGTTAAAAATCCCTCAATTAGAGATACTATGGTTAGTAAGCCTCTCTTCTGAATGGAGGATTACAGCTTTGCTTTTCGCTATCCACTAAGGAGTGCTTTGATTAGTGAGAATATCCAGTTTCCTCTATCACTATCCACTAAGGAATACTTTGATTAATGAGTCTCTTCCCTGAAGAGAGGGGGGCTTTAGCCCTTCACTGTATTATTCCTTCCAGGCTGTGTCTCAGCTGTAGACATTAGATGAAGTGTTATCTTCTGAGTCTACTACTCTCTCCCCCATTCATGGGTTATGATTAATAAGTCTCTCCCCTATAGGGAGGGCTACAATCCACTTCAAAAGCCATTCTTACTTAATGGCTGTATAGTTGTGAAGCAGTTTTCTTGGCCAGTGGCTCTCCGATTCTAATTTCTTGTTATCTAGACTGCACCCTGACCTTATATAGGATTTCCTCTTCAGTTTCTTCTTAAAACTATTCTTAGTGCTTTGTCCTCTTTGTCACTTCACTTGTGGGCAAAAAACTATTTTAATTCTTAAGTCTTGTGTCTATCCCCAATTGAGGGAAACCAGGGCTCTACTTTCTTAAATAGAAAAGAGCCTTGTGAGATTATAGTAAGGAGACTTAACCTCATCTCAGTCAGTTTCTCTGTTTTATGAAAATAAGAATGGTTTTATTGACTAGACCAGGCTGAAAGGCTTTTGGCTTTAATCTCTCTTCTCCCCAGCAACACATCACAGCCTTGTCTCTCCTACATCTCCTTGATTATTTCTTTGATAAACAAAACCATAAACTATTTAAGTGTTTTTTACCACCCAGGAATCTGATATTGAAATTGCTTTAAATTGTAATTTTATCACATCTGGAGACAACTAACTGGTTTGTATATGCAGTCAATTATAACTGTGTTTATTTAGACTCTATATAATACCTGTCAAAATTTTCTTTAAAAATTAACAATGCATTGTAGAGGAATTTTTTTCTCAAGTTCAGTGTAAAACAAGCCTATATCACTTTTAAAAAACTTATTTGCAAAATGAGCCCTTTATGAATTAATAAATAAACCTCATTTTCAATTTGTCCACTCTTTTTTAGGGTCCTCCTGGTCCACAAGGTCCCATTGGTTATCCTGGACCCCGTGGTGTGAAGGTAAGTATTAAATATTCTTCTAACTGCCTAATTTAAGTATGAAAATCTCATTTTTATTTGATCTTTCTAATTTATTACTTAGGGTGCTGATGGTGTAAGAGGTCTTAAGGGCTCTAAAGGTGAAAAGGTAAGGTTTGAGATTTATATTTTATATTATTTCAATATAGAGCTTATCTCTCTTGGCCAAAGTATGAACAAACTAATCTCAATTGCTATGGCTAAGAGTTAAAATCATATGAGGGAGAAATCTATCCCTAATCCTTATCCTAACTTTAACCTGACCCTTACAAACATGTTTGCTTCCCAAACACGATTGACATTTTTCACTGAATGGGATTGCATTGTCCAGAATGACAAAGAGTTGTCACGGTTCAGAAATTACATATGTCATCTTTGCCATATCTTTGTTGAATTCTTCATGTTCTTTAAGGCCCATCTCATATGCTTCCTCTTAATATAACCTTTCATGTTCCTCCCAGTCAGTTTTCACATATCCCTCTCCCAGACCCTTCCATCACTGAGTATTTCTAGGTTATTACAACTACAATATTTCAAGGTGCTTGAGCAAGGTACTGAGTCTTTTTATCTTTACTTTGCTTGCAGCACCTAGCATTGTGTCTTGCATGAAATATTTTATTCAGCAAACATTTGTTGATATGAATATCTATATAACATTTCTACACACAGATCCTGAAGTTGAATGCTTAAGCATTCTTCGACAAATTATTTTATAAGGCACTATAATTATTATGAAAAAAAATTTGAGGTGGCAAAATTATGTATTTTATGTGCCTTTTTGCATATATCTATGTGTGTGTTGTCTTTCCTTGTAGCATGAAAGCTTCTTGAGTTCAGGGACTGTTTCCTTTTTTGTGTTGTATGACCATTCCTGTTACAGTGCCTGGTAGATAGTATTATTCTTAATATTTGCTTGTAGATTAAAACTCATTGTGAATTTATCTTTTTATTTGGAGTCAGAAGATGGAGTTTTAAATCCCATCACTGTCACTTACTGCCTTTGTGATCTTGCATCCATCACTTCATGTCTCTTAATTTCATTCCCCTGATTTATAAATGAGGGGTTTGGGCTACAGAATCTGCTAAATTCCCCCCTAGCCTAGATTTTAGGAAGACAAACATTCATGCATTTACTTCAGTATTATTAGTGGTAAAATTCAAAGCAGCAGGAAAGGCCTGAGATTTCCATTTATTTGTACTTTTTGGAAGGCATAAATTTTAAAATTTGAGTTTTTATTGATTCCAAAGATGATGTAGAAATGCCTATGTTTAAATAACCTAAAAAATTATCCTGAAAAAAGCTCTACAATTAGTGTATCATCATTTTAATTGTATATCTAATATTATTTACTTGGACTTCAAGGTTGGTGACTTCACATGTGTGGGTTCTTCCTCCCTCATGCATATTGCAGCCTTTCTGCGTCTTATCATATAGTTTTTAAAAATTAATTTTTATGATAAAAATAACTGCTGCTCATATACAATACCCCATCTTCTAATTCTGCCATTTTTTGCTGGCTAACCATCTAGTGATGCCTCCCTGAATTTAACTAGGAATTTCTTCAGATTACAGTCAAGCTGTCTGTAGGGATTTATTAAACTCCTACTATGTGCCAGGAAGTATGCCAAGCACTAGGGATACAAAGAAAGGAAAAAGGCAGGCTTGCCTTTGAGGAGCTCACAATCTAATGAGGGAGTCAAGAAACAAACAAATATGTGCAAAAAGCTATATGCAAGATAAATAGGTCATAATTAACACAGGGAAGGCATTAGAATTAAGAGGGGATGGGCAATGCTTCCTGTACAAAATGGGATTTTAGCTGACACTTGAACAAACAGGCAGGCTAGGGTAATGGAGACAAGAAGAAATAACATGGGGTACATCCCAGAGAAACTACCCTAGCCAAGAGATGGAGTATCTTGTTAGAGAGAGATCAAGGAAGCTAGTTTTTCACTTGAGCATTTTAGAAGTCATTCTCACTTGATAGAAACTGAGAGATTTTGTGCTTCACTAGTGTTTGAGAATCCAGGTTTATCTGCCTGATTTACAGAAGAAAAAGGGCTTTAGGAAAGGACCAAACACTCACTCTCTCTCCCTCTCTCCCCTCTGTGTCTCTCTCTTTCTCTCTCTCTCTCTCTCTTTCTCTCTCTCCCCCTCCCTCTCTCCTTCCCTCCCTCTCTCTCTTTCTCTTTTTCTCTCTCCCTTTCTTCCTCTCTCCCTCTCTTTATTTTTCAGGTCTAAGTCATTCAAATTGTTGATTTCATTCCAATGGTTCTTTCTCAACTTTCCTACCATATAATCTGAGAGCAGGAAAATACCTTTCTTTATTCTTATAAAGATAGTGTTCCCATGTCATTCTTAAATGTGACTTTTAGTAAGAGAGATTCAGTTCAATTCAACATGAAATTTTGGAGCCCCTAATACATTCCAGGCACTGGTGATACAGAAATAAGCATAAAACACTCCCTGCTTCCAAATGACTTATTCTATTGGGGAGAATAATATCTACACAGTAAAATAATAGGAAATAATTTCAGGAGGGTTGGGGAAGCCCTAACAACTTGTGAAGGGGAGGGTAGATCAGGAAGTGACACCTGAGTTAAACCTAGAACAGAGTTGGAGATTCTAAGAGATGACCATGAAGAAGGAAAACCTCCTAGAATGAGGGAGAGAGTAGGTTGGAGCCTTATTTTGAAGGACTATAAATGCCAAACAAGACTTTGTAATTTATCCTAGGGGCCTTAGGGAGCCACTGAAATGTCTGGATCAGAGAATTGACATGATTAAACCTGAAACTCAGAAATATCAATTTGATAGCCTTTGGAGAATGAATCAGTTAAAAGTTTGTATGAAAGGAGACAAATTAGCTGTGTAGGAGAAAGATGTGTGGAGAAAGGGTATGGTATAACAGGTGTGGTGGAGGCAGAATTGACAAGAATTGGCAACTGATTCAATATGTGGTTGAAGGAGAATGGAGTTAGTCAAGAAGCATTTATTGACCTCTTACTTTTGTCTATTACCGTGCTAAAATTTGGGGATACAAAGAGAGGCAAAAATAGTCCTTAACCTCATTGAGCTCCCATTAGAATGGGAGGAGACCACTGTATATGTCTATGTATATACAATATATACACAGTGTAAATGGAAGGTAATCTCAGGTGAAAGGTTCTAGTGGTGGGGGAAGCTGGAGTGCTGGAGGAAATCAGGAAAGGCCTAAAAGAAGGTGGCAGTTGAGCTAGGTCTTAAAGAATGCTAGAGGTCCAGGTCCAGTCATAGGGGACAAATAGGGAAAATGCTAATTTGGGAGATTATGTGTTGTCTATGAAGAACAGCAAGTAGGCCAGCATAGCTGGTTTGGGAAATAAACTGTAAGAAGATGGGAAATGGACAGAAGTATTGAAGTTGACACTGAGCTTGTGAACCTGGGTATCTAGAAAGATAGTAGTACCCTTAATCAAAATAGAGAAGTTGCCCTTCTTGGGTTTCAAATAGAACATATAAGAGCATATGTTCAGCTGTTAGTTGGTGGTAGAAGCCTAGATTTGAAGACTGAGATGAAGGATGGATATGTAGCTTTGGGAGTCATCTGCATGGAGACTTAATGAGGTCACCGAGAGTTACAAAGTAGAATACGGTTGGGGTCCAGACTCAGAATATCATCTGGTTTAGATGACCTGGAGGTTAGATACCAAGAAGACAGGTATCAATATCTGAACCCTTGACAGTTATGTGGAGGCTGATTTACTTACCCTCTCTTGTCAGCAAGGGAAGTTCTGCCCTATGCATCTTGTTAGTTAATTACCAACCACTTTGCAGGAGATTGTGAAGGCCAATAGTTTAATACCACTACTGCTTACCCTTATATGCAACATCATCACACCTATGTAGAACTGAATCTGTCTTCCAAGGCCAACCTTGGTGAAACCTTTTTGAGGACAGGGATTGTCTTTTGCCTTTCTTTGTATCCTCAGTGCTTAGGCACAGTAGGTGCTTAACAAATGGTTTTTGAATGACTGAGAGCATATTATGAGGAGGCTAAAAAATGCCTAGAAATATTTTTTGAATTAACTGTCTTCAAAATCCTGTCTGCTACATGCTTATGGGCCAAGGATGTTTTCAATGAGTCTACAGACAAGCTTCTATCCTTCTGCTCAGTTACTAAAGTCATTTAATCTACCTTCAATTACTCCAAAAATCATCAAGGGAACAATGATAAATGCAGAATAATAACATCCCAGAGTTGTTTTTTGCATGGATCCAATCATAAAAGATGAGAGTGAGATAATAGTGAAAATGTTGGAGATCACTCACATTTATAAAAGACTTTATGTCTTCAAAAGCATTATATCTACATCATCTTCATTTCTTGACAAGCCAAAGAATGCGTTTAGCAGCTTTAAAGATAGTTTAGTGTAAGTATGATCAAAGTTTTGCACTTTGTTACATGCTTATAAACCAAAAGTTTTAGAAGAGCTCTGTTTTTGGATTTAGAAACAGCCATTCATATTGTCTTTAGTATTGTGAAAGAAAATATGTGAATCAGTTGATGATTTCATCTGATAGGCTTTCTCTGACAAACATCTGAGGATGTGAGTCATTAGCTGATTTTTAGACTTTTTACTTGAATGCTTATAATTATTTAGATAGTCTATGGGAAAAGAAAAACATCCAGTTCAGGTGGGAAAAACTAATCTGTGTTGTTGATTCCCTTTGAGTGCACCCTTGCATAGCAAGAATAATTTAGTTATTCAAATATAAGGCCCAGGGATTTAATTAAGCATTCCATAAACAGAGTTTTTCCTTGTATTCTACCCTCCTCAGTATAAGCCTGGTAAAAGGTATAAAATTTGTTTATCTAGAAATAGTATTATGGGATTAAAGCTCTATTATACAATATGCCATTGCTTATAGTAAGTAGCAGCCCTATCTCTCCCCCCAACCCTACCCCAGCCTGTCTTTCCAAAGAAAATGCATACATTTAAGAAAATTAAAAAGCGGCTAATATCTGGGGGCCAGGTAGGAAAAATTTCATGGACGTAAATTTTTGGTCAATTTCTCTCACATATGTTTACTGTTATACGTTGGAAAGTCAGCCAATAAAATATTTCGGATCATGAAGGAAAAAATCCTAATGTGTTTGCCTTATGGGCTCTGAAAAATTGTGTATAACCCACTTATTTAAGTGAGATATTGTTAGGCAGGGAAATACTCCTAAGCCACGTTGCCTCCAAAAGCATGAATAACTAAGGAATTCTGGGTATGAATAACCTAGTAGTTATTCAAGATGATTTTTTTCACTCACCCATAATCCATCGGGACCATTTATTAACACAATTTCAAAATGGTAGGGGTATTCATTTGCCAACTGTACTGATTCTTCTCATTCAATTGAATAAGCAGAGAAATGTACACTCTTGGCAGCATCCCCTTCCTCTACTCCCCCCACCTCTACCCAAACACAAATACACTTTCAAATAATAGAAATCAGGCCTAACTACCATAATGTTTTCAAAAGCATCTTGAATGAGTTTGGCATCAAAGAACGGTGTAAGTGGGTAGAGCTTTAACTGTTTTGTTTCATTTTTGTAAGGGGAAAAAAAACCCGACAAATTTCATGTTGCTTGCTAAGACCTTGAAAGTATAGTATAGACATTTTGCTATTTGCTATTCTGAAAAACAGGAACGCATTTTAAATAGATGAGGATCTTTTGATAATAATATCAAATGCATTCTGATAATTACAGTGACCCTGTCAATGTATATTGTCAATTCTGAGGCCAACTACTTGAGTGTAACAATTGGACAAGCAGTATTCAACAATCAATTCATTGACTATCATTTGTCTGTGGTAGAAAATCATGAGTGTTTAGAATTTCTATTGGCTATGAATATAAATAAAAACAGCACCTGGTGTAGATTTTCCCCCTTTTTTCCCTGTGAAGCAATGGTAACTGACAATTTGCATGGGGTGAGGAAGAGGTGGGGAATTCCTTGGGAATAATTTCAAGGACAATTGTTGCTAGCATATGTATTACAGAGGTCAGGGGGAAAATGCATAGGAAGAGGAACATGTGAGAAGAATCACTCTAAAGGGAAAATTTAGGGAGGAAATACTTGACATGTTGTAGAATTGTACATTAAAAAGAAATTTCATGTCATCTTATTTAGTCCCCATTGTGTCAAGTATAAATGTCCCAATAAGTAATCACTTATCTTCTTCCTAAGATATCATAAAGGGAGATTTACTGTCTCCTGGGACATTCCTAATGATATGTCTTTTTTTTCCTCTTTATCTCCTGGGAATCCCAATAGTTCAGTCCAACCTAGTCCAATCCAACAAATATTTATTAAAATGCCACCAATGTGTAGGACACAGCTAAGTGTTGAGGATACAAAACAAAACAAAATATAAACAAACAAAAATGTCTCTTAAGGAATTTCCATTCAGTTAGGAGGATGCAACACACAAACAGAAAAATGTATATATGATATTTTGGAAAGGAATAGAATGCTAACCACAATGGGTATCAGGAAAAGCTTCCTAGAGGAGATGCCACATTAACTGACCCTTGAAGAAAGCTGGAATTTTTAGAGAAAGTTGTGAAGAGAGAGAATATTCCAGATGTGGCAGGCAACCTGTGCAAAAGAAAGGTGTTTGAAGATAGCTTTTAAAAGTGTTGCTTACCTTAAATATTGTCCAGGGCTTCTATCATTCATAGGATTGAATGTGGGAAGAGACTTAATGGATTATCTAGTCTATCCTTATTTTAGAGATGAGCAAAATGAGTCCTAGAGATGTTTAGTAACTTTCCCAAAGTCATAAAATTAGTAAATAACAGGATTTGAACCTTGTCTTATGACTGAAAATCTGGTTCAATTCTCAGTACATGATCATCATATTTGGGATTGAGATAGTAATAATAACTGACATTTACACAATGCTTTAAATTTCTCAAAGTCCTTTATGTATCCCATTTGAATGCCACAACTCTGTGAAACAGATGCTATTATTATCTGCATTGTCAATATGAGGAAACTGAGACTAATAGAAGAACACTGACTTGCCTAGAGTCCCACAGCTACTAAATATCACAGGCAGGATTTGTACTTATCTTTCTGACTCCAAGTCTAGTATTCTGTCCCTTATACCAGTATGGAGCAGATCCTGATCACATGCCTCTGGAAAAACTCCATGTTGTCAATTCCATCATAGCCTCGATGACCTTCAATTTCCTATCTATAAAATGAGCAGGTTGAAAGGATCTCTGTTACTTTGCAAGTGTAATGTGATATGACTGTAATCCACATGCTGCTAAAGTAAACAGAATTAGTATTGCAATAAAGTTTCTAGTCTCATGTATGGTCTCTGTACATCAAGCAGCATTACTTTCATATATTTCATTTGATAAATTCAGATCTGATTTTTTTCAGGGGTGGGGGTGGGATAATTGACAGCTCCAATAATTGACAGCATTACTACATCAAAAACTGACATTTCAGGACTCAAGTACCACAATGGATCTGTGATTGGCTATCATTAGATTCATGACTAATATGGGTATTTCTATCAAGATGCAAATGACACTTCATCCACAGTTACCAATCTTGTGCCACCATTGCCTTGTCCTTTCATAAATTCTCCTTCTGTCCTGTTGATGGGCCATGGTTACCAAATGGGGTATCCATTACCACGGATTTTTCACTATTTGTCCATCATTTATCCTTCACATGTACTGAACGATTTGTTCATCTCTGCAAGGATATCCGTAACAGTAGCCTAATTTACTTTGTTTTAATGATTAGGCATTGAAAAAAAAAGTTTTATGAAGTTAGAATTCCATTGACAGGCTCCTCTTTATGGATATGCCTATGTTTAAAAAGCAAAACTAAAATGGTCACTAGTTTTGTCTTGAAGAATAAAATCTTCTTTCAAACATGGCAAGCATGCAATTACAGTGTTATGCTTAGGGGGAAAAACAATGAAGAAATTAGTCAATAGGAAATTAAGTGGTCATTTTGAGCTTTCACATATCTGTCATTACCAAATTGCACTGAGAGTATCCTGCCTCTCCTGAAGCCTGCTTTTGATATTCCTGTTAGAAAGAAATTAAGTATTTATTCATTAGCTGTCTTGAAAAATTAAGAATGAATGAAGAAAGCTTCAATTTATTGTCAGATATACAAAATTACTTGCTCTTTGAAGTGAGATTCAAATCAAAATGTAATTTGACTGTTGGATCCCTGTGAGTGTTAACAAGCACAGAAATATTCAAAGAAAATAGTCCTTATGCATCTGAATTAGTTATCCTCTTATAAATGGCTCCAGTACAGTGTTGTTAAATTCAAGTGGAAACTCAGGCTAATAAACCATACAAGGATCCCTATAGACTGCATATTGACTTAGTTTCAAAATGTAATATTATCTGTGGTTTATTGTATTTTCATTTATTTTGTTAAATATTTCCCACTTACATTTTATCTGGTTCAAACTATACTCAATAGTGTTGAGGGTCACATGTGACCCATGATGCACATGTCTGACATCTCTGATCTAGTATAATAGCAGTTAACTCAATAATGTGGCAGTGTCTGAACAATTCTGTTAACTGAAACGTAGACCTGGTCAATTCATTAGCCGGCACATAATTCAGTCATATATAGAATCGAATCCTTTCAGCTAGAGTATGGAATGGATTTGGAGAGTATAGATTCAAAGCCATGATCTGGCTATTCTGCTATTAAAACATTACAGATATATATATGTATATATATATATATATATATATATATATATACATATTATATGTATGTGTGTATGTATTTGAATTATTCATCTTTATAGTTTTCAGGGATATCATATCTATGTTCAGTTTAAATTAGCTTTTGAGATGGACTTTGATAAGTTGCAGAGAGGCAAGAGGAGGGCAGCAAAGATGGTGAGGGCTATATATGTGTAGGTCATTTGGTATGACTGAGCATGTTTAGATTAGAGTAGAAACAACCAGGGTGGGGAGGGAGTCAGCAGGGAAGGGATAGTCAACTTAAAGCATTTCAAGAGATGACAAGTAGAGGAGGAATCTGATTTATTTTGTTTGGGTCCAGAGGATAGAATTAGAAATTATAAGTGGGATATTGAAAAAAGGCAAAGTTACACTTGATCTAAGGGGAAAAAATTTTCAACAATTATAATTAGCGAATAAAGGCATCAGCTTTCCCTTTACTGGAAGTATTAGAGCTAAGGCTAAATAACTTCCTTTTGTATATATTACAGTGAAGAGTCTTGCTAATTTTTCCCCCAGTGTGTAAAAGAGTGAATTAGACTAGATCATCTCTAACGTCCTAAACCCGACAACTGATAGGTTCATTTTTTTTAACAAATCTAAGAAGAAACATTTTCCTCAGAATTTTTTTCTTTTTCAATTGTAAAAGTGACTATTGTGGTGAATATATAGTATGATTGATATAAAGTAACTCAGAGTATTTAACATTTAACCAATTGTAAGATATCGACATGATTTTGACATGATATTGACATGATTAAATATGTCAATAAAATTGACATGATTAAATTGATATTGACATGATATTGATATTGATATGATATTGACATGATTAAATAGATATATATTGCTTATCTTTTATTTAGGGTGAAGATGGTTTCCCTGGATTTAAAGGAGACATGGGTCTTAAAGGTGACAGAGTGAGTAAAAAAGAAATTTTATTGTAGTACATTCAAGTGAAAATTTATCAGCTCATTAAATAAAACCAGAAATGCAAATGGATTCATTTGAGCTCTTAGTACCTGTGCTTACACAGATTTTTACATTTTGGGTTCCTTATCTTTATTTTTTTGTAGAAGTCATTGGAAATCTATTTTCTTTGCGGTATTATTTTTAGCTAAAATTTTCCATATGTCATATGATAGCATTTTACATTCTAATAGCATATTCAGGGATAAGTAGTTGCATATGTCTACCAAGTTTAGGCATTTGGGCATATCTTTTTTTTTTAATGGGAACAAATGAGGAGTCCATTCCAAATAGTACATTTCAGAGAAGCAATTACTAGACTTTGTGACAGTTCTTGGCATATATGTGAATTAAAGCAGCAGCATTTGCCTTATTTTACCTCATTTGGCCACCAGGAATCATACACTTGACTCTCTTTAGAAGGTAGTCTTTGTAGCCTAGACCAAATCTACTCTTGTGGTAAATGGGGTCCATCAAATTCAGAAATATCAGTCAAATTCTTCACCAATTTAAATTTTGTAATGGGAAAAATAAAATTTCCTAACTTACATAAGTAGTTCCTAATTAGTATGGTAAATACTAAACAGACTTTCTTTTTTAAGTGGGGAGGGGAGTTGTTTTGAAAAACAGACTTTTTGAGCAATCCACTGGTACAATATTTTACTGCATATCCTTCCCTGTTATTCACTAGCTAATTATTTTCTCATTTATTTTACTTTTGCCTTCTTGTTTTTCAGGGAGAAGTTGGACAAGTGGGCCCTAGAGGAGAAGATGGCCCTGAAGGCCCCAAAGGTAGAGCAGGTCCAACTGGGGACCCTGGTGGTCCTGGTCAAGCTGGGGAGAAGGTTAGTAAGTAATTGCAAATTTTCAGTCAGAAGAGTTGTCCAGACTTCAAAATGGCTTGTTGAAGGTGATAAATTACTAAGTGTTATTTTAGTATTTATATATA
Source organism: Trichosurus vulpecula (assembly GCF_011100635.1). Classification (NCBI taxonomy): domain Eukaryota; kingdom Metazoa; phylum Chordata; class Mammalia; order Diprotodontia; family Phalangeridae; genus Trichosurus; species Trichosurus vulpecula. The sequence continues at coordinate 69,046,213 of NC_050579.1, forward strand.
TATATGCAAGTAATTCCCCATGTCATTAAGTTGAATTAATCAGATTTGAAGGACGGCTATATATAATTGATTAGTGAATTATATTTCTCTTTACTTTATATCTAAGTTGTCTTAGTGTCAAGGCCTGGTTTTCTTGTTTTATACTACAACCCTCTCAACCACATAGGATTTGTCAAGATTTCTCCATCATTTAAATTTATCTACTAGAAGTTTCAGGTCAATTCAACAACAATTTTAAAATACATAGTACATTATACCAGCTTCTAGGATTACAAACACAGAAAAGAACAGTCCCTGCCCTCATGAAGTTTATTATCTAATGGGAGGTATGAAGGAGACATTCACAAACTGGTATAATCCAAGGTAAATATTGAGAGTCTCTAGGAAAAAAAAGCATTGTGACGAGTAAACATGAGAAAGGAAAGGGAACTTTTCACTGGAAGGGATAAATGAAGGCTTCACAGAGGAGGGGCAATTGAGTTGAACCTTTAAGGAATTGAATGATTTCAAGAGGTGGATATTTGGAAACAATATATTCTTGGCAAGCAGCGACAGCCTACATAAATGTACAAACAAAGGAGAAGGCAGGACCAAATCTTAGAATAATAATTCATTTTGAGTAGAATGTGGATTATACAAATGAAGTAGAAAAGAATGTGGCAAGATATAAAGGGATGAGAACACCAGTGTCACCTAGGGGAGGAAGTATCGGGGTAGGGAAACATGTGAGGCCTTCCTGCGCCTCTCAAATCTCATATAAGGCGATGTCCAACTCTAGCTGTAGCCTGGACATTATGCATGTGCATTGTAAAGGAAAAAAAATAAATTATTCCAGTATTATGGATGTGAATACATTGTGATTTATTTATAAAAGACAATGTAATATGTTAGGCATCATACAGAATTTAAAAGAAAACAAGGCATAATCATTATGTCTTATAACATAGGCATAAAGATAAAAATTGGACTTGTGGTTTCATTGATATAAGAAACTAATGTGGCAACTCCCTCTATTAGTGTGTGTTGGAACTTTCTCTTCACCTCACAGTCTTAGAGAGTTGCCTAGTAAAATGAGAAGCTCAGTGAGTTTCCTAGAATCACCCAGCCTGTATGTGTCTGAAGTAGGACAATATATTCAGGTCTTTTGGCTCTGATGATGGCTTTCTATCCTCTTTATAATATTGTCCAGAAATTATGCATAAAATAGATATCCAGACAAGCAGACTTAGTTAGAAGGAGATAGTTTCTTAGACAGTGGAAAAACACATTTATGAAAAGTAGGAATATGTTTGTGTTCCTTGCTTTGTTGTTTCCTTTTGTGTAAATTTTGAAATGAGACAAAGGCAAAAGAGGAAATACCAAAGAAAAAGTTCAGATTTAGAGGATAGGGGCTAAAGATGAATATGTATTCAATAAAAAAGGAAGAGAAAGGGGATGGTGACTGGCCAATGAGGGTGAAACTTTGCGAGAAAGTTGAAAGAGAATTCTTCCTGAAGCACTTAATGGTATGATGATATCCTTTTTAAATTTTATTTTTAGTTTATGGAATAATAATAAGAATCTCAAAGTAGTGTCTGACAGTCAACTGATCAGCAAAGATTTATTAAGTGCTTCTTGTGTGATACTGTGATAAGCTCTGGGTATACCAAGAAAGGCAAAAAAGCATGGTCCCTGCCCTCAAGAAGCTTGAATTCTAATGGGGGAAAGGACATACAAACAATTCTGTGGGTACAAGGTATATTCAGACTAGATGAAAGCTAACCTTAGAGGGAAGATTTCTTCGCTTTCTATAGGCTCTTTCTGTTCGATATATCCTAAGAGATAAAAGAATATATTTTCAGATTGGGGGTAGTGGAGGTGGAACTCAGCCTAGGAAGAGGAGAAGTAGACTTATCCTATCCACACAGTTACCATACACGCACTGCTACATCAGCCATTTATTTCCAGTTTTTCACTGTGGCATGCTACTCCTGAGTCTTTACAGAGATCATAATAATCAGCTTGAATGAAGGCACAAGGTCAGTGGAAAGGCCATGAAGTGAAAGACCCCTTATTCATTCCCCCTTCCTCTCCCCATCTCACCTATCTCCCCACTCTGCCAAGACACTGCCGTTGCCGGCAGACAGTTGCTATTGGGTAAACTTTATCTCCAGTCAGCCCCACTCTTCATCCTGCCAAAGGTCTAATATGGGGAATCACAGCATCAGTGCTTTGAAACCAACCCTGGATTCCTTCCACTTCACTATTCATCAGCATGCCTCTCTTTCCTTAAGTGCCAGCACTTGAAGGGAGAAATTTTATACCATTTTTCTTTGCAGGATTTCCCAAATTCTGGGTGATTGCTTTGACCTAAATCTCCTCTTAAGCCATCTTGCAGCAGAGCTCTAGTAAAAACACATAAGAGAATCAATTCCTCTAATGCAGCAATTAACATAGAACACAAATGTCTTTGTGATCGTAATTAGGGAGTTTCATTAACCTTGAAATCAATAGCATAAAACAAATGATGATAACTTAATGTATCCAAGGGGACATCATTAAAAGTGTGCTTCTTTCTGCTTATTTGCTTCCCTTCACTCCCTCCCCCTACACTGCTTACCTATGCAGTGTGGATACTGAATCAGACAACTTTTCGGCTCTATGATAGCAAGGTCATAAAGTTGGTGTGTTCTGAACTCCCTGTCTTTTTAGATAAATTAAAGTATTCATCTCCATGCATAAGGTTCTTGGCACTCTTGAGGTCACTATTATAGGGAATAAAGTCATCTGGCTTTGCTGGGGGTTTTATGAAATTATTTTTGGTTTATTCTTCATTTGAACAGTAGTAATATACATTGTACAGTGTTAATGTTTTCAAATATCAGATAAAGGGAATTTATGCAAATATGAAGTGATGGTCTCTCTTTATGAAATAAATAGATCTTTAAGGAAGATTAGACTCATATAAAAGAGATTCTTTCTCTTAAAAAAAAAGGAAACTTCAGAGCAAGGAACATATGCAGGTTGTACCTTTTATAAAGGTAATTTTCTACTGTTAATGAAACTAACTCCATCTGACTTGTGTCCATTTGTGAAATATATGATCTATTTTTAGGTGGTGATTTCTCACTTTTTTTCAGGGTGAAAGAAAGGGCAATTGGGGTTAAGTGACTTGCTAGGTCACTCAGCTAGTAAATGTGTCAAGTGTCTGAGACCGGATTTGAACTCAGGTCCTCCTGACTCCAGGGCCAGTGCTCTACTCACTGCACCACCTAGCTGCCCTGATTTCTCACTTTTAGAAGCAGTATGCCATAGTGGATAGAGTCCTGGGGTTTAGAGTTGAAAAGACCTGAATTCAAATCCTACTCCAGACGGTTACTATATTGTATATTTAGAATCAGCTTAGTTTTGCAGTGGATAGAGTTCTGGGCCTAGAGGGAAGAAGAACTGAGTTCAAATTCACCCTCACACACTTAATAGTTGTATAACCCTGGACAATACACTTAACCTCTGTCTACTTCATTTTTTTTTTCATCTGTAAAAGAGAGATAATAATAGCACCTACCTTCCAGGGGTTTTATGAGGGTAGAATGAGATGATACTTGTAAAACACTACATAAATAGTGAGGGCAGCTAGGTTGCACAGTGGATAAAATGCAGGACCTGGAATTAGGAAGACCTGACTTCAAATTCATCTCAAGACACTTACCAGCTATGTGACGCAGCTCCCTGCCCCTACCTCACAGCAGTCTGTTGAAGTCTGTGTCCCTTCTCAGAATAGTGTTTTAAATTAATATAACAAAATACAAAGCATTAAAAAGGGAAACAACTATACTGAAACATAGTTTTCAAGATACTGAAAAAAGCCCCACAGTTTATGACGTTTTGTTGTACAGAAGATGCCAACTTATATTGGCTGAGGAGGTTGCTTGCTTGGGTGCTCCATATGCTAATAAAATTGCAGGTCCAATCCCTATTCCTTTGTTGTTGTTCAGTCATTTTTTGGTTGTATTCCACTCTTGTTGCCCCCATTTGGGGTTTTCTCGGCAGAGATACTAGAGTGGTTTGCCATTTCCTTCTCCAGCTCATTATACAGACGAGGAACTGAGACAAAAAGGAATAATTGACTTACTCAGGTTAACACAGCTAGTAAGTGTCTGAGACTAGTTTTGAACTCAGATCCTTCTGACTCTAGGCCTGGCAGTCTATACATTGTGCTACCTAACCTCTCTTTCTTCCTACTTTATAATGATGATAACAATAGCTCAGATACATTAAATCATATTATATATGTGCATAATTGTGATTTATATATGCATATTATATACCTTATTGGATAAGTGCTATTATTATCCTTATTCTATGGGTGAGAAAACTGGGACTGAGAGGTAGTACAACTTGCATAGGATCAAACAATTAATTTTTGAGATGGGATTTGATCTCTGTCTTTCCTGACTAATACCGGGATTCCATGTTCACTATGCCACATATTGTTATCATATGATGACTTATTGTGGGCATTCTGCTGTAGAAAGATAAGTTAGGCTTCTTTGTGTTTTTTTCCTTTTTGTGTTCTTTGTTTTCCACTAGAGTTTTCCTCTTTTGCCTCATATGTGGAGATGACACTGGATTTAAACCAGTAGAACCAAGACTCTGGAAGATTCTACCAAGCTAGATAAGCTTAGAGAATACAGACCCAGCAATAGATTCTATATCTATTAACCAAAAACCAAAGTAATTAAGTTTGCAGAGGCCCTAGGAATCTCATCATAAAATGATGATCTTTTTTGTTCAGTCATAGAAACACAGGAAAGTGGTCTAATAAGGCAAAGAAAAAATGGCCATCTGCATTAGTGGAGGGAGACAAAATATATATCCACATAAAATAAAGTACTGACTACTTGAAAGACTGAAATACACTTTGAGTAAACTTTTTACTCAGTGCCACTGATGTAATTGAATAATGGGAAAAAGTTCAAAAGGCAGTTCAGAATGTTGAAAAAATAGCTATTTTAAACTTTAATTGCTTTGTAGAATCTCTTCATGAATGGACATTCCAAAAACTTCAAGATCCCTTGCCAGTTATTCAGCCAGTGAGAAATCAAAGGACATTTTATGAAAAGAAAGTTAGGACTATTGCCTTAAAGCCATTTATATTGGCGAAACTAGGGGAGCTAAGTGGTAACACAAGATAAATTTGTAGCTGTAAAATAACTTGTCCTAAGACTTTGAAGTAAAAAAATATCATTTACCCTGCTTTGGTCTCTCTATGTTTACATCTATGCATTCAGAAATTATGGAAATTCTTGCCTTGTTAAAGGTCTCGTTAAAAAATGACAGTTGAAAATGTAAGTTTTTTTTTCTATTTCTGAAACTTGAAGCAATTTAAAAAGGGACGAACATAGGTTAATTATGCAGAAGTGTTTTTTTTTAAACTGTAATATTTCAATTCACTTTCCAAGTTATTAAGATCTACTGAAATCATATTTTATTATGATCTGTGTAACTGTGGAAGTTACTCTCCCATTCTGAGACTCAGTTCCTCATCTGTTAAAATTGGAAGTTGGACTACATGATTGCTAAGATATGTTTTCCATTTTTAAAAAAATGTGAAGACTTATGAAAACAAAATATTTGTGGAAACATATTAAGTTAAAGAGACATTAAAATAAACTCAAAATCATTACTAAAGGTTATAAAATAATTAGCTTTTCCTTTAACATCAACATATAGATACAAAAATATTTCAAAATCTAATTCTTCATTTCATATTTTCTGAATCAACAGAATGCCATTCTTTTTGGTTGATTCTTTTTTTGCATAGAACAATCAACTAAATTAATAGGTATGATAATTGTGTCAAAATTGCTGAATATTCAGAATTGATAAACACCTAAGCATTTAAATATTAATTTAGTGTTGGTTAAAAGGTTACTTTCCAATTATATTAGTTATATAGAGTTCAATTATTAGTAAATTGTCATCCTTCCCTCCTGGATACTTTGACTTTTTTCTCCTTCTGCACTTAAAAATATTCAAATTTCACTGTGGTTATTGGTAAATGTGTGATTTCCCCTTTGTTAAATTCAAAATATGCTATGGGCAAGGACTCTAAAATTTTTCATCTTTATATCCCCAGAACCAGAACCAGTGCCTGGATATAGTAGGTGCTAAGTAAATGCATCAAAATGAACTTATACTATTCAATATGATGTAGAACTCATACATACATAGAAGTAACCTGAAATAATTCACATCTGTCTGAAGATTTCAAAATTTCTACAAAGGGACCCATTTCCAAGGCTATGGAAATTGGGCTGCAATCTTTAAAAGCCATCTTGTTTCTCAAATAGAAGAATATATTTACAGTTTTCCTCTATGAGATTAATACTATCATGTTTATATTACTATAGCAATAAGCTTGCTGCCCCCACCACTACCACTACCAAGCAAATCAAGTGAATCATCCCCAAGTAAAAATTTATATAAGATTCCTTGTATAACTTCTCAAATGCTTGCTGAACTTTACATGAAAAAATATTTCCTTTGTGCGTATGCGTATATACATATGCATTTGTATGTATATATGTATACGATAAATATGGTAACTACATACAAATTGCAATCACACACATAACTCTCATTCATTATATCCAATTAATTTTACTCTCACTATTTTATAACTCCTCGATTTGATCCTTTAGGATGTTAACATAAATAAGAATAAATTATTAGTCTACTCAGGAGAAGCATGTATTATGAAATAATGTTGCCACAAAATGCTACATATCATTTAAGTTATTTATTTTGTTATTGCTCTATATAGAAAAAATTGAAATTGGTCCCTCCATATTAAACAAATGGTAAGTTTAGGTACAAACAAATTGTTACCCTTTGTTAAACAGTTCAAATATATGGTGTCCCCTAGTGGCCAACATGGCCCAAGTTGAACACTATCTGCTGAGTATGTTTGCAAAGATTATTTTACTTTGTTCAGAATAACCCAGAGAAGCTAACCCAGAATCAGGACCAGAAATCTCAGCTAGTATTATTTCAGCATAAGCTCCTGACAAGATCTGAGGGCTGGGGAAACAGATAAAAATATTTTAAAAATTCATACTTTTACAGAACTATAAGATTACAAAATATTTTCCTCACAACTCTGAGGTAACTAGAGCAATTATTTTTACCCCCACATTACACAGAGGGAAACTGAGTCTCCTATTGGAGAAAAATAAATATCTAAACTAGGATTCAAAATCAAGTATTCTGACTTGAGGCCTCTAGTATCATTTTTTATTACACAACCAATCAATCAATAGAAATTTATTAATTATGTGCTATGTGCCAGACTATGTAAGGAAAAAAAAGTGAAATAATCCTTAGTCTCAAGAAGTCTGCGTCTTCTCTGGGCAGATACTATACGTACATACGTATACATATAAAATAGATACAGTGTGGTAGAGGAGAAATGAAGGATAAGAAAGGCCTCCTTTTCTAATTCTTAGAATCAGAGCATTTTACATCTATCAGGGACTTTATTAGTCATCTCATCTGATTCCCTAATTTTAAAATTGAGGAAACAGGCTCATAAGATAATAGATGGAGGACAGGAAGGGATTTTAGAGACCATCAAGTCCAATTCCCTTATTTTGTAGATCTTGATTAGAGGCCATAAGAGGTTAAGTGACTTTCCCAAGGTCATACTAGTATTAAGTGGCTGACCCAGGATTTGATTTTTAAAGTGCATTCCTGATTATCTAGGGTTACTGCTTATCCAGTGAACATTGAGACAACTAGACATTTCCCCATGTTGATGTCGGGAAAATTTTCTGGCTCTATTTTTGATCAAGATGATCATTGGACTGGTAGGTGAATAGCATAGACTGAGGAATTGACAAAGAGGTTGTTGTTTCAAGATTTTCGGGAAACAGATATTATATGTAAATATACATATATACATATATAAAATGATAGACAAATGAACAGATTAATGGTCCAGAATTTTCCTTCTACTAGTTTACACCCTATACTACTTTTCCCAAGTAGAGAACTCTAAGCACTCTGACTCCTTTACTTATACTATACTAATTTGTTCCTAACTAGAATGTTGAGACCTTCCTAAAATAATTATTTCTCTTCTCTTCCAAAGAAAATTTAGAGCTGAAAGTCAAGGATGATACTGCCTTAGAATAACAGACTTAAACAAATAAATCTGTACAAAGATGAGGAAGATGTACAATTGTTATTAACTAAAGTACTTAAAATCTTCAGTACAATATTTAAATTTAAATCAATTTAGATAATGTTCTTTTTCTGTCTTTCTTTTTAAATTCAGGGGAAACTTGGAGTTCCAGGATTACCAGGATATCCAGGAAGACAAGGTCCAAAGGTAAAGAAAATATTTGTTTGAGTTTATATTTTTGCCTATCTATATTCCCTAAACAAAAATATTTTAAAGAGAAACTTCAAAGCAATCTTCTTTATAGATTTATTTTTAGCAAAGAAGATCAAAGTTCCATAAGTAATATACGCTATCACAAAAAGAAATCAGACAAAATGTGGACATTTTGAATGTGGAAGGAAGGAAGGAAGGAAGGAAAAGAGAGAGAGAGAGAGAGAGAGAGAGAGACAGAGAGAGAGAGAGAGAGAGAGACAGAGAGAAGGAAAGAAGGAAGAAAAGAAAGAAAGAAAGGGAGGAAGGAAGGGAGGAAGAGAGAAAGAAAGAAAGAAAGAAAGAAAGAAAGAAAGAAAGAAAGAAAGAAAGAAAGAAAGAAAGAAAGAAAGAAAGAGAAAAAGAAAGAAAGAAAGAGAGGAAGGAAGGAAGAAAGAAGGATAGATGCTAGTTCATTTCAGGAGATAATAGTAACAACATCTGTGATTTTTTCAAAATATGAGCCACATTTGAAATAATGTTGACTCCAGCACAACTATGTCTAAAAATGTTTTACCGTTGAAGATATCTTTTTCTTATGGCATTAACTACCTTACTGCCCCCTTTTACTTCAAACCTCGTCTTGACAAGCGTGTTGAGTCAAATAAGCATGTTTCTAGTTTTTCATCTTCACCTCTGTCTAATACCCTGTGTCATAGTACTACTTACTCATTTAAACTGGCAATTTATAGGGTTTTTTGAGGGTGTAAAGTCTCTCCCTGCTCTGCCCCACCTTAATAGAATTAAATAAAAAACCTAACTGAATAAGCTTTCTTTTATGCCTCTGGTCTATTTGATATATAAAGATATTAAGTAATATACATCTATGTTTAAAGCAAACTATAATAATCTGTACAAGTTTGACACATATGTGTCTATATATTACATAATATATATGTTTATTAATTTATATAGTCTCTCCAAAGATTCAGATTAAAATCCATGTACACCTGTGCACTATGACATTTCTTTCTGTGTTTCTTTTCCACTTCTTGCTCTGAAAACTATCATCCAATGGACACAGTATTGTCACTGGTATGTCAGGGGACTGCTCTGTTATGAAATTAACTATCTCTGTTATTTCTGGACCACTTAATGTTCTTAGCCTAACACGTGTGTGTGTGTGTGTGTGTGTGTGTGTGTGCATGTGTGTGTGTTCACACATTCTTCTCACTCCTATCTAATCCTAATATACTGTTCTCACCTCTCTTTGCAGCACTGACTATTTTCTCTCATATACCCCAATTCATTGGTTGTGGTAATGGTGGAGGTGGCCAAAGGGAGAATCAGAATATGTCTTATTCCCCATTGCCACCACAGACTCCTGCTCTACCACCTTCACTAAGCAAGCTTTGTTTCTTTGAGGTTCATCCTGTCCAAACCTAGAAGTATCTAGGAAGCACAATGGGTAGAATACTGGACTTAGAGTCAGGAAGACCCGAGTTCAAATCAATCCCCAGACACTAGCTATGTGACATTGGGCAAGTCACTTAACCTCTGCTTCCCTCAGTTTCCTCATCTGTAAAATGAGGATAGTAATAACACTTTCCTCCTATGGTTGTTGTGATGATCGACTGAGATATTTGTGAAGCTTGTAGTGCAGTGTCAGGAACATAATAGATGCTACATAAAAATATATGTTTTGTCATCATCATCATCATTAGCAGCATCAGCAGCATCTCCAGATACTACTGACCCAGCGCCCAGCACATAGTAGGTCCTTAATAAATGTTTATTGATTGATTGTTATCTATCTAATCCTGGTACATTCTCCTTCCTTCTTCAATTTATTTTGTGTCTGGCTCACTATCTTTCCTTCCTATCTCCTTCCCTCATCAGTATACATATTGATGCTCCCTCAAATACCCAAACCTCCCAAATTCTCATTCTACTCTATTCCCACAGCATACTATTCCTCCACTCTACCCAGATGTACACAGAGATAATTTTGACATTCACTCAAGAGTATTTTATTCTTTGCTCATTAACTCAGAATCTTTATCTCATCATAATCTTTTATCATTCTGTCTTTTCCTCAGCCTTATCACCCTATGTTCTTTCTTATCACCATGACTTTCTATCCTTCCACTCCTCAGTTCTTTCACAGGTCATTTACCTTTGCATTGGCTACATTCTCCTCTCTTCCCTCTCACTCCTTGGTGAACCAACTTGTATGTACTGTACACTGTTCTCTACCCATGCTTCCTTTTCCCCATGTCCTGTCATTGAATGTGCCTTGCCAAACCCTAACCCTGAATTATTTCCAATATCTTCCTCCTTTATTGAATGGAGTTGAGGGAAATATGCTGATTGGGTCCACTCCAGATTTATAATATCTAATTTCAACTGGGTCCTCACTTCAATCAATATGTCAGTTATTCAACTAGCATTTATTAAGCTCCTGTTCTATGCCAGCCATTTGCTAAGCACTGGGGATGACTGAATCAGGGCAAATGCCTTCTCTAGTAGGTTTATTATCTTACAACAGCTATTCAAAACTTTCTTGTCTTTCCTCAAGGATCCTTTGCCTCACACTCACACCCTCACACCCCAGCCTCTTAGCTGAGGACCTCTCCTCATAGTTCACCAAAAAACATGAGGTCATTCACCAAGATCTCCTTCTTCTCCCCTCCTCCTTATCTCACCTCACTGGGACATCCCCTCCCTTGACACTGGTCTCAGGCGAAGAGATACCTTTTCTTCTTTCCATAGCCACCCTTCTACATGCACCTTTGATCCCTTTCCCAGCAGATTGTTCCCTCCATCATCCCCACCCTGTCATCTTTAATTTCTTCATATCTACTAGCTCTTTCTCTATTGCCTCTCATAACAGTTATGTCTCCCCTACCCTTAAAAAAGGCAAAAACAAAAACAAAACACTCACCTGATCCTACAACACCCACTAGGTATCATCTCTTCCCCTTCATGGCTAGACTCCTTGAGACATGCATCTTCCCTAACTACTTCTACTTTTTCTTTCCTCCTGTTGACTTCTAAACCCTCTAGAATCTGGACTTTGATCCCATCATTAAACTGAAATTGCCCCCTCCAAAGTTATTGTTTGTCCTTATTGCCAAACTTAATGGTCTTTTGTCAATCTTCATCCTTCTTTATCTCTAATAAATAGTAATGACAATAATAATATAGCTAACATTTATATAGCACTTACTATGAGCCAGGAACTCTGCTCAGTGCTTTAGAGTTATTATCTCTTTTTATCCTCATTACCACCCTAGGAGGTTAGTGCTATTATACCCTCATTTTACAGATGAGGAAACCGAGGAAGAGAAAGATTAAGTGAATTGCCTAAAGCTCTATAGCTAAAGTTTAAGAGGTCAGATTTGAATTCAGGTCTTCTTTACTTCAGACCCAACACCATCCACTATGTTCCCTAGTTGCCTTATTTCACACTGTTGATCACGCTCTCCTGAATACTCTCTTCAGTAGGTTTTTGTAACTCTGCTCCTATCTGTTCTACTGCTCTGTCTCAATCTCTTTTTATTGATTCTTCATCTGTATTACACCTACTAACTTGGAATGCTCTGCTCTGTGCTGTCTTCTCCTCGTCAGTGGCATCAGTTCCCATAGGTTCAGTTATTATGTCTATGTAGATTGTTTCCAGGTCTGAACATCCAGCCCTTTCTCTCCTCAACTCTAGTCATACATCACTACCTTTTAAGCTTCTCAAACTGGCTAGTCATCTTGAACTCAGTATTTTAAAAGAGAACTCAGTATCTTCTCAAGCCCTCATTTCTTTTCAAACTTCCTGTTACTGTCTACAACACCACTATCTTTCAATTCACCTAGGTTCACAACCCCATCCTCAACTTCTCATTCTCACCCTTTATAACAAATCTGCTTCTAAATCTTGTGGTTTCTACCTTCACAGTATGTCTTGAATATATCCTCTTCCCTTTCTTTCTTTGTCTCCCTCCCCCTCTCTCTCTACCTCTTTGTCTCTCTTTCTATCACTCTCTCTTTCTTTCTCCTTAACTGTCTCTGTATCTCTTTCACTCTCTCTGCTGTCTCTGTGTCTCTCTCCTCACCACACACACACACACACACACACACACGTGTATATATGTAGAGACATAAATACATACACAGATATGTGTGTATAGATACATATACCATAAGTTTTTAATAACTGCTTGCTGAGATGAATTTATCCTTCTATGATTTTTTTTCAAATGACTCTTTTGTATCAACACTATATTAAGCCTTGGAACTACAAAGATAAAATTGAAAAACTCCTTACCCACAAGAGCTTGAATCCTTAAAATTGTATTGAGATGTTCTATGCATGATTCTTTACCTCCGGTTTGCCCTGTGTGTATGTATATATGTATTTCTTTGCATGTTTTCTCCACCATTAGAATTTAAACTCCATATAGTAAACATTTAATAAATCCTTGTTAAATGAATGATTGCAAATTAATATTATATTCCTCATTAATAATTTGACAAGATAGAGGAGGACAAAAATCTTTTCAGGTGAGCCAAACACAAAGATACCAAGTTTTTCAAATCTTTCATTAAAGTCTTTTGCTAAGACTATAAGTTAAAAAAGTAAATACTATAAAAAAGCTATTCATTTCATCCCTGTCTTGTGTCCACCAAGTAATTTATAAAGAATGAAAGAAAAATCTATTCACAGAGCTTAAAGGAACAATGTAGAATTAATACCTCAAAAAAATCTTGGCACAGTCAAAGATTTTTTCCTTTTATTAGTGGTTTTACCTTAGGGGAAATGTATTATTTGATCAGTTTTTACTTTTGAAGTGAAAGCTAAAATTCATTTTATCTCTTGATGTTTTAATGCATTCAGAATTTCAAGTATTATGGTAAGCTTATTTTAAAATATATGAACCAAAGCTGTATTGTGTCTTGAAAAAATTATCTGATTTAAGTATAACATCCTTCTTCATGCTTATTTTGTTTTAAATTAAAGATAGACTATATAGCTGAAATTATCACCAAGCATTTACAATTAATTTTTAACATGTGTTTCTTTTATAGGGTTCCACTGGTTTCCCAGGGTTCCCAGGTGCTAATGGAGAGAAAGGTGCCAGGGTATGCTGTATAAGAATCCTTTCACATATATTTAAATATAATTATACTGACAGTTTTGTGGATGATCTTGTGTCAGATATTTGTTTATGCAAATCCAGAAGGCAGCAAATAGGATGGGAAACTTGTACTATTTGCACAAATAAACTAATGATAATAAGCTGCAAAATTTTGTTTATCAAAGCAGATGAGAAAAACTCTTAGAAATATTCTTCAAAGATTATGTCTGTAAGACATAGGTTAGGAAGGTCATTGCCCTGCTATCTCTGAAGTTCACCTCAAAAAGACTGATCATATTTTTAGAAAATTGGTAAAATTATCAGAAGTGAAAGACTGTCTTGGAAACCTTAGATGAGAACTGTTTAGGTAGGCATGAAGTAACACTGAAGTAATGTATCTCATTGATATGCCTCCAGTTCATTACAATTAGCAATTAAAAAGTCACTATACTTTAAACAAGGTTTTTGAAAGGTAGCATTATTTCAGCTGACTCTATTCTTACCCCCTTAGACTTGTTTTAGAAAGAAGTTCCATTTTGTTTTTCCCTACCAAACCAATGAAGCCAAAACATCATTCAACTTCTTTTGGTCTCCAAGATAAAAGAATAATGATTATTGTCTCAAACAGACATAGGGGTTTAATAAAAATAAATATACAATATGTACCAAATGTGGTAAAATTTGTGCAGTGATATGCGGTAAATGTATTTGGCAGAAATTTTTAAAAATTACTACAAATTGAGATTCTTCATTAAAAACACAGTATTTGGGTGAACTATACAATAATAGTTTGGCTATTTATTGATGTTCCTTATTTGGATTTCTTGTCTTAAAAGAATAACATTCATATTAGATTTTCTGGTCTGTTTTTCTGTTTATTTACACTCCATTTTTTTTAATTTTCATAGGCAATAGACTAAGTCTATAATTTTCCTGGATTCAAATCCTATCTCTCACTTTTCCCCTTAACTCCCTTTAAGACACTTGACATAAAGTGTTGGGCTTGCAATTCGGAAACTTTTTTTCAATAGTGCCCTTTTCCCCAACGTTTCCTTGCATTTAGGTATTTGATAAAAGCACATCTTGCAATAATGTAAATAGAGGGTTCCCATGAGTCAACCTTGCTTCTGTAAAGTGTCTAGTGAATTTAGTGAGATGGTCAGTTTTAAGAGAAAAAAAATCTGTTTACTTAAATTAAAATGCAGAAGATCTAAATAGATACAAAATGGCATCTTAGTCTTGAGGGGGTTTTATAGTGTCTCATTCAGCCCCAGACCTGTAATTCACTGTAATATACTATATAATGAAACCGTTTGAACTGTCTTTGGCAGGGTGTAGCTGGTAAACCAGGTCCCCGGGGACAGCGTGGCCCAACGGTAGGTACCTTCATTGAAATAATGGGTCATGCATTTGCATTTGGAATTCAGTATTTTGAGAGAATTTTTAAAGGGAAAACTGACTCTTCTTCTGAAAAATATTCATCACTGGATCAGCCTCATCCATCTCATTTTCAAATCCTTAGGGGCCACGAGGTTCAAGAGGTGCGAGGGGTCCCACAGGAAAACCAGGTCCAAAGGTAAGGTAGCAGGTGTTCTTTAGCTATCTGGTTCAGACCAGAAACCAACAAGGAAAGGAATGTTGTGAAATTAATTTTTTTTTCTCTTTTTCCCTTTCCTCAGGGTACTTCAGGTAGTGATGGTCCACCTGGTCCACCTGGTGAAAGAGTACGTAAGATTCAACTGCATACTATAGATAGGAACTTTTTTGTTTCTGTTTTATTTTTTTAATGTATAATTCCTCATTTATGGGCAGAGCAATCTGCTCCTGCATGACATGTACACATTCAATCTACAGTCCAATTAGACAGATTTTGGTGGGTAAGATGAAATGACTGATGAAACAAAGGATTGAACTTCTGAGCATATCGATTTATTAAGCAATGCATGCCAATTGCCTAACAAATTGGGACCAGACCTCCTCAGCTTAGGGCAGGACACCAAATACAGGGGGAGACAGATTTTTATACATTAAAAACAATTAATCAAGTAAGACCAATTAATTTAAAGAAAACAAATAATCAGGATACGAGATTAGGTGATAGGATTTCTAATTGGAGGAGAGATTGGGACCTTCCAAGTTGGGAGGGGAAGTAAATAGGTGCAATCCCCTGAAATCAGAAAAAGAGGTGTTCCAGTCCCCCGGAGTGTCTGTATTCAATCAGTGGACCATGAAAACATTAACTCATTGATCAACATGGGGCTAGTTTTCAGATAAGACATATAGGTTTCTTGACATGTATAATTTTGAGAAAGCTCCTTCCATCAGTTCTTATGACTTAACTGGGTTTCTGGTCAGCATAACTTAAGTCCTTTGTTAAGGGCCTCTAAACAGACAGCAGAATTAGTCTAGCTTCCCAGTCAAGCAGGATTAGGTTCAAACAATGCAATAAGGTTTTCTCCCAATTCCCGCAACCGAATGAAGTTTTTTTCACAAGACAGAAACTGGACTAAACCCATAATTGAACAGAAAGAGAACTGAGCTAGCTCCAGAATTGAGTCACAAGATGGAGTCAGTGTGGTTCACTCAATTCCCATGACCACTTGCTGTTCTAATCCTTCCAATTCCCTCAAGACCAGGATCACGCAGTTAAGTGATGCCTCGTTCTTTATTGCACTGATTTGAAAAAGTAGGTAAATCAGAATAATTTGTTATTTAGATCAAAATGAGATAAACTGTATATAGAACTGGGCTATAGTTTTCTTCTCAAACTCAAGCCAAACATACTTAATGGTTTAGAAAATTCTTGTAGAAGCCATGATGTCCCTTATCACCTTCCAGGGCATTTCATTTGAGTATGCATTTTGGCCATGCAGGATTATGCTGGTGAAACAGATTCTACCATTAGCCATTAAGCTACAATCAATATACATTGAAATCAAGATAAAGCATCTATTCCAGTAAATAGAAAAACTATTTAGAAAAATTGATTTTCAATTGTTACACAATGGAGCTAACTACAGATGAGTGAGCATGCCTTCTGCTACTGGGTGAAGTTTAACTTTTAGATAACTAGATTAATTTATAGTCTGCCAATTCTTACCCTAATAACAACACTTTTAAAGTTAAGAAATAATTAATACAACCTATCAAAGGTATAAACCCATCTGTTTCTGGTTCATCACAATCCAATACTTAGATTTTTATAAAATAAAATAAATTTACTTTAATATGAAACGTCCACCCAAAAAAGAGCTCAAACTAGGAGGTGATAGGAGGAAAGGACAGTCTAATTTGGATAAAATCATAACTATGAGCTAGAAAATGTCAGTAGATGAAGAATTAAATGTTTCTTTAGTTTGATTTTTTTGAAAAGAAGCTTTATTTTCTGACAATTTTCAACTCTATGAGCCGGTGAATTTTGCACTTCCTCATTTCTTTCCAAAACTAATTCTATTTGCCAGTTTGCAGGTTAGAGTCAATATTTTCTTAATGCCCAAATGGAATGCATCTTATCTGCTGAAGTTCAGGGGGAAAAATGAGCATATTACTGGTTTTGATTATCAAAGATTTAATTAACTAGGAAAACCCACTGTTTTCTCTTCAGAGATATTATACAGAAAATAAAGAGATTTTGTATTTGTGTGTGCAAAAAAAAAAAAAAAACCATCTTATCGACTCCATTTTGCATCCTGCAAAACAGTTTAAATTTTGAGAGGAAGATATAAAAAAATGAAAAATTTTTAAAAGCTTCATATTATATTTAGCATAACCAAAATAATAGTCCATTAAATACTTTTGAGAGAAAAAATAGTGGGTTTACAGTTGAGAGGAGTTCTAATACTGTCTCTTGACTGATTAGCTATATAATCCTTGGAGCAAGTCACTTATTATGTGCTTCTGTTTTCTTCATGCTCATAATCTTCGGCTATCATTTAAGGTCCTTCCACAATCTTGCTTCACCTGCCTTTCTAGTCTTATTTCATATTATTCCCTTTCAAGTATTTTCCATTCCAGTTAAATGAAGTCTAGTATACATTACATACATCCCATTCCATCTTCTGCTTCACCTAAGTGTTCCCCTGGTCTGGTGTGTATTCCCTCTGCACCTCCACAGGGTAGAATTCTTAGCTCCCCTCAAAGCACAGCTCGGGTATCACTCTACTCATCTCCCAATTATTAGCACTCTTTTCATGTTGAAGTTATTTTGATTGCTGTGTATAGTATATTCACTTACTCCTGTACAAATTTTATGTACTACCAACAGCCTTCCCCTTTCCAGAGGAATGTAAGCTTCTTGAAGGGAGGGACTATTATATTTTCTTCAGTTGTATTCCTCAAACCTAGTATAGATCCTTCCATGTAGTAAGCACTTAGTAAGCATTATTTGCTTTGTAAATTGAGATGATTGGACTGCATGATTTTTAAAGTCCCTTCCAGATCTAAGATTTCATAATTTCATAATAAAATATAGTTGGGAAAGCAGAGACAGAAATGTACACATCACCATTGCCTTGGGTATGAAAATACTTATTTCTGGTGCAAGTATAAAAAGTATAACCCATTTAAAAAGAAATAATTTCACTCATTTGGATATGCTACATGTTGAAAATAAAACTCTGTACATACAGTAAGAGCATGAAAATAGATGGCTTAGTCTATACCGTAGTGGAGAGTCTGGTTCCCCAAACCAATACAACAAAGCATTAATATAACTCATATATTTATATCTCTCACCTGTGTATCAGGTTTTGGGTCAACATAAATATCTTCATTCTCAATCATTCTATTCAAGGCAAAAAATGACCTCAAATTACCCAACTATTCCATTAGTTTACGCACATGCATGCGCACAAATACACGTACATACATGCATGACATATGTTCTTTGTCATATCTTTTTTTTTACAAAGTCAATGTTAATTTCTTTTCCTAATAGCTGTTCAAACCCAATGTAAACTATTTGCTTTTTAAGAAATCTATGAGAGAGGAAAAAGAAATATTGTCCCCATTTTACAGATGAGGAAAATGAAGGCATAAAACACAAAGTTATTTGTCTAAAGTCACATGGTTAATAAGTGGCAAAGCTGGGACTTAAGCTGGTGGTTACTGATGCTGTCTAGTATTTTTCTTCTCTTAAAAATGTCACTTAATTGAAAGAATAAAGATAGAAATCTTCATATTATATATTAGATATATTATATAATTATAGAGAATATATTATATATGAAAGAAATAAAAGAAATAAAGATTATAGAAAATTATAGAACAGTGTCTGCTATCTAATCCCTTCAACCCAATTCAATGTAACTCAGTGTTATGTCTAATAATAATAGATATCATTTATAGTACTTTTATATTATTTCATTTGATAATCCAGTTATTGTTCAGTGGTTTTTCAGTTGTGTCCAACTGTTCATGACCCCATTTGGGGTTTCCTTGGTGAAGATACTGGAGTGGTTTGCTATTTCTTTCTCCAGCTCTTTTTGCAGATGAGGAAACTGAGGCAAACAGGGCTAAATGACTTGGCTAGGATCACACAGCTAGTAAATGTCTGAAACTGGACTTGAACTCAGGTCTTCCTGACTCTGGGCCTAGCTCTCTATCCACTGCACCACCTAGCTTCATTTCATTCTTAGAATGTTGCGGTTGTAGGTAGGTGCTATTATTAGATCCCTTTTGCACATGAGGAAGCTGAATTTGAGAGAAGATAATAGATTTAGATCTATAAGAGACCTTAGAAGCAATTGCATCCAATTCCCTCATTTTACAGACTAGGAAACTGTAGAACTCAAAGGTTTAGTGACTTGCCCAGAGTCACTTAGGTATTAAGTGTATTAGGCAGGATTTGAACTCAGATCTTCCTGTTCAGTACTCTAATATTTATGCCACCTATCTTGCTTAATCAAATATTATAACAGAAGTTTAGGAAATTAGAGAAAAACAGCATTTCCTTTGATAACTGATGAATAATTAACATAATTTTATATTGTTACTCATAGTTCTAAATTTTATTCAAAATTTTATATGTTTATTTTCTGCTTAGTGGTTTTTTTCAGTTTTTTGTTTACCATTAATTTTATTAGGATAATAGCAAACCATAATTATAACAATTTATATCTTCCCCCAATTTACAAATACTTCTCTTAGATCTATCAATATTCTCAAGTTGGTTCAATTTTATGTATAATTCCTGAATTTTGTATGAATTTTTCAGCAATGCTTTATCACTATCCTCAATCGTTTTCCACAAATCTAGTCCTAAAACCCTCCAAAGGTTTTTTATTGCATTTTTCTGGATGCGTAACATAATCTTTACAGATGTACAGTGTATCCTGAAAACGATCTCCCACCACCCTCACCCCTCAATACACATATACAAACACACATGCCCTTACAAAATATATGGTCACTAAATTCTCAAGAGATCCTGAGCTTAGTCTGGAAATACAGCTATTTGTACCTTCCTGCTTTAGGAAATGCTCGTTTATTGTGTTGGATAAGCTTTGCTACTGTTACAGGGCATCTAGGTGGTGCAGTAATAGAATGCTAGGCCTGGAGTCAGGAAGACTATCTTTTTAGAGTTCAAATCTGGCATCAGACACTTAGTAGATGTGTGACCTTGGGCAAGTCACTTTACCCTGTTTGCCTCAGTTTGCCCATTTGTAAAATGAACTGGAGAAGGAAATGACAAACCACTTTAGTATCTTTACCAAGACACCCCCAATGAGATCATGAAAAGTTGGACATAACTGAACAATTTGCTTATTTTAAAATATGACAAGCTATATACCAATTGATATTTTCCATGAATTTATAATTTCCTGAGAAATACACATTTCTTCAGAAAGCATAAAGAAGAAGGCATTTATAGTGCCTAATTGTTACCTATTAACTTTAAAAGAAACCAAAGATTCTTTAAGGCTTTGGAAAACATGGTTCATTAAAATACCAAACCAACAGTAAGTAACTCTAAAGGCATATATTGAACATCACTATTACTCCTGGATTTTAATTAAAAAATAGCTAGTGAGGAAAGTTCAACTCATATCAGAAGGGGAAGAAAGCAATAAGTTAAGATAAACTATCTTCAAAGTTGATATATTTAAGACTTCAGTGATTAGTTGAAAGCATTCTCTAGTGTGCTCCGTAGAGTTGCTTGTTCTCCTTCAACCTGAGATTCTGAGTTTCACAGACCATGATATTAAACTGGTATTTATTTGCACTGTTCAGAAATGCTCCCATGCTAATTTGGAAGCATGGAGGTGAATTTTTAAAGAACTTTGTTTCTGAGAGTTGTAGAATAAAAGATCCCCATTTTACAGTTGTCTCGAGTGGATGGTAAAATGCCAATAGCAGCTGACTCAGAATAAAAATGTCTATGAGTGTTTGGCATGAATAGCGAAGGCCTGCAGTGTCCTCAGGTTAAGAATATGGAAGTAATTCGCAGCACATAATAGAAGTGAGGAGCAAGGAAAATAAATCCATGTTGCTTTTAGATTAGCTTAGAGCCTATCTCGTTATGTTTCCACAGCTCTGTTACTACAGTGCACTGGTCTCATTCCTTTTGGTATTAATGCTTTAGAAATAAACTGCAAATGATAGCTCTCATTTTGCAAGTCATGCTTTTTACTTTCCCCATTATACTTTCCGACGTGGTAGTATGGACTGCAGAAAATCTTGCCAATAGGTTTGCAATTTGCTGATAACATGTGCAATGCAAAAATGACTTTTTCTCATTTGTAACTACCTTCTGTGGGACTGCAGAACCAATATGAGAAATAATAACAATCTGTCTTTTTTTCCTTTTTTTTCCAATTCAGGGACCTCAAGGACCCCAGGGCCCTGTTGGATTCCCTGGACCAAAAGGCCCTCCTGTAAGTATTTTTGTCTTCTCTTTTCTTTTGCTCCTCACTTTAAATAGCCCATATCTACAAGTGCTAATAAAATTCACTTATTAAAATGCGCAAAAAGGAACACAAAGGAATAATGATAATTAAAACATAAGCACAAAAGGGCAAGTAATAATGCGTGCGTTGTAAATGTTTCCAATTTACGACTGTGAATTTCATTGGTAATTATTGCACAGTGATTGCTTCTGAAGGAAAAAACAAGAAATAGGAATTCCTAATGCTAAGCCCTGTACCTGGGGGACTGAAAAATCCTGTTAATTTTTTACATAGTGTGGTAACTTAAGACTTAAGTGTGCCTACTTTAAGACTTTTCCTGAAAAACTATTCTTCCCCCCTTGAATTAATTATAAACTATTATTGGCAAAAAAAGAAGCAGTGCCACATATCAGAAAAAGCGTTATACTTGCCTTCAAGAAGACCTGATTTCTCATCTCACCTCTGACATTTCATAGCTGTGTGACCATGGTCAAGTCCTTTAACCTCTGAGCCTCAGGCAACTTTCAGAGACTCTAAGTTCTAGACGGGTTGTATGCTGGATAAATTGCTAGGCCTTGATGGATTGCTGCTAAAATAACCTCATCTCTTCTCATCCTGTTGATGTCACATTGAACTTTTTCTTACTTTATTGAAAGTGCCCTGAGCTATCCTGTGTTTCATACCCTGGTCCTACACTGAAAAAATGTGCAGAGCGCCTGCCTGCAAATCCAATTCTTCCCTTCGGTGATATTTTTCCATTTCACATGACTAGAACATGAGCTCCAATGAAGAGTCACTTACTTGCATAGTTTTAAAATTAGATATTCTCCAGGTTACTTAGTGTATCATGTGTAAAACAGAGAAGAGAGGATACCTTTAGGTTCTCTGATTCCTTATATAAATGATCTCAGGCCTTTATTTAGCATCCAGCACTCTTTGGACTACTTTCGTGATCTGTATTCTTAACAGTGATAAAAAGCACTCTCCCCATCCCCCGCCTTTTTTGATATTCAGAGAAAAACAGAAAGAGGCACATCCCATTGTTATCTATATTGTCCTTTTATTCTGTCTTGGTGACAGCTAGAATTTCCAGTTAACCTCTCAGCTGTCTAATAGTTTACAATGCTTGTGATGTTTAAAGTCCTTTGGATGATTCTGGCTGTAACTAAACGCGTGATAGCCAGAACATGATTTATCTCTCCTCTTGGAAACTGCAGATAGTCAGCCTTGTCTTTCTCTCTCAGTGCCTTTAGGGATGAATAGTGTTCCAAGGCTGTAATGGGGATAACTCAATCCATCTTTAGCCAGTACAATAGTTTCCAATACTTCATTGACTGATGTCTTTATTCTCATCCTTGGAGTGTTGTTATCTAAGGTCAACATGACCTAAAGGGTGTTGATGGACTCGCTTCTCTTAAGGATATCCTTCAGTGACAATAGAATGACAACTGAAGGGTATAAGTGAAGGTGATTATTCTAATTCATTGGATCATAGATTTAGAGCTCAGAGTCATCCCAAAAGGCATCTCTGATTCATTTTACAGATGAGGAAACTGAGAGCCGATGAGGCTAAATATCTTGATCACTTGTTTGGCAATAACAGATGGCATCAGAGATTTCGATCTTAAAGGAACTTAAGAAACTATGTAGTCCAAACTCCTCATTTAATAAATGAAGAAGCTGAAGCCCAGAGATGTCACTTTATTTGTTCAAGGTCATGTAGGTCCTAAGTGGCAGAGCAGGAAATTAAACCCCGGGCCTCTGAGTCCAAATGCAATGCCATTTCTACTAATAATACATAAGAATTTTAAAGAAGTTTCTATTGCTAATTTAATGTATGTATAGTAATTCTAACTAATTGAATATAGCAAATAAAAGTTCAGATTCATTTATTTGGGGGAAATGGAGGGGCAGAGGCAAGCGGATCTCTGATTTCCCTTGCCGTAGGTAATTCCAGGTACAATTTATATTCCTGTAGTTCCTGTGGGAAGGGGACAGCAGGCAGTGATGAATAATATAAACTGCTTGGGGTCACACAGACAATGTGCTTCAGAGTTACAACTAGAACTCAGGTTTTCTGAGTCAGAAAGGCAAGCCCTCTATGTGCTTTGTGATTCTCCCTGTAATGACAGATGGGAACAATCTGTAATCATTATGTGTATTGAGGCAGTACTCTGTGATGCCCCATTTATATTGGATGTAAATAGATACATCAGAAGTGCCAGCAAATTGTTTGTTTTCACAAGTGGGGAAACATCACCCTTGCAGTTTTGTTTACTTTATTAATATGGTAATAATCCTCTGTAATTATAGACACATTTCAAAAGTAAACTGCAGCTTGGCTCCTGGGTGGCATCACACAATCTCCATTAGAGAGGCCTGAATTAATGAGATTACAATATAGTCAAAATCCTTAAGTACTTGGCTGCTTAAAAAAAAAGTCCTGTGCCATTTCTCAGGAACAAAAATTTGGAATCTTGACTGCCTGCCAAACAGCTTGGTATTATTGTTTATGTTAAAATACATGCTTAGGTGGAGCTCACTGCTAAAACTAGGCTTTACACCCTGGTAATAGCCAGGTAATAAGATTACCTCAACCCTAGAGAAGACTCAGGATATATATTTCATCTACCAACTCTTAGCCTATTTTTCTCCACTGGCTTATGGGGGACCAACTACTTTTCTTCAAATACTGTTATCTTATGTCTCTTCGTAAGATTGTTGATAAAAACATTGGCTTTAGTTTCAAGGACAAGCTTGGAGTCATTAAATTACTACACAGTTTCTAAAATGCAGCCTAGTTCATTTTTCTCTTCCTGTCCAGTTCTAGAGCAAATCTCTGTTCAGTTTCTATCCAAGATCTGTGGACTTATGAACCAGCTCTGTTTTGTCCATCCAACATGTTCTACTCTGAACAACATGTATTCTTTATATACTTTTTAGGCCCATATCTTGAGTGGCAGTGAATCATCAGATTCATTCTACTAAATCATTAGTAGAATGCTCTAAAATGTCCTTGGACTTGATGCCGTATGTTCTATATCATCTGCTAACAGAAGAATCTGAAGAACCTCTAGAGGCAATCCCTCTTTCAACTGAATAATGTGCTGATCATCCTTTATGACAGCTTTTTTGTTGTTGGTTGTTCCATCATTATCAGTTGTATCCAACTCTTTGTGACCTCATTGGGGGTTATCTTGGCAAAGATATTGGTATGATTTTCCATTTCTATCTCCAGCTCATTTTACAGATGAGGATCTGAGGCAAGCAGGCTTAAGTGACTTGCCCAGAGTCATGGAGATAGTAAGGGTCTGAGGCTGAATTTGAACTCACGTTCTCCAGACTCCAGGCCAGCACTCTATCCACTGCACCACCTAGCTCCTTTATGACAGCAACATCTTTGTTGAGCATAAATCTTGTTTATGCCTCCATTGACCATAATATTCATCATCAATATAATAAAATCCCATGAAATTTTCTTTGATCCCTTCTATATGAGAATAGTAGAGATCAAAGAAGAAGTGATTTCATGAACTTCTAAATCTTTTAACAACTCTTTCTCACAAACCATATGGTTTCTGCATACATTTGCAAAATAGTTCAGTCCGTAACTTCCAGGCTGTCCTACTATATAATTCATTTGCACATACCCCAAAGCAGCTATTAGTCTAATCAAAACATTGTCTAAATAGCCTATTCTGGTTGGTTCAACCACAACTTGTAGCTACGATAGTTCCAAGAATTTTGAGAATCCCTCTTCTCCTAGTTCATGAGCCTTGGTTTTGCTGCACATATAATTTGAATCCATGAAGTATATGGGTTGACAAGAGCAAAAACTGAATCCAAAAAGTCTTTACAGGCTTATGGTATTGCTCATACCATTCATTATAGGAAGTAATATGAACAATTTCTCCCTACATACTGTGTATTTATTCTGCCACAAAGTGGATGAATAAATATTCTGCTCTGCCTTTCCTAATTTATTCATCCACCCATTCATTCATGAGTTCTTTCGTTCATTAATCCATTCACTCAGTAATAATCCATTGATCATTTGCTATATACATAACAATGGACTAGGCACTGAGGGGACATTATAAGTACAAAAGAATGAGGAATTTTCTCTGTGCTCTAGGAACTTATGATATATTTATAGACACCTGACATTCTTACTTCAAAGAGTTAAGTAACAATATATAAATGCTTGTCGATTGACTGAGTAAATAACAGAGAATATAAATTTTAGCTATATGCCCCAGAAGATAAAAATATTAATATGAAATCAAAATTCCTGTCATTTCCCTAGCATGCATATTTTGCTTTAAGTTTTCAGGGGAGGGAAAAGCTAATCTTCATCTCTTAGATTGAAATAGAGAAGGGAAAATAATAAAAAGCTATTCCTAGCAGAAATAAAATAAATTCTTTCTTATCCCACTAGGACCTCTTTAGAGAAAAAATAACTAGATTGAGTAAATAGAATGCTGAAATGAAGATTTTTCCCTCCTAACTCTTCTGCCACAAAAGTAGGCTTTGGTGGTATATTGCACCTTCAGTTGATATAATAATTCCAACAACAGGGAACCTAGACTTAAAACATTATTAAAATATAAAAGGTTTTTTATTAAATTATATTTACAAGGTAAAGACTAAACTTAGATGTGTCCCTGGGAAGAGAAAAATTAATTTATACAGTTCTTATTCAGTTTTGTAGCACCTACAAAATTTCTGTCAGGTTTTCTCCCACTTATGCAGAAGAAATAATTTTTTCTGGGCTATATCAAAGGTGGTGACTATTTCATTAATAGAAATTTGAGAATGTTTTTGCAATTAAAAATGCAATGTCATCCTCCAGATAAAAATTTTTCCATCCCTTTTTAAATTTATTATTTATTTATGACATTCTTTTCTTTTTAAATTTTAAGCTCCAAATTCTCTCCTCCCTCCCACCCCCTCACTCATCCATTGAGAAGGCACACAATATAATTTACACATATGCATGTAAAACATTTTCCTGTTGTATTGCAAAAACAAATCAACAAATAAAATAAATAAAACAAAAACTAATTTGCCCTCAGAGTTCATAAGTTCTCTCTGTGGAGATGCATAGCATTTTTTTTCATCATGAGTTCTTTGGAATTTTCTTGGATCCTTATATTGATCAAATTTGTCAAGTCTTTCAGGGTTGATCATCATTATAACATTGCAGTTACCATGCATAATGATCTCCTGGTTCTTCTCACTTTGCTTTGTATCAGTTCATATAGGTCTTTCCATGCTTTTGTGAAACCACCCTCCACACATATGATATGCCGCAACTTGTTCAGCCATTTCCCAATTAATAATACTTTGATGCCACGAGAAGAGCTGTTACAAATATTTTTCTATGTATAAGTCCTTTTCCTTTTTCTTTGATCTCTTTAGGATATAGACCTAGTAGTAGTATTGCTGGATCAAAGGCTATGCGCAATTTTGTAGCCCTTTGGGCATAGTTCCAATTTGTTCTTTAGAATGCACCAATTCACTACTCCACCAGCAGTGCATTAGTGTGCATATTTTCCCTCACTCCCTTCAATGTTTATTATTTCTGATAGGTGTGAGGTGGTACCTCAGAATTGTTTTAATTTGCATTTCTCTAATGAATAGTGATTTGGATCATTTTTTCATATGACTATAGATATCTTTGATTTCCTCTTCTGAAAACTACCTGTTCAAATCCTCCATCCATTTATCAATTGAGGAATGGCTCTTATTTCTATGAATTTGACTCAGTTTTCTACAGATTTGAGATTATCAGGGAAACTTGCTATGAAATTTATTGATATTATTTTTTTATCCATTGCACCTTTTAGAAAAAATGTAGTTCTCCTGATTATCTCTTTTAATTAGTTCTATTTTTGTTTTTGCTTGGTCTGAGGTCATGATTGCTACCTGTATCTTTTTTACTTCATCTGAAGCATATATGATTCTATTCCGGCCCTTTTATCTCCATGCATAGTCACCATGACTTTTTAACTTGATCTGAGCAAAATAGTTTAGACCTTCATTTCCCCCTCACTTCCTCACAATAGTCAAATATACCCAATTCAAATTTCATTAAGTATATTGCATGTGAATAAGACACATAGCATACCAGGGCATCTATGATATTTGCAGATTACAGAATTCTCAGAATGTGGTTTGCCTCTACCCAAGAAACACAATGATAGAATTTAAGAGTTGGAAGGGATTTCAGCAATCTTATAGTCCAATCCATGCATGTAAAGAATCCTCACTAAAATATACTCTATTATGACTTAATAGAGAAGTCTTAGGGAATGCAAGAACATTCAAATTGAGTGGCTAGCCCAATGTCACATAGTTAGAAAGCGGCAGAGATAAGACCTGATCCTGGGTCTTATTAACATCAAAACAAACACTCTATGTACTACTCTATGCTGCCATTTTAGACAGTACTGACAAGCAAATACATCCTGACAGATTAGTGTCATGCACTGATAGTATATTATAGTCATATCTGAAGTGGGATCATAAGCTCATAGATTCATGACTGCAAGGGATCTTAGAGGCCATTTATTCAAAGAAATAGTGAAAGATCAATATGATATATTATTAGCTTTGTTGTATGATAGATAAACCCTTCTTCCAGGCTAAGGTTACTTTTGATCTTAGATTTTTGTTAAATACATTTCTTACCATTATCTTACCATTTGAAAATAGGAAATTAGCCCAAGAGGTGGACCAGATTAATTAATATGATTAATTATTTTTATGTAGTTGTTTAGCATGAGGAGAGATGCAATGGAAAGGAATCAGAAAAAGAGATAGCCATCTATTCCTATCCTCTCTCCATAATCTGTAGGCTGAGTAGTTGACTCTAACAGAAGTTGGAATAGTTAAAGCTAGCACCGTTAAAAATATAAAGAGCTTGCATCATTCCTATTACTATAGAACCTGTTACTACAGCATAGCAGTAGAATGCAGAATCACTGAAAGAGGACTTGAAAATCCTGGCCCAGGTGCCTTGATGTTTTTGCAAAGGACTTTAAATCTCATGGAACAGAGAATATGTTTTCTAGACCCAAATCCAATCATAAGTGAACTTCTCAGACCATGATTTGCTTTCTGATCTGCCATACTGACTTTTAAGACTAAATAAGGGAATTCATGAAGTAGTAGTACCTGGAGCGCAACTGACACTGGTCTACTCAGTGATACACGATGATGTGCCTGAACTTAATTAACAAGGGGACTTCCTCCAGAGATGCAAATTAAAACTCATTCACGCTTGCCCATCCTGTGCACAATTCTTATCCACATCTTCCCATCAATCTGCCACTGGAAGCCTACCCAGAAAGCTGGAGCTTTGCTTTATATTTATTCACACTGAGTGAAGTTTAGTATAGCATATACTTCAATCATATCACAGTCTGTGTAGTAGCATACAAGTGTATAGGCATCATCAGTTATCTTTTGCTTTTGCTATATTCGATATATCTTTTGCCATTAGATAGAGAGCTGTTCTTGAATCCAGGAAGGTTTGGGTTCAAGCCTCACTTCTGTGCAAATCACTTAACCTCTCAATACTATAGGTAACTCTCGAAGACTACAAGTTATAAAGAGGATGGTACCTCTACTGGTAGAAGCAGTTTCCTCACCTGGATGTTCCCTATGCCCATGAAACCTCAGGTTACTCCAAATCGAACCAAGACTGTTCTAGGCAAAATGGGAAAAAAATTTACTGTCACTGCTTAGAGGAAAAAAGCTATCCTTCTGATGGAAACTTTTCAGTTTAGACTGAATTTGCTTTTAGGTATGAAATAGAACACTAAGCAAATCATCTGTAAGTTAAAAAGTTAGCTTAAAATCCATAAATAATGGATTTTTTATTATAAAAATAATTTTTTTTCTTTGTTCATTGAAAAGAATAGCATATCACTTTTCTTTCTGGGCAAAAAGATCTAGGAATGTGGATTGGTCATACATCTGCTCATGAATCCAAACAGAGCTGTAAACCCCTGATTATTGGATCTGTCCATCACTCAATTAGCATTTCAGTGGAGGACAGAATGACTATGAAGTGAATTCTTGATGTACCACTGTAGTGTCTCAAAATAAAACCAAGTAATTGCTGAATACCTTTCATTTTCCTTTATAGCAGTTTATTTTGGCTACATTGTTCAGCTGATTATTCAACTCTCTCTCTATATCTATCTATCTATCTATCTATCTATCTATCTATCTCTCCTCTCTCTCTCCCTCTCTCTCTCTGTCTCACATAGATTTAAAATAATAACTTGCTATTCAATGCTTAATTTAGATTATAGCTCCAATAGAATTTAATAAGCCCCTTTAGCAGAGCTCCTGTCTCTTTATGGTTTGTATTGTGCAGCATAACCTTTGGTTTGTGTGAAGTGAGTCTCATGAAAAAAGGGAAAAAGTCCACTATTTTTGGAGCCCATGTTTCACCCTTTTCTTATTGTCGGTAGAAGTATCTGATGACCACTAGAGGACACTGTCCTTCTCTGTTATCTCAGTCTTCATGTACAGGCAACTGATGTTCCTACAGATGGACTGAAGTAGAGAGCTATATTCGAATGGTGTACACTGGATGAATTGTCAGAAGCATAACATGTCTACAATGAAAAAAACCAATGTGAACACAGTATTTTCAGATACATTTTTCAAAAAAATCATCAAGTCTAACAAACAAAAATACCAATTCTTGCTGTTAAGTAAAATCAGAAAAGATCCCTCTTACGGTTACCAATTTTTGGAATCATAAAAATGAAACACAAATTTGTAATTTTTCTAAGGCCGTTTTCTATAGTAGATGGATTGCCAGGTACATGAGTTACTTTGTGAGCTATAATAAAATATTTCACAAAGTGCCGGACATGAACCCATTTATCAAATCAACTAAATATCTAAAAATATGCTATGCCTGTGGAAATAAATCATGATAAAAAATGTTAGCCTTAACCTTGCTGCAGGTTAAGCAAAAAAGCAGATGACTGAAAATCCCTAACATAATTTTACTTTTACTACTTTCAATTTCAGGGGCCCCCTGGAAAAGATGGACTTCCTGGGCACCCAGGACAACGAGGAGAAACTGTAAGTGAATGTCTTCCTACTTTAAATTTTTCTCCTTAAAAAAGCTGTAAACTTAATTTTGAAAAAAGAAAACATTCTAATAAACATAGCAATGAAACAGTGATGATTTCATAAGAATCTTAACTTCTGTTATATGCAGCATTTTTTCTTCCCTTTTTTTCCTTTTCTTTTTCTTTAAAGACTCAGTTCATTGAAAGTCTGTTCCCACACAGTGTTTACTCAAATAGGATGAAACAGATGAATTAATTCTGCTAAGTCTTTTGGAGCTAACAGTATGATATAGTTGAAAGAGCTTTAGATTTAGGTCAAGAGGTCCTTGGTTCACATCCCACCATTGCTACTTTCTACATTTGTGACCTTGAGCATATCACTGTACCATCTGGGCCTCAGTTTCATTGTTTAAAAAATCAGGAGTGTTGGCCTAGTGACCTCTAAGGTCTTCTCTAGTCCAGAATCCATAATCCTATTAAGAAAGAAACAAAAACCACAGATAAAAAATATTAGGTGGATTTATTTCTGTGCTGAAGTCGACTAAGAAATTATAATAGTGACAGTGATGATAGATCTCTCTGATGTTTAATGCTTTGGGTGTGGTTAGTATTCAAGGGAACCATATTTCTTGGAATACTTATCACAAAATATAATATAATACAAGATCATATGATCATACCTATATTTTTATATAAATTTCTAGAATTATATTATTTACATAAGTATAATTATATTTGAAAGAACCTTTTTGATGTGCCTCAAATTAATATCTAGGAAGTTTTTGTTGACATCACAAAACTGCTGTTTTGTCAAACCATAGGGCTATGAAAGATCTTGAGTAGCTAGCATGTCTATCCCCACTTCTAGGGAAGTCCACAGATCTGCGAATCTATTCTATTTTTTTTTTTTAGAGTTAATGAAAACATATGGTAAAAGCACTTAATTGACACTTTGCTAATTAACATGGCCCTATTCTATCTACCAGTTAACCATGAAAGGACCTACTAACCACCTACAGCATAATCTGTCATAGCTTCTTTTTCCCAGATACATAATTTACATAGTAAAGGGATGTTTTGGCCACTAAAACTAAATTATTAAGCAGGAAGTCCCATATTTCCTATTTAATGAGAAATCCAAGGGTTTTAGCATGATGCCCCAAATCAGTTTCCTGACAATACTACTGATTAACTTTAACCAATTTTCCTGAGTTGGTCATAGAGCACATTCATGATTGACTTGATACGA
This sequence comes from Trichosurus vulpecula, assembly GCF_011100635.1. Taxonomy (NCBI): domain Eukaryota; kingdom Metazoa; phylum Chordata; class Mammalia; order Diprotodontia; family Phalangeridae; genus Trichosurus; species Trichosurus vulpecula. Next base: position 69,077,931 of record NC_050579.1, read on the forward strand.
GGGGAGGGAAATAGACTCCTGTTACTGAAATCTTGCCAGTTTGGAAATATCTTGTGTTCATAGGTTCAGAAGTTTATAGCTGACCAAGATCTTAGAGGTCACCTGGTGCAAACCCTTTATTTTATATGTAAGATAGAGTTTTGTGCTCATGTAAGGCATATATTCCATGTGTTGTCTAAATGTATAGAATTATGGCAGAGGCCACTGTACTCCAAAACTGTGATTTCTACCTTAAAGGGAGCATGAGAAGGTCCATGCCTGTATGGACGCTTGCTCCTTCTCTTGACTATTTCTAGGAGGGATATTGAGTTAGATTTCTACCTAACCTCCTTCTCCCTCCATTATTTCTGTTCTAACTGTGAGATTATTTTTAGTAGGGGCTTAAAACAAAGCTGCTACTCTGGTTGCTCTTAAGGAAGTAGGCTGTCCTAAGGTTACACTTGTTGGCTTAGCCACTTCCCATTAAATGGAGGTTACACAAAAGATCATCGCAAATGCTAATTAATAAGTAAATCCATTGATCTAAGCAAACAGAAGTCATAGAAATTATACAGACTAGAATATATAAGAAAATATACAATAATCGCTGAATTTTTTCGATTGGAATGGGATAAGATCTCAACTCAACAAAAAACTCCGATATCATTCAAGAAAAAATTTTCTTACCAAAGTCCCCTAGGCAGGTAAGCTGGAAATCAGGAAATCAAGGAAATCAGGCTTTTTCTACATGTCTACAGCTTCCACGCTTCCACAATCCATGTGTGTTTCCTGATAAGCCACAAATGTCTCTCCGTATCTTTCTGCATAGAAGTGGCACATAAAAGGCTCCATGCTTACTCTGAAATTCTGGTTATATATAGATGAGGAAACTAATGCCCAAAGAATAGTGACTTGTTGAAGATTGCACAGAATGTCATAGTGGGGCACTGAACCTGGTCATCTGCTTCCAAATATAATACTCCTTCCAGTATATCACATATATGTCCTGATTAAATGTAATCTCCATTGTAGATGGATTTCTACTATTGGGGAAGTCCCGTCAGCATCAATCAAAGTCTTTCCTTTTTGTAAACCAAGTGCTAATTTATAAGTTAAATAAAATATTAGTTTTTTTCAGTTTTGATACATCAAAGCCTGGACTTTCAAAAGCCGAATCAAGAATGATTTAGTCAAACAAAAGTACAAAATTGTCTGGGCTTCCACATAGAGATGACATCTGCTTGAGAGACGTAAGATCTATTTTCTGAAAGGATGCAGATCATTTTCATGTTTGCAAACACAATTCCATCAAGTTTCAACAGCCTTTTTTCCCTTTTGAATGGGTAAATCAAGGTCTTATTTTAGGACTCTACCTCTAAAATATGTATAAACTGACATTTAAGAAAAAATCTAGAATCACCTTGAAAAAATTAAAATGTATCTAGAGCTTTTATGGTTTTCACAGTGTCTAAAATACAAAGGCTAAATTCATCTGTGGGAAAAATGTGTGTCTGTTTCTATGCAACTGTGATATCATTTCAGTGCCAAGGATGCTTGATGTTGACTTTCTGTCCTGCTCCCTGGGTTCCAAAGGCTCAAGAGTTGCTTCTCTATGCTAAAAATGAGTCACTTCAGTTTACAAAGAAAATTATTTATGTGTACATATACCCATACATACTCAGATACACGCACACATATATACGCACATACATATATGGAAATTATATATGTGTGCATTTATATGTATATGTATATACACACACACACACACACACACCAAATAGTATTACTTTCTAGACAGCCTGGCATAGTGGATAAAGAGCTAGGCTTAGTCAGAGCCAAGAACATCTGGGTTCCAGTCCTGCCTCTGGCATGTACCATCTGTGTGACTCTGGACTAAACTTCTTAGTGCTTTAGGCAACTCTCTAAAACTTTAAATTGCATAGAAAGGACCGACTTGTATTGGTAAAAGAAGTTTCATTGTGGGGGAAATAAATAAAAGAAGGGTCTTAATAAGCTGATGAATATACCTAGTGAATATTAGAGTATTGGGGATCCACTTAAAAATCTAAGTGTTCCTTTAATTATTTCATCTTTTTGCATGTGTTTAAGTTAGTGAGTCAGTAAGTCGACAAGTATATATTAAATACCTACTATAAGCCAGGCATTGCTCTTAAGTGCTGGGATTACAAAAAGAGGCAAAAGACAGTGCTTGTCCTCTAGGAGCTCATAATGAAATGAAAGAGACCACAAACAAACCAATATGTACAAATAAGCTATAGGTAGATTAAATAGGAGATAATTAAGGGAGAGGAGGCTTAGGATTAAGAGGATTAGGAAAGGCTTTCTGGAGAAAGTAAGGTTTTGAAGGTTACTGTTGTTTGTCCTTCATTCTCAAAGAGGAAGATAACATCTGGAAGGGGATGACTTGACTTGTGGGTGAATTGGATTTAACTGAGAGAGGGCTGTGCAAAGTCACCAGCCTCACTCTCTCCAGAGTCATCTGGGTCCAGTGGCAAGATACGGATGAGGAATTAAAAGGGGTAGCTAAGTGGAACAGAGGATAGAGCACTAGCCCTGGAGTCAGGAGGAACTGAGTTCAAATGTGGCCTCAGACACTTACTAGGTATGTGACCCTGTAAAAGTCACTTAACCCTGATTGCTTTAAAAAAAAGTAAAGAAACCAAGACAATATTAATAGATACTATTGACATTTACAAATTAATTCTTGTGTTATTGATAACTTGTCTTCAGCAAAATTGTCTTTGTCAATCATATGTTAAGATGTATGAGGCCAGTTTATTTAGCTATTTTGAGCTTGGTTATCACTAATTAGTAGATACCCTAGTTCTTAGTTAGTAGCATTTTATTGAATATACATTATCATCAATGCATGAGGCATTTGTCAAGCCACATGCTTTTATATTCGCATTCAGATCCCAGGATAATGGTAGCTGTATTCGTAAATGGGATGTAGCTATGTGGATTTTTTCATCTGTGTCTAACCCTAAGAATTTCACCGAATGCTGACATTCATTAAGGATGCATCTAAAGAATTTCCATGCAAATGTTGTCTCTCCCTTAGAGCATTTGGGAAACAGATGGTTCTAAGACTAAGAGGACAATTTGGCCTTGCTATAGGGCAGATTCAGTTTTATCCTGAAAGTCTTGATCTTTGATTGACTCCCAAATGATCTTAGTCTCCTGGAGATCCTCAAAATAGGAAATAGTTCAATATTGATGATTTCATATTGGTGCAAACAAGTCAGCTATAAATCTCCTTGCTTAGGGAAAATCCCATGTTTTCATTTTTCTTTTTCACAGGTTCTCATTGTGGTTGCATTTTTAAATAACAATTTTTGTCTCCTTTTAAAGTGTTAATGATTAAAAGTCTTACTTGGTTTTTCCCCTCCAAATATGCAAATTTTAAAGATCTTGTGCCTATAGTTCCAAAATCCATGTCAGATAATTTCTGGATTATTTAAATATCTTATTTAAATTCTTATTAGCCTACTTGGATTACAATTGTATGTGTTGGTAGCTTTTTGAAATCCACTTTTAAATCTGTTATCTGTTGATGGTTTTCTTGTCATGCTTTTTAGCTTTCAAAATATATCCAACTCTGTGAACTATACAAGTTCATATGAACCTTATTTCTCTGTAAGTTACCTTGGATGAAATTTAATAAATACATGAGGAGCTTTTTTGGAGGCTAATAGGGAGCCCTGGATAACAAGCCTTATGGCAAATGTTGACTTTTAATTCTGACCCCACCTCCTTAATATTTTGGAAACCAGTCTTCTCAATTCTCCCTGAGAGCAATAAGAGAGACATCTATTTATCCATCAAAGTCCTTATTTGCTCATCTGTAAATCAAGGGAGTTGAATGTGAAGATTTCTAAAGTTCATAGCAGTAGCAAGTCCTATAACCTAAATATATATTTTATAACACTTCTCAGTATATATATAGATATATATATAGATATATAATATACATATATATGTATGCATGCATGTATGTATGTATGTATGTATGGAAAAAGAAGGATTTGGGCTCTAATTGGCCTCCCTCTACCCTTTGTATGTGCAGCATATTCCTTGTATGTAATTAATCATAATGGGGAAACCGATTTTAAAAGCCATTCTTTTACTCTTGAGCAATCACCTTGGGATAGTGACACTAATGAAATTCAAGACAAGAATCAACTTAAATTACTCTCTCTCTTTAAAAACCTGAATCAACTCTTTGACCATTAAAGATGCAAGGTTCTAAAAATCAATTACTCAGATAGCTTTACATGATTTGATGTCAGATAAACTAGTAGAAAAGTGAAAATTTAGTAAATCAATCAATACATTTGTCTCCACAATGCTAAAACAACTGAAACAAAAAAGAAAAACTTCCTAGACTTACTCTTTTTTTAAAATAAGTTGACTTTATCAGCATTGGCAGATCTTCAACAATACCCCCAAGTCCAATTTTCATATTGGTATTGGACCATCTATGCACATATGTATGTATACATATATCTTGATATATAGATTGATTGATTAGTTGGTTTAGAGATATCATCTATAACTCCAGTTTCCTTGATATAAGGAATGCTTAGATAAGAATATCTCTGTACATGTGTAACGTGACACTTGCTGGGCAGTATATATATTTTTTTATGTTTCTTAGGGCATTGAGAAGTTCAGCTCCCAGAGTCACAAAGCTAGTATTTATTGGGCGTGGGACATGAATCTGGATCTTCTTGACTCTAAGGCCAGCTCTGTAGTCACTACACATGTTGATCAACATGTGTTCAATTTTTTGTACTGCTATAACACAAATATTCTACTATAAATGATATATCTATAGTTTTTCATCCAAAAGTTGATGATACAAATGTAGTTCTTCCATCGTGATTACAGGCTTCATTTCTAATCTTATTTCTTCTATCAAGATCGTGTCCTTCAGTTGATAAATCTTTTGCAAAAGCAAAAGCATGTCATTGGTTTTAAGTGGACTCTAACAAGATTTTAAAATTATTTCCTTGAGTTGGTAATCAGAAGTCAATTAATCAGTCAATAAACATTTATTAAGTCCCTACTATGGGTCAAGCAAAAAAATAGCATTCATAATAATCTTATAGACCAACTTAATGAACAATAAAATACAAACTATATTAAAACCCTGTGTCAAGCTCAGGTGTCATATGAACTGGATATTTCCTACTCCTTTCTTCCTTTTCTCAATAGCCTATTCTCTTGATCCCTCTCTCTTTCTTTTCTTTGTCTCTCCTACCTCTCCCTATTTCCCACTTTCAGCTTCTCTCTCAGTGTTCGTTTGAGCTTATAACGCTAAGTGTTTCAATTTATTCCTGAAATGGTATCCCATCATCCTAATAATCACTCTTTTTATAAGCCTCTTTTAATTACTTGTTCTATTATGTCAGACTGTTGGGATACAATTGTGCTGGGTATGGAATAGATAGTAGGAAGAATTACATTAACATCAAGAAAATTGTTTGCTAGTGATTCAGAACAGTAAACAATTCAAAAAATATCTAAATCATTTACTTGGATCCAGCATGTGGGAATTCTATATTTTGTCGTTTTTATGCAAGCTTAGTTCCAAAATTGCTTGTTACTATCAACTTTATCATAAACTTTCACTTTTATTAAATTACTCCTATATTCCATCTTTTTACTTTATTCCTGTTCTTGATTAGACATTTTCAGCTATTCATAAGATGTATTTCCATACCCCTATTCTGTATTTGTTTCTTTGCTTTCTTACTGGTGAAAACCTCTCTTCATTCTTTGGGTTTTTTACCAGCCATATTTTACTAGCCAACTTAAGAGAACTAGACCTTTGAACAAACTAAAACCTTAGCTAACTTATGCTATTAGCATAACCTAATGAATCTTTTTCAGAAAAATCAGTGATAACTATAGTCAGCAAAAGATGGAGTTTTGGAAAGTCCTGTGATAGATACAGTATTTCAATTTTAAGTATCTATAAAAATGATGAATACGAAAACTTTTATAGCTTGAGAGAGTATATTCATGAAAAACAACTTTCTTTTCAACTGTGAGCCATCCCATTACCTAATGTACTTTTTAATAATATATAACTAATAAATGTCATGTTTCATTCCTTAGGGATTTCAAGGCAAAACAGGACCTCCAGGACCAGGTGGCGTTGTTGGACCACAGGTAGGTCATTTTACATTATATCCTTCAAGATTTTTAAATGTTCTGATACTTTACACTTTCAATTTCTCTGAATATGATGATACTTCTTGAGGATATTATGCATTAACAGGATTAATTTTGGTATTTCAGATTGTGCATATATAAGGTGATTTCAGTAAATTCATCTAAGTCTCTACTTAATAATGCAATCAATTCTTAGTGAAGGGAAGCAGCAACTTGAATAATGTGAAGTATCAGATAATCCAAAAATTAAATGTACCTTAGGATTGAACTATAACACTTTTTTGCCATAGGCCAAAATTCATTATATGGTGGCTTCATCCAAGAAGTTTTAATTAGTGAAGTACTCACTTATAATACTATCCTGTAGCATTCACAGGAGAAAAAAATCCTTAATGATTAGAGCTGTCCAGAGGTAGAGTGAAATGCCTTAGAAGGTAAGCTCTTTAAGCAAGTACTAAATGACCACTTGTTGACTGGGTTGTAGGGAAGACCCTTGTCCACATTTTAGTTTGTGCCAGATGGCCTTTGGGGTCAGTTATGAGATTATGTGATGCACCTGCATATTCCTTTTTTTTCTTTGATTTGGTCTAGATCTATAATTTCATTTGGTTAGGAAATTTCACTGTAGAAATCCTCTCCAGTGAGGCATATCAGCAACTTCTCTGCAATTTACTATTAGAGAGTTTCCTAAGGATTCTGAAAAACTAAATGATTAGCCTATGTTCACCCTGTCATGAATCAAAGGTAACTTGAATCCTGTAGTTCCTGACTTGTGTTGACTCCATTACGCTGTCTTTTGATTTCCATATTAAAGTGAGAATTTCATGTTTGTAATATATTTTTGTTTGTCTTCCCCCACCTGGAAGATTTACATTTATTGTTTTATTTTTGAAATGACATTTAGTTTGGATTTTCTGAGCCTTGAGGTGTAAATTATTATTTCTGGATGATAGGTAAAGTATTCAAAATGCTCCAGGAAATATAAGTCCAACATCTTTATGGAGGCAAATTAAGAACTAAAAGTTTGCCTGTTAAGATGCATTAAGTTAAATGAAGCAGCTAAAAACAGAAACTATTTTTTATCTGTTTCTGAAAAGTAGTGATTAGTCGGGGTCAAATTTTGATCTGTAATTGACTTGAAGTTCAAAGGATTTATGTAATCATACCTGAGGCTGGAATTTCACTCTTGCTAATGAAATACTGTTGGGGAATGAGTAGGTGCTGAAGAATCTAAGAACAAAAGTAGATTAATCAGTGTGTGTGTGTGTGTGTGTGTGTGTGTGTGTGTGTGTTTAAAAAGCAATACTTGATTAATATATGTGCATTGGGAATATGACATAAAATGTGAATGGGTTCTATCCCATCTTTTTCACTGTTCAGAAAGAGGGAAAAACATAATCCAACTTACTCCTCTTTTTGATCCAATATGGTAGAAAGAAAATGTGAATTTCCTTGTATTAGATAGATTCTCCATTGCTTTGACATTCATCAATTTTAATTAAGAGCAGTAGTGCCTAAAGGGCATGCTACTGAGGTTACTACTAAGATAAAGATTTATTTTTAACCTATGGCAAAAACTTCAAAATCTGCTTTCAGGGAGAATATTATAAAAAAAACAGTATAAAACTGATTCCTTTTATTTGGAATGCTTGAGGAAGAGAAAGGCAACATATTAGAATAGGAATATAAACATCATGTGACTTATCTGAATCTTTCTAAACCTCAAATCTTTTTTTGATATTCTCTCATGCCTAGTTGGAAGCATCTAAAACTGACAAAGGCATGTGTTATCTATTCCCTCTCTTCAAGTCAGAAAACATAGCAAGTGTGCTTTATTGAATATGCATGTTTACTGAATTATTACCATTTATTGGACCTTTATAAAGCCCAGCCTTTTGCTTGTTTCACGCACAGGTAGGACTTTGTGGCAGATCAAGGAAGTAGTTGCCTGGGAGTTATATCTATTGAAATAATATTCCTTCTATTACCTTTTATAGGAACAAAGATCTTTCTTCATTTTTGCCTTATTGAGAGCACCCATTCAACCATCAATCAATTATATTCCCAAAGGAAAGTAGTGACAAAGGGGAGCAGTATCACATAGGAGAAAGAGTACTAAGATTTGAGTCAAAACCTGACACTTAACTTTGTGACTATAGGCAAGTCACTTAACTTTCTAGCTTCACTTAACCTATCTCTAAAATGAAGGGATAGGACTGGATGACTTCTAAGGTACCTTTTGGCTCTGATTCAATTGAATTAAATAAAATGGAATTTAATAGTAATATATGTAAACTCACACATGGGTTAAAATCAACTTCACAAGGACAAAATGAGGGATGCATGGTTAGACAAAGTTTGGGCTGAAAAAAGTTCTGAGCACTTCAGTGGACTACAAACTCTTTATAAATGAACACAATGATAAGAACACCAAGAAAGATAATATATGATATACTACATGTATATTATATATATGTATATATGTACATGTATATATGTACATGTGTATCATATATGTACATATATGTATATATGTGCATGTATATACATACATATATACATATGTGTATGTATATATACATACACACATACATACATACATACATACATATAATCTTAGTCTGCATTCTAAGCTATATAGAGAGTCCAGAACTAAGCAAAGGCTAATCTCCTTGGTCAGGCCACATCTGGTATGTTGTTTTCACGTCTTAGTGACCCATTTTGGTAGAACAGCCATAAAATAGAAAGTGTCCCAAATGTTCAACAAGGATATTGAAGAGCCTTGGTTTCATATATAAGTTGATGAACTAAGAATATTATCACTGGAGATATTTAAGCTTACCTGCAAAATCCTTGAGGGCAGGGGGAGTTTTGTCGTTGTAATCCTAGTTCATGTTCTTTTTCAATCCTGTCCTACTCTTTGTGATTCCAAGGACCTTAGCATACAATACTGTCCATGGTTTGTTTGTTTTTTTTTTTGTGACAAAGATATTGGAATGGTTTGCCATTTCCTTCTCCAGTGGATTAAGACAAAGAGGTTAAGTGATTTGCCCAGGGTCACATAACTAATAAGTGTCTGAGGCTGGCTTTGAATTCAGGTCTTCCTGACTCCAGACCCAGCACCCTATGCATTGACCCATCTAGCTGCCTTCCTAGCACTTAGCAAGATGTTCTAAGATGCTTGTTGTTTATTGAGAAGACTGGGGAGGATGAGAGAACATGGTTGCTACTAGAACAGGCATCAAGTAGAAAAATTTATTCAGCTTTGCCCCACAGGATAGAGCTAAAAGTAATGAGAAGTTGTGAAGAGACAAATTTAAGCTTGATGTAATGACAAAACTCAGAAAAAATTAGAGCTGTTCACAGGGAGGAATTAACTACTTAGAAAGGTTGTTGGTTCTTTCTCATTGGAGATCTTTAAGCAGAGGCCAAACGTTCATTTGGCAGGAATGCTGTGGAGGAAAATCTTGTTTTGGGATAGTATCAGGCTAGATGGCCCCTGAATTCCTTTCTAAGTCTTTATTTCTGTGAAATGCTGAAATCAATTAGCACACATTTATTTAGCACTATTATGTGACATTGAAATAGAGATTGTATCATTTGCATGAAATTACAAAATTCCAGAAATCATAAAATTAATGTGTCATAAAACTGGAAGGGTCACTAGGTACAACCACTGCCTTCAGGCAGAATTGTACTTCAAATATCCCAGCCACCAGAGAATATTTCATGGTCCTTAACAGACTTCCAGAGAATAACACCAAACAAGATGACTAATCAACACATTCTATTACTGAACAGTCTTGTCCTGAAATTCTTCTTTAGACTTCAATGAAATCTCTCATGCTTTAGCTTAAATTCATTTTCTTTTGTTTTATGCTAAGTGGAGCTAGAGCACAGCTGGTCAGCCTTCTTTTGCCATAACAAGTTTAAGTGAAAGCTGATTAAATGGCAGCACCAAAAAGTAGCAACTCTCTGGTGGCACTTAAATGACCTGACATTTTTCAATGTGGCATTTGCTGCAACTGAATGCAGCTGGCTATTTATTTCCACTAACCTCAAGCAAATGGAAATCCCATCTCCCTGGCTTCAGGATTCCTCAGGCACACATCTCAGAACTCACCTCTAGGAATAGAGATCGTGGTTAGTTTTGGGTCAGGGGAGTCATTGATCAAGAGAGTTTGTTTAGGGGGGTCATTTTGCTCCCTGGAATTCCCAGATACAAATAGGTGATTGCAAATTTGAGAATTCGGAGCATCTAGGACAATTTTTATATCACCCCAATAAGTGATTTATTGAATTATTCCTGGTTTTGTTGTTGTTTGTTTTGTTTTTGTCTAGATCTATGTTTTCATCAGAGATAGGGAACTCCCTTGTAAAGATACTCCAACTTATGCAGATCAATAGTTTTTTTTTTTTTTCAAATTAGCAATATAGACACTTGCCTTAGGGACTGAGAGATTAAAAGATTTGTCAATATGGGTTGGAAGCAGGACTGGAACACAGGTCCCCTTGACCCCGAGTCTTGTAAATTTCTTTGCCTCTCCTCTCCAGAGGAATGTGACTGGACTAGGTCCATAAGGGAAGCTCAAGATCATATAATACTAGAAACTAAGTCCATGGCTCATATACAAGACACATTTCTGAAGGTGGGAAGCAGAGGAACACTTGAGGAAGCCAGTTTGTGAAAAGGGAAAGACCTAAACAATGAATGTGTAGACATCATGCTAATTATCCAAGAAATACTCTTTGGATCCTAAGCCCACTGACATGAAAGATGTTAAAAGTAATATATCCTATTCCTTTGAGCTGTAAGACATCTCTTACCTATTTTAAGTCCTCACCCCTTTAGTTAACTTTCCTTAACCTGGTTCTGTTAGAGACAAATTCATATTGGACTCCAGAATTGGAAACAGTATTATTGAATTTGAGGATTTTAGAGTTGGTAGAAATCTTGGACATATCTACATCAAACTCCTATGTTTTCATTGCCACATTAGGCAATGCCTTCCATTTTGGGACATTGTTAGAAAGTTATTTCTCATATTGAATCAAATTCTTCCTGCTTTGTCCTAACAGCTATTGCTTTCAAGACTATAAGCCTATAAAGCTTTTTTGAAGAAATAACCCTTTAAAATGTAAAGATAATTGTCATGTCTTTTTCTCTCCCTGGAGAAATATATTCATACTCTTTTTTTTGTCATTAGGCATGACATGGTTGTTTGATGATTTCTAAACCAATCAAAATTCTGTTCAACCTATTTTCTGCTCTTTTAGAGACGTAAAATAGGAGAATTGGAAGGGACCTCATAGATCAAATAATTTAACCCATTCCTGAACAGGAATCTCTCTATGACATCTCTAACCAGTTAACTTTTAATCTAGTCATTTTTTGAAAATCTCCATTGATATAAATCCATGGACAGCTTTGAATGTTTCATGTTGGATAGTTTTCCCAAGATGGAAAAAATAATTGAGCCAAAATTTGTCTCTCTATCACTTCTACCCATTGCTTGTATATATTTAAAGACAGTACTGACATCCATTTTAATACATTTCCTCTCCAAACTAAACATCCATTTTTCCTTCAGTAAATTTTTGTATGGAGTAGTTTCAAGCCTCATCCTAATCAACCTCTACCTTCCTTTGGATGGTCTTCTGCTTTTCAATATCCTTCTTAAAATGTACGGTACCAGAACTGATGGCATGTAGTAACTAACCGGAACAGAGGTCTATAACCTCCCTCTTTAACACTATGCTACCATCAATATTTTTGTTGTTGTTCAGTTGCTTCTCAGTTGTGTCCAACTCTTCTCCACTGTGTTTGGGGTTTTCTTTTCAAAGATATTGGAGTGGTTTGTCATTTCCTTCTCCAGCTCATTTTTCAGATGTGGAAACTGGGGCAAACAAGATTAAGTGACTTGTCCAGGGTCATTCATCTAGTAAGTGTCTAAGGCCAGATTTCACCTCAGGAAGATGAATCTTCCTGACTGTAGACCTGGCACTCTATCCACTTTGCCAACTAACTGCCCAGAGTATTTCTTTCTTTCCTTTTTGTTACCATTTTATACTGCTGGCATTAAAATCGAAACAAATAAATTTAACAAACATTTATTAAACAGCAATGCAGTCTCACCTAATGAGAAATTGCTAAGTACCTACTACAGGTGAAGTGTTAAACTAGACACTGGAAATACAAGAACAAAATGAAAAACAATCTGTTTTTTAAAAAGAGTATATTTAACCAGGGGTATAAAACATGTAAACAGATGAGTATATTTAATATTTAATACATTATATAAAAATATAATTAATATTTGAGAAGCAACACATACTGTAGGAAGTAGTTCCTGAGCTGAGCCTTGAACGAAGCTAAGGATTCTAAGACACAGAAGTAAGCAAAGAGTGCATCCAAGGCACGGCCTTCTTCAATAACAAAGGACAAACAAGATCAACAGGCATGAGTGATGGAATGTTGAGGACAGCAGGTATACCCATGGTGTGGAATGGGAGAATATTAAATAGTGTGAAATAAACGTGGAAAGAGAGGACAGTCAGTAAGCCAGCAAATTGATTAGAACCAGATAGCAAAAGGTGTTAAATACAATGCTAAGGAATTTGAAGTTGTCACAAGTATTAAATAAACACTTCTTCGTGATTGGATTTTCCTACTAAACTTATAAAGGATAAATCTTTCACATTTGTATTCTTATACTCATTTTTATTCTTTGACATATATTACCCCTGTTTATTCTTCCTTCTCAACTCAAGTAAAGCCACTTCAAATTAAATCCTGAATTTTATCTTCAAAGATCCTGATATCTTCTGTGAAAACAGATTGAAAAAATAATTAATGAAAGCAGATGTTGAAATTGGCACCATTGTCAGTCATGCAGAAGTTGATAATTGATTTTGTTTATTCTTATAAACCTGAGAACTACACAGATAGCCTTATAGCAGCTTCTAGTAGTAACCAAATATTGATAGTCATGATTTTCTTAGTCTGTTTTGAAAATAAATGATTTTCTTAAAACCCATTTTAATGGACTCAAATATATCAATCAATGAACATTTATCAATGATGTGTGCTAGGCCCTGGGTGAAGTGCTGAGTATGCAATACAATCAGAAAGAACATCCTGGCCCTCAAGGAACTTATATTCTAATGGGGTTAGACCACACATAAGAGGAAACTAAAGAGGGATAGGAGAATATGGGAAGGCACCCTGATAGAGGCCGTGTTGGAGGAAGTCCAGAGTGTACCCTAGAGAAGAATAAAGACATGGTTGGCATGAGTCATCTCCTTAAATGGAGGTTCTGGAAGGAGCCTTCCATTCAGAGGGAGAGGCCAAAAGGATGGCATGTACTTCCATTATGGGAATTATAATATTATTATGAGCTTTCCAGGATGAGATTTCTAGGGACAGGCATTGAGTATCTGTTGTATTTGTTTCTTAGGTGCACATCAGCAGTCATTGTACTGAGTTTTTCTTTAATTAATTCAGGGTCCAACTGGTGAGACTGGTCCAATAGGTGAACGAGGTCATCCTGGACCTCCAGGGCCTCCTGGTGAGCAGGGACTTCCTGGTGCAGCTGGAAAAGAGGGTGCAAAGGTAATACATGGATTTTTAAGTGAGTGATTAGGCTTTAGACTTCAGCCTGTTGTTTTTCTATAATCATTTACACATTATCCAGCGCTTCCGTAAATAACGAAATACTAGAGTTACGAAAATGTACAACTATAAGGAAAATATTTTATGTGAGGCTACTTCAGTAGATGGTTATGTTTAAAAGGATAGTTTAAAGATGTTTAAAAGATATTTGGTTCTATTGATGTATACTATTGCATTTATACTAAATTAACTTAAAAATCATGTTTTTAACAGCCTGAAATAATAAAATCTCTATTGTTTATATTAATTTTATGCTCAGTGTAATTGCTTATATTTGCATCTATTTCTATTTGCCATTTTATTTAATATATGTAGTTTCCATTGAATGTGTTCATCATTGTCCAGCGTCAAGATTTAATGTTCGGTTCCAGTGAGCATAATCATGACTTAATAATGGCAACATTTTATCTCTCTATTCTCAAATGCTTATTACATCTTCATAGGGTGACCCTGGTCCTCAAGGCATCTCAGGGAAAGATGGACCACCAGGACTTCGTGGTTTCCCAGGAGAAAGAGGCCTTCCTGGAGCTCAGGTATAATAACATATAGATAAAGAATAAAAATTAAACTTTATACTGAGACATTTTCTTAGTTCTTAACTGAATGAAGACTCATTGTCCACAAATATGTTTGCCAAATAATGAAATGCTATGTTTCATCTTTTTATTATTAATTTATTTTTATCTAAAAATTAATTGTATTTGCTTTTCAAAATGCTTTGGGATGACAATTTTCTTTCCTTATAAATCATCATCTCCTTCCTTTTTTATATCCTAGTCATCTATATTCAATTTTCCTTTCCTTTAGGGTGCACCTGGACTAAAAGGTGGGGAAGGTCCCCAGGGTCCACCAGGTCCACTTGTAAGTAATATTAATAAGTCACTCTGCTAGACATTTTAATAAATGATTATTTATATTTAATTGTTCTCATGCTGATATTTTCTTTGACATAGTGCATGGTAACTTACGTCATTCAAATCAATCAATGAATGATTTCTACTAATTGCATGTGCTAATAAGTATATAAATATGAAAGATTAAGGGTGACTAAAATATTGCTTCCCACTGCTACCACTGGGAAGAAGAAATTTCCTTGCTTCTTAGCAGCTCCCAAGGAGATAAATGGATTTTAAGAGTAATGGAAATCCTCAGTCACCAAAAATTTGGAAATGCAAATGAAATATCTTCAAAAGATTTATATATTTTCATTAATTTCAATATCTTGTCACAAAAAGGTACTCTCCATCATATGTTGGGAACTAAATGCACTCATATTGAGTCCGTATCCTTTATGAGTTTATAATTTGACAAATGACATAAACAATTTCCACATAAGCATGAAAGGTAATCATCTAAACAGATTATGAAGATCGCCTTATTTAACTCAAGTAGCATTATAAAATCACCAGAAGATGGGTAAATCATAGATAATATCCTCATTTATTTCTTTCTTTGAAAAAACATTTTCTTACTCATCTGCTTCCTCTCAGTTCTTAAAGAATACTTAGTAGTAATCTCTTGAATGCTTCAAAGATTTAATGGATTCATAATTCCCAGAATTTCATAGAATATTGGAACATAGAGATCAGGACAATAAGAAATAGACATCATGTGATCCAACCTTCATATTTTAAAATAAGGAAACTCAGGCATTTCCAGGGCAAAAAATCTAACATTCTTGAAAAGTCAAGTAGAGGGCAAAATTGTAGGGATAAACACAATAAGCAAACATTTTTTTTTCTGTTTAAATAGATATGATTTACCTATAGATAATTAGAAACAGTATACAAAGCTGAAGGTGGCTGAACATTTGTGATCTCAGAATTATAGATTTAGGAATGGAAAGAACTTTGAAGTATCAAATCCAAACACCTTTTAAAGATGTGAAAATTAAGGGTCAGAGAGTTTGTGATGTCTTCATCATTGTGCAAGTGGAAAGTAAGTGGCACAACAGAATTTGATCCTAAATATTCTGTCATAAATGAATACTCAAAGAAAGCAAAAAAGGAGGGAGCTGCAAGAAAGAAAAATCCCATAAAGAATCCAAGATTTGAAAAGGACCTTAGGGGCCTTCTAGTCCAATCTCTCAGCTAATTCATAATTCTTCCTACAGTGTCCCTAACAGGTAGTCATCTAGTCTTCAAATCATTGGTTTGGAGCTGGAAGGAAGGTTAGAGGTCATTAATGACAACCTCCTCATTTTTACAGATGAGGAAACTGAGGAAAGAGGTTAAGGGACTTCTCCAGTATCTCATAAATAGTAATTATCTGATTCAGGTTTGGAATCCAGGTTTTCTTGATTTCAATTCCAATACTATATCCACTAAACAAGGCTGCCTCTCTTCCTAAAGAGTTCAGGTGCTGGAGAACTGACTACTTCATATGAATATCTCTTATTTTTACATAATTTTAGTTGTTAGAATATCTTTCATTGTTCAGAGCTGAAATTTGTTTTTGTTTTTCTTGTTGTTGTTCAGTCATTTCAGTCTTGTCTGACTCCTTGTGACCCCATTTGGGGTTTGTGTATGTGTGTATGTGTGTTTTTGTGTGTTTTTTTGGCAAAGATATTGGAGTGGTTTGCCATTTCCTTCTCCAGCTCATTTTAGAGATGAGGAAACTGAGGTAAACAGAGTTCAGTGACTTACCCCCAGTCATACAGGTAGCAAGTGTTTGAGGCCAACTTTGAACTCAGGCCTTCCTGATTTCAGGTCCAGAACTCTATCCACTGTACCACCCAGCTGAAATTTACATTCTTATAATCTCTATTCATTGATCTTAACTCTCTAGAACTGCATGGAACTAATATAATCCCTCTTCTACCTGATACCCTTCTCCCCCAGATTTAAGGTCAACATCTTGCCTTTCTGAGCTAATCATCCTCAATTCTCTAAAATTTTGTTTATATAATATGGTTTTTTGATTCACTTTCAATGTCCCTCATCATCATTGTCTTTTGGCTATTCAAAATTGAGAGTGTTTTTTTAATAGACATAAGTCATATCAGTATGCTGATGTTAATCCTTTCCCAGTCATGATTGTTATATAAGTGTCTAGTAGGTGTTAAGCAGATCATCCCACGGAGAATACACAGAAATGAAGGAGATTTCGCTGTTTTAGAGTTAGGACTCACCCAATTGTAGAGGGGAGAATGAGGAAAACAGAAGTCTGGATTTTTAGGCTTTCATTTAACTCAACCAATGTTCAAGCCTTCAACTATGGAGCTGCCATGATTGTTCATAATGCCTTTTGGTTTTACTTGAATTTTAAGCTTAAATATTTCAAATTTTAGGAGCTGTCATAATCATTTAGAGAGTTTAGAAATTAAACACTTTAATTATATAACATTTGGAAAGGAAGAGGCCGAAAAATTTTTCAGAGGAACTTCATATACTTACTTTTTACTGGTATCTTTAATACGATCTTTTTTAAGCTTATGTTTCTATTCTTTTGCTTTATGATATTACATTAGAATGGAATGCTGATGAGATAGCTCCCTCTTTGCCTTTCTCAGACACTTTACACTACCTCATTAGACCATAAAATAACCAAATAATATCCTTTTAGAAGACATAATTTAGGCTCTCTTTTTGCCTAATGAAAGCATGGAGATATGCAGTTGTCCCTTACTAATAAAGGTCTATGGCTATTTTTTTAAGTCTGGTATTATAATAAGAAAATACATACTTAAATAGTATGTCAGATGACAAGATCAGTAATAGGTGTGTTTTAAAGAATTGTTTGGAGGGAAGAGGGTGTTGCTCATAAATGTTTACTTGAAAATGATTAGCCAAACTGTGGTGTGTGTGTGTGTACATGTATACGTACACACATATATAAATATAGGTATGAATGAATATATTTTGCTGAAACATCAAATCATTATGACTTTATGCTTAGGGAATGTATAGTGAATCCCATTTAAATGCACCCAAGGCAAAATTCAGCATTAATGGAAGTAGTCCTTGAAAGAAGAGTGGAGGATATGATGGGGAAAACATTTCTCATTGGGAGCATGTGCATTCAGACTAAGCAAACATGTGTGGTCAAAAAGAGCATATTTTGTTTAGGGAAAAGGAGGAAACACAATATGACTGAAGCAATAGGGGTAAGTAGAGGAGTAGTGGAAATTAAAATAGGAAAGGCATGTTGACATCATTGACTAAGTAATTTAAATTAAATTTTATAGATTAATCAGGATGCATCCCAACTAGAATTAGCATGATTTTACATGTCATTAAACATTTACTGTAAAAATATCAATATATAAGCCTGATTTATTGTTTTAAAAAAAGCTTAAAAATTTGAACACCCAATGGTTTTCAGTCAAGTAACTGCTGCTGCTTATTTCCCTAGAGCCATATAATTTACTTTTTGCTCAATTTTCAATTCAAAGATACTTAGATAATTCTACCAGACATGCTTTATTCTTTGTAGCTTGTGAGGACAGCTCAATGGTAAATATACATACATACATACACACACGTGTGTGCATATATATGTATGCAAATAATCTCTGTCTTTAGGTAGAATTAGTTAAGAAAATAAATTCAGATTCAAAGTTGTTTGAGACTTTCCTGGTTAGTAATATAGGGTCATTGATACATTATTATGATGTCATTTATGAAATTACACATGATTTTTAAAAATATCTTTAGCTAGGACAATGAAATTCATAATAGCAAAACCTATTGTCAAAGTTTGCCATAAAGTGAATTTCAGTTATCTGGATAAATTTTTTTAGAAAATTAATCATGTGGGAAATATGTTTTCTGAAAGATTTTTCCACTTCAGCATTATTTCTTTCAAAACTATTTGGATTCCTCAGTTTCTTTCCTGCTTCATTGTGAAATAAGGCTCTTCAACATCTATCCATTAAGAACACAGATAATGCATTTTCCTAATTAACCTGATTATAGTTTGTCCTTTAAAGAAAGCAGTGAACTGTATATAATCATTTTTCTAAGAGTCTAATCCAACAACTGACCACAGCATAATTAAATTTGGTCAAATTACAAACGATTACAAGTAAAATGACAATTTATTTGAGGCAGGTAATAGGTTAAACTTACATTTCTCTTTTTCTTTAGATCCTGTTGCAAATATTTTTCTTTTACCAAATTAGATAGGTATAAAAACATGTTTAATTCATTGTTCATATTATTTTAACTGAGAACTTTTTTAAAGTCATATCAAAGAGTAGTAGAATGTTTATATCTAACATAGAACTGTTTATACTGTCAGAAGCCTATGTTGCTCTCTTTTTTCTCCAAGAAAAAGTTCATATGGCAGCTGCCTGAATTTTGAGACCAAATTCTAGAATAAATATCAGATATTAGGGAACATGTTTTACCAATTCAACCTTCGTTCAGTGATACAGACATGAGAGTATGTTGTATACAAGACCTACAACATTGTGAGTAATTAAGCTAAAGAAGAGAAAATACATGCAAAATATTCAAGGTCCTTCAATTTGATAAAATATCAAATTCCATAACCCTTGGAATGATCATTCTTTTTCTTCAATAACTGTGCTTGATGACATTTACTAAGTATCTTGATTATCTGAAGAATGAAAGAAAGTTTATCTTTCAAATTTTAAATAATCTTCAATATATTTATTATGTTATTTCAGAATGCTAGGAAATTAATTTTTAAAGAGCATTTTAAGCTGGAGAGCACTAATTTCTTTTTCTCTATCACCAGGGCTCACCAGGAGAGCGGGGTTCTGCAGGTACAGCTGGTCCAATTGGTTTACCAGGTCGCCCAGGGCCCCAAGGTCCCCCAGGTCCAGCAGGAGAAAAAGGTGCTCCTGTAAGTAATTTAAAGAAGAAAATGTATTAGACTGTTACCCTTCAAGCATTATTACTTTTCATTCAAGAATATTAGTTCTTCACATTTCACTGCCTTTCCTCAGCATATGTGCATAGCATAGCATCCCATCTTTCTCTCTCTATTTATGATGTAGAAAACTTCAAATTTAATTAAAGAAGATCACATTTTCCCACACTTTATGAAACTCTAATACCTTTGGGGGAGGGGATTAAATATGGTAGGTTATTATCACTGTAAAGGAGTCTGATTTTTTCCTTTAAAAAAATCCAAATTGTAGTTTTGATTAAAACTTTATACCCTGCTGCTTCATATTAGAAAAAAAAAATGTGAACTTTTCCTTCTTTTGTAATCCAATTTAATTATCAATCTTTTCCACATTCTGTAATAGTTTCCTTTAGCAGTAGGTGTCATTCTGGAAAATAATGTATACTTCAATCTCCTATGAGTGGAACTCAAATCTTCTGCTCAATTATTTTGTCACATATTGATTTCGTTTTTAATTCCTTTTAAACTTAAAAGTCTAATGAGACATTTTCCCCACTATAGTCATTGTGGGGTTTTTTGTTAGAATTTAGTCCCTTTTTGTTGCCTCTGTTTTTGATTGTCATGATACCTTAGAGAAGCTCCTCCTTGTTCTATACCTCAAAAATATATATCAGATCCCACAGACTCAATTAAATCCACATATGTACATGTTGACCAAGGGACCATGCTGTTTATATTTAAGTGTTTTATAAATAGTTAATTCTTGAATAATGCCAACAAGTATGTCAAAATGAATGATTAACTGCTGCTAATATCAGTTACCTTTTTGATTCTGACCATTAAAAGCCTTTAAACCCCAATAGACCTTTTTTATCAGTCCCAAACTTCCTTGCTTAGACAAGGACAGAAAAGACCTGAAGTCAAGTCTTGGTTTGGGTAATTGTTGGTTTTATGATACTGGGAGAGTCATAAAACCTCTCTATGTTTCAGTTTCCTTATTTCTAAAATTGAAATAATTATTCTTTTACTACCTATTTTTTTTCATTTCCAAGAAGCCAATAAGAATTGTGGGATGGGGCCAGCTAGGTGGTGCAGTGAATAGAGCACTGGCCCTGGAGTCAGGAGCATCTCAGTTCAAATCCAGACTCAGACACTTGGCACTTATAAGCTGTGTGACCTTGGCAAGTCACTTAACCCCAATTGCCCTGCCTTCCCCCCTCCAGAAAAAAATGTTTAAACAAAACAACAAAAAAAGAATGATGGGATGGGATCATTACACATATAAATTCAGTTGTTTCTGTGACACTGAGAAAAATCATTATGGGGAGAAAGAAGAAAATGGCACTATATCTATGCCCATATAGAATAGTCTAATAGCCAACATTTTTATAGCATTCATTATGTGCCAGGCATTGTGATAAGTATTTTACAATTATTATCTCATTTGATCCTCAAAACAACTCTGAGAGGTGATTGCTGTTATTATCCTTCTTTTACAGATGAGGAAACTGAGGCAAACAGTTTCAGTGACTTGCCCAGGGTCACACAATAGTAACTGCCTAAGACAGGATTTGAACTCAAGTCCTCCTGGCTCCAAGCTCTTCATTCTATGGACTGTGCTACCTAGCTTATTAAGCACCTACTGTTGTCCTGGGCACTAGGAATAAGAAAATAAAAATGAAACACCATACCTGCCCTTGCATAGCATGAGCTCTGGAGTTAGGTCATCTAGGTTTAAATCTAAAATATAAAAGTATTCAAAATCACAGGTGATCAAATTTGAAGAAATTTTAATTAGATTAAAAACAGCAAATTAGGCAATCATTTTGAATTAAGCCATGTGGGAAGAAGCAAAAATCTCAAAATAAGATAATATATGAAATATTTATTAAAATAAAAAAAATTATAAGCAGAGCAAGGCACACAGACAAAATCCGTTTGTAAACACTCTCGAAATCAAATACTGAGATTCTGTGTACATCTTTTTTTCTATAGTATCTGACATTTAAACAACAGTAACTCCAATGCTACCTGGAAAAGATCCACAATTTCTAAACATATGCTTGTTTCAGTAATCCTAAGAAAACATATAAACTTTTGAGCTGTGATTGGTTACTGCTTGCTATTTGAAATGCTGTTTGATTAATAAATCAAATCTCTTCCTTATTTAATATGCTAAAACACTGAAAGACTCATGAGTTCTGGGGCTGGATTGAAATCTGATGCCAGGTAGCTAATTAACAAAATTCTTGCAACTGACTTAATGGCTTTCTCTTTTTTTAAACATAGGGAGAAAAAGGTCCCCAAGGTCCAGCTGGAAGAGATGGTGTACAAGGTCCTGTGGGTCTTCCAGGTCCAGCTGGCCCTGCAGGCTCCCCTGGAGAAGATGGGGATAAGGTTTGTGCTTTTGATTTTATATTGGTGCACCCAGGTAATATTTGGATTTCCTGTCATAGATTTTTGTGTATAACTTTCATCAAATTAGATGGCAGATCAAAGAATACCCCTTTTTAAAAAAATTCAAGCACCTTCCTTTCGTTTGAAAGGTGTGTGTCACAGGAGGTTAAGGTCTAATCCAAGTGCTAGTACACCACCCAGCATTAGGAAGAGGGATAAAGGAACAATGAGGGAGGTGGCAAAAAAGAAAATCCACATATTTGATGTGAAAGTTAATTATTATTTTCTAAAATGTTGTCTATGATAATGGGAAAATAAAATACAATTGTCTTATACTCCTAAAGCAAATAGAATAGTGGATTCATACTTATTGAAAAATTGGCTGATGTTAATTTGCTTTGAATATACAATTTCCCTAAAAGCCTTAGTAAGACTCCCAAAGCCTTGGTTTCAAATACATTGATGTAATCCTCTGTAACTTATCAAGGAAAAAATGTGTTTGGACCTGATGTATGTTTTCTTTCATTGCTATGCTTAATTACAAAGTATTTTCTGGCGTGTCTATTTGGCAATGTGGGTCATGTAAGTATTTAAAAATGCTAAAAAAGCATAATTGTTGAGCTGTATACAATTAAATTACTCTGTAAATGGAGACATTTTCAATATTAGTGCCTACTAAGAGGATATGAGACAATAGACAGTTATCTTTGTTTGAAAGCCAGTTGTAGTATACTCCTAAGCTGAGTCAAGGCTTGATTTGCCATGGGCTGGTCAATATCAGGATTAATTCCATAAAGTAAGCTGTAAAATATATAAAAAATAAGGTCCCTTTGGATTTTCCAAGTGGACTTTCAGAAAGAAAAAAAGCAGTCATATGAAATTGGATATTTAAAAATTCTGACTATAGTTGACTATAGTTGAATGGGAGGTCAGAAATTATAGAGAAGAACCTTAACATCAGTCTTTTATTACAGGGTGAAATTGGTGAACCTGGACAGAAAGGAAGTAAAGGTGACAAAGGAGAAAATGTGAGTTTTTAATCTCATTTCTGTATGTGAGGTTTTTTTCCCTCTCAATGCTTTTATAGTCTTTTAGTTGCAAATTGTGTTTTGGAGCTCTTTACCCAAAGCACAATTTCCTTCCTTAAGAGAAATCAATAATATATAAACTTCTAATCTTATCAATGCCACAGAGTATTAGAAAATAAGTGAATCTTTCCAATTAATAATAAAATAACAACAGTCTTTATATGCCATCTTAAGGTTTGGAAAGTCCTTTATAGATGTGATCTCATTTGGATTGGTATGGTTGAAGAGACTGCTTTGTAACACACATAATTAAAACAGACAAAATTGTCTAAAGTATTTGTGTAAAGACCTAAAAAGTTCAAGAAGTCATCAAACAGTAGTCTAATTGGGTAGTTTAGTATCATGATATCATCCTAACAGGTAGATGTATGGAAGATTAATTAAATTTCTCAAGGTTACATATCTGTCCTCCTGAGCTCTACTGAAATACTAAAGTAGTTATCCTTAAGACTATAAAGTTAAATGTGTAAAAATAAAGTAGGAGAAAAGTGTGAGGCTGGGAGGTGGCTTGAGCTTGGGCATTCTGAATGAACTTCAGTAGACTAAACCAACAAGGTGTCTGTACTAAATTTTGCATCAATATATTAAACTCACCAGGCTATCTAAGGAAGGGCAAATCAGCCTAGGTCAGAAACGTATCAGGTCAAAGGTCCAATAATAATCAGTAATGTCACTGGGTCTATGAGTAGTTCCTGCACTTCCAGCCTGAATAAGATAAGTCTTTTTTTAAGTGAACTATCATATTTTCTTCTAGTATGTATCATTATACATTATACATTCATTATTGTCTTCATTAATTTAGAAGCCATGGTCCTATTTGTACATCTGGAATTGCCTTCATTTTTTCTGTCATTCTACGTAGCCCTTCAAAATAGAAGTTTCGAAAGCTTGGCTCCACCAGAAAAACTTTCATGACTAAGCCTCCTTCAGGGGTGGGCCCCCTATTCTACCTTCTCCCTCCTTACTATGTACTCCAGCTCCACATGAAGATTGCCTTGTTTTGTCTGGCTTTTCATTTTTTTATGTGAATGTTGTTTGCCCAACAAGATAAGAAGAGCTCAGATAGCAGAGACATGTCATTTATTTCATGTTCAGCTTGTACAGAACTCTAATAGGAATGTGCTGAGTAAATACTAGTAACATGAGGTAGGGCAGTTAGGTGGCACAATAGATAAAGCCCCAAGCCTGGAGATAGGAAGACCTGTATTCAAATCCTGCCTCAGACACGTACTTAGCTGAGGGATGCTTGGCAAGTCACTTAACCTTGTTTGCCTCACTTTCCTCATCTATAAGATGAACTGGAGAAGGAAATGGCAAACCACTTTAGTATCTTCGCCAAGAAAACCCCAAATGGGGTCACAAAGAGTGGCACATAACTGAAACGGCTGAACAACAGCAGCATGAAGGAGTATTTAGGAAAGAAATGTGTCCATTGTGTAATGTTGATCCTCTTCTTTAAACTGAACCTTGAAATGTAAGAAGGGACATTTTAGATTAAAATTGTGGCATGGCATTAACTGTGCAATGTGTGAATAAGATTTGATAAGTAGTCATTGAATATGAGGGTGGCCTCCTAGGGTTTTAAGAATATTGCTCACCATTACAAGGTCCTGAAATAGAAACATAAACAAAACTGAGAAAAGGCAGAAATTTGCCGCACTGCATGTAGACTGCCTTCCTTATCCTAAAAGAATATGTTCCTGATCCGACAGATTGTTATGCAAGCAGCAAGATAAATGCTTGAAAATCTGTACTCATCTCTTAAAAAATACAGGTTAGCTCTTAAACTACTTCTTTTGTTCAGTTTTTCTGCATATTTGATAAAGTTTTTGAGTTCCTCAGAACAGAGCTATATCTGGACACAAAACATCACAACCATGAATATTAATATAGAATCAGGTATATTGCGTACTGTTAACAGTTGTGGGTATACTCAACACATAGAGTTAAACACAGTGAAACTTAAACACAGTGAAAAGATTGGCAATATTTTTTTTCTCTCACAATAATCTTCTCTCTGCATCAACCTTGTTCTAATGTTCATTTAGAAGTCATGTTACAGAATTATTTTAAAGTGTTTTTCCTCTCTTCTCCCTATTCCCAAGCATATGTCATTAATTTAAAAAGATGCCTCATATTTTGAAGATTTTCAAAAGCTAATGTTCAACTTGATTTATGTTTGCATAGAAATCCATTTTTAAATATCCTAAAATATTACCTTCAATAATCATCAATTTAAAATTGATTTCAGATATGCAAGTCTGAGTCACTTAAGAGCTGAAGGAATAATGGTTGACTTGCATTGACTGTAAAATATTTTCAGGCAATGTTTCTTTCTTTTTTTTTTCCTGCAGGGAAATGTGGAAATAGAAAGACCTCCACCATGCATATCTTCTAAAACTAATGCTGCTTTTATCTCCCTTCAGGGTCCTCCTGGTCCCCCAGGCCTTCAAGGTCCTGTTGGTGCCCCTGGAATTGCTGTAAGTATTCCACTTACTATAGCAAATCTAATTCTCTATAGTTCTTTGATCAGATTATGAGCCAAAAAAATAGGCTGATTGTGTTTTATTTTTTGTCTTTTAAACACTGAACACAATTTATGTCACTAGTCATAATCACCAAGGCTGCTCACAGATTACCCTGCCCACAATAAATGTTTTGTTATTGTTGTTTTCTAGATAAAGCTTCACTTTAAAATATTTAATAGTTGGCTATGTACCATCTGAATACCTGATACATTCAGAAGACTGATTATTGGATAGATTTCTTATTTATTTACTCATTTCCCCCCTTCAAAGTAATGATAAAATGTACTTTAACTCTAACTTTAACTTTAAGCTGTTTTTAACCAGTTGAAATAGGCCATACCCTGGCCAGGGCCGAGGTGGCAGTGAGGGAGACTGGAAATGACCAGTATAAGCAGGAATGAATATCAAGCATGATATAATCTGAGATACTTTAAACCAGCCCAAATGACTTTATTCCTATATAGATAGCAGATATTTGTAGCCATTCAGACATGTCTCCTTTCTGTAATGTTAATGATAAAATAGTACATAAACTCTGCGGTTTGTGACTTTGTTTTTTTTTTCTTGTAATTCCATAGGGAGGTGATGGGGAGCCTGGACCAAGAGGTCAGCAGGGCATGTTTGGCCAGAAAGGTGATGAAGGTGCCAGAGGATTCCCTGGTCCTCCTGGTCCCATTGGCCTTCAGGTAAGATACTTACCTAGTGTTTTCTCTGTCAGCATTAGTAGTCTTGTAGTTATCTGTAGTTCCTAGAGATTGTAGCACCAAATTTGGAGTCATTTTCTGCCACCCCCCCACCTTCTTCATTCACCCATTACACTTTAAGTAAATCACTTAAAGCATTTGTGCTTTTTCCTTCCTTTGTGTTTAAAAAAAGTAACCTTCCCTTTCTTGGTCTTTTTTATAGAGCAATTGTGAGGAGAAAAATTAAATTATATCCATCAATTAATCAACAAGCATTTATTAAGCATATAGTACAATCAGGGTTGGGGAACCTTTGGCCTTGAGGCCATATGTGGCTTTCTAGGTCCTTGGATATGGCCGTTTTACAGAGTCCAAGTTTTACAGAACAAATCCTTTTATTAAGGTAATTTATTCTGTGAAGTTTGGTTTCAGTCAAAGGGCCTCACTTGAGGACCTAGAGGGTCACATGTGGCCTCGAAGCCACAGGTTCTACACTCCTGTATCTAGATACAGCGTTAAGCTCTAGGGAGTAAAAGAAAACCTGCTATCAACTTATGAAAAACTCTGGAATAAATTGCAATATGTAAAAGGAAGGAGTTATAAATTCCATTTTAAGTCAATGACTGAGACAGGAGATTTATGTGAAATTTATACATACATGAATGCATTTGTATGAAGCATTCACATGTAAGCAAACACACATATACACAAATGTATATATTGAGAGGGAGATACAGATAGTATATTTAAGCATCAGAGTCCAAAAAAGAGGTGTTTTATACAAATATTATAATTTTGTTAGTTTATCTATGTTTATAATTTACCTTGTAAGCTGAATAGGTAATGATAATGATTTTAGCACAGAGCATGAACAGTTTCTACTTGCTTATATGGAGATATAAATTATCTATGTAACAGACAAGAAAGGTTTTCTTCCAAAATCTGAGCCATGCAAACAATAGCACTGTTAAAGACTAAAGATTTTCACATAATGTCCTTGAAAATTGAAGGTAAAGAATGGCGGTTCCTGATTAAATGCAGCACTAGCTTGGGGCACTTCAGAGAGAGAATAATTATTCATATATGCACTTTGTCATTCCTTGAAATATTAGCAGAATTAGTTCTGACTTTTCCTGCATGTTGCCTCAAAATAGTAATTAAGTGATGCGGCAAAACAAGTAGGAATAGAAGGAACAGATGTCACTTTATTTTATACCTATATTTTTGCTCATGAAGAAAAATACTATAACTTATTCCCATTACTTACATAGAGGCAGGGAAAGAAAATACTATGTATTAGTATAATTAAGGACTATGATACTGTCAAATAATAAATATTTTCTTCTAGACTGTTGGTACATAGGGTTCTGTACTCAGCCAGCTATCAATAACTTTGTTTTGTGAATCAATGAAAGTAGAATCTTTAAAATTTTTACTAAATTGCCTTGACAAAGAAATTCTAGCATTTCTCAAAATGTTTAGATCAATCAAAACATGAATGGTACACTTGATTCTGAACTTTACCATCTTTTTTACCTTTTTTGTAATATTTGCACTTCAAGATCATAGAACATTTCAGAAAACTAAATTATTATAGGATCACATACAGCAAATAAAATAGGTATGGCTATATATAACACACACCAAGAATAGTAAGTAAGGTGTGATTTTTTTTGTGGCTCTTGAAGAGGACCAATGGCATCACAAGGCTGATTACTTGCACATGAATTGGATTTAAGTGAAGCAGAACAGCACAAAGTCCTCATGTATTTTGTGACTAAAAAACGAACCAGTGATAATGCCCACAGCAAAGAAGAAAAATGAGTAAATTTGTAAATTCTGCTGTGAATAGTAATAATTTCTTGGTTCAATTAGGAATTTGTTCCTTGAAAGTAAGTATTAAGTTTTAAAATATAGACTTTTAGAGCTGGGAAAATACAAGGTTTCAAATTCAGATTTGTAAAAACAAATATAGGACAGATCAGAATAAGTGCCATGAAGGCAGAACAATTTATTTTAAGGCATGCGTATGCTAATGAGTTTCCTGTGGACATTTGCTGTGATACAAATATAAATCTATTGTCAGCATTGAATTTTTGTTTGCTCCTTTTTTACAATTCAGGA
Source organism: Trichosurus vulpecula (assembly GCF_011100635.1). NCBI lineage: Eukaryota > Metazoa > Chordata > Mammalia > Diprotodontia > Phalangeridae > Trichosurus > Trichosurus vulpecula. The sequence continues at coordinate 69,106,423 of NC_050579.1, forward strand.
TTCCAATTTCAATTACAAATCCAGCTCCAATTCAAGATCCAATTCCAAATTATTATCTTTTTAAATCAAAATGTGATTTGGACAATGTCTTACACATTGCAGACCCTTAATCAATGTTAGTTGGATTGTAATATTAAAGGCTAAATATTGTTCATTCGCTCATTTAAATTCTGAAATCTATTGATTTGTTTAAAGGACATATATTTGGAAACAGAGGCATAGTCATTTTTGAATTATGCCTCCCTTTGAATGAACTGGTCTACACAAAGCACATAGTATGGGCTAATTGTTAAGAAATTCTGTCAAGAAGTAATGCAGTGATCATGGTTAGCAACAAATAGTCAAAAAGAAACATTGATATTTCACCGTAATTAAATACTTCCAGCTACATTGAAATGATGTTGGTGGTTATTATCCTAAGCATGCCCCCAAGAATTTTTATATTTCACAAAGGGAAAATATAACCACAATCTTATCACATTTGTAGTGGCATTGCAGAAACTAAATTTCCATTTTTCCTTATACCACAATTGCTTTGAATAACAAGACCTATTCATCTAATTTCACATTATCTTAAGATGTCATATAAAATATGATCATAACATGAAATAATGATTGGGTTCAGTTAAGTATTCCTAGTTGACCTCACAGACAAATCATTTCTCTGAGGCCATATGTAAGCCAAAACAAAGGTTTGAGCAAATCTAAGAATGCATTTAGGCTGGAAGTTGTTTTTAATCATATAAATCAACTGTTATAAATAGCAATTACTTGCCAGTGGAATAATAGTATAACATTAAGATGAATATCGTATTTGTATGTTATTAAATTATCCATTTTAGTTATCTGTACTATCCATATTCATTCAACTCTCTGCTCCCTGTTGATTATGAGGATTTACTTCATATTTTACCTCTCTAGTGAGAGGTTTTAATTCTCAGTTTAATTAAATCCAATCCAATCCAATTCAGTTCATTCAGCATGTTTTCATTGCATGGATAGTTGGAACTAAATAATTTCTGCTTCATTTAAGACTTTGCTATAGCCAGACGATGTATGACACAAAAATTTATTAAGATAAAGACTTACCATACTTGGGGGCCACAAGACCTTTATAGATATAGAGTGTTTTGCAGGAAATCAGATTAATAAATATCAAACTAATATTTATCAAGCCACTATCTCAGGTATGTGTCTAATTGTTAAAATACCAAATATTAAAAGAAGTCAACTATTTAAAGTAGGAAATTTCATTAATAACTTCAGTCTTGAAATTTTCTATTTTGTTTGAAATTCAAAGGAGAAGTGAGAGATCATTAAAGTCTACTGTTTTTTATGCCCATGAATTGAGAAGTCAGTATACAGCACTAATACATAATTTGGTGACTAAAAAATTAACAATTTGGTTCAATTGGCCTTAACAGTTTTAAAAGAGTTATTACCACATGCCAGGTCAATAAACTCTTAATGATTCTCTAATGGGTATAATACTGAAGATGCAGTCTATGATTTCTTATTTTTTTTACTGTTTATCATAATGCGGGAGCTTCATTTTGAGATATTCAGTACCTTGAGGAAGCAAAGTGGCACAGTGAATAGAGGACTAGACTTGGAGTTAGGAGGACTTAAGTTCAAATCCAGCCTCAGATATTTACTAGTTATGTGACCCTGGGCACATGGGACACACATTTAACTCATCTGTGCCTCAGTTTCCTCATCTGTAAAATATGGATAAATAATAGCCCCTACCTCCAAGAATTGCTATGAGGATAAAATGAGATAATATTTATAAAGCATTTTGTAAATCTTATTGCTTTTAAAAAATTGGTTTGGAAAAAAGAACTTTAACTTATGCTCAAGAGTAATAGGTTCCCTATTAATACAGTGAGGTGGTGATTGTTAAAGTCTGTTGTTAGGATAGAAGCAGAGGAAGCAGAGAAGGAGCTCTGTTTTGTACAGCTCAGGAGGAAAGGCTCAAAATTCTGTTTGTGATTGAGGGCTTTGAAGGTCATAAAGATAGGAAACCATCCCCTTGCAGCTTCGAGTAATCTTTTCTAAGTTTTGATTCCCAGTTTTTAGGCAGAGATCTCCCTCCTCACCCCTACTTCTCTCTCTTCCTCCCTCCAGTACATAATGGTAGTCGTTAGGTTAATAACCAAATTATAAAATTAAAGGAAATTTTAGGTCCATAATTGAAGAAATGAATGATTATTAGACTATAGAAGCTTTCTGAAAATAAATTAATATTTGTTCTTAGAATATGTGTTTGTTTTGATTTTCTAAACTAGGATTTAATTAAAAAGACTTCTGTTTGGGAGACTTTAGGTTAATTAGACTAGCAAATAATATGAATTAAATTAGGAATTAATATTAATAACCATGTTATAGTCTACTACTTATTTAAGGAAAAACATTATAACAAAAATTACATGTATATATGTATGAAAGGCAATGTGTTGTAGTAAAGTGGGTATCAAAGTCAGAAGATCTGGATTTTAAGTCCCACATCTGAATCTCTGGCAGGGCAGCTAGGTGGCACACTGGATAGAGTGCCTGTCCTAGAGTCAAGAAAACTCAGCTTCCAGAGTTCAAATCTGGCTTCTGATACTAATTAGCTGTGTGACCCTGGGTAAGTCACATAACTGTTTGCCTCAGTTTCCTCTTCTGTAAAATGAGCTGCAAAAAGGAATGACAAACCACTCTAGTATTTTTGCTAATAAAACCACAAATAGGGTCATGAAGAATCAGACATGACTTAAAAATGACTGAAAAACAACTGAACCTCTGACACGTACAGAAGTATGATACTGGGCAAGTCACTTAATCCTAGTGTCTAATCTACCTTGGGAGAGGGATTGTTCTCTGAAATCAAAGTTTGATCTAAAGTATGTATATACCCATCAACATGTGAATTTGTATATCAACCAAAATTTTGTTATTCTTCAGTCATTTCAGTGGTTTGGAAAAAAAGAACTTTAATTTGTGTTCAAGACTAATAGTTCCCCTATTAATAAAGTGAGGTGGTGATTGTTAAAGTCTGTTGTTAGGATAGAAGCAGAAGAAGCAGGGAGTGAGAACTGTTTTGTAAGCTCAGGAATAAAGGCTCAAAATTCTATTTGTGATCGAGAGCTACTGGGGGATTAAGTAAAGATTTCATGTCAAAGGTACTTCTTGAGTTGAGTTGTGAAGGAAATAAAGGATTCTAATAAACTAATCAACAAGCAACTTGCTCTGTGTCAGGTACTATGTGAAGTGCTGGTAACATAAATAAAAAGCAAAACTATTCCCTGCGCTCCAGGAGACTGCATGCTAATGGGTTTGAAAACATGTATAAATCAGTACATACAAGATAAATAGAGAGTAGATGGAAGATAACCTTAGAGGCCATCACCTCTAAGTAACTAATAACGTTTCCATTACTAAATTTCATGTGTCTGCCCCAATATATTTTTTTCTTTGAATAATTTCAGTCAACTAGGATTATTAAGGCACTATGTTAAGTCAAAGAAAGGCAAAAATAGTCCCTCCTCTCAAGAAGCTCCCAGTCTAATTAGACAATGTGGTGGAGATGACAAGCACGAGGGTACTACCTGTCTCAAAGCATGGAGATTGAAGATGAATTGTCATGTATGAGGAATAGAAAGAAAGCCAAGCTGGCTAAACCAGAGTAGGGGAAGAGTAGTCATGTATAACAAAGCAAGAAATGTCAACTGGAGCTAGGTTGGGAGGGGCTTTAAAAGTCAAATAAAGAAATATATCTTTGGTACATAAATCGGTAAGGAGTCATTGAAGTTTATTGAACAGGGAATTGTCATGGCCCGACATGTACTTTAGGAAATTCCCTTATACATATGGACATGCATATATACATAAATGCATACCCACAATCAAATGTCTACATTCATATATAAGTGCATACATGCGTACATACACACATATGAATACAGCATATAGCATCATCATGCTACATTCTGATTAACCATACACTACTGGCCTACTCCAATGCCTCATTGTGACCTAGAGGTGACTCCAGGTTCTTGAGAGCTATACAAGAGTGTTAGCTCTTGACAGCTATTGCCAAACTGGAAAGACAAAATTTTGAGTATTGGCCCAGTGTTCTGCTACGTATTGTTTCTGAGGACTAGCCTGACTAAATTGGGAGAGACTCATTGCCAAGTTGGCTGCATGATGATGAATTTTTGTGGCCACGACAATTATTGAGAACCTTCTACTAACTCATAGAAGGACCACAGTCTGGGTGAGTGGAAGGAAAAACAGAATAGGTGAAATCACATACCCTTGAAATACTAACGGACGTTCCATTGATGTTGGTTGTATACCATCCATGCTCTCTTCATCTGGTGCAACATAGACATAGCAAAAAGAACCCTGACCTTGGAGTCAGAGGACCTATCACTGCCACTCATTATCTGAGTGACCTTGGCCAAGTCACTTAAACTCTCTGTCCTTATTCGCAAAAGTAAGAATTTAGACTAGATGGCTCCTATAGTTCCCTGCTGCCTATAGATATTGGAGCTTACAAAATTTGAAAATTTGATTATTTCTGTCATGTGTGTGTGTATATATATATATATATATATATATATATATATACACATCCATATATATGTATATGTATATATAAACATTACACTATTTTAAAAAGCATAGCATTTCTAGTTCATGATCTGCTCCTGATCACCTGTGTAGCTTTGGGCAAGGCATTTCCCCTTCCCATATGTCAGTTTTCTCATCTGTAAAATGAGGGAGTTGAACTAGAAGATCTCTAATGTTCAATCCAGATCTAGCATTCATTATTCTGAATTAAAATGTTCCTTACTATATGTATCATGGTCTAGTAGTTATACGAAATATATGAATAAGCACATACATAATATAATCAATGGATACCTTTTAGTAAACATGTTATCTCATTTAGGATTTTAGGTTTAATGACAAGCTATTAGCTTTTAGAATATTGGCAAAAATGAAATGGAAAACAATTTCATTTTTCATTATTCATATTTTCCTTTTTAATTCAGATTAGGTAATAATAAATAGGCAATCATAAGGACTATGAAACACACAAAAGGTATTGGAAAGCACACTTAAAAAGTATCAAAAGTATCAAAGTAGAAAGAGAAGTAGGGATAGTATATACTTTATCATATTTCTGCTATATAATTTATCTTGTAAATTATTACTGGGTATATTAGACACTTTTGTCAGTTTGGTAATCAGCAATCACAATGAAAAATACTAGCATTAACTTCTATTTGCAATAAATGTTCACTGTCTTCATTTCCACATAGCTAGCAGTAATTTCCACAAAAAAATGGGGTTAATACAGGAAACAAATTAATTTTTAAAATGATATTTCCTCCCAATATCACACATTAAGTCACAAAACTTAAAGATTCTAATAAAATTAAGATGCTCACAATCACATTTGCATTCTCTAATTGAGTCTTCATGATAAAATATATAAAATAGTAATTTTAATAAGTATAAATAATCATCAAATATTTAACATAGATGTTAACTTGGAACACATGATTTGATTCTTTCAGTGAATGTTTGCTAGCCTTATGCATAAAAAGGAAAATAATATGATGAGAATTTTGAGGCTGAATTTATCTTATTTTTTGATGATCAATTAAGTTCCATGACAAATGACTTCAGATGACTGGATTTTAAACCAGATTCTCTCAATGCATAAATTATCCATAAGGAGCAAGTTGAGTCCCATGGAAAGTTGATTAACACCAGAGTACAATTTAGCAAATTTAGTTTATTGCCACAAGATAATTTTACTCATGATATCTCTATTAATCTTCATCATGAGGCCATTTTGTCTCATTCAACTAAAATGTAAGTCAACCTTAATTTTAAAAAAGCAGGAATAACTAAGGCTTAATAAAGGGCATTTCTTTTTAGTCTTATCCTAAAACACACACACACACACACACACACAAACATGTGTGTGTGTGTGTGTGTGTGTATGTAAAGTGAGAAGTAATCATAGAATAGGATTTTGAATTGGAATAAAGAACATAGCTTCATATTAGATACCTTTCAATTCAGGAATAATAGCATATAAGCTTTATAATATTTGACTAATAGAAATGAAGTTTAAATGAGATGATTGCTGTCATTTATGATGATGAAACAATTAATTTTGTGCCTTCCCCCTCTGCCATTCCAGACGTTGGTTGTTGTTACCTCTTAGGCACTCCACATGCAGTTTTATTAGCTGTCACTAGGTAGAGATGATTGTTTACATGGCAGTGGCATTTCATTTTCCCTAGGCATGATCAGTTCATATTTCAGAAATACAAACTAAAAAAATGCTTAAAAATTAATTTTTTCTCATAATGTATCACTTTATTCACATCACTAAAGTTTCTTTTTTTAAAAAGTTATATTCAGATGTGTTAATGTTATTTTTCTAGATTAAATTAGAAATTGTGAAGCAAAATTTAAAAAAAAATTCCATACAGTGATAAAAATGACCTTTTAAATTAGGTTTAGAAGCCTCTTCACAAGTTATTATCCTCTCCAAAAGCTAACATTTTATAGGTTCATATTTAATAGGGTGTTCAATATAATTCACATGATAAAAAAGAATTGGAACCATTTTATAAGTTTTCTCACACAGTGTTAGAATATCATTATGTAAGAGTTTGATTGTAGACATAAACAATTCTTACAGATATGAATAGCAAATAATATTCTAATAGACTTACATAGAAATGGAAAAACAAAATCAAACATCTCAGTAAGGTAAATGAAAATGAAAGATTGAATGATTCTTGAAGAATATAAAGTATGCATTTTCAAGCTTATGAATAAAATGAGAGACATAAAATTAGATTGTAAATCATGATATTTAGTGATTCTTTAACTCATCATTGACTTCACAAAAGTTCAGTTAGCCAAACAAATACTGAATTCAGAAAAACTGATCTCATGCATCTGAATAGCCAGTTAAGAAACCCTTTAATAACAATGAAATTGAAGCAGGTCTGAAAAACTGAAAATCTTATAGAAGTAGAAGACTCTTCCAGCCTTGTGGATCTTCAAGATAGTTCTAGGAAAGTTTAAAACAGGAAAACTATTTTCTTTGTAAGTGACTTTGTATGCTTTGTCTTGTCACAAAATACAAGCAATGAAATCTAACACATTTCCCTTTGGGTATAATAAATAACTCTGTACTTGTAGAATTGGATTTGAGATTTGTCCCTGCAACTTATTAGTTATACGACACGATGTAGTGGTTAGAATTGGAGTCATGAAGACCCAGGTACCCAGCTTTCCTTTAACCTTTACCAATTTTATTACCAAGGACAATACTTTTAACCTGACTTAACCACATGTAACTCTCTGAGACCATAAGTCAGCTTTGTACAGTGGAAAGAGAACTGACTCGATATTCAAAATAATCTTTTGCTTCTATGTCTAAGATCTCTGACAAGACACTTTACCTTCCTAACCTTCACTTTCATCATGTGTAAAATAGTGGATTTAGATTTGATAGCTTCTGGTGTCCCTTCCAGTACCCCTAGCTACAATAATTATTTGGGGTGAAGGAGTTTCCAGGCCACAAAATCACAGATTCTTGACTTATTGACCTTAGCCAAGTCATTTAATGTCTTTGCCCCTAATTTTAGTCATTTGTAAAGGAGGCACAACAATACCTATTCTATTTCTCTCATAGGGTTGTTATGAGGGTTAAATGAGACAGTATATGTGAAAGTCCTATGAAATCAGAAAACTATGGAAGATTTCCCTATAGAACAACTCGAGTTACAAAAATTCAGCAAAAGGATTACTTCCATCTTCTCAAATCTCCTGTACAAATTATCATTTACAGTTTTGTTTGTCAAAACAGATATTGCCTAAGAGAAACGTGTGGTTGGTCATTAAAAAAAAAGTGATTTTCTTTTTCTATTGTGTTTCATTAGGGCCTACCTGGTCCCCCTGGTGAAAAAGGTGAAAATGGTGATGTTGGTCCAATGGTAAGTTGTTCTTTATAGTATATGATGGTTGTGAATTAAAAAAAATACCATATACTATTCTTATAAATAATAAAAATATAATGAAGTTATACAGTTATGAACCTTTTTTATCAGCCTGAGTCTCATAGTTCTTCCAAAAAATTTCCATCATCCCTCTTCTCTCCTTTCTCATCACTTAAAAAATACATATATACACATGTATGTATATTTATATAACTGCTGTTAGTTTTATGTATTCTTATATATTTCTATCATTATATCTTGTGTAATATTGTGAGACACAGCATATTGTGGTATCTAGAGTTCCAGCATCCTCCACTCAAGAAGATCTAAATCTTAGTCTTGTCCTTGACACATCCAGACATTTTGTCCCTTGTCAGGTCACTTCATGGTTGCCGATATGTATTGAAACAGTGAGTTTTCTCAATGAAAGCTCTTTTCCACAGACAAACCTCAGATCTAAACCAAAATAACAACAGTGAGACCAATGGCAGCTAATATTCTCTTAGGTTTTTCAGCTAAGGGTATGTGCAGTAGAGGGGGAAGAAAAGAAAGCAGTAGGCTAATATCCATATCAAGGGAAGAATAGTTAATATATTTGTATTCTGTGCAGCTGTTTAATCTTCTATTCCCCAAACTAAGTGTTTATTTAACTAAGGGATTCTACCTTTATTTCAGTTTTAGCACTTGTAAAAAGCAAGAATTATGAAGTTCGAACAGAATCAAGAAATACCTCACTACTTCCATTTATTATGAGTTCTACTCAACTTAGAAACCCCTACTTAAGTGAATAATTAGTCATGGGAATTAAAGGTTAAACCAAAATTTAGCTAATGTGCTAATTAGTTTTCCCTTCTCATGTTCTTGGGTCAATATTTAGTCCTTTGTGTTTCTCCTATATTTCAAATAGGTCATAACCTCACCAAGAACTGGGGTTATGTCTTTAATATCTTAAAACCAAAACCTCCTACCCAGACCATAGGAAATCCTTAGTCAACATTGTTGATTGTCTCAAGTTGATGGATGACTGATTCGACATGGCTTATTAGCAATAACAGATGGGTATCAAATTTCTTTTTGTGATAAATTTTTCTCCTCTTATGGCATTAATGTATTCTTTATTGCTTATTGTTTTAGGGTCTAGATAATAACTAAAAAACATACTGGCAGTAAAGAACTAACCAAATACGTATTTCTATTTCCTATTCCTCTTTTTAATCAGTCATTATTTTCGATTTGACAAATTTCTCAATATTTGGACTAGATCTCAGTATGTTATTTCTAGTAGCAAAACAAACCAAAATTACTCCAAACCCCTTCAACAGACAAAAGATAGTTTGTAGGCCACAGCCACATATAATCTAAAGAAATCAATTTTTAAAAATATATTTTAATCCTCTCCATTCCAGAGACACAGTGTAATCAGAATAATTTTCTACTTTTCCCATTTCCAGGAGCAATGGCTGTAGTAGTAACTGTTCATTCATTCACAGATAAAGGATTGTGGCCATATTGTTCATAACTTCTTTGCCATTTGTCAGATACAAATAAAGAAATGACAATTTAATCTTATTACAGTTTAACTCTTAAATGTTAAGTAGGAGACAAAATATTTGTAACATAAAATTTCAAAATTACGAGCTTTCTCAACTTCTCTATACTGTATCAGGCTTATCATATATCTGGGCAAAACAGGGAATTCCATATGATACTCTTCATTGTCCCATGTACTTTCTCATTCCCTTGTCTGAAGAAGTAGATTCATACATAAATACTGGAGGTTGGTAGTTTGGGACTAAAGATCAAAGCTTATTAGGAGAATGTTGCATTAGAGAAGAGAAGAATTTGCCTTTGTCCTTTCCCTATCTCTTCCCCTTTTCCTGTAGTACTGAAACTTCCTGTTTGCTATCTGAGTGCATTTTTTCTCCTAGACTATAAGATTAGTCACAAAGGGGAAAAAAACAACAACTTGATTTTTTTAGCCCCTTTGGGTTCAATTTTCATCTCTTTGCAGTTGATTCCCAGAACTATATATCCAGCACTAGTCTGTCTTCTGAGCTCTATTACACAGCTCCAGTGGGGTATCCAACAGGCAACTTAAACTCAACATATTTAAAATGGAACTCATTATTTTCATCACCAAACCCTTGCTTCTTCTGAACTTCATTATTGCTATCAAGTAAACCACCAAGTTACAATCACATCTTTCTGCTCAACTAAGCTGACAACTTAGGTACAACCTTCAGCTAACTCTTAGGCTCAGCATATATTCAATGAGTTGCCAAATCTTGGCATTTCTTGTATTTTTCATAATACCTTACACATAAGTACCCTTTTCTCAACTCACATAACCTCAACTCTAGTTCTAATCCTCATCACTTCTCAATTGTATTTTTATGATAGATTTTAAATTGGTTTCCCTGTCTTATTCCCACCATAATTCATCATCCACAGAAATGTCAAAATGATTTTCCTAAAACACGGCATTTAATCACGTTAACCTGCTAATCAATAAACTCTAGTACCTCTCTATTATCTGCAGGATCAAAAAAGGAGTCTTCTCTCTGGCATTTTATACTCTTCACAATCTGAACTCTTCTTACATTTTCAGGTTTCTTAAACTTTATTTCTCTAATACTCCATTACAATAATAAGCTTGTTTTAAACCTAAGAGAAATATAATCTCCCCTAAAGTCCATTCCTTTCTCTGCTGCTTTAGGGAATTTATTTTAGATGAACATTTATGAGTTTAATCACAATTGCTCTTAATCCCCAGGAAAGAAACTTCCTAACATTTAGATAGAAGCTGGGTTCTCTGATTAAATTTATTTTTTTTCTAGTTAACCCCTGGCTTCTGTGGTTATGCCACCATTAAGTTATTGGAAACATTTGGATAATAAAACACCCAAAGAGTAATATAGCACAGATGATGTCTATGAATAACCAGGCTCCAGGAGAATTCTGGGAAATAGTAGGCCACCTTCAGTCCTTGAAAATAGATTGATATACGGGTGATGCTAGCCTGATTCTTCTTCTCTAACATAGAATCATTGGTCCTACTCTGTATCTCTGTTCTTTGCAACTATTCTTAAATATATGATTTAACCAATAAAATATCTTGGCCATAATAGTGAATCCAGAATAGGATAGCACCAGTGGCACCAAGGGGCATTACATGATTGTCCTCTAAGACATCATCTTCTAAAGGAGAGGGACGTGTTATAAATATCTAAAATGTCCTTTTAATAATTTGTTTTGACTTTGTCATATAAGACATTATCTCAACTGTACTTCCATAAATGTCTTAGCCTAAGAAAATATCTTAGGGCAATAAGCTCACTCCTACCATTCCTTCTTCCTTTTTGTAGTTGGCTTAGACCTGTGGTTCTTGGCTTAGCTCTATATGGCCTCATTCTTTCCTTTCCATTTCCAGACTCTTACAAACTCTATCTAAACTTCCTAATTTTAATACAAATTCCTAATGGCCTGACCACAACTCTCAGGCAATAGTTTTGATTGATTTAAGGACCTGAATGGTCCCCTGGGTTCTGATTGATTGACTTGTCTTTACCTAATAAAGTTGTTTTTAAGCAGATGGGAAAATCAATAGATCCTTACCTTTACAATTCTCACATTTTATTTCCTATCTCTGTGCATTTGAATTGACTGTCCCTTCTGTCTGGAATACTCACCCTCTTTACCTCCACTTCTTAAGTGTCTTCTTTTAAGTCAGCTCAAATTCCACCTTTACCAGGAGGCTTTACCTGATCTCTCATCCACTTGAATCTTCCCCTCTATGGTTATTTTCCTCATGTTCTGTATGTATTTTTAATTACTTATTTATTTACTTGTGATCTCCCCCATGTGATTATAAGCTCCTTGAAGGCCAAGACTGTTTTGTGGGGATCTTTTCCTTTTTTTGTATTCTCACAACATTTAACACAGCTCCAAGCACATTATAAGCACTTAACAGATGCTAATTGATTAATTGATGTATTGATTAGTTGTCTATGCTTTTTTAATATTCTTATCCATAAAATGCAACTTTAATGTCATTTTAATCTTGTGTTGTTGTTGTCATTGTTTTAAGAAATGTCATTCTGTTACAGGGTCCACCTGGTCCCCCAGGCCCAAGAGGTCCTCAGGGTCCCAATGGTGCTGATGTAAGAAATATTTTATCTATTTCAATTTATTTTAATTCTGTAAATGTTTGGATTATTAAGAAAATGGTTTCTAATTCTTTTGGGGTAACAAGTATTTAATAACATACTCAAGATTCGTAAACTTGAAGGGAATAAAGTCCATGCATTTTATAGATGATAACACTAAGGTCCAAAAAGGAATTGCTGAAGGTGACCCAGCTGGTAGCATTTCAAATACAAATATATAAGATGACTAGTAAATGTGCGCACACACACACACACACACACACACACACGCATGCATACATATGCACATAGAGAGAGAGAGAGAGAGAGAGAGAGAGAGAGAGAGAGAGAGAGCGAGCGAGAGGGAGAGAGAGAGAGAGAGAGAATTATTTTTTAGCTTATAAGAACTAAAGTAATAAAATTAGGCCATATTGTATCAGACTGGTTTTGACCAATAGTTTAGAATAATAGTACTCCACTGTTGGCAACAAGGGACATTATGTGGTTGTCCCCTGGGACATCTGCCTCAAGAAGGGAGGAATATGTTATAAAGATGCCTAATATCCTCTTAATAATGTGTCTGGGTTTGGAATATATGACATTCCAACCCTTTTAAATTACGTTTAACTTATAAGACATATTAGAGCAGTGAGTAAAATTTCTATTTCCTCCTTTGAAAAACTATTTTCTTTTACTTATCCTAAAACTGTCTCCTTGAAACTTCAAGGTTTATCTCTCAGTACTTCTATTATTCTTGAATTTATGGAATAATGCCATGTTCAGCCTATCCAAATCCCCTATGAGTTAACAAACTTTGAAACTTTCAGCCTTCATGTTTTCATCATGAAGAATTCAAATCTGTTTAACTGTCCTCAATGGAAGCCCCTGCATTACCTTAGCAGTTGTCCTTCAGTGGACCTTCTTTAGCTCTTCAGGATTTCTTCAAATATAACATTTAAGAACCACATGCAACACTCCAAGTACTGATAAACTCAGACAACGCTTCAGAATTGTATTGACCTAAGCAACACGATCAAAACATTACTTATGATATTCTTCAGTGAAGTCATATAAAACTTAACCAGATAATGATGGCAAAGTGGCTAAACCATGACTTGAAATTAGAAAGACCTGGATCTAAATTGTATCCCTAATACTTGTTGTAAGTCAATGGGCAAGTCAATAAACTTCTATGAGTCTGTTTCCTAATTTATAAAATGCAAAACATAGAGTTGCTATCTAGCACTTAGCACAGTGCTTATTTATTGATTGATTGATAAGGTCTATGTAAATAGGAAAGGAAATAATATGTGTACAATACTTTGTAAATTTCAAAGTAATATAAATGAGTCATTTCCTAAAATTCTTAATTGGAAAATATGACATTAGATAAAACTAGTTTACTGAGGATAATTCTCATGGTGTCTTTGACAGAAGGCTGGACTTATAGCCAGAATTAGGTAGGTTTAAACATCTCTGAGACACTTTCTGGCTGTGTAACACTGGTCAAGTCACCAAATCTTTCTGGGCCTCAATTTCCCCATCTGTAAAGTAAATAGACTTCATGACTTCTAAGTTCCCTTCTAGCTCTAAATCTATATCAATGTCATAAATATTGTAAATGGCAAAGAGTCAAGGATGGTTGTTCATGACATATGGTCAATTCTCAACTTTCCTCTGGATGATGTTCCTACAGAACAGTGCAGAAGTCAAAAACGTGAATGTTGATACATTGAACTTATGGGAAATCGGGAGTTAGGTTCCTGGAACTTCTAAAAGCTATATTTCACTAGAGATTGCTGAAAATACACTTTTCTTCATACAGTTCTTTATAACAAAACATTAATTCTGATAATATGCACTTTTCTTAACTTAGTTACTATGGAATAACACATAAAATGCAATACACAAAATAAAATTGGTAACATTTAAAACATTTTGTTCTCACTAGTAATTCCCAAGAATTCTGTGACCATTTTGCACTAATCTCTCAATTAAAAAAATTCAGGCAATATTCACCTTGTATAACACATGAAATCTGTAGTGCCATAAATACTGTAGAGTAAGTAAGATTCTTAATACTAATTATTTTAACCTGAATCTTATCTTCCACCATGCCAGATGGCAATGTGAGGGCATTGTAATATATACTATACTACTGTAGGTTTCTTTATATTAGCTGCCTCTAAAAACTAAGGAAGAGCTTGATGGTACTTTAGTTATTACTTTTGAAAGATTCCCAAGACTGGGGAGGTCTGGATATCACATTAGAGCCTAAAGGACTTGCATTACACTTTGGGGGCATAATTGCAATACATGACTTGAGTTTTAAAGGCAAACAATGAGAATATGCAACAAAGGGAGAGTTTTTACCCTACACTGGTAGATGAAGCACATAGTAGGGTACGAGTTATTTCACAAACTTGTGTGCATTGTACCTCTCACTTTTTTTCTCTGCTGAGCATATCCATGAATGTGCATAGTTGCCAACATGAAAGTAAAAATGAGATTGTCAGTAACATCATATGAATACTTGAAGTCACAAAAGTTAAATGATGAATGTTGAGCATTGATTGAATATACAAGCAAAGTGACCTCAGACAGGGAGAGCTAATGTATTGTGTGCCTGAATCCTGCCCAGATTTCCACTTGTAAATCTTTTTAGCTGCTGATCACTAATTAATACAAATAACTGGATGCACATTTTGCAACCAAAATTTAACTTCCTCTTTCTATTTATGTATAATATCATTAATTTATATTTTCTATATTGCAGGGTCCACAAGGTCCCTCAGGATCAGTTGGCTCAGTTGGTGGTGTTGGTGAAAAGGTAAGGAAATTACTAAAATCAGAACTGAGACGATTGATTTTGAAGAGAATAGGAGATTTGAATGGGGGAAAAATGTATAGCTTTAAAAAAATTAACATGATGGAAACAATATCATGTTTGACACCTGTCAGACACAATGTAACATGTATTCATGTTTGTATTGTGTATATGTGTGTAATATGTATATATGTATATGTGTATATATACAATGTATATATACATATGTATTAAATGCATGCATATACAGCTGTATATGGCATATATCAAGATACCCAACAGAATACATAGTTCATAGGGAAATTGTAATATTGTAAAATTGTAAAATTATCACATTCTGAATATTTGGAATGCAAAGAATTAAATATTATTTGCCTTAAGGGTATGTAATTGTTACACGGAGAGCTTAAGCATTTTAAGCAATGACCATTGGTGAGAAAAACAAAAACCATTCCAAAAACACTTATCTAGAGTTCAAATTGTACAGCCAGAATTAGTATAATGTTCAATTAAAACACAGGAAGCAAGGGAATTATCATGAATACGAATCCTGATACCAAATAAATTTCATCACTGTGCCTCTTGGTTCAAATCTATCTTCTAAACGCACCAAAAAAAAACCCCAAATCCAACAACACCACACTTTCTGTTTTAGTGTTTTATCTAGTATTACTCTGGGTAAACTGTTGGGAAACTTGCTGTACATCTGAGGGTTTTATAGACAGACAGAATGACCAATGGGAGGACTTTGTATCTTAAGAAATAGGGTTTAATCTACTCAAATGGCCTCCAATACTTAAGATAAATTACTTGATATTTTACAGGTGGAATATATGGTACTGTATTCCAATGAGTGATGATTACATTGGAGTGCCAAGTAATAGTGTCGTTTACTGAGTTTTTAAAATAAGGCACAATACAATTTTGTATTTTTATCCTTAACTGCTCACACCACTGCCTATACCCGAAAAAACCCCATTCCTGTCAAACATCGAATTCCTTCCCATTCTTTACAGCATAACTCAAATACTGCCTCCTTTATGAAGTCTTCACTGATGGGGGGCGGGGAGGGGATCAGAGGATTAGAAAGTTTCAGACTTCCTTAGACTTTGTGTTATATCTCTCTAACACATTTTTCATGTGATATTGCATATTACAACGATCTATGTGAGTGTCTTGTGACCTTCCTATACTTAAATTCTTTGAAGAGAGGAGCTATGACTTAAACTTTTATCTTTGTAGTATCTGGCATTCTGCACACAATAGGCACTTAATAAATATTTATCATTTCATATCATTATATTGCAACTGGTCCTGCTTAAATGAGCCACCTTTTAAAAAAACCCTCATTAAAATTTGACTTCACCAGTTTTTCTGGGCAAACCTTATAAACTCCCCAGATCCTAACTCTTAAGGTGACATAAGGCCAGGGCCATTCACTTGTTGTTTAGGTACTAAGACTTAGTGCTTGCTTACTGTTAAAGTTTGTGACCTTGGCAGAACTGAAGTAATGTTTTTGCCTCTGTCAGTTCTGAGAGCATCTTATTGCCTGCAGCTGAAAGAACATACTTATTTTCTGTCTCCTAGAGACCTGTTGTTGGTATGATCCTCTCCAACTGAGAAGACCTCAATGTAATTGGACAAGTCAGCTGTTAGCTCTCTGCATTTTAACTTTTAACCCAGCATGTGGATATATTTCTTAGGAAATCAGACTTATTTTTTAAAACACCATACAATATTTCAATTAAACTGTCAAAGTTTCAAAATAGGTATAAATCATTCACATAATACAGGGTTTACATATTTTTTAAAAACTGAAAGAAAATTTGAATTGTAGTCTTTTTTCTCCTTTGTACAGATAGGTAATTTTTTCATAAGGCAGTGATCTTATAAATGTTTTCCCATTTCATAGGAAACACTTTTGACTAAATTTTAATAGTAATAATTTCTGTAGGAGCATTAGGCACTTTTGAAAGTGATAATGTCCATAAATGGATTTTCATGGAGAGGGTTTCAAAGCACACAAAGTCTTGGTGACACTCATCTTGTTTCTATGTATTTAATGCTGCTTTACTATTTCTTGAGTTGAAGGTTAAACTGAATGACCACTGCTCACTTAAGTAGCATTGATCTTGAAGGTATGTTTTATTAAATAAAGCTTTCTCCCAAGATGTGTCCACCACCTTTAGAAACGGGAAGGCGAAGCTTCCTACCCACCCCCACTCCCAGGAGAGTCCTTTTAAGCAGGAAGTCTCTTGTAATTAGCCATTATTCAATTAATACCATAATATGCTGGCATTGTTCAGTTTTAATTGTGGTTTTGGAAACCATCCAGTTATTTTGATGAATGATTCAAATAAGTCAGATGATGCAAGTAAATTGTTTTTCAAACTGAATATTTATTTTCTGTATCTACCTTTTTTTCAAATTAATAAAAACACTTCTATTTCTTCAAATTTCATATATGTATACACACACACATATATATACATACATATACATACATATATATACATATATGTATATATATATATATATATATATATATATATATATATATATATATATATATATATATATATATATATATATACAGTGCTAACACAGCCATGTTAACAGGATATTTTAGGTATTAGATTGCCTTATTTCATGTGGTATAGATAGCCAGCTTCAAAGGTCTGTCCTTTTAATCTTCTATATTTATCTTTAAATTCAATTATGTGCATTCACCAGGATCTCAGTGATTCTAAATGTTTTATGCTCTTTCTATGATGACAGACTTGACAACAAATATCCCAGAAGTGTTAAAAAAAAGACTCACTGAAATTAAAAATATCTTGGATAGTGTTTAAATGTGGACATCATTTTATTTTAGTTGCCTGGTAACTTTAAAACATTCCTTTTAATAATGGATTCTTGGGGCAGCTAGATGGCACAGTAAGTAGAGCACTGGCCCTGGAGTCAGGAGGACCTGAGTTCAAATGTGACCTCAGATGCTCGACACATGTACTAGCTGTGTGACCTTGGGCAAGTCACTTAACCCCAACTGCCCTGCCAAAAAGCAAAAAAAAAAAATAATAATAATAATGGATTCTACCACCATAGGGAAGCACAATAGCATGCAGAAATATGAGCAACGAAAGTCTTTGAAATAAGTATTTACAAATCACATGTACTTGGATATGATAAGAAACACTTGATATTGATCTCTCAGGAAAACTTTTTTTTAAAAGAACTTTTAAATCCTTTTGTCTTTATCCAAAAGACTACCAATAATATTTAGTATTTTTACATTTTATTGCCAGTATCCTTCAAAGGTGTCCATCAGCAATTCTGAACCCAAGTATATTTTAGATGTGATTTTTTTTTAAAACAAGTGTAAAAAATTGTTATAGGTTTATTTTTTTGTTTCTTTTAACAGGTGATTTACATTTATCCCTATAAAATTTCATGTTATTTTATTTTGGCTAATGATCTAGACTGTATTGATCTTCCAGATTCCTTACTCTCCCATTTAGCATAATAGTATTCTCTCCCAAACTTATATCATCTGCAAATCTGATGAGCATGCCATCTATACCTTTATCGAAAGCATTGATAATTAACATAAGGCCAAAGATAGATCCCTAGGGTAGTATGTGGGAGATCTCTTCAAAGACGATAGTAAATAGTCTTTACGTGAGTATGGCTATTCAAAGTTATCAATCCATCTGTAGCTCATAGTTCTTCATCTTTTATATATTCAAAAAAACAAACAAAAACTACAATCACAGTTCCTGGCACTTATTAAGTACTTAATACATTCTCATTGATTGATTAATGAGAAATGTTGAATAATAATAATAGTATAAATATATATGTATATGTATAGTATACATATATAAACATACATATATATGTACATATGTTATTTGAGGAAGCAGTTTTTCTAGTACATAATCCATAATCACAACTGTTTCTTTAATATATGCATATACACATTGTCATTAGACAAAGAGACTGGCTATATCACTTGGGTATTTTAGGGGGATTTATTATAGTCACCAAACAGAGAAAATCTGAGGTTTTCTTTGTTAATTTACTTTATATACTTAACCTTTAAATTCATTTATTTATCATTTGCTCATTAAAGATTAGTTCTTATAGCATCTTGGCTAATTTCCAGAAACCAACTAGTGGAAACTGAATATCTAAATTTAGAGTTTAGTTTCCCTCATTTTTGAATTCCAAAGTTTACACATTTCAAAGGGTTAAGATATGTGGGGGATGTCATTTTTAGTTGATCAAAGTTTTTGTAATTGAGAATAGCAAAAACAAAGTCAGATGTCATCAGTCAATATCAGTCAATTAATGGACATTTATTGAACACCTCTACGTGCCAGGCACTGTGCTAAGGGATTTCCTCACTTTTTTAGACAGATGACAGCAGCTCTCTACAGTTATTCTTCCATTTAAATAATTCCTCTGTAACTGTATCCATTAATGCTGACATTAAGGTTGTAAGAATCATTCTAGATTTACTCTTGCTCACATAAGCAAACTGCAAGCATTTAGTGCCCTTTCCAGATCATTTTACCTTTTCCCTAATGCTCTTATATTCATTAAAAAAAGTAAATTAGTTGCTCCTTTATGTTTTTGTCTTCAGTCTTACTGTTGAAGATGAAGTGTATGCCAGATGTTTAGAGTTTTGGGTAACTCCCTTTGCATCTTGCTCTTATATAGTAAAAAACTTCATCTAACAATAGTGTGCCAAATTTGAATCCACTGAGAATGTTTCTGTCAAGCAAAGTTCATGATTTGTGCATCTCTTACACTCCAACTATGTTCTATTACTCCTAAATTTATTCACCCAAGAAAACTAAATGGATCTTTTCTTTTGCCTATTTTCATCTGGCTTTATTTATAGGATAGAGAACTTGGTAGATATAAATTTCTAACCTTAAGATCTCCCTTCAGGAACCATGAATGATAATATAATTCACTGTTGATCAGAGAATTCTGAAAATCAGTTTTGTTTCCTTGGTGAATTCATCGATGCATTTTATCACCTTTAGCACAGTTGACAAAGCTATTAGACCAGTAAATAATTCAAAGGAAAAAAACAAATACGTCTTGATCAAGTTAGATTTTGCTTATATAAGTTTAATATTCTTTTGCATTTATTGTATATGTTTGCTCAAAATATCTGTTGGTCTTCAACTACCAATTGCTCCCATACCAACTGATACTCCATAATGTATTTCTATAATCTTTTTTATAAGATCGCTTAATAGCATTGGTGATGAAAGAGAAAGTTCTACAGATCGTAAATTTAAGTAACCCTTCCCTCTTTCATTCCTTACCTCCCCAGAAATATACATGGTATTCCAGCTTCATAGTTATTGCTATGGGTGAGCACAAAATAAAAAAGTGGAAAGCTAATAGAAAACACCCTATTTGTGTATGGTTCAGTGTCCAACCTCTTGACCTCTCTGGAACTTTTAACTTTGAGGTCACCCATGAAGCAACCTTCAAGGCTAGCACTGCCTAGGAAATAGCTCTTGTTCATCTAGAAGACTGGCCTCTGATTACACCACCTAGAAGACCAAAATGTTCTCTGCTCTCTGTAGGAGTTTGAGGTTTAGGAACGTTGTCCATGAACATCCCCCTCATCTCAGGACTCCTGGGCACACACATGTCTGCTTCTACTACGTGCTTCTATAAGAGAAGTAATTTATCATTGCCCCAGCTGCCACATCTTGAGTTAGGTAGATCGATTCTCAGGTCTCTGATGTAGATGAGTATATGTAAGTCATATACTCATAACCTACTGGTAGCTAGTGATTAAAAAAGAAATCCTTCATGTACACGTATCTTCCCCACCACCACCTCCATCAAATCACTAGAACACAGATAAACAGTTCTGATCTGTTGTGCTCTGTCTCCCATCTTCTAAGTTCAAATCTGACTCCAGGTAATTATCTATGTGATTCTAGGCAAGCCATTTAACTTCCCAGCCTCAGTTTCCTAAACTGTAAGATAGGGATAATCATAGCATCTACTTCACAGGGTTGTTGTGAGGATTGATCAAGTAAAATAATATTTATAAAGTTTTTATCACAGTGCTAGACACAGTTGTTAGTCATTTAAAATTTTTTTAATGAACAAAAATATTTTTAATCCTTCTCACACCTTCTCTCCCTTATTAAAATAGAAGAAAAGAAAAATAAAAACCCTTGTAACAAATATATATACATATATATGTATGTATAATCAAGCCAATTTCTTCATTGGTTTGTTTAAATAAATAAATACATGTATGTGTGTTTTATATACATATATATATAATATATACATATACACATATATACATACATTTAAATATACTTATACACGTACATCATTCTATACACTAAGTTCAGTTACTCTTTGCCAGGAGATGGGTAGCATGCTTTCTCATTGGTCCTCCAAAATTATGGTTGGTCATTGTGTTGATCAGAATTTACAAGTCTTTGCTTTTTTATGTTTTTGTTATCCTATAAGGTGTTTTACTGCTCATGCTCTTTTCAGTATGCATTATTTCATACAAGTCTGTCCATATTTCTCTGAAGTTATATTTCATCATTTCTTATTACATAGTAATATTCTATTACATTTAACTACTATAATTTGTTCTATCATTCCCTATTTGATGGACACACTATTAGTTTCCAGTCTTTTGTTACTTAAAAAAACTAGTCTAAATATTTTTGTTAATATAGGTCATTTTCCTTTTTCTTTGATCTCTTTGGTATATAGGCCTTACTTTTGGGGCATAGTTCCAA
Source organism: Trichosurus vulpecula (assembly GCF_011100635.1). Lineage (NCBI taxonomy): Eukaryota > Metazoa > Chordata > Mammalia > Diprotodontia > Phalangeridae > Trichosurus > Trichosurus vulpecula. The sequence continues at coordinate 69,128,219 of NC_050579.1, forward strand.
ACTGCTTTACAGAATGGCTAGATTAATTCATAGTTCCAACAATAGTGAATTAATTTTCCCATTATTTTATTCCCAATTATTTACCCACAGCCTCTCCAACATTTGTAGTTTTCTCTTTTGGCCAATTGCACCAATCCAATAGATGTGTGGTAGAATCTTAAGAGTTGTTTTAATTTACATTTCTTTAATTACTATTTGAAGCATTTTAGGTGGGGTCATGGCTATTAATAATTTAAAATGTCTTCCTTTTAAAATGGCCTATTAATATCCTTTGATTATTTATCAAATGCAGAATGGCTCTTATTCTTATAAATTTGAAATAGCTTCATATATGTCTTGGAAATGAGACTTTTTTCAGAGAAAAAGCAAATTTCAAAGGAACTTGCTGCAAAGATTCCTCCCTCCCTTCCCCCCAATGCCCAGTTAATAGCTTCTCTCATATTTTTAGCTTTGTTGGTTTTGTTTTCAAAACCAATTGTATGTAATCAAAATGGTATATTTTCTCTTCTGTGATCTTTTCTATCCCTTATTTGGTCATGAATTCTTACCTTATCCACTAATCTGAAAAGTCATTTCTTTTTTGCTCCTCTAATTTGTTTATGATGTTGCCCTTAATGTCTAAGTCACGTATGCATTTGGAATTTATTTATACGGTTTCAGTCTTGTTAATTGAAAGACCAAAAGAACAATTTCTCTAAGGATGAATCCTTATGAATCTTAGCCAGTCAATCATTTCAGGGTCATCCTCTGTCCCTGAGACCTAATTAGGAATTGTTTATGCCTGTTAGACAAGATACACATGGCTACGACCACTTTCTCCACGGGCAGCTGCTTTCCTGACCTGGGATGGAGACAACCTTATAACCTCATCATATCAAAGAGTGAGCTCATCAAGCTGAACATATCCTCTTATAGTTGCATTAACTACCTTCCTGTGTTATTGGGAGAAAGGTCCTTTTAAAGCCTTAAATTCCTAAAATAAGTGTGCCTTATTCTTGTTATAGAAAGGCCTATCAGCACTGTGGGTGAAAACCTACATAATACTCTCCTGGAAATCTTCTCTTACCATATAACTGAGGGAGTATTCATGAAGATAATTTCTTCATATTTGGAAAGGATATTTTCTGGATGTAAGCCAAAAGAGCAAATTATCTCCCCTTGATTTTTGAAGAGATTCTGCTAAGGGAGCAGACATGATTTCTGGACAGACAGGAAGCTTTTTACAGTACTGCAGATAAGAATGCTAACTTCTGAAGCTTCACGGGAAGATTTTGACATGGGATTAGTGAGCCATGCCTCTGGAAAACATTTTCAAAGTGAAGAGACACAATATATATGTTTCTTCACTTCATAATGTCAGCAGAGCTCTCTCAATGCCAATGAGATGCTTCTGAGGGGAAAAATGGAGATTTTTATTGCACATTTAACTAGCTTGTCACTGTAAATGGTGAAATTATGTTAGGATATTTTTTTGAAGACAGGCATTTGCTCTGCCCATTAAACTTGCTAATTTTTTTTAAAAGATGAAAACCTATTTTGAGTACATTAAGAGAATTTGGTGTTTAAAGGAAACTTGTAGTGAATCACTTTGGAAAGTGGTGAATCTTTTGTAGCATAGCTGATTACCTTATAATTTATTCTTTTGTGGGGAAGAGAAGTGATATTTAGTGTTTTTTTAAGTGAGAATTTACCTCAAATTCATCTTCAGAGTATGAACATTTTCTCTAGTAAATTTTTTTTAAAAAGCATGAATTATGTTAACATATGAAAAGAGCATCAACAGTGACTGATTAACGCTGATAACATCAAGTAATGTACAAAATTCATAGGCTATAAACAGTTGTGTGCATGTGATCCTATATACAAATAGTGGCTTTCTTAAATATTCTTATCTTTATGTTTAGAGAATCAAAGTCATAAGGAAGTGTTTAAAACCTGGACCTGTTTATTCTACAAGGATAGAATTGGAGCATCATGACAGGTCTAGGGGAAACAAAAAAGATTAGCTGCTAGTTTTGAGCATTACCAAAAGATGGAGGTTCTCTGCCCTCTATTACTTATCTGATTTCATATCATTTCTTTTTACTTCAAGAATTAAAAACAAGAAATTCTAATTTTGTCATTTGGTTCCATAGGATAACCACCCTCATAGTGAAATAATCGAAAATATTCAAAGCTTAGCTCGTTGTGAATTACAGGACTAAGCAATTCTTATCTGTCTACCTGTGCTTCATTAAGTCAATTTATACTTTTAAAACAATCTCCAAACATGTCAAGAACTATTTTTAAAAGAAATAATTGCAGTGTCTCTTCAGTACCCTTTCCTGTAACAATTGCTTTCACATACACTAGTAATGAAATGCTCACGTACACTAGTAATGAAGTCTGCTGTCATCATATTTAGAAAGAGTGTGGTACAATGTTAAGAAGATATCTAGGTTCAGATGCTAACTCTGGCACTGTCTGTGTGATTTGGGGCCAGTCATTTTACTTGCCTGGTATACTAAGTTTTGAAAATTTTATTAGCAGTAGTGTATCTCTAAGAGATGATGAAATGTATAGCTTCTCACCTATCAAAATGATGTGGAACAGAGGATGGATTGTAGTGAGAAGAGACTTGAGGCAGGGAGGACAACTATTGCAACAGTCTGGGCATGAGTTGCCTACACAGGTGGTGTCAGAGTAAAGAAGGGAACATATAGGAGAAATATTAAGAAAGTAAAATCAATAGGCCTTGACAATAGATTGCACATAGAGAATGAGGAGTAAAGGATGATGCCTAGGTTATCAGCCTGGGTGACTGGGAGGATAGTCATAGAGACAGTCATAGAGAAGTTAAGAATTGGGGTAGGAAGCTAATGAGTTCCATTTTGGATGTGTTGAGTGTAAGATGTCTATACGGTGTCCAATTTGAGAAGTCTAATAGGCTTTTGGAAATATGAGTCTGGAGATTACGACAGAAGTTGGAGGTGGATAAATAAATCTGAGGATCATCAGCATGGGGATGATAAAATCAAATTCATGGGAGCTGTTGAGATCACCATATGAAATAGTATTGTGGGAGAAGAGATGGGACCCCCCCCCAGTTTTATGAGGTGTGACCTGGACAGCAATCCATAAAAGGAGACTAAGAAGGACTAGTTAAACAGGTAGAAGAAGGAGAAAAGAGGAGTGTCACAGAAGCCTAAGGTTTCCAAAGAGGGTGATTGACAATGAGGTAAAAAAAAATTGATGAGTATCAAAAAGAGGTCATCAGATTTGGCAGTTTAGAGAGATTAATTAAGAAACCAGACTGTAATATATGTCCTTTAAAAAAAGTGAGGTAAAAAGTAGTAGAGGCAGGGGCAGCTAGGTGGCTCAGTGAGTAGAGCACTGGTCCTGGAGTGAGGAGGACCTGAGTTCAAATCTGGCCTCAGACACTTGATGCATGTACTAGCTGTGTGACCTTGGGCAAGTCACTTAACCCCAACTGCCCTGCCAAAAAAGCAAAAAAAAAACAAAAAAACAAAAACAAAACAAAAAAAGTAGTAGAGGCATCAATTATAGATAGTCTTCTTGAGGAGTTTAGCCACAAAAGGGAGAAGAGATGGAACAATAGCTAGTGGGGATGGGAACATCAAGTGAGGGTGTTTTGAGGATGAGGGAAACATGAGAACATTTATAGGCAGTAGGGAAGCAGCCACTGGATAAGGAGATACTGAAATAAGAGAGCAAGCAATGCTAGTGAACCCTGCTCCTCCCTGCAAGAATTATTTTTGAGGACCACACTTACCTAGTTTAAGTGGGGCCTGCAAGCTTTTACAAAGGTCTAGGTGTACTATATCAGGCATAAAGTGATGCATGAGTGAAATTGGATAGACTTGCAAGAGATTTCTGTGAAATAATGGGGAAAAGTTTCAACATTTATAAGTGCAAAATGTTTATTTCCATAATGAAACTGTTATAGGCAGCTTTACAATGCTTCAATTATTTTGCTAATAAAATTTTCAAAATGAAGACATGAACAAACAGCTCATAGGATGTCCTAGAAAACATGCCTTACATGTAATTCCATTACTAGTTGACTGTCTGAATGATTTATGATATTTCAAATAATGCAAATACTGGGGTGTTCAGGCCTAATTGATCCTAAATAACTAAAAAGATTAATAATTAATCTTGAAAGAGAAAATGATAATTTTCAAGTAAGCAGTTTAATATCAATCCAGTATCACACTGTCCTCTTGTCAAAGTCCTTGCACATTATGTATTTCTAATTGTAAAAGTGAAAAACTGACAGTGTATACTCACTAAAGATATTCTACCTGCCCCTAATAACATCCTAAGAGAATGTTTTAGTGTGTCCCCTGTGCTTAGGGGCTGGCATGATGCAGAATAAATACTGTCTTGAGTTACTAAGACACACCTGTCCCTTTACTTTATTATAAAAATAGCCGCATTTGCAATCTGTGCTTAGTCCTTACTGGGAATAATTTAAAAAGTTTTATCATTGGTCAGCATATACACCAAGTAATTGAGAAAGCTGTCTTCTCAAAGTCTTCCAAAAATAACTATCTAATAGATGACAAAAATATACAAAATAACTCAGCATATTAATACTAAGTTGGATGGTTGGAGAATTCCTTTAAAAGATGGTATCCTTTGGAGATAATAATGCAATCCATATGAAAGGCACTAGGAATACAAAGACAAAATTTTAAAAATAGCCCCTGCCCTTGATGATCTTACAGTGTACTGGGCAGCCAAAGGAGTTGAAGGAGTTTTTAGCTTCCATGTTTTGCAGCTCAGAAAAATTTATTCTCAAAAGTTAGAAATGGAATAAAGGCACTGTGTAAGAATGAAAGATGTAGTTTTCACCTGAATGCTTCCTAAAAGAGAACAGATTGTTATATTTTCACAGATTTGTAAATGGAGCATTACAGTAACAAGAGTGTTCCAGAAGATGTTTATCAGTCCACTGAGCTAGGAAAAAAAAAGTCATCCATAAACAACTGTGGGAAGAATGAGTCCAAAGAAAGGATTTGAAATGTATTATAGAGATGTTCATGAATTGAATAAATTCCGTTAATAGCATATGGCTTTTTGTCTAGCTCAGGTTATTCACCTGAAGTCTTTTCTAATTTTGAAATCATTAACTATTTTCAATAAGAACAGTCCCTTCACTAGAATTCTAGAGAATCAAATTCTACAGTGCTTTCTTAATAATTATTTATTTTTATTACAGAAAATAAAGCATGCAAGTTATTTAACAGCATGTCTCCAATATCTGTCTGTGGCCTACCTTAACATGCATTATCTCCCTTTATGTATCCTTCAATCTGCCGAAAATGGTCTTGCTATTTTTCACACACAAAATATCTCTCATTTTCAAGGTTCTATATGAGATGTTCCCTGAACCTGATATGCATTGCCTCTGTTTCCATCTCTTAAAAGTTCAGTTCGTATACTACATGCTACAAGAAGCCTTTTCTGATTCCTCCACCTGCTGATGCTTCCTCCCTCAAATTCCTTGTGTTTAACATATATGGATATGTATGTGTATATATGCTTACATACATACACATATTGTAGAAATTTACATGTATTCATGTTATCTTATCCAACAGAATATAATATTCTTTAGGGTAGAAAGATTCCATTGATATTTTTGCTATTGTCTAGCAAGACAAGTTAACGAGTCAACAAGCATTTTTAAGTAGGCATTAAATATGTTTATTGATTGATTAAAATTATTTGCCAATGATTAATTGAATTAATATGTAGCTATCGATTATGGAAAGAAGGCTGACCTAGTAGTCAGGAAGGTTGGGTTCTAGTTTATGCTTCATTGTCAACTAGCTGTGTAATTTTAATAAATCCATTTATTTACCCTGGACCTGGACCCTATTCCATAATGTCCCAAATCAGGATTGGCATCTTCTACTTCTAATATTCTAACACTGGACAAACAGACAGACCAACCATTTATTAAGCACTCAGAAGCAGTGTTGCTTCTAAAAATGTCTAGTTTACTAAACCAGTCTCCAATTGAAAAAAACAAAATTATGTTAATTCCAAAAGTGGAAAATGACTAGACTAAGCTTTGTCATAGTTGATGTTTGGCTTTCATATCTCATATATGCATATTTTATGATAGGGTGAACCTGGAGAAGCAGGGAATCCTGGCCCCCCTGGTGAATCTGGCCCTGGTGTAAGTATTCCATTTATTGTTATTAAAGAGGACAACAAATTCAAAAATATTCTTTAGCTCATTAATGATATTGGACTGATTTCTTAGCAGTCCCATCTTATTAAGTACAGACTCTTTATATTATAAAACCAAATTTTTATGATTATGAATATCTTGATTTCTGATCATTTAAAGATGAAGAAAACATGGTTTTAATAAAAAAAAATTATTCCATCTGCAACCTGTCTTATATAAGGCACTTAAAGCATTTCTTCTATGTGTACTTTCCCTATAATTTGGTACTGCAGCAGTCAAATAAAAATTTACAGAATAATTATAAAATAGGAAAGTGACTTTCTCCAGGTAAATAGGAAAGCTTAAATGTGATTGCCACCATTTCTCTCTAACACATTTTAGGAAAAGCTTTTAAATGATTCTTTTTTATTATATTATGCAGGGTCCAAAAGGTGAACGAGGAGAAAAAGGTGAAGCGGGTCCTCCAGGTGCTGCAGGACCCCCAGGAATCAAGGGACCACCAGGTGATGATGGACCTAAAGGCAATCCAGTAAGTGAGCCAATTACCTTAAAACCAAAGCACTGAAAATCCAAGTCTCCAAGAGAATTTCCAGAATTGTTTCTAGTGGAACTGTAGCTTCTGAGTCACTAATCAGAGAAATGTACATTCATTTGTACAAAAATGAAGGGGAGGAGAGGTTGTTAAGGGGAGGAGAAGCATTATTTTTTTTCAACTCTTTTGTTCTGTTTTGAATTCACTAGCTGACTTAATTTTTTTCCATTTTCAATTTTTCTAGGGTCCTGTTGGTTTCCCTGGAGATCCTGGTCCTCCTGGTGAGCCAGGCCCTGCTGTAAGTGTCCTAGAAAGCAAAGAACCTTTAGAAGAATGTGTCCTTAGTGTTGCTTTTTTTCCTTAAGTAAAATAGACTTATATTTGGACACAATATGAGTTTATAACTTCTGACCCTTTGGAAATGGGCAAAATATACCTTCATTACAGTTAAGAGAAGATAGATAATAAATAAATAGATAGTTGAATGAACAGATAGGCTGATTATTTACAAATCATGTACTATGTTCCAGATATGATACTAAGGGATGACTTACTTTAAGAAAACAAGATGGTCCCTCCAGGAACTTAGATTCTAAGGTGGGGGGGGGGGAGGTGGTATAACACATAAAGAGAAGCAGCAAGGTATGTTTGAGGGAATATGGTATCCACTGGCAAGACGTGGTTCTGATAGGGAAGTGGCCTGGAAGCATGAGTCCAGGCAAAATAAGGCAAAATCTTATTTATCAGAACCAAGGAACCCAGGGGTGGAATCCAGGTTACAGGTAGGAAGGAGGTGGAGGCCATGAGCTGAGTAGAGAAGCATAGCATGAGAGCTTTTTTGCTGCTGAAATATGTGCAAATGTGCGTGGTACTTTATGACTCCTTCATCCACTTTCTGAAAGATGTTTTTTCCATGGGAAAGGATATTTCTCCATAATGTCATTTCCCCTGAAGGAGGAATGTTCAGGTCTATAATGTGACCTTTGAATACCCAATTAAACTAAATCCCAACAATTTCACTGAAGATTGCAGAACTGCCACTCCTTCTTTTGGACTGGGGGCAATGCCATAACTTTGGTGGTCTAATCTGTCATGATATTAATAAATCTCAGCTTTATTTTAAGTGGAATGGATTATTCTATTTTCATTTCTGGTTTTAAAAAAGTACTGACCAAAAGTAAGCTCCTACAAATACTTTAGGTTTCTTACTCTTTTAGGGTCAAGATGGTGTTGGTGGAGACAAGGGTGAAGATGGAGATGCTGGTCAGCCTGTAAGTAAGCTTTTGTATATTCTTTGCATCATCTTAAGGAATTTTTTGGGAATAAGTGAAGCTAATAAGCATCTTAGGAAGATAATGACTTGTTATATTTTCTAAGAGAAATTCCATTATTCTTTTAGTCTCAAATTGATTTTTACAAATATCTATCTAAGCCTTATTTTCTACCTACAAGACACCAATATCTTGTGGCTTCAAATATGTGAAAGAGGTTTATTATATGGAAAGATGGATTAGGCTTTTTTTTTTATTCTATGCTATAGTACTCAGAGAAATGAAGGGAAGATTTGAGGTCAAACTTTTTAAAGTTAGAACAAATAGAGCCGTCCATGAGTGGAAGGGGCTATGTTAGAATGTAGTAGGTTTGCCATCATTTCCTTTTTAAAGGGGGGTCTGCCACCCCATCTGAAAATAGCATAGAGGGGATTCCTGCTGAAGTATGAGTTAGACTATATGATGTCAGTCAGTCAACAAACAATTATTTAATGCTTTCCAAGTGTCATTTATTGGTGCTAAGCTCAAGATACAAAGAAAGGCAAAAGGCAATCCCTGCTCTCAAAGAAATTATAATCTAATCCAAGAGACAACATACAAATAACTTTGTACAAAGAGACTATATACAGAGTTAATCAAAATGATGAACAGAGGGCATGCATTAATATTAAAGGTGACAAGAAAGGCTTCATGTGGAAGGTCACTGAACTGCAGAATATATGGAGGAGAGAGTAGGGTATGAGAAACCTGAGAATGTAGGGGGTGGGGAGTAGGTTATAAAAGTCTTTGAATGCCAGACAGAGGATGTTTATAATTAATCCTGGAGGTGACAGAGAAGCATTGGAGTTAATTGAGTAGGGGAGCAACATGATGAGACCTGTATTTTTAAGAAGATCATTTTGACAGCTGAGTGGAGGATAAACTGGAATAGGGAGAGACTTGTAGTAGTGAGACCAAACAAGTTATTTCAATAGTCTAGGCATGAGTGATGAAGGCCTGTGCAAGATGGTGACAGCATCAGAGGAGAAAAGGGGAAATCTAAGAAAGATGATGAGGTGGAAAGAATATTGACTCTAGCATTAGAGGGTCCCTTGGACACTTAATACCCATATGTATATGACCATGGGCAAGTGACTTAATATCCCTGGTTCTCAGTTTCTTCACCTGTAAAATGTAGAGGTTGGACTAGATGACCTCTAAGGGCCCTTGCAACTCTAAATCAATATGATGAATCCATGTCTGCAGTCTCAACCTGGAGACTTTTCAGTTCTGTGACTCTCCCTTTACATAGACTGTTTGTTGTGATTTAAGGATTACCAGGAAGCCCTCTTTCCCCATCCTTAGATATCTTCCTCCTACTTGCCCAGATACTTCACTTTACCTTGTAGAGCTGGTTAAAATCCCACAAATTAGAGATTCAGTTAGATTACTGAGCAGCCTCTTTTAGAATAAAATTATAAATAGGGTAAACTATGATGGTTAAGTCACAACCTTAATATGAGTTTCTTTAAGTGGGATATTTTCCTATTAACACCTAAGAAAACTCATTGTGGAAAAGAGAATTTTGATATGGGCACCATTTTATTAGTTTATCAATGAAGACAACCCTCAATATGACTCCTAATCGTGCCCAGATCTATAGGAGATTAATCCTTTGACAGAGCAGGCGAAGAGTTAGACATCTGGGAGAAGGAGAGAGTAATGCTTTGTAGTGCTAGTGTAGTTGTATTCAATAAAGATAATTAACTTTAAAGATTCTGGGGCAATAATTTAGTATACAGTTCTTTTATATGTATACTTCACATTTTATAGGGTCCTCCTGGTCCTTCTGGTGAAGCTGGCCCTCCTGGCCCACCTGGGAAAAGAGTAAGTTTCTTGATTTTAATTTGAAATTTTTTCAAGTGTTGTCTGCTGTGCCCACACTTCTAGGTTTGTATGAAAAATAATTTGGAGGAAAAATAAAAAGGAAAACAAACAATGGGAAAGTAATGCAAATTGTTTAAATGTTCATTACTAAGGAATTTATTTGAAATAATATTTTCACCATTATGATAAAATTCAACAATTATCACTAATTTTACATTTACATTCTTTGGGCTTCCCTAAGCATTAGATTTTTTTTTGGTTTAATTTGGACCTAATTATCATGCATCTGCAAAGACTAATAATAATATGTAAATGATATAAAGCTATCAGAATTACTTCCTGAGATCAATACGTGATTTGGCGTTAGGAGGAAGGTAGGAGAAGAATTATGTTCCTCCCTCCAAAACCCAGCTAACTCTGGACAATTACAGGGAGTCTGATAGGGGAGCAATTTGGCAATTGCATATGTATAATTCAAAATATAAGTATCTTCACTTACTGTTTAAGCATCGTGAGCATCACCTTTGGCATTATTAGCTATTTATGCCATCAATGGAGAGTGAGGAATTTCTTTTGAGCAATCGCATAAACTCAACTCCCTACTCTGAAAATGTTAACAAAAAAAGACCTAATAATTAAGACATAAAGATTTTGGCATTAAATTATAGAGAATTTTTTAATAGAGTATGTGACTTTTATTATGAAAAGGCCAGTTTTAATACATTGGAGTTTTTTTCTGAATAATGTTGTGTGAGTGAATAGCCCTCCTTAGGTTTCATGCTACATTTGGTTTATATAAAGTTTTGTTGTTGTTGTTGCTTGTTAATTTAGATACAAAAGTTCAAAAAAAAATTATCACTAGATAAGCCTCAAAATTTTACTAGATAACCTTTCAAGATTTTACTCCTTTTAAATAGTAGTAACTTTAGATTTGCCGTAGTCTAATTTCCAGAAAGCCTAAAATGCAGCTTAATTTTCCAATTAATTTAAGAATTTCATGGGGTCAGAGTTTCAGGAGAGCAAACATATCTGAACCAACTTATACAATATGAGAGGCCCAAAGAGCCTCCTTTCTGTGATTCATGTCACCTTCTATTAGCCATTGAGGCTTATTTTTAGAATAAATATATTCATTATTGTTGGGAAACAAGTAGTCCTCTCCAATGTAGGGTGGTTGTTAGAGTACAGAAATTGGAGTCAGAAAGAACAGAGTTTGACTCCTGTCTCAGTCACTTACTAGCTGAAGGACTCAAGCAAATCACCTAACTTCCTCCGACCTCAATGTTTTCATCTCTAAAATGGTGATAAAAAGAGCACAGAGTATTTGTATCAAATGATGTGAGATATATATATATATATACATATATATATATATATATGTATATATATATAAAGCTCTTTGTAAACATTAAAGTACTATATAAAATTTAGTTATTATAATTGTTAATCTCCTTTCATATTTGGTCTCCTGCATGTCTCACCCAGTTTCCTAATGTTGCCAAGAGCAAAAAGCTGTTAAACACAGAGTCCTTTTTTTCTTTGGATCTATTTCCATTAGGTGGTTTTGGTGGCACTATTGCTTTCCAAAGGCAGCAATTCTATTTTAGGGGAAAATCCTGCTGGACTTCCTCATCTTGGAAGGAAGGGTCAAAATACTGAACTCCTTAATCAGCAATTTACTATGCTGCTCTTCCCAGCTTTTTCTATATTAGATATGAATCTCATCACCCATAAATAGTTTCAGTGTCTCTCATTTTCCTCCCACTGACCAAATGTTAACATTGCCTTTCAGAGATCAGCCTTCCGTTAAATGGTGTGTTGTTTTGTTTTCTTTTTCTTTGGGAAAGTACATTCGGTGTTGTTTAAATGTATTCAAATACAGTTTTTGCTTAAATCTTCTGAGTAACTAATGGCAAAGGAAAATAGTGATATAAAATGTCTTTTATTCTCATGCAAAGGCATTTAAGTGATTCGAATGGACAGATATCTTTTCTAAATATACAAAACATTTTGAGAAGAGAAACCCATCATCTTTGGTTGTATGATAGCATTTGTCCTAAACGTTAGAGTCAATTAATTAACTGATTGTTCTTGTTCAATCATTCATTCCAAATCTTTGTGACCCTTCTTGGCAAAGATATTGTAATGGTTTGCCATTCCTTCTCTAGTGCGGTTAAGCCAAACAGAGAAGGACAGAGATCAAGTGACTTGCCCAAGGTCAAACAGCTCTTGAGTGTCTGAGGTCACATTTGAACTCAGGTCTTCCTGACTCGAGGTCTAGTGTTCTGTACACTGAGCAACCTAGCCTCCCAACTAATTTTTACATGTAACTATAACTCCCTCCTTAAAGAAAAAAATGTAAACCACTTCCCCTTGCTGTGTTTTCAGAATATAAAAACTAGAGATAAGTAGTACTTTGTAGTGTATGAATACAAAATCATCCTATACATTCCTACACTCATTCATGAAACCCTAATTCATTGACTATTATTTGCAATGGGGGTGATATAGAAATGATATATATGAGAGATATAATCTCTCCACCTTTAAGGAGTTTTATAATCTACTAAGAAAAAGTTTACACACACACACACAGAAACGCACACGACAAAATGCAAAATAACTAAAAAAAGAATGTAAGAACTACAAACAGGGTTGTAAGCAAAATTCAGAAAGAGGGAGTAGGGAATCACTAACGATCTGAAGTAGCATAGGAATTAAGTGGCTATTTGAATTTGCAAGACCCTACTCAAATACTGCTTCTTCTCTGAAGCACTTTCCAACCATTCCATTCTATTCATTTCACAAAGCTCCCTCTTCCGTGAATTTCATAATATTTACTATGGCACCAATATTTGGCCCTTGTGTACTGCCTTTAGTCTTACTTGTCTCTTTATGTTTGTGTCTTGTCTTCTCAACTAGATTATAAATGCCTTAAGGTGAAAGGTTGTCTTCTTTGTGTCCACCAAGGTGTCTAGCACTTTCTTCTTTGCGTAGTAAGTGCTCAATACAAGTCGATTATCTGATTGCTTGGGAAAGGTTAGAGGCTAAAAATAATACTATTATTTGGTGTATCTCTGAAGCCAGATGTTTTGATTAGTTATATCATTGTGGATGCTTAGCAATAGAATTGTTTGGAGAATTAAATATTCTCACTGGATGTCATCTCTCAGTGGAACTAATAAATTACATAACACTATTGGTCCTGTGATTTCCATAGGACACTATAGCTGAACATGCATTTAATGTCAGTGAATTATTAGAAAAAGAAAGACAAAAATCAAGAGCAAACTTCATCTTTCTAAAGATGACTAAATATACTCATTAAGTTTAACTGTTTAGTATGGACAGGACCCTGTAGACTCACATTCATCCCATTTGTATGCTTTTAAACCCCAGTCAAATATGGGATAAAGTGCATTGGAAAAGCCATTACTAGGGTGGGATATAAGTGTACAAAATCAACTGTGTCTACTCAAGTGTTACCCAAAACATGGACTGAATGAGAATTTTGCAAAAGCAGACACATAAATCCTCTTTGGCATGTACATCGCCTTCTTAAATTATGAAATACCATGCACTGTAAGTGTAGCATAAGCCATATACATAATTTATTTTCAATAAATGAAACAGGCTATAAAATAAAATTATATCTTGAGTTGCAGAAACATGATTTGTTTAAAAAATTACTTCTGAAGTCTGGAGGAATTATTTGTGAAAAGATTGAGTGTTTGATGGCATTCAAATACAATTCACACCAATGTTTTAAGTTCAGCTCTGCACAACACAGAGTGAAGGAAATAACTTGGCAGCTATATGCAGGTATCTTTTAGATTTCCATAGACAAATAGAGCTTATTCAGGCCCCCCTACCTATTGTTTTAGGCCTTAAACGTCCAGTCAACTCTGATTGTTGTTGTTCAGTCATTGTCCAGTTGTGTTTGACTCTTTGTGACCCCACTTGGGGTTTTCTTGGCAAAGATACTGGAGTGGTTTGCCATTTCCTTCTCCAGCTCATTTTACAGATGAGGAAACTGAGGTAAACAGCGTTAAAGTGATTGGCCAAAAATCACATAGCTAGTAGATGTCTGAGGCCAGATTTTAACTCAGGAAATAGGAGCCTTCCTGACTCCAGGCCTGGAACTCTATCCACTATGCTACCTAGATGCCCATATTCAGCTTTTACCTTAAATTAACTATATAATCGCCGTCTTTGTAGCTCCAATAGCTTCAATAGTATACTATTCTTTGAGTATCTTCACACACACAGTGTTACCCTAGGCCAGGGTTCTTTGGTCAATTTGAGATAATAATAGGGCTTCAGCCTAATGATGAAGACAGATGATATAATACACGAAAGATCTCTTGATTGAGTGAAGAAACAATACTGGGCCTATGTATAAAAAAGAAGAGTCATCCAGTGGTACAGCAATCTAACAGTGGGAGAGTTCCATTTTTAAGACTCTTTCAGGTGTGGGGAACCTGTGGCCTTGAATCCACATCTGACCCTCTAGGTCCTCGGATGTGGCCTTTTGAGTGAGTCCAAGTTTTACAGAATAAATCCTTTTATTAAGGGGATTTGTGCTGCGAAGTTTGGATTTAGTCAAAGGGCTGGACTTGAGGACCTAGAGGGCCACATGTGGCCTCAAGGCTGCGGTTCCCCACCCCTGCACTAGGCATTTTAGACTCATTAGAGAGGACAGAACGCCAGCCTTTAAGATGCTTGCAACTCTAGCAAAGTCAACACAAACACATATTGAGACTACAGCTGCCCTAGCCAGAGAGGGTAGGAAATGGAAAGAAAAGTTAGGATGAGATTTGGATGTTTTGAAAATTGTTTTTGTTCTACATTTCATTTTCATGGTGTTATTAAAAATTAAAAACATTTTGAAACTCTTTTTCCTCCCTTCTGACCTTAAATAAGTACTACACAGAGGGATTTTTCAGTGAAGAGGGGAGAAAAAAAGAAAGGAAGAGCAGAAAAGCACTAAAATCAATGGATGCATGATTGCTGGCAATGACTGCCTGCCATAAATCATGGCCAGAATGATCTAAACTATAACTAACATGAATGATGGCATTCTAGCTTCCATTCAGACACAAAGCACAGTCAAAGACAGTCACCCCTTTTTGGTAATCTGAGGGTTAGTAGTTAGACAATCATAATATAGCGGTAAAGCAGCTATGTGGCTCAGTGGATAGAGAACTGGATCTGGAGTCAGGAAGATCTATGTTCAAATCCAGCCTTTTCTTTCTAATGAGCTTGGGCAAGTCACTTAGCCTCTCTTTACTTAAGTTACTTCATCTGTAAAATGGGGATAATGACACCTAGCTCTCAGCATTGATACAAGATGACATAATCTTTATAAAGAGTTTTGAAAACCTTAAAGAGCTATATAAATGTTTGGCATAAGGAATTGTCCCTTGAACCCAGAAAGCATAAATATTGCTAGCATTTTATGGTATCCAGTTCCTAACTGTATTTTCTTAGAGAGCTCCTCTACTAAGTTTTTGGTGTCAAATATCACATATTAGTCAGTCAGCCATTCAATTAATCAACAAACAAAAACTGTTTATATATCTGGCAAATGAGC
Organism: Trichosurus vulpecula; assembly: GCF_011100635.1. NCBI lineage: Eukaryota > Metazoa > Chordata > Mammalia > Diprotodontia > Phalangeridae > Trichosurus > Trichosurus vulpecula. The sequence goes on from NC_050579.1 coordinate 69,143,686, forward strand.
CAGCCATCTTTTGATACCTGATCAGTGGTCGCTTCTCAGAGACACCTTGCTGAAAAAGATAATTAGTTTCTGTTGTCTTCTTTCCAGCTGAGAACCATGTATTTAAAGTTCTCATGGTTCACAACTGTAAAAGTTTAAAAAGACAATAACAAATGATGCTAGTGAAACCAATTGATGCATGCAGAAGTGTATGCATAGGCATATGTAGGTATAGAGATATAGACAGGCACATGTAGTTACAATATACATGTATGTATGTATTGTGCATGTACTACATCAATACATATGCATACAAAATACATATGTGTGTACTATGTGTGTTCTAGAAGAAAAAAAGCATCTTAAATATGTATTTTATACCTACAACACCACTGATATTAAATATAATAATAATGACAGCAAAAATAATGGATCATTAATTTTATCAACTAGTACAATAGTTTATAGAATAACGCAGCAGTAGTACAATTGCAAGTTTTATTCCAGGATTGTTTCTATCTGAACTCTCTCTCTCTCTCTCTCTCTCTCTCTCTCTCTCTCTCTCTCTCTCTCTCTTTTTCTTTATACACACATAGATAGATAGATAGATAGATAGATAAGAATAAAATTGTTAACCACAACAATGAAAGCCAACATGGGCGTAAAAGGTTAACCTCAGAGTAAGGAAAACCTGGGTTTAAATTCTACCTCTGATACATGCTAGCTGTGTGATAGGAAGTCATTTACCCTTTTGGTGCACCAAGCAACTCACTAAAGCTATAACCTTTAAAACAGTGACTGATAGGCAGAGAAAGAGGCAGTTTCTTCACCTCGTATTCCTCATACAGAAGAAATCACGAATCTGAAGCTATTGTTGTTGTTTTGAAATTATTATTGTTATTATTCCTAATTCGATGATGGGCATCTATACAGCACTTACAATTTGTGAAACATTTTTTACAAATTTTCTAATACCAAATATTCATTGGAAACATGTTTTAGGGAAATTTATAACCACAACAGGCTTTGTACTTTGAAAATAAATATCCATATACCATTTTATTATTATTGTATTGCAAAACCAATGCTAATTCAAAGCTACTTTTTATGCATTTTGTCCTTTAGAAATTGTTCATTTTGGCACAATATAAATTGAATATGAATAATCCTATGACATATGCTTTTCAAAAATTCTTCATTCTCTTATGCAGAGTAGAAAGAAATTTGGGGGCAAGATCTTAAAATGGTTCTAGAATCTATTATAAAGTGATAGGAGAATGGACAAGGACAAAGTTTTGGGTATTTATATCTGATGTTTTCATAATTATATGACTATCCCAGTGTTTGTCATTTGCAAATTTTAAATTAAGCAGTTTAAACTCAGATAGTTTAGTGGATAAATGCTAGACATGAAATCAGGGACTTGATTTCAAACTTTCACTGTGTGACCCTGGGCAAGCCACAACCTCCCACCATTAGTTTCCTCAACTCTAAAATGGGGACAATAATAGCACTTACCTTGCAAATGTGTTGTGAGTATCTAATAAGATAATATATTTCAAACCCATTACAAATTTAAATGTTAGCTGTTGCTGGTGGTGGTGGTGGTGGTGGTGATGGTGGTGGTGGTGGTAGTGGTGGTAGTAGCAGTAGTATTATCAGTAGTAGTAGTGGTGGTGGTGTTGATGGTGGTGGTAGTATTAGCAGTAGTAGTAGTAGAAAAAGAAGGAAGAGGAGGAAGAGAATAACAGCAGCGATAGCAATAGTAAGAGTAGTAATTGAAAATAGCCTTTGCCTGATCAGCCTAATGTCTACCAGTCAGATGGAAACAGAGGAAAAATCATGTTATTTGAGTATACAGTAATTAATAAGATTGAAAAACGCTGTAACAGTAAAGCAATAGTAACAAAGTAGATGATAATTGTCAAAATTCTTATGCACTTGTGTATTGCAAAGTATACAAGAACCTCCACATAGAAGGTAGAAGCAAACCATTTATTCAGACACCAGAAAATCATATCTCATAACCAAATGTTCAGCTCCCACAGCCAGTCAGCCCACTATATCATAACAGCAAGGAACTTAAAACACTGTATAACAGCCTGGAGCCTCGTCATCCCCAAACCTCTCCACCCCCTTCTGGGGTCTTCCCCAAAACAAACTCACAATACAGCTGAGTCAGCCTGTTCAGTTCTAACAATCATGAGGGCAGCTATTAGCAGCCATTAGTAGCCATAACATCTTTCTCTCTCTCAGCATTTTTCCTGTGACATAACTTCCTTTTCCTGTCTGGAAGCTCCTCCCACCACATGTAACTTAGGCTTCCTGTGATGTAAGCAGATCACATGGTCCTGTTAATGGGTGGGAAAGATGTTCAAATCTACATTGCTACTGCAGATGCAGGAGACTTCTAACAGTTATCTCTTAATAGAGATGTGAAGTATTTTGAGTCCATTTAACTGGTTATAGAGATTGATTTTTTGGTGCTATGTTGAAAATAAGTCCCTAGTAGTTTAATTTAGAAATGTTTATCCTCTGTTGAAAAATGCTAGCTTAAATATATTTCATTAATTATTTTTTAATCCATTTCAGTCACTTACAAACAAAATTAGTAGGGATTTCAGTGCTATGAATTATGAAGCTATCTTGTTATCTGGCATCTGAGGACTGTTATGACTTTACATTATGAATATTTCTAATCAAAACTTATCAAGGATGTTCCTGTTATGAAATAGCTACAGATTTTTCAACCCTTAGGTAGTCTTTAGTGAGCAATTATTTGTGTTGTTTACTCTTAAAATATGACAACAGCATTAAAAATAAGCTGACCACTATTTAATAAATTGTGTTAAATTGGTCTTTGTAATAGGCTTCGGTGAAGTGACATTAGTTGGCTTTATCTATTTTATGCAAAAATCTATTTGCTCCACTAGTTTAAAACATATTTATAATAGCATTAAAATAAGTAATAAAATTGTAAGCAGGTCTTTCTTTAATATTCACGATTAATATATTTGTTCTTTTTCAAGTGTCAACTTAACTAGTTTAATGTAGTTCAAAGCAGTACCATAACTCAAGGAAACAAGGTACCTAAACAGAAAAAACTAAAAGTAAGCAGTCTTATTCCTCACTGCTTTTGCCTTTGTCCATCTGTGACTCAGATCTCTACCTAATGAGCTCACATAAGTTCGAAAAACAATTCTTCGATAACTTCAAGATCATAAGATTCTAGATTTAGAGCTGGAGAGCACTTCAGAGGGAATATGATTAAACCCCCTCATTTTACATCTGAGAAACTGTGTCTTAGAGAGAATGGATTTGCCCTCGTCTGTACTTTGTAAATAGGAGAATCAAGAATTTGAACCCAGAAGCTCTGAATAAGATCGATTGAAAATGGATTCAAAGAGGTAGTCAACAAAGATTTTGAGACCTCCCTAGTCTCAAAGCCAGGGAGACCTGATTTCCAACATTTTCTCTCACACATATCTACTCTGTTACCCTGGGCAAGTTACTTGATCTTTCAGTGCTCTACTTTCTAGGTCTATAATTGGCAAAAAATGATGCTGACCTGCATTGGGAAAAGAAGTGAATGAATTCCATGAATTCCCTATAACGTACGAAGGAAATCTTGGGTCCAGTCCCCATCTCAATTTCTTTGAAGGGTTCATTGCTGAATTGGATAGCTACTGAAAATTCTGTCATAACTGGTACACTGCTATTTTTTATCTAGTCCTTTGTTACCACAAAAAGTGAATAGTGGACGTTCAGATAGTGCTTTAAGGTTTGCAAAACTCTTCACATACACACACACACACACACACACACACACACACACAATATAGTTACAGTTGGTCCAATTTATCCTTTATGTGTCCACAATAATTCAATTTTTTCTATTTATAGATCTTGTATATACTTATGTATAATCTTTCTTTTCTTTTCTTTTTTCCCATTCTGAACACCTCCACTAACTTCTATCAATTATGAATCATTAACCCAAGGTCTTTTAGTGTGCTGATTGCCCGTTTGGACACATTCCAACTTACTTGTGTTCTTCCTAGCATATGGTCAGAAGTAAACATAGTATTCCTGATGTAGACTGACTATGGCAGGGTACAGCTAAACTATCACTTCCTTATTCCTGGGATCTATATATCTCTTAATGTAGCCTTATATTGTGTTACGTTTTTGTCCACCACATTATATTGATGATTCATAATATACTTTCACTTCATTGAAATTATAGTTTTTTGTTAAACCAAATGTGATCCAGACCTGTCTTGTACTTGTGATGCTGATTTGGTTTAACTCAGTTGTAAGATTTTCCAATTATTCCTATTCAATTACAACTTATTTGATTCCACCTATGATTCTCATCTATCAAAATTTTTCTTGAATCCTGACTGTCATGCATTGTTAATTATACCTCCAAGGTTTCTGTCATCTGTAATTTGATAAGGCTGCCATCCATACTCACATCCAAGTCACTAATTAAGAAAAAAATTAAACTGTATAAGGTCAAGCAAAAATCCCTTGGTTACCCTGCTGGAGATGAAGCTGACATTGAAATAGGTTTGACTATTCATATTCCGTCTTATTAGATTGTTGTCTAGTGAACCTTTTCCACAAGACTAATCTTTGAGGCTTTGTCAAAGTCATGGTCATTAACAACTTCTACAACCCTCAGGAAATGGCTTTGTCACTCCTTGCCTCAGTTTCTTCATTTATAAAATAAGAGTAGATTAGGTGAACACTAATAATATTTACTGATATTTATAGAATTCTTTGAAGTGTGAAAAGCATTTTACATACTCATTTTTCATACATGGTTGAGGCTTATAATAACTTGTGAATTTCTTGCTACAGGTATAATTCTTCTCTTTTTCAAATTAGGAAAATGATGTTAGGATATGTTAAATGACTTACTCATGATTACATGGCTAATAAGTTTCAGAGACAGGACTTGAACCCATATATTACTAACTCTAAGGCTAGGATAGCATCTGCTATGCCCTGCTGCTTCTAGGGTTCCTTCCAGCTGTAAATTCATGACCGTATTTCCCCTTCCTTGGATAGGTATTTTTTTACCTTCAAAGGCAACTGAGACATAGGCCTTTCAAGTCACTTCTTTAAAACAATAGGTCAAAAATATCTAGGACCAGAAAAATTTATTTTTAAATAGATTCCCTTTTGTATATGTGAGTCTTATAAGTGAATAATAATTATATTTTTCTAATAGAATATTGATAGGCATGATGTGAGTGACAGTGGCATAGAGAAACAGTAAACTCATGTGAATACTGAATAAAGGTGACAATGAAACTGTTATACAATGTATACATCCTTCCATGGCTTTCCATACTTTGGAATAAGTGTGTACCTCCCTGAGGCACTAAAAAATGTATTAATTTATGTCAACAAGTCATGGAATTTGAATATTTGAATTATTATCCCAGCTGTCTGAAGCCTAGAGTGAGCTTCATATTGTCTTATTGGGGGAAAAAACCTTCAGATGTTGAATAAAATATTTTTATGCGTTTTATGTTTCAGGTTACTCATAATTTGAAAAATGCAAATATTAAGAGAGTTTTAAATCAAGCAACACACATTGCCAAAGGAAAGACATGATAAGTAGTTGAAGCAGTTGTTATGGTTATTAATTGATTCCAGAGATGGATGCGTCTTTAACTTACTATGAATATGTTAGCTCTTAAAATATCAAGGTGTGAGTCATTCACTTAGAAGTAAGAAATGGTTTCATCTGTAAAGTGAAGCATTGAACAAATTATCAGTTCAATTGCTATAAAACCATTTTAGTTGGAAATATAGTAAAAAGAAACATTCTCTTTACATTTCTAGAATTTGGTTGGCCAAAATAAAATTTTATCATCCTTTGTGAATTATTTCTACCACTACCACCACCAACAATCTGTTACTACTATAACATACACATAGGACTTTTTATATGCATTTGTACATTGATGGAAAGAGCATTGCATGTATAATCGAAGAGTCAGGGTTTGAGTGCTGTTTCTGCTTCTTGCTGCTTATGTGGAATTACTTTCTCCAAATTCATTAAGTATCTCCAGCCTCTAGTATTCTATCTGTGTATTAAAAAAGGGGCCCCCTTCCATACAAAACTTTATCATCCTATGTTCTCATTTGTGTTTCATAACAACCATGTGAGGCAGGTACTATAGGTAATAATATATGCATTTTACAAAAGAGGAAACAGACTTAGAAGAAATTAAACAACTTGCCTATATTTTCACAGCTTCTAAGTTTCAGAGGTGGGATTTGAACCCAGGTTGTTGTGACTCAAGGAGAAATGGTTTATTCATTTTTCAGAGGAAAAAATAAGTGATTTCCAACTTGAGTGATTGTTAAAAGATCACACTTCGGCAGTTGCTCTATGTCCGGCCTGAAAATACACAAAGAGTTCTGGGTGATACCTTGCGTATGTCACTTTGCTGTTATGTACTAAAAGTTGGCAAAATGCACCTGGTAGGCCACATTGAGCCCACCAACTTTTTGTATTGTCTGCTAGCTAATAATGAAGGCATTCTTAGTCCATGGGCTATACAGACCAGATTTTGCCTATGGGCCACAGTTTGTCAACACTTGGCATATAGTATAGGTCATTATTTTCTACATCATTTTGTTTCTATGCTCAGTATTAGCAAGTTCCACACCTTCAGGAGCCTGTCAGTGTAACTCTAACGTTAGAGAAATGGAAACATGATGACACCTACTGAATTACATGTGATGGTAGCTGGCATTTCTATGGTGCGATAGGTTTACAAAGTGTTAAGGAAAAAAACGGGTGTTTTTATCATCGTTTTATTAAATGAGGAAAATTGAAATTCAGGGAGTTGAAGTGACTTTTTGTGAGGACATCAGGTACTGAGAAGGAACACAAATAAAGAATACAAGTCAGGCAGTTCAAGAATGAGACAATGGAGAACTCAGAGTTCTGGGTTCTCTGTCTTTAAATCTGATTGTTGTTGCCAGGCAGATTCACAGCGACCAAGTGTTAGGGAGACCTTCAGGAAAGTCAATCACCAGATGGCCCAAATTGTGGCACTTCCTGTCCCCAACTCCCTTATCAATCTAACCTTGCGTTCCTGGATTAGATGAAGTTTGCTAAACTGATTATCATTGGAGAGTCTTGCGTTCATTGCCTAAATGGATAGGTGACTAAATCATTAAACTATTGAGTTTATAAGAACTTCTTGCTCTGTAAGAGATCATCAGTAATTAAACATGGAGTCACTTCTGTCAAGTTATACCTAGCAATAAGCTAATCTTAAGGCTTGCTCATTGTCACACATCTTAAAAAGGGGTTTAGAACCTAGATCGTCCTGACTCAATTTATCACCATGCCATAAATAAATTAATTTTAAAAATATTAAAGTTTTAATTTAAAATTTAAATTAAATTACAAACTAAATTAAAATTAATTTCTAAATTTAAAAAATATATCATGGTTTTTTGAAAAAAATGCTTGCATTGATTCACCTATGACAATATTCATATCTGCTGAGCATTTTCTAAGTATAACTAATAGTTATAGGTATTAATTAAATGTTGTGAAGGTGTGGATTTAAATATTATAGATTAGGAGTGTGTGTGTGTGTGTGTGTGTAAGGATTTATTCTGTTTTTTTGGTTTTTGGTTGTTTTTTTTTTTGATGGGGGGAAGCCAGGGCAATCGGGGTTAAGTGACTTGCTCGAGGTCACACAGCTAGTAAGTGTGTCAAGTGTTTGAGGTCGGATTTGAACTCAGGTCCTCCTGACTCCAGGGCCGGTGCTCTACTCACTGCACCACCTAGGTGCCCCCTGGCTTTAAAGGTACAGTTGCATACGATATTACCTGCACATTTTCTGAGATTGAGATGACTAAACTGTTAAATTATGATAATAAATGTGTGAATGATATATATATATTAAAAATCTGTTTCAATTAACCAGAAAGGACCAAAAGTATATTAGATATGTAAGGATCAGTTATTCCATGAATAAATAGGAATTAATTAAAACCAAATAAAGAAAATTATTACAGTAAATTTTTTCTTAAAAAAAATAACAGAATCTGCTCTTCTGACTTTGTATAGCAATCAGATCAAGGAATGTATCTGAGAATAAAGAGTATGTTTTAGAAAAGAAGTATCTGATTTGTTGGAACCTGGAGGGAACTAGGAACAATGTGTGGAAGTTTGCCAAGAGATATATGTAGAGTTGATATGAAAACACTTTCTAACCATTAGAACTATTCAACAGTGTTATGTGCTACCTCAGGTGGGTTCTGCCATATTGGAATTCTTCAAGCAAAAATTTGATGAACACTTTTGTGTTGTAGATCCAGTTTGTTTCATAATACCTGGCATATAATAGGGACTTAATAAATGCTTGGTGATTGTTTTTAATTATTAGCTGGACTAGATAGTCACCAAAGTCCCATCAAACAATACAGTGCAGATCAATTCTTTGAAATTTGTGTCTTGGAGGAGCCAGATTTTAAAATTGGATCAGAATCTTCCCTACCACCCCTGTCCCCTATCTATTAGAGTAAAAGAGAGATCAACTATCTGGCATATCTTTTAGCATATGTGCATATATATACATACATATGCATACACATATGTGTGTACATATATACATATACTCACTAATATACAGATGTATATATATGTGTGTATGTATACATGTATGCCTGTATGTGTGTGTGTGTGTGTGTGTGTGTGTATGTTTTGATAATTTATTGATAGAACTCCCAGGCTTCAGAATGTTTTGGGGACTTATTTTGTAATAAAATCATTTTCAAAAATGTCAAACTTTATAGAGTGAAGAAGGAAAGAGGAACGAGATGTTAAATTTGTGTATAGTACGACACAATCTAATCTATGACACTTAGAACTTAGAGCATTTTAGTGTTATAAGGAAAATGGGAGAAATTATCTAATCAAGTGTCTAAGTTGTTTCAAGAAATGTTCGTTGTTGGGGCAGCTAGGTGGTGCAGTAAGTAGAGCACTGGCCCTGGAGTCAGGAGGACCTGAGTTGAAACGTGGCCTCAGACACTTGACACACTAGCTGTGTGACCTTGGGCAAGTCACTTAACCCCAATTACATGTCGTCCCCCTTCCAAAAGAAAAAAGATAAATTTATTGTCCTTTGAAATGTACCTCACTGACCTTGATCATAAATATAGACTATAGTTATAGAATTACATCAATATGTATTTAATATCCTTTTTCTCTTGTATTTGTGTGAATATTTCATTCCCAATGAAGTTCTACTTTGTTCTTAGTTACATTCGATTTAGTTTATATTTAATTTATTTTAATACCCTAACAACCAGTTTATCTATATTGTAAAATGTTTTCTACCATGTGGAGTTAAAATGAAATATTACTGATGGTTATAGTACATTAGAGTCCATTTAAAGAAATTTAAATGGCTAAGATTGTGATTACATTTTCTATGGATACAGAACTCATATCTAATGCAAATTTTAACATTTCTTTTATAATATATGCCTCTAGGGCCCTCCTGGAGCTGCTGGGTCAGAGGGAAGACAAGGAGAAAAAGGTGCCAAGGTAAAAACAACAACAAAAAAAAGAACTCCAAAGGTCTATATTCGAGTAGCCTATGAACCACCTGAAGCTTACTTGGATTACAAAACCCTTTCTCTGTGAATCAGTGCTAAATATATTCAGAGCTTGTATTTTCTGACAGGGAGAAGCAGGATCAGAAGGTGCCCCTGGAAAAACTGGCCCTGTTGGTCCTCAAGGACCAGCAGGAAAGCCTGGCCCAGAAGGACTTCGAGGTATTCCTGGTCCTGTGGTAAGTACTCTGAATGACAAATGACACTTTAACCATACCTTTCACAATTTTTATCCTGTTTAAAGTCATATCTATTTCTTATAGGGAGAACAAGGGCTTCCTGGAGCTGCAGGCCAAGATGGTCCACCTGGTCCTTTAGTGAGTATCATCTTCTCTACTTATCTTTTAAAAACAGTAATTCCTCAAAGGATACCTGCAATTTTAATAATTGCCCGCAATTTTAATTTAACTGCACAATTGATGCTTACCATTATGTTTTGGGGTATATAGATCAGTTCTGATACTGTAGAAGACTTATCTTTTCATTGCCATGGATATTTAGGACACCAATGCAGTAATCAAAATAATACTAACATTCCTGCAAAGGATATACTGATCATTTGTTCTAGATCTCCATTCCCTATTCCTGTGACTGCTCTGATCATAAAACACAGCTCCTTGTCCATCATTCCCCTAAATGTGTAATCAAGCAAAACAGATTCTTGCTTCAGCCATTGCCCTCTCACCCCCCAAAGAAAATATGTTTCAATTTGCACTCTGAGTTAATCACCTCTCATCAAAAGGTACTTATTTTAAAAACAAAAGAAAAGTCCCTGGTATTTAGCACAGTGATTGGCACATAGTAAGCATTTAATAATTGCTTTTAGATTCATTCATTTATTCAACGCAGACACCAAATGTTCCTTGCCATAATGGACAGATTTTATGAATTTGCTCATGAGGACAAAAGTATTCTTTCTTTGGTGATCGACTTTCTGGTGAATCATCTCGTAATTTAGCTATGTTGTTCCTCATTTGAGAGATGCATAGTCTGTCATAGTCTGTACTCAGTCTTTCTATCTTTCTAGAATCATCCAGAGTTAATGCTCCATGGGTAGGGGTATGAAGAACTCCCAAGTTGTCTCCATGTAATGATGTGGTAGTAATAGTACTTCAGTGGCAACGCAGTCCTGATAAGAAGGAAAATTATGTCAAGTAATGGAATAAAGTCTTTGGAAAATAGAATACTTGATTAGAAGAACATTTAGTTCTTACATTCCTTGGATGAAAAGAATATCTGTTTGGAATAGTGACACAATTGGTCTGACTAGATGCCATAATTCCTCTAAAACTCAGTGATTATGCCAAGTTTCCTGGCACTTCTTTTTTAAAAACTATTGTACTGGCCCATGCTTATGGTCATTCTATGATCAAGTAGTTCTCTTTATGAGTAATGCAGATCCACAAGAAGATTAAACATCAAACTCTATTACGGAAGAAAGGAAACCTTTTCATAACACTGAATATCACTGTGAGTTGGTTATTTTGACTATACTCTGGTCTCTTCCTATACTCCACCCCCAAATCCCTATTAAATAATTAAATAGAGCATCTTATTTTATCAGCCATCCTGTTCGTAAATGGATGGTTATTTTATGATAGGTAGCAGGGATTTACTTTGTGTAAAATTAAGGAAAAAATGAAGAAACTGTTCTCTAAACAGATTCCTGAGCTTTAGAAATGCAGTTTTTGGTTATGAAATTATATTGCAACATGGGAACATAGATCAGAGATAATGTGTTCCAACACTCATTTTATAGATCAGGAAACTTTGACTCAGAGAAGTAAAATACCGAAGGTCTCACAAGTAGTAAAATAATGGAACTTGGGATTTCACCCAAGTTCTTCTGGTTCCAAATCCAATACTCTTTTTTACCTTAGCATCTTCCTACCCTCATATATGTTAAATTTCATCTACTTATAATAATGCCATTAGGCTTTTCTCTCTTCACACTAGTAAATTTGAGTTTTGGCCTAAAAGAATTAATAGCCGTCTGTGGTATGATTAAGAGTACACCAATTAAGTTAAATAGACAGGTCCCTGTTCCCTAAAAAGCTCATGACAGATTTACAAAGCTATTCCACATTCAGAGAATAATGTGATCAGGGTTACAGAGGCAGGAAAGCACAGGACATATTGGGGAAAAGGTGAGTAGTCTAGATTAGGCCCTTGAAGGAAACTAGTATGAGATAAGACTAGAAATACAAAGTCAAACAAGGTTGTAGAGGCCATTCAATGTGGAAGGCTAAAAAGATTGTGCTGCACTTAGTGACGAATGGGGAGCCATTGAAAAGTTTTCACATGATTTTATCCATACTTCCCATTAGAACAGTTAATCTGGCAGTGATGCAGAGGAATGGCATGGGTGACAATATCATTAGATATCGATATGTACCAGGCATGATAAAATGAGAATCTGCACTAGGTTTATTTCAGTTTGAATGGAAAGGAGAAGATTTGATGCAAGAGATAACTGTATATAAAGATTAAGGATTCACTTGCATAGATCTTAAAATCAGAAGAATGGGTGAGGTTGTCAAAAAAGAGTGTATAGAAAAAAAAGAAGATGGTCAAGGACAGATGCTTGGAGAAACGCCAACATTTCTAGACAGATAGAAAAAAAAAGGAAACAATAAATGAGCCAATGAAGAAGCCAGAAAAGAAACAAAGAAGGAGTGGGAAAACCCATGGGAGAAATATCATAGAAGTGAGAAAAGAATAGTTAGACTGAGGAAAGACTGTTGGATTCATGAATCAAGTAATTATTGGTGACTACAATTTTACTATAATTTTATTAAGTAAAGCCATATTACAAGTAGTGGCAGAGGAAGGGATTTCTATTGATAAAGATGTAGAAATAATTATTATAGAGCAGATTTTTCTAAGAAATTTCAGAATAAAAAATAATATAGTAGCAGGAACAAATTAAGAGATCCACCCCCTCCATTTTTTGATAGGGGAATTTAATTGTGTTTATGGGCAGAAACAAATTTTAAAAAAACAGAAGTTGAAGAAGAAAGAGAGCTAGACAGAGATGGGAAAGAAATATAGAGAAAAAGAGAAAGAATGACTGATGGTGCAAGATCTCAGAAAAGTAGTAAATAGAGGTTTAAGTATTCATTATGGGGGGTGATGGGGCCATCTCTTCCTGTGAGATAAAAGAGGTTGCTGAAAAGATAAGTAAATATCTAAAGAAGGTCTTGAAGAGGGATATTGAAGGACTCCAGGTTTGATTATTTTAAGGCTAGTTACATAAATTTGGCTTCTGAATGTGAGACAAGATGAGGTTGGAATTAGGATCTTGATACGAGTAGAGCTATTTTGGAATAATCGCTATAGAAAATCTGATAGTGATTGGCAGAGATAGATAAAAGAAACAGTAAGTATCCAAACAAGATTCAAGAGCATCAATCTGAAGTGAACCCAATTAAACATGGTTTCCTGACGTCCTTCAGAAATGTTCAGCAATTTTGGAGTGAAACAATGGGAAATCAGATTGTGGGAGTTACCTAAGCATGAGAATAGGTAAAATTTCAAGACGATGAAGAATTGATAATAGGATGCTAGTGAGAACATCTTTGAAATAGTTTATACTGTGGTGCAGATTGAGTGGAGACAGAAATAAAGGCAGAAAAAGAGTGATGAACTGGAAGAATAAATGGGTGGGAAATTGAAGTACTGAAAGTCACAATGAGGTTATTGAATAGGTTCGCTAGGAATAAAATGGGTAAGGGAGAGGAGTTTAAAGTCAAAGACAAGTTCAGAATATTGAAGGTAGAATGGTTCTCAGTGATGAAACAGTCCAGACCATAACTTCAATGTTGGCTGACTGAAACTTAATGAGAGTGAAGATCATTAGAGTTGACCAGGTTGAAGAACTATGAAATCAAAGTATTAAACTCACTTCATCAATTCAGCTCATACTTGGTCCAAGATACAGTACAATTGAATAGGTTTTCAGTATGGATGTTCAAGTCTAAGTGAGTCATCATTTACTGTCCATGCATCAATCATCTTGTGTGTTGTCTGTACATTCAGATTCAGCAGAAAGTGGTTTCCTGTTATTTTTAAAAAGCATGTTAGAAAGGAAGTCACTTGTTGAAATTATATGAACATAGAAAGTTCATTTCTGAATTCCTTATTTTTGGAGCAGTGGTGATAAGTGCTCATTATTTAGTTTAAAAGATGTCCAATTTTGACTGGCTTTGGTCAGTAGAATGGCTAACATGAGAGACCTGCCAGTCTTGGTACAAGATCCAACTAGAATAACTCTGCATATTCTCTTATATTCTCAAGCGAAGCCTTGTTAAGTTTTGGTAATCTATTGACTGCACTGAGAGGGCTTTGGCAGAAAAATAAGTCTGCCTAACGTCTACTGAAGTTTGCCAGAGCTTTTTTCTTAATATACAGGATTTTCCAATAAGTGTTCTGACCTTTCTCAAGATGAAGTGAAGAAACCAGTCTAGAGACTTCCTTCAGCTAATACTAAAAATAAAACCCATCAGGCATATCCACTAAACCTCTTCTGACAGAGTTACTTCTTGTTTCTAACTCCTGGCTAAATGCACATAAATAGCGTAGTCAACACTACAATTAAAAACTGATGTGTGCCAAGTGAAATAACAAGGTTAAGAGTCTAACTACGTCATCTAAATAAAGATCTCTACTGATGCAGGGGCATTTGGGTGGCATTTATAAAGCGATTAAGTGTTAGTCTTGTCATGGCTGCCATTAGTTTCAATTTAGTTGCTTTAACTGCTTTCTGAATCTTACTGAAAGGCTTCTCAAAGAGATCGAGTGAATGTCCATTAGACCATATGTAAGGTGACTTTATTAATGTTAGACTTTTTTTTTTCAACCAAAATAGAGTTCTGTTGTTTTACCAAATTGAAGGAAAATGTTTTTCCTCATGGTCTAACTTTAGACTACAAAGTAGCCAATCAGAGTCAAGCTTGTCTCTTTCTCTCCCCTCCCATCTCCATATTCAGTGTTGCCAAGTGTTGTTGATTCTATATCCACCACATATTTTGCATCCATCTCTATCTTTTCCCTTGCTTATGTAGAAACTGCCCAAGTTCAACCCTTCATTATCTTTCACATAGACTTTCGGAATATCCTAATTATTGGATCCCTCAGCTCTATACTCTTCCCTCAACAATCCATTGACTATAATGATACCTTCCTAAAGTGAAGGTACTACCATGTCTCACACTAGCTCAAGAAATTTCAGTGGTGCCCTGTAGTTTCGAACAGCAAATAGAAATTCTTCAATTCGTTTCTTAAGGCCTTTCATAGTTTGGTTTCAGCCTCTCTTTTTGGGTATCTTGTACATTATTCCTTTCCATATACTATTTATTCCAACCAATTGTCCTACTTCTTATTCCCCAAGTTGCATTCCATCAATCCTCTCCTTGACTTTGGCATATGATCAATTTCCTCCCAACTTCGATCTTAGAATCCCTAGTTTGTTCAACCTTCAGTTCCTGGCATCTCTAATGAAAGGTCTTTATAGATGCTCCTCTTCTTTGGTTTTCTCCCTCTGAAATTTTGAGAATATATTTCTATATCAATGTCAATGTCAATTCTTAAATCTTTACATATTAAATTCCCTCCATAGAAAGTAAGCTTTGAAGGTAAAGACTTACTGATTTTGTCTTTGGACCCCAGCACATGACAGATTGCCTTAGGCAGGAAGGCATTTAATAATGATGTTGCTTATGGAGACAACTTTCAAGTGATATATTCTCCCTTCAAACTTAATCTTCTAATTTAGAAAACATATTTATTTTTTTAAATTTTGCCACTTTGAAGCTTAGGTGGGAAATATTCCCTTGCTTATTTTATTTTCCCTTATAAAATGTTAATTGTAATAGCTTCCACAACCAATCCAACTTTAAAATTAAGTAAGTAAAACTATTCTTTAGTGTCCCTTACCCTTCATGTGATCAGCCAGCCTAATCATAATTAAAGAATCATAGAAAATTCATTTTTTTAAAGAAAGATTTGTGTTCTTCCTTAACCTAATAGTTTGCAATATTCATTTCAAGGCAAACTCATTTTCACATTACTCTTCCTTCCTCCCTTCTTCCCTCCCCTTCTCCCTTCTCTCTCCCCCTTCTTTATTTTTTTTCTTTCTTTATTCCTTCCTTTTTTCCTTCCTTTCTTCCCTCCCTCCTTCCTTTCTTTCTTCCTCCACCATCCTCTTTCTTCTTTTCTCTCTAACACACTCTATCTCTGTCTCTGTCTTTGTCACTGTCTCTCAGTTTAGACACATTAGTAAGATATCCAAAGCCATTTTTAAAATAGGAAAGCCCTGTATATATAGGTTCAGATCAAAATGATGGTGTTCAATCTGGACTTTTATCATAGTTATCATTTTTGCTAGGTTATAACAACTCATAAATGGGATTAGTGTCTGTAGCATCGCATGCTAATTGACCAAACTGGTATATCGATGTATTTGCTTTCCACTAAGTTAAAATGTATTCCAACCTTTAGATAAGGTTCAGGAGCCAAAGCTGCTTTGGACTTCAATGAAACTAATACCAAAGCAAATATTCTGTAACACACAACACTGCAGGTGAAAATGTCGGACTTTGTAATGCTGAAGCTTAAGCATATACCATCCCTGTTTTCCTTTTCATTTATATTCATGAATTATGTATTTGCCAGAGGTTTTGCATCTTATTGCCTTCTGAAGTGGAAATAGAAAACACATCCCCTTCGGATAACATTTTCAAAATACAGATTTGAGGTTTTTGAATTTGTATCAGTTTCATAAGGTCACTCATTACTCTAACTAGTATCCTAATTTCAGAGCTGTTGACTCCCAGGAGGAGATCAGTAATAATGAAATGCAGAGTCAGCTTAACAGACCAATCTTAAAACATGAATCTTATATGAGATGACTCTCTTAAGGAAGCTAACAGATTTCTTTTAATCTTTCTAAACAGTATACTTGAAGAGAGCGTTGTTGAAGGATATAAACACCTATGTAGAATCTAATAACTTTCCCAAATTATTTCAAAGATCAAGTTTAAGTTAGACTAAGTGTGCACACCTATTCTCTTTCTTTCTTACACAATTTTTTACGTAAAACAGAAAGGGTTTAGAATCTGTGTACTTACTAATGAGCAAATCAATACAAAGATCAGTATTTCCTCTCATAAATACACACGGATAAAATCACTATTAGCCCTCAGCAGTCTCTTGATCATATATAGTCACTGATATTTGAGGCATTGAGGTGTAATGGAAAGAGAGTTGACCCTAAAGACAGGAATATGCAAGTTCAAGTCACTCCTGTGATACTTTTTGACCTTGGGCAGTGTTCTCAGGAACTCCATAAGATTATAAATCACAAAGAAAATGGCATCTATATTGGTAAAAAGAGTTTTCTCATGTGGGAGTCAACATATAAATGAAGTCATAGGTCCAATCACAATCTCTATTTTAATAATCAATTCTAAGAGTTGAAGAACATAAAGTGAGAAAGGGAAAAGAACTAATAATCAGCTTCATGTTTTTTCCATTCTGTGTGAGGGGAATATATTTTAACCGGTAAAGGTTAATTATCCAAATATATCTACCTACACAGAATCTCTATGTAGTTTATTTCAAACAATGATTTTGTAATTGGTTTGACTTTATCTAACATTAATAGGAGTACAGAGTCACTTTTATATGAATGGACCATATCTAAAGAATTCCTTGCAGATTTTAGGAGACTTAACTATATGTCTCCTGTTCTAAGAAATCATGCCTTAAAAAAATCATCAGTGGTTTTGCTCTAAAAAAGACTTGGCTTGGAGTACTATTCCATCTGACTGAGTTATTCAATACATGGCATTGGTTATCATTTTTTTCTTAATTGATGGAGGTCCACCAGACCTCCGAATCTACAGAAAGGGGGTGGGGATTATATATCTGACCTGTAGAATATTTTAATTAGCAGGAATGAAATATATTATTTTTTTATTTTTAACACAATTGATATCCTGTTCTTTTCTGATAAGTATACTCATATAGCCAGAGTTAGTGAGCTGGGACCATGGTGCTTTATCAAATTAGATAGTATTTCATCTTTAGAGTCCAGTGTTAAAATCCTGCCTCAGGATGTATTTAAAAATGAATTTTGACAGTTTCCTTCTAGTCTTGTTTGTACTTATCTTAGGCACATGAATGTGGCATGATTACTGATCTCTTCATAGGAGACCCTGGGCTAAAATAAGAGAAACTTGGGGCTAGGGATTAATCAACCACCTCCACCCCCATTCAGAAGAGTATTGTCAGGCTTAATTCATTTCTTGGATGAAAAGGGCTTCATGTGTAAATTAGTATGTTATGTCCATTATTATTATTAGAATGGTATAAGGAAGCTGGCAGAGAGATATACTTACTAGGTCCAACTAAAGCCAAGTACTTTCAAATGTCTGCATATTAAATTAACTCATGAGTAAGAAGAAAGGGGATATTTCTAATATAGAATGTCATAAAACTTTCTTTTTCATAGGGACTAAACTATTTAACCTCATCAGTCCCTTTCCTCAAAATTTCAGAATGTTAGACCCTTTGGATTTAGCTAATTTTAGGCACTCAAATGAGTATACAGTCTGGATCCCAAGAATTCATATTTTTGTAAGATTGTTAAGATTTGAAAAAAAAAAAAAAACCTTGTCCTGGAACCAAAGTTTGCCATGTAGTGGTGGAGGCTGTTGCCCCATAGATTGAGACCTGACAGATGTGGAGAAATTTATATAGGGTATTGCAATTCAAATACAATATCCCTTCAAGAGTCTTACATTTTTATTTGTAATCAAATCCACTTGTTTGTGCAGAGGAGACATTGGTACAGTTAGACAAAAGTTTAAACCTGGTTACTTATTCCAGTACTTCTAGGCCCCATTGGTTTAGGTAGTCCCTCCAATTGTACTCTGCCTTAGTTGACAATCTTTATGAGTGTGTAGCAGAGACGATTCATCTCATATAACTTATCTTCCAGAGGCAGGTATTTTCTTCTCATGCAGTAGACATATACTCTCCATCTCCAGACCCATTCTCAAAGCCCTTCTGGCTCAGTAGGGCCTATCAGATAGCAACTGGCCAGAAGTCTTCTAAATCCTGATGCTGGTCTTTCCTGGAGGATTAATATTTTGAAAATGATCAAAGTTCTTCTTATGATATTTTTGTAGTTTTAGCAGCATAGGGATAGAGACCGTCCCTGGGATTTCATTCATATCAGGATCTTGGATGAGGAAACTTACTACCAATGGAGGTATTCTGTGACATTTTGTCTTAGAGTTGCCTAGAATAGTGAGAGGTTAATGGGTTTGTATATGCCAGGAAGGACTTGAACCCAGGACTTCTTGGTTTGGAAACAAGCTCTCTGTTTATTATACCATAGCAGGTTCTTTTCAAAGAATAAAACATTTAAGAGCATTTGTTTTTGTTAAGACTTTAACTTCATTGGAGAGAAGCCTTTTATGAATACAAGGTAGCTATATGTTATCATGTGTATTCTTTGTGAAATAAAAATTAATCCCATTAAAAGCAGGTTTCCCCTCTGTCTTCATGAGTTAATTTTTCAGACTGTAAATAAAAGTAAATGAATTCCAAAAAGTTACCAGAGAGATTAAAATTACATATTTATTGTACCTTAGAGTGTCTGAGAAGATAAAATTTATTTGATTGACATCTAAACTGACTTTGCTCGTTAAAATAAATTATTTGTGTAGTATACAAGGTTTTTGGGTACTCTCCACTAAAATTATCATGTATAGTCTGATATTATATCAAACTGATGCTAACATATTAAAAATGTGTAGTTTTTAAAATCCTTTTTAACTATTACATTGAAATATGTTTTTATGTTTTATAGAAATAAACATAAAATAAAATTATGAATAGATCATATACAATAAAATTTCATGTGGCAAAATGATACTCTTAAACCCACAAATACAGCTCACATCTTTACTTTAAAAATACTGTCCTTACAAGCCTGGAGAAATAGTTTCAGTAGGTAATGTTCCTATCTCACATATGAGGAAACTGAGACTTAGACTGGTGAAGTTGCTTATGGACAGTCACAGAACTAGTATGTGGCAAAGCCAGATCTCAAACCCAGTTCTTCATAACCTGAACTCAAGTGATTTTTTTTCCTCACTCACTGCACCATGCTCTAACAATGTTCATCCTCCCCCTCCACACCTATCTTTTATCTTAGTAAAAAAAAAAAATTTCTTGCACCACCTTTAAGATTGATTGTGAAGAGAATCAAATCTGGATGCTGAGAAAGTCAAGAACATTCATCTAAGAGTGTTCTAGGATTGATCTTAAGCACTACAAGACTACATATATTGTGTCAAAGGAATTAATTACTTGGTTTGAAATAACTCCACATTATGATATCATGATATAGGCAAATTCTTTTTCTATAATGGCCATGTATATGAAAGAAATATGACACAGATTTTAAGATATCTAGATGTTCCAAAATAAGGAATTAATTTGATATAAAAGAACAAAAGAATCATACTGAGAGTCAGGGGGACAAGAAGAAAGAGGAAACAGGAAATATAGACATATACCTAGAAATTTAAAATGAGGAAATAGTCTAGTAAAAAGGGGAAAAAAGAATCATACCAAGAGTCAATCATTAAATCTTAATCCCATCACAAATGACCTGTCTGTTTTTTTTTTAAATTGTGAATTTCACATTTATATGGTGCTTTAAAGTTTTGTGAAGTACTTTGCCCACAGCAACCCTGTAATGAAGGTGATACAAGTTAGTTCTTTAGCATTATCATTCATTAGTTTCCTCATGTGTACAAGGAGGAAGTTGAAATTCATGATTTTTAAGTATTTTTTCTATCTTTTAAAATTCTGTCTGTCTCTAGTGGCTTTGTAATTGTGCCAAGTTAGCTAAATGGAGAACTATTCTGTAAAGAAAAGAGCTGGAGCATTGAGCTTGAGAAAACATTTTATTTTACCTTTTGTTTCCAAAATATGGAGGAAATTTTCAATACAAGTGTCCTCATTGCCTGTCAATAAATCATACAGAAATGGTTCAACATCAAAAGCACTTTGAAGATTATTTTTTCGAGACATCCTCTTAACCTTTTGAAAGATAAATAATTGGAAAAGAGAAAAATGGCAAGAAAGAATCCCTTGGCTAAAACATTATGACAGAGTTTAGAAATCTTTTTGTCTGGAAAGCTCTTTATAGACATCTTAACTTTTCTTTTTCTCTTAATCGTCCATTCATTTAAACAGCTCTCCATTGCTTCTTCAGAATCAGAAATGTTACTATTATTAAAGAGTAAGACACACTGATTTAAGAATACATATAGGTATTTAGGGTCCCCAGATTCATATTGGTTTCTACCATAATTATGTTGAACTATTCTTTTCTAAGATCTGACAAACTCCATGGCAATTCACTCTAACTATATATCAAACACTAATTTTGTAGTTTTTGATTTGTTTGTTTCATTGTTTGCTCTAGGGCCCCCCTGGCTTACCTGGACTAAAAGGTGACCCTGGTTCTAAAGGAGAGAAGGTAAGCTAAGCATGCAACCCCCAAAACACACATGTATGCATACATGTGTATGTAATGCATATGCATATGTGTGCATGCATATAATGTACATGTATACACATGTATATGTATATAATATGTATGCATTTATATCTGTTTACCTGCATATCTACTTATCTATTATATATTCCTCATAATAGAATTAGCTTATAAGTGTAAAAACAACTAAAAGACTAAGAGTATGGCCTTTATGAATAAATGAGTTCTCTATTTTAAGGAAAAATTATATGCTGAAATTCCATCACTTTTTAAAGATCATTCCGCTTTTTTTCTGCCATGAAATCTCACCCTTCCAGCTTTTTCAGGAAAGACTCATTATGTCAAGTGTGGAACAGTAGGAGAAATATATTTATAATTATAGAATTATAAGATGCTTGATTTGTTCTCCACTATCTCCATCACCGTCCCATTCCAGGTCCCCATCAAAGAACCATATGGGGAAGGCATATGGTTATACTAGAATAACTGTCCATAAAATAAGCAGATAGAATAATGAGATGCCAATGTTGACAGTTTTAAACAGGAAAAGACAAAAGTTGAATGGATAAATATTAAGAGATTTGACAGAATCTTTTGCAATATGCAAAGTAATTGTGAAGAATGAAAAAGCAGGTATTAAGGATTAAGAAATTTTGTTGAAAGAACATGAGACCTCTGAAGGAACATAATATTTTAATGAAAGATGTTCATTAAAATTTTTTTTAATTTTCTTTTTGTTTCTAATGTAACATAATATGGTTATTATTGGTTCGTTAGTAATGGAGACTCCTTCCTGATACTGAACTCTCAATGGTAGATTTTTTTGGGAAAGCTTATGTCAATTTGCTTTCAAATAACCTGTTAGGTAAACAAGGGCCTAAAAACAGAAGAGTTGATTGTAGACTAGGTATGCTGAGAAATGTGGACTAGTTCTCCAGAAAAAAATAATGTGGTCACAATGCACTTTCAAATTTAATTTACATGTTAATATTTCTCCATTGCTTTCTTATGACAGTTTAAAAAAACAATAACAAGAATAAATTAAACCCTGTTTGTAGGGTTTGCTGATTTCCAAGGTGTAAGTGCTTACATTGAAAATTTAATAATCAACTCTAGATTTGATAAAAGCTGTCTCCAAAACACTTACACTTGTATTTTCTTTTTCTTTTTTTTTTTTTTGGCTTTTTGGCAGGGCAATTGGGGTTAAGTGACTTGCCCAAGATCACACAGCTAGTATGTGTGTCAAGTGTCTGAGACCAGATTTGAACTCAGGTCCTCCTGACTCCAGGGCTGGTACTCTACTCACTGTGCCACCTAGCTGCCCCATAACACTTATACTTGTATACCATCTAGCCCCTACCTTTTTGTTCTGCTGTCGCATCCAAATCTCTTAAGTTGGTTATTTCAAGGAGTCACTTAGGACTATTTAAAAGGACAGTGGAGGATTTAGCTTTTGGAGTATAGGGGTAAAGCTACAAAGGTATCAAGTATCAAATTGAATTTGATACCATATATTAAGTTTGACTAGCGGTAAATTTGTTTTTCTCTATGTGTGTGTATTTTTTTTCCAAAGGGACATCCTGGTTTGATTGGTCTGATTGGTCCCCCAGGAGAACAAGGTGAAAAAGGAGACAGAGGACTTCCAGGAACACAAGGAACTCCAGGAGCCAAGGGTGATGGTGTTAGTAAAAAAAAAAATCCTAAATTATCCCTTTCTTTGTCTATCCATCAGTGTTTCTTGTAAAGAAATATTCCTCTATATATGTGAAGAAATAAAATTCAGAGGATCTACATTTCAAGCATTATATCAGGATTTTATTTTTCAGAAATCATTTTTGTTTTATGTTGTACAAGTTATGGGTTAGAGAGTTTTCAAGTAGAAAATATAAACAAATGAACTGGCATAGAGGGGAAAAAAACGATATAGTTATCCCTTCTACACCATGACTTTCCCCATTGCAGTTTCAATATATCATGGGCTGGCATAAGAAATTAGATGCGAGTTTGAATTTGGGCAGAATTTTGCAGAAAAAAGTTTAGAAGCTCAGAAATGTATAACATATATGTTTGGTATTGTATAATTTCAACATATTTTATCTTTTAATACTGTAATAATTCAGACTTCTGTGGTAAGAAGGGAGTGCCAAAAAATTTTGCTTGGTTTTTTCAGATATGAGGAGTTCCTAGCCTCCCCATCCTGCCAACTGGAAGGGATAACTGTAATTCTAATCAATATATTGAAATGAGAATGAGAGATCAGCCCTGGACAGGCTTAAGAGAGTTGGCCTTAGAGACCTGTAGATCAGTATTCCAATCCCATTTTCATGATAGACTAGTTTTGTGACCTTGGATGAATCATTTAACTACTCTGTGCCCCTGGGCATTGGTGAAGGATGTTTCCTCGTAGTGAATGCCTATACTGGTAAAACCTCAGGTTTAGGTGTCTTTTTTTTTTTAAGAACAAGAGCAAAAATACATTCCTCGCATCTACAGACCATATAATACTATTCTAATTGAGTCATGTGTCTTGAGGGAGCTCTGTAGCATGCATCACTACTCAGGGAAAACTAAAAATGTATCCTGGAAAGCTCTAATTCCGTGGTTCTTTCTTTAGGGGATCCCTGGTCCAGCTGGTCCCGTTGGTCCCCCTGGTCCTCCAGGTTTGCCAGTAAGTTCATGCTCTAGATATGTTTGACAGTATCTTACTCCCCTCAAATGGGTCAATATAGTGCTTTACTGTCACAAATTCTCATGCCTAATTGTCATTTTCCTTTTTCTAGGGTCCTCAAGGTCCAAAAGGCAACAAAGGTTCCTCTGTAAGTATACCTACTTTTTTATTAAATTTTGCATTTTTCATTTGTGAATCTTTTTTTGTATTTTTCTCAGGCTTTATAACATTAATTTCTTTCTCTGTTCAACAGGGTCCTACTGGTCAGAAGGGTGACAGTGGTCTTCCTGGGCCTCCTGGGCCTCCAGTGAGTATATTTTCATACTAAGGTCATATTAACATTTTACATCCTGAGACTTTAGATGATCTCTCTGAGTGCAAAAGAATTTAAAAACTTAAAGCCAAATGTTGCAACCATTTACATTGATTATATGGAAAACAACAAAAGCACCCCTTACTTTAAAGTAGGTCTCCACGCCCCTGAGCTAAACTACCTTTGAATCGGTTTTACATTCTGGGAATAAAGATATCCCAGGCATACCTTGCAATGAAAGATTCATGCTGTAATTATCAGAATTATGGCAGGACTGTGGCATATATCTACTCCCCTCATGTGTATGTCATTAGTGCAATGAAAGCAAATGCGTACATACCTCATGGACCCATCTATGGGTCCCCCATGTCTTCAGACATTTCGCATTTACTCTGGTGGTGCATATAGCTTCCCAAAATGCGCCTTAACTCCTGCATTGGCAGTACATTTGTACAGAGGAACCAGACATAAAAATGAAATCCGAAGCTGTCCTTTGAGTCCATTTTTATGTCTAGACTATGAGTCTGAAGCACGGGGATATTTTCCCCTTATCACATTTGATGATGTAGGCTGTTGTTATTATTGTTTGCTTTTCCTGGGAGGAGTAAAATTTGATTGCATAAAAATTAAATAAACCAGAATCTCAGTAGTAAAGCACAAGTTCCAAGGATTCCAAAATTTATGGATGTGGCATCAAAATTCCACATGCAATTATTTATGTACTCAGGAAAATAGGAAGATTCCATTCAGACTCTATTACTTTCAATTACAATTGCATTTTCTCAATTATTTTGCTAAATGCTGGGGGAGAGATAGTGTTAATGGTACCCGTATTCTGTACTTTGCCTTGTATAAGAGAAGCACACACACACACACACACACACAAAACACACACACACACACACACACACACACACACACATACACAGAGTCAGAAAATCTTTGCCCATAGGAGCTGGCAGTTTATTGGAGAATATGAAACTAAACTAATAATGCACATGCCAAAATTAGTAAATGAGCCAATTCTATAGATATTGTATGCTGAAATATACTAATAGGCTAAAAATCAGATCATTATGGATCTACTTCAGGAGAGCAATATGTTTCTAATTACAAAGTAATTAGGCAATTATGGGTACACCTGAACATTATGAATTTTAGATACTGCATGGTAATAACTTCTGATTGTAAATTTATAGGGCCCTCCTGGTGAAGTCATCCAGCCTTTACCAATTCTGTCACCCAAAAAGACGAGACGGCATGCTGAGGGTATGCAAGCTGATGCGGGAGATAATATCCTTGATTACTCTGATGGCATGGAGGAAATCTTTGGTTCTCTCAACTCTCTGAAACAAGACATTGAGCGGATGAAGTATCCCATGGGCACCCAGAACAATCCATCCCGAACTTGCAAAGATCTGCAGCTCTCCCATCCAGACTTCCCAGATGGTATGTTAATAATACATGACAGAGCAAGTACACTGAGCCTCTGACTTACTAAGGTGTATTGTCAGCTCATTAATCCTTGTTATATGGTTAATACAGTCTCTAAACAAAACTAAAGAAAATGATCACTAGATCCAGACATTCAGACCAAAAAAAATCAACTTACAGTGAAGGTAATTCAAGTTCTGCTAAGGAAAACACTTGTCTATTAAACAAGACTTGATTGAGTTACAAAGTTTACTTTAGATGATTAAAGATAAGATGATGTTTTATTTTATTCTGTATATAAAGAACTAAGGTAAAGGAAGTGTAATTCAACTGATTGCATTGGCTAACTGAATGCGTGTGGATTTCAAAGTTCAGAAGTGACTCAATCACTAGCTCTCCTAACGAGGCATTTTAGGCCAAATGAGAAATTGCATTGTCCCTCGAATGGAAGCAGCCAGTGTGTCTAGGTGTTGCAACAACAATTTGGCTAGCAGCAGCCATGGGGGTGAAAGACCAACACAAGCCCAACAACAAGAATGCTGCCAGCAAAAGTTGTTTTGATCTACTTTACTAAGGAAAGCAACATTAAGGGGTTAACAATCTTATTTGAATCCAGCATACAAATATCATTCACTTAGTTTAGGGGAAAAAGCCAGCACCCCGAACTTCAGAGCAAATACAAACAAATTACAAACATCAACAGACAGACCTTGTCTGATTCAAATCTCAATGCATAGTTACCAGGGTTTAACAAAGTCCCAACATTCGGTTTACGAGCTGGAGGTGCTCTTAACTACAGCTGCCCAGAGTCTCTGCATCAACACGCCTCCAAGAGTGAGAGCCCCAAGGGAGAACACCAACCTCTGGGTTTATATAACTTGTTCAGGGTCAAAGGTGAGTCACACATGTGACTCACCCACATGACCTAAAAGTGTCACAAAAATGTGACTTAAACCCACATGGTCTAAAAGCTTCTGCTGTCACAAACACGTCACTCAAACCAATGTAAACTAGCTTTCCCTTGAGGCAAGGAGGTCATCAAGGACTCCTAATTTAATCAAGGAAACAAAGGCCAAACTCTTCAAGGGCACTTGATTGAATAAGTGCTAAAAGCCCTCTTTAATTACCAATACTCTAGGTTACTTCTGAATAAGAATCATTTTGTTCAATTATAGGTAAAGTAAAAGCTATGAAGCAGGCTTCAAAATAGGAAGGGCTGATCCAGTCTATTTCTTAGTTTCACTGAGTTTAAATATTGACTTAGTAAATAAATAAAATTCAAGTTGAAATTTTAGGAACAGTGAGTAAAGTTTTCATTTTAATCAGGCACAGAATGTATCTAACAAGTAAGTATAGGTACCAACAATTCTATATTTAAATTCAGCAAATTCAATTCAGTAAACTTGCAGCACAACATAACTTTCTTATCTAAGAAAAATAAAAGCTACTTAGTCATGCTGCCCCCATATTTTACTTATGAAAACTCCAACATAAGACTTCACATATGCCTCTAGGATCTATAATCTAATGTGTTCCTATTCAAGTTAATACTATTATTTTCAACCCAGTGTTTTAGACTGTCATAATCTTTTGGTATTCTGATCCTATCATTCAACATTTTACCTTTCTCTTCTATAACATCTGAGACAGATTTAACAGCTGGATTATGACTTGGGCCCATAATTGAGCAATAAGAGGATGGCTAGCCTATGTTTGGGAAATCACACTGTGCTTTTAAGGAATCTAAGTAGCTTCCCAGCGCAACACTCTATCTATTTAACAAAATATTCCTTTTCCCGAGTGATGCTCAATGGTCGTACATCTTGGAACACCACAATGACCCAAAAGGCAATACAAAGATGCACAGTAAAAACACAAGTAGGCTCCAGTCTATTTCTAGTAGTGATCTCTATACAAGAAGGAAGGACTAGAAGTGATACTATTGAGGAAAGAGAGGATTAGGAAAGGAATTGGTACATTCACGTACAAAGAGGAAAAGATGCAATTCAGTTCAACAAATTTCATTAAACATTTGCTGTGTGCCAGATACTGTGCTACGTTCTGGGAATATATTATAGAGTTCTGCATATTGTAGGTGCTTCTTCAGTATTTTAACGGGCCCCGATCTAAATTATGTGAACACTCTTGCATTGGTGTAGAATGCAATCCACCCATCGCTTTTTATCTTTTGAGAATTTTTCTCACTGTCTTAAATCTTTCTCTTGGTCCTTTTACATTCTTTGAGTAACCAGGCAGCACTCAGGCTAGCCATGTCACACAGGTTGTCAGTCAGGCATATCACAGCAGGCTACTTAACCGGTGCCCCTGTCTCAAGGCTCTCCCCTCCGTGCTCCATCTTCCACACAGTTACAAATGGATATCTCTAAAGCAGAGGTCAAAATGTCACTCCTCTGATCAAGAAATTTTATTAGTTTTCTAATGTCTATAAACATTCTTTTACTTGGTATTTAAAATCCTGCAGGCCCTGGCTCCAAGCTATCTTCCTCATCTTATTTTATATCACTTGTCCTATCACAATCTATGGTCAAGCCAAATAGCTCTACTTGCTTCTTTACTGTACATAGTATACCACTTCCCACCTCCATGGCTTTGAGCAGTCTGTTCCTAGGCCTTCTTCCTTATTTCTGCCTTTTAGAGTCTCATTTTCTCTTCAAGACTCATCTCATATTTCACTTCCTGCTTAAGACTTTTCCCGATGGTCTAGAAAATGTTATTTTGTTTATATTCTGTATTTACTTACCTCTATGGTTTTCTTTCAGTAGAAATTAGCTTGCGGAAGGCAGGGAATGATTTGTTTTTCTCTTTATATTCCCAGAAGTCAGCACACTATGTGGCACATAGTAAATGTCTAATTGAATTTGTTAAATTGAATTGTAGCTTTTACACTTAGTCTTTCAACATCGCTGTACCAACTCCTTTCTTGATCATCTGTTTCCTCAATGATATCACCTACATTTCTTCCTGAATAGAGATTATCACTAGAACTATACTAGACCCTAGAGAACAAATCCTTTTATTAAGGGGATTTGTTCTGTAAAGTTTGGATTCAGTCAAAGGGCTGCATGTGAGGACCTAGAGGGCCTCATGTGGCCTTGAAGCCGCAGGTTCCCCACCGCTGTACTAGAGTCTACTCAAATGGATCTGAAATTTAGTAATGAGATTGGATACATTCACAAATATAGAAGAGAGGTACTAATACATATTCTTTTATAAAAGACGCTTTTTTTAAAATTCTTCTATTTTTTACATTAGCTAGGACATTTGGCGTTGGTACAATTCAGATGCTCAGGATTCTGGTATTGTTCAGTTTTGTCTATGCCAAATAAAGAGGTATAAACTATAAGTCTTCATTTCAGATAGCAGTGATCAAGTTCAATATAAATTCAGAGTCCATTGTAGTGGCTGGAGAGGGATTAGAAAGAGAAATAGGGTTTGGTCTAGGCTTTGAAAGGAGTGTCAGGTATGAATAGACAAAGAGAAGAGGGAATTTGTGGGAAGACTAAATTCGTCTTTAGCAAGTGTAAGAAATGATTATTAGTAACCAATATCTTGGGGAGATTCAGAGGCTCTCCTCTTTTTCTAAATTCCTCATTTTTACAAGTTTAGATTTTTTTGAAGGAAGTTACTGATAATGAGATTGCATTGATTCTCCAGATCTTGGTTACACTCCACCCAACCTTGCAAGGAATCTAATCTAGGGTGGGGAAGCCCATGGAGTTCCACCCATCCTTTTGCCTAGATAGCCCAGGGCCTCAGGTGGTTTGAGTAGAGGTGATTTCTGTCCAAAGGTTACTCTCAGCTCCTCATTGAAAATGGTATATAAACTGTGAGCCCTGCAAGCCTTGATTGTTTTTGGTCTAAGAGAAATAGCCAAATAACCATCCTTTTATTGATAACTTGCTGGCTTTATGAATAAAATTATTAAATTACCTAGAAACTATGTCTCTGGAACCTTTTAAAACATCACAGGAGAAAACTGGCCTTACTCTCAATGTTGTCCATTCTTATGTATATAATCCTGCAGGTGGTGGGGAACACTAGAGGCATCAGAGCAGAGGAGTAACAGACTTTTTCACTATTTCAGAAGATGCGTGAATAATCATTGTGGCACCTCCACCATTTCTTGAGTTGTTTTGTCCAAGGAAATGTTATTTACCTATCTAGCTCTTGGAGAAGGGTCTCTCCAAAATTAGCCCTGCAGGTTGTCAGTCATGCATAATCCAATGTCATTCTGGTACTTAAAGCTTCCTCCCATAGTTAATAGCTAGCAGAGAGCCATTGAGATCAACAATTTAGAGGCAAATCTTCTTTCTCTAACTCTGACAGTCTCTTTCCTTGATGCTAATTCCTGTTCCATTTGGCAAAAATGACTACAGACTCCTGAAGCTTGCGTCAGCCTGAAGCTATGCCTATATGGAAGTTTCATGTTTTTAAAGGATAGATTTTTGTGGTAGATTATGGTTAGGGCAAGCTTAAACTATTTGTCATTGAAGATTGTTACCCTTAATATATCTCTTCTTTTAAAAGAGACAGTAGAAAGTTCATGTTTCCTTTGAGATGATCTCCACTTACTTCGGTAGGTAGCTTGTTTGGACATAATTATTTACAAGTTGTCTCCTACGTTAGACTGGGAGCTCATTGAGGACAGGGATTATTTTTTGCCTCTCTTTGTATCCCCAGAGTTAACACAGTGCCTGACATTTAATGATTATTGAAACGTTCATGAGCTCCTGTAGCAGCAAGACAATAGAGATTATAACCTAGTGTCCAACCTTCTGGGGATGAGCCTCTCCAAGTGTAGCTAAGATGGGTCTTAAAAACCAGGCCACTCATGAAACATTTCTGGACTTTGGACTCCGCTGTCATTGAACCACCAATCAGCTCTGTCAAACAATGAGCCATCAAGATAAGATCGTGGTATAATAACTCCCCAGTAGAATGTAAGCTCCTTGAGGTGAAGGACTGTTTAGGTTTTGTCTTTGTAATCCCCAGTACCCAGATGTTTCATAAATGCTTGTTGAACTGAATTGAACTGAATTATATTGAAACTAGAGCTGGAACCCACTTATCTTGTCAGTGAGGAAACTGAGGTTCAGAGTTCTTAAATGACTTGACCAAGGTCACACAGCTAGTTAGTAACAGAACAAAATTAGAACTCAGGTCCTCTGATTCCAGATGCAGTATTCATTCACATTAGTGGATGTTTACTCTTTAAGAAAATAATTTATAAAAGTATTAATATATACATGTCTAATAATAATGATAATGATAGCTAGTTTTTGATATGGCATTTTAAGTGGTTTCAAAGCACTTTACAAATATCTCATTTTGTCCTCACAACAACTCTAGGAGGGAGATGGTATTATTATTTTCATTTTGCAGATGAGAAAACTTGAGACAGATGAAGGTTAAGTGAATTGCCCAGGGTCACACAGCTAATAAGTGTCTGAGGCAGGATTTGTACTCAGGTCTTTCTGACTCTAGGCCCATCTAACTGTCTCTGAGTGTGACAACAGTTTATATAAATGATTCTTCATATTACCAATGCCGTGTATCTTTTAGGTGAGTATTGGATTGATCCAAACCAAGGTTGCTCTGGAGATTCCTTCAAAGTTTACTGTAACTTCACAGCTGGTGGAGAAACTTGCATTTACCCTGACAAGAAATCTGAAGGAGTAAGTACCAATCTGTCTTGGTGGTGACTGCTGACAGTTCTTGCCATGTTTTTGCAATATTGAACTAAACAGGAGAATTATACTGTCACCTTTTCATATATCTGCTTTTCTTACAGAGTAATTAGTATATTCCATTTGCATAAACACGAGTAAGGCAATGAAATGATACACAGAGTTAACATATGCCCCTCCCTCTTTTTTTTGGCCCAGATGTGTTTTCTAAGCACCTGCTTGCTTGCTAACATTGCCCCATATCCCATGACACAGCACAGCTGTGCACCAGTTTTTTTTTTTTTCTGTTCAAGCCTAAATGTTTCATGACATAGTTCAAAGATGCGTTATTATGTTCAAATAACATCCATATCTGAAGAAAAATGCCTATATGGAGTAAAATAAAAACCATTCTTCTGGAGCATGGTCCATCTAGACTAAACTAGTAGTTGAAATCATGAAGTCTTATTGCTTCTTTGTTCTATAAATGGCTTTGCTTTCCATTTCTAATTAAACTTGATGCAAATCATTATGATATAGAGCAAATTCTTCCCTAGCATAAGTATAAGAAGAATACTGAGTGCACTACATGGGAGGAGAGTTTGATTTTCATTTGTATTCTTGTACTGAAGCTCGTTTTTCTAGTAAATGATATGCAGCGTTCAGAGGTACAGAAACCCCTAAAGGCATCATAAGTTGCTATATGTGGGGCTGATCTTTTCAGTGAAAAAGTTGGCTTTGTGTTTATGGGAAAGAAAAAAATACATACCCACCTGCTATGCAGTAGAGAATAGTCAAACTTCATCATAAAAGAGAAATTTATGGAAATGGAAATAAGCTCCCCTCCCAATGATCAGTATTATTTCTGATTGTGAAACCTCCCTCTCCTTCCCCCTACCCCTTTCTGAATCTCAGCAGTAACTGTATTCCCAAGGCTATATAAAACTTCTTCAATTACACAGGGGATGGAATGCGAAAACCAGTTCCATGGCCATGGTTTTTCCCTCCTGAGCCTGCTATTTCCTTTGGAGAGATCTTCAGAGTGGCTCCTTTACACGAGCTATACCGACTTTATTTCTCCATGCTGACAGAGGGCCGCTGGAAAAAACAGTACCTTTTTGAACTGCCAACCACATTAAGATTTCAAACAAAGCCCTATGGCTATTAGTGTATTTCCACCTCCAGACATTTTTTGAGACACGTAAAGGAAGGAGGAATGCCCTTCCAGTTTCATAAAATGAAGCCCCTATCTTGTTTTTCTCCCTCTCTGTTCTTCCCATGACCTACCCATGATAGCATAGAAGATGCATTTTGTTTTCTTTTTCTTACCACAAATGTATAGAGACACACTATTCTTTCTTTTGATAACATTTCTAAACATTCTCTTCTTTTATAATAGGTAAGACTTTCATCCTGGCCAAAGGAGAAACCAGGAAGCTGGTTTAGTGAATTCAAGAGAGGAAAACTGGTATGTTATTGTTGCTCCATGCAATCCTTTATTGCTACCATCACAAGTTAAGCTCCAGTTATAAATCCATACTATCCCTGTAAAAGGCTGAATTACATAGTATAAGCACCCCTCTCCATATTCTGGAAACTGCTCAGTTCAGATGTAGTGGGCTACTCTCAGATTTTAATGACAGACTAAAATTTCTCTGACAGAATGAATGGAAGCAACCTGAATTCTTACTGAAATAAACTAAATGCTACAGTTTTTTGACTACTTGAGCTTGACATTCCAATATGATTATATTAGGAGTATCCACTGTAGAAAAGACAATACTTCTGTATGGTTTCTGCCCTTTCATGCCATAAAAGAGTTAAATTTCTTGCCATTTTTGAGGCCCCGTCAGTAAGTTGTCTTCTCCATTGAAGAACACATAGGAATTGGGTAGTCTAAGCTTTTTGGTCACTTGGTAACTTTAAATAACACACAGTTAAACTCTCCTAGAGAGTTGCAGATGGCATATAGAAGTTTGCTCACTTGCCTATGACCTCTTAGCTTCTCAATAGCAGAGACAGGACTGAAATAGATTTTCAGCTCAACACTATATCCACTGTCAAGCCTCCTCTATTATAATAATATATATTTCTGTTCTATTAATTTTTTCATGGATATCTTAGAATAATAGAATTAGAGATGACAGAGACCTTAGAGACCATTTAGTCGATCCTTTAATTTTACAGATGAGGGAACTAAGGTCTAGGGAGGAAAGTGACTTACTCCAGGTCACACAAATAATAAATGGCAAAGCTAGGATTTGAACCTAGTTACTCTGATTTAAAATTCAGTTTTTTCTTCTTAGGTTTAAGTTAAGCCTTAAAAGCTTCCATGAAATTAACATTTTTGCATTAATAGTTTTCCTAGGGACAATTTAAAATGAGGAAAAAAACATTTTAAAAATGTTCATAAGACACTTAAATTATTTTATGTACTTAAAGTACAAAAAGTATTATACTTAACAAATTAAAATACTTAAAATATTAATTTAATTAACTAAATTAAAATTTAAATATTTAGATTAAATACTTAATACTTAAATTAAAATCCTTAAAGTATTTCATTTTATTTTTTACTTAAAGTATTTCATGTATTTGAAGTTGTTAAGTTTGAAACAATCATATAGTATAGATTTTTTCATTTGATTATTTAGTCTCACAGGGTGGTTGAAAATAGATCCATTCAAATTCTTGAGCTTTAAGGCCTCAGTGCATTTCTACCAATATCACCCTACTCAGAGTCAGTGGCCCCAACAACACTAATACATTTTCAAACACCACAGTTCAAATCTTGAGTTTCATATTTTATGTCTCTATCTGGTATTTTTCTCTACTGAAGTTCTATTCCAATACCTCATTGTGGCATGTTTCTGTACTGGGTTGTAGGTGGCTATACCAATGGCCAAGAAGTTCTGACAGATCTTGCCAAAAAATCACAAAATCATAAATAGAGAGCAAGAAGAGCCTCACACTCCCACCCCAGGCTTTCTTGTCCAAAGGCCAATCTGTCCATTTATAGATGAGGAAACTGTGGGCTAGGTTGAATTGCCCAAGGTCATCCAGGTAGTAGGCATCCTTAGAAACTAAATCTAGCCTCTTTTCATAAGGTTCTACCATCTAATAACTCATAATTTCCCCCCTATAAAACCTAATTCATATATATTTTTATGTGTGTGTTTCTATATATACCTCAACTTTAAAAGCATTCATCTGGATGCAGCAGAGCCAATTACATGGAAGTATTATCTTAACTAATTCAGAAACTGTGACAAGGAGCTTAAATGATTTGGTGGCATATGAGTTGGCAACTGGGAGGATAGAATTGAATCCTGAACCTCAAATTCTTGGTCTGTGTGTTCTAGTCCCTGAAGCCTGTCTCCATTCAATCAGTCAGAATGTTTCAACAGATGTATCTAAATATGTCTGAGCACCATGTAGTGTCCTCAGAGGTTTCCTTCTTTGATGTCTTGAGGTGTGTGGAGTGGGGAGAGATGTTCTTATGCTGGCATTTTTTCTCCCACAGCTCTCTTACTTGGATGTGGAAGGGAATTCCATTAATATGGTTCAAATGACATTCCTTAAACTTCTGAGTGCCTCTGCCAGGCAAAATTTCACCTACAATTGTCATCAGTCAGTGGCTTGGTATGATGTGACATCTGACAGTCATGACAAAGCACTCCGGTTCTTGGGATCAAATGATGAAGAGATGTCTTATGACAATAACCCTTACATCAAAGCTCTCTATGATGGCTGTGCTGTAAGTAGAAACTCAGACTCTTTTTTATTTAATTTTATTTTTCCTTTAGCAGAATGACAAGGCTGCTTAGCCATTTTCTCCATTTAGCTCTCTGTCATATTTCTTTGGTGAATGGACACCAATTTTATTTGGGATTTGATGTTTAAAGTAACATGTCCTTAGCAGAGTTAATTAGGAACACCTAGGAGCAATAGTATAGCTCATGCTTATTTTGTATTGGTAATGTGGGGAACCTGTGTTTCCTGCAACAGTCATTAATAAACAATGTGAGTAAAGGACCGTTCCTTTGTCAATTTTATATACCTTTTTATGGGTATGAAAATTTAGCTTCAGTAAATCATGGAAACTCTAAGATTCTATCAATTGCAAAGAAAGTGGTACAAAATTTCACACAAATATAATTTCATTGCTACCTTCATATATATATAGGCATGTGTATATGTGTGTGTATTATATGTATATGTATATACATTCATATATACATATATATGTCTATATACATACATATACCTATGCACACACCTATGTGTATATGTGTGTGTATATAAACATCTAAACTATCGATCTAAATTTGTGTGTATGTTTGTGTGTGTGTGTGTGTGTGTGTGTGTGTGTGTTTGTGTGTATGTGTCAGATACCTATTTTCCTAGGGCAAAAATATTTAAGTTACAAGAAGTGTGCTTCTAAGGGGATTGATTGTATATTGTGACTACCGCCCCATGGCACAGTCATCTTGAGAGCCTCACTGAAGATCTCAGTTTCTTAGTCCAAGTCCATGATTCCAAGGAGGCAGATGAAAAATCTTCAGGATAATGGGTTTTTTTCCAACAGGATTGCTTTTCCCCAGCACCCTTCCTTGAATTTTGTTTAGGTGCTGGGGCTACACAATGCTTATTGATTAGGCAAACATTTAGTGCCAATCTTCAGTTGGAGGCCATCCTGCTATTTGGGATCTTATTTACTTCAAACTAATTCTCCTATGAAAACAATAACATTCAACCAAAGCTCTGCCACAGTGCACTCCATTGAGTAGTAGGATTTAATGTAAATAAACCCTCCAAAGTCACAGCAGTGAAGAAACAGTTGTGTGTATCGTTGAGTTCAAAAGAGAATTAGAAAAATGACTAAGAAAGTGTTACCTGGCTCCAGCAAGAAAATATAAAAGAGTTGAGATAAGTCAAAAAGCGTGAGGTAGAAATCATTTTTTTTAAAGCTTGTTTTATATACTACTAAACTATTTCTTGTAGAAATATTTGTAACATTTAAAGCCATTGATTGACTGCTTTGCAAAAGTTAAACTGTAGTAGTTAATGTCACAATAATTAATTATGATTATTTACTGAATAGCATCATAATTATAATGATAAAAACATGAAAATGTAATCTACTTGTGAAATATGGTCCCATAAAGAGGATCAATTTTCATATTATGCTTTCTATATCATCTCCTAATAGTATATTATTCCCTTGTTGTGCATAGTACTGTAGTTTCATCTTTCCTATTGCCCGGCTAATTTTGTAATACATTCACCAATGGTTGGAAAGATTTCCATAATTTCCATAATGCCAAAGAAATGTGGCAATATTAACAACAAATAACAAATTAGAAACAAGGTAGAAATATTCCCTTCTCTACCTCTCTACTCTCTCCTTGGCCTTGGGAAGACACAGAATATATTCATTAAAGGCTTGTGAGAAATGTGTTTATACATAATCATTGTTTCTTTTTTTTTTTCATTTCACAGTCAAGAAAAGGCTTTGGGAAGAGTGTAGTTGAAATCAACACCCCTAAAATAGACCAAGTACCTATTGTTGATGTGATGATTAATGACTTTGGAGATCAGAATCAGAAGTTTGGATTCGAAGTTGGCCCAGTTTGTTTCCTTGGTTAAGATTAGGGCAATGAACATATAAACCGACAAACATTTTACCTTGGTACCAGCAGCCCACTTCATGCCACATGCAAGTTTTGAATATGGATGGTGTAGAAAATGTCTTGCTGTGTATGTATGTATTATTTAGAAAATATGTGTTGCCCTTGTAGGGCCAGAATCACATGACTTAAAATTATTCAAAAATCATGAAAGACATGTATACTGTGGCAGAGATGGAAAACTTAGGGTTGATTTTTCATTCCCTGTTCTCTCCTCTCCTTCCCCTATTTGGATTCCTTTGGTGCTATATTTTTTAAAAAGCAACAGACAAAGAAAAATCCATCAATAACATATATATATAGGAAAGACATGGTGCTCCTTCCCATCCATCACAGGAGGTGCTAAGAAGATGTGTTTAATAAATTGTAATTATTTTATGTACAGTACTATACTGTTATTTTCTTTGTCCATTTCCAAAACTTGCATGTGTCTCCAAATTGCATCTGG
The DNA here is from genome assembly GCF_011100635.1 of Trichosurus vulpecula. Taxonomy (NCBI): domain Eukaryota; kingdom Metazoa; phylum Chordata; class Mammalia; order Diprotodontia; family Phalangeridae; genus Trichosurus; species Trichosurus vulpecula. The sequence goes on from NC_050579.1 coordinate 69,181,146, forward strand.
CTCTAACTTTATAAAAATTACAAAATTCTGTTGATGGCAATAAATACTGTGTATGTATTATGAGAAATAAAGCTGTCATTTCCAGTGACTTCAACTCCATTCTGGTTAATAATAATAATTAATAATAATAATAATAATAAAATCCCTTTGTATATATTGATGTTGAAGAGCTCTGTTATTTGAAGTCGCCAAAAAATCTCAGGTGGCAAAAAACTGGAAGACCTTTGGCAACACACTCAAATCAACTCTTCTCTGCTGTTGTTACCTTTTGATGAATTGCAAACAGAAGCAGCATCCTCCAGGGTGCTAAGTTCTATGGTGCTATACCTCAGACTTTTTTTTCTTTCCAGAATCCAGGATTTCATTATAAACCTGTATATACCTAAAGGAAATGAGTTTATATTTTGGGGTGGGAAAATAATGTGTATGAAAAGTACTTGTATTTAAAGAGATCTGTTTAATTCTTTGTGCAGTCAAAGGTTAGATCTGCCATTGCCCCTTTCTTGTATGTCATCTGAACATTTTTTTCAGTGTGCTTCTCTGATGCACATTAATATTAAAACTGGAACCTAAGCAATTATTTATGAATTTATGCAGTTAGTTGTGTTCTTTTTAAATGATCAATGCTAAACATTTTATCCTGAATTGGATCCAGATTGCAATAAGTAATTGTCCCAAATAGCATATGCCCACCCCACCAATATGACAATTTTTAATTTTTTTTTCAAATAAAGGCCATAGGTCATATGAGTATACCTAGTTGCTAAGCAACATGTGAGCGGACTATTCATTAAAAGAGCCTATTTTTAAACTCAATTTATACAAGTCACTATCCAAATTCCATGGTTGGTTTCTTTTCCCTCTGAACTTTTTTTTTCAGATAGATGCAATTAGAATTAAGATTTAAACCTCACAAACACAATCCTTTTGTAACTATTTTTTCATAATATATGTAAGACTTGAAAATAAATGTTTGTTATTATTTCTTATTTTAATTGTTAAATTAATTGATACCAGATTCCACTGACTCGTTTTCACCTGGTCTTTTATCATGAAAGATTATACTTGTAAAAACTGAGACTACAAACTGAACATTTGTCATTCAGAATATCTTTTATTTTTGAACCCAAGTTTGTTGTAACTGTCACCTTCAGAAGGAAGATATGAATTTTATCAATAAACTCAAGTCTTGTCTACCTGGATTGATCATTCTGTTTCTTAAATAGGCTACAGTTCTATTTTCAATCCTCAGTAAAACTTTTCTAGGCTACTATAACCATTCAGACAGAGATAGTTTGCAAGTGACGAATAGCATGGTAATGGTCAAGAAAATCAAATAATTAGAAACTCTATGTATGAAGAAATAAATACTGTACCTTACCATCATCTATTCAAAATGACTATATTTTAGATTTCAAATCTTTACAGAAGAGAATTCATCTTACAAAGGATTTCTTAAAAAAGTCTCAAATACATGATACATGTAAAGTAAGTATAAATAATAAATAATAATCCTGAAATCTGATATTGAGGGCCATCAGCCTCTGAATTTCAAAAGTATAGTTTTTCCTTCAACCAGTTAACCAACCAATCAATTAATTAATCAAGACACATTTATTAAGCACCTACTTCCTACCTAGCAAGGTGCTCAAATTAGGGCTACAAAAACAAAAATGGACCCTGCCATCAAATACCTTACATTGATACTTGTAGTAAGTACCATTCTCTCTGAGGATGTCCTCACCAGGAATGAAGACCATTCTGGTTAAAACAATATCTCTCTTGCTTTAAACAAACAAGGACCCAACTAGCATATTCTAATCCAAGGGTGGGGAACCTACAGCCTGGAGGCCACAAGTGGCCTTCTAGGTTCTTAGGAGCAGCCTTTAACCAAGTCCAAGTTTTATAGAAAAAAATCCTTTCATTAAGAGGATTTGTTCTGTGAAGTTAGGATTCAGTCAAAGGGCCTCACTTGAAGACCTAGAGGGCCACATGTGGCCTCAAAGCCACAGGTTCCCCACCCCTTTAAAAATCTTTCAAAATTCAGGTCACTTAACATAATATCACAGATTGATCTTCGGGACCAGTTCAGTTATTTCTACATGAGAAATTATTTTAAATTGAAGAAATAAGTAGAAAAATTTAAAAGAAAAGCATTCAACTGACTTATAAAACTAGCCTCAGTCTGACGATGTTGGGCTTATTAATTTTTAGGCTTTTTTACTCCTCTCTGAAAAGATAAAGACATCTGCCCTCCCTATCTCACAGACTTGTTGGGAGACATTAAACATATGGGATAGTCTTTTGGCTACTGGAACACAGTATAGAAATGTGGGATATTTTATAAATTTAGAATTGTTTATCAGTTATGCCAATTGACCTTTTAAAAACAAACAACTGGCCATAAATAAGTTTTCTTTCAGTCATTTTTCAGTTGTGTCTGATTCTTTGTGACACCATGTGGCTTCTTCTTGACAAAAGACACTGGAATAGTTTGCCATTTCCTTCTCCCAATCATTTTACAGAGGAGGAATCTAAGGTGAACAGGGTTACATGACTTGCTCAGAGTCACAGGGCTAGTAAGTGTCTGAAGCCGGATTTGAACTCAAGGAGATGAGTCTTCCTGACTCCAGGCCCAGTACTCTATCCACTGTGCCACCTAGCTTCCCCTTAAATAAGTTTTCTACTTATTGATATTAATTAATCCCATCCTACTCTCCAATTTCTTTTCCATTTGTATGCTTTTCTCATGCTATTCCTTATTACTATCATATACTCTTGTCCCCCTCTTCATCTATTCTTTTAAAACCCAATTTACATGTTATAAGGCAGTGGGGTAGCACAGTGGATAGCAGCCTGGAAGTCAAGGAAACTTGAATTTCAAATCTGGCCTTAGATTCTTACAAGATACAAAAAGCATTTAGCAACGTGCCTGGCGCAATTGTAGGTGCACATAAAAGTTCATCTCCTCTGCTCCTAATTTCCTCCCTGAAACCTTTCCTTTTCCCCTAGTTAGTAATGTCTGTTTATATCTGCCAACTTCGCAGAGAATTTTGTTTTATAATTCTCCAGTGCACTCAATCATGTCTCTGAAAGGTCTTATCCTTCTATTAGACTGTTAAGATTCTATAGGCCAAGGACAGAGTCATAACAGAACTTAGAATATCTTGAAGCATGTGCATGAAAAAATGTGCATGAAAAGTGTTTGGATTTAAATAGTCCTGTTTGTGCAAAGTTTAGATCTGTCAACACCCCTCTTTAACATAGTGCTCAGTACCCAATAGGTGTTTAATAAATATCATATTCAATGTTTGAAATAATACTAAATGCGTTGTTTCCTATTACAAAATTTAAACATCAAGACCAGGGTGAGATTGGCAGGGTGAGGTAGAGAATACAGAAGATAGAGTGTTGCCTTGAATCCTGTTTGAGCTAAATAGAATTGGAGACTATTAAATTATAACCTGACTAGAAGAGAAGTAGTAATCAGTCTGCAAGCATTTACTGAATACCTTTTAGGTGATAGGGGCTGCAACATTGTGCTAGGTACTGGAGATACAAAGAGGAAAATGAAATAGTCCCTGCCTTGAGGAATTTACATTCCCTACAAAGATTTCTTGTTTTTTTTGGAGGAGGGAGGGCAAGGCAATTGGAGTTAAGCAACTTGCCCAAGGCCACACAGTTAGGAAGTGTGTCAAGTGCCTGAGGCCAGATTTGAACTCAGGTCCTCCTGACTTCAGGGCCATTGCTTTACTCACTGTGCCACCTAGCTGCACCTACATTCTATACAAAGACACAATATGCCCAACATATACACATACTGGTCTATGCTGTCTCCACTACCATTACTACTTCCTATACAACATGATTTCTTTAACGGTTTTTTGTGCCATAGATACTTTTTACAATCTGGTAAAATCTACCCACTCTTTCTCAGAATACATGACACAGAAGATGGAATGATGGACTTGTCATCAGGAAGACCTGATTTCAAATCCTAGCTCAGGCATGTACTAACTATGTGACCTTAACCTGTCTGCTTCAGTTTTCTCATCTTTAAAATGGAGATAGTATAATAGCACTGAACTCCCAGGGCTGTTGTGAGGATATGATGAGATAATATTTGTAAAGTGCTTTGCAAACCTCAAGGCGCTATGTAAAAGCTAATGTTACTATCATTATCACATGCATATGTATATATATGTATACATATAATGCATACAATTATAAAAGAGACCAAAAGTTAGTTAAAATAAAGATGATGTTTTTTTTTTCCCATCTGATTTCATGGACCCCTTGAAATTTATTCATGGACTCCTAAGTGATTAAGAATTCCTAGGCTAGAAGCCCATTTGGGACTGTTGTGTCAGAGTCCAAGCATGGAGGCTCCACTACCACTGAGGATGAAAATAATTTGCTATAAGAATTTTTGTTGTTTTTGATGTAGATCTGGAATGGTTTTATGCAGCCTACAAATCTCTGGCCTTTATCATTCCTTATTCTTGATCCATATTTTCTAGTGTTTCTTGTTTCTTTGTTAAGTTCATCTATACCCATCTTTGCATTGAAGCAGAGTATTAAAGTATATATTGATTTAATTCAAATGATCTCCTTTAGTTCACATTTTTTGCCAGTCCTTTTGCTCATTCTTATCATGATCATTGAAATTCAATTTGAATAAGCACCCCATGAAATGGTATTGTTGCTTTTTGGATTGAGAGACATTGTGAAGGTAGAAATAATAAAACTTGGCTACAGGTTGTGTACATGGAGTGAATACCAGTGAGCAATCCAAGATGAAACCTGGATTGTGAGTATGGGTAACTATAAGGATAAGTGTACCCTCTACAGTGATAGGAAAACTAGGAAGAGGAGAGGTCTTTGGAGGAAAGACAATGAATTCCACTTTTGATAAATTGAGTTTGAAATGTCTATGGATATCCAATTTGAAGTTTCCAATAGGCAATTGCTGATACAAAATTGGCAGTAAGGAGAGAGGTTAGGGCTATACAAGCATCTGGGAATCATCTTCGTAGAGATGATAATTGAACTAATGGCAGCTGAGGACATTCCCAAATGCGATAATTTTAGGAAAAGAGAAGTGACCCAAGAACAGATTGCTGCATAATAGTAATGGTGGTAGTGAATAGTCTAATCACTTCCCTACCTCAACAAACCTCTCTCCAGCTGCTAATACTCTGCCTGAACTCACTCCTCTATTATTAATATATTCTCACTCTGTCATAGTTTCCCCATCCTCGTCATTCTAAATCCCCAGCTTTTATCATACAAACCCCGTTTTCCATCTTCTTTTGCCTTCTCCCTTATACCTTTTCTTCTCAAACCTATACTCCAAATGTTCCACTCAGCTCTTCTATGATATCCTCTGGAATTTTCATCGTGAAACTTGTGCTTTCTCACTCCATTTATTTTCTGGCTTTCATTGAGACCTGACTTCCTGTGGATAACATTGATAACACTGCATTCCTGGTCACCCTTTCAAGTACTGTTTTTTTCTTTCCCTATGTGCCCTGATTATGGTCATGATGGTGAATTGAAATCTTTCTTGTTCTTTAAGGCCATTTCTAGGCTCCCTTCCTACCATTATCACTCAGTACTTTTTATCCTTTGAGGAATATTTCTTTTAAATTTATCACCTAATCAAAATAGCTGTTTTCTTCTCCCAAGACACTTGGCTTCCCACCTCTATGAGTTTAGTACCTAGCTCAGTCTGTATCTCCTCCCCAATCTCTGCCTTCATACTAGGGGATTTCATTACGCACACACACACGCACACACATATGTATGTATATGTGTATATGTATATATATGTGTATATGTGTGCATACACATACATATAGAGAGAGACAGAGAAAGAGACAAGGAGAGAGATATTTATATATCTCTCTATAGATATAGATATAGAGATGAATGTATAGATATTAATATTAATATTCTTTAGTCTTGCTATCACCCACAGGTCTTCCACTTCCATGTTTATTAACTCTAACATTACTTTATTTTTCTATTCTATCTTTGCCTCTCCCTTAGGACTCCTAGCCCTGTCTTTTATTCTCCCCATAACCTAAAACCCCTTCACCCTTCAGTTCTTTCCCAATTCACTTCCCTGGTTACGCTGCTTTTCCTTCACTATCTTTATACCTTGGTGAACCAGTTCAACTCTATACTGTCATTTTCTCTCAAGTCCTTTGCCCTGTCACCCTGTCACAGTGTTGAGGTTTAGGCTCTGCTCACCTAGGGCCCAAAACTATTTCGGTTTTACGATGTGTTGTGGTGGAACCGTTTCAAAGAATTTGGAGTCAGACCACCTCTAATCCAAGTATAGGCATTTATTGAGATGGACACCTCTCATGGAGTGGGCTAAGCTCCAAGAGGAACCAGCAACTTCAGAGAAAGCAAGATGGATTTTTATAGCGTAAAGATGCTGATTACGTAACAGAAATTTACAGAGAATATAGGAATATGATTAATATTAAAAAGGCAGGAGGAGTTTGTTAAGGGATTAGGTAATGGAGGAGGGGTCCCTTCTATGGTTCGGTGGTTAAACATTCCGGTCATGCTGCCCTTCAATTGGCTAGCTATTATGGTCCTGTCTGGTCAGGATGGATAGTTAGGTATTGTGGTCTTGTCTTGGGCGAAATGGATGGTATGATTATAATTAAACACACCAGTTTTGGTGTGAAAGGGTCTAGGGGCAGTGGCTGGGATTCCATCATATGGACATGCCTGCTATTTCTGTGGGACACACCTGTTGTTCTGGTGAGCAGTGAGGCATAAGTTAGGACATTGGTGGTGGTGGGGGGTGCCTAGGTAGGTACAGTGGGCTATAATGAAGTTCAAATATTGGCACTGGGGGCAGTTCTATTAGGACTCCATCAACAGATCTTCCCTCACCAAGCCAAACCTTGTATTTCTTTCACCATCCTCTGCCTTTGCTTCTATTTACATGCTGTTCTATAAAATTAGAGAAAATCATGAAACTATCATGGGTCCCTGACAAATTTTTCTTCTTTGACCTCAACTGTACCCTCACTGCAGCAAGACAATCCTTTCACACCTAACTAATTCACTATCCCATTCACCACAGCTGCTTTTTCTGAACCTTTTTATCCCTACTCAAGCCCCCCATATGACTCTCTCCCTCTCCCCTCTCAGCTGAGGAGATTGCCTCTTATTTCACCAAAAATTGAGTTTGGTAATAGCTGTCAGAGCTTGATCTGCTTTGGAATAACCTTTGGACCCTCAGTTCACTATGTATCATAAAGCAGCAGTGGCATAGGACTTTTGTAGAAAAAGCATTCTGACACCTAAGTTTCACATAGTAAGTATTTAGCAAATGTTTGTTGAATTCACTGAATAGAACTTTATTCAGAGTTCTCTTTTGTGTTATCATAGTCTAATTTACGTTACAGTTATTTGTGTACCAACTCTGCCTATTAAGAGTTATTTGTGTACCTACCTTACCTATTGTAAGCTCTTTGAATCAGGCAATGTCCTTCACCCCTGTAACTTTAGCTCATAGTACAATGTCCTGCACATAATAGGCACGCAATAAATATCTGTGGACTTGAATTAGTATTGATTTGAAGGATATGTTGGATTTCAATAGATCTAGGAAGGAAGGAATAGAATTCAAGGGAAAGCATCACAAAATGAGCCAACACTCAAATGTGTCTGTGACTGAGGCCTCTTTAGGGTATAGTTCATAGATCAGCCTGGCTGAAGTGGTTTGTGTATGTCAGAGTATTGGGAAATGAATTTGGAAATGAAGGTTGGCTCCTCTTTATGGAGGACTTTGAATGCCCTTGACTAATATTAGAAGATAAGTATCTAGTTCCTTTCATCATCAAAGCTCTGGTTTTCATATACAACTATTTTATACAGTAAAGATCTATTAACGTTTGAGAACTGTCATTTCCAGAAAATGATCTCATATAACCCAATTTTGTGGCAGGAAAAAAAAACAGCTTAGAAAGGAAAATGCTTTTCCAGGCATCATCTAGTTTTGTCATAAGCTCTTTGACATAGTGGAAAATAACTATTTTAAAATTTTACAGAATACATATCCCATTTTTCTTTGAACTCATTTCTGAGACAATATGATCAAAATAAGCTTTCACATTTCAGATTTCAGTATCCCAACCTTTTTCACTCAATGGTCTTTGAACACCACTGGCTAGCCTGAAAAAGACAATTGAAGAGTTTTATTGTAACTTAAGAAAGTTATACATCAAAGGCTAGGGAAAAGAAGTAATCAGCAAATATATTTAAGTATCCTACTGACTTTTAGTCTGAAAGAGTCATTCCTAGAAACATAGGTTTGTAATTATATTTTGGAATTTTCTCAGTTCATCACTAATTCTTATCACATGCATTTTATAAAAATATTTATATCCTCTTTTCCACCCTGTTTATAAATTGGTGGCACATTTTATTGTACTTGTGCCACTTTCTAGTTAATTCCTTGTAGCCCACATCAAACACTATGCTCCACTTCTGCCTGGGGCCCTTTTCTCATGATTAGTGACTGCCTCTCTTGGATCACTATTTCAAGAAGGCATAAGACATTTCACTTTTCTACCTCATTTTTCTGGCCTCCTCCTACACAGCCTCTTTATCAACTTTTTAAGTCCCCCCAGAATGTATCCTTTCAGCATGAACCATGATCAGATCAACTCTTCCATTATTCCTGGTTGAGGCGTGTCAATCTAAACCCTTATGGCCCCAGTCGTCATCCCTGTAACTTTCTGAGCCAAAGTGGACCTTCCTGGCTCCATATGTTTAGTCTCTCCCATTGAATGTGATCTCCTTGAGGTTAGGGACTATATCTTCTCTATTTTTAATTTGTATCCCTGTAGAGTGGATGTGGGAAAGTTGAGACACTAATAAACTGTTGGCAGAATTGTGAACTGATTCAACCATTTTGGACAGCAATCTGGAATTATGCCAAAAGAGTTATAAAACTGTGTATACCCCTTGACCCAGAATACCACTATTAGGTCTTGTCTCCCAAAATGATCAGGAAAAAATGAAAAAAAAAACCATATATTCTTAAACATTTATAACAGCTCTCTTTGTGGTAGCAAAGAAGTGGAAATTGAGGGGATGTTGATCAATTGGAGAAGGGCTGAACAAGTTGTGGTGTATGATTGTGATGGAATACTACTGTGCTGTAAGAAATGATGAACTGGTTAATTTTAGAAAAAAAACATGGAAAAGACCTGCATGAAATAATGAAGAGTGAAATAAGCAGAACCAAAAGAATGTTTTATACAGTAAGAGCAATATTGTTTACAGAATAACTGTGAATGACTAAGGTATAAGTGTTATATTCAAAGCAACTACAAAGTACCTATAAAAGATGTTATTCACTTTCAGAAAAAGAACTAAGTAGAAATGTGCACAGTATAGCTTATATGTGTGTGTATATCTATATCCATATATATATATATCAAATGGTGACCTTCTTTAGTGCAAGGTGGGGAGGGAGGAAGGGAAGGAAGACCTTGGCCTTTTTAAGCTAAGATCTTTTCAAGTTCTCACTTTGAATGAGGCAATGACCATTCAATGAATAGGCCTCTTTAAGAAGTGAGTCAAGGGATGGCCCCTTTAATTAAAAAAAAAAAATCAAACTGAGAGGAGAGGACCTCAGGGTTGCTGGCCAAAAGAGAAACAGTTACTATTTACATTCACTCTGAGCCAGGTGCTTGAGCAGGAGAGGGACCTACAGTTGTCAAATCACTGAGATCCAGAGTGAACTGGGTTTAAGGCCTGGTCTTGGAAAAAGAAATCTAGCCAGTAAACACCAAGTTAACTAGGTAGCTTTCAGCCATCAAAATTTACCTTCCTTTGGGCAGAACACCCTTAGGTAAGGGAGGAGACAAGGGGAGGGAAGGGGAAGGGGGGAGGGGAAGAGGAGCTGAATTGCTCACCTGGAACTTGGGCGGCTCAGACTACTTACAGGTTGTGGTTTGTCCGTAGTTCTCAAAGAGGACCATAACATCACGGAGATGATGACATGACTTGAAATTAAATTTGATTTGGGTGAAGGAGAGCTGTGCAGAGTAACCAGCCTCACTTTCTCCTCCAGAGCCATCTAGGTTAGGTGGCGAGGAATCAATCAGGAGGACTGGAGATGGCCCAACAGATTCTTAATGAATCTCTAACTTGACGGGGTAAGACTGATACTTTTTGTATATAAAAAGGAACAGTAGATGATGCTTATATATAAAAAAAAGACAGTGAAAAGATCTGGATGGGATGTAGTTGTGGTAAATAGCCTGAGACGGGCCAGCTGCAATGGTGAAAGTAAGTCTGGGGTAGGTCAAGAGCCACTTTGAAAAGACTGTCTAGTACCCAGGTGGGCTGGGCTGGGCCAGGCCAGATGCCTCAGGCGAGACCCAGTGATCTGGGCTACTGGAATATGGGAACAGTTCAGGAACTAGGTTGCTTTCAAAGACATGGCCTTTTTCTTTTAGGGGTCCAGGTCCTATCACCCCATCACAGCAAGGCGGCTTTTCGACCTCTCTGAATTTTTCCAACATGTCTTCTTTCCCCAGGAACCACATTATTGAGAAATCACATAATGACAGATTAAATCAGCCTTGGTATTCGCATCTCATCAGTACCCTCTGCCACTCTAATTGGATCCTCTTACTTGGAGGACAGAGCAGGAGCTCTAAAACGTCCATTTTAGAAGCCAGCCTAAACACAGTCTTACCCCCTTTCCCACCAGCAGCCCTGCTTTTGGACTTCTTTGGACTCTATCCTGTCCCCATGACAGGTCACTTTTTCCCCCATCCCCATTTCAGCTTCCTTTTGTGTGTTGTCTTCCACCATTTTATGTAATCTCCTCGAGGACAAGATGTGTTTTTATTTGCTTAGCATAGTGTCTTGCTTAATTAATGTCTGTTAACCTGACTTGTCAGCCCAGTAGGTTCTGCATCCAGGGACCAATGGAGTATTAGCCAGATAGGATGAGGTAATGCAGGGTACATGCATAAAACCAATTTACCATGAAGTATACTTATTAGAAGCGGCTGACAGTTTGCTCTTTAAAACAGAATGCATACTAATCAACGTAGGTGAATATGCACTAAGTGCCACAGTGGATAGAGCACTGAACTTGGAATTGTGAAAACCTGATTTTAAATCTAGCCTCAGGCTCTGTTCTTACTCCCTTTTGTGACCCTGGGCAAGTCACTTAATATCTGCCTACCTCAGTTTCTTCAACTATAAAAGGAGCATAATATTAGCACCTACCTGTCCAGGTTGTTGTGAGGATAAAACCTATGATAAAACATGATAAATGGCATGAGTTGTATGTGTGTCTTCATAGATTGAATTAAATACTTTTTTATATATTTTCCAGGTTTTCTTTTTAAATGGACGTTCAATTTCTTCCTGGATCTGGTTATTGCTATATAGAGATATTTTTAAAAAATTATTTTATATCCTGCTATGTTACTAAAGCTATTCATTGTCTCAGAAATTAAAAATGATGAAGTAGAAGTTAAAGAAAATTCTTAGAACTCTTTCTCCAGCCAATAATATTTTGGTTCAGCCACCTGTCTGTCATCAATTGGCAAGACCCTCCTGCTCTTTCAGCTAGGTATAGGAGTGAATAGAGCCCTGGGACTGTAATAAGGAAGACCTGAGTTCAGATCTAGCCTCCAGATGATAACTAGATGTATGACCCTGGACAAGTCACTTAGCCCCTGTTTGCCTCAGTTTCCTGATCTGCAAAATAGGGGTAATAGCACCCACCTCCCACTGCTGTTTCTAGAATCAAATGAGATGATATTTGTAAAGTGCTTAGCACAATTCCCTTCATAAAAGTTATTATTATTCTTTTTTCCTCCAATAGGTCGATATTTTCCCAGTAAATGGAACTGAGCATTACTCTCTGGCAAGGCTAGCCCCTTCACCATTTTTCTGTGTTGCTGGATATGTAGCTTGCCACTGCAGATCTCTTTTCACTGAAACTACTTACTTTTTTTCCTGGGCAGCTAGGTGGCACAGTAGATAGAACGCCGGAAGACTCATCTTCATGAGTTTGAATCTAGCCTCAGATATTTACTATTTGTGTAACCCTGGGTAGGTCACTTAACCTTGTTTGCCTCAGTTTCCTCATCTGTAAAATGAGTTAGAGGAGTCAATGGCAGACCAAACCAGTATCTTTGCCAAGAAAACTCCAAATGGGGTCATGAAGTGTTGGATGTGACTGAAGCAATTCAACAACAAAATTTACTTTTCCTGATACTCCTCAACCTCTATACAGAAGTATGCCCAGGGACTAGGACCCATTTGCTCTCACATTCAAAAAAAAAAAAGTCCCTGTAAAGAAACGCCTGTTTTAGATCAGTTGATTGGTTATTGGTTAACACAAATTGTTTTATCTTTTGTTCTTTCAACACCTGAGAGTGGTCCCCTTGCCTTTCCTATTTCAAGGGAGCACTCCCTTGTTTACAAACTAGCAAAATCACTTCAGTATGTACTAAATTATCTTGCTTCAGTCTCTGTGAATCAGAAACAAGTAGGGAGAATTATGCAAATATCCTTGGGCTCTTAACAGCTGCACCTAAAATGGAAAGGGTTGAAAGGAGAAGCTTTAGACTTTCAGCTACTCCAGAATGTTTATCATCAGGGAACACCAATCATTTTGAGAAAGGAGAAATGAAAGCTCCTCCTGCTAGCTCTATGTGATTTACAAAAAACAAACAAACAAAAAAAAATTCAGCAGCATTTTAATATAAAGTGCAATGCTCACTGCTTATGATCCCTTGAAAATCTTAAAGTTGAAAATAGTTAAAGAAATTCAGGCCAATGAAGAAATGTGCTAATCAAATCCTTCCTTTCCTCTTAGTTTCGTATACTCTTACCGCCTCCCCCCCCCCCAATTGATTGTCTATATTATCTAGGAAAGGAAACATTCTAGAAAGGGAAGGGCATGAAAAAAGGAATTGGGAACTGAAAGAATGACAAATTTGTTCTGTCTCCAAAACAAGGAATGATAGGTGGAGTTTAAAGAGTCACATTTAGACTTGATGTAATGAAAAATTTCCTTACAATTAGAACTATCCAGAAGGAGATGTAATAGACTGATTCAGAGATAGCAACTTTCCTGCCTCTGGAGGTTTTGAAAGGTGGATTGATCACTTACTGGGTATGATGAGGAGAGGGTTCTTCTTCAGGTATGAGTTGGGCTAGATGGCCTCTGAGGTCCCTTTTAATCTTTGAGATTTTGGGTTTCTCTCATTCGCTAATGGTCACATAGCTAACTATTAAGGATGGCAGCCAAATTTCGAATTAAGGTCACATAATTCTTTCTCAAGGCATTAAAGACCTTAGTTCAAATCTAGCCCCAGACACTATCTGTGTGACCTTGGGCAAGTTACTTAATCTGTCTGCCTTAATCTGATGGGGAAGGAAATGACAACCAGTCCAGTGTCTTTGCCAAGAAATCCACATGGATGGTATGGTCCAAAGGATCAGGAAGAGTCAGACACAACTGAACAATTCAACAGCAACAGCGACAAAATCCACAATCTTTCTCATAGATCAACAAGGCCCAGGAATGTAATATGAGGCACCTTTTCAAAGTTAGCATAGCAAGCTAATGACGAAGCTAGCACTTGAATCCAGGCCCTCCTAACTCCAGGGTCAGTGTCCTTTCTATGTAATCATGTTAACTGTTATGGTCATATTCCTGACACTCGCCAAAAACATTTTTTATTCAGAAACTGATATTATCAGAATATCATGTATGAAAAGAGTTTATAATGATCTGATTATATTCCGAACACCTTATTCTCACACAATACCTACAAAGCTGAAACCAGTTAACTGGTTAATTTTATGCAAACAAAATAATTTCATACCATCTGTCCTATGTCATGTTTTATCTTTATGCCTAATGGCTTCCTAACCACCAATTCCAGAATCTTGTGTTTTAAGCTTTTCGTGGTTGTTGCTTTGTAGGGTTTTTTAAAATCCTCTTTAACCTCTCTGTAGCCTTATAAATTTGCTATTTTTGCAACACTATTGTTCAACATATATGCCACATCCAAAACTTTGGTGTTATCTTTGATTTTGTATCTCCCTCATCTTTAATAGCCAAACTATCCTTTCTTCCTGTAGGGGATTTACATAATACATAAGCCAGGCACTATGCTTTACAAACATTATTTTCTTGTTTCCTATCTTTCCTTTTCTCTCTATTCCATCTGCCACCACCATAATTATTGCCTACCTATTTTATTGCGGTAGGTTCCTAACAGATCTCTTCACCTCTACCCTCTCCCTCCTCAATTCCGTACTTCATATCTTCCTTATTCTTCTATCCTTATATTCTTTATAGCTCTTTCAATGTCACCCTATTCCCTACAAACTGAAGTCACATTCCCATACCTGGTATTCAAAAACCTTCTGCAGTCTAGCGCCTTCCTAATTTTGCAGCCTTTCTTCATACTGTTCCTCATGCTCATACTAATCTTTTCTCCAGCAAGACCTATGCTTTCCTGGCTCCTTTTCTTTGACCATGCAATTCCCTATGTGGTTCAGTCCTTCTACTGCCTGTTGAATTCTCATGCATTCTTTGAAGCCCAACTTCACCGCCACCTCTCACTCAACAAGTTTTCAGTAAAGACTTTTCCACTCTCAGAATTCACATAATACTTTCTTTGCCCTTTCCTCATATATTTATCATGTTTTTGTCCTGTATTTTTATAGTAGTAGTATTTTCATTGTGTGTGTATGTGTGTCTGTATGCATATGTGTATATGTATGTGTATATATATGTGTAGATATTATATATGTATGTATATGTGTGTATATATAGTATCTATATATCTATACCTATATCTATATGCATATATCTATAACTATCTGGCCATATATATGTTTGTGTATATCTATACATAATGATGTTTCAGAAAAAATACATATATGTACATTGATATGTATGTTTATATTTATATATACATATATGTATACATACATACACATATATAGTCCACATATGTGTGTATTCTTCTGCTACCATTTCCTCCTTTACCCCTATCTCACACAAAGAGGTTGCCTTTCCCTTCCTAATCCAAAGCCCTCTACCCACAGAGGCAATTAAATTCCATCCTATCTCCTGTGATAGATTGTCTTCTCTCATACCCCCTCTGCTGCTTATCTTCCATCTTTCCCTAACTACTGCCTCATTCCCTGCTGTCTACAAACATCCCCATGTCTCCTCTATCCTCAAAAAACCCTCACTTGATCCTTCTATCAGTACTATAATCCTTTATCTATTTTGCCCTTTATAACTAAACTTGTTGAGAAGGCCATCTACAACATATGCCTACATTTTCTCCCCCCTCACTTTCTTATTCTCCCCTTTACAATGCAACTTCTGCCCTCATCATTCCACCAAAATTGGTCTCTCCAAAGTTATAACTGAGCTTTTATTTGCCCAATCCAATGGCCTTTTTTCAATCCTCATTCTCCTCAACATCGACCAACAAGGCCCTTGGCCCTGTTGATCACCCTTTCCTACTTTATACTTTCATCTCTCAAGGTTTTGGGGACACTACTCACTCCTGGTTTTCTTCCTACTAGACAGATCAGACCTTCTCCTCCTCTTTTGTTGTATTCTCATCCAGGTCATGCCCCCAAACCATAGGTATCCCAGAGTGCTCTATCCTGGGCCTTCTTAATTTTTTCTACTATACTACTTCATTTGGTGATCTTGTCAGCTTCCGTGGCTTTAGTTATTATCTCTCTGCTGATTTTTCTGACATTAAGTTTCACATCTCTAAATGCCTTTCTGACATTTTGACTTGGATGTCCGGTAGATATTTTAACTCAACATGTCTGAAACAGAATTTGTTATTTTTCTCTTTAACTGCTTCCCCTGTTCCTCCCCCCCCCCCCCCCGCCAACACACACAATACAAAATTCCCTCCTACTGTTGAGGGCACCTCTATCCTCCTGGTCCCCGGGTATACATCTTACATGTCATCTGCAATTCCTTACTATTTCTCATCCACCATATCTGATCTGTTGCCAAAACTTTTTGATTTTATTTTTGCAACATCTCTCAAAAATGCCCCTGTTGTAGGCATAGCTCTAAAGCCAGCACCTCCTTCTTAGTTCAGGTCAGATGATGAGGCACTTATAAGACAACGAACAATTAGCAAAGGAGGAGGTTGCTCACATGCGGCAAGGATAGAGGCCTTTAGCTTCTCTGGATACAGTCCCCCTTGGCTCCATATGGAAATGGGCCTTGCCAGGGTCAGTGTATAGCAACCCACATGTTCTCAGACACCCACCAAGGCTGAGAGGCCCAGAGCTCACGTGTCTTGAGTTTTTTATTGGCCCTAGGCCAGGAAGATATTTCAGAGATGTTGGGGCCAGTCAGGTTTCATGAGGGGAAGAAGCCTCACCAAGGAAGTCACTTAGGGAAGTTGAGGCTGAAGGATGTTATCCCAAGGTTGGGGGTAGGTTGGGGAGCTGTCAGGAAACTACTGCCCTACAATGATCCTCTTCTCTCCTCTGACACTGCCATCACCTTGATTTAGGCCCTTATCAACTCACACCTGGAATATTGCAAAAGTCTGCTGGTGGGTCTACCTTCCTTGTCTCTTCCCACTCCAATCTCCCCACCATTCAGATGCCAAAGTAATTTTCCTGAAGTGCTGGTCTGACAATGTAACCTCTCTCCCCACCTCCCACTCAATAAATTCCAGTGGTTCCCTATCACCTCTAGCATCAAATGCAAAATCTTCTGCTTGGTGTTCAAAGCCCTTCATAACTTTTTTCTCCCTCTTTTCCAGCCTTTTTACATCTTACTCCTTACCATACACTTTTAAATTCAGTGACATTGGACTCTTTCATGTTCTCCAAACAAGACACTCCATCTCTTGGTTCTGGCAATTTTCTCTTGTTGGCCCCCATGCCTAGAATGTTCTCCCTCCTCATCTCTACCTCCTAGCTTCCTTTGATTCCTTCCAGTCCCAGCTGAAATTCCACCTTCTATAGGAAACCTTTTCCACTCCCTTTTAGTTCTAGTGACTCCCCTCTTTTAATTATTTCCTATTTATCCTGTATACAGTTTGTTGTACATATTTATTTATTTCTATTTCCCCTGTCAGTTCCTTTTCTGCAGAGACTGCATTTTGACTCTTTTGGTATTCCTAATGCTTATCATAGTGCCTGGCACATAGCAGGCACTCAATAAATAAATGCTTATTGACTGACTGACTGACAGTAGGAAAAGAATGACCTGACACTGCTTTTGGGAAATTGTACATTTCTTTGAATGTTCTCCAACTTCTCCTTGAAACAAAAATCCATATTTTTGACGTGAGCATCCTTCCACTCATGGTACGTAGCAATAAATCATGGAACACTTATCACCAAAGTATCAAAATTATGGTCACCCCATGGCCAATAAAGGAATCAAGATGTATCTGTTAGTTATAAAGAAGTCTATAACCAAAATCTGCTTGTATCCACTAAGTGGCATAAAAAGGTATCAAGAAAAATATTTTTCATAAGAAATGGTGGGCAAAGTGAGGGATAACAAATGAGAGCCTCAATGCAACAAATGTTAGTAACCATGATGAATACAATGACCAACCACAATTCTAAAGGACTCATGATAAAACATGCTATCTACCTCCAGATAGCAGCCTGATGTTCTCAGAGCGCAAATTGAAATATATTTTCTTCTCTCCCTCTCTCTCTCTGTCTCTCTCCCTGTCTCTCTCTGTCTCTCTGTCTCTCTCTTTGTTTCTTTCTCTCTCTCTGTCTCTCTCTCTTTCCCCCCTTTTTGGAACTTGGCTAAATCAGGAATTTGTTTTGCATGATGGGAAGACAAGAAGGGAAGAAGTCAGAACTGAAAATAACTAACAAAATTGAATATTTTTTAAAAGGGTTTCCCAATACACTGGGTGGACCCCTCATGGAGAATTTATAAGAGGGCATGGATGAGCACCTTCAGGATGGGCAGGCATGGACAGGCTGTTATTTTGCAACATTGGCAGGAAAAAACCGCGTTATTAAAATCAAAAATAATTAATTAAAAATCTATGTATACATGTGAGGAATTAGCTCACTGATTTGATATAGTAGGCACTTAATAAATACAGAATCTTAAGCCGAAAGGGATTTTTGTTGTTGTTCAGTCATTTTTCAGTTGTGTCTGACTTTGTGACCCTGTTTGGGGTTTTCCTTGAATTTATTTATTTAGCATTTTATTTTTCCCTAGTTACATGTGAAAATAATCTTTAACATTTGTTTTTAAAACTTTGAGTTCCAAATTCTCTCCCTTCCTCACTCCCCCTACCCCCTGCCATTGAGAAGGCAATAAATTCAATATAGGTTATACATGTGTAGTCATGCAAAACATTTCCATATTAGTCATGTTGTGAAAGAGAATATGGAAAAAAAACCCTCAAGAAAAATAAAGGGGGAAAAAAAAGAATGCTTCAATCTATATTCAGATACCATCTGGGGATTGATAACATTTTTCATCATAAGTACTTCAGAGTTGTCTTGGGTCATTGTATTGCTGAGAATACAGTAGTGGGAAACCTGCAGCCTCAAGACCACATGTGGCCTTCTAGGTCCTTTGGACTTTTGACTGAATACAAATTTTAGAGAACAAATCCTTTTACTAAGGGTGTTTGTTCTGTGAGGTTTGGATTCAGTCAAAGGGTCACACTTGAGGACCTACAGGGCCACATGTGACCTCAAGGACTTAGGTTCCCTACCCCTGAATTATTCACAGCTCATCATCTTAAAATATTGCTGTTGCTTTGAACACAGTACATTTCATTTTGCATCAATTTATGTAAGTCTTTCTAGGTTTTTTTTTTTCTGAGAGCATCCCGCTAATCATTTCTTATAGCATAATAGTATTCCATCATAATCACATACCACAATTTGTTCAGCCATTCCCCAATTGATGGGCCTCCCTCAATTTCCAATTCTTGATACCAGAAAAGAGCTGCTATAAATATTTTTTGTACATATAGGTGTCTTTTCTTTTTGTTTTTATCTCTTTTGGGATACAGATCTAGTAGTAGTATTGCTAGGTCAAAAAGTATGCGTGGTTTTGTAGCCCTTTGGGCATAATCCCAAATTGCTGTACAGAATGATTAAATCAGTTCACAACTCCACCAACAATGCATTAATGTCTCATTTTTCTCACACCCCCTCCAACATCTGTCATTTTCCTTTTCTGTCCTATTAGCCAATCTAATAGGTATGAGGTATTGTTTACATTTTGTTTTAGTTGTTTTAATTTCCATTTCTCCAATCAGTAGTGAGTTAGAACATTTTTTTTTCATATGGCTATAGAGAGCTTTGATTACTTCATCTGAAAACTGTTCATATCTTTTGATCATTTATCAACTGGGAAATGGCTTTTACATTTATAAATTTGACTCAGTTCTCTATATGTTTGAGAAATGAGGCCTTTATCAGAGAAAGTTGCTTCAAAATTTTTTTAATAGTTACTATTGCTAACTGTATTTCCCTCCATCTTATGCCTCCATTTATACTGTTTTCTCTCTCTCCTTTAACCCTGCTCTTCCTCAAAAGTGTTTTGCTTCTGTCTGCTCCCTCTGCCAATCTGACCTCCCTTCTATCACCCCCTCCTTCTCTTATCCCCTTCCCCTCCTACTGTCCTGTAGGGTAAGATAGATTTCTGTACC
Source organism: Trichosurus vulpecula (assembly GCF_011100635.1). Taxonomy (NCBI): domain Eukaryota; kingdom Metazoa; phylum Chordata; class Mammalia; order Diprotodontia; family Phalangeridae; genus Trichosurus; species Trichosurus vulpecula. Next base: position 69,200,876 of record NC_050579.1, read on the forward strand.
CAACTGAGAGTTCATGGTATTGCCCCTTTGAATCAATTCGATGAGAGTAAGGTTCCCTCACTCCTCCCAACTTCCCCCATCTTCCCCTCTACTGTAAAAGCTTTTTCTTGCTCCTTTTATGTGAGATAATTTACCTGATTCTACCTTCCCCTTTCCCTTTCTCCCAGCGCATTCCTCTCACCCCTTAATTTTTTATTTTTAGTTATCATCCCTTCATATTCAACTCACACCTGAGTCCTCTGTCTATATATATATACCTTCTAACTGCCCCAATAATGAGAAAGTTCTTATAAGTATCATCTTCCCCTGTAGGAATGTAAATAGTTTAACCTTATTAAGTCCTTTATGATTTTCCTTTCCTGTTTACTTTTTTGTGCTTCTCTTGCATCTTGTATTTGAAAGTCAAAATTTCTATTCAGCTCTGGTCTATTCATCAAGAATGCTTGAAAGTCCTCCATTTCATTGAATGCCAATTTTTCCCCCTGAAGGATTATACTCAGTTTTGCTGGGTAGGTGATTCTTGGTTGTAATCTTCTGGAATATCATATTCTACACCCTCTAATCCTTTTAATGTAAAAGCTGCTAAATCTAGTGTTGTCCTAACTATGGCTCCATGAAATTTGAATTGTTTCTTTCTGGCTGCCTGCACTATTTTCTTCTTGACCTGGAGGCTCTGGAATTTTGCTGTGATATTCCTGGCAGTTTTCATTTTCAGATCTCTTTCAGGAGGTGATTGGTAAATTCTTTCAATTTCTATTTTACCTTCTGTTTCCAGAATATCAGGGCAGTATTCCTTGATGCCTTCTTGAAAGATGATGTCTAGGCTCTTATTTTGATCATGGCTTTCAGGTAGTACAATATTTTTTTTTAATTCTCTCTCCTGGATCTATTTTCCAGACCAGTTGTTTTTCCAATGAGATATTTCACATTGTCTTCTACTTTTTCATTCTTTGGGTTTTGTTTTACTGTTTCTTGATTTCTTATAAAGTCATTGAATTCCATTTGCTCTATCCTAATTTTTAAGGAATTATTTTCTTCAGTGAGCTTTTGTATCTCCTTTTCCATTTGTCAATTTTACTTTTTGAAGAGCTTTTTTTCCCCTAATGAATTTTTGTGCCTCTTTTGCCATTTGGCCAATTCTGCTTTTTAAAGGCATTCTTCTCCTCATTGGCTTTTTGGGCCTCTTTTACCATTTGGCCTAACAATGAGAAAGTTCTTATGAGTTATAAGTATCTTCTTCCCATTGTTTTTAAGGTGTTATTTTCTTCTGTATTTTTTGTGTGTCGTTTTTCATAATTTTCTTGCATCACTCTCATTTCTCTCCCCAGTTTTTCCTCTACCTCTCTTATTTGATTTTCAAAATCTTTTTTGAGCTCTTCCATGGCCTGAGACCAATTCACATTTTTCTTGGAGGCTTTGGATGTAGGGACTTTGACTTTGTTGTCTTCTGAATGTGTTTTGATCTTCCTTGTCACCATAGTAGCTTTCTATGGTCAGGATTTTTTCTGTTGTTTGCTCATTTTCCAAACTTATTTCTTGACTTTTAATGCTTTGTTGCAGTAGGGCTCTGCTTCCAGGTTAAAAGGTGCACTGTCCCAAGCTTTAGGGGTTTTGTGCAGCTGTTTTCAGAGGTATTTCTAGGGCACTGTAAGTTTTCAGTTCTTCCAAGGTGGTATGATATAAGGAGAGGTGTTTACTACTCTCCTGGCCTGTGCTCTGGTCTGTGAGTGACCACAAGCACTCTTTTCTGCCCCAGAACTATAACAAGGGTCCCTGCTTCACTGCAGCTGCAAGCTCAAGTGTGATAGCACTCCTCCCTGCCATGGGACTTCCACCTAGTACTGGGACCCAGATCTGAGTATGGGCAAAGCAACAGAATCCTCCCTCATTGGTAGCAAAGAGATCCCTGTAATCTACTTCCATTGCTGATTCAGTGGATCCCAAGCCTTGTCCAAGTCTGCAGTAACATGGCCTGAGCTGTACTGTGCTCCACTCTCACACAGGTGCAACAGACCTTTCCTGGCAATCTTCTAAGTTGTCTTTGGCTGGAAAATTATTTCACCCCACCCTTTTGTGGGTTCTGCTACTCCAGGAATTGTTTTAAGGTATTATTTCAAGGTATTCAAATGGGTTTGGGGGAGAGCTCAGGCAAGTTGTTGACTTTTCTCCACCATCTTGGCTCTGCCCCCTGCATTTGGGGTTTTCTTGGTAAAGGTTTGCCATTTCCTTCTCCATCTCATTTTACAGATGAGGAAACTGAGGAAAACAGGATTAAGTAACTTGCCCTGGGTCACACAGCTAATAAGTGTCTGAGGCCAGATTTGAGCTTAGGAAATTGAGTCTTTCTAACTCCAGACCTAACTTTCTATCCTTTGTCTCCCCTAGTTGACCCCAAAGGGATTTTTATGACTTTCAAATCTAATCTCTCATTCCCACATTACATCTAAGGAATTTTGGAGGGACCTGAGAGGTCATCTATTCTAACTCCCTTATTTTGCACATGAGAAGATTGAGGCCCAGACAGGTCAAATATTTTGACCAAGATCACCCATTTGGTAAGAGACAGGAGTAGGAATTGAATGAAGTTTCTGTCTTCAAAGTCAGAGTTCTTTCCACCAGACCATGGTGCTACTGGAGGTCTTGAGAGGTCAAGTGGGTGATCCTTTTACATAAAGAATAAAAAATGACAGAGCTGGGATTCAAATTCAGGTCATTTGAAATCTAAATTAAATCTTTCAAACATAACACTTTTTTCATAGGTTTTGTACAATAGCATAGAGTACAATGGTATAGAATTTTGTTGTTTAGTTGTTTTTAGTCATGTCCTGCTCTTTGTGACCCCATTTGGTGTTTTCTTGGCAAAGATACTGGAGTGGCTTGCCATTTCTTTCTCCAGTGATATAGAATGGGATAGGAATTTTACTGTACTGTGGGTGACTCTTGCGTCAAGTACTTTCCACATAATGTTTCAATTGATTAGGGCAAGCCAGGTAGTGCAGTTGCTCAAGGGGGCCCTGGAATAAGAAGGACCTGAGTTCAAATATGGCCTCAAACACTTAGTAGCTATGAGACCCTGGGCAAGTCACTTAACCCTGTTTGCTTCATCTGTAAAATGAGCTGGAGAAGGAAATGGCAAAGCACTACAGTATCTGTCCCAAGAAAATCCTCAATGGGGTCATGGAGAATCAGACACAACTGAAATGACTCAACAACAACAAAAAAGCTACATAAACCCCTTAAGCCTATAGTCATCAGAAATCCATGACAACTGGTGGCTTCTGTGCAAAAGGCCCATCTGTAGGCAAAATGAATTGGGGAATAAAAGTAAATCATCAGCAAAAAATGTATTAAGACAGAAGATTTTGAAGCCATTCTAGAAACTTCATTCAATGAAAGCAGCTGGAGCCAGTCCTAGTAATAGGTTACCATTGGGTACTATTGTAAGCTACTGTATAAGACATCAGCAAGAGCCCATCTGAGTTATGCAAATGAGATTAGAAATCATCAGCTTTGTTGCCCAGAACTATTAAAACTACTGAAGTCTACAAGTTGTCATCAAGTAATTCCTATGATTAACAAAAGGCCAGATGAAGTGTAGGAGCTTAAGGAAGCAATGGGAGAGCCAACAGCAGGGAGCAGAGTAGGGAAAATAAACAAACAACACAGTTTTTAATTCCTTTGTAAGTTCTAATATTCATTCACAGAAATTTCCCTTAAGATGAATCCCCCATTTTCTAGACTCTGCCTTGTAAACTAATTTAAAAGTTTAGAAAATGTGTCTCATGAAAAGATAGAACACATTAAATTTGTTTCAGGAAAAAAATCAGTATTAAAAGAAAATCAGAAATAACTAAAATTAAGTTTTTACAGCATCAGCAATAATAATGTATGTTTTCATTAGCACATATCCTAGTAAAAATGCTAAAATTTAAAAGTAAATAAGCAAGCAAAATTTTCCTGTAGTTTCTTGTTTACATTTGCCAGTAAAGAAAACAAAGTCCCCACCAGACATTTTAACTGTCTGAACATCTGGTACATTGATAATGGTATCTAGTAAGTCTGGTATGAGTTTTGCTATAACTTCTTTTTCTTTTGGGGGGGTAGGAATTCCTTTTGAAGACAATAGGAACATCGAGGGTGCATGGAGGGAAGCAGTAAAAGGAATTCAGTTTAGAGAAACAGTTATGAGGAAGAAGAATGATTCAGTAGGCTTAGCAACAGGCTACAGAATGAGGACAAAAGGATCATGCTCTCTGTTGGCTCTGAAACACACCGGAAAAAGCTACTATTTCCACACCTTAAGCATCCTCATTTTCAAAATTTTGGAATTAAACTCGTTAGTGAAAAATACCATTTAACAGAACATATTTATATGTGGAGTTATCTGAAATCCATCATATCATCTATACAGGTACATTTTTTTGGTTGTTCACATAGATTTTTCTACTTTTAAAGTGCCTCACTTTTATTTTTCCATTTCCAGGCCCACCATTGCAGTCTAGGCTCTTATCACTACATGCTTGGATTGCTGTAATAGTCCCATACCTGGCTTCTCTGTCCCTTTTCTTCCCCATTTCAGTCCAACCTATGAGCAATATAAGATTTAAATTTCAGACTACAAAGTCTCAGTTGGAAGGCTGGTCCAAAAGCAATGTAGACCCAACCTGCCCTTGGAAAAGAGTGCCTACTGTAACATATGCAATAACGAATCATCCAGCCTCTGCTTAGGGACCTTAGTGAAGAGGTATCCACTGGTTTCTGGGGCAGTTTAGTTCATAATGTTAGGAAGTTTGTCTGTAAATCAAGCCCAAATCCTGTAACCCTGTATGGCTTGCACCACATAATTTCTACTATCTTCTGAGTATTCCCTTTTTCTTATAGGTTAGTAAGGTCTTGATTGGGTTGAAAACTATTTGAGGTCAGGGGCCAGTTAGTGTCCCCCTCTGCAGCCAAGTAGAACAAATATAATTCCTCTTCTGCATGACATACTTTCAAGTATTTCCAGATGTCAACAGGAAATCACAACTTCATGAAACTTACATGAAAAACTAAGTTTATTACAAGAGAAATGAACATGCATGGGGAACTCTAAGCAGGCACAAAGTAATCACAATCCAAACAGAAGCTTACATATTTATGGCATTGCAACAAAGAGAGGAGGAGAAACAGAAATCTCCACCTAAAGGGAAATGTCAGGGGAGGAGAAATCATGAATAATTAAGATAGCAAAAGCAGCATTCTTTTCCCTTCAGACCATATGAATTGATGATGGTCTACTTATCTGCAAGGATCCCAGCTGCACAAACAATTTCTCAGTCTGCTGCAGACTGACTGGTGCCTGTGTTGACTCCCAAGGACACACAAAAAGTCCAGCTTGGGATGCAAACAACAAATTATATCAGCTCAGGGTGGTGGCTTCATCCTTGACATGTTTAGGGCCTCCTGCATACTTCTGGCTTCAGTGTTTCTGGACAATATGGCAACTCAACAAGACATGGTAAGACCTATGCTTTAGCGAAGTCCCTTTGAGAGTTGTGTGGAGGATGCTTTGGAGAAGGGAGAGACTTGAAGCTTGGAGCCCAATTAAAAAGTTATTGTAATAGTCTAGGTTAAGGAGAGTGAGAGCCTGAACTAATATAGTGGCTGAATGAGTGGACAGAGGGTATATATAGGAGTGATGTTGTCCAAGTAGGCACCACAAGACTTGACAACAGATTGAATATGTGTGGTCAATGAGAGTGAAGATTTGAGGATAAGCACAGATCCTTTTCTGTCCAGGACTAGATGCCTGCTTACTCTACCACAGTGGTTCTCTATAATACCATAGCTGTACAAAAAAAGAAAACAAGGAAACAACAAGTTTAAATCTTGAGGAGGGAGAAAGCTATGAGACGTCCCTTTCCCTTTTTCTTTTGACATAGCTAAAAGAGCATTATTTACCAATATTCTCACACCAGTGTCAAAATATTGCCTGGTCCCAGTTTGAAACTTATCTTTAAAAACATGTTCTATAACATGTAGACTATTGAGAAGTCTGGCCTGATACATTAAAAACAAGGAGTAAAACAAAATGAAATGCCTGAAAGACTTGAACTTCTCCATTTCAGAGAGACATAACTCTTACTGCCAAAAAAAAGAAAGACAGAAAAAAGAAAGGAAGGAAAAAAGGAAAGAAGGAAGAAAGAAAATGCACATATAACTAAGTCATACCTCGCAGCTAAAATGGTACCAGAAATAGACACAGGTAATCACTGAGAGAACAATTTAAAGCACTTGTTGGAGGTTTAGCCACATGACTCAATCCAGGCAGGAAAAAAATCAATATTGTTCAATGAAGTAAATAAGATATTGTAGAAAATAGAGTCACACAGTAAGATAAGAATAGGTGATGATGCTGAAGACCTTGTTCAATATACCTAGTTTAATAGAGGGATTTAGCTATGCCTATACATAGATGGACTTAGCAAACTCAGGTATTCCCTGAGATCCCACACTCAAGGATGGAAAAGAAGGGACCTCTGAGTTCTAAAATTAAAACAAAAACACAGACAACTCAATGTCTTTTGGCCTTGCCAACAGCGGCATTGTATTCACCAGCCTTAGGGGTAACATTATGAGCAGAGGAGCCCAAAATGTTAATGTACACAAAATGTACTCTTCAGTGCCTTCCCACCTTTTTTCAATTATCCCTAAAGTTGAGAAGGGAATGCTTCTCTTTATTTTCATAGTCTTGGGGAAAGAAGGGATCTTGGGGAGACCTTGTTGCCTAATGGATAGAATGCGGGACTTGGAATCAAGACAACTTAGACTTGAATTCCATTTTAAACATGTACTAGCTATGTAACCCTGGACAAGTTATTAAGGTCTCTGAGTCTCAGTTTCCTCATCTTTAAATTAAGAGGATAAGACTGCATAACACAGTTCTTTCTAGTTCAATAATCTTTGATGGTTTGGACCTTGGCAGCCCCTTAGTCCACCTGCAGTTGTGTCAGAGCCCCATCTATTGCACTGTTGACAAGTGGCCATTTATTCTTTGTTTGAAGACCTTTAGTGCAGGAGGAGTTGATTAGAAGAATATGTACCTGTACACTAATAACTGCAGTAACATATAATAAATGCCCAAGAAAGATAGGAGCAATGTATTTTGTAAAAAGAGAAAGGTTCATTACTGACTAGGGGATGGGGGTCCCTGCTTATAAGAAGTTACATTCGACTTAAACTTTAAAGGAAGGGTAGGAATTCAAAAGGTACGTTATTTAGTAGGTAACATAGGTGAAAACATGCCTAGAGGATGAATCGACTTAGGTATAGGGGAGTAGTATGAGATTAGGCTAGAAAGTTAATGGGATTACAGATTGTAGAAAGTTTTCACAGAAGTAGGGAAATTCAGATTTGGAAAAGACCTCAGAGGACTTTTAGTTCAATTTGTAACTGAACTAGAGTCCCCTTACAATAATCCCGAAAAGTGGTCATTTAGCCTTTGACTGGAAATCGAAGGTAGCGGGTGGAGCATTACTGCTCTTTTTTTTAAAACATAGGAATGAATTCATTCTAAATAGAGGCACATATTTAATTAGAAATTAGAGGTATTTGAATGTAAACAAACCTTTTAACACTTATATAGACAGATTACACTGCCCAAAGGTGGTTCCCAATAGCAACCAATTCTATATAGATTGAAATTGGTAAAGATATGGCAACAAATAAATATTAAAGTAGTTTTCAGATAAGATTTAGGGGAAAAAACTTTGTATATTATAACTCAAAACTTTATCATATTCTTGACTTCTTTGTTTTCTATAAGAATAGGTATTTATAAGTTTCCCTCCCCCCACAAAAATGTTATATCATATTTTTTCATCTTGAATCTTGAAGAATTTTTGAAATTCTTTCATGTTCCTGTCTGGTTTTTTTGAGCAATGTGGCAATCTGCTCAGATATTCTGAAGACTGCTTGGACTTCAGCAGATAGCTCTTTATACTCTGAAAATAGGTCTTTGAAGACAGTCTCATTCATCATCCGATTAAATCACAGGGTCCTTTGCTATGTAATCTGGCGTCACTATCACATTAGGAATGTGTCCAGGTGGGATGTGTCCACTAAGCAGTTCAGGCTTTATTTCTGTTGCTCTTAACTCTTTGAAATTAACTTCTGAGTCTCTTTGTCTCTCATCACTGGTGGGCATTTCATGCATTGATATTTTAGATGGAATACAGAGTTCACTTATCCGTTCCTGCTTCATATACTCTCTGTATCTTTGTTGCTTCATGCTTCCACAACTTCAAGCAAACCATAGCACTAGTGAGATAAATAATCATTGTGATGAAGAAAGGTATCATTGCTGCTATCTGTCCTCCTATTAGGCAAAATGATCAATTTATTAATATATTAAATAAAGAGTAATAGTAATATACGCCATTGGTATAATTTGCATAGAGTATAGCTATAGACATATACCAAATGAAGAAGGAGACATCAATTTCAAACTCAGTTAAAGGCCACCAACTAGAGTCCAAAAGGATGGTCTGATGATATGTGGACATGCCAAGAACTAGAAGAGTAATGGTTGTAGTCCAAGCTAGCCCAGAAACAATAAGTATAAAAGAGTTTTTAGGGCCATTGTAACAGTAGTTCCTATACATGCCTCCCAGGCTACCTGGGCTGTGAATATCCAAATAGGTTGTACCATTCATTGTTTTTATGTATATAGGCTAGGACACAAGCAAAGAGACCTGTTTATATAAGCAACTCCACAATGCCAAGAATTCTCAGTAGTCCTGACCATGACTTCATGTAGAAGTATCTGTGGTTGTACTCTTGTATTCTTCTAGCTATAAGTTAGGGCTGTTGCTTTGTGTCCTCCTAAGGATCCCTATGGATCTTAAGGGAGAAATGCCTCAATTTCTTTCTGTGAACTCTAAGTTTCACCCTATTCTCTGTATGGATCTTTATAGAAACTGGGATAGTTTGAACTTCCTGGTTGGTAAACACTCAACACCATTAAAATATACCCAATGTCAGACACAGGCTTGTCCCATTCTGGGTCATTTTCCTTCAGAAGAAGTTCTTCCAAGCATCTGAGCTAGAACTGGTTCTTCTGTGTCACTTGGATTTAGGTCAGAACCAAATGGTCGCTGTAAGGGAAGAGGTGGAGGTAGCAAAGGATCTGCATGCACAGCTAATTAATTCACTGTCTTGAAGACTCTGCAGGGTCCTCCTTGTCCCAGCTTGATTGGAGGCATCTACTGGAACATCATCATAATCCCTGCCTGGGTTCCTAGATTTTCTCTTAGGCACCACACCATTTGAATGGTCCTGGGTGGTGGTGGAGGTGGAGACCCATAGTTCCATCCCAGGCCCAGAGCACACAAGGTCATTACCTCTTGCCGTAGCCCATTCTACTTTTTTAAGTAGCTCTAACTGCTAGGTAGTTTTATCTATCATTGAAATAGCTAGGTAGCACATTTAGAGCACTGGATCTGGAGTTAAAAACACTTAAGCTCAACTCTGACCTCAGACACAAGTTGTGTGAGCATGGGCAAATCTCTTAACATTCTGTTTCAGTTATCTGCCTTGTAAAATGGGAATAATAAAAGCACCTATCTCCCAGGTTTATTGTGAGAATAAAATAAGCTAATATCTGAAAAATGATTTGCAAACTTTAAAGATCTATATAAATGTAGTTATGATTATTAAAACCTAAATCCTGTTTTTTTTTCTACCTATTTTTCCTAATCCTGCACCTCAGAACAGTTATCATATCTCCTCCCCCATAAACTTATCTCAGGCCCAGGGACTCTTCTTTGAGCCAGATATGACCAATTCCATGAAGTGGTCTTCGTATGCCATTTATACAAAGGCCTTCACCCTCCTGTTCACTCTTTTTTGTATTAAACCCGGTTTAGCAGCATCCATCTTAAAATGTAGTTCCCAGAATGGAACACAGTACTCTAGATTTGGTCTGACCAGGGCAGAATACAGAATTTTTTTTTCCCCTCAGACATTATACTTCTCCTAATGAAGCCTAAAATCACTTTAGCCTTTTTGGTCATTATAATGCTGGCTATCCTGTGAGCTTACATTCTTCTAACACCTTCAGAACTTTTCAGATAAACATCTTTCTTAACCATACCTCTTTAGTCTTCTACTTGAAAAGTTGAATTTTTGAACCTAAGGGTAAGAGTTTACATTTAACCCCAATTAAGTTTCATTTTATTAGGTGAAATTAGAGCATTTACAAGCTCAGTGATCTAATTTGTCAAATTTTTTTTTGACTGGTACCTGGGCCATTTATTGTGCTCATTATCCTTCTCAGCTTTGTATGTAAATCTGAAAGACTGCCATTTATGTATTCCATCAAATAAGGCGCCTTCCTCCGGTAACAGAAATGATAAATAGCACAAAGTCAAAGACAGAGGTCTCCATTCTCCCTGATGGACTTACTTTCACATTGATATAAACCCATATGTACTATTTAGGCTTCATAGGTTACTCCAGGGATGGGGAGCCTCATGTGGCCCTCTAGGTCCTCAAGTGTGGCCCTTTGACTGAATCCAAACTTCACAGAAAAAATCCCCTTAGTAAAAGGATTTGTTCTATAAAACTTTGACTCAGTCAAAAGGCTGCACCCAAGGACCTAGAAGGACACACATGAATGTGAGGCTGCAGGCTCTCCACCTGGGTTAGCCTGTCAGAGCTCAGGTTTGAATTAAGAGTTGTAGGAATTAACTGCACTTGACACCTATGGTAACAGAGCAAAGCAATGTTTATTTCACTGATTTAAAGAGGCAGATATTAACCAATAGACCCTTCTATGAGGGAGTGTATACACTCAAGATCCTGGGCCAGCAGCCTGAATAGTTACGGATCACTCAGATCTCAGATTCCCTATTACTGGCGCTATTTTGGGGGCCCTATTAATATATAACAGAGAATATATGGTAGCAATTAGAATCGCTATCCCAAGTGCTGAATGACTTAAAACCTACATTCAAGGATAGGTTTTTGGACCCTTCAGGAATAAATGAAAAAGTACTACATTGTTGGAATTTTTCCACTGAATCCTGTTTCCACAAGATAGAAGTATGGTTGACTGTGACCCTGGGAAGTTGGGGGTAAGGGGAAGGTAAAAGAGAAATTTTTTTTTCACTATTTTGAGATCAAGTCCTCCCCAGCTAGACTTTGGACAGGGCTTCTTTAAGGAAGAGGAAGGAGATTCAAGAATGTAACTTCTGGGAAATAAAAATATAGGCAAAAAAGTAAAACTTGAAAACTATAGAACTGAATGCCACAAGGTGATGGAGGGAAGTGGCTTTAGGAGACTAGAAAGGAGTGATACATGTATGTAAACAGGTAGAGTGAATAAGAGGCTTAGTCCTCTCAGTATCTCTTGTTCAGCTCTATAGTTGGCCATTCACCAAATCTCGTATCCATCTAACTGAAAATTATTGGTCATCCCTCTTCATCTTGTCCCCAAAATTATTATGATAGACATTGTTTCTTTTCCAAAATCTAGGGGGACGGTAACTTTAGCATTTGCAGGGTCTGCCAGGATACTTTAATAAAAGAGGAAAAGCCATAACTTCTTGATGAAACCAATTTATGATCAGTCCTTTCATTTCTAGATAATCATTAACTTTCCCTAATAATACTGGACAACAACCAGAAATTGTTTTCCTTGTCACATCCACAAAAAGACCAACAACATGGAGAATCTTATCATATTTTTTTTTGTGCTGGTATCAAATGTTTCAGATTTCCCATCATTTTCATGGATATCACAGTTTAATGTTTTGTGAGCCATTTTTGTTAACTAAAGTTATACTGATTAACTTCCCTAAAATGTAGCTCCTGATGATTTCTTATTATATTTTTTTTTTTACTTATTTTTTTTTGGCAGGGCAATTGGGGTTAAGTGACTTGCCCAAGGTCACACAGCTAGTACTTGTGTCAAGTGTCTGAGGCTGGATTTGAACTCAGGTCTTCCTGACTCCAGGGCCGGTGCTCTACTGACTGCACCACCTAGCTGCCCCTTCTTATTATATTTTGCCTATGGAACATTTATCCTCATCATTTAATAGTAGTCAGTCAGTATGCTTGGACTCCATTTGCCCTGGGGTTGCTTTTCCATTGTGGAGATTTATTGATGAAAATGTTCCTCCTGTTTGTCAGAATGTGACCCCAAGAAATAGATCTTGAATGACATATTATTTCATAAGCTTTGACAATTTCTTGGTAATTTTCCCCTTTTTTAATTTCTCTAAAAGTTTTTGGTCACTTTAAAAAAATTACCATCTCACTTTTTCAGCTTCATCAATTATTTCTCAAAATTCTTGTCTTTGATCATTTTCTTTGTCCAAGGACCCAGGAATATCACTATTTTGATCTTAGTTTCCCCAATTCTTAAAATTTATTTTTCAGATAATGAAAATATGTACCATTTTGAACTATGGCCTTGGTGCAATTTTTCATTAAACCGAGTTTAAGGTGCCAAGGTGGAAAGAAAATGGTTTCAAACACATAAGTGGTTGACTTAATGCATTTTTCTTTCCTGTAGTCAGTCCTTTTTTATTTTTTGTCTCTGTTGTCCCATTGAAGAGTATAGCATGACCAAGGTATAATCCTAGTAAAGGATAATCAATTTCAGATTTCCAAAGATAAGCTAAGAATTTTTTAATCCTACGACTCCTTAAGAGAAATTTCATGTTTTAAATGCATTTTGCTTCTCTCTTACATGGCATTTATACTTTTAGTCTAGATAGTAAAAGAATATCTCGATGTTTAGGTCATGCACATGGCCATTTGTTTTTTGTTGTTGTTGTTGTTTTTCAGTCATATCTGACTCTTTGTGACCCCATGTTCTCTTTTCCTTTTGCCTTCAATCTTTTCCAAAGTCAGAGTCTTTTCCAATGAGTTGTGTCTTCTCATTATGTGGCCAAAGTATTTAAGCTTCAGCTATTTGACCTTCCCTGATCACCTATTTTACAAACAAAATAGAGTTTATTTGCTTTTTAAATCAGAGAAGTTAGGTTTCCTCTCAGAGATTTAAAAATAAGCTCACCATATCCATCACAAAAATATACTGGAATTTAAGCAACTCATCTCCTGCCCCCCACTTACCTCTACAAAGTATTAAACCTTTGGGAAAATAGCATTAGAAACAATAATGTTTACCAAATGACACCTGTCATATAACTGGCTGAAGATTGTGCTATGTATTGAGAGTTAGATATGAGTTTTTTATTATTGTTAATTTTATCTGGAAGCCAACATTCATTAGCTTTACCTGAATGATCTGTTGTCTTGTTTGACTGCCATCAATTTGTACTGTAATATGTCACCCCACATTATGCATAGCTTGTTTGTAAATATTTCTATTTCGTGAAGAGCAGGGCTATAATTTAATTCTTTGGCTTCCCAGCCCCTAGGACACCTGGCACAGGGCTTTGACTGAGCTTTAGAATGCATACTTAGTAAGCACTTGGATGAATAAATGTGATGATGCATGGAAAAGTGCTACAGAAATGCCAATTACGACTTTTATCATGAAACACCAAACAACTGACTTTGTGAAATAGGAGAAAAGGAGCAAATAATAAAGAAGCTAATAAAAACAGTAGTAAATGATGGGCACTGTTTTACAATTAAGAATTGTAAATTTGCTATCATAAAAGACAAATGTGTTCTAGCCTCCTTTCCTTTCATTGAGTCATCAAAAGGAAGATAAAAAAGGCTGGTGGTATAATTTATAGAATCTATTTATGAGTTCAGTTCATGTTTTTTTCAACCATGTTTTATATGGGCTATAATTCTTGATGGAAGGCTAATAGATGTGATTATCAATTTTGTACACATCCATTACCAATCTAAATTGTCCCAATCTCAATAGTTCATTTGTTTCCCTTTTAAATATCCTCATTGCTTTTAAAAATCTTACATCCAATTTAAAAACCAAAAGAAATGATACAGATATTTCTCTGAATTAAACTATATTTAATCTGCATAGATCATTATATAAAGATTTAATTTCATTTGTGAGAAATTTTAGAACTTTTTAAAGTAAAACTGAAAGATGGTTTATTAATATGCAGAATAATAAATAAATTTCTGGATGTGACCAATAGGGTATTTTGCTTTGCTTGACTGTTAGGCACATAGACTGTTAAGAAATTTTCATGTTTTGAATGTATTTTCTTGTTATTTTACATGTAATTTATTCTTATGGTCTAGCTTCAACAACCCCCTTGGTCAATTTATAATTATTAAACCAGGGTTCTTTTCAGTGGGTAGGGGAGTTGACAGGAAAAAAAAATGCTTGATAGTTGAAAACAAGTAGAGTAAGACAGGGCAGGTAGGTAGTGCAGTGAATAGAGTAGTAGGTTGGAAGTCAGGAATACTCATCTTCCCGAGTTCAAATCTAGCCTCAGACACTTATTAGCTGTGTGACCCTGGGCTAGTTACTTAACCCTGTTTGCTTCAGTTCCTCATCTGCAAAATGAATGGTAGAAGAAAATAGCAAAGAGTTGGACATGACTGAATAACAACAACAAAAGAATAAAGCAACTCCTATTTGAAAATATGTGTTGGGATTAAGAAAGAAAAGAGGTAGAACGTAGAAGTTTTACAGGCACACACACACACAGAGTATTTTACATTAGGCAGCAAAGTGTTTCAAGGAAGGGAAGAGGGGGACAAGAATTTATTTTGTGCCTCCAAAGTGCACTTTAGAAATATTATCTTATTTGATCGATTATGATCCCCATTTTAAAGTTCAAGAAACTGAGGCAGACAGAATTTAAGTGCCCAGGATCACAGTCAGTAAGTGTTGGAGGCTGGATTTGAATTCAGGACTTCCTGATTCTAGGTTTAACACTCTATCCACTAAGCCACCTACCTGCTTTTGGTAGATAGAGTGCTGAACCTGGAATCAGGAAGACCTCTGAGTTCAAATCTTGCCTCAGATAGTAATTAGTAATAGTAATAGTAATTAGCAAATAGTAATAACTTTGGAAAGTCATTTAACTGCTACCTGCCTCAGTTTCCTTGTCTGTAGGATGGGGGTAATACTAACGCCTTTTCTCAAGGTTGTTGTGAGAATCAAATGAGTTAATATTTGTAAAGTACTTTGCAAACCTCTATGTAAATATTAGTAATTATAAACTTTTATTTGATCTCTAAAGTTAGTTTCAGCTTTGGCTTCTCCAGTAATACTCTTTTTGGACTCCTTTGGCTTCTCTTGCTGTACTCATTTTGTATTTCTTTGACTTTTCCACCATGCACTCATGCCAGGTACCTCCCTCTCCTTATCAGTTTTCCCTTTTTCCCTTTAGATTGTAGATTCCTTGAGGGCACGGACTATCTTTTGTCTCTTTTTGTACCCCCAGAACTTCCTTGGTCCCTGACACATAGTAGGTACTCAATACATGTTTATTCATTGATTGATTGAAAAAACTCTTGAAGAATTTTCCCATTTTACAGATCAAGAAATTGAGGCCTACTGTGGTTAAATGACTTGTCTGTAGCCACACAGCTTATAAATTTCAGAGGTGAGATTTGAAGCCAGGTTTTAGTAACTCTAAGTGTAACAGTCTTTCTTTCCCCTATATCAAAATGTCCCTTGATATGGATTATCATCATTTCCTGAAGGAAAATGAAACCTTAAAAACTATCATAGAAGGCATCCCCTATGTACATGTTAAGATCATATAAAAATCCTTGGTAGATGTAACCAAAGATAACTTTTTCAATAATCCTCCGATTGTCAATATCAGGAAAGCATTAAACAAGAAGTTATATCTTGCCAAATGTGTTTGTCAGAATCGTTGATCATGTCCATTACAGGCCTGAATGGAAAATGGTATTTCCTATTTATATTTATATTTCCTATTTATATATGATAAAGTCTTCCAGCTGCTCCTCTTTTCTGATCACATAATCTCAGAATACTATAAGACTTCTTTTTTATTAAAACATTTTTATTAATTTCTTCTGGTTTTGCATAGCCTAAATTCTCTCCATATTCTTTGCCCTCTCCCTCTAGAGAGCAATTATTTATAGCAAATATTTCTTAAAAGAATAACAGGAAGAAGAAGGAATAAATGAACAAAATGGTAAATATATTTTTAAAATGATAATGTATCACCAATTCCATACTCATGGACTCCTCACTTCACTGGAGAGAATTCTTAATGTGATTTATACCCACTTAAACAATGTCAATCTAGTAATCAAAAAAAAATGAAATGAATGAAAAATAGTTATTATCCAGATTGTGACACATAGTTGCATGGACAGCAATTTGATCTAGTTTATCGGTATGGATAGTTTGGAAATGCCCTATGGATATGTGATCAGAAATGGACATTGGTCTATTTTGTAATAAGAGTGAGGAAAAAGAGATATACCATCAATGTGCACTGCTAGTATATTCAGAATGTTGAAGGATCTATAGAAAAGTGTTCAGCACATTGGAGGATCTGTGGAAGATTTATAGAAATTGCACAAAATTTGCAAAGCATGATGATAATGATAAATAATTACTGGCATTCATATAGCATTATAAGATGTGCAAAACTCTTTACATGATCATATTAGATCTTCACAACAACCCTGTGAAGTAGGTGCATTATTATACTTATTTTAGAGATGAAGAAGCTGAGGATGAGAGAATAAGTTACTTCTGCAAGGTCACACAACTAGTAAGTGTCTGAGGCAGGATATGAATTTGAGTTTTCCTGATTCTAAATCTAACACATTGATGAAATGGTGTAAATGGATTGTTGTGATCTCTTCCATTGGAGGGAGTCTAATTGGCTTACAAGATCATGAATACACTGAAACATTGCTATGTATAAAGTAAAAGTAGTTATTTCATGTGTTACAATAATATTATTTGGTATTTTTTTTCAAGCACCATTCTAGAAAAATAAATGGACAAGATAATTTAGGTTTGGATAAAGCCTGAAGAATTTTTGATGAGAAAGGACTGATGGATAGAAGCAAAATTTTGATTGCTATTATGGGCCACTTGGTAAAGAGTAAAGGGCACTGGACATGGAGTTCAGAAGATTTAAATATGACTCTTGGTTCTTTTCCTACTTCCATGACCTTCGGCGAGTCAATAATTTCTTTAGGTCTCATATTCCTTGTTTATAAAATGAGTGATATTTGATGAGCTTTAAACACACTTTCCAGCTCTTAGTTTGTGATCTTAGGATCCTATAAAGTAAACCTCCATTAAGTTTTAGCAGTCCAACCATGGAATGGAGGAAAAGGCTAGTGAATTCATCATAAGGTCAAAGTCATGGGAACAGGCATTTATTGAACACCTAGTGTTCGCCAGGTCCTGTGCTAAATGCTTTGCAAATATTATGTCATGTGATCCTCACAACAACCCAGTGACAGAATTGCTATTATCATTGCATTTTTTTCCATTGAGGTGGACAAAAGTTGAATAACTTGTAACAGGGTTACACAGCTACTGAGTGTCTAAAGACAGATTTGAGTTCAAGTTTTCCTGTCCAGGCCCAGTCCTCTAACCACCGTGCCATTTAATTGCTAATAATTGAAGGTGTTGATGCTGCAGATAGGAAGCTGCTAGTTGGAATTTTGTACAGGGAAACCATACCTCAGGCAAGGGATGGACTAGATGACCTTTAACGTTCCTTGCGACTCTGATCTTCTATGATCTTTGAAAGAAACGGAGTTATGCTTTTACATGTGTCCATTTGGTCTGTTTTACATAGCCATAATGATGACTGTGTTCTCATGTGCCCTGTAGACATCTCTACACATAGAGACCGCATGTAGCTAGCCATTAAATTTAATGACTAAGTTAAATTAGTTTCAATAAAAAGATCAAAGTAAAACCACAAATTGGAAAACCCAGGCCTGTAAAACCTTCTGATTGTTGAATATTTTGAACTGAATGTCCTGTAAAAATTTCAAACTCCAAACATTCAAAATAAAACAAGTATTGTTTTTCCTCCTAATTTCCATCCCTCTTCCAAACTTTCCAGTTTTTTGAGGGTACCTCCATTCTTCGAGTCTCCCATGTTTATATATATTTCATGCCATCTTTAACTTGACATTCTTACTCATTCCACATATCCAATCAGTTGCTGGTTCTTAAAAATTCTGAGAGGATTCTGAGAAGATGGCAAAGTAGGTCAGAAAATTTCAAGCTCTCAAGACTTTCCCCCACAAAAAAGATAAAATATCGCCTCAGGGTGAACAAAGTACAGATAAAAATAAGTAAGAATAGGGGCACAACAGGGGTGTTTCTGGGACAATTTGAGAAAATCTGAAGAAAAATCCCTGGATAAGGTTTTGTCCCTGTGAAGAGTAAATACTTCCAGGCTAGAGTCCCTGTTAATCACCAGCGACAAGCCCTGGGGTTAGCTGATTTGGAAGGCTACATTGGCCCCAGCCACCCGAAATTTTACCGCCCCGCCTCCCCTGCAACAGTGAGGGCAGTTGGGCATCTGAGGCAGGGAAGATTGAGGGAACCTCTGCTGACAAGGAACACCAGACCCAGCTGTCTTTTGGAGAGTGATGGGGGTGAGAAGGAGAAAGCACACACCCAGTGAGTGCAGAAGCAGTGGGGTAGGATGCCCCTGGCTGTGGGCACTTACAGGAGGCTGGAGGTTTGCTTTTGGTTCTAGGCTAGAGGGGAGAACTGAAGATCTGGGGCAAGAGGCACCATCCCCCATACCCCAGGGCTAGAGGTGATTACAAAAATTAAGCTATTATTAAAAAAACGCACAGACAAAGGAGAAAGAATCCAAACATAGAAAGCTATTTATTATGGGAATAAAGAAGACTGGTGTTCATCTTCAGAGGGGGATATTGAAGCAAAGAAACCCTCTTCTACCCCAAAGGGTAACATCAAATAGTCACCTGCCCAAAAAGAACTTATAGAAGAATTTTTAAAAGACTAAAAATCAAATGAAAGAAATTGAAAAAAAAAATTCTAACTCAACACGTCTAGATTTTTTTCTCCTTTTCACCACTCATGTAGTCATCATGCAAGTTCAGTCCCATTCACTTCTCACTTGGCCAATTGCTATCCTTCCCTAATTTGTCTTGCATATGATAGCCAATTTATGATTTTTTTTTGTCGAAGAAATGATAATTGAAATACCGTGAAAGGATGGATTGTAGACCTTCTAATAATTGTGCTTAGGGCCAGTTGTACATGTTGTTGCTTCACTTCCGGAAAGGGGAAATACATTTTCCCTTCTTTGTGTAACCAGAAGAGACTGTGCTTCCAGCGGATCTGAAATGAACTAGATTCTCCACAGTATTCAATACATACATGAACCTAAGTGGCCCACTTAGAGACTATGTAAGACAAGAATACACTGAAGTTGATGAAGTCATAGTTCCTTCTTATACATATATATATATGTATATGTGTGTATATATGTGTATATATATATATACATACATTTATATGTATGTACACACACACACATATACATATATATATGTTACACTCCAAACATTGAGTAAAGATATCAGGTAAACAGTAAGTCACAGTCGCAGATATGGGCTAAGTCAGTATCTGCCAAAGACACAAATTAAAGAAGCAGGACTTTATACGGAACAGGAGCAAAGCCCAGAAGCGAAACTAAAAAGTGATAAGAAGACTGAAAGTACATTTCAAGCTTCACTGTGATGAGAGTCACAGCACATCCACAGACATAGTGGAAGGTCATGGGTATTCTGGTATTTAGTGGAAATCAGCAAAATGTTTTGTATTGTACTTGAAAATTTTCATGGATATGTATTAATAACTAGCAGTCTTAAAAATGCTGAAATATTACCGATTACAAACCAAAGTTAGAGAATGATCACATATATGATAAATTATACCCAATCATCATTTAGTATATTTCAGCTGCACAATTTTTGAGTTGAAAGGTACCTCAGTAGCCATCATGTCTGACCCATACCCAACAAAGAATCCCTACCAGCACACACTAGACAAGTAGACATGAAGTTTCTTCTCCAAGCATCTGTTTGGCCAACTTTTAATGAAAGAGATAGGATCCACCGAGTCTCAGCCTAGTCCATTTGTTTTTGGTAGCTGTAATTCTTAAGATTTTCAAGCCTAAACTTGTCTCATCGTACCTTTCATTAATTGCTTCTTATTCTTGCTTCTGGTACCATATAGAACAAATAAGCCTTCTTTCTTTTACATGACTGCCCTCTGATTACTTGAAATTAGTTACCATGCCCCACAGAAGTTCTTTTTTTCTCTAGGTTAAAGATTCATGATTATTTCGGGTAATCTAAATATAGTACGCATTCACATTTCTTCATCAGGGAGCTCATTTTATAACGGTGTCACAGCCATGAAAATAACTAAGAATTACAAGATATAGACCTAGAAAATAGATTTCAATTTCGGAGGGGAGGGCATTAGCAGCTGGAGAAGGGGGCAGTAAAGGTTACTGCATAAGGTATGAGTTAAGCTGAACCAAGCCAGGGAAAATGAGAGAAGAAAGCATTCCAGTAATGGGGCACAACAGTGCAAAGGGGGATGGGAAAGGGAGTATTAAAAATGGGGTGTCTTGTGAAGGGAGTAGCAAGTAGGTCAATGGTGGTCGGCTTGTCAATTGTATGGAGAGGCATAAAGTACAAGAAACCTGCATAGGTACAAAGGAGCCAGGGTGTGAGGCATCATAAATACCAAACAGAAGACTTTATATTTTATTCCTGGAAGTGATAGGCAAAAGGCTCGGTTGGATTCCCATGAAAATTCTACCAAGATTTTAAAGAAAAAGTTAAAGCCTATGTAGGCAGTTCTGCTATAACTCGACATGTGTATTACAACAAAGTACTGCACTATGCAAGATTTTAAAATAAAAAATGATAGAGTTTAGGGGGAAAGAGGATTAGAAGCATAATGCTTTAAAGTTTTGTCAATAACACATCAAAAAAGTTAGGAATATAGTTTTTAAAGCTAGTACAGTTTTATATTTTTAATAGTTGGGAAAAAGATAATTACTATAATAAATAGTGGCCGTTCAATAAATATGGCTTTGACGAAGATATTGACACAGACATTTGACAAAGATATAAATATTTACTTCGACAAAAACCTAAAATTTGCTTCTGTTAGCAGACATTTCATGGGTTGCAGCTTGTGAGGTGTTATGCAGTGTAGTTTTCAGCATCCTCACTGTTTCAGAAGGAATCACACAGAAGCAAGCTTGAAATTTGTGTTATGCTCAAAATATTCCCTGATATATCAGTTGTGTTGGAACAAATTCCCATTTTCAAAATATATGTTATAGCACAACTGCCTGCATCACAGAACACATCAATTGTTTAAAAAATAAAAGTCGTAGGTGACCCACTTAGGGCAGCTAGGGAGCAGGGTGGATAGAACGTCAGGCTTGAAGACAGGAAGACTCATCTTCTTGAATTTAAATTTGACCTCAGAAACTTACTAGCTGTGTGACCCTGGGCAAGTCATTTAACCTCTTTGCCTTAGTTCCACATCTGTAAAATGAGTTGGAAAAGGAAATGGCAGACTACTCCAGTGTCTTTGCCAAGAAAACTCCAGATGGGGTCACAAAGAGTCAGACATGACTAAAATGACTAAACACAGGCTACCCAAACTCTTCTGTCAGACAGATATGGTTTTGATCCCTAAAGCTGAGAATGAAAATTGTAAGCAGATATCAGTCATGAATATCATTGGAAAAATAAATAAAATGTTCACATTAAAATATAGTATTGTATAAAAATGTCCATCGTGATCAGCCAGGATTTATAAATGAAATGTAAGAATAGTTTAATGCCAGGAAAATATCACTGTAATAAATCTTGAAGAAAAATAAAGACTATATAGTAATGTCATTGGATAGAGAGGAAGTCTTCAATAAAATGAAGCGTTCATTTGTATTTTAAAGTATAGGGATACAAAGAACTTTTTATAAAACTATAAAACAAATTTGAAACCATGAGTTAATATTGGCTATGATGGAAGCGTTTCTACTGAATATAAAACACATCAAAAAAGGTCTTCATTCAGTGGTTCCAGAGAATTTATGGTGAAAAATCTCTCTTCACTGCAGGGGGGAGAGAAACTACTAGGGTGGAATATTATTAAAACTGTCATACTCAGCCACTGAATCAGATGTTTTTACTTGATCATTTTTGTTTCAAGAGAGGGTTCAATTTGGCCCAGGGCTGGTAGGTGGTAGAATATATTTCCGGAAATGGCTGTGATGCAAATAACAGAACTTATTTGAAAAAAAAAACAATAATATGTTAAACAGGGATGAATAGAGTGCAGAATCACATCTCAACAGGGTCCTTAGATTGCATCCATTCTAAAGCCTACCTACATAAGAATGTCCTCTACAACATACTTTGTAAATGGTTATACAGCTTTGCTCAGAAGACCTCTTATGAAGATATCCATTATCTCTATTCAGTTTTTAGATAGATCTAATTATTAAGACATTTTCCCTTAGATCAGGACTAAATTTGTTTCTTTGCAACTTCCACCCTTGCTTCTAATTCTGCTCCCTGAGCTCCATCAGAACAATGCTGAATTGCTCTTTGACATCTTCTTTTTATGAAATTTTAAGAATACTAGCCACAGAAATTAAGCATGAAAATACAAATTAAATAAATAAGCTTTGGCAATGAAGAACTTAAATTACCTCTATTTTACCAAGGGATTGAAACATATATGCATACATATATGTTCACACACATATGCATACACATATATATGTATATATGGCAAAATTAATTTAGAAAAAGTATAGTCTCTCTGGGGAAATGATGAAGAAAAGGAAAAAAAAAAGGAAAGGGCCCAATGTTACCAGATCTTAAACAGCATTATTATATAGCAGTACACATCTTGAATATTTTTTCATTAATAATTTAGCCATCAAGCACTTCTTAAGTACTTACCTTTTGCCAGACACGATGTTTGGCACTGGGGATAGAAAAATGAACACAAAATAATCTCTGCCCTCAAAAACCTCAGTCTCTTAGGGGAAGCAACAACGTACACATAAGTAAATAAAAGACTGGGGCACTGGTAGCTGGGAATGGGGTGGATCAGGAATTAGGAATGTCCGTACATAGAGGTAGTGTTTGAGCTGAGCTTTGAAGGTACCTAGGGATAATATGGACAATATAGTGGGGGATAACTTGCACAAAAGGGATAGAAATAGAAGACAAGATATTTCCTTTTTGTGAGAAACAGCAAAACAGAGCTTGATTAGAATATAGAGCCATATTAAGGGGAGTTTGGTGTAATAAAATTGGAAAGATAGAGGTTCAGATTGTAAATTTTAAATGACAAGCAAAACTTAAGCAAAGCAACACAGGAATTCACTGTTTGATAAACCCAAGAACACAGGGTGATGGGGGTAGTACTTGATATTTGTCAAGGCCTTTTGGAAGACCATAGATCTAGAGTAGGATCTTAATTGTTTGATTTTGTGATCTTATTTCATCTTCCAAAATAAGCTCCAAGTAATAAGAGATCTACATATTAAAAGTTACATTTCTAACAGAGGAAGAATATGAGATACCATCCAGAACTGTGACTAAAAGGGAGATTTCATAACCGAACAAGTACAGTTGATAGTGTGGGACCAAAAAGACAACTCAAGTTATATTAAACAGAAATACTTTTATATTACAAAAATCCATTACACTAAAAAAAGAAGAGATACTGTAGCATAAAAAGTGGTATTTTTTTGCGTCAGATATCTTAGTTAAAAGCTTTATATTGAAGACCTGAAAGAAATTGGAAAAAATAAAACTAAGTAAGATTCATTCCCTCATTGATAGAGTCCAAGGATGTGAACAACGTTTTTAAAAAATGCAAACTTCAGTAATAATATGAAAAATATATAAATAATTAATAATGACAGTGCAAACATAAAAAACCCTGAGTTTTCACCTTATACTTTCAAATAGGGCAAGATGAGGAAAGATAAGAGTGTTTGTCCTTGGAGACATTGTGGGAAAATTGACAATTGATAGATATTTGAATTGAAAAGCATTTTGAAATTAAATAAGAAGTCACAGAATCTGGGGCAGCTAGGTGGCACAGTGAGTAGAGCACTGGCCCTGGAGTCAGGAGAACCTGAGTTTAAATCTGACCTCAGACATTTGACACACTTGCTAGCTGTGTGACCTTGAGCGAGTCATTTAACCCCAATTACCCTGCCTTCCTCCCCTCCAAAAAAAAAGTCACAGAATCACAGAATTTGAGTTGGAAAGGGTCTCAGCAAATCTGAGCCTAATAAATAATAGAAGTTAAAATGAAAAGTGACATTTGAAGCATTTCTACACATTTCCTTTTCTTCATATTTGTAGGACTTTACCCTGGATATTTGTAGAATTTGTTTGTCATTGGAATCATTCAATTTAACCAGTATTTGCCTTAGATTCTGCAGTGAAGTTTTCATTGCTTATTTTCTTTTTCCTAGGAGCTATCTGTGGATTCTTTCAATTGCCACTTTGCTTTCTGCATTCATAAGTTCTAAGAATTTTCTTGTATTGCAGTGGTCAGATTTTTGACCTTTGGTATTCTTATAGGAGACCTATGATCTTTATGTTCTCTCTGCCCATTCTGTCTTTGGTTATCAATGTGCTTTGTTTGCATAGAGGTCATGTCTTCTTTCAATATTTTTGTATTTTATTTCTGTTCAGTATATTTTTATTCCCAAGCAGATTTTTTTTCTTTTCCTTCTTCAGAGAAATTTGCCATTGTGGATTCATTTTTTCCCCTAGTCTGACAATTGTTTCTGCTGTGTAAATTCTCCTCTTATGCTTTTTTTAAAAAAAATTCTCTCATGAACCATTTAGAAACATTTTGCTGTGGTTCCATGCTTTCCTAGAAATCTACAAGGTCCTCTCTCTCATTAGGTATTGGTTTAGTTTCTTTTGTCTCACAATATTTATTTAGAGATATTTGGATTCATTTCAATGTTTTGCAGGTCATCTTCACTTCTATTTTCATATCTTTACTGTTTATTTAACTGCCTTTGATCATCATTTTTAAGCAGTTTTCTTACTTCTGAGATCTTTGGTAATTTTAGTCTTTTCCCTTTGTGTGCCCTTATGGTTTATTTCTGACTCCTTCCCCTTTGATGATCGATCCCCTGAGGCTAGACCTCAAAGCTTTCTCAGCATCCTGTTGTATTGGGTAATTTTTTTTTTTTTCCCGTTCTCAGTCCCTGCCTCAAGTGAAATCTGAAGGGACAGAAGTGGTCGCACCTGGATGCCATTCTCTTTCCTTCAGGTCTGGTGAAGCTCCCCAGACATGCTAATGTTTTTCCCCAGTTCCTTCTCTTATTGGTGATTTCCTCCCAGGCTTTCCATTTTGGTGAGGGGAACAAACTAGTCAACTTTCATTTCTTTCTCAGCTCTGCCTCTGACTCTTTAGACTTTGCCACTATTCCTCACCCCTACTTTTCAGCCTCCTTTTGTATATTCTTGAAAGCATGGACTTCTTTTTTTTTTAACTTGAATTTGTGTCCCAAATACTTACCACAGTGTCTGGCACATAAGTGCTCAATAAATTCTTGTTGCCTGACCTCTGTTTATTGGTTCTCTGGCTGAACATATCTACAAAAGGCTCAGCAGAGCATGCTTCTGTTTTTCCAATACCTTCCCTCCTCTATAAAAGGAGATGGTGTAGGCATAGTTGAGGTCTATCATTTGTTCCTAAAGAATGGTCCATTGAGTGCAGTGGCAGAGTTTATTGACAGAGATCACAACAGTAGCAAGGAAATGACTGAGTGAATCCCAGAACACCAGCTCATTGGTTGAGTTGTACTGCTCTACCAGAATGTCAGGGCTTGGGGAAGAGAGCTGCAATTACTTTACCCCATAAACATAATTCTTATTTTGGGAAGTTTTGAGAATGCCTGAGAAAAATACATAGTCCACAGTCTTGTTAATCATGTGGCCAAGATTATTTCTTTCTCTTTTTTTGGAGAGGGGAAGGCAGGGCAATTGGGGTTAAGTGACTTGACCAAGGTCACACAGCTAGTAAGTGTGTCAAGTGTCTGAGGCCAGATTTGAATTCAGGTCCTCCTGACTCCAGGGCCAATGCTCTACTCACTGTGCCACCTAGCTGCCCCACCAATATTGCTTGAATAGGACATATCATAAAACAAAATTATTTCCTCTCAGCTGAGTTAAAGAAGTGGGGAAAGACTATAGATGATGAATAGTGTACATACTGATAGATGCAGTTGGCTTTAATGCATTTTTAAAATTGATTTTTAAGGTATCTTTCTATGGGGACATTGTATATTGGCAAATGACTGTGATGTAAAAAAACCACATCAATAAAACTTAAAGAAACAAATTAAATAAAATACATTTATAGGCAAGAAGGTCATGTATACCTAAAAAAAACTAGATAGTAAAAACAAACAAAAAACCAAATTCAATTCAATTAATTGAGGTCATAAATAACTTTGGTTAAAGAATCAACATATATAATAAATCCACAAAAAATCATATGCATTTCAATATGAAAACCACCACAAAGAAACACTAGAGAGTGATAGAAAGAGAAATAGAATAACAATACAATATATCAAGTATTTGGACAGTAATTTGTCAAGAGAGTA
This sequence comes from Trichosurus vulpecula, assembly GCF_011100635.1. Taxonomy (NCBI): domain Eukaryota; kingdom Metazoa; phylum Chordata; class Mammalia; order Diprotodontia; family Phalangeridae; genus Trichosurus; species Trichosurus vulpecula. The sequence continues at coordinate 69,227,506 of NC_050579.1, forward strand.
GTGGGTCTGGAGTCAGGAAGATCTAAGTTCAAATCCAGTCTCATTGATTTACTAGCTATGTACTCCTGGGCAACTCACTTCACATCTTTTTTCCTCATTGGTAAAATGGGGATAATAAAAGTGCCCACTTTCCAGGATTATTGTGAGGATCAAATGAGATAATATTTTGTAAAACACTTAGCACAGTGCTTGGCACATATAGTAAGTTCTATATAAATGCTATTATTGTCATAATGGTAATAATAATAATCATCATTCCTATAGGCCTGTTGAAAAATAATTTTCTAATAATGAGTTGTTTAGCAGAAAAAGTGCTGCTCTTGGATTGGAGTTAGTGGAACTGAGTTCAAATCCCAGAGTTTAGCTTATGACCTTGGGCAAGTAATACAAATTCTCTGGGTCTTGATTTCCTCATCTGTAAACTAAAGGTTCCAAGATACCTTCTAATTTTAAGTCTGTTAACTAGAGATTTTGACAGGAAACAAGAAGGCAATTAATGAACAAATGAATGGATATTCCCCACCTATAACTAAGTAAATATTAAAAATTGCAATATATCCCTAACTTATATACCTAATGTAATACTATTAAAATATCAATATAAATATATTTAAATATATATAAATATTTAAAAGTTAGTTTCAAGAATGAGACAAAATTATGGCAAAGCTTGTATTTAAAATAGATAATGATAAAAAGATTTTTTAAATTGTGAAGCCCTATCAGACCTTATAAGTTATTTTTAAACAATAATCATCAAACATCAAAACAACAGAAAAAGAATAGACAAATAGAGCAAAGGAACACAATATAGAACATACATGGCACCAGATGTATAAAAAATGTTAGTATTAGATCATTAAAGTAATTTAACCTTTCAGTGTTACCAGATAATTCTCTAAGACTATATGTAAATTTCTGAAGATTTTCTGATTTGCATTGGTAGAAGGAGTTTCCTTATTGGGAGTTCACTGTGGCAACAAAATTATAAAAAGCAATGTAAAAAGCTGAGAGTAGGATATTCTGCAAGTCCAGTCACATCCCCTACCATATAATATCTATTTTGATGCAAAGCACCATATGACAGAATAAATCTAGAAGAAAAAAAGACAATAATTAGCATTTATATGCTTTTAAGTTTTGCAATGCCCTTCACATATGCTGTCTCATTTGGTCTTTACAAAAACCCTGCAAGGTGAAGAAACTGAACCTGAGAGAGGTTACATGACAGTCTCAACTTCATATGGCCAGTAAGTATCTGAATCAGGATTTGAACTCAGATTTTCCTACCAAGTCCAGGACTTTGGATTCACTGTGCCACCTAGCAGCCAATATTGAAATTCTTCTTGAAAAGAAACATTGGTAAAGGGCGAGGGGTGAGGGAGCAACTCTGTGTCATACATATACATGAAAAATGAACAAATTCACATGGTACATTGGAAAGAACAAAGATTAGAAGTCAGACAACTTTGACTGTATTCCCATTTCTGCTACAGACTAACTTTATAACCTTGGACAATCACTGTTTCCAAGTTTGTCAAATGAGGGGGCTGAAAAAGATCTCTAAGTTCCTGGTTAGCTATATGATTTTTATTAGTATATTCATCAGGGACTTCACAATTCTCAAATTATCTTTTACCTTTCAAAGACACTTCTATAGTGGAAAGATCATGGGATTGGAAGCAGAAAACCTGGTTTTTTCTCATTCCAACTCTTTCACTTATTACCTGTGTGGCTTTGGGCAAGTCAGGTAACTTCTCTGGTTGGTGTCCAGTTTCCTCTTCTATAAAATGAAAGGGATGATCCTACTGATCTCTAAAGTCCTGGGGGCGGAGCCAAGATGGTGGCTGGAAAGCAGGGACTTATGTGAGCTCCCCGCCAGGTCCCTCCAAAAACCGCTAAAAATGGCTCTGAACAAATTCTAGAACTGCAGAACCCACAAAATAGCACAGGGAGGCAGGGCTCCAGCCCAGGACTGCCTCGATGGTCACTGGGTGAGGTCTATTGTGCACAGAGCTGGGAGCAGAGGGGAGCTGAGCCCAGTGTGGGTGGTGGCAGGACCAAACAGACCGGGAGAAGGGCAGAACAGGCCCTAGCACCCTGAATAACTGAGCTGCGGCAGTTACCAGACTTCTCAACCCACAAACACCAAAGACAACGGAGAAGGCTACTGGAAAAAGCTGCAGGGGACAGAGTGAAAAGAGTTTGCGGTTTGGCCACCACCCCAGGGGCAGCAGGGGTGGTGCAGCTATAGAACTACAGCTGCATTTGCTTCAGACCCCAGGCCCACCTGGTGGGAGGAATTAAGTGGCAAGTGGCAAATCAGAGCAGGAGTGCAGAGCCTGCTTAAGATCTGAGTCAGGTCCAGGTTGGTGGTTCTTGAGGAAGAAGGAGTGCTGGTGTGGCAGAGCTGGCTGTATAGAAACAGCTCTGAAAACAACAGCACAGCCCCTCAAGCTTGGAACAAAGTACTCTACTCTACAAGCAGTTGTACCCCAACGAAAAACTCAAGGGTCAAGTAAGTTGGATGGGAACATGGCCAGGCAGTGAAAACAGATTCAGATTCAGTTTCAGACTTTGGAATCTTTCTTTGGTGACAAAGAAGAGCAAAATATACAGCCAGAAGAAGTAAACAAAGTCAGAGAGCCTACATCAAAATCCTCCAAGAAAAATATGAACTGCTCTCAGGCCATGGAAGAGCTCAAAAAGGATATGGAAAAGCAAGTTAGAGAAGTAGAGGAAAAATTGGGAAGAGAAATGAGAAGGATGCGAGAAAACCATGAAAAACAAGTCAATGACTTGCTAAAGGAGACCCCAAAAAATACTGAAAAAAATACTGAAGAAAACAACACCTTAAAAATAGACTAACTCAAATGACAAAAGAGCTCCAAATGCCAATGAGGAGAAGAATGCCTTGAAAGGCAGAATTAGCCAAATGGAAAAGGAGGTCCAAAAGACCACTGAAGAAAAGACTACCTTGAAAATTAGACTGGAGCAAATGGAAGCTAGTGACTTTATGAGAAATCAAGATATTGTGAAATAGAACCAAAGGAATGAAAAAGTGGAAGACAATGTGAAATATCTCATTGAAAAAACCACTGACCTGGAAAATAGAACCAGTAGAGATAATTTAAAAATTATTGGACTACTTGAGAGCCATGATCAAAAAAAGAGCCTAGATATCATCTTTCAAGAAATTATCAAGAGCTACCCTGATATTCTAGAGCCAGAGGGTAAAATAGAAATTGAAAGAATCCACTGATCACTTCCTCAAAATGATCCCAAAAAGAAAACTCCTAGGAATATTGTTGCCAAATTCCAGGGCTTCCACATCAAGGAGAAAATACTGCAAGCAGCCAGAAAGAAACAATTTGAGTATTGTGGAAACACAATCAGAATAACACAAGATCTAGCAGCTTCTACATTAAGGGATCGAAGGGCTTGGAATATGATATTCTGGAGGTCAATGGAGCTAGGATTAAAACAAGAATCACCTACCCAGCAAAACTGAGTATCATGCTCCAAGGCAATATATGGATTTTCAATAAATAGAGGACTTTCAAGCTTTCTCAGTGAAAAGACCAGAGCTGAATAGAAAATCTGACTTTCAAACACAAGAATCAAGAGCAGCATGAAAAGGTAATCAAGAAAGACGATTCAAAAGGGACTTACTAAAGTTGAACTGTTTTGTTTACATTCCTACACAGAAAGATGATGTGTATAATTCATGAGACCTCAGTATTAGGGTAGCTGAAAGGAATATGCAGATATATATGTGTGTGTGTATGTATGTGTTATATATATATATATATATATATATATATATATATATATATATATATGTGTGTGTGTGTGTGTGTGTGTGTGTGTGTAGGTATGTATATATATACATATACATATATATATATACACACACACACACATATATGTAGACAGAGGGCACAGGGTGAGTTGAAAATAAAGGGATGATATGTAAAAAATAAAATCAAATTAAGGGATGAGAGAGGAATATATTGAAAGAAGGAGAAAGGGAGAGATAGAATGGGGTAAATTATCTTGCATAAAAGTGGCAAGGAAAAGCAGTTCTGTAGGAAGAGAAGAAGGGCCAGGTGAGGGGGAATGAGTGAATCTTGCTCTCATCGGATTTGGCCTGAGGAGGGAATACCATACACACTCAGTTGGGTATCTTACCCCACAGGAAAGAGGGAGGAAGAAGATAAAAATGGGGGAAGATAGAAGGGAGGGCAGATAGGGGGAGGAGGTAATCAAAAACAAACACTTTTAAAAAGGGACAGGGTCAAGGGAGAAAATTCAATAAAGGGGGATAGGTTAGGAAGGAGCAAAATATAGTTAGTCTTTTACAACATGAGTATTGTGGAAGGGTTTTACATAATGATACACATGTGGCCTAGGTTGAATTGCTTGCCTTCTTAGGGAGGGTGTGTGGGGAGGGAAGAGGGGAGACAATTTGCAACTCAAAGTTTTAAAAACAGATGTTCAAAAACAAAAAAAAAATTTTGCATGCGACTAGGAAATAAGATACACAGGCAATGGGGTGTAGAAATTTATCTTGCCCTACAAGAAAGGAAGGGAAATGGGGATGGGAGGGGAGTGGGATGACAGCAGGGAGGGCTGACTGGGGAATGGGGCAACCAGAATATATGCCATCTTGGAGTGGGCGAGAGGGTAGAAATGGGGAGAAAATTTGCAATTCAAACTCTTGTAAAAATCAAGGCTGAAAACTAAATCTATTAAATAAATTAAATAAATAAATTTTTAAAAGATCTCTAAAGTCCTTCCCAGTTTCTACATCTTAGGATCCTACGATTCTGTACCTTAGGGGGGGATTTTTGCAACATAACTCAAATTGAAGAACTGCAAAGAGCTAGATAGCTGGGCCACTGATTTTAAATTGAACTGAATAAAAATCGATTCTCTGACATTTCATTCACTCAGTCCTTTTGTGTGATGTGTCCTTTTTGTTCAAGTTATCCACCTTGCAAAATGCAGGCATTTAGGGAAACAAAACTGGAAGAAAATGGTGCTTTTGTAAACCACGATTGCTAAATCCTCACCATGACAGAGGCATTCCAATATTGTAAACAATAGGATCAGTATTCATGGCTGTGATTCTCAGTTTCTTGGTAGATAGCAATCTGCTTATTTTGACAGTCATATCTATAATGCAATTGGTGCCTTGACAGACACTAACAAAAGTAAATCAGCAAAATGATTCTTTTTCTTTTTCTCCGACCCAAGGCTCTAGGCAATCAAAGAAACCTTGAACATCTGGCTCATATTCTGATTGCCATGTTCGCTGATTTAGTGAACACGGATAAGCAACAATTAGTCTGTACAACATGTGTCAAAAGACCCATCAAGTTAATTCAAATTAAGTCAGGATAAATTGAATCCAGTTGGTTCCACGCATATTTGTATGCGAAGTTTAAACAAGCATCGGCTATGCTATATTATCTCTTATTTACAAGAAAAACAAGTGTATATTGCTTTTTAATTTTAGAAATAAATATTTCTCATGCTTATGATGTATTTTGGATGCATTTTCTTTCTTTGAAATTAGGAGAAGGTAAACCTTTGTAAAAAAATATAATAAAATACTAGTATTCTTCTATTAATTAGCTAAACGACCTTGGATAAACATTTAACTTTTGGTTCCCCATCTGTAAAACAGGACTGAGCTGATGCTACTTAAATTGCCTGCCTTACAAAGTAGTTGGGGAGAGGAGTAGGCAGATTAAGTCTGAAAAGCATTTTTACACAGGCGAAACAGCATATAGAAGGGAATATTGTAGGGGAGAAAATTTCCTGGAAGGATAGCCTTGTGATGTGCTCTTTATTTAAAAGGAAGCAATTTTCCCATGTTCATTGATTTCATTTTCATTACTTAAATTCTCGTTTCCCAAATGTTCTTCAAAGCCTTGTGAAGGGTAATTTTTGATGAATTGTGACTCTTAAACATGAGGACTCTTCATATCTAAATCTGACATTTCCTTCTTGAACTAACATCAGAGAGCTGATGTCTCTAAGAGATTGGGCAACAGATTTTACATCTGATCCCGAAGAGAGCAATCCTCTATCAATTGACTCCACTTCTTTAAGGGAAATCAGCAACACCTCTTTGTGTCTGAGATGTCAGGGAATTAGTGGCACTGTTTGGAAACCTTGACAGGCTCTCTGTAGCAAGTACAATGGCTGCAGTGACATTAATTATCTCCTGTCCTACTTTTAAACTGTCACAACAAGACAATGCTTCACCTTCTAAGCTCTCTGATGCCAAGCCTAAGCTATGTGGGTCAGGGAACATTCTTTAATGGAAAGAAGTTCAAAGGAGGAATTCCCTGGGATTGTCAAAGCTGTTGCTGCCCCCAGAATGCACATACTTAAGGATCCAGCTTTTCTATTCGATGGCTGCATCACAGGAGGGCAAGAGCTGCCTATTGAGAAACCTTACTTATAGTATTTTCATTCCTTTTCTTTACGGGGAAAGATAATGGGAAAGGAGGTAGAGAAGAAGTAGGAAGATCAATGGCTGATATTTCAGGAAATGGCTGAAGGTCAGAATCATGATATATGACATTCATGAGGCAAGTGAGATGCTGGCCTTATGTGCATGAAGCTGAAGGGGTACAGACATATATGAATATACAGTTGATGGTGCAATAGATAAGAGTGCTGGAACTGACTTAGAAAGACGAGTTCAAATCTGACCATAGACACTTATTAACCGAGTAACCCTGGACAAGTCACTTAAGCTCTACTTGTCTTATATCCTCCTCTTTAAAATGAGTATAATAATAGCACCAACCTTAAAGGGTTGTTGTGAGAATAAAATGACACAATATTTGTGAAGTTCTATATGAACTCTAGTTGTTATTATTATCATTAATTATTATTATGCATCCATAATCACAAACATGCCATGTTCATAACATGGGAGAGCACAATTCTGTGTCCTTGCCTCTGGAATAAGTTGTCGCCTTTGTCCAGGGCTGAAAAGAATAAATGATAACTGGACAGGGCTGGCAAATGTGACTAGCCACATACTAGTCTGTGACTTTGGGCAGGTCATTGTACCTTTTTGTGACTCCGATTCTTCTTTGCTTTGGAGGGAGTAGCTGATCTGTAATGCCCTCACTGGCCCATAGATTCCATAAAATCTTTCCCCTATGATTCTTTCAGTTATATTCACAGAGGAATAAAAAGAAAAAGAGATACATAAAGAAAAAGAAAGGAAGGAAAGAAGAAAGGAAATTAGGATGAAAAAGAAGGGAAAAGGAACAAGCATTTATATAGCACCTACTGTTTGCCAGGTATTTTGCTAAAGGCTTTACAAATATATGATCTTCATAACCACCTTATGAGGTAGGTGCTGTTATTATCCCCATTTTACAGTTGAAGAAACTGAGGCAAACAGAGATTAAGTGAGCTTCCCAGGATCACACAGCTAGTAAACATCTGACTCTAGATTTCGACTCCAGTCTTTCTGACTCCAGGCCCAGCACTGTGCCAGCATTGTACCACCAAAAGAAAAAAGGAAAAAGGAAGGGAGGAAAGATGGAAGAAAAGAAGAAAAAGTGAAAGGGAGAAAAGGAGGAAAGAAAGAACAAAGGAAGAAAGGAAGAGAGGGAGGGAGAAAGAAAGAAAGCAAAGAAAGAAAGAAAGGAAAGAAGGATGAAGAAAAGAAAGAAGAAAACAAAGGAACAAACAAAGAAAGAAAACCATACTGCTGACCTCTGCAGCCTATTCTCCCTTCCTGTTGGTCTCTTGTAGATTTTACAATGGATAAAATTATTGAGTGGTAGAGCTGTTAAAATAAAACATCAAAGATCTACCAACCATATTTAGGTGAAAAGTGCAAGTCATTCCTCTGCTCCTGTTCATACTTTAACTAGCCTATGAGACAACAGAAGAAACCTAATTTGCAGTATTCCATCCTGTAATAATTTTTAATATCCACTCCACTTAATAAAGCTCACATTTCTTTAAACTTTTTGAATAGACAAGCTATTTTGGAGACTAAGTTTTTATCTCTTCTACGTGCTTTGGCATAATGCAGTCATAACCACCAAGTAATGCACAAAAAAGTAACATTTATGAGTAAACTACAGTGTTCTACAACTTTTATAGAGTACAGACAATAATGATATGAGCTGTCTGATAGCTTGGCAGAAAGATATATTTTAATATCCTTGACTGTCAATATATTGGAAAGCAAGTCATTTGAGAGTATAGATTGATTTTCTAAAATTTTTTGGACCCTCCCATCCTACTTCTCCAAACCTTGACTTGTTCAAGTCTATGACTATATATGTAGGTAAAAACAAGTATTGAATTAATTTGAAATTTCCAAAAAGAAAAGTCAGGTAAACATCATATATGTGAAGCCAGAATCCCCTAAGTAGTAGTTTGCTATTTTATATCCATGATTATAGAAAATATCATGGGATCTTGGGAATTGGGAGGGATTTTAAATGTTGCATAGTTTATCGATATTTCAAATGCAAGAACTGTCATTAAACCATTTCTTATTCCTGGTCATCCAGTCCCTATTTTAATATTTTTAGTAGCCAATTTGATATCCTCACCAGTCAGCCAAAAATAATTTATTAAGCACCTACTAAATGCCAGACATTGTGCTAAATGTTGGGGATAGATGTTTAGTCATTTTTCAGGCATATCTGACTCTTTGTGACTCCATTTGGCATTTTCTTGGCAAAGATTCTGGAGTGGTTTGCTATTTTTTCTCCAGCTCATTTTACAGATGAGGAAACCGAGGCAAACAGGGTTAAGTGATTTGCCTAGCGTCACACAGCTCTTAAGAGTTTGAGGCCAGGTTTGAACTGAGGCCTTCCTGATTCTAAGCCCAGTGCTCTATCCACTGAACCACCTAACTCACAAAGAGCTCTAAATTTATTCCATTTAATAATTGTCTGGACAGTTTTAAATGTCTCTTTTTTTTTGTTTCTGCATACCCTAATTCTTCCTTCTGGTTCAAAACAAAAATATCTACTATCTCTTTACCATGATAGCCTTTCTAATATTAGAGATAGCTATAATCTCTTCTCATGGATAAACATGAGATTTATTTTATATTTCTCATATAATGCGGGATCCAGACCTATCCTTGTCATCCTCTCTATATATATTTGAATTTATTAGTGTTCTTTCCAAAATGCAATGAACTAAGCGTATTATTATGGATATGGTTTATCTTTTGCTGTGCTCATTTGATTCCATAAATGTAGTACAACATTGCATTAGTTTTTGGTGGTAGTAGCCATGTTATGCCATAGGCTCATATGAGGCTTGTAGTCAATTAAAACTCCCTGGTCTTTGTTGAATGAATTGTTTTCATACCAAGCTACCCCCATCCTGCACTTAGGCATTTTTTTTTGTTTTAACCTAAGTCTGCAACTTTAAATATCTTCTGTGAATTGTAGGTTCCAGCAAATCAAGATATTTTGAATCTTGATTCTATTATTCAATGTGTGTTATTATTCCTTACTTTGTGCCAGTTGCAAATTTGATAGGGAACTTGACAAAGAATTTTATAGGAAAGTATAGCGTAAAGAATGTTGGATTTGGAATCAGAAGATGAATTTAAATTCCTTTTCGTACTTATTATCTTAGCTTTGTTATTTATTATCTATTAGTCCTTGGGTCAGTTATTGAACCTCTCCACTTTATTTTCCTTATGTGAAAGATAAGGGAAGGGAGTAGAAGATCTGTAAGGTTCCCTCTCTCACTAACCCTAGTGGTTTATGGGCACATATTTAAGATGTTTTCTTTCAGTTGACTGACTACTCTTTAGGTAAAGAGCTTAAGTTAGCTACAGACCCTAACCCCAGCCCACATTCTTTCAACATCTCCAAGACCATGTCATGACAATTTTCTTAAATGCATGTCTGATGTTAAGATACACTGTGTCTATGTCATTGCCCCAATCTTATCTAGTAGCTATATTGAAAAATCTAATATAGTTATGTAATTAGCTGTTCTTAGGTGTTGACCACCAAAGGTCTAATTTCAGGAATCATGGTTGAATATGATGGCAATGAAGGCCACAGTATAGTAGCAAAAAGGGATACAAAAGATAAGTGAGGAGGAAGCTTAATGTTTCTAGTAGTAGGGATGCTTTGCTAACATATCTATGAAGAGGTTTTGTTTATATGAGTAACTGAGAATTACGAGTTTGAGATGCATAGATGCCTCATTTATGTAGCCCAGAGCTATGTTTTTCATATGAAATTGAGTTGTTTGCCTAGGAACCCACTCACCAATTGGGTTTTGCACAGGTATTATGCAGTGGTTTAGAGCATGGGTATTAACAGATAAGGACAAATAAAAGAATTCTAATGGCTAAATGGCTACGTTCATTCCAAAGTCACTTTGTATCTGAAACTAAGAGACATCTTTTGGTCAATCTAACTTAATGTGAATAAATTTTTTCTGTAAAATTCCCTTTCTTTTATGCTTGGGAAACAATACTAGTTCTTGGTGATTACTGTTTTTCTTTTAATACTTACGCTCTCATAAATATTTTAGAGATAATCATAGCTGTTGAATCAAATTATCTTTAGAATGGTGTGAAAAACTTAGCCAAAATAATACTTTGTAATTCTCCAGGATATGAAAAGAAAACCTTTCATTTGGATAAATTGAGATATTAAACACAAACAAACAAACCTATCAGGACTCTTGCATATCACAACTAATTTTTAAAAATTATTTTTAATCATTTTATCTCACAAGTTAAATTTAAAACACTTGTTAGCAGAAGGGACTTTACCTTGATTAAAAACAAAACAAAACAAAATCAACCCCCCCCCAAAAAAAACCACATTACTAGCTTCTAAGGAGATATGTCAACATTATGGATATTTCACTTCCCTTAAGCAACTCTCTTGGCAGCCACTATTGGCTGGAAGTGTCATTTCTTTCTCTTGACCTCAGTTTTCCACATCTGTGAAATTTAGAGGCTTGAATTAATTTCTTAAGGTTCCTCTCAGAGTGAACACTATCAGTCTAATAAGCTTCATTATTCAAATCTGCCACAAAATTGGGACAGGCATAACATGGCCTACTCTTGTCAATTTAAAACATTTACATCACTGCTCCCTTCCATTATGTAAATAATAGAATGGTAATTGTTATATAATGGACGCTATCATAAAACACATGATCTATAAGGGACTTTAGGGCCCAACAGCGTAGTCCAACACCTTTATTTCGCATATATTGGAAATGATACCTAGAGACATGGAATAACTTCCTGAAAACAATGCCTTGAATCAGTCACTGTGCAGGGCCCAGAACCCAGATCTCCTGAATAAATAAAATAGTCCATTGTTCATTTCTACTATCCTCTACTGTCTCTGGGTAAAAACTTTTATTCTCTTCCCCCACTCCCCACCTCCTAATACTATTTGAAAGACAACAATTTTCAATAGTAAAACGTAGCATTTTTCATTGAAGTAAAATGTTTTGTGATGTGATAGCTATGTGACATTGAAAATAATTATATAAACTATTCACTTAGCATAACTTTTTAAATAAAAGATTTTGATAACTTTAATTTGTTTCAGAAGAATAATGAAGAAAATGTTTCACACACACACATATATATATATCATTTCTTACCAGGTATATGCTCTTGAAATAAATTAAACTGAATTCTTACCCAAGAGTAAAATTAGGTTCTACAGGCATGAGTGCCATGCCAAGATATTAGATGCAGTGAGCCTGTCAGCACATAACACTAACTGAAATGATAATAATACAGTATCTTAAGCAAACTGGAGAAGGAATGAATCAGGGTCACCTATGCCAGATATCAGTGGAATGATTGTAGTCTCCACAGTTGAATTTGAACTATTAGGATAGTCTTTTGCTTTGCAGAATCCATATGCCCTGCATTTCCCCCAGGGTGATCTGTCTTCATCTAAAGCTGCCCTCAGCCTCCCTTAGTACTTATTGTTAACTGAAATGTGGGCTACCTTAACACCTTGTCAAATGACATCAGGGTCCACCAGTGTGGAGGCTGGATAAGGGAAAATGCAAGAATGTGGAAGAGGTTACAGTGCAGGTGAGAAACGTAAATAAAGAATGAAATTCAGTTTAAATGAAATTTCAGATAGAAAATGAATGTGCCAATTCAAAGCAATCATTTTGGTAGCAAACCACGTAGGCATCACTACAGAAAGATACAGATTGAAAAATCCAGCCAGTTCTGTAGAATGCTGGCTCTGGACTGAGAAGGCCTGAGTTCAAATCAGAACTTAATGCCTTATCATCTTTGGCAAAGCCACTTGATTTCTCTCAGCCTCCGTTTTCTCATTTATAAATGAGTCTGCTGTACTAGATGGCCTCTGGGTCAGCAATTATCAGTCAATAAGCATCTTTTAAGCTCTCAATGTGTTCCAGGCAGCATGCTATGCAGAGGAGATAGGAAGAAAAGCAAAAACATGGTCTCTGTTTAAAGAAGTTCACATTGAAATGGAGAAGACAACTTACAAATAACTAAGGATATACAAGATCTATACAGCATAATCTATGGTCTTTATCTCATTTGTAATTTGTATTATGGACTGAGAAATCTGGGTTATTAAAAATTTAAAAGGCTTAGGAGTTCTCCCTAATAGGGTTTGGTAGTAATATATTGAATTGTCTTCTGCTTCTGGGTACATATTATGAAAGCCATTACATGACACACTGGGTTTACTGTCTGAGCCATCTCAGAGCCTAGATAGTAAAGTTGTTAAATTGGCAGACACAATAGGCCTGGTGGCCTTGCAACTCCCTTTTACCACCTTCTGTCTTATTCATTAATGATGGGATTGACCTTCAGTCTCCTAGTGTTATAATGAAAGAACTGTCCATGTCCATTAAGAAACACAACTGACCTTGCTACTTCACCTTGCATGAAACATTTTTATTGTGGTGACATTTTTTATTTCCTACTGTGTGTGTGTGTGTGTGTGTGTGTGTGTGTGTAGTATAAGCATGAAACTACCTGAACTGCATTAAAATCACATTGTGCTGTTATGGTCTGGGGTGCTGGGAACCTCAAAATTCAAGGGTGAAAGATGGGTCCTCCCTTGAAAGAATTTGACTCAAGCCTTCTTTCAGTCAGAGACAAGGTTTATTAAAACATTGGTCGAGTTGGGCAAGATTTTAAGAATCAGTGCTATTGGCCAGATTTAAGAATCTGAACATTTGTATCCCTAATGCAATTAGGCCAAATTCTTAAGGAATCTGAGCAATTTGGAAGCTGAGACTGACCTTTTTTATAGTGTGGGCAAAGCTTGGGGTGACTGAGAGGTAACAGATGGGATCTAGATGGAATTAAGGAGTGGCCATGGTCCAGAGGTAACAGACAATGAAGGGCTGCACTAGGTTAGAGGTAACAGAATAGAGATTGAAGCAGAATCAAAGCCACAACGCAAGGACAGCTGAAAGGATTATATGGAGATGGGCTGAGTACCCCAGGTGAACAACAGGGAAAAGTATGGGGCCTTTTAGGGGTTCGTCATTAGTGTCCCATCAGTGCCATGATAGAATCAAGTTAATGATCACTTATGAAGTCCTCATAATTGCAACAAAGAAAGGCAAAAAGACAATCCTTGCCCACAAGGAGTTTACATTCTAATGAGCAAGACAACAGGTAAACAATTAGATACAAGATAAATACCAGAGTAGATGGAAGGCACTCTTAGAGGGTAAGGCATTGTAGTTGTAGCAGGGTGAGGGTGACTGGGAAAGTGCTTGTGATGTGAAATAAATCTAGAAGGAAGACAGAGAAATCTCATAAGAGGCAGAGAAGAGGGTAGAGGGATATAGGAGAGATAGAGTTGGTGTTTGTACCCTGGAGACTGTAAACAGATTTGAAATTGGAACTCCTAGCTGTCTTCACTGCTTCTCTCAAGTGCCATACCTGATACCAGGCCTTCCTTGTCCAACCTTCCCACCCACCCCTACCCAGTTGCTAGTCTTAACTGTTCAAGTTACACACACACACACACACACACACACACACATATACATGTCCATTTGCGTATGATATATGTATGCACATACATATATATTTATATATACCTATATATATGAACAATAGAAAACAACATGCATACAGTCAGCTCTATATGCATACATGAATATATGTGTGTTTATTCATCTGTTTGCATGCATGTTTTTTCATCACAGTAAAATATACACTCATTGAGGATAAGAATTTTTGGTCATTTTATCTTTGTACCCCTAGTGCTGACAATAGTATCTGGCACATAATGGGTATTAATAAATCCTTGTTGATTTGACATGAAAAGGACTTCGTTCAAATACTGGTTGAGTTCTTACTGTGTGGTCTTGTGCATCCCTCATAATTGCCATTTTTATGGTGCAATAAAATTATATTATACCCTTATGCCATAACTTTCTCAACTGTTCCCTAGTAGATGGGCACTTTGTTTTTGTTTTCAGGGTTTTTTAACTTATAATTTGGGAATATCTTAATGTTTATGATTGGCTGATAAAATCTAGGAGTCTGTTGCTCTTCTAACTATTAGGTATTTGTGTATTAAAGATTATCCAATACTAAGGTTTCAGTTAGAGATCATAATAGGTGCTCTCCCTCCCCTTCCCCCTCCCCCCTTCCCTCTCCCTGTCTCCTTCCCCTCCCATACTTCGCCTCTCACACACTTAGTTGTACTTTAGCATTTATAGGTTTTAATGGTCAATAATTCTGAAGTAACTTATGTAAGTGTGGGTTGGGGAACCGTATTGCTGCAGTATAATTACAAATATGTAAAGTGTGATCAAAGCAGGTAGCATGATGCAGTGGAGGGTGAGACAGTCTTGTAATTAGGAAAACTTGGGTTCTACTCTGCTAAATATTAAGACTGTGATCTTAGGCAAAATACTTAATCTCTCAGTGTCCTAGGAAACTCCCTAACACTAAGTTACAGTATGATCATGGATCTGTATCAATGAAGCAATTATATTACATGTCAAGACAAAAAAAGTGTGATATTTTGTACTTGCTTCTTTAAAACTATGTAGAAAGTGGGTTGTATTACTCCAAAGGAAGCTTTAGTGATTACATCAAATTTTCCTTAACTTTTTATTATGATAAACACATTGAAATATCTTACTCAAACTATTTCTTCCATGATTGCTAACACATGAGTTGAGCAAGAAAGAAAATTCTGAGGGCCTACTATGTTTTAGGCATGGTAGGGTCCGCTCTGACCTTCAAGATTTCCTAATTGGTTTTGGTGGGGATATTAGACTGACAACCAATCAGCAAGACAATTCTGGATTCAGAGATCCTGGATCTAAGCCTACCCATTACCTCCAAATCTTTCCTAAGAAGACAGGGCAAGTCACTTGTCTTTTCTTGGTTTTAGTATTCTCATTTCTAAAATGAAGGATTGTAAGATCCTTGAGGGCAGGGACTGTCTTTTGCCTCTTTTTGTATCACCAGTGTATCCTTATGTGCAAAGTGCCTGGCATATAATAGACACTTAATAAATGTTTATTGATTGATAGGATTCTTTAATATTCTTCCAACTCTGAATCTCAAGATCTATTTTTCATTCATTAAAATATTTATTTTTCTACCACTTCCTCTGCAATCATTTCTACTTTGCAGTTTTTTGATTTTTAAGAAAAACGTCCTTTAGAAGATAATTGCTAGATTTGGAACCACCATATCTAAGTAAAAATTTGCTTCAAATGTTTACTAGCTGTGTGACTGTGGGCAGGCAATTCACTGTCACTGTTGACCTCATCTGTAAAATCAGGATATTAATTGTACTTATTGTGGAGGAAATGGACAAACTGGGTGTGCCATAGCCTTGGGATAACTTCTCCCCAGAAATTGAAGGTCAAAGAATGTAGCCCGTTAGATTGTGTAAATAAAGAAAGTCAGTTTGATTCCATCTCAAAGACAACCTAAGTTAAGACAAAGCAGATCTTTCTGTATTCTCAGCCAACTTAACCATGAAAAGCAGACTTTCTGGTAGTATACCTTAGTAGTACAAATCTGTAATATGTGACAGGCAAACTGATTTTGAATTTGGAGTCAGATGAACTGAATTTGAACCCCAACTTTTTTACTCATTAGCTGTGTGACCTTGGAATGTTATTTAGCATCTCTAGGCAGTTTTATTATCTTTAAAATGAAGAGTTTGAATGGGGACAATTTCTGGGGTCCTTTATAACTCTAAATCTATGCTCACATATTTGTGCCTCATGTCTGTTTCTGCTTCTTCAGGAAATAATTAGGATAATGTTAAATGGCTGATTTGTTTAGGACAGTTTTTCATTTTTATCAAATTTTCTCAATACTAAAGTAATTGAAATGTTGAGGTTAAGGCGGCACCCCAAAATGTTGAGGTGCAAGGTCATCTTGAAAGAATCCACTCAGGCTGTCTCCAAATCAAGTAAAGGCATTTATTCTGGATAACAGAACACACTAAGCAGGCTCCTCTGCCCCTTAGGGGAGACAAAGCTTAAGGGAGGTCCTAACTTAAGGGATGTATGGCAGCCCCCTGAGAGAGGAAGCCTCCCAAAGGAGAGATGGAGGAGCCCTAAGGGAGATGGCCATTTAGGGAGCCACCTTCCATTAAAGGGAGATGCCCACTAGCCAGGAGAGGCTAGGGATTCTTATAGAGGTAAATCTTCCCTAGGTGGCAGATGAGGTAAACAGGGACAGTAGTTTAGAATTTCCAGCTTTACATTATCTAGGCATATCATTATTCCATCATTCAGCCCAGGGTGTAGGGGTGGTCTGGCCTCCCCCCTCATTAAGTTTCATATTTCATCAACCAGCCTACTTCAGCCTTATAGTCTCTGGCTTTAGTGGGCACTTGAGATAATGGGCTTCTCATTGACTAATCTTTGAATCTTGAAAAGTCCACAGATTTAGACTGGAAGGTTCCTCTGGAGTTATCTTGGTCCAATCTCTTCATTTTATAAATGAGGAAATTAAGACCCGGGGAGTTTAAATGACTTGTCAAAGATCACACAGGTTATGAGTAATTAACATTTATTACAACTTAAATCCAGCACTTTTCCCTATGTACCATGGATTTTAAAAAGGGAAAACAAAGGACTTAAAATGTTTCATCATCTTCAGGTCTAAAGTATCAAGTTTTTGACTTTAGAATGACTTTTTTTTTTTGCCCAGATTCCAACCTTTGGTGAACTTCTCACAATTGTTCAACTGCGCTACACCTCCCAAACCTGAGTCCCTCAGTGGTTATAGTTGAAGTATGTGAGCATGCCTGCAGGCTAGAAGCAAGAAACAGTGCAGAGCTACTGAGACTTCTAATGGTTCTCCTGCTAGCAACTGAGAAATTCTCACAGATGGGTTTATCAAAATACTTTGTTAGCATTTCTGTATAACAACTGCCTTTTCATCCTAAGGAAACCCTGGAGGAAAATACAGGATTGAGGAATAGGGCTAGAATGTTAATAATAGATGCTTAAAGGGAGAAGTTTTTCTAGTACTCTTTTAATATGCTTTATTTACATAGTGAAAGTGTTTATAGGATTTTTTCAGTGTGATACTGATCAACAATTTATTCCTTCTATATTCAAAATAAATTAATTTCTTGACTTTAACCTCTTAGCTTTAACAGGGTTTGTGTGAAATCTGCCAGTATATGGAAATCAATTCTGGATCTTTTGTTATGCATTACTGCTGTTGTCATTAATATTTTTAATAAGTGTCATTGGGCATTTTTTGAGAGATGGCCAACTATCTTCTTAGAGACTAATAGGAAAATTATTCTCTCTATAGGATAAACAGAGAGACTATTTTTGACAGTCTTCCTAGAAAAGATTACCAATTAGCTAAATCAAATGAATTATTAAAATGAACTGGCTTTTAAGGCTTTCTTTAAGAAAGACAGAATAAAAAACAGCCCACCAATGGTGAATGCCCAACAGTTATATTGTCATGATGTAGACAGTTTCACTTCCAGGAAATAGTAGCACGATATATATCAACCCAATCAATCAACAGGCATTATTAAGTATTAACATATTGACAATCAACAAATTCAAAGAATGATGTGATCCCTGCTCTAAAGGAACTGACATTCTAAGAGACAGGGTGTGGGGTGGAAAGAGACAAGAAGCACATACATGTATAAAGAATAAATACAATTAAATATGAGACATTCAAATGCAAGATAGTTATGGAGGGAAGGCACTGGTAATTAGGGGAATCGGGTAAGCCTTCTCATAGAAGGTACTGCTTGAACTTCTATTCAAAGGAAGAGAGAGATCCTGGGAGGTGGAAGTGAGGAGGTAGTACATTCCAGGGAAGGGGATTCAACCAAGGCAAAGGCTCAGAGATGAGAGATGAAGTGCTGTGTATAAGGAACAGAGACATAGAAAGGGTAAGATCTGACAACTGAATGATTTGTGAGCTGTGAGGAGGTGAGGAATAAAGAATAATGCTGAGATTACAAATGTGGGAGACTGAAAGAATGGTAATGCTTTTGACAGAAATAGAGGAGTTTGGAAGAGAGATGTGTCTTGGGGGAACAATAATTAGTCCTGTAAAGATTTCTTTGTTGGAGATGCACTATCAAAAGTCTCTTAATATATTCTTTCTTGTGGGCTGCCCTTTGGAGTATTATCAGTGAAGGGATGAAAGATATAAATAAAATAAAGACAGGTTGGACTCAGTTTCCTTTTCACTTTCAAATCAAATAGATTCACAAATCTGCTCTTCCTGCCTGCCACTGAAGTATATTCCATAATGGAAGAGCTTCTGAAACACTGAATTGAAATTATCTCTTAACTTGTTTGATTAGTCTTTTCATTTGGGTCTGATTCTTCATGACCCCATTTGGGGTTTTATTGCAATGATATGAGAGTGGTTTGCCATTTCCTTCTCCAGCTCATGTCACAGAGGAGGAATTGAGGCAAACAGAGTAAGTGACTTGCCCAGGGTCACACAGCTAGTAAGTGTCTGAGGCCACATTTGAATTCAGGAAAATGAGTCTTCCTGACTTCAGGTCCAGCACTTTCTCCATGTGCCACCTAGCTGCCCATATCTCTAACTGAATTATACCAACTCCAAGGCTGCTTTTGAAAGTTACCCTCTGATTGTATCTGTACCTCTAAAGTACTACCCAGAAATTCTTAGATTCTTAGGATTATATATCTAGAGCTGGAAGGGAAACATTTGGGCCAGCCTTAATACCCCCACTATACAGATAAGAAATAGAGTCCCAGGGACATACCTTTATGGCCCCAAGGTCACACTAACAGTGTGCATGAGGTGGGATTTCTGTATTTGATCTCTTTTAAGTTTAAATTACACTTAAAATAATCCATTTTATTTAAGATAATTGTTACTCAATGAAATTCAATTCAGTAAATATTTATCAAGTGTCTACATTATTCAGGGCACTATTCTGGGCACTGGTTAAGAGGAAAATAATATAAGTAATGGCATTTGAATGAATACAAGAAAGATTTTGTGATTTCTTAAGAGCATGAAACTCCCAGTGTGGGAACTTGCTCCACCATAGGAGCAAGGAGAACACAACTTACTCATGATTTAGTAGGTAAGTCCTGAGTTGCCCAAGCACTCATAGATTACCATTTAGAGACTTGCCCAGGGTCACACAACTAGTAAGTAAAGGGAGTGAGATTTGAGCCAAGCAAAACATACTACCACTAATAATAATGATGTTGCTAATGATGATGATAATATAAACAGTAATAACCTCTACATACATACATGCATGTATTCTATATACATGGTTCCATTTCATCCTCAGAGCATCCCATTGTGATAAGAACCACTGTGATTATACGTAAGACCTTACTCATGTTCATATGGCTAGCATTTGTCAGAGGGTGGAATTCAAACCCCAACCTTACTGACTCCAAGATAACTGAGCTATAAACCCTGTGCTGAAGACGTTTACAATCCAGTATTGGAAGTAAAATACATTACGTTTTGTATTCCCGTGAAAATAAAGGCGATAGGATGGCTAGCTAGTCTCTGGTCCTTGGGCTAAGGAGATGACAGTGCATGGAGATGACATGTACATAAACAGGTTAATTAAAAATAAGAAACATAAGAGCCAGAGGGAGGTATAAAAGAGTGATTCACTTCTTGTCTTTTATCTCTTCAACTTAGTCCTAATGGCTAGGTTTCTCTTTTCTTCTACATTTTGCAGTTATTTGTAATAATAGCAGGGCACTCAACGGGACACAGCTCATAGCCATAGAGTGTTGGATTTACACTCCGAATGACCTGAATTCAAATGCTGCTAGCATTCGATATTGATAGCTGTGTGATCCTGGAGAAGTCATGAATTCTCTCTGAACTTTAGCGTCCTCGTCTCTAAAATGGGAAAAATAATACTCCTCCTTACGGAGTGGTTATGAGAATCAAATAGGATATATGTAGAGTACTTTGTAAATTTAAAAGTGCCATATAAGCGTATTGTTGATGTATTTTGCTTAATGGGGAGATCTTCCCCATCTATTAATAGGCCCATGTGACCTACTTAAGTCACATGGAAGCCCAAGTCACATGAGTTTGAGTCACATGATCCCTGTGGTGGGAGGAGCTTCCTGAGTGGGTGGAGCAGGAAGGGGTGGAACAGAAAGCAGAGCTGAGAGGAAGTTGATCAGAGCTGGGAAAGGGAGAGGAACAGCTCAGCTGCTAGTGTGAGTGAGAGGGAAGGCTTTTTGCCCTTGTTTATGGGAAGGCCCTAACAGAGGGAAGGTTTGGGGATGTCGGTTGCCGTCCCCCACCCCCCACCCCTCCGCCCCCATTGCTATGATGGATTTGACTTTCTGGTGTTGGAATATATGTTTTGGCTCCATCTTCCATGTAGAGTCTGTTATATTTTGTGATTCAGAACTATGCTGGCATATTCATAGCAACTGTAGTCACTGTGAATATTGCATTGGTGCTACAAGAAGTGCTTTCTATTATTATTGAGGTGAGAGAAAAGATATTTTTCTCTATTTGATAATCAAAAGTGAGCATAGCAGTCTGTCTCATATTCTTGAGTTCCCTTAAAAAGATTTTGTTTTTCATATGAGGTTAATGAACTGAGCAAGGCCACAGAGCATTTAGTCATCCACAAAAGTTTACTAAGTGCCCAAGGGCATTGTTCTAGGCTCAGAATGCAAAGACAAAAATGAAACAGAATGTCATCAAGAAGTTTGTATTCTATTGGAAGAATGTGAATGTCTATATCCCTGCACAGAGATGCGTTTAAGTCAATTCAAGTTCATTTGAGGAGGGAGAGAATGTTTATCTGTTGGAGCTATTCTATATCTTTCTTCCATCATTAAACTCCTAGAAAAGCTGTCTCCTCTCCTATTCTCGTTTATTTTCATTTCGCCTTCTCAAAATTTGGTTCTCACGTAATCACTCAAGTGAACCTGTTGTTGCCAAAATTACTAATAGTCTCTTCTTTGCCGTATTTGATCACCCTTTTGTAATCCTCATCCTTTATGACCTTTCCTCAGCACTTGCTGTTACTGAACCCATCCACCTCCTGGATAGTCTTCTCTCTGTGTTTTTTACAGCACTGCTCTTTTGGTTTTCCTCCTTCTTCTCTGACCACTCATTCTTAGTTGGCTTTGTTGCATTATCATTGATACCATTACCTACCTTGAGGTTCTGTCTTGGTATCTCTTCTCTTGTCAATCTGGATACACTCTGTGGGAGCTCCCCTGGTTTCAGTTTTCATCCCTAAATAAATGGTGTTCAGGTTTATCTGTCTATCTATCTATCTGTCTGTCTGTCTATCGTTTCTCTCCTGAGCTACAGTCCTGAGTTACCAACTTCCCACTGAAAATTTCAAACTGTCTGTACCACAGCCACAGGCATCTCAAATTAAGTACATCTGTAACAGAAATCATTATCTTTTGCTCTACACCTCTACCTTTTTCAAATATATCCCGTCCTTGTTGAGGTCACCACCTCTTCTTTCTAATCACTCAGGTTCACAACCTACACAACTCTCTACTCTCATTTACCCCATGTATCCCATCTCTTACTGCTACTGTCATATTGTTTCTACCTCCACATCTCACACCCCTTCCCTCATCTCCTGTAATTGGATTATTGCCACAGCCTCCTAAATGATCTCCCTGCCTCAAGTCTTCTATTATTCATTCTCCATATATATATATATGCAAAATAAAATATTTCCCTAAGTTTAGGTCTAGTTAGATTATTTTCCTGAATGATAAACTCCAGGACTCACTATTACCTCTAGGATCAAATATGTACTTTTCTTTCATTTGAAGAACTTTACATCTGATTCCAACTTACTTTTCTAGTCTTATCGTATGTTTCTCTCCTTCACACATCCTGCAGGACAAACCGGCCTTCTTGTTCTTCCTCTTACAAGTGATAGGAAGTGATTACTTTGTGCCTTTTTCCCAAGCTGATCCTCCACATGGAATGTACCCTCTCGACATCACCACTTCTCAGAATCCTTAGCTGGTTTTAAAGCACAGCTTTATATATATATATATATATATATATATATATATATATATATATATGTATACATACACACACACACATATATATACATATATATGTATATATATATATATTTCTATCATTTGCTACTATAAGTCCTGATTCTATCAGTTGCTACTGCTTCTCCCCTTTCAAAAATATTACTTTGTATTTCTTTTGTATTTTTGAATTTTTATATAATGTATATGTATAAATATTTGTTCTGATAAAATGTGAGCTTCTCAATGGAGAGAGATGTTTTTCTTTATGTCACTGTATTTGTACCTAGTACAGTATGTGGCAAACAGAAAATGCTCAATAGATATTTGTTACATTGTTTGATTGGACAGAGAGTATATGAAAGGAATAACATGAGACAGGTTTCCAAACTGTGGAGGATTTTGAACAACAAACTGAAGAGGTCTTATTTTATTCTGGAGGGAATAGGGAGCCAATAAAGATTCCAGAATACTAATAATACAGAGTTCAGATTTTTAATATTAATTTTTTCACTTTTAAAAAATATTTATTTTCACATTTAAAAATTTCAAGTTCCAAATTCTCTCCCTTCTATGCTTTCCTCCATCCACCAAAAAGGAAAGCAATATCACATAAATTATATATGTGACACCATGCCAAACATATTCCATATTAGCCATATCAGATTTTTAATATATAATTTAATATTAAAATGCTAGAGTGAAATACTTCATTACTAGGTCTACTATTTAGTGGCTAAGTAATTATCGTTTCTTGAGCCTTGTACCAAGTTTATTATGAAGATGTCATATATGTTTTTCTAATAAAACTAAAATAAACTAGTGGAAATATATTTATATCAATCATAGATTTGGAATAGGAAGGACCTTTAGAAGCCATAGAGCCCAATACCCCCTCATTTTACAAAGGGAGAAACTGAAATATGTAGAGGATGTGACCGGCCTAGGGTCACATGGTTGGTAATTGTCTGAAGCAGGATTTGAACTCAAATCTTTTTTACTTCAGTTTTGTGTCCTATCCACTGCTCCAAGGAGAGCTCTCAAGTGTCTTACCCTTACAGATAGAATCATATGATCATTGATTTAGAGCTATAAAGGAAATTTAGAGGTCATCATGTACAACTTCTTCATTTTGCAGATAAAAAACTAAACAAAGAGAGGTGAAGTGACTTGTTCAACATCACACATACCGTAATATTGTTTGGGTTGAATTGATCACCTGTGATGCCCACAGTCAGCCAATAATATTTTGATTACACCACAAAATAAAGATAGAAGATAAAGTCACATATTTAAGGAAGTGTTGATGACTGACTCTCTTATTTCAAATCAAGTTGCAAACGATGACCTAGACCTTACTTAGAAGGCTATACGTTAGGTGCTTGAGAATTTCACCCACTGACATCTGAATACAAAATTTGACTTTCAAATACAAAACTCAAGAGAAGCATATAAAGGTAAACTGGAAAGAAAATCATCAAAGATTTCAGTAAGGTTAAACTGTTTTATATTCCTAGACAAGAAGATGATATTTGCAATTCCTAAGAATTTTCTCATTATTAGGACAATTAGATTGAGTGTATATAGAAAGAGGGCATGAGTCTAAGTTGAATATGATGGGATGATATTTAAAAAAAAATAGAGTGAGAAAGAGTAATGCAATGGAAAAAGGGGAAAGAGAGAGGTAGAATAGGGTAAATTATCTCACATAAAGCTTCAAAATAGCTTTTACTGTGGAGGGGAAAATGGGGAATGTAGGTGTAGGGGGTGCTTGAATCTTAACTCTTTGGAATTGGTTTAGAGAGAGAATAACATACACATTAATTTGTTATGGAAATCTGTGTTACCCTATAATAAAGTAAGAGGGAAGGGCATAAGAAAAAGGTGTTATTGATTAAAGGGACGGCAGATTGGGGGAGGCAAGTAGTCTACTTTTGAGGAGGGACAGGATGAAAGGAGAGAGATTAGGCTAACCGGGGTGGGGTGGTGGAAATAGAATGGAGGCAAATACACAATTATTAATCATAACTGTGGGGAAAAACCCTACTTTTATAGAAAGTTTCTCATATAAAGGCTTCATATCCTGAATATATAGAAAATTTAATCAAATTTATGAAGATAAGAGCCATCCCCCAATTGATAAATGCTAAAATGATATGAGCAGTCAATTTTCAGATTAAGTAATAAAAGCTATTTATAGTCAGATAAAATGTAAATCATGATTGATTAGAGAAATGCAAATTAAAAAAAAACTCTGAAGTACCACCCCACCCTTATCAGATTAGCTGATACAACAGAAAATTAAAATGACAAATGTTGGAGGGGATGTGGCAAAATTGAGACAGTAATGCATTGTCAATGGAGTTGTGAACTGACTCAGCCATTCTGGAGAACAATTAGGAACTATGTCCAAAGGGCTATAAAAATATGCTTTGACCTAGCAATATCACTACTACAACTGTTTCCCAAGAGATTTTTTAAAAATGAAAAGGACATGTAGGTATACACATATTTATGGCTGCTCTTTTAGTGAGTGGAGACAGAGTTGGAAATTTAGGGGATGTCCATCAATTGGAGAATGGCTGAACAAGTTGTGGTACATAATTGTGATGGAATATTATTGTCTTATAAGCAATGATGTGCAGGGTTCTCTCAGAAAAAATCTAGAAAGACTTATATGAACTGATACAAAGTGAAATGAGCAGAACCAGGAGAACAATGTACACAATAATAGAAATACTGTACAAAGAACAATTGTGAATGACTTAGCTTTTCTCAGCAATACAATGATCTAAGGCAATTTCAAAGGACTTACTATGAAAATGCTATTTATCCTCAGAGAAAGAACTGATTGAATATGAATGCAGACTGAGGTGTGCTTTTTCTCACTTTCCTTTTCTTGTATTTTTTGTTTGTGTTTTCTTTCACAACATGACTGATATGAAAATGTGTGTTTGCATGACTTCCATATATAATTTGTATTAAATTGCTTGTCTTCTCAATGAGGGGGGAGGAGGGGGATTAGAGAATTTAGAATTCATTGTTTTTTTAAATGAATGTTAAAATTGTATTTGCCTTTAATTGGGGAAAATAAAGTATTAAATGAACAAAAAGATGGATAAATTAGATAGTTTATTGTTAAAATGTAGCTAGAATAATTTGAAAATTTAAAATGATAACTTGTTTACAGAGCTTTTTAAAGTTTACAAATTACATATATCTGATCCTCACAACCATCTTTGTGATAGATGCTTTACAGATAAGTTGTCTGAAAGTGATACAGGTTGTCTTGCCCAGGACAATCTTTCAGACCATATTTGGATCTAGATTTCCTAACTTCAGTTTATACATTATAATATTGCTTATGGGCTGAAAGTTTCTCTGTCACTGGAATAGATGAAGAACATTCAGCAAAAAAAGTCAAAACACTGTTGGTTTTTCATATATAAAATACTTCCCAGTTTTTTTAAAGACTTTTTATCCTCATTGCCTAACACAAAGACAATATAATCAAAGGTATTTTTTAAACCTAAAATTAAACAAAAAGATGGAAGGAAATTTAATGATGCCTGAGCTTTCCGAATTTGAGAATGATTTATAATTAGGCAAAAGGGAGCATATGGTACTGTAGCAGAGTTTGTGATGATGGTCCAAGAAATTTGGCTAAACCCTTTTAATGGTGCCTTAAGCAACAAATATTTTTTCAATTATATTACAAATATGTATTTTTTCCTCTATAACAAGTATATGCATATTTGAAATATTGTTTATTTCTTATAGAAATTCCAAATAGTCATGATCATAAACATTATTTTGGTGTTCGGGCATTGATTATATAAAATTCTGACTGTTTCCAACCAAGTGCAACATATTCTTACAATTTCTCAAGCAGGCATCAAATTGTTTCCAAAACAATCCAAAGCTTTACCATTTGAGTACAAAGTTCCCAACTGATGGTTGATGCATGATCACACTTCCATTTATGTTGCGTACACTACACCAGAATTGTCCCCTTCATTCTCTCTGTTACCCTGTAATCATACCTCAACAATCATATGATCACATGGTTGAGATATTACAAACATTTGTGTTCTTGCAGCACAAGTATCAGGCTATTTGAAAACTATGATCACCACACTATGTATGATAAACCATCTTAAAGCCATCATGGATAATATCAAGGTCCTGAAGAAACAAACCTAGCATTGATTCTCATTGCAGTATTAAGAATGCTTTCCAACTTAAAATTATCCTTTACTTTAGTTACTATTCTTTTATCTGACAGGTCTTCAAATGAACTAGTTGGCAGCACTAGTGAATCGTACAGCAGAGTTTCTGTGAGAGTGTGGCCCGTGTGCCAATAGTAGAAGAAAAGAGTGATATCTTGAGAAATTCTTTCCTTTAAAAGGTTAGTTTACACATAAACATTGTTAAAAATGAATCAACATCTGCATTGAACTTTAAGCGTATTTATCATTCAATATATCGTTTGTCCTTAGCCAATAGTAAAATAAATAGCTAACATTCTAACAAGCTCTTTATTTTTATTCATTGTTCAGGTGGCTAAAAGTTTTAAAAGTATTTTTATCCCCCAGTAAGAGGAATTTTTTCAAATTTGCCCCTCATTTTGCAAAATGCATTTATGTGAGTGAGCATTTTTATCATTTTTTATCAAAATACAGTAATGATGTAAAACCAAATGTAAGATTATAACTATCTGACCTGAGCCAAATATTATAAAACTTTGATCAAA
The DNA here is from genome assembly GCF_011100635.1 of Trichosurus vulpecula. Classification (NCBI taxonomy): domain Eukaryota; kingdom Metazoa; phylum Chordata; class Mammalia; order Diprotodontia; family Phalangeridae; genus Trichosurus; species Trichosurus vulpecula. The sequence continues at coordinate 69,254,801 of NC_050579.1, forward strand.
TAAAAAATCCAATACCACAACTAAGTTTTTATTTGCTTAACATATTATGTTAAATATTTTTCAAGTTGCATCTTACTCATTAAAATGTTATTGTATTCAGCAAAATTTTAAATGGAAGAAATTTAATATAAAGTCTTACAGATAATAGTAACCATAGGAGTTCTGCTAGATGCTTTCTTTAATTTTTAAAAATGTTCCACATAAATAATAAATTTTTTCTGTAATTTGAGTTTTTACGATTATAAGTAAAATAAAACTTTCTATTTATTCTCATAATAACATAATATAATTTGGTTTTTTATGTGGCAGCAAGAGATCATTGTAATTATGGTAATTAACTAATTAATCTAAAATGATATTGTGAGTGATATATTAATACCCTAGGAGTTCACATATGTAAATACTTTCCAGTTTTTTAAAGGCTTTTTATCCCCATTTATCCCTCATTGTTGTTGAAAAATATTTGTGGAACAACAACCAAAAAAAATGCTGGAAACCACTATGTTAGTGGATAAAAAGCTAGGAAGAGAGTGAGGAAGACTTAGGTTCAAGTCCAGACTGAATTATACTGGCTGTGTGACCTTAAGCAAATCACTTAATTCATAATATCACAGATGACTTTCTTTTTTTTATTTTCATTTTATTTGCTATTTTATTTTTCAACATTGATTCCACAAGATTTTGAGTTACAAATTTCTCCCCATTTCTACCCTCTCCCCTATTCCAAGATGGCATATATTCTGATTGCCTCTTTCATCAGTCAGCCCCACCTTCTGTCACCCTGCTCCCCCTGCCCCATCTCCTTTCCCCCTACTTTCTTGTATGGCAGGATAGATTTCTATGCTCCATTCCCTATATATCCTGTTTCCCAGCTGCATGCAAAACCAACATTTTTTTGAGCATCTGCTTTTAAAACTTTGCATTCCAAATCTCTCCCCTCTTCCCTTCCCACCCACCCTCCCTAGGAAGGCAAGCAATTCAACATAGGTCACACAAGTATCATTATGTAAAACACTTCCACAATACTCATGTTGTGAAAGGCTAACTATATTTCCTTCATCCTATCCTGTCCCCCCTTTATTCAATTTTTCTCCCTTGAGCCTGTCCCTTTTCAAAAGTGTTTGCTTTGATTACCTCCTTCCCCTATCTGCTCTCCCTTTATGTTGTGGGCCGCATTAGAGCTGAGCCCTGTCCTCCCTCGGACTTCCAGGCCCAGGGGCCTGCTGAGATAAACTCGGGGCTTTGGATGTGGGTGGAGCCAGGAGGAGGGGTCTCGCCTTTGTGCCTCCCTGGCAATTCCAGGTCTTTGCCCGGACCTGCCTGAGCACATGGAACTTCCGGTTCTCTGCCTGGCTTGCCAGAGCACGTGGAACTTCCGGTTCTCTGCCCGGGCTTGCCAGAGCACATGGAGTTTCCGGTTCTTTGCCTGGACTGCCTGACCGCATGGAGCTTTGGGTTAGCGCTGGATGAGAAGGGGGGAGGAGAGTAGGTGGAGTCGGGGCGGTCCTAGTGCCAGGTATCTTGAATTTCACCTGTCCTCACCTATGTAACTAAAGAATGTACCTATGTCACTAAAGATATAAAAGTTTGCTGCTACCCTGAATAAACGGAGTCCTTCACCATCTTTTCGGCTCCTGCCCCATACATTGTCCGCGAGATCAGGTCCTTTGCTAGGCAAAGGCCTGGGCTTGGGGGGAACCCCGAGCATAGCCAGGAGACTTCAGGAGCCATAACATTCTATCACCCCCCTTTTTTATCCCCTTCCCCTTACATTCCTGTGGAGTAAGATACCCAATTGAGTGTGTATGTTATTCCCTCCACAAGTTGAATCCGATGAGAGCAAGATTCACTCATTCCCCCTCACCTGCCCCCTCTTCCCTTCCCACAGAACTGCTTTTCCTTGACACTTTTATGTAAGATAATTTACCTCATTCTATCTCTCCCTTTCTCCTCTCTAAGTATATCCTTTCTCACCCCTTAAATTTATTTCATTCTTTTAGATATCATCCCTTCATGTTCAACTCATCCTGTGCCCTCTGTCTATATATATGTATATTCCCTTCAACTACCCTAATACTGAGAAAAGTCTCATGAATTAAACACATCATCTTTCCATGTAGGAATGCAAACAAAACAGTTCAACTTTAGTAAGTCCCTTAAGAACTCTCTTGTTTACCTTTTTATGCTTCTTTTGATTCTTGAATTGAAAGTCAGATTTTCTATTCAGCTCTGGTCTTTTCAGTGAGAAAACTTGAAAGTCCTCTATTTTATTGAAAATCCTATTTTACCTTGGAGTATTATACTCAGTTTTGCTGAGTAGGTGATTCTTGGTTTTAATCCTAGCTCCTTTGACCTCCAGAATGTCATATTCCAAGCCCCTTCCATCCCTCAATGTAGACGCTGCTAGATCTTGTGTTATCCTGATTGTGTTTCTACAATATTCAAATTGTTTCTTTCTGGCTACTTGCAATATTTTCTTCTTGACCTGGAAACTCTGGAATTTGGCAACAATATTCCTAGAAGTTTTCTTTTTGGGATCTTTTTAGGAGGCGATCAGTGGATTCTTTCAATTTCTACTTTACCCTCTAGATCTAGAATATCAGGGCAGTTCTCCTTGATAATTTCTTGAAAGTTGATGTCTAGCTCGTTTTTTGATCATGGCTTTCAGGTAGTCCAATAGTTTTTAAATTATCTCTCCTGGTTCTATTCTCCAGGTTAGTGGCTTTTCCAATGAGATATTTCACATTGTCTTCCATTTTTCATTCCTTTGGTCTGTTTTATAATATCTTGATTTCTCATAAAGTCACTAGCTTCCACTTGATCCAATCCAATTTTTATGGTCTTTTGGACCTCCTTTTCTATCTGGCTAGTTCTGCCTTTCAAGGCACTCTTCTCCTCATTGGCTTTTTGGCACTCTTTTGCCATTTGGGTTAGCCTATTCTTTAAGGTTTTATTTCTTCAGTATTTCTTTGGGTCTCCCTTAAGCAAGTCATTGACTTGTTTTTCATGGTGTTCTTGCATCACTCTCATTTCTCTTCCCATTTTTCCTCTACTTCTCTTACTTGCTTTTCCAAATCCTTTTTGAGCTCTTCCATGCCCTGAGACCAATTCATATTTTCTTGGAGGCTTTGATATAGGTTCTTTGACTTTGTTGACTTCTTCTAGCAGTATATTTGATCTCCTTTATCACCAAAAAGGAATCTAGAATTTGAGTTTGAGGTCTGAGTTTGTTTTTGCTGCCTGTTCATGTTCCCAGCCAACTACTTGGCCCTTGAGCTTTTTGTCAGTGTATGACTGCATGTAGAGTAGAAGTACTTTGTTCCAAGCTTTAGAGTCCAAGCACTGCTGTTTTCAGAGCTACTTTACTGCATGTCACCCCAGGCTCTGTCACTGCAGTGCTCATCCTCCCCCCAAAACCACCAACCAGGACCACAGTCCAGATCCAAGGAGGGCACAAGAGAATCTTCCTTTGTGCCCACAGAGCACTCCTTGCACTCCTGCTCTGACCTGCTGCTAGATTCCTCCCACTGTGTGAGCCAGGAACTCGGGAAGCAGCTGACCCTGGAGCTCTAGAAACACCCTCAGGAGCTTCCTGCTGCTGTCACCACTGCTGCCACCACCTCCTCCACCGCCAGAGGTGGTGGCCAGACCAGTCTCAACTTGATCCCGCAGTTTCCCACTAACCTTCTCCATGGTCTTTCGTGTTTGTGGGTTGAGAAGTCTGCTAACTGCCACAGCCTCAATGATTCATGGCCTTAAGCCTGTTTTGCTGGCTGATTCCTAGTCTGGTCTGTCTGTTCTGTCCTGGCATGGCCCATGCTGGGCTGCGCTCCTCTCCCAACACCATGCAATAGACCCTTCTCAACAACCATCCAGGCTCTCTGGGCTGGAGATCTGATTCCTTCTGCTATTTCGTGGGTTCCACCGCTCTAGAATTTGTTCAGAGTCATTTTTTATTGGTGTTTGGAAGGATTGGGGGAGAGCTTAAGCAAGTCCCTGCTTTCTAGCTGCCATCTTGGCTCCGCCCCCCAGACAACTTCCTAAGACTGTGAATTTCAAAAATGGACTGATCTGCTTGGCAGGTCTGTTTCTCAATATAACCTCAGATCTAATCCAAAATAATAAAGAAAATAAGAAGAAAGTTAAAGTAATATGTTACCTGAAAATATTTGTGATTTCTTTAGTATGAACCTTCACGAATTGCTGGGAATAATGATAAGTAACTAGGTAGATAAATAAAAAGAATAAAAAATAAACAAGCATGAATGAATAAATAACCAAATAATCAAATTGTTATTACTGTCCCAATATTTCAGGATAGAGATGATTTGTGAAGCAATAACTGAGTTCTTTATTGTATGGCTTTGGTGTAGGAGCTGATAGACCCAGTACTCTGTAGCTTAATCTTTAAGATCCCTCTCTCTTTTATGGTAAGTTGACAGAGAAAAAGAGTTAATGGAGGAACTAAAGGAAGTTTCAGAAAATATTTGGTTCACATGAAGAGAAATATTTAACTTAAAAAGCGTTTTTTCCTATTATATATCATCTATGTATGTATTTGTCAATTTATTATCTATCTTTCATCTATTCATCTGCTGTTATACCATCTTTGTATGTTTCTATCTACTATCTATCATCTATATATCTATGTATCTATCTACTACCTACTCTCCTTATCATCGGTTAAAATATTCTAGCCTTGACTTACATGGGATGAAATCCATTAGGAAATATTTGGAAGATATCTTTTGTATCATCTCCTGTGTTTTCACTGCCATAGGAGTTCATGAAGTCATTACACTTATAATGTCTATGACCTTGAAAATATTGCTTTGCCTTTCATGGTGTTAGTTCCCTCATCTATGAAATTAAGTAATTAGTTTAAATTCGTGGTATTAAACACAGCTAGACATGGGAGCATCTAATAAAAAAGGATCTTTGTGGGTCACATATTTAGTTTTAAACTGTAATATTATCTATGTTTTATTACATTTAATTTATTTTGTTAAATATTTCAGAGTTACATTTTAAATACATTTTAATTTAAATACATTTTAATATATTCTTTTTCTAATACATCATAGTTATTCCCAGTATTCTTCCTCTACCATTTCCAAAAGAGCAGTCCCATACAACACATAATATTTTTAATTTTTTTTTTAGAGAGCAAAAACATCAACACAATTGAATACATTGAAAAAGTCTGAAAATGTATGCAATGTAGAACTCTCATGAAGAAGTGGGTTGGTGGTATCTTCTCACGTGTCTTCATTCAATTTGTTCTTGATCTTTATAATTTTGTTACATTAATTAAAAAATGGCATGTTGTTCTTTTTCATTTGCACTGTTGTAGTTATACTGTATGCTTTTTTTAATTTTTGGCTCTACTTCTTTCACTGTGCATCAAATTCTTACAGCATAGTAATATTCTATTATATTCCTATATCACAATTTGTTTATCCATTCCCTTATAAGGGATACTACTTCATTTCCAATTCTTTACTATCATAAATATTGCTGCTGTAAGTAATTTGATGTATATGGGTATTTCTTCCTATCAATAGCTTCTTGGGGTGTAAGTTCAGTAATGGAGTTGCTGGTTCAAAACTGGTATATTAGTCATTTTATTTGTATAATTCCAAATGCTTTCTAAAGTGGTTATACTTTTTCAACAGCTCCACCAAAATATATTAGTATGCCTAGCCTTCTACCACCCCTCTAATATTGACTGTTGACATTTTTTCCCAATTTACAGGGTATCAGATGGTTTAGAACATTCTTTTTGGTCTGTGAATACTTTGTAATTCTATTTTGAGAATTGTTTGTCATATCCTTTGACCACTTATTTTTTGGGTACATACATACATATACACATACATATATACATACATACCCACATGTATATTACATATATTACATAAGATTTATTTGTTATATATCATGGATGCCAAACTCATATCAGAGAGATTTGATACCAAGATTTTATTTTCCAATTTGACCACTTCCCTTTTTATCCCAGGGGCATTAATTATATCTGGGCATAAACTTTTAAGTTTCATGTAATCAGAATTATCAGTTTTATCTTTATAATTTCCTTTGCGTCTTGTTTGGTTAAGAATACATCTCCTACCCATTGCTATGGCAGAATTCTCCTGTGAATCCATCAGGACTATAATCTTATTTCTCCCTCTGGTAGTTCCTTCACATCTGGATTTGTCTCTTTTTCTGATATTGGGCTACTTAAGATCTCTATCTGGCCTTCTGATGATTTTTGGTGTTTTATGTTTTAAGGTATTCCTCTGTTTCTTTTGTGTTGTGGGAGGAACTCACCAATGGAATCAGCAGATTTCCTTTTCTGTGCAAAGAGGAGGTTGAATTGGATGGTCTCTATAGTCCTTCATATCTCCAAATACATGGTCCTATGATTAGACTGCCAATAGGTGGTAAGGAATCCAGAAGTGGAAAATGAGAAGGAATTGGTAGTCTAATCATAGGACCAGAAGAAAAAGGTTAAGGTATGGTCAGAAGCAAATCCCAAGATATGAGTGACATAGATGATGTAGCATAGCCAAAATGAATACTGGATAAAGTAGGATGGAAGTCAGTAATCAGGAATACCAAGAATTAGTCAAGAAGCTAAGTGATGGTTTTGAGAAAGAAGGCATATTCCTATTCTTACTGAGGGAGATGGAGACATGTGCCTCCCTCTTCCACTCCTGTTTGAAAGGGTATGGTTTGTTTGACTTAGGGAACTACAGAGTTAAAATCTGGAAGTTAGGTAAGTAATCATGAAATTACTGTGATTTGACTAGGTAGGTGTCTCATATTACTCTTGACCCAGATATGGCCTCATGCTTATAGTGACTTCCATGGAACGAAATCCCTACTAGGTATTTGGGAGGTTCCATATATGTGTGTCATCTTCTGCTGCTGTGCAGAGGGAGACAAAGGGTTAATGACTATATAGTGCTTAGCTCTTTGAGTCCTTCCTTCTATTCTGCAGGTGTCATGTTTGTTTCAATTTATTTGTGTTTTCTTCTTCCATGTTAGTATGTCATCTCCTTGAGGGCAATGGCTGTTTCATCTTTCTATCTCCAGTAAGTGGTTAATAAATGAATATTGTTTAATCAATTCATTGATAATAACTTGCCAATATTCATTAATAAATTCTGTTCTATAGAAGTGAAGCCACACCAACATTTGGAATTAATCCTTAACAATGTCCCAGTATAAACTCTCCCAGGTCTCAGTCTTCCCAGGTTGCAGTTCACTTGTCCTTGTGTTCTTATCCCTAGATCTACTCCCTTTCTCAAAGATCACAATCTCACTAGACCCCTGTATTCTTCATGGTTGTTGCACGTTGTAACTAACCCTTTAAATTGCATTCCAAATGGGATCCCATTCCTAGAGCATGTTTCAGACCAGTTAAAGAAATGAACCCAAGGCTTAAAAAATGAAACAGGGTAGCTGTGGAATAGTATGGAGCCCAAGGTGCAAGATTTTGGAATAGGAAAAAGACCAGAAGTTATGGCATTGGTTATAATCATTTGATCCAGTGCAAGAAGAGGTAGGCCATCCCAAAAGTAATAGGTAAAAAGAGACTTAAATGCATTGGATTGTGAAAATACCATTAAAAGTAATGTCCTAGGTTATCCTTCTTACTGACCAAACCTCAGAAGTGAACCTAGAACTGAAGAAAGACAATTTCAGGGAGGAGAATGGAGCCCAGAAGAGTGGAATTGTGAAAGGTGGGAATAGGCCTCACTACGTTGGCTTCTCAGAGTTTCCTTGACACACTAGCATAATGGGTCACTCTCATTCCTTGAAGGATATAAACAGCATGCTGCGGCTGTATGAAAGAAAAGAGAATAGCCATCAACGATTAGAGATGAGGAAAACAGCACTGGGTGCTCACAAGAGAAGGGATTGACAGCAGGAAATATATTTATAGAAAAGAATATAGAAAAATCAGCAGTGACTGATAAATACAGACAAAATTTGATTGAGTAGATATGAGTGAATATTCAAAGAAAAGATCCATCTCAATTGGAAAGTACTTCACAATAAAGGAAATTTAGTTATAAATCTCTTGAGGAAGGTGAAGATATTACAAGAATTTCTTCAAGGCTACCTTATATAATAATAGAGCAATTTCAAGAACCTTCATGATATTTCAAATGAATTATCAAAAAATAATTGAAAATATGAAATAAAGAATTAGAGCTCTTTAAAAATCAACAATTCTAACAAGAGACTAGAAAATTTAAAACAAAAGGCAGAAACACTCTCCCATTATGTCCCCTGACCAAAAAAAATAGTATTAAAATGTAAAAATGAAGAGGTGGAAAAAAAGTAAAAGACCAAAATTTTAAAATGTACATGTTGAAAAATGTAGAAATGTCCTACAGAAAAAGAAAACTTTTAAAATTAGAACATGGAGATGATCAAGGAATTCTAGATCTTCCAATAACACATTATGAAAAAGGAAACTAGACTGCCATTTGTCTAGAAATAATATAGAAAAAATTGTTCAGAAGTATTAGAAGCAGAAGGTTAATTTTAGGTTAATGGGCTATTTGGAAAGAAATCTGACTTTAATTTACCAAGAAGCAATGTAGTCAAACTTCCAAAATGGAAAATTAAAGGAAAAATTCTGTAGAGAGAAAGAAAAATAAGCCTTCCAATTTCAAGCAGTTTCAATCTGAAAAATATATTTTATATGTACCAATCAACGAAAATGGAATATGATATTTCAAAGGGAAAAAAAAAATGTTTAACAGCCCCAAACAGCATCCTGCAAAGTTTAGCTTCCTCATAAAAGAATCATTGACCATTCAATTTAAGGGATTAATTTGAATAATTACTTCAAAACAACCAAGAGCAGAGAAGAATATTTAACATGCAAGCTGACTAAACAGAAGAAAATTAAATACTTGTAGATGGCAATTAAGGATTAAGAAATTAAATGTTTGTTTTCAGGTGGCTTGGACTAGACAGGGTCATGAATATGAAGTGGGGAAGTCTTTGTATTTGTTTGATTTAGGAAACAACTTACATTGGGAAGGGAAAGAAAGCATCAATGGGCTATAAAAATCTAAGGAGCAAAGGTATAATGAGAATAATCAGGAGATGAAAAAATGGAAAAAGTTAATTAATATTTCAGGGGAAAAAATCTCATCTTCTCATTAGTATACCAAAGTTACTCAGTATCTTGGTGGGGAAAGATGGTAGAACTGGGAGATACACACCACACACATACACACACACACACGCACGCACGCACAAAACTGATCATAGGTCAAAAATAGAAATGAATTGGAGGCTTTCATTTCTGCACTCCCTCCACCACCACCTTCACTCAACTTTTGTTGGTGGCAGAGTAAGGGTAGAACACTGCAGGCTATATCACAGAGGGAGGGGTGCAAGTTGGGTATAGCCAGCAATAAGCGAATGGACTGGCAGCATCACAAAGCAATCACACGGGTAGGCAAGATGATTTTTTTTGTAACTATCTTTTCTAGGAGATTATCTTTAAGATGATATATAAGAAATTATCTGTAAGATAGGGCCAAGTGTAGAGAAGCAGTAGTACCTGTGAAGGTAGGACTCAGAGAGAGTCTTGGGTTCATGGGGAGGATGACATTAAATATAAAGCTATTTGAAGAGTGAAAGTCGAAGGTCAAGATCACGACCCTTGGATTAACATGTTGCATGCACACTACTACCTCCACGTAAAATGTTCATTCCTGGGAAAGTTGTTAAAAAAAAAAAACAAGGGTAAAAAGAGGGAGGCAGAGGATAGAATGAAAAGAAACACTTCTTAGAATGACAATGTCAGTGACACAGTACAGGGTGTTCCTGAAGTCTGGATACATAGGAAATCTCATTAACATCTCATTAGCCATTTCACCAGAAGACTCTGTGTTGTTCAGCGGCTTCTCGTTCTGGGGTATGCTAAACGAGAAAGTGTAGTCAAAATCACAGATGCAACACACATTGTTGCAATTGTGAATGTGCTAAAATTGACAGCAATATGGAGCTAATTGCATCGAGTTCACATGAATCTTGCAAGAGCATCAACTGTTGCATCACAAATGATGAAAATCATATTGAAGATGTTATTTGTTAATATTCAATTAAATAAAAATGTTGTTGAAAATTTCATTCATTTCATTTCTTGAAAACATGCATTTTTGCCTGTGTCCAGACTTTACGAACACCCTGTAGAATGGATGAAGGGGAAGGGACATCAGGACGGCTTAAGTATGCCACTCTGATCTGATATTGTCTTGGGAAGGTTAAATAAATAAAAGAAAAATAGCAACAAATAGCTCAAGGAATTTGGGGTTGAGTAAGGTCACAGTAGTGAGAGAAGTTGGAATATATTAAACTGAAGATGAAGGTAAGCAAAAACTACTGCAGAGCTCAACATTATCTTAAAAGAGAGTAACATTTATATACTTGTATAAATGTATTTGATGGAACAAAATGTAAATTCAAAAGGAATAACCTTGAATGAATGGATCAAATGCTCCCTCTCCGATGAAGTAAAGCCATTAATTTTGTATTGATATTAAGACTGACAATTCAATTGAATGACACAATTCAGTTAGATTTGACTTAACTCATTTCAATTCCACTTTTTTATGTTGCTGCCAAGTTGCTATCAAACTACCTCTGGGAATATATGAAGACAAAACAAACAAATAAACAGTCTCTGAAATCAATGAGCTTCCTTATATTTTGCAGGGTGTAGAGTGGAGAGGGAAGTTATAGAAATAACTATATACGCTATAAATTTGAGGAAAGAGAGAGCACTAAACTTCAGAGGGCAGGATGATTTGTATATTTTTATAGTCATCCTACCATTGTTCTACCATTCTCTGGTAGCAGTGTTTTCATCTAGAGTTGCTGACAAAATAGATATCTGAAAAAAGGCCATTCAATGAGTCTACAAGGAACCCAGCAGAAAATCTACAAATGTAGGGGAATTTCATGAATACTCCTGAAATAGAGAAAGGACTGCCAGCAGCCAGAAGATGTAAGTACTTCTTTGCTATATGTGTTTTCCAAGGTTGAACTTACTTTCCCCTTGACTATGTACTAATAGGAGAAGTCTCATAGGATTGTGGGGGCATGTTTTATACCAACTGTTTCTACTATGCCACCTTAGTAAATCTTCCTTACTAAAACCTAATTAAGTCTAATTGACTAATTTCTAGTGTTGAAACAAAGCACATTTTGGGGGTTTATGAGCTATAGCATTAGAAAGACACTACCCACCTGGCCCTTCAGGTCCTCTAGATCTAAAGATATGATAGACATTCTTAATTAAAGTCACATAGCCAATATAAGTAACTGGAATTAATACAAACCTTCCTGTTTCTAGGGCCACTGGTAGGAATCCAGGTCCTCTTTCTTCAAATACAGCACTCTTCTGCTTAGAGTTATTAACCCAATTAATTTTGATTTCCAGACACTTAGTTATTTAACATCTATAAAGCCAGCCACAGTTTCCTGTAGTTACTATCTTTTGGGTTGTTTAGGAGGATCAAAAGAGGTAATGTATAAATATTTTTGAAAACTTGAAAAATTACTTAAATACAAGCTTTTACTAACATTTCTATCACTAGAGGGCAGTGCAAAAATCTCTTAGAAGAATTGGTTCACTTTAAGAGTAGTCAGCATGGAAGACTGACTTGCCCCTAAATGTACCCTGCTTTCAAGAAGTTATCAGTAGTTTTGCCAAGCTATTCTCTGAAGATTGGGAATTTTAAGGACAACTCTGAGTCATTCCATTTAAAGTCAGCACTTGCAGCAATTCACTTGAAAACTAAGAATGTAGCTTTTTATCTAAAGGGAAAAAAAAAATTGAAGAAGAAAGAATTTGAGTATTTAATCAAACAAAATGTCCTCGAATCACCAACACAACTTGTATGCAACACTCTAGGTGAGGCTCTTAAAATTATTCCGTAGTTTTAGAGCTGGAAGAGACCTAAGAAATTGTCTAGTCCAACCCCCTCGTTTCAGAGATGAGAAAGTTAAAGATTGGAGTGGCAAAGGCCTAAGGTAACACAGGTAGCGAGTATCTGAGGTTGGATCTGAGCTCAGTTTTTTCTGATTCTAGGCTCTATCCACTGCGATGAAAGTGGACAACTTGCCCATTCATAGAAGCAATACGTGTAACCCAACAACTTCCAGCATTTTCTTTTTAAGCTATTGCATAAATGAGGTGGTATTTATTTTACCCAGGATAAGATGCAACCGATCTACACAGCAGTGGTTACAAATATAGTCTCAATTTGGTGAACTTGTAGATTAGTAACCTGCAAAGGGTGAATACTACCCTCAGTTTTATTACAAATACAACTATAGTTCAAAAGTATCTATCAGTGAGTTTCCCTTAATATTCAATTAGGAGACACATTAACTGAAGGCAATAGTATTTACTAAAATTACATAGTAAGAATAGTAATTATTAAAAAAAATCTTCCCAAAACCCTATGGTACACTTTAAAAAATAAACATGATAGCTATGGGAAGATTGGATATACATTTAGAGTGTAGTGGTAATGAAGTGCACATATAAAGAATACGTGTGCCAAGGTAATTTACACCTCTGTAAATATCAAGTCAATGTTTTCCTTTCTTTGTAGAGCCTCCACACTGCTCTGCCATAGGAACAGCATTCCTTAGTTGGGCTTCCAGGGTCTGCTTCTTTATGCTTCTTGAGTCCCATTTTCCATTCTTATTGCCAAATGTCCTCCTTGAAACTACTTCCTGCCTGCAGTAATTCAATTTGGCTCCTCTGCATCTATGTGTCTGGAGGAAGCTTTTTTGAAAACTCCCTGCTGCTAGGGCCAATGGAATAGGGAGAGAATAGAATGAGAAGAAATACACTCCTTGCCTCTTCTCTTCTGGTTTTGGCACAGGGGTCACACAACTTCCAATGGCCAAGTTCCCTTCTAAATTCTATGAGGGAGAACTCCTTATACTTTATGAGGGATATTTGTGGTGGTGGTGCTGTTTATTCATTTCAGTTGTGTCTGACTTTTTGTGAATCCCGTTTGGGGTTTTCTTGGCAAAGATACTGGAGTGATTTGCCATTTCCTTCTCCAGCTCTTTTTATATATGAAGAACTGAGGCAAACAGGGTTAATGACTCCCCCAGGCTCACACAGTGTCTGAGGCTGGATTTAAGTTCAGGAAGATGAGTCTTCCTAATTCCCAGTTCAGTGCTCTAGCCACTGGGCCACCTAGCTGCCCTATGAAGGGCTAACGGGTTGTCAGAAAGTCCTTGAACCTCTTGAAAATATTAATAGCTTATGTTCCTTGTTGCCTTTTGCTTTTTGTGATTATGTCAACTTGTTAGAGAGGAGGAACCAAATCATCACCACAATAAAAGCAAGAGCTTGCGGTTCTTCGTGGAGCTAGGTCATTTTAACCTATTTTTTTAAAATATATTTTACTTTTTGTCTGAGGGGCTGGTAGGTGGTACAGTAGATATAGCACTTGGCTGGAAATCAGGAAGACTATTTTTCATGAATTCAGATCCCACCTCAGACATGTTACTATCTCTATGACCCTGGAAATTCACTTCACCCTGTTTGCCTCAGTTCCTCATTTGTAAAATGAGCTTGAGAAAGAAATGAGAACCATTCCAGTGTCTCTCTCAAGAAAATCCCATATGGGATCACAAAGAGTTGGATAGCACTGAAAAAACTTTTTGCCTACTAAAAGTGACCATTGCTAAGGTACTTAATCTCTTACTTGAGAGAGTTAGCTACTGATGTAGGATTCATTAACATGCGGATATTTTTCTGGGATTTCAAGCAGTTATTGACAATCCATACTAGTATTTATGCTTGTCACAACCTACTAGTCTTAGAAGATCTTCTCACCATGTTTCAACAATCTAGCTAGCAGCTGTTGTGAGGGTGAAAGACCAACACAAGCCCAACCAACAAGAATGCTGCCAAAGCCCAGGTTCTTTTGATCTGCTTTACTAAGGAAAGCGATGTGAAGGGAATGACAAGTTTACTTTAAGTCAGCATACAAATATCATTCACTTAGTTCAGGGGAAAAGCCAGAACCCTGAACTTCAGAGCAAATAAAAACAAATTACAAACATTGACAGACAGACCAAATACAATTCATAGTTACCAACAGCTGAGTTCAGCCTGGGAGCTCATAACAAGGGCTGGCCCAGAGTCACTCGAGCCACCATGGCTGTGGGTAAGAGCCCCAAAAAAGAGAAGGCCAACCCCTGGTTTTATATCTTTTTAGGGTCAAGGGTGAGTCACACATGCGACTCACCCATGTGACCTAGAATCATCACAAAGAGGAGACTTAAACCCATGTGGTCTAAAAGCTTCTGATGTCCCAAACATGTCACTCAAACTCATGTGTCAACTAGGCCATCCCCTGAGGCAAGGAGGTCACCAAGGACTCCCAAATCTAATCAAGGAAACAGAGGCCAAACTCTTCAAGGGCACTTGGTTGAACTGAGTGCTAAGAGCCCATTTTGATTGCCAACACATACCATAAGATGTGAAAGTTGTGCTTAGCTAGAAAATACAAGATGGCATTGTTACTTACCATTTATTCGCTATTACGGTTTACTATATCATTGAAAGAAGCAATTGTGCAATAAGTGACAATCGCTTGCTGTTGTTACAGTTACTGAGATTTCCACAGCTACCTTGACAATTTGAATTGAATATCACCTTTTGTGAAACTCTGTTCTCAGGTTTACACATACATAATTATTTATGATGCATAGAGCACTGTAATGTGAACCTCAGTGCTCAAGATGATAATCTTGCTTATCAGTCTGGAAAAGAACTATTGAATTCTGATATTCTGACATTTTCCACCATGGCTGCTAAGTTACATTGTGCTGCTTCCACAGGAAATTCTGATGCCACAAAACTTCCATAGCATATTATTTCTTGAATTAACATATGGGGTCATGGATTGACCTGTGTTTTGAACTACTGAAGATGGAAAGAATAGCTCATGAAGAAACTTTATATGATAAATTCAAGTCATTTACAAGCCATCAATCTGAGTTATTTTCCAATCAAATTATCTTGGCTACTTATACAGCATATTAAGGAATTGTTTGCATGAAAATATTGGCCCGAAACCTATAACTGTTAACTTAGAATGGATTGTAGTATTGAGAAGGAATAGAACATGTCAAGCTTCTTAAAATAACTTGCTGAAGGCATCGACTCTTCTAGGGGAATTTGCCAAGGAGGCATAGTTAAGAATTTGTTAATTTTGCAAAACCATTGTAGAAAATAACTTTATTTTCAAAGATATCTTAGAATAGCTCAAAATACTCCTAATCCTGTCCTTAAACTTTACTGAAACAGTAACAACTCTGCGAAATATATTTCTAGATACTACCCGCCCTTGACAATGAATCTGTATTTATATCAATTCCATTGAAGGAATCTGTGAGTAGAATCTTGTTTGAGCTGTCATCATATTGCCTTATCACAGGCAAATAAATTGTCGGTTAAAAGTCTATTGTGAACCACTAAAGATTCACTGGAATATATACTTGGAGAAGTCTGGCCAACAAGAATTAGGCAAAGTTTTACTGATTATTCTTCTCCTTATGGTCAATAGCAGAAGGTTAATCCTACTTATATACTGAATACTTACCTCATATTCTCTCCATCCAAATTATTTCCCCAGAAATAGTTTTATATTATTAAAACTTAAAACGTGACAACCAAAAGCAACAACAAGGAAACATTAATGGGTAGCTGGAAAACATTGGATCACAGCTTGACAAATGAACTTGGATCTATGCTACAGTAAGATTAAGATGGGCCGATGAATTAAACAAAACCTACAAGAACACCTGGAGAAAATAGATGGTATTTTTGTCAGCTGTGAAGGAAAGATGCAAATGTAGAATTGAAAGTATAAGAAATTCTCTAGGTAGAAGGCAGAGGAAGTATAACATTTATTTAGGCATGAGAGAATCCCATCCCAGGACCAGTAATTCCAATTCCATATAGTAGCAATACTTTTTGAAAGCCAGTAAGCCAACCTCAATTTAGCAACAAGGAAATCATAACACAGTATTATAGCAAGGAACCACATCATCCTGTAATCTTCCCCTCTGCTAGGACCTTCCTGTAAACAAAACATGCACAAATCCTAACTCTCTGTTCAGCACTCTCTTTTGCAGCTCTGTCGACTCTGAGTTCCTGCTCCTTCTCCTTGGGCTGAATTTTGATTCCTGTAGCTCTTGCTGCCTCAATATCCTCTTGATATCTGCTTCTGAATTCTGCCACTCTTAGTTCAACTGCTCTGCTGCTCTCAGTTCTGGGCTCTCTACTTATACAGTCCTAGCCAGCATCTGATTAACTAGAACTCAGTGCACATACCACTGACTCTGGTCTTAGAAACTCCCTTTAGGGCCCTGAGGGCTTCATGCCCTCATATGCTTAACTAGCAAAAGGATGTGGGCCTGGGACCTCCATCTAGTTAGTGGAAAGGGTGTGGGCCTGCCTCTAATCAGGCCTCCCTTTGTTGGCCCCACCTGGGCCTATTCAATGGGTGGGAAAAATCTTTCACTTACTGATGGGCCTTACAGTTGGTGGAGAATATCTATAGATGTTCCTTTTGTAGATGTCGTGTGTCCCCTGCATCAAGTTTCAAAAATGAAAAAAAAAGTTTAGTATTCAAAGGAAAAAAAAACACAAGCAGGCTTCTTGTTAAGTATATGGACTTAGGTAGCTTAGGAAAGCATTAAGGGCATCAATTTTTCCCCCTTCTAGTGCAGAGAAAACTATAGGATAATCTGTAGGCTCAATACAAGGTCAGAAGAGCCAAATATAATAATAATAGCTATTGTTTATTAAGCACTTTAAAGTTATAAATTGTTTTACAAATATATCTCATTTTATCCTCACCACCTGGGAGTTAGGTGCTGTGGTTTTATCATAACCATTTTACAGATGAGGAAACTGAGGCAAACAGAACTTAAATGACTTGCCCAAGGTCACACATTTAGCAAGTATCTGAGGCAGATTTGAACTCAGCTCTTCCTGGCTTCTCTTTATTGAATAATAAGGTCTTTGTCACACACTGTCCAGAGAATCGATATTAGCTCATATTATCACTTCAATAATAAAAAATATGATTGCTTTCCAAACTTCCTCGACCCTTGCTTTTTACTAAAACCTCATATAAGGGGTTCTAAAAGCTAACTATTTAAGCAAGATCTATGACTTGGTCAATGCCTTTGGCAAATGACAGTATTTATATTTCTTAAGTTCTATATGTTACACTAGAAAATGATAGTTAATAATTCCTTTATTTGTTAATAGTTCTCTTCTTGACAGAAGTTATTGAGCATAATGGGAAGAATATTGAGTCAGAGTTCAATTTCTGAGTTTGTTACTTATTGTCTGTGTTATTCTGGATAGACTCCTTAATATCTGTTAGCTTCAGTTTACTCCTCTGTAAAAAATAAGGGATTTGGATGAGATGGCTTATACGATGTCTTCCTGGTCTAAATTTGTGATACCAGGATTCCATTTCAATAAATAGCCTTGGAAATAGAAAATTCAGGTAAAGCAAGATGAATGACTTTTCTAATTACTTTGCCCTGACTTCAGACAGTAGCAGACAAGTCACAAGCCTGGTAACAATTAAGTACTTTAAGTGGTCTTTGAAATCATCCATCACTCCACCAAAACAGATCTCAACATTTTGAGCCTTAGAGGTGGGTTTCATGAGTTTCTGTAAAATCCTTTAAAAAACAAAAGCAAAAAAAAAAAAAACTTACCCAACAGTCAATCTTTCTGTGATGAACCGCTCTTGACTTAGAATTTAGCTAACCCATGCTTTGGATGAAAAATGCAGGGGTTGTTCTTCTGAAAACTACTAAATCTTCAAACAGAAAGAGCCAAATATATTGAGATATTTAAAACAAGGAATAACACCATCAAAATATACTTTTATATTACTGACAAAATTTACATACTGAAATATTTGGGGTTTTAACTGACTTCCATTTTTCCCTTATTTTAAATAGTCTTTGTTGATGATTCCATCACTTTGTTTCAGATGTAAAGAGTGAGTTTGTTCCAGTGAAACACTCCTAGCCTCTCTTTTGTTGACAGCAGCATGACCTGGTAGAGTCTGCCACTTCTAGAAAGCCAATGGATCTATTTATAATCCATTAAATCATTTAGTCCCTGAAATATGGCTTGGGTCTTGAGTCCCTGAGGTATTTCTTGGATTAGTTTCCACTTCTGACTGCATTCTTCTGAGTTGATTCTCAGCCAGTTTGAATAAAAAAATTCTGATAGAAGATGAACAGTTTCCTTCTTGGGTATCTTTTAGGTTTGGTGCCTTTCAAATAATGTTAAATTCTCTTGAATGATAATTTTCAGTTTGAGTGTAGTTAGTTGGAGAGACTATTAGGGAGAAACTGCAGAGAAAATTACTGAAGATAAATCTCAGTAATAAATCTCCATTACATATCATTAGAAGGTCTCAAAGAAATTTCACTCGGACTCCAAGTCTCCATCTTTTGATGTCATGTTTTCTGGTATCACCAACCCACAGTGTCTCACAGGTCATCTAGTCCAATTTCTGCTTGAATAAGAATCTCTCCTACCAAATGTGTTAAAACCAGAGTCTGTACCAATGACACCTGGCTTCAAGTTGAGACCTTTATCCAATACATTGTGCTTTACCAGCTGTTGGTGTCACTTCAGATTTTGAGCCCCATCCTGACACCCCTCCCGTAAGGAAGTCTGCTCTCGTCAGGGTACATGGCATTATGGATCAGACACAATGACTAGGCCTGAGAGGGGATCCCTTCTACCCTTCTATCACCAGTACAGTAGATTTCTCTCAATCTCTCTTTCTCCTTGTACTTTTGACACATCTGACTTCTTAGCTCTATGATAAACAGAGTCCTGTTCATGGAGATCTCCCAAGGGACTTAGAGGAGAATGGTTGTCTAGTGGGTCAGTAATATTACCCACAATAAGATGAACAGGGAGGTCATATTAATATGAGATATGCTCTACACAAGGACTAGAGAGAGTCAGTATTTTTAAATGCTATGTATCCCAGTATACTCCATAGTATTGGCTCAGAATAATGAAACCCTCTTGAAAAGTAGCAAAGTGTCTTTTGAATTACTGAAGAAAAAGGGGAGAATAGAAAATTATCCTTAGGAGCAATAAAGTCATTTTTTCCCCTCAAATAGTTACCAAATGCACACTGAACACACAATGTGTTAAGGAAACAAATGAATAGATTTCCACAAGATAAGAATAGCAATGTTGAAATCACTTGCTTATATTAAAATCATGTCCTCAAAGAGATTTGGCAGTGTGGTTGACAGGGATAAGTACTGGATTTGGAGTACTAGAACGTTTGCTCAAATTCAGACTCTGTCATTGACTACCTGGATGACCATGAAAAGCCATTTCACACCCTCCTGGGCTTTAGTTTTGTCATGAATAAAAGAAGTTGGCCAAGATGTCCTGAGGTACCTTCCAAAATTTCATTCCATGATGCTATAATCTTATGAATCACTAGGATGGATGATAAATTTTAACTTTAGAACTGAATTACCCAGATGAAAGGAAGAGTTGGGAATTTGAAATAGAGAGGAAACTGGGATGAATGGGAGGGCCTTTAGGACAGTTCAGGTTTAATTGTCTGAAGTATACATGTCTTTGAATATAGTAGCAAGAGTAGCAAGGACACTTCAGAAAATTAAAAGACCTGCTCCCAGAAACATATCTGACTTCTGGAACATTCTAAATTTACTTGGTCCTCTCTACCCATGACAAAGAGAAATGGGAAAGTAGTTATATGTCTAGACAGCCTTTATCCCCTGGAACTTGATCTGTCCAGATAATGGTGCCATCCCCCCAAAATTATCTAGGAATTATTTTGCATGCATTCTGCATCAATGTTTATATTTACATTTTAGAATATAGGCTTACTTTATAGAATAGAGGCTCCTCAAAGGCAGGGACTGTTTCATTTTTATCTTTATATCACCAGAGCCTAGCACATCTCATACATACCAGATCCTCAAAAAAATGTACGCTGATGGATTGGTTATCTAATCTCTCCCTGAAGACCTAGTGAAGTGGAACCCATTATGTCCTAAGGCAAACTATTTTACTTTTGGATTACTCTAATTATAATTTCTTACATGTAGCCTAACCTGCCTCTTAGGAATTTTCACCCATTTTTCCTAGTTCACATAACAGTCCTTCAAATATTTGTCATAACTAATATGTCATTTTTGTCTTTGTTTCTTATCATGGTTGCTCTATCCTGAGTACTGCCCTGATTTTCAAAATCTTTCAATAAAATGTAGTTCCTAAGACCTGAATACAATATTCCAGATCAATCCTGACCAGAGGAGAACAGAGGAGCTATCCACTTACTGGTCCAGGCACTATTACTCCCTTAAAGCAGCGTAAGATTGTGTTTATTTCCTTGGTTGCCAAAGAACGCTGTTGGTCCACATTACTTGTAGTCCACTAAAACCATCAAGATCTTTTTTACATGAACTACTAATACTGCATCCCCCATCTTGAATTTATGAAGATGATTTTGAAGACAAGAATAAGACTTTCCATTTTGACATTCATCTATCAGATTTTCCTCACCATTCTTGCTGGACAAGATCTTTAAGGATCCTAACTACCATCCAAGGTATTAGCAGTCTCTCTCAGTATCATATGATGTACAAATCTGTTAAGAATGCCACGTAGATCTTTATCACAGTCTTGGGGAAAAATGTTAACTATCCAGGCCAAGCATAGATACCTAATGATCTCCTCCAGATAATCCTGTCAAGTGAGTTAAAAATACTGATGGTTTCAGTCCCCTGAATTGAACTATCTAGGCACTACTTTCCATCTAATTCACAAAAGTAGAAATGGGATCCTGGGCACAACTTATTGACTTAGAAAAACCATGCATTTACATTATCTGGTTGTATTAGATTTTCATTTATTTTGTTAAATGTTTCTCGATTACAGTTTAATGTGTTTCAGTGGCATTAGCATTCGGTAATGGTGACCTGATACCTCTGGGATACAACCCTTTCTGTGGTAATTCCACATGTTAATAAGCTATCCACCCCAATGCCATGTATTTATTTTATATATATATAATGTATATACATATTTATATATTATTATCATTATTATTATATTGATATTAGATATTATATTACATTTATATTATTTATATCATATTTATATATTTATATTTAGACATTTGTGTGTATTTTTTATATTTACATGTATATTTACATGTACATGTTGTCTCTCTCTGAAGAGTACAGACTATATATTTTGTATCCCTTCGCACCTAATGTAGTGCCTGGCAAATAGTAGGTGATTGTACATGATTTAATTGATTTAACTCAGGCTTATTTTTTTTTTCTGGGTGGTTTATAATGATGGCCCTTTAAGGCATGTTAAAGCTAATGGCCACTACTTATTTTTATTGATTAAATCTGGGACAAATGATATCATCAAAGAAACTAAGACTCATCTTGAGGAATTCTGAACCCCTGTGCAGAAAACTAGAGACATAAAGAGAGAGTGGTATATTGAAGGAAAGTAGAGGCTATTCAGGAGACAAGAAGCAGCTGTGGAAGGTGGAAGGCACGTGGATATGGGCAAATGGCTGGATGAGATGTAGAGGAAGTTATGAGAAAATTTAGAGCCACTTTGTGACTGTATACTGTTTTTTGGTTCTAGAAAAAATGTTTTAGCAAAAGCCTGGGAAAGTTGGAGTCCCACCCAAATGAGAGTCACTGTTATGATGTGGAGATCAAACCACATTGAATTGCGTTATTAGGCTCTATAGGACAAAACTAGAAGGAATGGAAGAAAATTACACAGAATCTTTCTACTCGATATTAGTAGAAAATGTTGTAGAAATGAGAGTTGCCCCTGGAAAGACTTACATGAACTGATGTGAAATGAAGTGAACCGAAACAGGAGAACATTCTATATAGTAACAGCAATGTTTACAATGAAGAATTGTGAATGACTTAGTTATTCTTGGCAATACAGTGATTTAAGATAATCCCAAAGGACACATGAAAAATGCTACCCACTTCCAGAGAAAGAAATGATGTCATCTGAATATAGACTGAATACTATTTTTTCTCTCCTTCCTTCTTTCCTTCTTCTCTCCCTCTCTTCCTTCCTCCTTCCCTTCCTTCTTTCATTTCTTCCCATGAAATAACTAATATGGAATTGTTTTACATGATTGCACATATATAACCTAGATCAGATTGCTCACTGTCTTGGGCAGGGACAGGGAAAAGATAGAATTTGGAACTAAAAACTTAAAAAAATCCAAATGTTAAAAATTGTTTTTACATGTAATTGGGGGAAAATTAAATATTATTAAGAAAAACAAGAAATGAGAGCTGCCCAGCAATGTACCGGGCTGCCTGGGGAAGTAGTGAGTTAGCAATTCTCAAGGAATTCTTCTAGAAATGGTTGGATATCCATTTGTTGGGAATATTGTAGGATAGAATTCCACTTCATCATTGGTTGGATAAGATGTTTTCTGAGGTCCCTTTCAATTTTCATATTCTGTGGTGCTATGACCCACACTCATATTCTCGATCATGTTCTTTATCTCTCTCTTTGATTTGGCATATCCCTTCTTCCCTTCTTGCTTTTCTCACAATTAGCTAGATCTCTACATTTCACAGCTGCTACCAGGAATGATCTGTCATCTTCTGGCTTCTGTAACAGAAGTAAACTGATTGACTTTTTTACTCACAATGCTCCATGGCCATATACTTATATCAGATTCTGAGGTCTATGCAAAAAGCAGTTTCAAAATTAGTTAAGAAAGAGCAACTTGCAAAAGATAAGTGGATAACTTCTAAGATGGCCATTTTGAAAGGCATGATATCCACAGCATTGCTTACCAATGTAGGATGACCCTGAATACAGAGTATACCACTGAATTGTGATATCTTTAAAAGGAGAAAAAAAATAGAAAAACAGTACAGCATATAGTTATACACCAAAAAGATACTGTGAAAGTTTAAAAATAGTTCTTTCAATTTTTAAAATGTAATTCAATTCACCAAGGAATTTATTTACTACCTACCATGTGCCAGATACTGTGATGAGTACTGGGAATAAAAAACAAATCCTGCTCTAAAGAAACTATTGACCTTTTAACGTTTCTGTCATCATTCTCCCTTTTCTTTCATAAATTTTGTTGTTCTCTTTTTCCTGATTTTTCCAGATCTTCCCAAGCCAATCTACTCTTTACTATGTCATGCTATGTCTATCCTAGTTTTATGATTATACTTGGTATTTGGGAATACAAATTTTAATGAAAAACTTTTTTTAACTTAGTGGTTGATCTGCTTAAGTTCAACAATGGGGATTTCTCATTCATATTTGTTCTTTTTCCTTGTGTTCTCATGATGTAGAATCTTGTTAAAAGTTTGAAATTTAAATATTTGGAAAGACTATCAGAGCCTACAGAGGTATCCTGAAAGTAGAAATCCAGGTCATCATTTTGAAAGCTACAGTTAATAGTGGACAGTTACCATTCTTATTAAATTGCACATCTAATTCAGCCAACTTTAAAATGATAAATCAGAAATGGCCAGCTATAGGAGTATAATGGTCCAGCAATTTCTAGGGCTAAAGGTACAATGGTTTGGCTATTTCTAGCTTTTGAAATATTTATAATTCAAATGGTTCTCTTCCACTATAAGTCATCGAATTTGAAGAAACCTTATTGGTATGCTGCAGTGAGGGATTGCCACAATGTCAGGGCAAAGGTGCCAATTCTAGCTTTTCACCTCCACAGGTTACTGACCAGAGGGAAGAAATAGAAATCAGGGGCATTGAGGTCTTATGAAATTACCTTACAGAGGATGACAAAGATCAGCTTTGAAACTGCCTAAAATATTAAATAGGAATTTAAACTATTTGTGATATAATTTCCAATGACCTTGGAAGAAATTATCTGCTAAGATTTTATTGTTTAAAATCAAGTAAGTCTTTTCTGAGTGGTCCAATTTAAAACCATATGAATTTTAATTCCAAAGATTTAGATATTATGAAACAAAGAAAATGGCCTTTTTAATATTACTATTAAATAAGGAATGATATTCAGTAAGCCCAGCAGAGACATTCAATCCACTGGGGACAGTCAACTAGTCACAATGTTTTGGCAAAAATGAGTTTCAAAAGTTAATACTTGTCTTTTGAAATCTTTGTTAAGGGCAGTCACTAATTTGAATGAGGTCTCCATGTCCAATTACCTTCAGAAGCTGAAATTTTTTTATTCTGCCTTATTCATTCACACAGAGAGACACTGAATTATGGCCTAGAATGTCCAAATACTTTATTTAAAGTCAACAAGCCAAGCATAAGTTAAAGTTATCAAAGCATCAAGTGTACGTTTATTATCAGACATACTAAAGGTAATTTGGCCAAGATAGTTTTGAAATATCGATTTTTGAGCTGCAACAAAAAGCAAAGGATTGAGCTGTTTTAAGTGTGGAAGGATACAAATAAAAATTTTGAGAATAGGCAAGGTATGGGAGGCTGTCAAAACTCAAAATCAAATAATTAACCCCTTTCCCATGCTACACACACACAGAAGCACACACTCACAAAAGGGTTATGATTTTTCTACATCCTATCTCCAACATTTCTTCTGTTCTCCTAGTCTCCGTAAAGTTATTTATTTACCTACCCTGGTATCTAACCTTTTCAGTTCAAAAACTAATTTTTGAGCATTGGGCTACTGGAAGAGGGTAGGGAAGGATGAATAAGTACTTTTGCTTTTCAAAAGTAATTGGAAATTCAAGGCTCTGCACTGTGACTCCACAGTATTTGAATTGGTTCTTTCTGTCTGCTTGCAATACATACATACATACATATATAGTGTATGTATATATATATATATATATATACACACACACACACACATATATGTACACACATATACATACATACATATTTGATCTGGGAGCTCTGGGATTTATTATGTTATTCCTGGGGGTTTTCAATTTGAGATAACTATCAGGAGGTGATTGATAGATTCTTTCAAGTTCTATTTTCCTTTATGGTTCTAGACCATCAGGGAAGTTTTCCTTGGTAAGTTCTTGAAAGATGATGTCTAGACCCTTTTTTTGGATCATGGCTTTTAGGTAGTCCAATAATTCTTAAATTATTTCTCCTGAATCTATTTTCCAGGTCCATTTGTTTTTTCCAGTGAGATATTTCACATTTTCTATTTTTTCATTTTTTTCATTTTGTTTGATTGTTTCTTGAGGTCTCATAGAATAATTAGCTTCCACTTGCCCAATTCTAATTTTTAAAGAATTATTTTCTTTACTGAGCTTTTGTACCTCCTTTTTAATTTGCTCAGTTCTACATTTTAGGGAGCTCTTCAGTTAATTTTTGTACACCCTTTTCTATATGGCTAATCCTTCCTTTTAAGGAGTTCTCATCAGTAAATTTTTGTTTATCTTTTTCCCATTTGGCAAATTCTGCATTCTTCTTTTCATTGGATTTCATGCCTCTTTTACCATTTGGCTTATTTTATTTCTTAAGGCACTTTTTCCTTCAGTATTTTTTGTGCCTCCTTTACCAAGTCATTGAGTCTATTGTCATGATTTTTTTTATCACTATCATTTATTTTCCCAATTTTTCCTTTTCCTTTCTTATTTGATTTTGAAAATCTTTTTTTGAGCTCTTCTAGGAATTCTTTTGGGACTGAGATAAATTTACATTTTTCTTTGAGGCTTTGGATGTAGCACCTTTTGACTTTATTGTTTTGACCTGACTTTATGTTTTGATTTTCACTGTCACCTTAGTAATTTTCTATGGCCAGGATCTTTTATTATTATTTGTTTCCTTTCCAGCCTATTTTTTTATTTTTATCTTTATATTAAAATTGAACTCTGCTCTTGGGGTGGAGGGGGCATCATCCCACCAATCCTCATCAGGGATTTTGTGCACTGTTTTCAGAGCTAGATGTGGGAGTTTATAAGCTTTGAGTTCTAAGATGGCATGATCTAAGGATCTACTACTCTCTTGGCCTGTGTTCTGGCCTGTGAGTGACCACAAACACTCTTTTTCTGCCCTGGAACTGTGATCAGGTTCTCTGCTCCCATGAAGTGGCAAGCTCTGGTGTGCTAGTGCTTCTCTTTCCCTGGAGACTGCAACCCACCATGCCAACTGAGATTTGAGTATGGGTAATGCAACAGAGTCTTGTACCCAGTGTCAGCAAAGGGACCCCTCTAATCTCCTTCTGACCAGTTGTCTGACCTGTCTACTGTCTATCCGTTGAGAGCTCCAGAAGCAGCCACTGCTACTGCTGCTGGTTCAGTTGCTGCCAACACCTGCTGCTAGTTCCTGTGGCTCGGCCTGGACTGGAGCTTCGTTTTCACCTTGGTGTGATAAACATTTCCTGTCCACTTTCTAAGGTATCTTGAGCTGGATAATTGTTTCACCCCATCCTTTTGTGGATTCTGCTGCTCCAGAATTTATTTTGAAGCATTATTTAAAGTTCTTTGGAGAACAATTTGGGAGAGCTCAGGCAAACCTTGCCTTTTTTGTGCTAGCTTATCCCTGCCCATGATTTTGAGTTTTCCTAGCAATTTTTGTGAGATGGCAAGTTCTTACCTCAAAAGCTTGGATCTTTGAGATTATCAAACATTACATTGCTGTGGTCATTTACTACTTTGTATAGTCTATCTAATGTATTTCACTGATTCACCATTCTCTTTCTTAGCCAAATTACCACTTGATTCCCTTGATATTCTTCACATTTTTTTTCCTTCCAGATGAATTTGGTTATTATTTTTCTAATTCTATAAATAATTCTTTAATAAGTGTATTCTGTTTTGAGAACTAAAATGATGATATATATTTATGGAGTAAGACAAGAAATTAAAAATTGGGAATGGGAAAGCATAGGGGAAACATTTTTTCATCTCTTAGGAGGTTAAGGTAGGAAGTTAATATACAACCAGTCTTGGCTTTTCTGAAGTTCTTAGAGATACAGAAGGAGAAGTAGGTTGACCTTTGACCCTCCTGCTCTATTTTAAGTGAGAATGGAAGGAGTGCATCATAGAAGGTTACAGAGAAGAAAAGCACTTTGGGACAGTTGAGGTTAAATGTTGGAGGAACAGCTCTTGTGAATCACATTTTTTGAAATGACAAAAAGAAAGACAGGTTCTGAAATTTATAGATTGAAATATTTAAATCTGCTAAAAAAGTTACAGAACAACTTTCCAAACAGGGTGTTTTAGGAGTATTGATTTTTTTTAAAGTAATGACCACTAAGAATCAACAAACCTTCAATATTCATCAAGAATAAACTCAATATTTTTAAAAGAATTACTGACAAATCAGAGGGATCTCATAGATACAGTTCATTTGAATTTAAACAGACTATTTGACAAAGGATTTCAAAATACCTGTGAGGACAAAATGAAAAAAAATACCTAAAGGCTATAAAATATAGCCCTTGTATAACTATAACAATTTGCTGTCAATTTACGGCCTGATATCAACTCTTTACTTGTTCAAGTGATCCCATTCTATCCCATATCCTCCAAAAAATTGCCCCTTCTATCATACCCACTTTCATTTATTTCATTTTTCTCTCTCTCAGCTCATTTTATACCCTCTACCATCATGCCAAATGTCTTCCCTAGAGTATAAAAACAAAACAAAACAAAACAAAACTCACTTGACTCTTCTATCTCTGCTATCATCTTACCTCTTCTGCCCTTTGTAGATAAACTCCTTGAAAAGGTCATGTTAGGTCATACTTACCTTTACTTTTTTTCCTCTCACTCTGTTTTTAACCCCTTACAATCTGACTTCTGACCTCATTCCACTGAAACTGCTCTTTCCAATGTTATTAATGATCACTTATTTGCAAAATCCAAGGGTTTTTTCTGAACCCTTATTCCCCCTGACCTCTCTTCAGCCTTTGACAATATTGATCACTCTCTCCTCCTTAATACTCTTTTCTTTCTGGGTGTTCAGGACACCTGGCTCTTGTTTTTCACTGTCTGACTGCTTTTTTTCTGTCTCCTTTGCTGAATCTTCCTCCACATCATGCCCTCTAACTGCAGGTGTCCCTCAGGATTCTTGGGGGACTCTCTTTTCTTAACCCTCTACAACATTTCACTTGGCGATCTCATCAGCTCCATTGAATTTAATCACTATCTCTATGTTGATGGTTCTCAAATCTGTTTTTCCTGCTCCAATCTCATGGCCAACCTCCAATCTCGAATCTCCAACTGCATTTCAGACATCTTGAAATGAATGTCCAGGAGACATCTTAAAGTCAGTATTTCTAAAACAAAACTCACTCCTCCACCTCTCAAAAAAATCCTTCCTATCACCACCTTCCCTATTACTGTAGAAGCAACGCCACCCTCCCAGTCCCTCAGACTCACAATCTAGGAGTCATCCTGGATTCCTTACTATCTCTAATTCCCATTTCCAAGCTGTTGCCAAGGCCCGTTGATTTCACTTTTGCAACATCTCTTGAATATTCCACCTTCTCTGCTCTGAAATAGCCACCATTCTAGTATAGGCTCTCATTCCTTCATTCCTTGATTATTACAATAGCCTACTGATGGGCCTGCTTGCCCCAAGTCTCTCCCTCCTGAAATCTATCCTCCAATCAGCTACTAAAGTGATTTTTTTTTAAAAAAACACAGATTTGCTCATGTCACTCCATCCCCCAACTCGACAAACTGCATTGACTTCCTATTATCTCTGGGAGCAAATAAAAATGCCCTGCTTGGCATTCAAAATCCTTCATAACCTAGTCCCCTCCTACTTTTCCAGACGTCTTACATCTTGTTGCCCAACATATATTCTTTGATCCAATGACACTTGTCTCCTGCCTGATCCATGCTTTCTATCTTTAGCTCTGTTCATTCTCTCTGGCTATCACCCATGCCTGCAATGTTCTCACTTCTCTACTCTGACTGTTGAAACGACTGGCTTCCTTTAAGTTTCAACTAAATTGCCACTTTCTAGAGGAAGCCTTCCTCAACCCTCTTAATCCTAGTGCCTTCCCGCTGCTAACTATTTCCTATTTATCCTATATATAGCTTGCATTGCATATATCTGTTTTCACATTGTCTTCCCCATTTGATTGTAAGCTCCTTAAGGGCCAGGACTATCTTTCACTTCTTTTTATATAGAAAGGCTTAGCAGAGTAGCTGGCACATAGTAGATGTTTACAGAATGTTTACTTATTGATTAATTGAACCTTGGGGAGATTTTTCAAAGAATGTGTAACTTAAAGTTTTCCTCACCCCCCAGATATAGTCACTTTGGCTTCAGTAAGGCTACAGTAGTAGCTCTATCCTCAGTGACACAAAATCTGAAGTAAAGGGAGAAGAGAATGAGGGCATGGGGGAGGGGGAAAAGAAAGAGTGGTATTTCAAGGCTGAAGTAATGGATCTTGAGGGACTGCTGATGGGGAATCCTTCTTTGATGACAACTTAAAGAATCAACAATTTGGTCATGATTTCTCACAGCAAGGAAGACTTTACTGTGAGTACAAAAGCTTGGAAACCACTGATCTAGAACCAGAGGTATGTTATGGGACTATACAGTTGGTACTGTACTATTCAACATTTTTATCAATAATTTTAGATAAATGGATAAATGAATCAACCAAAAAACATTTATGAAGGACCAGCTATGTGCTACTAAACTCTTCTGTATGTGCTAAAGAAGTAGAAGGCACATTTATAAAATTTTCAAAAAAACATGAGACCATGACAGATATATTCTATGTCAAACAAAAAGCTAAACAATGATTTTAAAAAGTGACCAAATAATAAAAAAGAAATAGTATGCTAGTTAAGGGAATAAACTACTATGTTTAGCTTAAAAATCACTTATACACAAATGGTTAAGGAGAACTGACTTGACAGCGAAAAAATATAAAAAAGACTATAAGGTCATCATGAATCCAAAGTGTGACATGACTATTGAAACAGCTAGAAAAACCTTTGGCTTCATTAATAAATATGTGACTTTGACATCAGAGATGTGGCCATGTTCTCCCTGTCTCCAGATGATAGAGTAGGCAGAAACAGAGATGTGGCTAATGATAGAGTGCACAGGGAGTTTTGAAGGAGAATTGGAGGAGAAACGAAAATGGTAATTAGCACTGCAGTATTGTCCTTGCCTTTGAGGCTGTTATCCTTTGCCAAGATTATAACAGAAAAGCCATTATAATTGTTTTAGGATATGACATAGATCTCAGTGATGATGGGGCTACAGAGAAGAGAACTGGATTAGAATCTGTGACTGATCAGAATGAGAATGAGAGTGGAGGTAAGGCAGGACTGGAATTCTGAGAGCAGAGTGGGATGGCCTTCAGTGAGCATATGTCATGGGTGAGCCAGGGATTCCCAGACCAAGATGAAGTTGTATATATTATGGTAAGGTAGTAATTTGTTCTTTCTAGCCCCAGGTTGTACCCTTCCCATTCACTGTCTATGTTTGGAGGTAGCTTGGATTTGGTAGACCAAAGTTTGCCAAAGAATAGGTGAATAAATGTTTATGCTGACCTTCCTTGCTCCTTTCATTGTATTAAACATGTATTGTCATGTGTGGAGTTTAGGAATAGCACATGTAGTAAAGATGTGGTGAATAGGAACAAACAATCTCATGGCATAGAGAGCCATAAGAATTATGTAGAGATAATTCAAATACATAGAACCTAGATCAGAGAGAAGAGGGATATCATCCATAAAGGGCGGAGCTAAAGGGACATAGGCAGCCAGCTTTCTTAGAGTCTTAGAAAAGTAGGCAGATATTCCAGAATATCCTTTGGTGTTGGGGGCGGGGAGGTGTTTAGAAGATGGGGATGAGCATTTGACTCACAACATCTTGTTCTTACACATGAAAAGAATCAGGTAGCAGCCACTATATTCTCTGGCCAGTTCAATTCTGGGTGTCGTATTTTAAGAAGGGGAGTGCCATTGTTATATAGTGAATACAGAAAGGTGGCATTAGGTTCTGGAAAGCCTATGCATAAGTGACACTGCTTACACCTAAGGAATATGTGACAATAGGCAATTTATTTAATTTATACTATGAAACTCTATTAGTTGCATAACATGTGGATTTGTATTGATAGAGGGAGCTCCCCGTGCCAAAGAAATCACAGGCCTAGTCTAAAACAAATCAATTGAAGAGTGAACAAAATAGTTCTATTAGTATGATATGTGGCTAAGAAACCATGTAATGAGAAACAATAAAAAACTGGTTATGTTTGGGTTGAAGAAGAAGAATCTTAGTGGGGATAGAATAACTATATGTGTCTGAAGGGCTAGCATAAGGAGGAATGATTAAACATTTTCTGTTGTAATAGACAGCAGAACTAGGATGGCAAGGTACTAGTTAGAGGGTGGTAGATTTCAACTCAATGAGAGTTCAGTTCCTGACTTGGCTGACCAAGTACCTATTAGACCTTGAGAAAGTAACTTAACCTCTCTGCTGTTTTTTTTGTCTGTAAAATGAGGGAGCTGAATTGAGGGATCTCTAAAATCCCTCCAAACTCTTGTTTCTAACAAGATAAATTGTCAAAAAACCAAACCAAAACAACAAACCCATGAATTAGTTTCTTTGTGAGTGAGCAAATTTCAAGTCACTGGAAAGGGTCAAGCAGAAGGTAACTCATTCTATCATTGTATTATTCTATAAGCACATTTAGAGCCCATTATATATTTTTCATTTTCTTAGCATAAAAGACTCTTGAATAACAAATATATAGCAAATATTTTTGAGAAATACAGCATGGAAACAGGAGTGTTGGTTCATGCCTATAATTCCTGCTACTAAGGAGGGTGAAGTGAGTGTATCTTATGATACTGTCAGTATTTCATTGATATTGTCAGTCATGAAGGCTTATAGAAAATTAAATCAAAATTTGGTTGCCTGGAGTTCATCAGTACTACATATCACTTTCAAGATGGCACGCTTGCCTGAGCTCTGGATAGCACTTGCACTTTCCCAGTCACCAATAGAGTGAAGCAAGGCTGTGTGCTTGCTCCCATGCTTTGATTTTTTTTATGACATTTTCATCAATATTGTCAGATGCCTTCAATGAAGATGAACACAGCATCAAGGTCAGCTGCTGCACTGATGGTAAATAACTTAACTTGAAAAGATTACAAACAAGGACTAAAGTGGAGGGAGAATTGGTGCATGATTTTTGGTTTGCAGATAATTGTGCCCTCAATACAGCCTCTGAAGCTGAGATGCAGCAAAGCATGGATTGATCTCTCCTGCTTGTCCTAACTTTGGCCTAACAATTAACACCAAGAAAACACAGGTGCTCCACCAGCCAGCACCACAACATCCATATGTGGAACCACCAGTTACAGCAAATGGAGAAGTTTTGAATACCGTAGATGGGTTTACTTTCCTTGGCAGTATACTTTCCAGGGATGTACACATTGAGAATGAGGTTGACGCATGCATGGCTGTGTTTGGGAGGCTCTGAAAAAAAAAGAATGGGAAAGAAAAGGTATTAAACTGCCTATCCAACAGACGGTCTACAGAGCCATTGTGCTGATTTGATTGTGATATGCCTGGACAGTATACTGGCACCATGCCAAGAAACTGAATCACCTCCATTTGAATTGTCTTAGGAAGATTCTAAGGATCACCTGGCAGGATAAGGTACCAGACCCTGAGATCCTTTCTCAAGCTAAACTACCAAGCATTCAGATTCTACCCCATTGAAGTTAATAGGCTAGCCATGTTGTTTGAATGCCAAATGTATGCTTGACTAAAAAGCTATTTTATGGAGAACTCATGCAAGGCAGGAGCTCACGTGGTGGTCAGAAGAAGTGATACAAGGACACTTTCAAGGTCTTGAAGACCTTTGGAATTGATTTGTGATACAGGAGATGCTGGCAAAGGATTGCTCAGCATGGCGTGCCCACATCAAAGAAGGTGCTGTGCTCTCTGAGCAAAGCATGATTGAAGCAGTTCACATGAGATGCACAAATTTAGAGAATACACTGCAAATATTTATATGGACTATTCGTGCCCATCCTGTGGTAGAGTGTTCCAAGCTTGTATTGGTCTGATCAGCCATAGTCAGACACAGTATAACTTGACTCTAATGTAATGTCATTTTAGTCCTCTTTGAGATGAAAAGACAACAACCAACCAACCAATCTCATGAGCTCTGGAGTTCTGAACTGCAACATAGCCATCACCAAATCGGTATCTACACTAACTCTGTCACCAATGTAGTGAGCTCCTGGGAGCTGAAGGAGACCGGATTGCTAAAAGAGAGTCAAAGTGGCCCAGATTAGAAACAGAACAGGTTAAAGTTTCCTTGCCAACCAAGAACTGTATTAGGCCTATAAATGGCTACTTCTATCCTAAGTGAGATAGGGAAATCTAGCCTCCCCCCAACTCTGTATAAAGGTGAAAAACCACTAGATTTAGAATCAGAAGAAAGAGGCTCTAATCCTAGCTTTTTCACTTACTAGTTATGCTAATTTGGAGAAATAATTTCATTTTTTTTCTGGGCTTTGACTTCCATTTGGGAGCAAATTTAGAGAATTAGACTAAATGACATTTAACTTGACAAAGTCTCTTCCATTTTTGATATTCTGTGATCTTTTATAAGAAGGAAGAATGGCAAAAGAAATACTACTTCAACATGATGTATTTGGGATCTCCTCAATGGTATGGATTTTTATCCATCTATGCTTTCTTATCCTTTGTGGGTATTATCTACATCCTTAAATAAATTCCCCAAATGGAGTCCACAAAATAGGTTTGAATCTTGTTCTATGTTTCTTGATATTATGTGATTTTTTTGTCATTATCTGTCATTTTTTTGTTTCTATAGTTTCATGCAAATATCTGTAAGCACTAAATGGAGTTTGGCATGTCCATCCATATAGGAAAGACAAAGTGGATGAAGATTATTTGTTGACGGGATTTCAACATGAACAGACTTGTTCAATAGCATACATATATATACAGATGCACATACATACATATATATGTCTGTATGTGTATATGTATATATTTGGGACAGACAATACATACACACAAGAATCTTGTCCTAAATTTGTAAAAGAGAGAGGGCTAGATTGTTTTCAGAAAACTGAGAAGCACTTTTGTTGTTCCGTTAATTAGAAGACAGTTTATGTATTTGCAAAATGGGAAATATAGTAACAGTTTTCTCATAAGGATGATGTGAGAAGCACTTTAGATAATTTTTACTTTTTCTGTTCTTCATTTCCCACTAAGACTAGCATGTATAGTTGGCAGCATCCCCACAAGGTTTTTCAAATCCATCTTGTTCTCACTATTACTATTGATGCCACCCCAATTCAGGTCCTTGCTAACTCCCAAATTGACTGTTGCTGTAAGCTTCTTTACACATCTTCCCACTTTTACTCTTTTCTTCTTCCATTCTTCATTATGCTGGATGAATTGTTTCTTAAATATAGGTCTAAGATGGGTGTGGTGGCACAAACATGTGATTTCTGCTAATGGAAAGGTTGAATCTGCCACATCTATGGAGCTTAGGGATTCTAAGTTAGACTGGCCTAGGCCAGTCATGTGCATGTACTAACTCTAACATCAATATTCTGAGCCTCCAGTAACAGTGGGCCAACAGATTATATAAGGAGGGGTGAACCAGTCCAGGTTGGGAGGAGAGTAAATCAAAGGGTTTTTTTGCTGATTGGTAGTAGAATTGGGCAAGTGAAGACTAGTCTAGGGGAGATAGGGACACTGCCACCATCATCACCACCACAACAACTCCACATAGATAGGGTTGGATCCGTCTTCTATTAAAAAAATATTCAGGGGTTATATATTGCCTCTCCAGTAGGATTCAACCTTCTTTGTCATTCAAGGCTTCCATCAACCTGGAATCATATATATATAAAAAAGAAAACATCCATCATATTGGGTAATTCCTCTTTGGATAATTTTCAGAAATCCACAAAAAAGAACCCCATAAATAAGAAGGCACAGAAGAATTACAGTTTTCACTGGTGGAGGGAATATCCATACCAATGAGATAATGGAAGCATCTCGGCAGATTAAGAAATGAAATATGCAACACCAAGAGTACCTTCCCATTGTAGTAGCAGACATTGCATTAGGACGAGTTAACTTATTCAAGCTTTTGTCTGACTCCCTGGCTTAGTCCATTCTTGTTCCAATCTTTTTTGAAGCTTACCGATTTTTCACCTCAGGTGACACACAATGTAAGAGGCTGTTTGTCTGATTTACTGCCTCCTTGTTAAAATCATCAGCAGTCCAATCTAGCTGTGACTATAACACTTGGGATTTCACTAGCTAAGCGTGCCTAGTCATGTGATTGCAGTGAGAACAGAGGACTCTTGAGTCTTTGTTTCTCCTTTAGTCTTCTAAAACTGAAATGAAAATTGTAATTGAAATGGTGCCTTTATAGCCAACATGCCTATGAGATTATACCTTGAAATAAAGGATAGCTGACTGATTATTCCCCCAGTCTGCAGTCCTCTCTTGATTTTCTAGCTCTAGTTTCTGCGACATACTGCATGGCAGGAGTATGCTTCCTGCCCTTACCCTCCCCGCCCCCACTCTCCTTCTCTGTAGTTTGGGGGAGTTATTTAACTTGGAATAAAATAGTCTCTTTGATCCTCCAGTTTTAGTCTGATCTCATCCAGATTCCAGTACTGAGTCTATTGTTTCAGAGTGGTTAGAACTTTTATTTTCTTTGAACATTGTAACATCATTTGAATAGTTCAACAGTAATTTTGCCATAGGAAGTACCTTTCTACCTTGAAAATGTCCTAGTCACATAGCCATTTAGTGTTGTTTCCCTGGACTTTTGTGCTTGGATTGTCCTGTATGACAATTCTAGCCAGCCAAGTATCAACTACGGAAAGCTATGGTGACCTGACTTTTGCAAAATCTTCCATTTTCAGGAGAGGACAGGAAAAAAAGGAGAGAAAAGGAGAGAAAAAAAGAAGAGAGGAAAGGAGAAGGGCATAAAGGAGAGGAAAGAAGAGGAGAAGATATGAGAGGAGAGAAGAGAGGAGGGGAGGGAAGGGAAGAGGAGAAGAAAGGAGAGTAGATGAGGAGAGGGGAGGGGAGGAAAAAAAGAGGAGAGGAGTAATTCGTAGTCTCAATTTGGATGCATGCATAAAACTTCATATATGTCAAGAAGGGAGGAAGGGAGAGAGGGAAGAAAGAAACATACCTTATGCTCAAATGTTGAAGCAATGATTCTGAAGATATATTTAGTCTTATAGAAATGAAAGAATTAGGGGCATATCTATTCTAAACTGATACATTTATGACCTTATGGAGTTCATTTTGTTTCAGGTAGTCATATGAGTAATATATTGTATGTTTTTATGTAATAGAATGTCATGAAAGGGATCTAAAGTTTTGACAAAACACATACAAAAAAAATCTATATTTGAAGAGTGGCCAGCCGTAACAGCCTGTGTTAAGCAACTGATTGTCTGATTTATTGGTCTATAGCATTAGAAAAGATCAATTTTTAGAAATTTGATTGTATTGTTCATATAAGTTCCTACACTTTGTGCATATTTGCTCGATATAGAAGACTATTCTTCTATGCCTTCCAGTTAATTAACAAAATGACTTCTCTTTTCAGTTTTTCTCTAATTTTCTTTTCTCAGGTTGAGATGACTTTATTCTTGGTGTATTTAATATCTAATTCTCTATATTTTCCTTCTTTTTATTTGATGATTTCATCTTCATCTCTCCTTTGCAAATAGTTTGAATATTCTCCAGAAACCTAAAACAGATTTTCCTTTATCCTATTTTCTCAAAGACATATCTAAGTCAAAGTTATTAATAAGTGAATTTCAAGAGTATAACTTTTTCCCCCTGATTTTGGACTAGACCTTGTTGATTTTTAATGCAGCATATGTAAGAATATCAGCAGCCTTCCCATCACACTAACTGAAGATTCAAGAGGATGCCCAATCCTTTGAATCACTCAGCCAAAGGCCTTTTGCCCACCAGCGGGTTGTTTGAACTCACTGATAACTTCCCAGGCTTCCTCTCCCCCACCCTAGCATGAATCAGCAGCAATCCCCAAACCTTGCTGTGCACACCAGGCCCAAGCTACTTATTCTCTGCTCCCATTTCTTAGTCCTTCTGGAACCTGGTAAGAACCCTTGAAAGCATACCAGGCTTTGCTGGTTTTAGTGTCCTGTATTTGGTGTCACCAGGGATTTCAGTGGACCTGATCTGTTTCCAACCTCCTTGGTTGTTCCTCTCACACTGTGAGTATTTCTCTTTGATAAAACTTACTTGCTTTATGTTCTCTCTGCTTGTTTTGTCTTGTACTGTGTTATGTCTTGTGGTGCTCTACCTTGTGGTTTACCAGTCTTCTTCTTTAAAAGCATCATGTAGGGCCAGGGTTAAAGGTTCTGGCAGCCACCTGTGCCTCCCAAGCTGTGGTTTAGGGCACATAGAATATAAGAGCTGGACCTGTAGCCCTACCCCCCTGTAGTAGGAGCTCCTCTCTTTCCCTTGACACCAAGCTGTGATGAGGGACCTTTCCCAAAAAATGCCCCTTGGGCTCTTCCCCCTAGCAACAAAAGTGGCACATAAGAGAGATTCCTATGTCTCCTTGTATTCTACCTTGGAATCCCTTATCCCACTCAAACTGCATTAGGTAGCATAGAATTGTTTAAAAAAACTATCAGAGCTAAACATTGTCCTTATCTCTCTGCTTGTCCCTTCAGTTTTATTTAGTTAAAGCGGTTTATTTTTTGATCATCAGAGAAATATATCAGTCAGTCAGTCAACAAGCGCTTATTAAATATTTACTATGTGTGAGGTCCTATGTTCACTAATCTTACATTGCAGTCTTCTACTTCGAAACACAGAATTTAAGGTACTGTTTGATTCAGTATTAACACGCTCAATCTTACATTGCAGTCTTCTACTTCGAAACACAGAATTTAAGGTACTGTTTGATTCAGTATTAACACGCTCAATCTTACCCCATTTTCTAGATAGAGATGTGAGAGATCCACACAAATCCATTAAGCTGAAATAATTTGCAGACTCACACACCACTAGCTTGTGTATGAGAGGGGACTCTGAGACAGATCTGCCAGAGACAATTCCAGGGATTCTTCCACAGCATGCTTTCTCCCCACAAAGCGAACAACAACAAAAATAAAAGACATCCGAAGGAAGCTTCATTTCATGGATCTTTGGCAGTTCAACCTCCAACACGTAGATCTGAAAATCATCTGTTTCCTCTTTATTAATCGCAAAGTAGAACTTGGCAGTGGATTGGATGGGGTGGGGGTCTGTGTGGAAAAAGTGAGGTGTATGGGAAGACATCTAGCTTGTAAGCCTGTGTGAGTGGGAATATGATGGTGCCATCTACAGTAATAGGGGAATTAGGAGGAGAGTGGGCTTAGGGGGAGAGATAATGAGTTCAGGTTTGGACATGTGGAATTTAAGATGTCTACTGTAGACAGCTAGGTGGTGGAATAGATGGAGTGCCAAGATCATCTTCCTGAGTTCAAACTTGGCTTCAGACACTTACTAGCTATGTGACCTTGGGCAAGTCACTTAACCCTGTTTGCCTCAGTTTCCTCATCTGTAAAATGAGCTGGAGATGGAAATGGCAAAGCACCTCAGTATCTTTGCTAAGAAAAGCCCATATGGAATTACAGAGTCCAACATGACCGAAACAACTGAACAACAACTTTGTAGTAGTGGTAGTGGTGGTAGTGGTGGTAGTAGTAGTAGTAGTAGTAGTAGTAGTAGTAGTAGTAGTTGTTATTGTTGTTGTAAACAAAGTGGTTTCTTAACTTTTCCATGTGCATTTTTTTTTCTGAATCAGGAAAGTTCGATTTATTGTTGTGACAGTAGCAAACTGTGTCAGAAAATAACCCCGTCAACCAATGCCAATAGTCTAAATTATGACCACATTCTACAGGTTTCAAGGTGTCCTGTTCAACATCAGCCTGAGATGTTCCATTGGAACCAACAGGAAAAAGATTTCCACCCCTGTTACCTAGACTGTTCCCTACTTAACTTGAGGTTTGTCTCTCAGTCTTTCAGTGTGGATCTTAGCTTTTAGAGAATATTTGTCAAGTAACAGAATTTCCCCAATAGATACATGACTCATTTAGTAACCTCTTCAGCACCAGCTGTCTAGCAACATGAGAACACTGTCTTCCTTGCTTCTTAGTTATACTGTATTGTTGAAACAAAGCAGAATTACTCTGAATTTTATCACTCACTTTATTGGTCATCCTTCACTTTAAACAGTGGAAGAGATGGCATGTGGTTCACTCATTTTTTGCCTTTCTTTTTATCCTTTTGGGCTTAACACAGGTTCGGGTAGTTGGTGCTTAATAAATGCTAGTTGACTGACTCTAGGTAAAACTATGATTAATGTTTGGCAATTACAGTGAGACTAATTCAAATCACTCTGAGAACGCTATAGAGGGAACAGACTAGATAGTATCTGAAGTCCTTTCCAAATGTAATAAACTCTTTGACTCTTAGTATATACTTAATAATCACACCTTATATGCTACAAATACTGCTTCAACTTCAAACAAGGCCCATCGATCCAAACAGCAGGGTCTGTAGTGTGATTTCTTTGTATATATTTTAATGTGGTTTATGAGCTGGAACTGCCTGTGGAATGCCTTACCACACCCATTACACTGGAATGACCTGACACTGCTATATCTTCAGTGCTGGGAACTCATGTCTAATTCCCTTTAAGAGCTTTTGCTAGGCTCAGGATACTCCAAAGGCCTCTTGCCTGCAGGAGGTCTGAAGAATTCAGGGGAATAATAATGTTAGATAAAGTTATTAATGTTTATTGCAGGAAGACGGCATTACTCCCCTGTCTTTGTTCTAGCTGGACTTCATGTCAGTGTGTAGCACTTGCCACATTCAAGGCTATAGAAAGGTCGGTGTGTGCAGGTACTGGTGTCTGAATAATTGGTGTGTTAGGACAAAGTTTTTGTCGCACTCCATGTACCAAAAGTGTTTATCTCACTTCTTGGTTTGAAAGTGTGTGTGTGTGTGTGTGTGTGTGTGTGTGTAAGGAGCATGATTAGAAATGTTTGTTTACTATCTTCTCTCCTTGCTAGGACCTGAAGAAGCTATTTGGTCTCAAGATCTTTGTGGGCCTATCAATTGTTAAACCAACACCATCCCTCTCCAACACTTGAGTGTCTTTTATGTATTTTGAATTATTTTTAAAAGTTCTATTTTCATTATAAAGGAGTCATTTGCCATTAATTTCTGGTTCTTACTAAATTCATAGTTTTCCCTATAATTGATGTATTTCCTGGTACCTGCTTGACCCAGTGGTCAATTGTACAGCCTATGGGTGGGACTATATGGTCTCTTAAGTCACTTTCAACTCTGAGATTTTGTGATTCTGTGGCCTTCCATGCATTTATTCAAGTGCCGGACACTTTTCTCTGTGCTGGGAATAAAAAGACAAAATCACTTAAGTTTTGGGCTCAAGAAGCATATATTAAATAGGTGGGAAATATATATGGAGAAAAGCAAATAGAAAATATATACAAAGTAATTTAGGGCAGCTAGGCGGCTCAGGGGAGAGAGCACCAACCCAGGAATCAGGATGATCTGAGTTCAAATTCAGTCTCAGACTAGCTGTGTGACCCTGCGCAAGTCACTTAACTCTGTTTGCCTCAGTTTTCTCATTTGTAAAATGAGCTGAAGAAGGAAATGGCAAACCACTCCAATATCTTTACCAAGAAAACCCCAAATGTGGTCAATGAAGAATTGGAGATTACTAACTGATTACACAAAAA
Organism: Trichosurus vulpecula; assembly: GCF_011100635.1. NCBI lineage: Eukaryota > Metazoa > Chordata > Mammalia > Diprotodontia > Phalangeridae > Trichosurus > Trichosurus vulpecula. The sequence goes on from NC_050579.1 coordinate 69,295,712, forward strand.
CATACAAAGTAATTTATTTGTTTTTTAGTCTTTAGCAATACTTTCTAGACTCCCACTAGAAGATGCATTTATGGGCATATATGAATCACGAGAAGTACGGTAGAAGCATACAGCTTTTATATCAACAAAATGAAGGAATTGAATGCTGATGTTAATAATTATAAAATCACTCCTCTATAGAAGTTTAAAAAACAAAACTATAATGATGAACTGTTATTTTATTAACAAAAGGATATTCTCTACCAAGTTTGAAGGGTAATTGTTCTTCATTAGTCCCAGGGAGTTGCCTGGGACACTGAGAGACACAGGATCATGTAGATAGTTATGTGTCGGAGGCCAAACTTGAATCCCCATCTTCCTGAGGCCCAGCCTAGTGATCTCTTCACCAGACTCCACTGTCTCTCTCTCTGTATATATCAGCACCATCAAATCTATGAGGTTCTTTCCTCATGACAATCCTGGGAAGTGGTTTCATCTTTGTCTAAAGTCTCTAAGATCCTTCTATGTATAAAAGTGAATTATTCTGTGATTCTGAAAGACACTGTCTTCTTGATCTCAACATGGCCAAGGAACTTTTTCTTTTAAAACATTTTTTAATGATTTAACTTTTTTGTTTTAAAAAAGTTTTATTGATTTCTTTTTTTACATCACGATAATTTAAAATTATTTTAACAACATAGATTATGATTATTCTTCTAGAGACCTGTACATATCCTCATAACATCATTTTCTTTTATATTTGTTTATTTGATTTTCCTTGTATTTTTCATTAAGAACACTTTCTCTTCTGTGGGAATGGATAGAAAGCATTATAATCCATTTACTTAAGTGATTCTTTATTCTTGAAAAAATTAGTCTTTGATGCTGAGTAAAGTGAGCATAACCAGGAGAACACTGCAAACAGTAACAGAAACATTATTCGATGACCAACCTTGATAGACTTAACTCTTCTCAGCAATACAATTGTATCAGATAATTCCAAAAGACTCCTGATGGAAAATGCTATTCACATCCAGAGAAAGAACTATGTAGTCTTAATGCAGATTGAAGCATACCATTTTCTTTTTTTCTTCTTTCTCATGGTTTTTAACTTTTGTTCTGATTCTTTCACAATGTGAATAATGTGGAAATATGTTTTTGTTTTTGCAGGGGGGAAGGCAGGGCAATTGGGGTTAAGTGACTTGCCCAAGGTCACATAGCTAGTAAGTGTGTCAAGTGTCTGAGGCTGCATTTGAACTCAGGTCCTCATGACTTCAGGACTGGTGCTCTACTCACTGCGCCACCTAGCTGCCCCTAGAAATATGTCTTAACAAAGAAAAATTAGTCTTTTATATTCTCAAGGATTTTTGTTATTTCACACTTCCCGCAGGTATCATTCCCATTTGATGGTTTTAAAGTCATCTACTAATCTCGTGTTTTCTCTAGCAAATATCTTAATTGGTTTTGTGTCAGAACAAATTCTAGAAGGGACTGTGATCTTTTACTGGCTTCACATGTTGGGGAATTAAGAGAGCGATTTATGATTTATAGAGAAAAAGTTTACTTTGAGAAGTAAGTCCTTTCAGTAACATTTGATAAGTTTAAGGGCAAGAATCCCTTCTTGGTCTTTATGTTTTTACCATTTTTCTTTCAAATTATAATTTGTTGTTTAGTATTTTTAGTTGTGTCCAAGTCTTTGTGACCCCATTTGGGGTTTTCTTGGCAGAGATTCTGGAGTGGTTTGCCATTTCCTTCAGCTCATTTTACAGATGAGGAAACCAAGGCAAATGAGGTTAAGTGAGTTGTCCAGGGTCACACAGCTAATTTTTGAGGCCAGATTTGAATTCAGTTTTTCTGACTCCAGGCCCCACACTCTCTCCACTATACCACCTAGCTGCCTATAAATTATAGTTAGATAAAGCAAATTAGACAATATATTGGCTACTGGTAGTTCTAGAATATATCTCATTTATATTTTTTCCCGATCGTTATCATGGTCATATTACGGAGCAATTATCATTCCCAGTTCTGAAGGCCACATTTTTGGAAGATATTGACAAACTACAGGGCTTTGAGAACCAAACAGCCAGGTTGCGAAGGGCCTTGAGTCCAGGCCACATGAGGATCAGTTGATGTTTAGCTTGGGGAAGAGAAGACTTGTTGTGGTGGAGTGGGGTGGGATATAATGGCTGTATACAAGTAATTGAAGGAGTAGCAATTGTTAAAGTGATTAAACTGGTTTCCCTTGGCCCCAGAAGGTAAATAAAGGGACAATACAACAGAAATTGAAGTGAGAAGCAGATTTGAGTTTAAATATAATAAAGAAAAACTTCCTAAAAACTAGATCTATCTAAAAATGGAGAAGGCTAAATTCCTACTTACTAACTTCTTTCACTTAATGTCTGTGAGACCTTGGGAAAGTTATTTAACTTCTAATTGCCCTCAGTTTCCTCATCCACAGAATGCAGGAATTGGATAAGATGATCCCTAAGTCTCTTCAAGGGCAGCTAGGTAATGCAGTGGATAGAGAGCTGGGCTTGGAATCAGAAAGACTCATCCCCAGGAGTATCAGTCTAGCCTCAAACACTTGTTAGCTGTGTGACCTTGGGTAAGTCACTTGGGCAAGTCAGTTTTCTTATCTGTAAAGTGAGTTGGATGAGGAAATGGTAAACCACTAGTATTTTTTGCCAAGAAAATCCCCCCAAAATGGGTCGTGAAGACTCAGACATGACTGAAATGGCTGAACGACAAGATCCCTTCCAGATTTAATTCTGTGACCCTGTGATCCTATATAACTTGATGAGGGTTACATAGTGAATCAGTGTATGAGGCAGATTTTTCTGAAACAATGACTCCTTAGATTTTTTTAAGAAAACAATTTCTTTTCCAGAGATGCTACAGGGCTACCAGTCATAGAATTCCACAATCTTCGAAGAATTAAAGTCTTTCAAAACTGAAAGAAGTGCACAGTATACATACAGAGGAGTTATCATATTGCCCTCTAAGAACAGCACCCCAGATCAAAGTATCACAGAATTTGAGAGTGGAAAGGGACTTTAGGGTCCATTTAGTTTAGACCATACATGAGATGTATAAGAGGATGCCACCAAAAGGTGCATGTGGTGTGGCAAGAGTGAGGGAATGTGTAGCCTGCTTGTCTATTAGTATCCATGCCATGTTGAGAGAACTAGAGGAAGATCCCTTGTTTATCATTAAGGACCCCCTGAATAGGATTTATGGAAAAACATGAACAAGAGTCAAGATATACCACACATTGTTCGCTTTCTAAATTACTTGTAGAAATAACCCACACAGAGGAGATCCCAGTTCTGTTGAGGTATCAGAATCACAACCATGCCAATGATAACCGCACCAGCTCTTGCTTATACTGATTTACAATGTACTTTCCTGGCAACAACTCTGTGAGCCAGGGAGTATAAGTATTATTACCCTGATTTTACACATGAGAAGACTGAAGCTAAGGGAGGTTAAATTTCTAATCCTAGGTCACATATCTGTCAAATATTGGAGTCAGAAATCTCCTCTATCTCATCTGACTATAATAGGATTTTTTCTACTTCACTGTTTAGTCAAACCAGTTTGAATTTTTTAAAATTTGCAAATAATATAAATAATTGCTTCATGTATATTACATACAGTCATCATATGCCATTTTCTACTTGTGACATCTTCATTGGCATAAATTGCTACCTTCATCCCATTTGTCCTATACTCATTATCCTCTTGTCATGACTGGTTTGTCTCTGTCGAAATTAACTCCAGTTCAAGAGAAATCTTTATCACTCACTCTCCAGTGAGACTTTTTTATCTATAGATTTAACCTTGATCTCAGGAAGAATTTCATAATATCTCTTTTGTTCCCTTTTCACATGAGACAATGTGAATTTGAGAAGAGATTAGCGATAGGAAATTTTCCCCTCTGGTAATCTCTGCTATGAAGTTAGAGCTAAGCTGAATCCACATAGCTCAAGATAGTTTAAGAAAATAAAAAGAGACAGAAGTTAAAAATCTTCAAAGTCCATAGAATTTTATAGATAAAATAGACCCTAGAAATAATCTTGTACAGTGCCCTATTTACAGAAGAGGAAACTAAGGGCCAAAAAAGTTAATTAACTTTTCCTAGTTCATATAGTTAGTAGATTGAAAAAGATAAAAATTTAACCCATTACTGTGACTACAGTTTTAATAATACCTTACTTGACCTTTTTTTTTTTTTTAACACAGGCCACATAAAGTAGAAAATCACAATGGAAAACTAGGTTAAAGTCCAGTCAAAGTGACATTGAACAAAGGATTTAATTTTTCTGGACCTTACTTTCCTGACCTTAGTTGTAGAAAAAGGGGTTTGGATTAGATGAGCTCCAACATCCATTCTAGCTGTTAAAAAAAAAAAAATCCTTCTCTTAACTGCTGTCAATTTCTAGCATTCATTAAATACAGATATGGTTGTGGCCAGTAGGTGGCATTGTTGAATTCTATGACGTATATCACACTGTTTTTAATTGCCAACAATTATTGACAATAATAGATTGAGGCTTTTGATATGTAACTTAAATGGAAGAAATTGGGTTTCTCTCAAGATTTCAATGAATTTCTCCTGTCCCTACACACTTACAGTAAATCTTGATTTAAAATCATAGAACAAAAAAGAAAACATTACATTTTGTTCACTCTTAAATTTCTTATTTATTTAAAAGTAATTTACTCACTTAGGACTATAAAAGCAAAACTTCAGAACTCTTAACTATTTAGTTTCCTTCCACTGAATTCTGTAAAATAGGATCATTCACTATCATAGGTTTTACCAAAATTTATCTTGTAGATAGTTGGGTCGTAGGGTTGATAGAACTCGACCTAGAGTCAGGAAGAACTGACTTCAATTCTGACTCTGTAGCTTTATGATCCTGGGCAAATCATTTAACCTATCTGAATCAATTTCCTCACCTGCAAAATGAGGTTAATAAATCACCTACTTCCCAGGGACATTATAAGTATAAAATGAGATAATATTTGTGAAACACTTTTCAAATTATAGAGAAGTATATAAATTCTAGTTATACTATAATTACTGTTGTGACCATTAATTATTTTCTTACATTCCTTTCTTACCTCCTAATGTCTGAACTCATGGCCTAACTTGAGCAGGAACAGAGGGTACCACCTCTGATTGTATCAGTTTATTTGTAGTTGGGATCAGGGATATCATCATCTGCCAAGTTAAGACTAAACCAGTAAGTAACTGACGCTTGTAGCAGTTCACCTTCTTATCAAACAAACTAACCTTTTGGTCAGAGCTTTCCTTTTGTATCCAGTTTTACCAGTTACCTCTAGTGGAGTACTGGTGCCAGCTCAAACCAGCTTACAAGAGCATTGACAACTTGGAAATGGCTAAAAGTTACAAATCAATACTTGATTGACTTTTGTTTATTGCCTACACTTAATGAAGTGATGGAGAAAATGTTAATTATGTAAATTAAATTGAAAAGTCTATCATAGGTACTTTTTTGTTTGTTTGTTTTGGAGAACTAGCTGTCAAATATTTACCAGCACACTGCTATCTGAACTGTTTAGATTTTGTTGGTCTGAAGATATCGTATAACTAAACTGATCTAACTTTAAGTTCATATTTGTTTATCTTGCTATTTGGATACCTATCCATCTCTAACTCAAGGTGGGTAATGACGTTTTCCTACCTAGGTGTTTGGCTAGCCATATGCATATATATTGCTCTGCCTCGGGCAGCATAAGATAGCTCCTTGTCTTATGTTGGAAAAAGTTTGTAACGTTGATTCAACATTTAATTGCTAATCAGCTATTAATTATAAAATTAATGGTATCTGAGGGGAATTGAGCATATTACATTTTTGAAAGCTTGCCAAAGGTACCTGAAATACTGTGAGAAGTAACATAACAGCTTGACAGATTGTTGAGCCTGTTGGCACCCTAGTAAAAAACATTTTGGCTGGAAATTACTTCTCCATGTGATAGAACAGACTGATTCAAAGCAAACATTTTGACATATCACTTCCTCTAGCCAATTTGGTTTTTACCATCATGGCAATTTCCCAAAAGGATGCTTATAGCAGTCTGACTGTGAGAAGTGTTCCTGCCAGCACTGGAAGTACTGGAGAGTTGTGGAAATATGCAATGAAACTGAAGATTTATAGCCAACTCTAAAGAGATTAAATAGATTCATATATTGCCGTAGCACCAATGATAAAGGAAAATGTCTCTTCCCTTTTGCAAGAGGGAACCATACAGAGATAAGAACACTTCAATAATTTTTCATCATTATCTTTAATGACTGATTCCTCCTATCCCACCTAGGCTAGAAGTACAGCAACCGCTCACCAGCCCAATCCTACTGTTGATTCAACCCGATTCAGCCCAATGCTGTTGATCAGCTAAGAAGCTTTGACCCACTCTGTTTTTAACTTGGTCTGGTTTGCCATTCCTTATGCAACCTGGTGGTCCTCTACTCCCAGGGGCTCACTATGTTGGTATGGGATATATATATGTATATGTAAATGTATATGTATATGTATATATGTATATTTTATATATATATATATAATATTATATATGTATGTATATATGCTTGTTATCTTTGGCATCACTGTAGCTCAGAACTCTGGAGCTCAAGCGATCCACCAACCTCACCCTCCCCAACAGCAAAGATGATAGGTGTGTGCCATCATGCCCAGCTCAAAAGCATTTTTTTTCTATTCTGCAATGCCTCTAGTAAGATAAAAATGATAGGATTTTTGTTCTACCTGTCAAATTCATCACCATAGTTTTAACGTGAATAAATGAAATGTTATCAAAGTTATCAGTCCTATATGTTGCTCCCTAAGTCTTTAAGCAGGAAGGCATTTCTCTGATATAGGAGTAAAATGCAAATATGACAATTTAAGGGAAATCATGAGTAAAGGGAGAATGACTGTTGTAATAACCACCACCAAGCCTCTGTTTCATTCCTTTATGTACCCTTTATTGATCATTATGAGAGTATAAATCCCCTGGATATCAGAATTTATTATTTTTGCTCATCATTGTCATTTCTGTTCAACCTATTGGAGCACTGGGATCTCCTCTCAAGGTTTTGGCCTTGTGGTCGACCTTTTGTTATCCTGGGGATCCTGTTGCTAAAATGGATGACCCATAGTCCATTGCTTTTGTCTACATGATCAAGTCGGGGACTTGTCTTAAGAGAATCGGTCTTCAGTATATTGGATGCTCCTAACCAGCTTTAGATTCTTCATTTGCCATGTGATCATACGACAACATTCTTCACATTGTCTATTCCGTTGGTTGATTTTGCATCATCAATATACCTGCACACTTACAACTACAAAATTCGAACTTCCACAGTTTTGACTGTACAGAGAAAATAGTAATAATCATAAAGTGACTCTGTGAGAGTATGTTTTTATTGTTAAGTCATTTTTCAGTTGTGTCCAACTCTTCATGACCCCATTTGGGGTTTTCTTGACAAAAATACTGGTATGGTTTTTTCTTCTCCAGCTCATTTAACAGGTGAGGAACCGAGGCAAATAGGGATAAGTGACTTGGCCAGAGTCACACAACTAGTAGTGTCTGAGATTGGATTTGAATTTACAAAGATGAGTCTTTCTGACTCCAGGCCCAGCACTCTATCCATTGTGCTACCTAACTGCACCCGTGAAGGTATAGCTGATAATGTAATAGCTGATAGCATCCTTTTCAGTAGTTCATTCTACAATACTGAAAATGTAAGACAGTGCTTCCTCCAAATTTATGGGAACAGAAGCCATTCTCATCAACAAGCTCCAATCACCTTTTTTAAAGTGCTCTTTAACTTTTTTCTTAGCAGTGGCCAGCAACTCTCTTCTGGGTCTTCTCTTCAAACTTTCAACCATTTACCAAGGGGCTAAGAATCCAATAAATTATTTTATTAAATAAGAAAATCTAAAGAGTGACTGAGTAATCCTTTCCTGTTCCTTGAAGGGGAGAAGGTATCCATTTTGCTATAACATTTTTTTTTCAACAAGAAAGACAAAAATATGAATATAATGTATTACACATTTGTCTTACAACATAAATGTATATTTCTGGAATTTTAACTATTTTTGTAGTGATATGAATTTTCTTCATAGATAATCATTTATCCCACTAGATTCAAGATGTGATAGTGGAAAAGAGCACTGAATTTGGTGCCAGGGACCTATTTTATAAATCCTACCTCTTCAGCAAATCACACATTTCTGGGCCTGCCTCAGTTTCCTAATTGATTGGATTTAAGGCCCTCTCCTCTGGTTAACTCTTGACTGGAATACTCTAACAGCTTCCTAGCTGATCTCCCTGTCTCTAGACTCTTCCCTCTCCAATTTATGCTCCACACAGCTAACTAAATAATTTTCTTAATATGTGTAGCTGACCACAACTTTATCGTGTCCAAAAACTTTCCATGATCCTGTATTGTCCATTACATAACATACCAACTCCTTAGCCTGGAATTTAATGCCCTCTACAACCTGGCTTTAAACTACTTTTAAAGCTTAATCTCTCACTTTGTCCTTCATGTGTACTACATCCTACTCAAACTGGACCATTATTGTATTCCTCCCACAATGGTGTAATGGGAAGGATAATTGATTTGAAGTCAACGTACCTAGGTTCCAATCCCAGTTCTGCTGTTAGCTACTGATATGGCATTGGACAAATCACTTAACTTTTGGAGGCCTTGGTTTTCTCTTTTTTAAAGGAAAGAGATGGAGTAGTTAGCTTCTCCCTTTCAGTTCTAAGTCTATCTTCCCATGTTTTACCGGATTTCCCACCCCTGTTCATTATCACTGACTATCTCCCATTCCTAGAACATACTCTCTTTATATATCTTTCTACCTATTGAAATTAGTCATGCAGCCACCACTAGGTTGCAAATTTCTTGAGGTCAGGGCTGGTTTTGTTTTCTATCTTTTTACTCCCAGCACTGTATAGTTCCTTACAAATGCATAGTAGAGATTTAATAAATATTTGTTGACTGAATGCTGAGAGAAGAAAATAGTTTTGACCTGGTGATTTTTCATGTAGAGAAACTGTGTCAGAGATGACAGAACTGAAGTTTAAAAGCCAATTCACAGATAATTTGATAATATTCTAAGAAGTTGACTCAGATTTTCTCTAATCAGCCATATACTACAGTGACTGCCGTGAATACATAATGAAATAGGAATGACAGAATCAGGATATTTCTTTTAATGGTGTAAGAAATAATGCCCCAAAGTTGAATATATCCACTCAGAATATTTTAAAATTGAAGAAAATAAATAACAACTTACATGATTTTTTCAGGCATGAAATGATCCTGGATTCCTAGAGGCTGTGCTTTCAGAAGACAAATTCTAGGAGACAATAACAAGCTAGAAAAATTTCAGTACGCTTGCCCAGAACTAGGCTATGCTGCTCTCATTCGAGGATCAATCAGTCTAATTGTAAAGAGGCTTATTGGCCAAAGGTCAGATAGTAGACGATGAATTCGTCATCCAAGGTAACTCATGCAATTCGAAGAAACTATAATTTATGTTACTGGAAGGAGTGTAATGATGAAATTATGGATTTTTTTTCAGATAATCAAAGTTAAATTGAATAGGTAAAACTTTGTGGGCCTATTATTATTGTTTTAAAAACGTGGCTTATTTTTAAAAATTATTTTGTGAAAGTCAAACCAAGAAATGTTCATTGCATTCTGTACTTTTTTCAGTGAGGAAAGTAAAGTCACAACAAAGTTAAGCAGATTTTAATAATTAAGATACTCTAATAATAAATAATATATATTATATATATATACATATAATTTTATACAAATAACTATCACCTATCTGGGGCTGCTAGGCAGCATAATGGATAGAGTGCCAGGCCTGCAGTTAAGAAGACTTATCTTCTTGAGTTCAAATGTGACCTCAGACACCTAGTATCTGTGTGACCCTGGGTGAGTCACGTAATACTGTTTGCCTCAGTTTCTTCATGTAAAGTGAGCTGGAGAAGGAAATGGCCAACCACTTCTAGTATCATTGCCAAGAAAATCCCAAATGGACCCACAAAGAGTCAGACACAACTGAAAAGACTGAGCAACAAAAATTATCTGTGTATTCATGCAACTATCTATCTATCTATCTATCTATCTATCTATCTATCTCTCTATCTACCTATCGTCTATTTATCTATCATTATCCTTCTGTGATCTCATCAGGATCAGAACACTTGATGAGGAAATTTGCTCTACCAATGCAGATGAACATTTTTTTCCTGTATTTTATAGTCTTAGGGAGTTGCCTGTGACATTAAGAGGTTCAAAGGCAGGCCTAATGTCATTTAGCTCCAGTATATGCTAGAAATAGGACTTAAATCTTGAACTTTGAAGTCAAGCTCACTGGCCTTTAATTTGCTTCCCCTTTTTGAAAATCAGGATAGTATTGTTCTTCTTCAGTTCTGTAGTACCTAGGCCAGAGTGGGCAACCTGTGGCTTCGAGTCCATCTAGGTCCTCAAGTGCAGTCCTTTGGCTGAATCAAATGGCTGCACTTGAGGACCTAGAGGGCCACAGGTTGCTCACTCCATCCTAGACTATTTACTTTGGTTTTTCAAACAACATCTATAATGGTTCATACACGTAGGTGTCATAATGGAAAAGGCATTGAATGTTGTATGAGGAAGACCTAAGTTCAAATTCAGCCTCAGATACTTAAGTTCTGTCTGCCCCAGTTTCCTTAAGGTATTTTTAGTTTATTTTTGCATATTTGCTTCCTTGATAAAATTTGTTTAATGATGTACAGGGGTGTATCAATTCTGGTTATGTCAAAAATTTCCAGAAGACCAGTTTCATATTTTTAAAAAGAAACAGTTTTAATAGTTTATAAATCCATAATCAGATGAAAGGCAAAATATATTTTAAAAAATGACTAAAGTATACAAAGTTCAATCTCAAGTGCTCACATTCCAAATTGCCTTTAACTTTTCTGGGTAGGTAGGTTGAGTCAGAAAAGATAATGGCTCCCCATACTATCCTGAGGAGAAAGGTGACTAAGGAGCTACAGGAAATAGAAATTAACAGAAGAGAGAGAAAAGAAGAGCCCATGAAGTGGGTACCCAACACCGTCATATATGAAGTCATTTTGGAAAATAAATTATTGAATTCAATATGAATTCAGAGATTTCTTCCCTCCTGTGTGCACTAGCAATCCAGAACATTTGCTGGATTTCAATTTTATGCCCTTGAAGGAGCAACAGACAGAACACTATCAGTCTGGGGGAATCTTTCCTTCCCCTCAGATTCAGGATAGGTGTATTAGGGGGATGGTAGTTTCAAAAAAATGAAAAAAATACACAATCTTAGAATGATTACCCATCCTTCTCAGAATAGGTAATGTAACAGAACCTACCTCACAGGATTATTATGTGTGTTATAAAGAATTTTATAAAACAATGCACTATGTAAATGCCAGCTATTTATTATTATTACTTGAAGATATAGTTCATCTAATCTGGATTGTTTTCATATTGACTTTTTGTTCTCCTGGATTTGGGAATTCCTTCAAACCCTAATCCTCAGCTGGTGTCTATAGGCCTCAGGAAACTTTTTCATGATGTTCAAAATTCTGATAATCTTGCAAGTAAAACTCACCATTCTTCTAAACCTCTTCCCTGAGTATTTGGAGACGGATGATGAAAGGAAAAAGATCACCCAAATTACAAATCCACAAACCTTTTAGAATAACTAAGATTATCTAACTATTTGATAGAATGATAGTTAAAGGCATATTCAAATTTTTTATCTTAGCCATAGTTTTACTTAGAATGAACAATAGAAAATTTGCTGGATTTGGAGACAAAGGACCTGGGTTTGAATCCCAGCTCTGCTATTTAGGAGTTCTGGGATCTGATTCAAGTGGCCACTTCTTTGGGTATAAATTCTCTCATCATTAAAATAAAGCAGGAGGACATGATGACTTCTGGGCTTCTATCTAGCTCTTAATATATGATCCTATGATCTTACTTGGGTGATGCAAGTCATAGAGGAAAAAACCCTGGGTTTGGAATCAGAAGACCTAGGTGTGAATTCTAGCTTTGGTATTTATTAACTTTTTGACCTGGATGAGCTATTTTAACTTTCTGAGTTTCAGTTTTTTTTTATTTATAATATGAGGGGGTTGGAATAAATGAATTGTAACTTCCCTTCTACTTCTAAAGCTTTGTTCTTAATGCATGGCACACACCTTATACCTAAACAAACAATATATTTGAGAGACCTAACACCAAATTGACAATCAGAAACATTACTTAGTTTCCAATCAGATCTGGCAGGTATGAATAAGGCATGCAATTATGCATGTCAGAATAAATATGAACTAGGTCAGTACAGATTTCCAAATAATAGTGCCATATGGAAAATGTACTGGGTGTACTAGAAAAAATGTTTAAGAGTTAAGCGATAAAATGAATCAATAATAAGCCAATTTATTTTTATAAATGTCACATGAATGAAGAGCAAAATCCATTAAAAATAGTGGGAAGGAGTAACTTAAATCTACAATATTTCTTCTGATCATTTTTCTCTAACAAAGGCTTTCAGAAGCAAAGATAAGACATCAAATACCCTTAAATGGTGAAGGATATTTTAGGAAAATGGCTATTTATTAAACTGTAAAATGAATGGTAAACAGAAAGCTGTTTTTTGCTTGTTTCTGTTTTTGAGCTCACACATTTATGGAAGAGGAAAAAAATAAACAAATTGAGGAGATGGTATTTTATAATGGTTTAAAAAGAAGTGATATAGTGGGAATTCTTTATTTTTTGATTTGATTTTCTTTTTTCCTCCTGTAACTTTTGATTAACCATCTTTTAACATTAACCTCCTCACCTGGCCAAAACCTGTCCCAAGGGATATGAAAATTTGCTCAAAGCCTTAAACATTCCTTGGATAAGAGCTCAGAGGAAGAATCTTAACTTTCCCTGACTCCTTGGTGACATATAAATCTTCCCTCTTGATTAACTTATTTGTGAATTCTTAAATGCTGCTTAATCTGTCACCTTAGTTTACGCATAAAGTTTGAGGAGGTTTGTTTCTTTTTAAAATTTGTTTATTTAGTATTTGATTTTTCCCCAGTTACATGTAAAAACAATTTTTAAAATTCATTTTTAAAATTTTGAGTTCCAAATTCTCTCCCTTTCTCCTGCCTCTCCCCTATTCCCCTCACTTTGAGAAGGCAAGCAGTTTAATATAGGTTATACATGTAGAGTCATGCAAAACACTTCCATAATAGTCATGTTGTGAAAGAAAACATAGACCAAAAAAAACCCCAAAAGCATAACAAAATAAGTTTTCTTTCTTTAGAGAGTGTATGAGATAATAAACTCTGTTTAACTTAGTTTAACTTTTGTGATATTAAAGGCACTATACTTTTATGAATTTTTCTTTTCTTTAACTTTTATGACCTAAGAAAAATGTGCAAGATTTTGATATGTAAAATAATTATTTCTCCGTCACCCTGATATAATTTTGCCTATGAAAAGGCTTATTAGGATCCTAATGATTGTTCAGGTTTTCTATGAAGCTTAAACAGATGCTTTATCATAATAATTAAAACCTAGGTTTTTACTTTTAGAATTTCTTCATTGTGGTAAATATATTTTTGGCAGCCGTTAGTAACACATGAAGTCAGAGAGGAGATAGTTCTTTCATAATGGGTAACATGGATAACGTATAGAGATTAGACCATCATAGACTCAATTCAGAAGGACCCAGCTTTCCTACACTTATGTTACTGGTCCCTCCCAAGTAAATCCAGTGAGGAAATCTCTATACCAAAGCAGTTTGGCAAGTGTTCTCAATTTAGCGCTTTATGAAGTGTGCTTGTGTGTTGGGGGGTAGAAGAGGGTCCACCCATTCCAATCAGAGAGTGCATTGATTTTATGATTGAATTCAATCCATCAGAGGTATGAACCAGGTGTGAACTAGGCCCAACCCTCTACTGAATTAATCAATCAAAGGTATAAGATGGGTGTAAGCACAGAAAATGTATTGAGACTGGATAAAACCAGTCCCCTCTGGGTCCCGTGTAGGGCAAGCTGATTTAGCAGTCAGCATTAGGATGGTGGAGCACTTTAGAGTTGGAGCAGCTATGGCAAAGCTTCTGAGAGGCAATTACTTTGAGGGCAGGTGGTTGATGACAGAGTCCCCATTTCCTCCTCCCTCTTCCAACCACTCCCCCCAGCTCTACGCTGCCCACACACCCTTGCTAAGATAACTTTGTGACCCTTGAATGGTCAGAAGATTGGGGCTCCCTTCTACCCCACAATGGGAAGAATGTCCTTCGATCAGTAATGGCTGAAGGCAACATATTCTTGAGAGACACAAGAAAGACAAATTTGACATCCGAAAGAAAGGCCACTTCAAGACACTAAAAGGTGTCCTGTACAAAGCTACACCTCAAAGAAACTTCGTAAGAACTCCTGGAAAGGAGAAGCACACTTCTATCCTTCAGAAACTGTAAGTTAACCCTTTGCTGTAAGTATTTTCTAAGGTTGAACCTACTTTTCCCCTGGACTCTATACATATATGTGATAGGTCATGGCCCCTTCTCCTCCCCCTCCCCCCCAATTGGGGGTATGTTTTGTACCAACTAATCTTATTCTGTCACCTTAGAAAATTCTGGTTTCTAAGAGCTAATTAAATCTGACTGGCTAATCTATATCAACAAATAATCACCGAGGTGAACACCAGTGGGTTCTTAAAAGTGGTTAGAGAAGCCAGGCCCTGACTTTCATGATCACCCCTAGAACTCTAAGCATAGAAGGAGCTAGCCTCCCTGCTGCAGAACCTTAGAGTCCTAGTCAAGTTGGGAGAGTAGTTATGAGGGCCTAAACTAGGGGCCTGTCCATTTCAGTGTAGAGAAGGGGATGGATGTCAGGAATGTTGTGAAGTAGAATCCAGGGAATCACAGGCCCATTGGGCTGAGAACCTGCAGACTGAATCCTCTAAGTAAGCTTGATAAACAATGAAATACTGATGTATGTCTCCTTATAGAGTGGAGTTATGGAAAAATTGCATATAAATAAATTTTTTTAGAAATCTGTATTTTAAGTATACTAGAAGAGCACAATATTTTAAGAGATCTTTAATAGGTTAAGTGAAAGATATTTTGTAATGAGAAAACATATATATATGTATATATATATACATACATATATGTATATATATACATATATATGTATATATATACATACATATATGTATATATATATATATATATACATACATATATATATATATATATATATATATATGGCTTTACAGACCTTAAAGCACTATATAAGTGACAGCTAATATTATCATCATGATTAAAGAATAATCATTTGATTTATCTCTTTCATAAGGCCAGAAGTCTCCCTTCCAACTTTTTAAAAGCATGGCTGACCTACAGTAAATAGGGAAAGCTCATTAGAAGAACAAGAAATTTCTAGTGTCCTGTTTCAGAATGCCAGCACCAAAGTTTCTGAAAAAAGTATTCTAATGGAATTAACACTTCACCCAAATTAACCCTGGAAATGATATAGAGAAAATTGTTTTATGTCATGTTAGTTCTCAAGTCTATTGATGATACAATTAATATATTTTCTGTAACTCTCAACAAACATAAAATAATTAATTTCCCCACATCATTCTAATCTTTAATTATAATTGGGGTATTTTCTACCTTTCTTTTTCCTTTACCAGGCTGGGCCTGATTTGAATTTTTTTTTTCTTTCAAGAGTTCCTCATGTTGCTGCATCCAATGATCATATCAGTTGCTATTCTTCATATATTGAGTATTTCAAAACCACAGAATCTCAGAGATGCAAGGGAACTCCTAGGCCATACAGTCCAATCTAAGCCTGAAATAGAATCACTGCTATAATTATCTAGACAAGTGGTTATACAGCCTTTGCTAGAAGACATCCAATAACAGAGAATCCACTACCACCACAGGCAACCCATTACACTTTTGAATAGATCTAATTGTTAGGAAATCTTTCCTCTTTTCTTCTTTTCAACTCCTTCCTATTGCTTCTAGTTTTCTCTGGGACCAAACATAGCAAGCATTTCTGTCTTCCCTGTAAGAGCATTTCAAGCGCTTCAGTACAGTTATTGATGGGGTGCTTGTGCTTGGACCTTAATTCTAACATCACATTTCCCCTTAGCCTCTGCCTGGGTGCCTCATCTCTCCCTAGCTTCAAAGTATTGGCCCAGGCAGCCCCTGTCCAGTTCTCAAATATGTTCTTTCCCAGGCAGCCTCTCTCTAGCTAAAGGGCAGTGTGCCCCCAAATTATCTCTGCTTCTTCCTCAGTAAGCAGCTATGCCCAATTATAGATTGATTCAGGATGCTGATAACTGACTATACACTGAGTCTAGCATGTATCCTAGACACAGTCAAATGTATACTCCCTTACATTAATCTTGTCTAACAAGACACATGATGGAATCCACCTGGATATTCCCAGTTAGCTGTGGACTTTTGGTGACTTAGTGAAGTTTCACAGGCAAAACCACACCCCCAGATAGCCCCCCTGTGGGCTATTTCCCAGCGAACTCTGGGTAAGATACCTGCTCAGTAGATACAAAAAGTGCATGTTCCTTTAAGAACTGACCAACCCCTAATCACGCCTTGACCACTTCTCGATCCCACCCCAAAACACCTAATTGACAGGTTTCATCCCTAAATCTTGTACTTAAACTTTCCCTGTAGTCCTGTATGGTTTCAGGTTCCCTAAGAACTCTTTCCCGCTTTATTTTCATGAAGCATAATATATCTTTGTCTCCTTGACTTAAAGAATTCTTGGGTCCGCGAATTCATTCCAGGCAGCCTTGCCTTGGGAATTTTGGTTTGGGATTTCTACATCCCTGGGTTCATTTCTCCTTTAGTTTGGGATTTCTATATCCCTGGGTTCATTTCTCCCTCAACAGTTCTCACATCTCTCCCTCTCCCCTAGTCTCCTCTTCATCAGGCTGAGTATCCCCATTTCTTTCAATTAATCTGCAAATGTCATGGATTTAAGTCCCCTCACCATCCTGGTTATTATAATAAGAGCTTTACAAATTTTATCTCATTTGATCTTTGCAAAAACTGTGCTATCATTATCCCTATTTTACTGTTAAAGAAACTGAGGCAGACAGAGGTTAAGTGACTTATTCAGGGTCACAATAGCTAGTAAGTGTCTGAGGCTGGGTTTGAGCTCAGGTCTCCCTGACTCTAGGCTCAGCACTCTATCCATTTTATCATCAGCTTCTCTCTAAGATCTGAGTCCTAGGGATTGCTTTACCAGTAACTAGCTGGGTGACCTTGGACAAGCTACTTAACATCTCTGGGTTCTTGTTTCTTCATCTTTAAAGTGTAGAAGTTGGACTTTAGTAGGTAACCTATCTCTGGGATTTGATAATTCACATAAGCTAGGAAGTTTCTAGCTTATCAGTTCCTCTAGCAAATATATCAACTTTAGACACGATTTATATTGATGAGTTCCCTAACAAACCTAATGACATCATAAGGGTTGTGCCTTTTTTTTTGGGGGGGGGGGAATGAGCATAAGAGAATATCTGAAAGGTATCAAAGGAGGAGGGATTTGATGGGGAAAGGAAGAATTGCTATATTAGCTTACTTTTACAGGTCATGAAAAAGGGGGTGACTTCTCCAGGTGGGGGAGGAGAGAGAAATTGAGAGAGAGAGAGATTGATTTTGAGATTTTCTTCTTTAGTACATTGTCTCTCCCATTATAATGTGAGTCCCATGGGGGTAAAGAGAGGGGATGTGTTTTTACCTTTTTTTGTATCACCAGCACTTAGCATAGTGCCTGACATATAGAGAGCTTAATAAATACTTGTTGATAGATTTATTGAAAATCCTATTTAGCAGATTCTTGGGTAATTCCAGGGATAGAGACTGGATCCCTTCCAGAGGAAATGAAGATAATTCGTAGAATAGAGGTGGCTTAGCTTGGAGATGGTGGGTGAGAAGGTGAATCATCTCATTAATTTGATTAGAGAATTCATCAAATTGGCAAGAGAATGTTCCCCTCTCCAATATATCCCAATCAACCCAACTAGTAAAAATGAAAACAAATAGCATTTTAGATAGGGGAGAATCTCTGCTCAGTCCCCACAAATCAAGAAACCATTTATTATACAGGTGATCTTGGATGATTCACTTTATTCTTCCTGACCATAGGTTCCTCATCTTTAAAGTACTGAATTTGGAGGTCCAATCTAATTCTAGATAGCTGGCCTCAGAGCCAGGAAGACCTGAATTCAATTTCCATTTTTTACTTATTGTGGATGTCTGACCTTGGGCAAGTCATATAACTTTTTGACTATTCTAGTCAATTTTCTAAGGGAAATTATAGAACAAGTACCTACCCACATCATTAAAGGAAGTTTCCTCATCTGAAAGTTACCTATACCAATGAAATAACAGTTGTAGTCTCTGTCTCCTTCCCAATGATGGGGAAATAAAATTGGAGTCGAGGAGACCTACATACAAATAATGCATTTGTCACTTACTAGCTTTGTGGCCAACTCCTAAAGTGTTTATATAATGTAATTATTATCCTATACATCTCAGTGTTCGAAGGACTTGAGCTACAGTTCTCCACATTGGTTCTGGATTCTAGAAGCTATTCCTGTTTTTCCTTTTATCTTTCCATTATTTCCACAAGTAAAACTGTTTTCAGGATCCCTTAGCTGTTCAACATTGTAATAGAGAATTTTCGGTATTTGTAAACTCACTTCTTTCAGCTACTGGAGGTACTCAGATCCTTACACAGCAAGGAGAAACCCAGATTTTGGTGTAGTAGAAAGAAAAGTAGAGTCAGAAGATGGGAGCTCTTCTACTACTGGCTTCTGGCCCTGATTCTAGAATTGCTGTGGCTGGTAATACAATCAGTGTTATCTTCAGTTGCCTGGCTGACAAAGACTACTAGGAATACTTCAGTACTGTGAGTATTAAGGAAGCATTTCTTTAATCACCTTTTCACATAAAGTAATCTAGTTCAGTTTCATTTACTTTCCTCTCACTTGTTAATCTTATTTTCTATTTGTTCACGTATCACATCTATTAAAGGATAACTATGTAAAGATAATTATCTCCATAACTGTCTAGGTCAGGAGACTGAAAAATAAATGTCAGGAACAGAGTATGTTGAGCTCCCATAAACCTTTGTGACATAAATCATACCTTTGAAAAACTGTTGAAAATGAGGTTCCACACTTTCTCTCTTGATGTTATTAGAGAATAAAGTAAATCCAACTCTTGACATTCCTATAAAAAGAATGAATGTTAAGAGTAAAAGAAACATCAGGGCCAAATTTAAAACTTATAGGTCTAACCTCTACCTAATCTTGCTTATATTTTCCTCCCAAATGCAGTCTTCACTTTTACTTTATTTATAATGGAAGAAAAGAGTAGCAACCCTTGTGTAGTATATAACAAAAGACTGCACATTGATTTGTTGCTGTTCAGTTGCTTCAGTTCTTTCCAAGTTTATATGATCCTATTTGGGGTTTTCTTGGCCAAGATATTGGAGTGGTTTGCCATTTCCTTCTTCATTTCGTTTTATAGATGAGCAACAGAAACAAACAGGCTTAAGTGATTTGCCCAGGGTCATATAGTTAGTAAGTATCTGAGGCCATATTTGAACTCAGGAAGACTTATCTTCCTTATTCCCGGCCTGGCACTTTATGCACTGTGTCACATGTTGATAGGTGCAAAGCAAATGACTTTTTGATGCTAAAAATCTTTTATGTGTATGAAGCAAAATGACTTACAAAGGGCTTTCATGTATATATATATATATATATGTGTGTGTATACATATATATACATATATACATACATACATATATACACACATACATTTTCCTCTCTTTTCTCTCCTTTAAGCCTTATAAACATTCAACCGTTCTTACGTAGGGTCAAACAATGTTATTTATTTTGACAAAGATGTTCCAGTAGCCTAAGTCACTTGGCCAAGATGACACAGCTACCAAAATGGTAGACCTGGAGTTAGAAGAATTCAGACCTTCTGCTTCCTGGTCTAAGGATCCTTTGTCTATGTTACTCTGCTTTTGACAAAAACAATAGAGACATCCATTGCAGATATTTTTCTTCTCTGTTTACCAATAAAGAGCACTAGTTCTACAATGTAGCCACTTATTTATATTTTCATCTCATGGCAGATAATCTGTTTGAAGTTGCTTGGAATACTCTAGCTACGTACTCTTTATTGGAAGGCACACATTCTGAAAACATGCACATCATCCATTCCCTTTTTTTTCTAGATTTTTAGGAAAACACTAATAAGAAGTAAAATAGAAGAATCCATCCAGAATATGGAATATGTCAGGCATTATCAAGATCAAATCTTGATAAGTGCCCAAACGCTTCTGTGTTGACAATATTGGAATGTTTAGGAGGGACAATCTGTTTCTTAAGGCAGCTTTAGTGGGATGCGAAATATGATCCAATTCAATTTGCAAGGTCACAATATCTTTATCTATTGGATTAAAATGTAAGGAGATATAATCGTTTCTTTCTGCTGTAAGCTTTTACAATTAGGTAGTGAATTTGGATGACAAACATACCCTATTTTTGTTTTAAGCAATCAGATTTCAAGTGTTCCACATTCTTTAAAATTTTCTTCCTCTTCCACTTGGTCTGTCATCTCCCCAGTAGGCCTCCATAGTATACAGTTTTTGGATTAAGATTTGATCAATAACTTTTGTCTGTCTTACTGAGATTTTGGTCAGTGGTACTAAGAGTTAGCAATTGTATACATGCCCGTGGATTCTACTGTATTCATCTCTTGCCTCATCTAATTTTTCTTCTGCTGTTTTTAATTGCATTGCATAAAAATGATCCCTATGAATCATTCTGCAAAGACAATGAGATTTTCAAGGAGAGCCCTATGACAGAGCAGATGCTCAAAACATTTCCTTGAAAAGTTAAAACAACTCTAGCCTATGATCACAGTGTCCTTAAAGTCATTAACTCATTATAGCCAAAACCAAAACGGCAGCTCTGAGACTGCGTTACTAATTACACATTTTAATGTGCCTTTAATCACCCACAATGCATTTTCTGATTAACTAATATTGCTAAATGTCGGGTAATGCATACATACATCATTAACAAGATGGAAAACCTTAACTTGATTCTTCTTTGGAAGTGAATCAGATGGTTGCTAAACATTTCCATCCAATCAACCTTGACCTAAAGCTAGAACTCTTGTTAGTTGTCACAGCAATGAAGACATTTAAAGTCTAAGGAAGTGAAATTGTCCAGGGCCCATTCAAATTTACTATGATCGAGGTACGCTCCTTCAAAATACACACATATGTATGTGAAGATTGATAGCACTTACTTTTGCTCAAGTTGAATATTGTGGAAAGCACTTGGCATAATGAATGTGCACTCCTTACTATCTGATGTAGTTTCATCTAGCTTTACGTTTGCCAGATCACTGCAGTCTAGGACTGACTAGATGTCTTGCTTAAGACTTTAAATCATAGCAGTAAAACACTGCATCTTGTAAACATAATGTGATGTCTAGCCTGTTTTCTTCTAAAACCTCATACTATAACCAGATAGATCAGAAGAAGCTATTTGTTAGACATGGTATGAAGCTAGGATTGTACCAAGATACAATGAATCAAGGTGATTATCTTGAGCCTTGTGCTTTGGGGTGTTGGTTGGGCAGTGACTGAGGGCAAGCAGCAGCAGCAGGAAGAGGATATGTGCTAAAAATAGCTGAGGCTTTTAAACATATCGATACTTCTCACCTGTCATCAAGACAAAATAATGGACTGATTGTCTTCCTTCTTTCCCTGTTCAACAGTACTTTTGATGTTGATTTTTAATTTCATTGCTTTTCATGAATATTGAGAGTATTTCAATTCTACTTCAATCACTTAACCTTCCGTGAAGGTGGCCATGGCAAATATGGTCGTAGTCTTAGAGCTGAAAAGGACTTCAAAGGTTATCTAGCCCAACTTCTTCATTTTAAATATGACAAAACCAAGGCTATAGGAAATTAAGTAACTTTCCCAAGGTCGCACAGTAATCATGAGAGGCGAGATTTGAATTTGTCTTCTGACTCCAGAGCTGGTGCACTTTCTACTCTGTGCTCTTTCTACTATATCATGACCCCACCAAAGCACACTGCCTCCTTTGAAGTCTACACGTGCCCACAGAGTGACAGATTCAATAAGTCCTATTGAACTTGAAAGATTTTTGTACAAGCCCAGAAAAAGACTATGTCTGTCAGCTGAGGATTGTTCTAGCTAAGTATGGAAAGATTCACTACTGAAATTTGGCAATAGGAAATACAGTGTAATACGGTCATAACAACTCAAAGGCCTGTCTTAGCATGATGGATTTTTGGATCTATGTTATAGGAAGGAAATACCAGTATATGTGAAGTCATGGATCCAAATAACTTAAAATGTTCGGGCCCAGGGTCAAAGGAGGTGTGATTTGTCTTGGACTAGTTCTGAGAGGAATTACTAATATCCCACTTAGTTTTATTTTTGATTAATTTTGCATATTTGGCACTAAAACTTCATCAAATGTCATGTTGTAGTGTGTAAGTGACTGGCTTAAAGCAAGGGCCATGCTCTGGCAAGTCCTACCTACCAAGATGAAAAACTTTGAGGATATATTGGTTGATAAACTATGTGCTGCTGTTCAGACTAGGCCTGGATCAGTATATGTTAGGGAAGGTTCATCACCAGATTGGCCAGAAAGATGACAGATTTTTTCAGCTACAGTATCTCTTTCAAACCATCTTTCAATATATTTTGTTACGCATAGTGTTTTGTATGCATCCTTCCCATTAGAACGTGAACTTTTCGAAGGCAAGTGCCACCTTTTTTGTATATTAGTGTTTAGCATGGTATACCTGTCAAATAGGAAGTATTCAATAAAAGCTTGTTGACTGAATGACTGACTGTCTTACTTGAAGTTTATCTGCTAATTCATAAAGGGGTTACAATGCATGCCAGAGGAGGGAGACTGTATCCAATTCACATTAAGGAAATTATAGATCCTTGAGGTATTGAAATATTTTACATTTATTTGCAAGCTAACTCTTTTAGAATTGCCAATGGCAAGAAAACTCACAATTAGATTTTCTCATAATGATGAGTATGCTGATAGTGCCAAGTATGAGAAAAGCATTGATAAATAAAGTGGGGAGGAACATGGCTGCACTCCCAGAAAACTTGTATTATATAATCAGCTGCAGTTTTAACTTAGGCCAGGCTTAATGCAGGATGGTCAGACTGTCAGTGAAACTATTAACTGCAACACTTCCCAAAGATGCTGTGATTCAAGATAGAGCTGCTATTCTGATTGAAGATAGTCAATGGTTTGGGCCCATAGTGATAGTTGGAAGAATTCTAGAAAAAGGGCTGATGGTAAACATGTACATGCATATTGACTCTGAGGTTTTGTGTCAGTTCTTTAACTTTCCTTAGTCAGCATGCTCATAAAGCAGGGCAATGTGTACCCTACTTTTCCTTCTCAGGAAGATTTGTTTCAATAAAATCCAACTCATTTGGAAGGGCAATACAGCATCATATACAGGCTTCTGTACTTGGAGTTGGTATAGCTGTGTTTGAATCCCATTGGAGTCAGGAAGATTTGTGTTTGATTTCTATCTCTGACACTTACAAACATCATGACTGCTGTAAATTAAATCAAATGATTTCTCTGTCTCAGTATGCCCAACTGTAATGGGAACAGTAATAATATCAGGATTGCCTACTTCACAGGAGTGCTGTGGCAATTAAATGAGATAATAATATAAAGGGCTTTGTAAACCTTAAAATACAATACAAATGTCAGGTATTAATTCAATTAAACAAAGAGCTATGAAACTCTACTTTGTGCAAGGTACTGGGAAAGATGCAAAATTTAGACAAAAGACTCTCAGTCCTAATGTTTCCTGTAGGTGGGCAGGAGAACATGACAGGCAAATAATTATTATACAAAATAATATCTCTAAATGCGTAAGAGAGTTATAAAGTCAATGTTATGTGAGGTCTGAGTGAGTCATTACTTATTGGAGGTAGGCCAAGAATCATGGAATACCACCTGGTGGAAGGCTAAAGTGAATTTAGAAGACAATGTTAATAAAGATCTTGACAATCCTTAAAATACAGGTTTTACATTAATGTAAAGATCTAGTCTTGGTTCTGGTATCCAAGGACACAAACTTTAAACAGATAGTCAAGTAGTTAACTAGATATGTTCTGTGTCATGATACTTGAATCTTTGCTTTTCCACTGATTTCTTCCCATCTCCCTTCAAACATATTCAGATCTCCCCAGTCAAAAAGTCTTTTTGCCTAAAAACCCAACTAACCAAAAAAACCAACCTATTTCTCAATATTTCTTCTCATTTCATTGGCAAACTTGCCAAACGCTTGTCTTTGCTCAATATTTCTACTCCCTCATCGTTGATTCTGTCCCCACTCTCTTCCAATCTGGTTTTGGAAGCTACAATTCTACTAACATTACTCAAATGGAGATTGACTTCCTAATCACCAATCCAAGTTTGTTCAACTCTTATTTTTGATTCCTACCCTTTTTATTTTTTTAACTCTTCGACATTTTTTATTATTTCTATTTTTAGACACTTCCTCCTCCTTATGCCTGCTTCTCTTGCAAGTTTAATTTCTTCTGTTTCTTCATTTGCCAACCTTTTAGTTGAGTACTGGCCAAGTTCTATCCTTGCTCCTCTTTTCTTCTCTTTACATTCTCCCTTGTCAGAATCATTTCGAATGCCTGGCACATAGTAACAGCTTAATAAATACTTGCTGATTGATTGATATTCATCTGAACTGTTGAAATATCCTCCAGTCTTCCCCAATCCAAAATATCCTTCATACTTTTGCCAGTTTTATCTTCCTTACATTTTACATCCTTACATTCTTCTTCCTCTCTCCTTCCTTTCCTATATCAGTTACACAGGGCTTTGCCTGTGAGTGGGGAGGAGAGAAGTGCATGTACCATACAGTAATTTGATATAGGAAGAGGAAAGAGGTGCCATGGAAAAAAAGTGATAAAGTTACAAAGAAGGGAGAGTAGAGAAGAGAGAAAAAATGGTGAGTTGGGCAAGAAGAGTCTCATTCTGTGACTTGCTTGCCCTGGAGAATGGATTAGCCATGGGAAAAGGCTGTTGTAGCTCTCCATTAGTGTCCTGGCACCGTAGAAAAAAGCATGATTCTTCAGGAGCTCTTGTCTACATCAGATTCTACAGCCATGCCTTATGCTGCACGATCCTAGACTCAGAGCTCCCAAGTCTTCATGTAAGCTCTGGCTCTACAGGTTGAGTAAGTTGAATATTTGTTGCCAGTGCTATTGTGTTACCTACATTCCTTTGCCTTCTCACAGGAGGAGCAGTTGTAGAGTTAAGCACACTGAATTTCGCATTTCCGAGAACTTCATGATTTTGGGACAGCCTATATGTTTCCTGAGAAAAATTCCTCCATAAATGAAGTTGCAGTCACAGAGTAGATATTTTAGTATGCGTTTTCATAATTTGTATTAATCATGAGTTGCAAGTCAAGTACCACATACAGTTAAATATTTTTTGGTATTTTCTTGTGGGAAACATTCCTATAATGCAAGCTCGTATGAATATAGAGAATCAATGATTATATAAAGTTCAAGGTAAGAGATGGGTATTGGGGCAGCTAGGTGGTGCAGTGGGTAGAGCACTGGCCCTGGAGTCAGGAGGACCTGAGTACAAATCCAGCCTCAGACACTTGACACATTTACTAGCTGTGTGACCTTGGGGAAGTCAACCCCAATTGCCCTGCTTTCCCCCCTCCAAAAAAAAGGCATGGATATGGAGGATAATATAACTGGGCCCCAGGAACAAATTCTGATTGAATAAAGTCATGAAAACCTACCTTAGCACACCTCCTAATAGAGAGCTAGTGTAGTCACTGAGGGAGATATGGGGCTATATGGTTAGAATCCCACTGTTTATCTAAGAACAATGAAGAATTTACCCTTTCTCTTTTTTTAAACACTTGCATAAACTTTATTTTTTTCTACTATGCACAACTTGTTTTTCCTTTCAAATATACAGCAGAGTTATGATGTAAATTTCTTTTTTTCTTCCCTGCACCCCTGCCCTAGAGATGGCAACCATTAGACATAAATAGGTATAGGTACATAAAAATATTCTATACTTACTTCTATCTATCAGTTCTTTCTTTGGATGCAGATAGCATCTTTCTTCCTATGTCCTTTATAGTTAATTTGGGTATTTATGATAGTCAAAATAACTTAATTCACTCAAAGTCATTCTTAAAATAATATTGCTACTATTGTATGCAATGTTCTCTTCATTCTGTTCATTTTGTTCATTATTTATAGATGTCTTTAAAGAAAGTAAAAGAAATATGCTTCAATCTGCATTGAACTCATCAATTCTCTCTTTGTGGGTGGATAGGATTTTTCCTCATGGGTCTCTCAGAATTGTCTTGTATCATTGTCTTGATCAGAGTAACTAAATCTTTCACAAATGATCATCCCTACAATATTGCTGTTACTTTATACAAAATTCTCCTGGTTCTGCTCACTTCACTTTGCACCAGTTCATGTAAGTCTTCCCAGGTTTTCTGAAATGGTCTTGCTCACTTCTCATAGCCCAACAGTATTTCATCACAATCACATACCACAACTTGCTCAGTAATTCCCCAATTGATGAGCATACCTTTAATTTCCAATTCTTTGCCATTACAAAAAGAGCTATTGTAAATATTATTGTACAAATAGGTCCTTTTCCTTGAACTCTATGCCAGAGTTCTCTGGTTTATTGACCTAGTAGTGGTATTGCTGGGTCAAAGGGCATGCAAAGTTTTGTAACCCTTTGGGTGTAGTTCCAAATTATTCTCCAGAATTGTTGGACTAGTTCACAACTCCACCAACAGTGCATTACTGTCCCTATTTTTCCACATCCCCTCCAACATTTGTCATTTTCCTTTTCTCTCATGTTAGCCAACTGACAGGTGTCTTGAAGTTGTTTTAATTTGCATCTTTAATCAGTAGTGACTTGAAGCATTTTGTGTGATTATCGATAGCTTTGATTTCATCTTCTGAAAACTGTCCATATCTTTTGACCATTTATCAACTGAGAAATACCTCTTATGTTTATAAATTTGTCTCAGTTCTCTATATATTTGAGAAATGAGTCCTTTATCAGAGAAGTTTGCTACAAAGTTTTTATCCCTAGTTTCCTATTTTCCTCCTAATTTTGGCTGCATTGGTTTTGTTTATGCAACAGCCTTTTAATTTCAGTAACCAAAATTATCTATTTTCCTTCCAGTAATCCTCTTTATTTTTTATATTCATGGTGCCTGATGCTGTTCTTGGAAGAAGTAGATCTAGATTAGAGGGATTTCTTCATAAATAAATCTTCCTTGGGGAATTTTCACCTCTGCCAAGCAGAGGACTAAATGAAACTGCATTCAGGGTCTACAACGTCAAGACACCAAACACAAATGGAAAAGCCAAAACCTCTAGTGCAGGAAGTTCTTCCAAGCAACTGGATTCCCCAGCAACCTAACCTCCTAATCCTACAAAATCTAGCCAATATCCAACCAGGTGTGACAATTCCACCACAGAGATCCCTAGCAGAAATGATAACCTGAGGGAAACCTTCCTGAAGATATTCCCAGAGTCTGAGCAAAGAATGAAAATTGATCATATCATGGCAGCACATCCATATATGAGACACAAATGTACTGCCAGCCATGATATTGCATTAAAGGTACAGTGAGGAGATTTGCAATCAAAGCTGACCAAATAAACCTTCAAGTAGCATCTGTTGGGAATTGAAATAATTTGAAGTAATCAATTTGCCAATATAAATTCTATTTGAACAAAACAGAATCAAAAGTTTTTGTATAAAAGATCTGTTTTTGAAACTGGCTATCTTTATCTGTATCTACATCTTTATCTCTATCTGCATCTCAGCAGCTAGGTGGTTAGGTGGGATACAGCACTGAGCTTGGAGTCAGGAAGACTCATCTTTATGAATTCAAATCCAGTCTCAATAGTAGCTGCGTGACCCTGGGCAAGTTCACTTAACCTTGTTTGCCTCAGTTCTTTGCCTGTAAAATGAACTGGAGAAAGAAATGGCAAAGCACTCCAATATCTTTGCTAAGAAAACCCCAAATGACATCATAAAAAGTCAGAAATAACTGAAATGTCTGAATAACAATCTCCTCTATCTCTTGTTTGCATATGAAGTCTTCCTTGTCCATTGTTCCAAAAGGTACTTTTTTCCCCATGCTCCTTTAATTTACTTATGATATCACTCTTTATGTGTAAATCATTTATCCATTTTGACCTTACTCTTGGTATATTGTATGAATATTGGTCTATACTTAGTTTCTGCCAGACTGGTTTTCAGTTTTTCTAGCAATTTTTGTTAAATATTGAACATTTACCCCCAAAGCTTTGATCTTTCGGTTTATCAATCACTAGCTTACTATGGTCGTTCACTACTGTGTATTGTGAATATTCCACTAGTTGACCATCTGTTTCTTAGCCAGTACCAAATTGTTTTGATGATTACCACTTTGTAATATAGTTTGAAACCTAGAACTGCTAGACAGCTTTCCATCACATTTTTTCCACTGATTCCCTTGATATTCTTGATGAATTCCAGATGAATTTTACTACTTTTTCCTAGCTATATAAAATACAAATATATATAAAATATTTATATAAAAATTTATATAAAATATAAAATCTTTGGTAGTTTGATTAGTACAGCACTGAATAAGTAAATTAAGTAGAATTTATTATTTTTATTATATTGCTTTGACCTTTTTGTTGATATTCAGTCATTTTAGTCATCTTTGACTCTTCTTGATCCCATTTGGGGTTTTCTTGGTGAAGATATGGGAATGGTTTGCCATTTCCTCCTCCAACTCAAGTCACAGATGAGGAATTGAGGCAAACAGGGTTAAGTGACTTCCCCAGGGTCACACAACTAGTAAATGTCTGAAGTCAAATTTGAACTCAGGAAGATGGGTCCTCTTGACTCCAGGCCCTTCACGCTATCCACTACACCTCCTACTGCCCCTGGCTTGGCTTACCTATGAGCAATTAATATTTTTCCAATTATTTAGATCCATCTTTATTTGTATAAAACATTTTTGTGATTGTATTAATATAATCCCTGGGTTTGTCTTGGCAGGTAGACTCCCAAATATTTAATTTATCTTAAATGAAATTTCTATCTTCTTGCTGGATTTTATTGGTAATATATGGAAATATGATGATTTAAGTATTTTATTTTATATCCTATTACTTTGCTGAAGTTGTTGGTTGTTTCAGCCAGTTTTTTTACTTGATTCTCTAGGTTTCTCTAAGTATGTTATCATATATTTGCAAAGATTGATAAGTTTGTTTCCTCATTACTTATTTTCATTCCTTCAATATCTATTTCTTTTCTTATTGCTATAGCTAGCATATCTAGTACAATATTGAATATTAGTGGTGATAATGGAATGGACATCCTTACTTCACACCTGATCTTACTAGAAAGGCTTTAAGTTTACCCCCATAATAGTTAATGCTTGCTCTTGACTACTTATATACTACTTATCATTTTAAGAAAGGTTCCATTGAGTCCTATGCTTTCTAGGATTTTTAATAAGAATGAATTTTATATTTTGCCAAAGGGGTTTTCTATATCTTTTGATATAATCATGTGTTTTTGTTGTTATTAATATAGCCAATTATGCTGATAGTTATTGATACAGTCAATTATGCTCATAGTTATCCTAATATTGAATCAACCCTACATTCCCTTTTCATAATATATGATCTTTGCGATGTGTTGCTATAATCTCCTTGCTAGTATTTTATTTAAAATTTTTGCATGGATATTCATTAAGGAGATTGTCTATAGCTTTCTTTCTCTGTTTTTCTCTGTTCTCTTCCAGGTTTAGGTATCAAAGCATATTTGCGTCATAAAAGGAATTTGGTAGGACTTCTTCTTTACCTATTTTTTCAAAGAGTTTATATAGTATTGGAATTAATTATTCCTTTAATGATTGGTAGAATTTACTTATAAGACCATCTGGTACTGGGATTTTTTTCTTAGGTAACTCATTGCTGACTTGTTCAATTTATTTTCCTAAGATAGGGCTATTTAAGTACTCTATTTCCTCTTCTCTTAATCTTGGTAGTTTATATTTTTATAAGTACTCACCCATTTCACTTAGATTGTCAGTTTTGCTGGTATATAATGTGGTGAAATAAATCCTAATAATAGGTTTAATTTCATCTCCATTGTTGGTACATTCACTCTTTGCATTTTTGATACTAGAAATATTTGTTACTTTTTAAAAAATCAGAGTAATCAAGGGTTTATGTATTTTATTGTTTTTTTCATAAAACCATGTCCTAGTTTTGTTTATTAGTTCAATTTTTTAAATTTAAATTTTATTAATGTCTCTTTTGATTTTTAGGATTTCAAATTTGCTATTTAATTAGAGATTTTTAATTTTTACATTTTTCTCATTATTTTTTTTAAGTTGCCTGCCCATTTTGTTGATCTGCTCTTTCTTTCTATTGATGCACACATTTAAAGACATAATTTTTTTATAATTACTGTTTGGCTGCACCCACAAATTTTGAAACATTGTCTCGTTGTCATTCTCTTTACAAGTAATTGATTGTTTCTATGATTTATTATTTGACCTACTCATTCTTTAGGATTAGATTGTTTAGTTTCAAAATAGCTTTTAATCTGTGCTTTTGTGGCCCTTTCTGTCTTCTCGAAGTATTTTATCTTTGACCTGGGACCTTCTGGAATTAGACTGTAGTATTCCTGGGACTGTTTGTTTTTGGATCTCTTCAGGGGGTGTTGGGGGGGTGGTGGAGATGTTTCTTTATAGCTGTCATCTTCTCAGTTTCTGTCTTCATCTCCCCTATCATCATAGTCATATTTTATTGTCAGGTTCTTTTTTTGTTGTTTGCTCATTTTCCATCTTGTTTCTTGTTTTCAAACTTTATGTTAATGTTGGGTTCTGTACCTGGTGTGGCCAGAGGAAGAGTTCTATCTCAAGCTTGAGACTTTTTGACACTCCTGTTTTAAGAGTTAGTATCAGCGGTATGGAAGTTTTCTGTACTTCCAAGTTAATGTGACCTAGGGAGAGGTGTAGTCACTAATCTCTTGGTCTGCATTCTGGTTTTTACTCAGGAAGGGCCCCTGATCTCTTAGGATTGCAAGTGATATTGCTTCTCAGGGCCCCTTCTCCATTGAGACCAGAATTGATACTGTTTCTCAGGGTCCCTGATCCTTTAGTTCCACAAGTGTCAGTGCCCCTTAGGGTTTCCACTCCCTCTGGACCAAAAGTGTTCCTTTTCGCCCTTCAACCCAGAAGTGGCTATAAATAATGGAGCTGCCAAACAGTTGCCCCTCAGGTCCTTCCACTCCTTCTTGAATGAAAATGCTCTTCTCTTTCCTTGACCTATGTCCTAGAAATGGGTACAGGCAAGGGGGCTGGAAAAACAGCATCTGGCCCTACATCCAGTGCTAGCTCAAGGATACCCTGTAATCTCTTTCGACCAGTTTCCAGGCCCCTTTTCCAACTCTGACTTAAGGGCATTCCAGGTTGCTGCTGTTTCTGTAACCACTACCTAGTCCCACCACTGGTGCTTCATTCACATAGGCTCTAGGTCAGCCTCCTCCCCCCATGTCACCAATTTCTTTTTCTGACCTTCTGTGTTGTTCCTGGCTGGAAGGATGTCTCACTCTGAATTGTGGAGTAGCAGAGCCAACAAAAGGTCAATTTGAGGTGTTATTTTAAAGTTTTTGGAGGGGAATGTTGGTTACACTTGGTGGAGTGCTTCTCCACTCTATCATTTTGACTCTGTCCACCAAAGTTCTCCCTCCCTTACCTTTGATATTTGTGTTTCTTGTCCCTGACTGCCTGTCCAAAGTTTGCCCTATGTTTGACATGTCCTTACTGTTTGTGACATTCTGGTTCTTTATAACAAGTTTAGTGGCCATCTCTCATCCCTGGAATGCTTTTCCTCATCTCTGCCTTTTTAGAATCCTTGGTTTTCCTTCAGGGTTTTGGGGAATAAAGCAAGTATGATTGTGTTAGATTCAAGTTCCATGATTGGCTATTAAGGAGAGAGTTGGATCTAACTTCTTCCCATCAGCTGTCTGGTTAATTCACACACCCTTGGAGATTCCCACTCTGGAAAAGAGTACATTAAAACATTGCACATTTTAGCACATTAATCACATCTGGAGGAAAGGAATGCACACACACATCATAGAATTACCAGTGATCCTGCTGATTTTACTTACTAAAAGTGATACCTGACCAATAGGAGGAAGATTAAATGATTATGAAAATTAAAATGCCTTTTCAGTTGTTATCTTGTGTATAATTGTTAAATAACAGTTATATTGTTCTTTAATGTTAACAAGATACTTTACAATATTATCTCATTTGAGACTCACAATAATTTTATGAAGTAGATTCTATAGGAATTATTATCTCCACTTCACAGATGAGGACACTCTGAGAGGTTAAATGACTTACCCATAGCCAGTGAACTAGTAAGTAAGAGGTGGAATTTGAACCCAAGTTTTCCTAACTCCAAATCCAAAGCTCTTTCTACTATGCCATGCCATCTTAAGAAAATATTTTTATCTCTTTGCATTATACATTTCTAATACATGTATACATGTCTCATAGATGTCTAACATTTTGAAAGATGAAGAACCTAGGTGTTTAGGCATTCAGTTTAGTTACAGACAGAACAACATCTGCTGTTGTGCTGGTTGTGCTGGTTGTGCTGGAGGGTTGTTTCGTTAAGTGACAGACAGGAAGGCTTTTGTACTTCAAAGAATGTATATGATATCCTCTCCCTATATATCTCAGTGGGTTCTCCAGCTCTGCTTATATTTTCATGTCCAAAGTCACAAGTGTGCTTTGTGATACAGAATGCTACCTTTGAATAGCAGCATGATGCTAGGGTGAGCTGCCAAGCTTAGAACTAGTTGCTACTTGATAACAGCACAACAGAGCACAGCTGCTGAAAGAATAAAGTCTGATGTGAACGCAACAATTTGGTGTTATGCAAAGGAAGACTACCCTCATGCCCCTGGAGTGCACTGTCATTCTTGTAATAAAGAACCAGTTTTTTTCACCGAAGGAGAAAACAGCTGGAAAAATCCCTCTGTGTGTACGAAGGAAATTGAAAATTATTGGTCTATTAAAAAATGCTGAGTGTGATCAATGTCTGCCTTTCCTTCCTATACAGTCCAAGCAGTCAGTCAATCAAGAAGGCAGCTCTTATGGTTTACTGGGAAGTAACCTACAGGTTGAGGTGTCATTTTCAGCCTCCATGAAACTTTCTTCCCAAGTGATGGATAGTATGCCCAAGCTTTGGATCTTATAGAAAGATGGCTTATCTTTCAGCTAATTAGAATTTTACAGATTTTGACTAGGTTCCCTTGGGAGTATGAAGTGAAGGAAAAATCCTGCATAATTTTGAATCCATATCTAACATAAACAATTCTCTTTTTTGAAAACAAAGTTCAAATCAAAGTCAATAAAAGCAAGGACCAACCCAATGAATTTGTCCCAACTTAGAGTGAAGATGATACAACAATTATTTAATGAGATCTGCATAAAAGATGTGAAATTTGAGTCAACCTTTATCTAATATTGATTTGGGAATGATCTGTCATAATGACCATTAGTCAGCATAGGCTCACGAGACATATTAATGGGTGTCATTATTTACTTGTTTTATTTAAATATAACTGTATAAACTTGAAATTAACAATGTTTGTATGTGTTAAAAGGTTAAAATGCTGCCATATGTTATAGTCAGTCAGCTAGCATTTATTAAGCTATTACTTTGTGCCAGCATTATGTACAGGGAATACAATGAAGCAAAAACTGAACCCTATTCTCAGGGAGGTCACTGTCTAATGGGAGTACATGCAAACCAGTATGTACAAACAAGAAATATACAGGATAAATTAGTCTCAGAGGGAAGTCCACTAATATCAAGGAAGACTAAAAGAAGCTGCTTTAGGTGGAACTTGAAGAAGGCAGAGAAGCTTGAGGCAGAGATGAGGAGGGAGAGAGTTCCAGCTTTGGATGACAGCCAGTGAAATAGATAGAGTTGAGAAATCGATAGTGCTAGTGTCCAAAGAGCAGCAAGGAAGTTAGTATCACTGGATTACAGAGTATATTAGGAGAGTAAGATATGAGAAAACTTGAAATGTAGGAAAGGGCCAGGTTATCAGGAGCTTTAAAATCCAAGTTTTTAAAGTTTAGTAACCTTGTCCACATTGTATCTCTTCAATTGTTCTGAATGAAGTTTGGCGAATAAAGTAAGTGATCCAACTGGACATGGCAGTTAAAGGGCAGGCTATATTTCTTAACGTCACTTTTTTTGCGGGGGGGGGGGGGTAGCGGGAAGTGCAATATGAAAGATTAGTGGTTCCCCTACTCATCCCCAAGTAACTTAAAAAAACCCCACAAACCTGAGGTCACTCAAAAATAGTTATAGAGAAAATTGCTTGCACTTTTCAACAATTAATTTTAATTAATTCACTCAAAATATTTTTATGATGTATATTATTTATAGGCTATACATATTAAAGTCAAGGTATTTATCAAATATACATGTATATGTTACTTATATTGTATATGCTAAGATTTAAATCTTAGGGCATATGCTAATGAGAGGGCATTTCCTCACTGGAAATCCCAACATAAGTCAAATCATAGATCCTGTCTATTATATGTTTAAGATTTATTTAGTGTTATTATGAAAATAATTTAAAATAGTTAAGAAAATTATTTGCATATGTTTTTAAATTGAAAAGTATGAACATACATGCACACACATGTTTTCTCTCTCTGTGAGAGAGAGAAAGAGAGAGACGGAGGAGAGTATTTTTACATGAGTTTAGAAACCACTGGTTCAAATCTAGCCAGCTGAAAATGAAAAAAGAAAGTGTGTAGGATTCTCAAGTAAAGGAAGTAAATGCTGTCCTTTTATATAATTCTTCAGTATGTGGTGTGTGGTGAAGTGGAAGTGACCAGCTGTTGTTCAGGTCCTTTTTCAGTCATGTTGATTCTTCATGACCCATTTGGGGTTTCTTTGGCAAAGGTACCTGAGTGTTTTGCCATTTCCTTCCTCCAGCTCGTGTTACAAATGAGGAAAACTGAGGCAAATGGGCTTAAGTGACTTGCTTAGGGTCACATAACTAAAAACTAAACATAACAGACCCATAGCTAAGGTTTCTGAGGCCTAATTTGAACTTGGGAAGAGGAGTCTTCCTGACTCCGGGCCTGGCCCTCTGCACCATGGTGCCTGCCACCCAGCTGCTCCAGTATTCAGGAGACTGAAGTTCTAATTTTGGTTCTGCAACTTATCAGCTGTATGACTTTGGTCAAAGCAATTAGTATTTCATGTTCATGATTTTCTCCCTTGAAATGAAGTGGCTTTTGCTTTAAAATCTTTGTTTCTATGGAATAGATTTTGAGTGTATGCAAGATATTCTACTAAATACTGTTTACAGGAGGGGTGAGATACAAACAAGTTTAAGATGGAAACATCAGAAGTCATCTAGTCCAACCCTATCATTTTACAGATAATGAAATGTAGGGCCACTTGGCCAAAGTCACACAGGTAATAAGGAGCAGAACCAGTGCTCAAACCTAGGTCATCTAACTCCAGATCTAGCACTTTCCACTACCCCAGAGATCTGGCTCAGACTTCAAGGGATTTGAAATCTGCTTGGGGGAGAAAAAGCATACACACATTAAAAAACCAAACAAATAGCAATGCAAATCATTTGTAGTTGGTGCTTAGTGACTGTAGCCATGTCAGAGTTCAGGAGTAGGTAGAGATCATTTTCTGCTAAGATGATCAGGAAAACCATTTCCAGAAAATATTTTGAACTTGGCCATGGAAAATGGGTATGATTTATGCAGAATAAGGAGAGGAGAGGCCATTCCAGCCTGGGAAAATGTGTTAAATCATGTCACTAAAACAAACAAAAAAAACATAGGATATACTCAGAGGTAATTTGCAAACCAAATTGGCTGGAGCAATTATTTTGTGTAGCAGAGCTATGGAGGATATTTTTGGAAATTTAGAGTGGGATCAATATGAAGGAACTTTTGAATGCTAATGCAAAAGAGTTTGGAATTTGTCTGCAGTGGGGAGTCATTGAAGATTTTGCAGCAAGGAAGTGGCATGATAAGCTATTTTAAAAATCCTCTGGCACTTGTCATAATGTCTTAACAAGGTGATTAATAAATACTTGTTGCTTGTTTAATAATTTAAAAATAGTGCTTTAAGGAGACTAATATGACAGCAATATGAGGGAATTATTAGAGGGGAAAATGCTCAGAGATGGAAGAATAATTTCAGAAGGTTACTATAATTTGTAAGTCAATTGATAAATGCCTAAAAAAAGATTGATGGTAATGGGAATAGCAGGGCCATAAGAGGCATTGTGAGGAAAAAGTTGTTGTTGTCCTCCTTCTCAGAGGACTAAAGACATCAAGAGAACTTGACTTGCAGGTAAACTGCTTATGAGTGGGGCAGAGCTGTGCAAAAGTCATCAGCCTCACTCTCTCCTGAAGAGTCATAGAAGTCCAGGGGCAAGACAAAGGTCAAGATGACAGGCCACAGCCCAGGATACAGCGGGTGACCTTGGCTTTGTAATTAAGGTCTTTCCCAGGTCTCAGTTTGTCTGAGGCCACACCCATTTAGTGATTTAGGCCTGGGTAAGAGTTGAGAGGAAACATGGTTCAATTTACCATCACAAAGATATCAATCTGGGAGGGGAGGAGCCTCAGAGTTTCTGGCCAGAACAGAAGACAATTGCTGTTACATTCTTGAAAAAAAGAGTTAAATTCTTATTGGAAGCACAGGGGCAAAAAGAAGGTACAAAATCCCTTCACAAGAGGAAACCAAACGGTATTGAGGACAGCATGGAGACAGCTGTAGAGCACGCCAGAAGCAATACATGGTTTTTAATTTTATCCTGGGTCAGAGGATATGCTCTAGTTCATAACAGAATTTCAAAGAGTACCTCTGTACTGACAACAGTATTTGTCTAAGCCACAACTGTTCCAACATCCTGCTTACATTTCACCAACTGATCAGCCCACACCTGTATTGTTGTGTGGTGGAAGAAATCTATAGCTAAAATCTGAAACCATTTATGCAGAGCTTCATGGAGTAGACAGAATCTAATTGCCCCTGAGACAGGTGTAGTATGTGGCAGGACCTGGAGAGGTATGGGTGGGGGCAATCTGAATAAAACCAATCTATCAAACCCATTTCCTTTAGGAACTCCCTTTTGAATTCCTTCACATTTTTGTTTTGTCTTGCTTATTTTTAACCCTTACCCCCTTTTATCTCCCTTTAGTACTACCCATAACCAGATGATTTATATTCTGGGAGGTGTTCTAGAAGATGATTAGGACCTTGCCTATAAGGACAGGTTTATGGGTACATGGTAGGACTAGTATTGCTGATGCAGCTTCACTGACCCTGACATAACATTCTACCCCAATGCGACCTGATTTTTCTCAGTTTCTCTGATTCAGATTCCTGGTCTGGAGACATAAAAGGTCCCACCTTCATTCTCAGACTCAGAAGGTGCTTGAGACTCTGTGTGGCACTATACCCTGATGAACAACCAGATGCATTTCCAGATAGAGATGAAGGAGTTCCGCGTTCAGAGTAGCCTTTGTCTCCTTATTGGACATCCTTGTTATGGTGAAGCAAAAATAAACTTCCTCCTTTGTTTAATATTCAGCGACATTTAGATTGAGGGGGTGGAGCCAAGATGGTTGTGTGAAAACAGCATCTTACTGGAGCTCTCTCACAAGTTCTGTCAGATTCCTTGTAAAAAAGTGAATCTGAGCAGATTTGAGAGAGTTAGAAACCGCGAGCAGTCTGAGTAAGGCAAATTTCCAAGTCAGGATAGTCTGAAAGGCCAACAGGATGAATGTGTAGGCTGGGAGAGCACCAAAGCGGAAGTGGCCTGAAACCAACATGCGAGACAGGCTGAGAGAAAGCTGGGCGCCTGAAACCGGCAGAGATCCCCAGCCCTCCCAACACAGACGGCAATCTGTGGAAGTGATGAGAGGCAGCAGTGTAACACCAGTGGCCCTGAGACATCAACTCCTGAGGCTTGCAGCCCAAAGGTGTGAAATGCATCTTCTTGAACTTCTGGGACACATAATGGCCAGGTAAATAGCTCTAATCTGCTCCACCCCCTGCATCTCCCCCCAGAGAATTCCTAGGGAAAAAAACGCTGGAATAGAGGAGACAGAAGTGGGGCTTCAGTGTCCAAGCAGTGGGAATTCCTGAGTCCCAGAGGGGCAGAGCCAGAAGGGGTCAACACTAGGAGCCCAGATGTACCCTTGCTCCCCCAGGGGAAGTGCCAGACACCAGCTCAAACAACAACAGCTGAGACCGTTGCTGAAGAGCAACAGTGCTGGAGAACAGCCCCAGGGGAAGAGGAGACTGCAGACAGCCAGACCCCTCCCCACACCTCAGGAAACGGCTATAATTCACAAAGCCAGTGACTAGAGTCACAATCCCCAGAATAAGAAACCTGGGACAGAGAGCCCTGAGTCCCAAAAGCAGAAATTCATTGTAAAGCCAGGAAAAGGCTAACCAACATGAAGAAGAACACAAAAAAAGAAAGAAGAAAATCAAAGTACCAGTATCAAAAATAAAAATTGTGAATTCACCTCTAATGAAGAGGAAATCAAAAAAAAATATTTAGGAATTATTTTGCCTAATTGTATGCCCATAAATTTGACAACCTTAGGGATATGGATGAATAGCTACAAAAACATAAATTTGCCCAGGTTAACAGAAGAAGAAGTAAAATTTCTAATAACCCCATCTCAGGAAAAAGAAATTGAGCAAGCCATCAACGAACCTCCCTAGGAAATAATCTGCAGGGCCAGATGGTTTTACATGTGATTTCTATCAAACATTTAAAGAACATTAATTCCTATACTTTGTAGACTATTGGGAAAATAGGTGAAGAAGGAGTCCTACCAAATTCTTTTTATGACACAAATATGGTACTAATACCCAAACAAGGTAGAGTCAAAACAGACTAATAAAATTATAGTCCAATTTTCCTAATGAATATTCATGCAAAAATTTTAAATAAATATTAGCAAAAAGATTGCAGCAGCTTATCACAAGAATAATACACTATGACCAGGTACGATTTATTCCAGGAATGCAACGGCTGGTTCAATATTAGGAAAACTATTAGCATAATTGACCATATCAACAACAAACTAGCAGAAACCATATGATCATCTCATAGATGCAGAAAAAGGCTTTGACAAAATACAATGCCAATTCCTATTAAAACACTTAGAAAGCATAGGACCTAAGTGGAATCTTTCTTAAAATTATAAATAGCATCTACCTAAAACCATCAACAAGAATTATTTGTAATGGGGATAAGTTAGATGCATTCCCAGTAAGATCAGGGTTGAAACAAGGATGTCTATTATCACCCCTACTATTCAATTTAGTACTAATAGCTGTAGCAAGAAGAGAAGAAAAAAAATTGAAGGAATTAGAATAGGCAAAGTAAGAAACTACATTGTCACTTTTTGCAGATGATATGATGATATACTTAGAGAATCAAGTAAAAAACTACTTGAAATAATAAACAACTTTAGCAAAGTTGCAGGATATAAAATAAACCCACATAATCCTCAGCATTCCCATACATTACTAACAAAGTCCAACAGCAAGAGATAGAGAAATTCCATTCAAAGTTACTGTAGACACTGTAAAATATTGGAAAAAATATCATTTGCTCATGTTAGGCTGAGATAATATAATAAAAATGACAATTTTACCTAAATTAATCTATCTATTCAGTGCCATACCAATTGAACTATCAAAAATTATTTTACAGAGCTGGATAAAATATAACAAAATTCATCTGGAAGAACAAGGGGTCTGGAATATCTAGGGTATTAATGAAAAGAAATGCTGGAGAAGGTGGCCTAGCCATATCAGATATTAAAACTGTACTCCAAGCAGCAGTCATCAAAACTACCTGGTACCGGCTAAGAAACAGAGTCGTGGATCAATGGAATAGGATAGGTACACAAGATGGAGAAGTCAACGACTATAGCAATCTACTCTTTGATAAACCCAAAGAATCCAGGTTCTGGGCTAAGAATTCAGTATTCACAAAAACTGCTGGGAAAATTGGAAAATGGTAGGGCAGAAACTGGGCATAGACGAATAACTTATACCATATACCAAAATAAAGTCAAAATGGGTTCATGATTTAGGAATAAAGGCTGATACTATAAGCAATTTGGGAGAGCAAGGAAAAGATCTATGGAAAAGAAAAGAATTCACGACACAACAAGAGATAGCATTACAAAATGCAAAATGTATAACTTTGATTATGTTAAATTGAAATGTTTTTGTAAAAAAAAGCCAATGCAACAAAGATTAGGAGGGAAGCAGAAAATTGGGGAGAAAATCTTTACAATCAGTATCTCTGATAAAGGACTCATTTCTAAAATATACAGGGAACTGAGCCAAATATATAGGAATACAAGTCATTCCCCAATTGAGAAATGGTCAAAGGATATGAACAGGCAGTTTTCAGAGCAAGAAATTAAAGGTATCTATAGGCATATGAAAAATGCTTGAAATCACTACTGATTAGAGAAATGCAAATCAAAACAACTCTTAGATACCACTTCTGTCCTGTCAGATTGGCTAAAATGACAAAACAGGAAAATGATAAATGCTGGAGAGGATGTGGGAAAATTGGAACTTTGTTACATTGGTGGTGGAGTTGTTAACTCATCCAGCCATTCTGGAGAGCAATTTGGAACTATGCCAAAGGGCTATAAAATGTTCATACCCTTTGACCCAGCAATACCACTTCTAGGGTTGTATCTGATAGCAGCTCTTTTGTAGTAGCTAAGAATTGGAAATCAAGGGGATGTCCATCAATTGGGAATGTCTAAACAAGCTGTGGTATAAGAAGGTAATGGAATACTATTGTGCCATAAGAAATGGGGATGATATGGACTTCATAACACCGTGGAAAAACCTACACGATATAATGCTGAGTGAGCAGAGCAGAACCAGGAAAACATTATACACTACCACAGATATATGGATTCTGTGATGACTAACCCCTGACAGACTTTGTTCATCTCAGCAACACAAGGTACAAAGACAACACCAAAGAACTCAAGATGGAGAGAGCTATCTACGTCCAGAGAAAGAACTATGGAGTCTGAATGCAGATTGAGGCACACTCTATACTTGCCTCTTTTTTTTTCCCCTTTTTTTTCTCTTCTGTTTGGTCTTTGATTTTTTTTTTGTTTGTTTCTTCTTTCTCATGATTCATTCCATAGGTCATAATTCTTCTTCACAACTTGACTAGTGTGTAAATAAGTTCAATGTGAAGTTATACGTAGAAGATATATCAGATTCCATGCTGTCTTGGGGAGGGAGAGGGGAAGGGAGGGAAGAAACTCTGGAGCTCAAAATTATGTAGAACTGAGTGTTGTAAACTAAAAATAAAAAAAAACTTAAAAACAAAAAATATTCAAGGACATTTGAGTGCCTCAGTTCATCCCACCATCAAACCTGAACAAAGAGAATGTTGGTTTTAGAGCTGTACCTACAACACATCTCACAGTTATGTGACCTGAAATCTACAAGAACTACAAATTCACTTTTTAGCTTTAAGCTTAGGGCAAGAATCCAGCAGCTCAGTTTATGCTTGTATGCTAATGACATTCATTAAAGAGTGCCAGAGACAAAGGAGAGGAACCAAGAAGCAAATGTTATTTTCAGTAGAATGTCAAGAAAGATCAACCCTGCCTGCTCTGAAAAATTCATTCTGAGCCACCTAAGGTTTCCAGTCATCCAAGTCCCCTTCTCAGTTTTTCATTTTCTCTGACTGGTTTATTTGCAAAGTTTAGGGTTGATCTTACTCTGTGTTCTCTGGTTCTAACTGACAGAGTCCCCTGAGAATAATTAGCCTTTCTTGACATGCCACTGGCATTCGTGGCAGCTGTCAAACTGTCATGAAAAGTTTCTTTGATGTCTTCCAGGGCCACCCCGATAAAGAGGCATACACACTAATCAGCGTCTATTTGGAATCCCCTCTAGTTTCAGCTTTAGTTTTCATCTGAGCCTGTGGCTGCCTATATGGCTCCAAAACAAATTATTCCACCATCTGAGGAGGCCATAATCTATCTTTAGATACATATATTTTAGAACCTGCTAGGGCCCATGACCCGAGTAAATGAGTGACTTTCAATATCAGCAAATGTTTCCTCAGAATAGGATTATGAATTTTGATCTGGAAGAGACCTCAGAGACTACCTAGTAAAGTCCCTCATCTTACAGAGGACAAAATGAAACCTCTATTGGTTGAGTGACTTGTTCGAGGTGATTCACGTAGTAAGGAGCAAAGGAGGAGTGCAAGCCTGATACCAAATTCAGTGATCCCAAGGGGGCTCTAGATTTGGAGTCTGACGAAATTCTGCCTTTGCCCTTATGACTTGTGTGACTTGAGGTAAGTTACTTGCACCCTCTGAGCCTCAGTTTCCTTCTCTAAGAAATGAACAGACTCGACTATGTGGTCTCCGAATTCCATATTAAGCCATGACACTCTTGCTGCTGCAGCACTTTGGGGGAGCTGGCAAAACAAACGTATGGGGAGCAAAGAAAAATGCTGACTTGCTGCATCTGAATACTTTTCCGATGATGAAAATCATACTGTGTGGCCCTCCTTCATAGTGATTTCCACACGAGAGTGCAAGGACTCATTGAATTTTAGAATTCATTTTACAGAAGAGGAAATAGGTTCAAGAGGTTAAGTGATTTGCTCAGGGTCACACACTAGCTCATGGTGGAACCAACACAGAGCC
The DNA here is from genome assembly GCF_011100635.1 of Trichosurus vulpecula. Taxonomy (NCBI): domain Eukaryota; kingdom Metazoa; phylum Chordata; class Mammalia; order Diprotodontia; family Phalangeridae; genus Trichosurus; species Trichosurus vulpecula. The sequence continues at coordinate 69,338,771 of NC_050579.1, forward strand.
CTAGGAGGCCAACTCCCAATAAATTGGTGCTCTTTTCTTTTTTTTTTTCTTTTTTTATTTTTTTTGAAGCTTAAAGAGATAATTTTTTATTACATAAATTAAAAATATTTTTGCACAAACAAATAAACATAGCTAAAATTAAAGGAAAGAAGGAAAACAGGGGCAAAATCTTTGCAGCAGGTCTCATTTCTAAGTTATCTAGGCAACGGATTCAATTTTTTTTGTTTTAATTATATTTCACATTTATTCGGTCTGAATAAATGGGTACGTCCCTGAACAGAGTAAGGGGAGTACAAGGACTCAGATGCCAGTCTTTTTATTGATTCCCATTTGGAGTCCTCCTGCCCAGGCTCTTCATTGGCCAGCAGCAAACCCCCTGAACTGCCTATGTCATGCCCTCCTCAAATGGTTTGTTTGAGCATGTGTACAAGCCTACTAACCTTTCAAAGGACCAGAAGCCTGGTCTTTACTAGATCACAGCCGATTCGACCTAGTTTCTTTTTTTTTTTTTAATTTAAATTGTATTTTATTTAACAGATTTAGTTTTCAGCACTGATTTTCACAACAGTTTGAATTACAAATTTTTCTCACCCCATGTTCTACCCTCCCCCCCCACTCCAGATGGCATATATTCTGGTTGCCCTGTTCCCCAGTCAGACGCCTCCCCTCTATCACCCCCCTCCCCTCTCCTCCCCTTTTCCCTTCCTTTCTTGTAGGGCAAGATAAATTTCTACGCCCAATTGCCTGTGTATCTTATTTTTTAGTTGCATGCAAAAAACTTTTTTTGTTTTTTGTTTTGGAACATCTGTTTTTAAAACCCTGAGTTCCAAATTCTCTCCCCTCTTCCCTTCCCACCCACCCTCCCTAAGAGTCGAGCAATTCAACCTAGGCCACATGTGTATCATTTTGTATCACCCTTCTACACTACTCATGTTGTGAAAGACTAACTTCATTTTGCTCCTTCCCAACCCATTCCACTTTATTGAATTTTCTCCTTGACCCTATCCCCTTTCCAAAGTGTTTGTTTTGATTACCTCCACCCCCGCCCTCCCTCCCTCATCCCCCCTTTTATTTTTTTATCTTCCTCCCTCTTCTTTCCTGTGTGGTAAGATACCCAACTGAGTATGTATGGTATTCCTCCTCAGGCCAAATCTGATGAGAGCAAGGTTCACTCATTCCCCCCTCACCTGCCCTCTCCCCTCCTCCCACAGAACTGCTTCCTCTTTCCACCTTTATGCGAGATAATCCATCCCATTCTATCTCTCCCTATCTCCCTCTCTCAGTATGTTGCTCTCTCATCCCTTAATTTCATTTTATTTCTTTTAGATATCTTCCCTTCATCTTCAACTCACCCTGTGTCTGCTCTCTCTCTATTACATATATATATATATACATACATATACACATGTATATACATACATATACACATAGATATATACATATATATATACATACATATATATATATATACATAAACATAATATATATGCATATTCCCTTCAGCTACCCTAATACTGAGGTCTCATGAATCATACATGTCCTCTTTCCATGTAGGAATGTAAACAAAACAGTTCAACTTTAGTAAGTCCCTTGCAATTTCTGTTTCTTGATTACCTTTTCATGCTTCTTTTGATTCTTATGTTTGAAAGTCAAATTTTGTATTCAGTTCTGGTCTTTTCACTGAGAAAGCTTGAAAGTCCTCTATTTTATTGAAAATCCATATTTTGCCTTGGAGCATGATACTCAGTTTTGCTGGGTAGGTGATTCTAGGTTTTAATCCTAGCTCCATTGACCTCTGGAATATCACATTCCAAGCCCTTCGATCTCTTAATGTAGAAGCTGCCAGGTCTTGGGTTATTCTGATTGGTTTCCACAATACTCAAATTGTTTCTTTCTGGCTGCTTGCAGTATTTTCTCCTTGATTTGGGAGCTCTGGAATTTGGCGACATATTCCTAGGAGATTTCTTTTTGGGATCTATTTGAGGAGGCGATCGATGGATTCTTTCAATTTCTATTTTGCCCTGTGGCTCTAGAATATCAGGGCAGTTCTCCTTGATAATTTCTTGAAAGATGGTATCTAGGCTCTTTTTTGATCATGGCTTTCAGGTAGTCCAATAATTTTTAAATTATCTCTCCTAGATCTATTTTCCAGGTCAGTGGTTTTTCCAATGAGATATTTCACATTGTCTTCCATTTTTTCATTTCTTGGTTCTGTTTTATAATATCCTGATTTCTCATAAAGTCACTAGCTTCCACTTGCTCCAATCTAATTTTTAAAGTAGTATTTTCTTCAGTGGTCTTTTGGACCTCCTTTTCCATTTGGCTAATTCTGCCTTTCAGGGCATTCTTCTCCTCATTGGCTTTTGGAGCTCTTTTGCCATTTGAGTTAGTCTATTTTTTAAGGTGTTGTTTTCTTCAGTGTATTTTTCAGTATTTTTTTGGGTCTCCTTTAGCAAGTCATTGACTTGTTTTTCATGGTTTTCTTGCATCCTTCTCATTTCTCTTCCCAATTTTTCCTCTACTTCTGTAACTTGCTTTTCCAAATCCTTTTTGAGCTCTTCCATGGCCTGGGACCAGTTCATGTTTTTCTTGGAGGCTTTGTTGTAGGCTCTATGACTTTGTTGTCTTCTTTAGGCTGTATGTTTTGGTCTTCTTTGTCACCAAAGAAAGAATCCAAAATCTGAGACTGAATCTGGGTGTGCTTTTGCTGCCTGGCCATATTCCCAACCAACTAACTTGACCCTTGAGTTTTTCAGTGGGGTATGACTGCTTGTAGACTAACGATTCTATGTTCCATGTTTGTGGGGGAGGTGCCAGCTCTGTCACACCAGCACTACTGCAAGGACCCCCTGCCAGGGCTGGGCTTAGATCTTTAGCAGGTTGTGCACTCCTGCTCTGATCCGCCACTTAATTCCTCCCACCAGGTGGGCCTGGGGCCAGAAGCAGCAGCAACTGTAGCTGCCCCACCTCTGCTGCCCCCGGGGCTAGAAGCCGAACCTCGAACTCCTTCCACTCTCGCAGCTCTTCCCACTAACCTTCTCCACAGTCTTTGGTGTTTGTGGGTTGAGGAGTCTCGTAACTGCCGCAGCTCACTGAATCAGGGCGCTAGGGGCCCTATCCCCAGACTCCAGGTTTGGTTGTTCCGCGCCGCTCAGGCTGGGCTCTGCTCCACTCCGTTCCCAGCTCCCAGCTCCGTGTGCAATAGACCTCACCCAGAGCCATCCAGGCTGTCCTGAGCTGGAGCCCTGCTTCCCTCTGCTGTTCTGTGGGTTCTGCCGTTCTAGAATTGGTTCTGAGCCATTTTTTATAGGTTTTTGGAGGGACTCGGTACAGAGCTCACAGTAGTCCCTGCTTACCAGCTGCCATCTTCAATGGTGCTCTTTTCTAAGGGTATCATAAAGCAAATATTGTTTGCACTTTCTTTTGGGGCAAAACAACTTGCTCTCAGCATTCTCATCTCAAAGAAACAATGATAAAATGAATATAAATGTTTTGGAAACTTTCAGCTTCTTTCAATATAAATAAAATACCTATTGCAATTGTAATTGCAGGAATTTCCCATTTCAAAAGAGTTTCCAATTATATGTGTATGTATGTATACATATATGATTTGTTTGTTTATTATTTACATGTATACTCAAATACATACATAGATTTAATTTTGTTTCTATAGATGCACACATACACACACACACACACCATATATGTATATACCCATGTGTCTTAACACATGCATTCAGTCAAGTTTGTTTCTATAGACACATATATACACTAATGTATATAAACAAACATATATACAATTTTTTTCTACATACACACATAAATCAAGTGTGTTTCTCTAGACACATATTTACACTAGTAATATATTCATTCAAGTATTTTATCCACATATCTATGCTCATATGTACAAACATACATATATGCATTCGTTTGTTTATATATACATATACTAACAAGTATAATATGCATATTTATCTATTATACCAGTTTTTCTAGTATATTTAAATTTTATATACACACATTTTTATATATATATAATTATGTTATATTTATATATATATATTTATATACACATATATACACGTAGACATTTGTACATTCGTTTGTTTTATATACAAATAAACTTGGCCTGCTTATAGATATTTTTATTGAAAATAGACATGCTGTTTTAAATAGCTTGCCAACATTTATATCATCAAGGAATCATCGAAAGATGCACATTTTGGAACCAAAAATATTTGACCAAGAGCTATCGGCTTTCAGCTTCAAGTTATTTTTAACGGGAACAGTGTGATGCTGTGAAAATGGAATCATATGACTGGGGATGACTGCCACTGACTAGATGACCTTGGATAAATCATTTCATACCTCAAGATATCAGTTTCGTCATCTATAAAGTGAGAGGGCTGGACTCAATGGCCTCTACAGTGTCTTCTAGCTCTCCTCTGCTCAAACAATCCCAGGAGTATTTAGAATCACAAGAAGCCACGTTGTCATGTTGACCACAAGCATCAACTTTTCAGGCAGCAGCAACTCTCAAAAACCGTCTACTAGTTCATAGTAGGGTGATGGTCTACATCAGTTATGTTAGTTAACAAGCATTAATTAAGGGTCACTATGTGCTAAGAATCGGTTGAGAACTAGGTTTGCAAAAGAAAAAAAAAAGCTGCCTTTACCCTCAAGGAGATTACATATTCAAATGGAAAGAGATTTGAATTGAATGATTATATAATATAAGATATATACAAACTATATGGAAGATAATTTTCCTGGGGAAAGCTCTAGAGGTGAAGAGAGGATAGAAAAACTGGAAAGTCCTCCTGCAGAAGAGGTATTTGACCTGAATCTCGAAGGATGTCAGAGAATCTAAGAAGTGGAAGTGAAGAAAAGGATCATTCCAGGCTTGGGGGAAAGCCACAACAAAGGATAGAGTCAAGAATATGTAATATTCAAGGACCAGCAAATAGGCCAGTACAGCCTGATCATAGAGTAGGTGGCAAGGAGTTAGGTGTTAGAAGCCTGGAAAAGTAGAAAGGAGCTGCATCATGAAAGACTTTAAGTGCCAAACAATGTTTTATATACGATCATGGTGATAACAGGGAAACCAAAGGAGTTTGTTGAGCAAGAGGGGCACATGGTCATATTTATGTTTTAGTAATATTATTTTTGCAGGTAAGTAGGTGGAAGATGGATTGAAGTGAGGAGGGATTTGAGGCTATTGCAATATTTCAGAAAGAGATGATGAGGTCCTGGGCTAGGATGGTAGCTGTGTGAGTAGAAAGAAGGGGATTTATGCAAGAGAAGTTGTAGAGAAAGAAATAAGATTTGATGAGGGATTGGACATGTGAGCTTGAGGAGTCAATGATAACACCAGTAGTTACTGGGGAGGACGGTGGTGCACTTGACAATAAGAGGAAAGGTGGGATGGAAGAAAAATTTTGGGAAAGATAATCTATTTTGGACAGGCTGATTTTGAGGTGCCTATAGGACATTCAATTTGACAGGATCAAAAAGCAGTAGTGATGTTCTAACTTAGCTCAGGAGAGAAATTGTGGCTAGATATATAGATTTAAGAATCATTTTCTATAGAAATAAAAATTGAACCCATGGGACCTGATGGAATCACTGAATAAGACAGCATAGATTATCTCGATAAGGAGAAAGGCTAGTTCTTCACAGATGGAAATGACATGAGGTAATGGAACAAAATTGTTTGAATAATATGAAGTTATTAGCAGAGGAAAGAGAGAGAGAGCTCTTAGTGATTCTCTCTCTCTACTTCCCTCCTTCTCCCTCCCTCCCTCTTTCTCTCCCTCTCTATCTCCCTTCTCCCTACTCTCTCCCTCTCTCTTTCTCAATGAGGTGAGGTCCTTAGCTAAGAGGATGGAGGTATGGGCTGCTGGGAAGTTGAGAAGGATGAAAAGGTTTGAATAGATGTTGTGGTGAGTTGGATAGTGAATTGATTCAGGAGGGATAGAAGGACTGCCTTGCTGCTATAAGGTTATATAATACAAATTTATAGTGAGACCAATCAACTTGTTTTCATGTTCAGCAAGTGAATAAATATAAAAGAAGCAGATGGTGGAGTCATCTAGGGTTGGGGTTTGGCAGTTGCACATGGGAGCAAGTAATTTGAATGTAGTTGATAATGTAAAGTTGAACAGGTACACTACAGTATTGAGAGAAGTTAGCTCTTGAGATCAGAGATTTATTACGAGCACAGCATCTGGCATACACTAGGCGCTTAATAAATTTTTGTGAATTGGTTGATGAATTGTAAGAAATGTCCACAGGATTAAGTCATAGATTGGTACATTACTAAAATATACCATAGGGAATATGAATATAGATAAAGGAACATCTAAGAATTTCTATAACATGGGTGAAACACTTAGGGTGTAGATTACCACAGCATAGATGAGTTTAAAAAAATGAATACAAAAGAAGTGATTATAAGGTCCATTAGTCTCTGAACTGGATAATATGAAAGATATATGACTAGAAAATAAGAAAAAATCAGTTTTTTCTTTATTTTGAAGGAGTTGATGTCCTCACCATAAAATGTCCAGTTATGTGTAGTCAGCCTCACAAACACTCTAATACTCAAGTCCTGTTTTACAATATGACAAATAAATAACTCAAATTGCTTTTCACCTGCCCTATTTGACCTGCAGCTAGAAATACATGCTGGAATTGCATCTGGTATATGGAAATTATCCTATTTGGTTGTCACAGGACTTACATGATTCCAGCCATTTGGTTAAGTGATGACACATCTCCTTCATGATAGATGCTCAATCCATTGTTTTTGAAGAATCATTTCTGGAATAATATCAGAGTTGTGTACGCCCTGGTAACAGGTACTTCCAACCATGTGCCATGAAATGTTTAATTTAGTTCTTTGGGATTAATTTTTGCTTTCAAGTTTCTGGTCACTTATAGCCATTACTCCATAATTGACTTCATAAGAAATGCTTAATAAGCAAAAACATTTTTTCTTTGCCCCTTCCTGACCTGCAATCTATGGCAAAATACTCTCATGCTCTCAATGAGCATATGCATGACTGGCCCTTAGAACACAAACCTATTAAGCATTCCTGCTGAACGGAGGGATCCCTTAATAGTAAATTGAAAACCAGTGAGTGTTAATGTTTACTTGTCTTTGCCTCCTCAGTGACTTGACTTCGTTTATCCCTGTTTTTAGTGTGGTGAGCAGAGAAAGAGCTCTAGGTTCAGAGACCCACAGCTGGCTTTCTGTTTTGATGACTGGTATGCCCTTCGGCAACTATTCAGCCTCTTGTGCATCCGCAGCTTCCTCATATAAGGTGACATATTGAATACCTTGGAGGACCCAGCCATCCTAAATGTATGATCTCATAAAATTGTGGACTGTCCATAAGACAACAATTTTAGAAAAGTTTTCTTGATACTTTGTAGAATAGCAAAATGGTTTTTGGAGGAGTGGGGAAGGTTAGCCTTAGAGAGCTACAGGGTTATTTGTTTTAGAACCTTGTTCTCTCTTGCATTATGAGATGGGAATGAATGAATGAAAAAGTAAATGAATTAAGGTGAACGAAAAGTATGTTTAGAGCTGCTTGCTATGTGCTAGGCACTGCATTATGCCTTGAGGGTACAATTATGAAAAGCAAGGCATCACTTTCCGTAAGGAGCTTATATTCTTATGGGGGAGAAAATATATCCTGAGGAGTGGTGTCCTGGGAAAGAAATTCAAAAAGATGGTGAGTGAAAACATAAGGAAATTGATTGACATGATCTCTCCAGAAGAAATGGAAATGCTACTTTGATTACAGTTCCAGAGAAAGACATGAAAGGAAGGAAGGACTAATCATGTGGCTGGAATGAAAACAACATGGTTCTAGGATGGGAACTCGGAGCTGAGCCAGGTGACTGTGCTACCACTGTTATACTAAGATATTTTTATAATTGAAAGACAGTTGTCAGATATCATAAGAGCTTTAACCATCCCTATTTGATATGGAAATGAATATGCACATGTGCATATATATTTCCATGTGTATGTGTATGTATTAATTTTCTAATTCAGATATTATGTGCAGGTTTTGGGGTTTTTGGTTTTTTTTTTCTGCAATGGATGATAATCATACTGCCCATAAGTACATTGCGGAATTGTTAATAATGAGCAAATTATCCAAATGCATTCCCAAGAAACTAAGAAAATGACATTTAGCCCCATTTTCTCTGACATTCCATGTAGATGAAGAGAATGAATGGTACTGCCATGAGTGATATTTACTACCTGATGCACCATAGCTCTCTGGTCTGAGGTATTACTCCAATCGTATTTTCAGTCATCTTGGGACCTATTCTTCAGGTCTGAAGGACTTGTCTACCAGCCACTCTGGAAAAACTCTTTGAGATTCATAATAAGAATGAAATACTGCCTTTTGCCTCTGGGCTATAAGTTTGAGGAGAATTCTGAACACTGCCAGAGAACTAGTAGAATCTGAGCAGATAGTATGTAATAAATGGCTGATCCATTACAATAATAGGGCACTTTGCTATAGGCATACCAGAGAGAATAAAAGCTGCCTCTCCAGCAGCCCATGCCACAGGCTTGAAACCATGCCCTAGAGGTTTTAACCCTTTTATCTCCAGAACTTCTTCTATTCTGACCCTCCCTCCCACCTTGGTTACTGCCTCACCTGGCACTCCACAGGCAATCCACAGTCAGCTTTACTTCACTTCCTTTTCCTCAGATATCTTCTCAGAGCCTCTCTAGCAGCCTTGTCACTGTAGGTGTGTGCTGGCACACTCCATTTCTGGTTCTAGGGTCAAAACAAACCCTGACATCATTCCCAGTAAGTGTGCAGTGTGCAGGGTAGCTCCCCGGAAGCCCTAATCACATTACCTGCGACATTCCAAAGCAAGTGCTCCTCCCTGATCTCCATTCTAATCTTTATTTTGGTATATGTATCTCCAACACTTAGCATAGTTCTTTGCACATAGTAAGTCCTTAATTCATGTTTTTCTTCCCTTCCTTCTTCCCTCCCCCTTCCCTCCTTTCCTTCCTTCCTCCCTCCCTCCCTTCTTTCATCCCTCCATCCCTCCCTCCTTCCTTCTTTCCTTCCTTCCTTCCTTCTTTGAGAACTAACTCATCATTACTAACTTAAGGTACAAAAGACTTATTAGTTCCTTTCTGTGAGGAAGAAAAGAAGAATGAGGCATTGAACTCCTAAATGGGGAGAGGAAAGGGGAAAGAGTTGGGAGGCAGAGGAGGGATATTGAAGGAAATTGTGATTTTAAAATTTTGCCAGTATCTCTTCTCTAAGACTGGGATTTAACCAAAGGACATTTTAATTCCCTGGCTCTGTTGTATCAGTTAAGCATCTTGCAATCAATAACTACTGAAAGTTACTGCCCCAGTGTTCTGGATGGATCACGTCTTAGCTGTGTGATTGAGGCTCAGTAATTGTATCTTTCACCAAACTGTGGTTTTCTTGAAAATTAGTCCAGTTAGTATTCCTTTGGTTGAGAAAAAAACATGAAGTTCTATATTACAGGAAGTAGATGAGATTGGTAATGTATGAGCAGAGGTCATACGGAATGGTGGTCGAATGTTCAACCTAGAAGACCTGGAGTCAAGTCATGGTTTCACCAGTCACTAACTGAATGAATTTGGGTAAGTTCAGAATTTCTCGGTGCTTATTTTCTCAATATAAATGGGGTTTAATAATGGTCTACCTACCTCATCAGGTTGTTGCAAGAACTCAGTGAACTAATTTTCATACAGTAATTTCAGTCACTTTATATAAATACAGGCTATCATTATTTTATATTGATTTTTGTCATATTACTTCTACAGTAATACCCATGCCAGTCTATCATCTGTTTAAGCATCTATACTTATGCATTGCTAAGGTTCCATCTGTTTGTGGTTCTGCCTTATTATCGACTGAAAAGGAGACCTCAAATCTTGGTACAAAATCAATTTGCCTGCTTCCATTCTCTGCAAAATAGGCTAAACATGTTATACACTCTTCAGTAGATGCCTTAAAATTCATAGGATCATAGATTAGAGCTAAAAGGGACCTCAGAGGTCATCTCTTCAAGTGTTTCATTTTAAAATCTTGGAAAATAAGACCCAGAGAGGTTAATTGACCTCAGGGTAATATAACTAATAATAGTCAATAAACATTTGTTAAACTCCTACTATGTGTCAGATACTGTACTAAGTTCTGCGGATATACATACACACACACAGAGCAGAATACTATCCTCCCCCTCAAGGAGCTCGAAATCTAATGGGGAGACAATATGCGTAAATAAAAAGACAAACAAATATGTACAAATAAGCTATACACAGCATAAAAAGGAAATTAAGAGAAGGAAGGCACTACAGTTAAGACAGGTTGGGAAAGGCTTACTTTAGCAGGTGAGATTTTAGTTGGAGATTGAAGGCAACAGGGAATTCATAGGTGGAAGATGAGGTGGAAGAGCATTCCAGGCACAGGGGACAGCGAGAGAAAATGCCAGAGCAGAGAGATGAAATTCTTGATGGAGGAACAATAGGAAAACCAGTGTCATAAGATCAAGAATAGTAGTGGGAAGCTAGTAAATGATGAGTTAGGTAGTGGGATGGGGGTGGAGAGCCAGGTTATGAAAGGCTTTGAATACCAACCAGAAAATTTCATATTTCTTTCTGGAAGTGACAGGGAGCCACTAGAGTTTATTGAGTAAGGGACTGCATAGTTGGACCTGTGTTTTAGGAAAAATTTCTTTAGTGACTGAATGGAGAGTATTGGAGTAGGGAGAGACTTGAGGAAGGCAGACCCCACCAGGCAGGTTATGCAATAATCCAGGAATGAGGTGAAGATGTCCTGTGCCAGGGTGGTGGCAGTATCAGAAGAAAGAAAGAGGCATATTTGAGAGATGTCAGAAAAGTGAAATGTAGGATTCCAAGATACGTCTTCTGATCCCAATCCAACACTTTTTTTAGTGCGTCAACTATGGCTATCTCTTAATTGATGCACCCTATCACCCAATTAAGGCTGCATTTTTTCTTATGATGTCAGAGGTCTTGTCACCCTACTGTCACTCATCTTCACAAGCATACCTGCAGCACTGAATTTCAACAAATCTACTACTGCAAGTAATTAGCCAAATGCCCTTTTGTTCATTCTGCATGGATTTCATCTTGCCAGGTAGGGTTCATTGGTTATGACTATCACTCTGCAGTTCTCCAGCTTGGCTTTCCTCCTTGAGGAGGTATCATGCTACATTTTGTCAGCCAGTTCTCTCCAAGTGAAGGGTCAGTTTCCCATTTGTTGATCACTGTTATAGCAGAAGAATTCAGTGATGCATTCAGCTTGTGAGTGCAAGGTTTGTTGGGTTAGCTGACAAATCACTTGGGTTGTATTCCTGTCAGATGATAATGTTGTCCTAAGTCTGCAGGCATTTATCAACTCATTTCTCAGTTTCATTTCTCTGACCCTGTTCTGTCTCAGGCAATCCCAGTCTACAAGAATCACGTTATTATGCACAGACATCCAGAGAGGCACTCAATCCATTCTCGGAAGTCGGATTAGATCTAAGGGAAATCAAATAGTGTGAGATCTAAAGGAGGGAATTAAAAGGTGATCCAATGAAGGTATAACCTCATCTGAACAGAAGCACTGACCAGGACACTGAACCCAACGGAAAAATGGGGGACTGAAGAAGCACCAGGCTTAGCAGCCCTAGCAGGCAATTTCAGTTATATTAGTCAAAGAAGCCCCAAGAATCTGTGAGTCTTGAACAAGTAGGAGGTATTGATGAGATAAAGACTGTGATAATGAACTGAGGAAGAACAGCCAACCTTGAATCAGTCTCTAACTCCCTCCTCCCTTTCCCTGATGAAAAATGGGATCAGATAAACCTTTGCCTTAAGCATCTATAATAATTCAGTCACCAGATAGTTTGAAAAGATTCAACTTTTATCTGGATAATGTGACACTCTAACAGAGCCCAGGGAAGTACAAAGCTATGGGATGTCTTCCGAGCCAGGGAAGCAGTATGAGCTCTCCTCTCCTGGAGATGACTTCATTTCCCATAAACCACAGGAGTTACAATAACACTTATTTTAATATGGCCCAGCAGAGTTATACTTGGGTATAGCCCAATAAAAGTATATTGGCTAATAACACCAAATGTCTGACTTGCCTAGGATTGTAGATTTTAGATCTAGATGGAACATGAAAGATAGGTTAAGTCACTTTGCCCAAGCTCACATGGATGATAGAACCAAAGTTCAAATCTATGGCCTTTGGCTCCATATTTAGCATTCTTACATTACACCAAGCTGCATTTTACATCAAAGTTAAGGATTACCACACCTACACTAGACTAAGGAATGACTCAGATGCCCGAGTAGGAATTGATCCCATAGAAGCCACAATCTAATTGACTGAGATAAGAGAATTAGCCTAGATAGACTCTTGTCTTCTCAGAAATGCAATATTCTTAATTTAATTCTAATCTCTATTAGCTACTAGAGTTCTTCATCTGTAAATAGACTCTTCCTGGACTATATCTCTCTCCACATAGACTGTGTGTCATGTAAGAAGGGATTTCTGATTTTTGGTCTCCCTTTCAGTCATGGAGGACTGAACATTAAATGGGAGGTGGGTGGTGCCTAGCACAGCCAACTGAGCATTAGAGAATCTATTCTACCAAGGCCCAAACATGGCACCATATTGGCCAGGTATGCTTAGGAACTAGAGAAAGAATATCATTTTATGGCAATATGTACTGGATTATAAGTTTCTCAGGAGCAGAAAACTCTATTTTGTCAATAAATAGTATGTATTGATTAAGCACCCACACTGTGCTAGTCACTATATAGGGTACTGGTGATGCAGCTACAAAAATGAGATAATTTCTATCTACTTAGACATGATCAATTTTAATGATCTCTGTATAGTGTATATGTATGGGTGTGTGCGCATGTACACATGTATGTATGTGTACTTTGCCTATATACCACCTGCATAGTGCTAAAGAAACATGTTAGGTGCTCAGCAAATGTTTGTTGAATGCATGAATAAATTATGGCTGTTCTAAAAACTTAAATCTGAGCTATCCCTACCTCACACTGTCCCTCAAAGAGGTTTATCACCTCTCTAGTTAGAACAGAAAGACAAAGAGGAGTACAGGGTGATTAAGAGACAAAGTGATATAGTGGAGAGGGCACTGGGGTGAGAGGAAAGAAGACCTAGATTGCAGCCTTGCTTCAGAGACTTACTGAACTGCGTAATCCTGGGCAAGTTCACTTAGCCATTGCTGAGCCTCACCTCGTGAGTTGCATTTATAAAATGGGGATAGGAATAGAACTGGAATTAATGAGTAGTTATGAGAATCAGATAATCAGAGGAGTGTTTGTGTACATGTGTGTATGTGTACACATGCGTATATGTGTGTAATGTATACTTGCGTGGATTTTACATACATACAAATATGTGTATATGCACACATGTATATTTATATATATTAAAATGTTTGTTTAGTTTTTGTTGTGTCCAATTCTTTGTGACTCCATTGGGGTTTTCTTGGCAAAGATACTAGAGTACTTTGCCATTTCCTTTTCCAGCTCAGTTACAGATAAGGAAACTGAGGCAAACAGGGTTAAGTGACTTGCCCAGGCTGAGGTGGGTTAAGTGACTTGCTAGATCATAGAACTAGCATCTGAAACCAGATTTGAACTCAGGAAGATGAGTCTTTCTGACTCTAGGACTGACACTAGATCCACTGGGCAACCTAGCTGTCCCTACAAATATATACACACACACACACACACACACACATCACACATATATAGATATATATATATATATATATATATATATATATATATATATATACACACACATATATATATATAGACACACACACACACACACACACACATATATATATATATATGTATATATAACTGTAATTGTTTGTCCTTCGTTCTTGAGGAGGACCATGGCATCAGGGAAATGAAGACATGACTTGCAGTTGACTTGGATTTGAAGTGAGGGAGGGCTGTGCAAGGTCACCACCCACTTTCACCTCCAGAGCCATCCTGGGTCCAGTGGCCTGATATTTCCCAGGAGGACTAGAGATGGCCCAGGATGCACTGGGAGACCCTAGTCCTTCCAGGCTAAGATTTTTTCATGTTCTCACATCCAGTGATGTAACACCTATGCAGTGAATACGCCTCTTTAAGAAGTTAATCAAGGATGGCCGCTTTAATCAAAAACTCAAAAAAAAAAAAACAAAACTGGGAGGGGAAGACCCTTGGTTCCTGGCCAAAAGAGAAACAGTTACTATTTAGTATTTACCTTCACTTTGTGCTAGGAGGGCAGGGACCTATTGTCCAATCTATGAGCTCCAGAGTGAGTTGGGTTTAAGGCATGGTTTTTGAGAAAGAAATCTAGCCAGTAAATCCAAAGTAAAGGTGGCAGCCTTGGGCCATTGAAATGTACCTTCCTTTGGGCTATATATATATACACACACACACACGTACATACATATATACATATGTATATTCATGTACGTATACATGCACATGTGTATATGTTTATATATGTATATACGTATGTGTTATACACACACATACCCTTATGTATTTATGTAATGAGTTTGTGACATAGCCTCTGTGTGGACCATACTATGTATGGCAGGGGGTGCCCCCACTATGTCTCTGGGCTGGCTCATTCACTTCAACCTGCCCTCACACTAGTAGGTCTAGATTCTCAGAGAAGAGCCACTTCCATATAATTACACTCCAACTTGCTCTGGCTATGAGGGTTAACTCTGTTATAGCAGAATACAATCCCCTTATTCAGTGCTACCATTCTTAAGTGCCATCTGTGATTTTCTATTGATACAAAATCAGCCCACACAACAATGATACCATTAGATAGTAAGATAATTATTTAAGTAACAAAAGGATGAAAGTGATAATAACAGCCAACACATAGGAAGGACTTTTTGGTTTGCAAAATGCTTTTTTGTCTACTTTCTTCATTTCATCTTCCCAACAACGCTGGCATGTAGTTTCTTAATAACTACTTGTTGACTGATGATGGTGGTGAGGAGGAGGAGGATGTGCTAGGGCAATGCTCATCTTTATCACCAGGTTATTGGCATCAGCAATAGCAGCAATATCATTAGAACTATCACCCTCTGGAAGTGAAGATTAGTTTTGACATAAGGATAAACTTTCCAACAACGAAGGCTGTTCAAAAGGAGAGTGGGATCTTTTGGGTGGATAAGGGTTTCCACTTCCCTGGAGGTCTTTGATCACAGACCAGATGACAAAATTACTCAAGTGTATCCTACATAGATAGTATTCATCTTCTCACATGGGTTCAACTTAATGGCTTCTGAGATTCCTCTGATTTTGCTATTTAGTGTCCTCCCCTCCAAATGCCATCAGCTCACTCTGACCAGAGCACTGAACTGCGAAATTTTTGCTTAATCCGAAGAGATGCTATAATTGATAGTTGTATATTATTTGTAATTTGTTTTAAAGTTTATTAATTATAGATTAGAATAACTTATTGTCCTCATTCAGAATCTTCCTTGATATTATTAAGTAGTTGAGTGGCCTAGTGATGGGGTGCGGAATTTGTAGTCAGGTAAACTCAAGTTCAAATTTTTACTAGTTATATGACCCTAGGCTAGTGATTTAACCTTTCTTAGCCTTAATTCTCTCATCTGTATAATGGGGATAATTATATAATAGCATCTACCTCACAGGGTTGTTGTCAGGCTCAAATTTTAGAGAGATAATCTAATCAATCAAGTAATCAATATTTATTAAGTGCCTACTATGTGCCAGGTATTATACTAATGCCTGGGGATACAAATATGAAAAAGAAATATAGTTGCTGCTTTCGAGGAGTTTACAATCTAATAAAGAAAGGCAACACAGAGAAGAAAGCTGAAAAATTGAGTTGAGGAAGAGGGAGATACTGTAAAAATCAGTCAAAGAAGTCTCAAAGATGTATAAGCTGAGCTCTCTCTTAAATGGAAGTTTGGAGTTCACGGCCATAACCTCCATCAGAGAGTTGGATGGCAGTGATAAAGTAGAGTGCCATTATATGATGAAAACTTATAGGATGGTGAGATTATCCAGTAATGATTTCCTGGGGCATAGCAAAATCTTTTGCAAACTTTAAAGTACTATATAAATACCACTTAGTAACCATGCATTGGTTACCCTTGGGAGCTGTAGTTTCTGATGCTTCCACAGTAGATTGGACTTATATAGAAATGAGAAAACTCTGACAGGCAGTGAGGTATGATAGATTGGGAGCTGGTCTCCAAGTCTAGAATACCTGTATTCAGGTCCCACCTCCAGTGACACACACTGGCAGAGTGACTCTGAGAAACTCAATAAACCTTTCAGTGCTTCAGGCCATCTTGCATGGTTACATGGAGTTCCACCTAACACCCTATCCAATCAAAAAAATAAAATGAAATATAGCTCTAGGAATCTCAGTTCTCAGAAATTCATGAGGAATCAAATGTTTACATTAATATCTTACGTGATTCACATTGAAAAATGAAAGACTTTTGAACAAAAGGCATTGAATTTTTTTGGGCATACAGCCCATTTGACCAGCCCACTTCAAAATTCCAATTTTTTGTGACACTAATTTCTGTCATCTTTAGCAGAGTTATTGTCTCTCTTCCAATTTCTATGTACAATAAGTTCCTAATGCAAACTAACAGACTTCCCTGCTACTTCACGACCTTTTTAATGAGCAGTTTGCCTTCCTTTGGCTTAAAAGGTATTAACTAACTCAATGTAAGCATTTTTATTTTAGTTATTCAGCTTATGCTGTCTGACCAAAATGTCCTTTCTTTTTTTCCCCCAAGGACTCATTAGAGATCAGATAAAAATCATATCACCGAGAGAATCTTACATAACCTTAGAAATCAAGCTAATGCAAGTTACTTTATTCATGTTAACCAGGTAACAAATAAATAATTCATACCTATGCAGGGTCAGCATAGATCAAATCACAATACAAGGTAGGCAATTATCTCAAATACACTGAAGTAGACCAATAAAAAGGAACAGCTGAGTTTAAACCCTATATCTGACACTACATGCAAGCATTGTGATTTTGGATAACCCACCATTTCTCATCCTCACATTCCTCATCTGTAAAATGGGATAATAATACCTATAACAATTACCTCAAAATATGAAATTCAAATAAGTTAATATATTTAAAATATTGTGAAATTTTAAAAGCATTATACAAATATGGATTATTAATATTATAATTATCTAGAGGTTCTTGTGTTTGTCCTTCATTTTCAAAGAGGACCGTGGCATCAGGGAAATGATGACATAACTTGCAGTTGACTTTGATTTGAGTATGGGAGTGCTGTGCAAGGTCACCAGCCTCACTTTTTCCTCTGGAGCCATCAGGGTCCAGTGACCAGATATTCATCAGGATGACTAGAGATGACCCAGGATGCAATGGGACACCAATTATCTACAGCTAGCCATATAGCAAATGGATAGATTAATGAAACTGGAGTCAGAAAGACCCAAGTTCAAATCCAATATCAGACAATTACTAACCATTTGACCCTGGGCCAAATGCTTAACCTTTGTCTACCTCAGTTTCTCATCTATAAAATAGAGATAATAAGAGTAACTAACTCCTAGAGGTGTTGTGAGGATAAAATGAGATAATATTGGAAACCTTAAAGCACCATAAAAATGTCAGCTGCTATTATTATTGTTGATGTCTTTGTTATAATTAAACCATAGTATAAAATCTAATTAGTTCTCCAAGTCTGGAAGATAAGCTCGAGTCCTATAGCTAAGCCCTTCTGGTTGTGTGATCTTCAACATTTCCCTTGACCTCTCAGTTTCCTAGGTAACCAAGATTCTAAGCTGTAAAACAGTTACTTTTCTGCATTGGTAGAAGGAAGTTCTTCACTGGCAATTCCCATGTATCATGAAAATGTTGAGGCAAAATATACCTTCTCACAAAATTCACTCATTAATCCATGTTGTCCTGTTTGGCCAAGCAAATTGTCTAACTGACCTTCCACAAGATTTGGCATTTTGGTAGATTTGTGAATTCAATACTGTGGGTACTTTCTCCCTCCAACAATACTTCCTAGCCTTCCTTAGGCCATACTCCTGCGCTCCAGCCTCTGCTTCCCGGTAGGTCCTCTAGATCCCACCCTAATTGTTGAATATTCTTTATCTCTATCCCTGACACAGATTCACAGATCCCTGGTAATCTTATGCCATGCTGCCGTATTTGTCTTCATTCTCTTTCTACTCCTACTACCTCTAGGAACCGTAAATCAATACTATTATTCCTTGAAAGCCTATGTCAATCACTGGTCTTATGCTTTCACTCATTAAACTTCTTATTTCCCTGACAAAACAGACAAACAGATTCAAAACCCTCCCTAGCCATCATTCTCTTATGTGTGTTGTCTTTCTCTATAGAATACTAGGTTCTTGAGGTCAAGGACTATCTTGCTTTTTGTTAGTCTATCCCCAGCACTCAGGGCAGGGCTAATATATGATTAATGTATAAAAATGTTTAGTATTCATTCATTTGTTTATTCACTCATTCCCTAATTCAATACAGATAAAAAAAATCTTCCATGGTGTTGCATCCACAGGGCAGCTAAATGGGGCAGTGAGCAGAGAACTGGCTGTGGAGGCAGGAAGACCTAAGTTCAAATCCAGTTTAGACACTACCTGTATGGCCCTGCGCAAACCCTCTTTAAACTGTCTCCTTCAATGTCTTAACTATAAAATGAAGATAATAACAGCACCTACCTCTCAGGACTATTATGAGGATTAAATTGGATGATATTTGTAAAGCTCTTAGCATAGTACCTGGCATATGATGTTGTTCAGTTGTTTCAGTCTTGTCTGATTCTTTACGACCCCATTTGGGGTTTTCTTGACAAAGCTACCAGAGTGGTTTTGCCACTTCCCTCTGCATCTCATTTTACAGTTGAGGAAACTGAGACAAAAAGGAATAAGTGAATGGCTCAGAGTCACATGGCTAGTGAGTATCTGAAACTGGAAGTGAACTCAGGTCTTCCTGACTCCGGGACCAGTACTCTATTTACTTTGCCAGCACACTGCCCATCTGGCATAGAGTAGGTGATATATAAGTGCTTATTCTTTCTCTTCCCCTTTAATCCTGTGCAATTCTTTTCTGTTTCCATAAAGCCTCCATTGAGGAATTTTTGATCTTCGTACATATTGATATTACCAATGTTCCATGTTCAAACTCAAATATTTCAAGACAGCTAGCTACCATTTCCCTCCACAACTTTTCTCTTTCTAGAATTAACATCCTCAATTCCTTAATCTTCATATGGGAGGATCCTGGCCACTCTTTTCTGGACGCACACACACACACACACGCACACACACACACATATATTTACATATAAATCTATATATACACATACATATATTCACACATCAATATATAGATATCACTGTATAGCACTTTATACATCTGAAGAAATTAGAGAAATGTCAATTGTTATATCATCATTTTTTTTTTCAATTCAATTAATCAATTTAACATTTAAGTGCCTATTATGTGCCATGCACTGGAGATACTAGAAGAAAAGCTCCTTCTCTCAAGGAGTTTATATGCTACTGAGTCAACAGAGCTAGCCTCACATTTGCAAAGCTTTCACAGGCAAAAATAAAAACAAAATCCTATCTGGCACGGTATAGGTGCCATGTTTTTTTGCTGCAGGATAGAAAACCACCAGTTTGGTACAAATTAAGATGTGTAATCCACAAAATGTCTTGTAGAGTACTGAAGCTGAAAGTCCAACCTTTCCAAAGAGTTTATTGTATATAGGTCTACTCTCTTTCTCACCTATTTCTTTGAGATCAGGACTGCACAGAGAGTACCCTCTGTCAATGTAGTCTCAGAGCTTCCTTCCTATCAAAGCTGGATAATAATATAAAAACACCAGTACATACACACAAATTGTGATCCATTAATTTATTTTCATCTAGTGTGATTCTTTTTTATGCCTTTAAGTTAATTCTATGTAGAGCAGCTGTCCGATTTGCTGATGATATTTCCATGATTCTTGCTATTTTCTGGAGATACCAGTATAGCTAGGCTGTCCAATTCTTATTCCTCATTATCAATCTAATATTTCCCAGGTACCTCTTCTATCCTTATATGCTCTTGGATTTGCCTTTTAAACATTTCCTTGGCTGATAAGAAATTTTAGCCCACCCTACAACTATTACATGGCCCTCCATTGCCATTTGTGTTCCCTGTAATTATTATCCTTCTGAGACTATAATTATCAACCCTTTGTTTGCTAAGATTATATGCTACTAGCTAAGGGGAGTTCCTTCACCCTTCCAATGCCTCATTTGGTGACTCTTTTAAATCTGCTAAACTTAGCCAAAAAATGGATCACAGAATTTGAGTTAGAAAGAACCTCAGTTGCCATCTAGTCCAACCCATACCTAGAAAAAAGTCTGAACTATAATATATACTGTAAGTGGTCATTCGGCCGAAGCTGAGTAATCTCCAAGGAGGGGAAACACACCATTTCTCACAACAATCTATTCCACCTTTGGCAACTCTTATTTTTTTAACATCAAGCTTAAATTTGCTGTTTAGCAGCTTTACTGCATCACTCCTGGTTCTGCCCTCCGGGATACCTCAGAATAAATCAAATACTTTTTTCCATATGACATGAAATTGCCTACAAATTCTTGAAGATAGTAATAATGTACCTAATGAGTCTTCTCTTCAGCCTAAAAATCTCCAGTTTTTTCAAGGGACCCTCATGATGCCATCTCAAGGACTTTTTCCAAATGGGTGCTATCTCTCCAATTTTTCATGCTCTCTCAGCTATTACAAACACAGGCTCAGTAATTATAGTGGTCAGTTCCTTTAATGCCAGAGGATGCAGTTTATCCGGACCAGATGACTTGAATTGATCCATGAATACTAGGTACTGTCTTACCATGTCCTTGCTTATCTTGGGTATCAGCTCACTTATCTATTTTTGCTTTATCAGTTTAAGTGAAAAGGTCATTTTCTTTGGAAGAAAAAACAGGAACAAAGTAAGAATTAGGCAGTTCTACTTTCTGTTCGTTGGCAGTTATCATAGATTCATTCTTCAAAAACAAAGATCCTATCTCTTCATTGATCCTCCTTTTTTGGCTTCTCCTAATATGGAGCCTCCAACAACAATAACAACCTTCTTTTTGTGTCCCTGGACTTACTTTTCAACTTCAGCTCATTTGTTTTTTTTAATTTTAATACCATAAACATTATAATTACTGGACATGGTCTTATATTCCATCTTTATATATTTCTTCCTTCCTTCCTTTGTTTCCTTTCTGTTTCTTTTCTTTCTTTGTTTCCTTCCTTCCTTCATTCCCTCCCTCCCTCCCCCCCTACCTCCCTCCTTCCTTCCTTCCTTCCTTTCTTTCTCTTTCTCTAGGTTTGCATCCAAATAGGTGTCTCATTAGGAAATTACCCACATCTTCACTGTTGTTCGTTTTCTATTTTGGGGAGGGGGGAGGCAACAGAGTTGTTTAAAACAATGCCAATTGCATTTATTTAATTTCCTGAAATATCATCTAAGCTTTATATCATTTCAATTATTTTGGTAGTGACTTGTAACTTTGCTTTAACCTGTCCATGACCTGCTTATATGGCTGTTGTTTGTCCTTTGTTTGTGAAGAGGACCATGACATCAGGAAGGTGATGCTATGACTTGCAAGTGAATTGGATTTAAGTGAAGGAGGGTGGTGTAAAGTCACCAGTCTCACTTTCCTCCTCTGGAGCCATCTGGGTCTAGCGGCAAAATAGACTAGGATGACTGGAGATGGCCCAGGATGCAGTGGGAGACCTTGTACATTGTTAATGTATTGAATGTATTGTTAAGTGCAGTAGGACATCTTTCCCATCCATCAATAGGCGCATGTGAACTGCTTAAGTCACATGGAAGTCTGAGTCACATGAGTCTGTTGTGGGAGGAGCTTGCTGGATGGGTGGAGCAGGAAGGGGTGGAACAGAGCTAAGAGGAAGTGAGACAGAGAATGGGACACACACAGAGTAGCTGCTAGTGTGAGTGAGAATCAGGGAGTAATTTTGCTTGAGGGTTTGGTTTGTGGGAGGGCCCTAACAGAGGGAAGGCTTGGGCATGATAGTGCCCCCTGCTTTGCTAATGTGTATAGATTTCTTTGTTGCTATGATGGATTTGGCTTTCTGATGTTTGGATAATGTTTTGGTTCTGTTTTCCATGGAGTTTGTTATATTTGCAATTCAGAACTATGCCAGCATATTCATAGCCACTAGAGGCTCTGTGAATACGGCATTGGTGTTATACCTTGGCCTTTTTAAGTTAAGGTCTTTCCCAGGTCTCAGCTTAACTGAGGCAACACCCCATTTAGTGATTAAGTCTGGGTAAGAAATGAGGCAAAGAATGGCTTCTTTTACATAGTCAAAAAAAATCAATCAGGATGGGGAAGACCTTCAGGGTTTCTGGCCAAAACAGAAATAATTGTTATTTACACTCACTCCGAACCATCAGGGCCTAAACAATGACCAAGTGAGGTTTGGCCTGGGACCTATTATTGGCTAATCAAAGAGAGCCAGAGTGATTTGGATTTAAGACTTGGTCCTTAAGAAAGAAATCTGGCCTATTAACCCCAAGATATCTTGGGATGTTTCAAGGATCAAAATTTATATTCTTTTGGATGCAGTGCCTGAAGGTAGACAGAGGAAGAGTAGGGAGGGAGAGGTGCAAGGAGAGAAGTGGGGAGGGAAAGAAGGAAGAAAGGAAGGAGCTGCATTGCCCAAACAGAACTGGCCAATTGGGTCCCCCATGGGGCATCTAATACTACTCACAGGTTGTTGTTTGTCCTTCATTCTTGAAGAGGACCATAACATCAGGAAGGTAATGCCATGACTTGCAAGTAAATTGGATTTAAGTGAGGGAGGGCTGTGCAAAGTCACTTAGCCTTACTCTTTCTTCCCAAGCCATCTGGGTTTGTTCTCTTGGGAAACAGGTTGTTGTTTGTTCTTATATAGGACAAATAGCTTGTAAAGCTATTGCTATCTGAAATAACGACCATGTTAGTAACCACAGTGTTCTGTCTGTTAAGCAACACTATTCTAGCACCTTCCAGTTTCTTCTTTTTGTTGTTTTTGTTGAGTAGCTTCACTCTTATCCATCTCTTCATGACTTTATTTGAAATTTTCTTGGCACAGATACTGAAGTAGTTTGTCATTTCCTTCTCCAGTTCATCTTACAGATGAGGAAACTAGGGCAAACTTGCCCAGGGTCACATAACTAGTAAGTGTATAAGTCCAGATTTGAACTCAGGAAGATGAGTATTCCTGACTCTCGGCCCAGCACTCTATCCACTAAACCACCTAGCTGCTCCAGTTCCTTCAGATTATTCAGGATGTCCAGACATACAACCTCTGGATAGTCTACAAACCTTTGGCATCTTTTACATGTTAACCTCACATTTCCAACATCATTGTCACTATCATTCCATGAGTCCACATTCACATTAAAAATATCCGAGAATTAAACTCCTCATGGAATTTCTCTACTATTTCTTCCTCTGCAATAGATAATGACATGATCTACAATTATCTTCATAGGAGTCCATATGCTTCATGTGACTACTGAAGTAACCAACTGACTTACGAAATATACTTCTTCTTATCCTTTAGTGCCTGATGATACCTTTTACCTATATAGTACATTAAAATTTATTCCTCTTTCTTTATCCAAAAAATGCCAAATGCCAAACAATCAAAACAAAAACCTGTTGAACCTAGCTCCAAGCTACTTTTATGGCTTATCACCCATTCCTTTCTTTCATGTACACTGCAGTCCAGTCAAAGTGGCCTTATTGTTACTCATATGCAACATTCTTTCTATATCCTCTTTTCATGCCTAGAATATATTTCCTATTCACCTCTCTGAGAATCTCTACATTCCTTTACGGTTCAGTTCAAGAGCCACTGTACGTGCCTAACAAATTTCGGTCTCCCCAGTCACATACATAGATGAAGTTCCAAAAGTCTTAGCAGTTCAGTTTTAAATTGTAATAGCTTAAAACTGTGCTGACTTTTGGGACATGTATGTTTCCCCCACTTGTGTCATTGCACCCCAGCACCTAGCATTGTACTTAGTGCTACTTAATAAATTATTGCTGAATGTTGAATTAGTTAATTTGCTCCTCAGATTAATATAGAGATAGATATAAGTACCCGGGTCATAGAGCAACTCACAACCACTCCAGTGTTTCTTTCTTTCCTCAATGGCCCCTGTTGACCAGAGCAGGCTTGTCTGTTGTACTTCACACCCCTTAAATATTTCCTCTCCTTGATCCATGATTTCAAAATAAGTTTCTGTGAGAGCAAAGCCAATGGGTGCCCGTCATTTGCTTTATAAATGAGGGAATGTGGGTCAAAGCAGTGGTGTCTTATACAAAGTGACAGTAAATGAGAGAAACAAGGCTTGAACCCTGGCTCTAAAACACACTACTTTTCTAATGTGGAGCTGGTATTTGTTACTGATGTATCTAAGCCCATTAGGCAGTTAAAGCCTCCATCCTCCCTAGATGGGGTTTCTTTTGTGCCAAAGACAAGCAATTCCATGCAAAATGAAGAGGGCAGAACTTTCCTATGGGCAGAGACAGAACACATCCCAGACACATTTAGAAAATTACAGAAAGGAGAAACATCTGCGACCTAATCTACTTCCTAAATACATGGAAACTTTTTAAAGAAACAGGCAAAAAAAACAGGGATAGGAGCAACTGATTGAGGAAGAGCCACTGGGGAAAGAAAAAATGCCTTGATTCAAAGTTGCTTAGTGACTTGGATCTTCTCTTCTCACTCACCATCTCATTATTTACCTCTCAGATTCTCTATCTCCCTTTGTCTCCTCATTCAATTCAAATCAAGTCAATGAGGTTAGAAAAAAACCCTCTGTATTAGGAAGGCAAGCAAAAAGAAAACAGAAAGCAAAAATACAAAAGAACCAAAACAAAAACATGTTGAGTCCCTTCTTTCAAGATTAGGAATAGGGTGGAGGGTGGAGGTGGGGTGGGTGAGTGGATAACATAGATCTATGGTTTGATTTTAAAAGAATTGTAGAAGACCTGGAAAGCCTCTGCTGCTAAAGGATTGTTACAATCAGATCAAGGCCCCCTGTTTGAGGAAATCATAAGTTTAATTTTCGTCTCTTCGTTTTACTTAGCATACACAGATGATCAAAACTGGGAACGGACATTGTCAGGCATGTCTTGGGGGAAAATAACTAATTAAAGCCACTTGTCTCCTATAGTCCTGGCTAGACATTCATTTTCAGAGTTAAAGCCGACTCGGTGATGTGGTAGATAGCATTCTGGCCTGGAGTGAGGAAGACTTGAATTCAAATCTTCCTCCAGACACTTGCTTGGACCCTAAGCAAATAACTTAACTTCTATGTCCCTCAGTTTCCTCATATGTAAAATGAGAATGATAATAATGGGGTTGTTGTGAGGGAAAATAAGACAATATTTGTAAAGCACTATTTGAATGTTAGCTGCTATGATGATGACAATGAAGATGATGATGACGATGATGCCCACATTCCATTTTACTTTACGAAAACAAAACAAAACTTGATATTCCCATTCAGACTTTTGTACTTAGGCAGTTCGGGTCTCAGTTTTAGTCCTGGGTCAAGTATGTGAATGTAATTGGCTGGCACATTTTGTGCAAGAGTGTTCTTTGACCTTCTTGAGGCAAAATGGACAAGGGAGTGAGCACTGAGTGAGTAAAGCTGGCAGCAGGAACCACCAGGAGCATTTTACAGATCCCTGTTCTCCTTCATACTGATATGCACAGCCTAGAGGAGCTACATGGTTAACATGCAGTTCAGAGTATCTCATCCCAGCACAGGAAGAGCATCCATTCATGCCTGGGGATGGAGACAAGATTCTAGAAATCATCTTATTCGTTACAGTTGTTTCCCCCTCTGGGAAAGTCTCCTTCCTCTTATTCATCCCTGATAACTATGGCAGACTATTCACTGCATTGAGGAATGAATGCTATATGAGTTAATGAAAAAGCATTTATTAAGTGCTTTTTGTGTGCCAAGCACTGTGCTAAGCTAGCACTTACCAAATTCAAAAGCTCAATGATATCTCTCTTCCTCCTTTGCCCCAACCCCCATATACAGAGAGACAACATAAATATAAGACTGGAAACCAGGGAAGAGTGTTTGGATCTTGTAAATGCAGGGGATGGTGAATAAATCAATAGGACTGTTTGTTGACACATCCTTTCTATAATCTGTGATAGTGCTGATTTGATTACAGTTCTAAGTAGAAAGGGAGGTGAGTTAAGTGAATGGAAATTCACTAGGACTTCTCCACTAGGTCATAAACTTATTTCTAGAGTTCACCCATCTGGATCTTCTCAAGCTGACCAAATCAAGGATCATTTGCATATTGTTGTAATGATGCTTAAAATTCTTCTTATGGTGAAGCATCAAGGAGAACTGCTATTTTGGAGCTAGTCTGCTTAATAGAAGGAAACAGGATTTATTAAGATCCTAATATGTGATAGGCACGATACTAAGTGCTTTATAATTTTCCTCCTTAATTTGTTTATTTATTGTTATCGTTCTTTTTAAATTTTGAGTTCCAGATTCTCTCCCTCCCACCCCTTGCCCACCCACCGAGAAGGCAAACAATTTATCAATTATACATGTTAAATCATGCAAAACCCTATTTCCATACTAGCCATATTGCAAAAAAAAATAAATAAAAGAAAATGAGAAAATTATACTTCATTTTGCACTCAGAGTTCATCTGTTCTCTTTCTGGAGGTGAACTGTATTTTTTCCATCATGAATCCTTTGGAACTTTCTTGGATCATTGTATCGATTAGAGTGATTATCATTACAACATTGCTGTTGCATAGTGATCCTAGTGATCTCTAGGTATTTTCACTTCACTTTGCATCAGTTCTTATAGGTTTTGCCTTTTTTCTGAAATGACACCTCTGATCTTGTCATTTCTTAAAGCACAATAGTACTTGATCACAATCATATGTCAAAACTATTCCTCAATGGATGAACATTTCTTCAGTGTCCAATTCTCTGCTACCGCAAAAAGAGCTTCTAGAAATATTTTTGTAAATATAAGTCCTTTTCCTTTTCCTTTTATCTTTTTGAGGTATAGACCTATTGGTGATATTGCTGGATCAAAGGATTTGCACAGTTTTATAGACATTTGCTATAGTTTCAAATTGTTGGGGCAGAATGGTTGGGGCAGTTTACTACTTCACCAACAATTCATTAATATATCTATTTTCCCTAATCTCCTCCAGCATTTGTCATTTCTGTAGGTGTAAGGTGGTACCTCACAGTTGTTTTAGCTTGCCTTTCTCTAATCAATAGTGATTTAGAACATTTCTTCACATTACTATAGATAGCTTTTATTTCTTCTTCTGAAAACTGATCATATCCTTCAACCATTTATCAATTGGAGAATGACTTTTATTTTTACAAATTTGACTCAGTTCCTTATGTATTTGAGAAATGAGGCCATTGTCAGAGAAACATAATATAGTTTTATATATGTATATATGTACATATATACTTATACATATATGCATATATATATATATATCTTCATTGTCTATGGTATCTTTAGAAAAATATAGTTTCCCTTTTTAATTAGGCCTATTTTTGCTTTTGTTTTGTCTGAACTCACAATTGTCATCCCTGACCTCCTCACTTCAGCTGAAGCATAATAGACTGTTCTAGCCCTTAATTTTAACTGTATGTGTGTGTGTGTTTCTGCTCCAAGTGTATAGTAGACAACATATTGTTGGATTCTGTTTACCAGTCCTTTTTACTGTCTGCTTCCTTTCTGTGGGTTAGCACATCCAATTTATATTCACAGTTATGATGACTGACTGTGCATTTAATCCATTCCTTTTTCCTCTAATTATCCTTATATCTTTTTATTCTGTCCCTCCTCAAAAGTCTGTCTTGTTTCCAAACACTGCCTTCCCTGTTCCTTCTTCCCTTTTATCACCTCCCTTTCTATTATCCTCTTCCACTCCTATATCTTTATTGAGTTAGATAGATTTCTATACCCAACTGAGTGTGTGTATGTATTTTTTCCATCTTTGAATGAATTCCAATGAGAATGAGGTTCAAGCATTCCCTGCCATCCCCTCATTTTCACCTCCACTATAAAAGCTCTACCTTCATTGTCTCCTTTATGTGAAAAAAATTTGCCCATTCTCCCACTCTCTTTCCCCTTTTTTTAATGTATTCCTTTTCCTCACTCCTACATTCTTTTTTTGGAGGGGAGGAAGATCATCTGAAGTGAAATGACTCACACCTATGCTCTCTAATTGCCCTAATAATTATAAAGTTCTTAGAGGTTCCATGTATTATCTTCTCACATGGAAATGTAAATAGTTTAATTCCATCAAGTGCTTTATGATTACTCTTTCCTGTTTACCTTTTTATGCTTCTCTTGAGTCTTCTGTTTGAATGTCAAATTTTCTATTAGGCTCTGATCTTTTAATTAGGAATGCTTGGAAGTCCACTATTTCATTAAATATTTATTTTTTTCCCCTGAAGGATTATACTTAGTTTTTAAAAGTAGGTTAGTCTTGATTGTAACCCTAGCTCCTTTGCCCTCTGTGATATCATATTCCAAGCTCTCTGATCCCTTAAGGTAGAAACTGCTAAATTTGTGTTATCCTGACCATGGCTCCACAACATTTGAATGGTTTCTTTCTAGCTGCTTTCATTATGTTCTCCTTGACCTGAGAGCTCTGGAATTTGGCTATAATATTCCTGGGAGTTTTCAATTTGGGATCTTTTTCAGGAGGTGATTGATGGATTCTTTCAATTTCTATTTTACCCTCTGGTTTTAGAATATCAGGACTGTTTTCCTTGATAATTTCTGGAAAGATGATGTCTAGTCTCTCTCTTTTTTTTGATCATGGTTTTCAGGCAGTCCAATAATTCTTAAATTATTTCTCCTCAGTCTGTTTTCTCTGTCTGTTGTTTTTCCAATAAGATATTTCACATTTTCTATTTTTTCATTCTTTTGTTTTATTCTTTCTTGAAGTCTCATGGAGTCATTAGCATCCACCTACTCAGTTCTGATTTTTAAGGAATGATTTTCTTCAGTGTTCTTTTCTACCCCTTTTTCTATTTGATCAGTTATTCTGTGAAAGGAGTATTTTCATCAGCAAATTTTTGAGACTCTTACCATTAAGATAATTCTGCTTTTTAAGGTACTTTCTTTAGTATTTTTTGTGCCTCTTTTACCAAGCTGTTGATTCTCTTTTATAATTTTCTTGCATCACTCTCATTTATTTTCCCAATTTTTCTTCTTCCATTTCTTATCTTGTTCTTTAACTCTTCCAGGAATTCTTGCTGATCTTCAGCATTTCTTTTTGAGGCTTTGCTTATGGATGTTGTGTTGTTGTATCCTTCTGAGTTTATGACTTGCTCTTCCCTGCCACCATAGTAGCTTCTTCTTATGGTCAAGTTCTTTTTTATTGTTTGCTCATTTTTCTAGCCTACTTCTTGACTTTGATCTTCATGTTAAAGTTTGGCTCTGCTCACCATGGGGTGGGAAGGCACTGTGAAAATCTTCAAGCTTTTTCATGCTGCTGTTTTCAGAGCTAGTTCAAGGTGTCTGCATGTTTTCAGTGCTCCCCATTTGGTGTTATCCTAGGAGAGGTATGGTGAATGCTCTCTGGGTCTGTACTCTGGTCTTTACCCAGGAAGGGCCTCTATTCTAGTGCTCCTCAATCCTGGAACTGTGACCAGGTATATCACCAATGTGATACCCACAGTGCCTGCTATGAATATGCAGGCAAATTCCCAGGTTTGAATTGCAAGGTATAACAGACTGTCTTCATGGAAGACAAAACCAAAACATTTATTCCAGAAAGCCAAATCCACAATAGCAACAAAGAAATCTATACATATTATCAATTCAGGGGGCACCAGCATCCCCAAGCCTTCCCTCCATTGAGCCTTCCCACAAACAAACTCCCTTAAGCAAAATCACTCCCTCTCTCATTCGCAGTAGCTGCTCTGGGTCTCTCTGCCTGCCTCCTCCCTCTCCAAGATTCAACTCCCTTGGTCTCTCTCCCAGCTCTGACTCACTCCAACTTCCTGCTCCCCTGTTTAGCAAACTCCTACCACCATAGGCTCCATGTGACTCAGACTCATGTGTCTCAGATTAATGTCACTCAGGCAGGTCACATGGACCTACTAATGGGTGGGAAAGATCTTCCCATTTTTATTAAGACTCCTTCCCTACTTAGTGAACCTTTATTTCTAACAATTTTTTTTTAAGTTTAGCAAAATCAACCAGTGCGTTCAACTGCTGCTGACACATACGTGACATTCCACAGCTATATTTGCCCACCTCTCCACCAAAAAGAGGAAAGGAGGAAAGTACATCTTCTCACATCTTCTCCAGGACCAAGCTTGGGTATGCCAGTTACATTATCTTACATTCCATTTTGTCATTCTTTGAGTTTACATTGTTGTACTCACCATTTTTATTGTGATAGCACATCCTTGCATCAGCCTGACAACTCTGTCTCAGTCTTCTTTGTTGGATTCTCGTCTATAACCCACCCCCTAATCATGGATGTACCTCCAAGATTCTGTCCTGAACCTTCTCTTCTTTCTCTATGATTCTCTATGATTTCTCTTGGTGACCTCATATATTTAATTGTCATCTCATGCTGATGACTCTTAGACCTAATTCTTTCTCCTTAGTCTCTTTCCTGAGCTCCATTCACGTATCACAAACTATTCCCTTTACATTTCAAATTTAATATCTCTGAGATAGCTCGAATTCCCCATGTCTAAAACTGAACTCATTATCTCTCCCCTCAAATACACTTCTATTTCAAACTTCCCTATTTTTGTTGAGGGCATCCTCTTCTAGTCACCCAGATTCAAAACGTCAGTATCATCATTAACTTCTCATTCTCACTCCACATAATAATATTTATAATGTGAGGAAAGATAGCAAACATTTATATAACACCTTGAGCTTTGCAACATGCTTTGTATATATTATCTTGCTTGATCCTGGTAAAACATTGTGAGGTAGGTATTATTTTATTTCAGTTTTTCAGATGAGAAAACTGAATTTAAGTAACTTGTTCTGTATCACACAGCTAGTAATTATCTGAGGCAGGATCTGAGCTCAGGTTTCTTAACTACAAGTCCAACCCTTTATTCACTCTGCTACCTAGGTGTCTCCTGGGTCCAATTACTGGTCAACTTTTGTCATTTCTGCCATTACACTATCTCTCATTTTCATCACCTTCTTTCCATTCATATAACCACTACTTTAGATCAAGTCCCTATCACCTCTCACCTATACCAGGGGTGGGGAAACTGCAGCCTTGAGGACACGTGTGGCCCTTTAGGTCCTGTAGCCCTTCAGTCGAAGGGCCAAACTTGAGGACTTAAAGGGCCCCATGAGGCCTCATAACCACAAGCTCCCCACCCCTGACCTGTACTATTGTAGTAGCCTTCTAACTAGTCTCCTTGTCTTAAGTCACTCTCCACTCCAATTCTTCCTTTATACAGTCATTATCTTAATGTTATTTTCCTAACATACCTCACCTAATCATGTCAGTCACCTAAGAAATTAACTCTACTGATTTACTTTTAACTATAGGATCAAATATAAACTCTGTGTGGCATGTGAAGCCACATACAACTTTTCCACACTGACTGCACATTAATCTCCTTCACGCTGTTGGGGAGTTTCTCCAACCAGAACTCCTAAGATCTGTCTCCTTATCTGAACTTAGAATCCACAACTTTTTTCAAACCTTTCTGACTTATAAACTGCTGGTACACCTGCCAAAACAAATCCAGGAACTATGTAAACAAAATTATTTAAAAAAAACCTTTTTATACAAATAGAATCAGATTTAAATAATGGGGGAGATAATAATTGTTCATGGGTGAGCAGGGCCAATATAATAAAAATGATTTGACCTAAACTAATTTATTTACTAAATGCCATGCCAGTTGAATTAACATTTTTTTTTTTACTAAATTAGAAGAAAAAACAACAAAATTGATTTGGAAGAACAAAAAGTCAAGAATATCAAGGGAAAAATGGGGGAAAAGATAAAGGAAGAAGGTTTAGCAGTATCAGCTCAAACTATATTATAAGGCAGTAATTATCAGAACTATCTGGTATTGGTTAAGAAATAGAAAGGTAGATCACAGGAAGAGAGCAGACATACAATTTATAGCAGCAAATAAATTTAGTATTTGAAAAATATAAAGACAAAATTTTGGGATAAGAATTCATTATTTGGTAAAAATCATGGGGAAAACTAGAAAGCAGGCTGGCAGAAATTGGGCAGAGACCAATATCTCATGCCATTTACCAAGATAAGGTCAAAATTGATACATGACCTAGATATAAAGAGAGATAGTACAAGAAAATTTAAAGAGCATGGAACACATCATATATCAGACTTATGGATAGGTGAGCAATTTATGAATAAACAAGAGAAAGAGAGCAGAGTGAGGTATAAATGGATAATTTTGATTACAGTAAAATAGAAAGTTTTTGTACAAATAAAATGTAGCCAAGTTCAGGAAGGAAAGCATTCTTTATAAGTCCATAAATTTCTTCAAAATTGTTCATTTATATAATATTAATATTGTAGTCTAAATTGTTCTTCTGGTTCTATACCTTTGCTCTGCACCAGTTCATATATGTCTTTCCATATCTCTTTGAAATAACCTTTTCACTAATTTCTTACAGAATACTGGTATTCCAATTAATTAAGCCATGGAAGTTTTACACACAAAATAACTCTTTCAAAGAGCCAGAATAGGTTCATGTTGGCTTTCTATTAGATACTGAATGAGTCAAAATGTCTTAGCGTAATCTTTCCAGCCTTCTTATACTTCATTTCCCAGATATACTCTTCAATCCAATGACACTGGCCACTTTGATGTTACTTTTTGCAAAATAACATTGTCAGGAATTCAAGATTCTATGCGGTCAGCTGCATGGATTATAATATAGAAACCAAGGTGTATTTGTGAGTTGTATAATTGACCTAAAAAAGATGAAAACTGCTCTTCTACCCTTGAAATGTCTTTTAATTTTGAGCTATAATCAATGCCTTAACTGTGCCCATCTTGAGTGTGATTTGAATCTTTCCTCCCATACATATGTCATTCTTACTGTAGTCATTTCCTCTAAGGGAGATCTACATATCAAAAAGTTTTGCAGTAATAATCGAGGAATTGGGCCTGATTTTCAAGCCACTGTCTGGGGCACTGTTCATTTCCATAACAAACCCCCCACTGGGAGAATTTCACGAAGCCATGCCTGCTTGAGAGGGAAAAACAGATAGTGGAATCCTGGGATTGTAAGATTAGTTTTGTACCTCAGAACCATTTCAATCACTTTTTTTAAGCACCTGAAGAAAATAATCAAATGGCAAGCAATTGCAGAAAAAAATCTACTTTTCTGATTAGGGCCACTATTTGGGATGCTAGGGTTTGGCAAATTTTCAAGTGGTGTCATGATTTAGCAGACTTTAAAATGACTTTTCAGAAGGAAAGCAGAATGTAGAAAACTTTCATAAAGCTAAAGGTCACATTCATTTGAAAAATCTTTGTAATTCCCCAGGATACGGTTGGTTGGGAGATCTTCCAAGTCTTCTACCCCCACACCTAGTCCCCCACTGCCTTGGTGATTTATGTTATTTTGTTTAATTTAGTCAAGTGTTTTTTTAAACTTGTTCCCAAATTATGTTTTCATTTTTAGATTTTTTCAAAAGTAACTAAATTATTTAGTTCTGAATTGCTTACACTTCTATCTTGTATTTATAGAGCATTTAAGAACATTCATAGTTACAAGTTTTCACAGACAAATTAATAGACAGTTTAACGGCCCTGTATTCTGTGGTAAAAGCACTATTTAGAAGGGTTCAGAGGTAGCAATATGTTGTAGTAGAAAAAGAAACCTCTTTGGGCTCAGAGCAACTATATTTGAATCCCAACTATTTTAATGGGGATATGAACTAGGACAGTA
This sequence comes from Trichosurus vulpecula, assembly GCF_011100635.1. Taxonomy (NCBI): domain Eukaryota; kingdom Metazoa; phylum Chordata; class Mammalia; order Diprotodontia; family Phalangeridae; genus Trichosurus; species Trichosurus vulpecula. Next base: position 69,372,936 of record NC_050579.1, read on the forward strand.
CCTTAACCCCTCAGCATTTCTTTTCCTTCATTTGTAAAATGATGGAGTTAGATTTCATGGCTGTCCAGTTCTTTGTCCAGAGCTCTAAGGAAGAATTGCAGTACTGGGGCAAATGCAATTGATCAAAGAGTTGCAGGGCAGAGAGATGTCCACAGGTGGCAGTGGTGAGCAAGGAACTCATTAATTTCTCTTCCCCCCACCCTTTTAGGAAATCTGAAAGAAGGATGGGCAGCTTCACATAGGGAGGCAAGAGGCATGAAAGGAGAGAGGTAGGAGAGAGGTCGGTTTCAGCGAGTACCAGAAGATGGCAGGGTAGTTGAGGAAAAGATCTAGGATAAAGGGAAGTTTGTTTTTCAACACCTAGGGAAAGTTCCAGAGGTACAGTAGAAAAGGAAGAACATAGGGATTGCTGAGGATAGGTGAAAGTTTACATGAATCATGAATCCTTAGAAATGGTCACATTTATTCAGATTCATACTACTTGAAGTTATAATTATGTAAAATATGATAATTGGTTCAAACCCAATGGAAATAAGCAGTGCAAATTCAAATAACATATTAACCATATTATTTATTCCCGCTAGTCAGGACTCAGCTACACTTTGGCAGGGAAGCAGAGTTTGGTGATTTTTACCATGGATAACTGTGCAATTCCTGGGCATACCAGCTAGTACAGGTCCCCAGGCTCCATGGTGAATCCAGGCTTGGGGAAGGATATGAGAGTCTTGTGTGGGGGTTGGGAGGGGTAGCAGACTGGAGGCTAGGGATAGGAGTAGATAGGTCCAGTGGAACTGGTATTCTGCTAAGGGAAGGAAGCATGATACTCTGGATATTGTCTTCTAGACTGAAGCCCAAGTTAGTTATAACTTTGTCCATACAACTTGGACAAGAATGTTTTACCGCTTGGACACAGTCTTCTAGTTATACAGAGCTTATGTATGCTGTTGATTAAATTGCTTGTAATGACTTTTTTTATAACTTTGCTATAATCTTTAAACATTATAACAACACCTCTAGTACAAAACATTAATGACAATGAAAGAAGAAAACATTAATTTCTTAAAAACAGCATGAATAATTTAGTGTTGGACAAAGTGATTTTCTAACTCTAGCTTTATAGCTCTAAGCTTCCGTGATATCAGATCAAGATAACAAATGGCTTTGATTTGCTACATTTGCATCTTTAGAAAAACTCATTTCTAGAAATAGAACATATAATAGACTGGTAACACTCAGTCTTTACTGGTATGTCACAGGTTTCTGCCCTTGACCCCTTTTTGGCATTTTGATAAATGACTTACATTAAGACAGCATACTTATGAACTTCGTAGATTCTGAAGCTCAGAGGGTTAGTTATTAGGTTAGATAACATACTGGAACAGTAGATTGAGGATGTAAGCTCCATGAGGGCAAATGATATTTTTTATTTTGTAGTTCCAGTTCTTAGCACAGTGCTTTGCATATAGTAGGGACTTAATAAATATTTGCTGTTACACTGAACTGCAGAAGACCAGGTTTAATAGGAATAAATATAAAATCCTACAGTTTGTGGTGTTTAAAAAGTTCAAGAGACATAATTTCTGGGTAATTTAATCTTTTTTTGTTAATGCTAACATGTTTATTAGGAAAAGGATGATCATTTTGCAGGCTTTTTCCTAGACAAGAGACCCCTAGTAGCTGTGGGTTCACAGTTTATCTGCCCTTGGAAGAGCAGGCATTCTTAGGGGTGGCAACCAACTCTCATTGGTTAACAATTAGGGTAGAAATAATGAGAGATGGGCTATATTACAATGAGAGTCTTGGGGTATGTGACTTGGATCACCCAAATCTTGGTCAAAGAAACTTGTCAATTTCAATATCACCTGTCTGACAAAAGGGAGGATCCACAATTTCCCAGACCTGTCTGAGCAAACACGATAAACAGGAATACACCCATTAGTCCAAACTTAATAAGTCTTTGATTAGGTCTCAACCACCCTGGTTGGGTAGATGTTTTAGAAACGTTTCCCATACTGGTTGATTTCTGGATAAGGAAGTAGAAAAGGGGAAAATCCTTGGTCCTAATACAGTAATTAGTTATTAATACAAGAGAGAAATAAACATTTTTCTCAAGCTAGATAAAAAAAATCAACTGATTACATAGCATGGATGAATTATTACTAATGTGTGAATTGACTCAATTATTCTGGAAAACAATTTGGAATTATACTAAATAAGTGACTAAAATGTTTATATCCTTTGCTTCAGAGATCCCCACTACTAGGCATATTCATTAAGAAAGGCAAAGATACAAAGTCTCTTTTGTACTAAAATATTTATAGATGTACTTTTTGTAGTAGCAAAAAAACTGGAAACAAAGTAGATGTACCTCAGGGAGAATGGCTATAAAACATATGGCACATGAATATAATGGAATATTACTATACTGTAAGAAATGGATATGAAGAATTCAGAGAAGCATTGGAAGACATATAAACTGATGGAAAGCGGAACTAGAAAAAAACAATATACAAGATTACTATTACAGTATAAATGGTAAGAACAAAAGGAAATTAAACTGAATTCTGTATAACTGTAATAACCAAGCGTGTCCCCAAAGAAGAAAGGAGAAAGTTCAACTACCTTATTTCCTGGCAAAGATAGAGAACTATGGGAATGTACCTTTGTGTATTTTGCCAGATTCGCTTGATATGTGTTGGCAAGTTTTACTGAACTTATGTTCTTCTGTCTGTCTGTCTCTCTCTCCATTCATTTATTCATTTATTTGTTTATCTATTTATTTTTGTTATAAGAAATGGCTTGCTGAGTAGAGGACCTGGGCAGAATATATTTTGAAACAAAATGTTATAAAAATAAAAAGCATCAAGAAAAGTTTTAAAAGTTAATTAAATTTTAAAAAGAAATTACTTCACATGAAGAGACCAAGATTCTGGTTTAAAACTCATTATAAATTAGTGTTCATATGTAATAAAGAAAAAAACAAACAAAAAATTATGATCTTAGACTTCATCAATTGAAGTGCAATATCCTGAGCACGGACTCTAATAGTCCAATTATATCCTTCCTTGCATAGGCCAATTTTGGAGTATGATATTCGGTTCTGGAGCCTCACATTCGGATAAATTCTGGAATATTAGAATTCTGTTATAGCTTCTCCTTTCTGTCCAGAATTCTAGACAGACAGGAATAAGTCTGGAAGAAGGTGACCAGGGTGGTAAGTGAACTCAGAATCTTATCAAGTAAATATCAATAGAAAGAAGCTATAACAGGGAACATTGACCAGGGCTTCAAATACTCAAAGGGCTGTCAAGTGGGATGAAGATTAGAGTTATTCTGTTTACATGGAGGCATTCAAATTTAGAATGTGCCATTTGAATAGGTAGTGCGCACCCTATCTTTGCAGCCATTCAAGAGGATCCTTGATGACTCCATAGGGGGATGATGTTGTTTTCTTCTTTCAAATCTTGTTCAAACTCCTATAGCTATATTGACTTCCATATGACGAAATGGCTTACGCTTTGAATGCGTATTGATTTGCTATCTTTTCATCACATACTCTCTCCTGTCCTGTGGTGAGAACTCCTTCAGCTTATGCTCTGTTTGCAGCTTGAATTCTTTCCACCAGTAATTTCGGCCACTCAGCCAGCCCCTGTGCAACAAGCAGTAACTTCTATCTGCCACAAACCCAGCTATTTGCAATGGACACCTGCCCAAGCCATCTTGGCTGATTCATATCGTCCCTCCCTCCCACCTCCAACTTTAGCAGGTGTGCTAGGACAAGGGTAAAACCATGAAATGAGCTGAGAGTTGAGGACAAGAGCCAAGAGTAAACCAGAAGAGCTGTTGGCCAGGTGGCAGTTTTTGTAGCACTTGGTGCATTCTCTGATGTAATGTCTCTGGCAACAGATTGATGAAAATGGGCCTCAACCCTACACCTTTTTATTTTTTCTAATGGGGTAATTCAGCCTGCCAGTGGAATCTATACAGTCTTTCCAGAATATTCAAGTTGGAAGAGACTTCAGAGGTCACCTAGTGTACCTCTGTCATTTTACAGGTAATAAAACTGAGGCCAAGAGACATGAGTTGCCTAAGGTCAGTTATTCCCAATTATTTTACTGAAACAGTACCTATATTGGAAATTCTTTTGTTGTTGTTGAGTCACTTTTTAGTCACGTCCAACTCTGTGACCCCATTTGGAGTCTTCTTGGCAAATATACTGCAAAGGTTTGTCGTTTACTTTTCCAGCTCATTTTACAAATGAGGAAACTGAGGCAAACAGGGTTAAGTGACCTGCCCAGGGTCACAGAGCTAATAAGTGTCTGAGGCCATATTTGGGCTCGGGAAGATGAGTTTTTCTGACTCCAGGCCTGGCCCTCTATCCATTGCACCACTTAGCTTCTGTGGAAATTATTTTACCTGGGGCAAAAATACTGGAATGGGTCACAGTGACACAAGCAATAGGCTGAGAGGGAGAGGCAACACAAAATAAATTTCAGTGGGGGTATAGTAATGATGGAACAGGGGCCAGTCTGTGTACCCACAAGTGTCATAGGTGAGTCAAGCTCTGGGATACAGGTATGATGGTGAAGGGATGCTGAGGGAGATGACCAAAGGGCAGAGAGAGAGTGAGAGGGACAGCAGTTTTTAAGGCAGACAGAAATTTTGGAACAACCTCCAGATGTTAATGCCTTGGATCAAAGTCCGGATTGACCTTTCTATTATATTCCTCTGTTTTAGGCTAAACCATGCTGCCTCAGTTGAAAGGAGCAGTTTCATAGGGGACTCAAATCCTCTCCCCCAAACATACAGAATATCTTCATTTGATACATAATCATACTTAACAACGGTAGCAGCAACATCAAAAACATGTGCAAAGTCCTCTATTTTATTAGCGCTTTCTTAAAGTCTAGGAGAAATGCCTTCCTCATATAAGATTCAGGAATGGTGTATGGTAAAAGAAATAACCATGTTACTAGATGTGCTAAAGTATTTTAAACACACATGTTAGTGGTAACCTGGTTTTTAAATGGGCAAGAATATATACTTAAACATTCTCATTTACACTTTTTTTTCTTCCTCGATTACTTGAAAGAAAAAAATAGCACCAGTAGGTAATTACTATGGATCCAAGCAAGTGATTGGCTATGTCTCATATAATATTATTGTTCCTGGTGGACGCTTAAAATTTAATTAAAGTGTGCAGTTTTTCTGCAACTTAGAAAGCAAACCTGACATGCCATAATTCAGGTGTAAGTACTCTCCTGGAGAACATCAACAAAAGGTGAAGCTTAAAGAAAGGTCTTGCTTAAGGGACTTGTAAAGATGTACATGTTCAAGATATGTGATTCAGCTGAATCTTGTGCTTCTCTCAATCCAGGAAGAGCTTCCGGAGTCTTGACACTTTCCTTGCCAAAACTTTGTCTTTAGGATAATTCTAGATATAATTGAAGACTACAAGTTAGTACGAGCATATAAATTGGAGCTGTGGTTACAAAAAATGCTGCTTGGTATGAGTCATTGAAAGAATATTGAATCTAGAATCTGGAAGACTTGGGTACAAATCCTAAATCAGACGCTTACTGGTTCTGTGACACTAGTCAAAACTCTGAGCCTCAGTTTCTTTAACTGTAACATTAGGTTTAGATGGCCTCATAGGACCAGACATATAGATATACAGCTCTAAAGCCACCTACAGTACAGTAATATTACATCCCTCACCACCATATTAAAAAAAGCACAGATAGAACATTGATGTCAAAAAGTTGGGCCTTTGTTTTGGGGAGAAATTCAGGGTCATTAAAGGATCTCTACAATTACCTAAAATCTACTTAGCAAAAATCTGACTCCTGGAAGTCATTTTGTCCCTATTAAATGTGATCCATACAAAAAAGCTTTAGAACTCAGTTGACTCTTGGGGAGAAAGTCAAAGGGACCATATAGGAGGCAAAAGAAATCAATCTTTGTCTTTTTTCAACTGCAGTCCTTGTTTAAGAATGACGGTTAAAGAAGTTGTTCCAGATGAATGATATTTTCCAGCATTTTTATTCGCCATGAACTTTTTATTTTTTTGTAGCAAAATAAGTTGTCTCCATGTTTCAATGAAGTTCTCAGATAATCAGTACAAATTATAAATTGTACTGAGAACATTGTCACTTCAAGAGAGCTGCCTTCTTTAGATTGATAACAGCAGCCAGATGGAAAATTATAGCTGGAATCAGCAAGCCACCAAGAAGGAGACATAGTCAGCAGACCGGTTATTGGAGCACTCAAGAAAGTAATACTGAAGCCATAATAAGGGTTCTGAGTGGCAATTTGAATATTGAATTGGTCCTGGAGGATATATGGGAGCAGTGGGAAGTATTGACAAAGCTGTTTACTAAGGGTGATGACAGGACTTTTCAGGTGACCCCATAGGTTTACTCCCTTGAAAGGACCAGCCCCTACATGGCTCATCACAGGCTTCAGTAATCTTTGGGTAAAGGTATGAATATATATATACATATATATATATATGTGTGTGTGTGTGTGTATACATATACCTCCATATAAACATATACATAAATATATCCATATCCATATCTATCTCCATCTATTGATCTATTTATCTATAATATTCAGAACATAAGGGGAGTGTGACATAATGGATAGAGAACCAGCCTGGATCTGGGAATACCAAGGCCCAAATCAAGGGTATGCCTATTGTTAAGTCAAGAGCCTATTAACTAAATTTATTTAGTTTATTTAGTGAGCATTTATGCCTCAGAAATTGACAAGCTACGTATCAGTTTGATTTATTGCTTTGTTGTTCATCTAGACTTTAAGAAGGTGGTAGAGAAAATATTAATGCTGTAGGTTAAACTGAAAAGTACGTTATATGTACATTTGTGTGTTTTTTTGTTTGTTTTTTCTTCCCAGAGACCTGTTTGTTAAATGTTACAAGCACACTACTGGCTGATGTCCTCCTATGATATAATACTCTTTGTGTGGTTCAGTTGATTGACATAGCAACTCACTTAATCTCTTAATGCTACTAGGGAACTCTCCAAGACTACAGAGGCCAAGTCCCTAGCCTTAAAAATTATCCTAAACATACAATAATAATTATTTAATACCTATCAGGTTCACAGGTGATGAGAGACAGACAGAAAAAACAGACAGCCATCTATGCTCTACCAATTACCAGAAGAGTTATTTATACATGGAGATGTTGGAGGGGTTCCAGAAAAGATAGACTTCCCCATTGCTCTATTATTCAACAGAGTAGGAACCTAGTGCAGAGTCCGTGCAGATTGCTGCTGCACCCTGGCCACTCAAAAAGGAAAATAAGAAGGTTATAGAGAAAACAAAACTCTATTAGTCCTGGTTGCACATTGGTGCTTACTATTGCCAATCCAACCAAGTCATATTCTTTTAGACCCATATCTACAAACCAGCTCTTCTGCTCCTGTTACCAAGCATAACACAAGGCAGAGATGTATTAGAGCTCTTCTGAAGGAAGCCATTTAGATATTTGAGGTGACCCAAAAGCATTGATACACTGGAAGTCACCTCTCTCAACCTACCCCCTCCTGTTGCTTGGTTATAGCAAGTTCAAGACAAAGTTTCTTTCCATAGTCATGTGTGTTGGCAATCAAAATGGGCTCTCAGCTCTTAGTTCAACCAAGTGCCCTTGAAGAGTTTGGCCTTTTTTTCCTTGATTAAATTGGGAGTCCCTGATGACCTCCTTGCCTCAAGGGAAAACCTAGTTTACATGGGTTTGAGTGACATGTTTATGACATCAGAGGCTTTTAGACCACGTGGTTTTCAGTGGCCTCTTTGTGACAATTTTAGGTCACATGGGTGAGTTGCATGTGTGACTCACCCTTGACCCTGAAAAAGATATAAAACCAGGGGTTGGCTTTCTCTTTTTTTGAGCTCTGACCCACAAGCAGTGGTGGTGAGTGTGACTCTGGGCCAGCCCTTGTTGTGAGCTCCTGGGCTGAACTCAGACATTGGTAACTATGAATCGTATTTGGGCTATCTGTTGATATTTGTAATTTGTTTGTATTTGCTCTGAAGTTCAGGGTGCTGGCTTTTTCCCCTGAACAAAGTGAATGGTATTTGTATGCTGAATTAAAGTAAACTTGTTAACCCCTTAACATTGCTTTCCTTAGTAAAAGCAGATCAAAAGAACCTCGGTTTGCAGCATTCTGTGAGCTGTTTGTTGTTGATTTTACACCCCCCAGTGCAGCTGCTAGCCAGATTGTTGAAACATCATGATAGGACATTACTCCTTAAACTGGGACATGTGGCCTGCCAAAGGATTTCCTCCACATACAAAGGATGTTTTCTTCTACATTTTTCCACAAGCAGCCTCAAATCCTTTGTCATACTGCAAGTGGCCTGAAGGGAAAGCACCCCAAGGGCTACAGGTCGTGTAGGCCTTCCGTAAATGCATGAATCTTTTAGGGATTCCTGTCTTGATTGGAACTAGGTGGGTTATTCCGTCTTTCCTTCTTCATTTAAACAACTAGAAGGTGGCAATTTCCAATGATTCCAATACAATTTTAGATCTTAAAGCATTTAAAGGGCTGTCACATGAAAGAGAAATTACATCTGGTTTTGCCCCCATAGGCAAATTAGAAGTTAACTAGAATAAATAAGAACATGCAGATACTTATGCATGCATGCATGCATGAATTAATGAATGAATGAATGAATGAAAATGTCTTTATTTAGTTGTTACTATGTGCAAAGCGCTATAATAACTCTTGGGGGGATACTAATAAAATGGCACAGATCTTTTCTCCAGGAGGTTACACTCTAATTTGAAAAGACAACATACACAGGAGAGTTCAGCTGCTGGGTAGATGGTAAGGCCAGTGGTACTTGGGGCATAAGGGAAGGCAAAGTGGTCAGGCCAAATGGTCTAGGGTTGTATTGAAGGGCATATGACAATGATTTACACTTTGGAGCATAAAGTAACAAAATATATGGAAAGGCTGTGAGCTTATCCCTTAGGAAGTCCTAGGTTCAAATTTCTCCTTTCCCACTTATTAACAGTATAACCATGGATAAGTCACTTAATGTCTCTGAGCTTCAATTTTCTCATCTGAAAAATGGGGATAATGGTTCCTGTAGTACCTATATAGGACTCGTGGAAGGTTCAAATGATATGATATGATATATATATATATATATAGATATAGATATAGATATAAAACACTTTTTAATTTTAAAGGACTTTATAAAAGTCATATGCTTATATAATTTTTGTCATCACCATTATTGTATTACAGAGACTACATGAGTCTTCCAGTTGGGCAGGATCATATATAACTTGAAACAGAGATGCAATAAGTCTGGAAGAGTTAATGTGGTGAAGTACTATGGAGGGCTTTGAATCGTAAGGACTATAAACTTGGCTCCTTAAACAAGAGGGAGTCACTTCTGGGTTTTCAGCAGAGAAGTAACTTGTCCAGACTTATATATAAAGGATGTTGAGTAAAGCAGCACTATGAAGGAGCAGATGGTATAAGGGGAAAAGCCTGTTTGGAGGCTGTTGCAATTGTTCAGGCAGGTGGTTATGAAGGACTTGTCAGGGCCTTGGTAATAGAAAAGAGGGGTGAGATGGGGGCAATTTCCTGAGAGTAGAATTTACAGGGTCTGCTCAATGACTAAATATGAGAGGGGAATCAAAAAGAAGTCAAAGAAAAGACCAAGGTTTTGAACTTGGGAGATCCAGTTCAAGCTCAGAATAAATGAAAGAACGGATGACTTTTTTTTCCTTTTCTCAGAAGCCAAAATCTCTTTTAAGGTAGGTTCTAAAACTGTTAACTGAAAATAATACTTATCACTAAAAATTACTGAAGATGAAACTAAATTAGCTGGATTTGGTTAACTGGAAGGTGGTACATTAATTAATACATAACTGCCATGGTAAATTGGTAGTTCTATGAGGTCAGGGAACATATATAATGGAATCCTTTTATCTAGTAATACAATTCAGTCCAGTTCAGTACAAATGAGCACATTCTGTGGGTGTTGGTGACAACAAACATTTATTCAGCTGCTAATATGTACAAAGTGTGAGGAATTCAGAGATAAAACGAAAAATAGTAGCTGCCTTCAAGGAGCTTATATTCCTTTGAGGAGACACAATAGTCGAGCGGGTAAGTGCGTATATGATAATTTGAGGATGCTGAAATCACTACTGACTAGGGGAATTCTCAGAGGGTATGTGAACAGGTCTTTGGAGGGAACTAGAGATTCTAAGATGTAAGAGTAATAAAGGAGCGCACTCCAGGCATGGGCAAAAAATTGTGTGTAAAATCTTGAGGGGTAGTAGTTGAAATGATGAATTTGGGGAACATAAAATAGGTTGGTTTGGTTGGAACATAGAATGTGTGAAGGGGAAGGAAGGAAAGTTGTACTAGAGCCAAATTGTTAAAGGCTTTAAATGTTAAGCTAATGATATATAGATATAGATGTCTACATATCTATATCTGTATCTATCTATATATAGATAGATAAATCTCTCTCTCTCTCTCTTTCTCTCTCTTTCCCTCTCCCTCTCTCTCCTCCTCTCTCCCACTCTCCCTCTCTACCTCTACCTCTCTCTACCTCTCTATGTATGTATCACAGAGTTAAGAAGTTCTCTGAGATTGAGAAACTAGGTGATGGGAAGAATAGTGATATCCTTAACAGAAATGTGGAAGGGAAGTTTGGAGGAGAGTGGGCTTAAGGGGAAATGATATTGAGATTATGTTTGGATTTTCTGAGCTTGAAATTTCTATCCAGATGAAAATATTTAATAGGTAGTAGTTGATGCAGAAACAGAATTTGGGACTGGGGCTAGATAAATGATAAACGAACTCAAGGTAGCTTGACTCTCCTCACTGAAGTTTGCCTTATGGAATCTTCCCTTCAACCACTCAGTCATAGTTTAAACATTGAGTTCAGTGGATTGAGCATAGGGCATGAAGTCAGGAAGACCTGAGTTCAAATCTTCCCTCAGAGGCTTACTGTGCCTGTGGGAAACATATTTAAACTTCCTGTGTCTCAGTTTCTTCATCTATAGAATGGGGATATTCATAGAACTATTACCACAACCACTGCTAACTACTACCACCATTATTACTACTGCTGTTGTTGCTAATGTTGCTGCTACTGCTACCATTACTACTACCACCACCACCAGTAGCACTACCACTTCAGCTCCACTTCACCACTATTACTAACCACTGCTACTCACTGCTGCAGCTGCTACTGCTGACCTTGCTATTACTACCCTTACTTTGTCTTCTTTTTCTGCTGCTTCTGTTGCTTCTGCTGCTCCTGCTTCCACTTCTGCTGCTGCTTCTACTTCTACTGCTGCTGCTGCTTCTACTTCTACTGCTCTTCCTTCTTCTGCTACTGCTGACGTTTCTACTACTACTACTACTGTTGCTACTTCAACTACTATTGCTGCTGATCTTGCTATTATTGCTGCTTCTTTTTCAATATTCTATTTTTATTTAATATTTTAGTTTTCAATGTTGATTTCCACAAGATTTTGAGTTACAAATTTTCTCCCCATTTCTACCCTCCCCCCCATTCCAAGATGGCATATATTCTGATTGCCTCGTTCCCCAGTCAGCCCTCCCCTCTTTCACCCCACTTCTCCCCATCCCCTTTCTCCTTACTTTCTTGTATGTCAGGATAGATTTCTATGCCCCATTCCCTATATATCTTGTTTCCCAGCTGCACGCAAAAAACCAACTTTTTTTTATTTTTTAAGCACCTGCTTTTGAAACTTTGAGTTCCAAATTCTCTCCCATCTTTCCTTCCCACCCACCCTCCCTGGGAAGGCAAGCAATTCAACATAGATCACACGTGTATCATTATGTAAAACACTTCCACAATGCTCATGTTGTGAAAGGCTAATTATATTTCCTTGCATTCTGTCCTGTCCCCCTTTATTCAATTTTCTCCCTTGACCTAGTCCCTTTTCAAAGGTGTTTGCTTTTGATTACCTCCTCCCCCTATCTGCTCTCACTTCTATTATCCCCTCTTTTTATCCCCTTCTCCCTACTTTCCTGTGGAGTAAGATACCCAATTGAGTGTGTATGTTATTCCCTCGTCAAGTCGAATCCAATGAGAGCAAGATTCACTCATTCCCCCTCACCTGCACTTTCTTCCCTTCCAACAAACTGCTTTTTCTTGCCACTTTTATGTGAGATATTTATCCCATTCTATCTCTCCCTTTCTCCCTCTCTCACCCCTTATATTTATTTCATTTTTTTAGATATTGTCCCTTCATATTCAACTCATCCTATGCCTTCTGTCTATATATATTCCCTTCAACTCCCCTAATACTTAGAAAAGTCTCCTGAATTACACACATCATCTTTTCATGTAGGAATGTAAACATAACAGTTCAACTTTAGTAAGTCCCTTATAAATTCTCTTTCTTGTTTACCTTCTCATGCTTGTCTTGATTCTTGTATTTGAAAGTCAGATTTTCTATTCAGCTCTGGGTCTTTACATTGAGAAAGTTTGGAAGTCCTCTATTTTACTGAAAATCCATATTTTGCCTTGGAACATTATACTCAGTTTTGCTGGGTAGGTGATTCTTGGTTTTAATCCTAGCTTCTGTGACCTCCGGAATATCGTATTCTAAGCCCTTTGATCCCTTAATGTAGAAGCCGCTAGATCTTGTGTTATCCTGATTGTGTTTACATGGTACTCAAATTGTTTCTTTCTGGCTGTTTGCAGTATTTTCTCCTTCATCTTGGAGCTCTGGAATTTGGTGACAATATTCCTAGGAGTTTTCTTTTTGGGATCTTTTTGAGGAGGCGATCGGTGGATTCTTTCAATTTCTATTTTACCCTCTGGTTATCAGGGAAGATTTTCTTGATAATTTCTTGAAAGATAATGTCTAGGCTCTTTTTTGATCATGGCTTTCAGGTAGTCCAATAATTTTAAAATTCTCTCTCCTGGATCTATTCTCCAGGTCAGTGGGTTTTCCAGTGAAATATTTCACATTGTCTTCTATTTTTTCATTCCTTTGTTTCTCTTTTATAATATCTTGGTTTCTCATATAGTCACTAGCTTCCCCTTGCTCCAATCTAATTTTCGAGGTGGTATTTTCTTCAGAGTTTTTTTGGACTTCCTTTTCCATTTGGCTAATTCTGCCTTTCAAGGCATTCTTCTCCTCATTGGCTTTTTGGAGCTCTTTTGCCATTTGAGTTAGTCTATTCTTTAAGGTGTTATTTTCTTCAGTATTTTTTGGGTCTCCTTTAGCAAGTCCTTGACTTGTTTTCATGGTTTACTTGCATCACCCTCATTTCTTGTCCCATTTTTTCCTCTACTTCTCTTACTTGCTTTTTCAAATCCTTTTTGAGGTCTTCCATGGCCTGAGCCCAATTCACATTTTTCTTGGAAGCTTTTGATGTAGGCTCTATGACTTTTTTGACTTCTTCTGGCTGTATATTTTGGTTTTCTTTGTCACCAAAAAAGGAATCTAGAGTCTGAGTTTGAGTCTGAGTTTGTTTTTGCTGCCTGTTCATGTTCCCAGCCAACTACTTGACCCTTGAGCTTTTTTGTTAGGATATGACTGCTTGTAGAGTAGAGAGTACTTTGTCCCAAGCTTTAGGGTCCAAGCACTGCTGTTTTCAGAGGTACTTCTATTCCACAGTCACTCCAGGCTCTGTCCCAGCAGCACTCCTCCTCCCCCAAGAACCACCAACCAGGACTGCAATACAGATCTGAGCAGGGCACAGCAAGAGAATCTGCCTTTGTGCCCACAAAGCACTCCTTGTGCTCCTGCTCTGATGTGCTGCTAGGGACTCTGGAAGCCGCTGATGCTCGGGCTCTGGAGGCAGCCTCAGGAGCTTCCTGCTGCTGTTATGGCCACCACTGCACCACTTCCTCTACCCCCAGAGTTGGAAGCCTGAGGGCTCTGAATTAGATCCCACAGTTTCCCCCTAACCTGCTCTTTGGCTTTGGTGGGTTGAGAAGTCTGGTAACTGCCACAGCTCAATGTTTCATGACCCTAAGGCCTGCTCTGGCTGGCTGACTTAGGGTCTGGTCTGTCCCGGCACAGCCCATGCGGGGTGGCCCTCCGCTCTCAGCACCATGCAATAGACCCTTCCTGGCGAGCATCCAGGCTCTCCTGGTCTGGATACCTGTTTCCCTCTGCTATTTTGTGTGTTCTGCAGCTGTAGAATTTGTTCAGAGCCATGTTTTACATGTGTTTGGAGGGATTTGGGGGGCAGCTTAAGCAAGTCCCTGCTTTCCAGCTGCCATCTTGGCTCCACCCCCGCCCCCCTGCTTCTACTGTGATGACTATGACTATTACTGCCTAGACACATAGATACTAAGTACTTGAGACAAGATTTAAACCCAGATCTTTATTTCAACTCTAGTGCCTTATCAACTATGTAAACCTTCTCTCATCTGTTCCTTCCTCACTCTTCATACAATTGCCACTTCATATCAGGCCCCTATTACCTGTGTCCTGCAGTACTATAACCCTATTTGGTTTCCCTGCCTGAGGTCTCCAATATCCTTCAGACAACAAAGTGATTTTCCATAAAGACATGTCTGATAATGTCACTTCCATACTCAATAATCTCAATTGGCTCCCTATTGTCTCTAGGATAAGATAGAAATTCCTCTATTTGCCCTTCCAAAACCTTCATAATCTGATCTCCAAATATCTTTTCATTCTCATTATACATTAATCACTTCCCTGAAATCTGGAATGCAGCCAAACTCCATTCTCACACATCTCATACCACCTCCCGCATCCTTGCCTTGGCACTGGCCATCCATCATGCTTAGAATGCATTCCCTCTTCAGCTCCACCTCATAGTGTTGAATTCTTTAGCCTGTCAAGACAAAGTTGAAGCAGTGCCTTCCCTTTGCAACCTTTCCTAAGGTTCCCAGAGCTAGCAACCCCTGTTTGTTTGTTTTAAATTTTGTTCCTTTGCATTTATTTTTATAAAATCTCATAAATATGTTATTTTTTAAATTTATTAAATATTTTTCTTTATACACATAAATACATATTTTAGATATTTTCTCAGTTGTATAAAATATTGCTATATGTAATATTTTTATCTTTTTTTAATCTTATGTTCATGCTGTATTTACTTTTATGTATATTTGTGTCCTTATATGGATACAAACTACTTTTAGAGAATGCTTGATTCTTTTTTGTCATTACAAGAATTGGCACATAGTAGGGATTTAAGTGCTTATCGATTGATTGATCAATCATCTGTAAAATGATGATAATGATATCCATCTCTCTCAGGCATGTTATGGGCCAAGCATTTTGGGAAAATTCCAAAGGCTTGCAGGAAGGTGGGTTATTTCAAATTTTGTAGATGTGTATATTGTTTACATGAAGAATTTGTTTGTTTTACTCATAAACAAGATCCTGGGAAATCCTGTGTCATAAAATGCTGGTAGATTACAGTTTTTGTCTTCCTGTGTATCCTCAGAATTTATCTGGAATGCAGATTTTCTTTTTTTCCCCCTAATTTTTCCTAAGAAAGTTCCTACCCTTAATTTTCCATTGCTTTACACATGCAAATCCTTAGAAAATATAACTGATTCACTTTACAACTAATAATTTTCAAAGCAATCTTAAAAGAAACTGTTTCCTTATTAAACCTCAATGAACTCTAGGATGCCATATGTTGCTATGATGGCCTCCACTGTTACTCTGATAAATGCTAGGACACAGTCTTGTTCTGATATTGGAATCATAGAATATCAGAGCTTGGCCCTTTAATGGAACTGGGTCTTAGTTGAAGTTTATGGAAATTGAAATCTAAATTATTAAAGGAGGTAGTAATAGGTTCTGTACCTTGTCCAGTTAATCCTTATTTTTAATCACAGCGACAGGTCCCTGGTTACCATCCCAAATGCCAATAACTTTGGCTGCTTGCTTAAAACATTAAATTGAGAATTGAATGGGACTTTTGATTTCCAAAGTTGTTGATTTGTGACAAGTCTTATAAAGTTTCTTTGTGTGCACTTTCCCAATTTACTCATAAAATGTAAAAATCCCATAATCTCTGTGCAAAAAGATTGTCATCTATTCTTCTGGCTTCCATTCCCGGACAAACACAATTGGCAAATATTTTGTCAAGTTCAAATCAGGTCATTTTGAACAATAACTTGCAAGACCTTCAGCAAAGAAAGGAGTAAATAGTAGAAAACCTTGGGCTTTGACACTTTGGTAATGAATGCTTCATAGTTTTCTTATATGAAGGATTGGGTCTCAGTTGCTTCCCTTTCTTTACTTTAAAGGATTTTTTTTGACCTGAAAAGTTGTCAGTTTTGCAAGTATTTATAAAATTTAAACACTGATAACATATACACAACAGGGATGGCAGATGTGTCATACTGAGTCACAATTGAACATAGAGTATTCTGTTTATTTATTGGACCGATAAATTCATTTGGCAAAAGGTGGTGGTGGTAGGTATGTGTGTAAGGGGGTGGGGGTTGAAGACACTATTCAGCAGTCCCTGCCACCATACATACATGCAGGATTTTTTTTTTGGTGGGAAATCTGCAAACTGATGTCAATGCTCACAGGAATCCTCTAGCTCTGCCACCTGCTTCTCATTGTTAGTCCAGAAAAAACAACCATTTCTCTATCAGAAGAAAGATCTTTTTCTTTTCCCTATTGATGGAACAAGACCTAGGCAAAATAGTATAGTAGAAAGACCACTTAGCAGTGAAAAAGAGTTGCATTTTCTAGGATGAATAGGGAGAGAGATTGGTTCTATGATTTCAGTGATATAGCGAGCTGGAAGGTAAGAAAGATCTCTCTACCACTGCAGGTTTGTGCCTTCTCTGCGATTTAGAGAGTTGCCTAGAGCTTTGAGGAGTTAAGTGGCTTGCTCAGGTTCATACAAACAATGTGTGCTAGAAGCAAGATTTGAAACCAGGCTCATTTTCTATCCATTATATCACAGTCTTTTGTTGTTTTTGTTTTTCTATTTCTCTTTTACAATGAAGGTAGAAGAAATAATTTAAAAAATTTCAAAATGGCATTTGGACGGAGGGTAGACTGGGTAGCCCACACAATAGTAAGTGGATTAAGGCCTAACAATTTGATGTTCATATTGATAATTAAGGACAAAAAAGCATTTAAGGAGGACCTGAAGCACAAGTTTAGACAAGTAAAGGTAAAGAGCCATAGTAAAAATTTAAAGAGCCTTAAACCTGTCCTCCTCATTATCCTTTTTTTACTCCCACCTTCTATTATTTTTCTGTCCTTTTCCTCTTTGTTAACTTCTTATTTTCTATTTCCTACATCTCCTCATCTTTGTTTCTTTCTCCTTTCCTCTTTTTTCTTTTCCTGAAAAGTTAAACTCAACCCCAAATTTTAAGAACAGTCCACCAGTGATTGGAATAACAACCCAGAATGAATGAAGTGGGGGGGGGGGGAGAAAGAGAAAAAGAGAGAGAGAGAGAGAGAGACAGAGAGAGAGAGAGAGAGAGAGAGAGAGAGAGAGAGAGAGAGAGACTGGAACATCTTGGATACTGTGTGCTCCTCCTCTTCCTCCTCCTCTGGATTCTATTACTGCTGCTGCTACTACTACTATTCTGTCCGAGACATTGCTGATTCAGTTCCAGATTACTGCAATAAAGCAAATATCACAATAAAGGGAATCACATGAATATTTTGGTTTCCCAGTTCATGGAAAAGTTATGTTTATATTATACTGTGTTCTATTAAGTAGTACATCTAAATGTCTAAATATGTAATGTAGTGTGTCTAAAAAAACAATGTACATACCTTAATTAAAAAGTACTTTATTGCTAAAAAATGCTAACCATCATCTGAGCCTTCAGTGAGTCATAATCTTTTTGCTAGTAGAGAGTCTTGCCTTAATGTTGATGGCTGCTGACTCATCAGCGTAGTGATTACTGAAGGCTGGAGTGGTTGTGGCAATTTCCTAAAATAAGACAACAATGAAGTTTGTCCTATAGACTGACTCTTTCATTTGAACACTTAGCCATTGTATGGATATTATTGCCCTAATTTCAATATTGTTGTGTCTGAGGGAATAGAAGGAGAGGAATGGGAGAAAGACTGGGACCTGCCCTTCAGTGGAAAGTCAGAACTTTTACCAATTAAATTCACTGTCTTGTATGGACATGGTTTGTGACATCCCCAAACAATTATGATTAATATCAATGGTCATTGATCACAGATCACCAAAACAGATAGAATAATAATGAAAAATGTTTAAAATATTGCTGAAATTTTCAAAATGTGACACAGAGACACATTGTGAGCGAGTGCTAGAAAAATGGCACTGAGAGACTTGCTCAAAGTAGGGTTGCCACAAATCTTTAATTTGTAAAAACCCCAGAAATATCTGCAAAGCACAATAAAATGAAGTGCAATAAAATGAGGCATGTCTGTACTACTAAAGATGAGGATGATAGCTAGCCTTTAGAGAGCACTTAAGGTCTTCAAAGCACTTTAAAATATTATCTCCTTTTATCATTTTATCCAGAAAAGAGATTCACCTTGGTCCTAGAGGAATGAGTTCGTGGTGCACAGATGCATATTTAGAATTTATATAAAGCAAATTTAAAGGCATGTTTAAGTCTATCCAAAAATAGGCTATTCTCTTGAGAGTTAGCAGTGAGGTGCTCTCACTGAAGGATCTCAGTCGCAGTAAAAATATCATCTTATTGAAGATGATATAGGAATAAGTCTTATTCACTTATACATTGAAATATATATGTCACTTGAGTTCCCTTTCTATTCTTATAATTCTGTGATAAGGAAGGTTAAATGATTTGCCAGGGGAAGAGCTGGGACTTTAATCTCATGTGTTCTCACTCGGTCATATGTTTAGACTTGGAAGGGACCACAGAGGGTATAGGATCAACCTTCTCATTTTACTGATAAGAATACTTAGAGTTGTTAAATGACTTGTCTAAGGTAACACATCTAGTAATGGCTTGAGTCTGCATCTGAGCCTAGGGCTTCCTGACTGAAAGTCCAGTAACCTAGCCAGTATACCACACTGACTCCAAGACCAATATTCTTTCTACTACACTTTTCTAGGTCCATTTATTAAAGTAAGCTCTAATATGTTATGCTGACATATGGGGGGAACCCTAAAAATAGAAGCAACTTAAAATTTTCTAAAAAATCTGTGTTAATTACTTCCAATTTTTTACTCTCGAGTAGGAAGCATAAAAGACACTGTTTATTAACCTCATGAATAGTTGTCTTTATTCATGTAACTTTTTCTGAGAAACACCTTTTCAATTTTCAAAAAGGCAATGTGATTCCTTTGCTTTTCTTTGAAAACTACTCCTTTTTCTGAAGTTTTGATAGGTCCTCAAATAAAACAGATCAGCTCCTAGAGAGATGTTGAAAACATCTCATGCAAATTCTCAATTTTATGATTAAAGTCTCTCTCCTTCAATGGCATTGTTATAGGAGGTCATGACTCAGTGAAAATTCATTTCCCCTAACTTTTCTGAACCCCTTGAAAGAAGTCCTTGGGGAAACAGCCAAGAACAATATTTCTAAAATGCAAAAGGTGGTTCATCAATTCTATGTGTCCCTCTTTAACAGTGTGAATGCAGATGTTAATTCAATTTCTTCAGTGCCTTGAGGCGTAACACATTATCAAGTGAGGGAAACTCACATGGCATAAGGATCAACTCAGGATGTTTTCTCTCAGTTATTTTATAAAATGTGGGCCTTTGAAAAATGGCAATGGTACATCTGCAACCTTAATCACACAATCAACAAACAACCTTTGTTGTCTCTTTGCTTAAACTTAAAAAAAAAGAAACAAAATAAAACACAACTTGATTGACATTACTTAAGCACCTGGGTCCAGTTAGAGGAGAGAATCAATGTAATGGTTGACATCTTCCATGAAGTCAGACATATTGAGATTGTTGCTTATTTCACTGGTCTTTGAACAATGAAGTCTCTGAACAATGAGGAAATATGCATATCATGATTGAGACTATGGCTGTGTGACCCCCTGATGTCACATAAAGTAAAATTCTCTGAACTTTCTACTGTGGAAAGTTGGAAATCAGGGTGATTTTGAGGGACCAGCTCCTCTTGAGGTCTGCCTGTTTCCCAAAGTGTACTTGTCTGTTTGTCTCTGTTTCTCTTTCTCTTTGTCTCTCTGCCTGGCTCTCTGTTTCTGTCTGTTTTTGTCTCTGTCTCTCTGTTTTTGTATCTCTGTCTCTGTCTTTCTGCCTGTCTGTCTGCCTGTCTCTGTCTCTTTGTCTCTGCCTCTCTTTCCTTCTGTGTCTCTATTTGTCTGCCTCTCTCCTCTGTCTCTCTTTGCTTCTCTCTGTCTCCCTGTCTTTCTCTCTCTATCTCTGTCTTTCTGCAGGAAGCCAGAAGTATTTACTCTACCAAGGTCTTGTCAAATCTGCTCATCATTCTACTTCATCACTCATGGAACCTCTCCAGCAATGAAAAAGTTCTATGCAAATTCACCAGGTTTGAACCACAGGATACATATATTATTATTAGAAAAAGATGAATCATTAAACATTTTGATATGGGTATGACACAATCAAAGTGCCTTAGTTAATTTTAGGAAGCAGGGTGCACTATACTTTTGCAGTGGCAGAGATTGGGATAATGGAAAACACTTAGAATCCCATTGTAAATAGCCTCAGCATCTGATATTAGACTGACCTAGAATGGTGGCACTATATAAGAAAAAAAATGAATAGACATTTGAGAGATGATAAAGGAAACAAAATACGAATTAACAACTAATTTAAGATGGAATGTAAGGAAAAGGAAGAGGTCAACAAGTCAAGAAAAACAAATCTGTTAGCAAAATTATTTGATGAAATAAAAACAAGCAATAACTAGGTCCTACTGTGATAATCTCATCATTAGGTACTGGAGGTCTCAATTAGAATGCTGGCAGAATGAATGGAAGAGCAAAGATGCAATAGACCTTGCAAGGGCAAACAAAACTTGACATGGCAGCTGATTAAATATGAGGTGAGAAAACTGTTAACAAACTAACAAAAAATGGGAAAATTTTATTTGATCAGAAATTTCCAACTTTATTTTTCTTTAGTCTGGTTAGCTAAGTAAAAGTGATCATTCCTTATGCTGCTGTCTACTTTAAATATATCTCTTTATGTCTACTGTCACATCTTTGGAAGCTTCATTGAGTGAGAATACAAAATGACAAAACCAGCAGTATTAGATTCTTAACGTATTTCCTTTGTTTTTTTTTCAAGATTTTAAACTGTAGAAAGTATCTTTTCTCCAATAATTTTTTTCTCTTCTCAATGGAAATGGTCCTTGAGGTCTTCTGGGTGAGGTTGGAAAAGTGGAATACTCATTTTTAGTGGAAGGACCTGCCCCTGATCTACAGCATGCACAGGTATATTGACAATTTCCTATTGGCTGGCTGTATGGTCATGAAAAAGACTTTGAACTGACTACCAACTCAGTGGGCTTCTATATAAAGAGACTATATGTTGACTAGTTCTTTGCAGGCATCATTTGAGGGAGGAAGAACTGCTGTGGGCCTTCGGGTTGGAGAGAGGGTCAAACAGTCCTCCCTTTCACCTGGCGGCCAGGTGTCTGGGAACACATGGAGCTGCTTTTTCTTCTTTATATGTTGTGTTTCCTCCCCCGTTACTTTAGATGAATGAGCATTGAAGACAGAATGGGTCAGATTGTGACCTTATGAACTTCAAAAGAGTGGAAGAGGTATGAGAAACCCATCAACTTAAATCCCTTCTTCTCATAACGTCAGCAGCTAAACCTGCTCTTTTTTGTTGGGGTTTGGGGTGTGTTCTTATCTACTGGTTATGCTCAGAAATTTGTACTGTGTGATGACAAAGAATCCCCCAATTGACCGATGAACCAGAATTATATGAAAACAACTACTGGACTCTTGGGGCCCCTTTCCTCTTTCTGGTTGTGAATTTTATTGAGTATTCTGAACTAGTCCTGAAAGTCATATGGGAAAGAGAGTGGCTTCTAAGAAATGAGCATGATGGTCCCTATAGGACAGTTCACCACAACTTGTATACATAGAAGTTATAATCAATAACATTATCCAATTTACTTACACACTTTATGTTAAACTTTTACTTTTAATTCTTTGCATATTGTGTCCCATGATTCTCAGATATAAAGTTCCACTGGAATAATATTAGTTTCAAAACTTTTTTGGTAATGGTTTGGGAGCAACTTTGGATCTTTGAAAGAGCTATAAAGTTCTTCAATTTGAATTTAGCTTGGTTTCTTCTGTCATTCAGTTCTGAGGCCAGGTCATTATCCATCTTCAGTGCTTACCCAATATAGATGTGTTGATGGATCTAAATGAACTGACCATATGTCATGCTCTGGGAAATAGACATTTTAAAACAATCAATTTGGTGTTTCTTGTGTAGGCCTATCTTTTGTAATTTGTTAGCAATTTAATTTGAGAGGCTCTGTTTTTGAGTCTCAGTGCATTTGTCTTAGAGTCTTCTCCAAAAGGGGAGAGTCTTGAGGACTTCATTTAAATGGAAATGACTTTCAAAGTAATCAGCAAGCAACAGAGTTGCATTTTGTATCACTTATACCTTTAGGTCAAGTATATGATTGAAGATGTGGTCTGCTGAAACAAATAATTTGTTAAATAACTTGTAAGGGCAGCAAGTTTGCACAGTGGATAGAGCGCTGGGTCTGGAGTCAGAAAGATCTGAGTTGAAATCCAGCCTCAGACACTTATGTGCTGTGTAACCTTTGACAAGTCAGTTAACATTTATCTCAATTTCCTCAGCTGTAAAATAGGGATAATAATTAGTAATAATAATTATAATAACAATAACAATAATAATAATAATTGTTTGTCCTTCATTTTTGAGGAGGACCAATGACATCATGGGTGATATCTTGACTTTTGAATGAATTGGATTTAAGTAAGGCACAGTGGCACAAAGTCATCAGCACTCTCTCTTCCTCAGTCATCAAAGTCCAATGGCAGGATTAAAGTCAAGATGGCCCAGATGTAGTGAATGACATTGGCATTTTTGATGCCTGACCAAACTCTAAGTGCTCCACACCTGCTGCCTTCATGACTATTGGAATATTTTATTGGGGAAGATCTTCATATGCTTGGGGTAGACGTCCCCCTCATTGACCAACGGGTTTGAGGCCTGTAGGTTACCCTCATCCTGGTGTATGGGATGTTCAGGAGGACTAGCACCTCTATTGTGGTGACTTGGTGAACTCTTTTCAGGAATGCTCATCCATGTGTGGTAACCACCCGATTCACCCAACTCTCATCTCTGGCTGCAAGAAACTGTAGCATGCCCAGTGGCCACACTCTAGTAAACCATCACAGAAGACAGGTGGTTAATAATAACGTTTATCTCTCAGAGTTGTTGTGAGGATCAAATGAGATGATATTCACAAAGTGTTTTGCAAAAATTAAAATGCTATATAAATTCTAGCTACAATAATAATGGTTTTAATAATAATAACAGAGCATAACTAGATGCTGTATAGTACTTTTCCCACTACTCATTATACTTAAAAATAATGTTTCTAGATCTAGAAGAAATCTGATCCAAAGAAGATCATCTGGAGTTTTGTTTACAGAGAAACTTGAGTTCGAATCCCAGTTCTCCCCTTACTACTCCAGCCAAGCCTTTAAATTCTCAGTGAACTAAGAAACTGTCTAGGATTATGAGCTACAGAACAATTATCTGTATAGGTAGGGGAATTTCCTCAGTGGGAGTTCATTATCACAAGTCTGGAGATTCAAAACAAAACTGAAGAAATCAAACAAACCCTGATACCTTCGTCTGGTTCCTGTCTTCATTTTCTGAAGTGCCATTTCCATTTCCCCATATAGCATAATAGAAACTAAGTCCAAAAGTCATAAATACTGTCATAAATAATAATAATAAATCACTATAACATTTCCAGTACCTTTATTCCATTTTTAATCTCTTCTTTTTTGTTCTTTAAGATTGGGCTCAGCTAGATCTCCTGGCAAGCTTTCTGTTGATTTTTTTTCCCTCTCTACAACTCTAGATTGTTTTATAATCCTTGTAATCTTCAATCCTCCTCCTCCTCCTCTGTCATATTTTGTAAGTGGATTTTTATCCTAAATCAATGTTTACCTTGGCTGCTATAAATTACCATTTAATAAGATGGTTTGTTTATTGATGTAGATGGTTGCTGGGATATCTTGGCCTCCTCAGTGTGATGTTTGCATTAAATGAGTTAAATTTTTATAGGAAATTATGATCATTAGGACCCTTTTCTTTTTTCTTTACCAATTTCCTCTTTTTTCAATTAGATTGTTAATCAATTAATAGATTATTTGAATGTAGGTTG
Source organism: Trichosurus vulpecula (assembly GCF_011100635.1). Lineage (NCBI taxonomy): Eukaryota > Metazoa > Chordata > Mammalia > Diprotodontia > Phalangeridae > Trichosurus > Trichosurus vulpecula. Next base: position 69,397,291 of record NC_050579.1, read on the forward strand.
GAATCATAATTATCTATGATGATTCATCACATCTCCATTTTCCCTCTATTTTTAATATCTATTTTATTTTCCCCCCAGTTACATGTTAAAACATTTTTAACATTTAAAAAAACAAGTTTTGAATTCCAAATTCTATCCTTTTTTCTCTTTCTTCCCTCTTCCCTGAGAGGGTAAGCAGATACAGCTTATATATATATATATATATATATATATATATATAATCATGTAAAACATTTCCATATTAGTCATTTTATACAACAAAACTTCAACAAAAGAATGAAAGTGAAAAATAGTGTGGTTTAGTCTAGATTCAACCAATATCAGTTTTTTTCTTCAGAGTCAGACAGTATGCTTCATCATTATTCCTTTGGTATTATCTTGGATCATTGTATTGCTGAGAATAGCTAAGTCATTCACAATTCTTCATTAAACACTATTGTTGTTATTATGTATAATGTTTTCCTGGTTCTGTTCACTTCTCTTTGCAACAGTTCATATAAGTCTTTTCCAGGATTTTCTGAAATCATCCTGCTTGTCATTTCTTATAGCACAATAATATTCCATTACAATTATATACCACAGCTTGTTTAGGTATTCTCCAATTGATGGGCATCTTTTCAATTTCCAATTCTTAGCCTCCACAAAAAGAGCTGCTATAAATACTATTTGTATAAGTAGATCTCCCCATCTCTTTTTTGATGTCTTTGGGATGTAGACCTAGCAGTGGCATTGCTGGATCAAAGGGCAAGCACAGTTTTGTAGCACTTTGGGAATAGTTTCAAATTATTCTCTAGAATGGTTGGATCAGTTCACAACTCCACCAACAGTGCGATAGTGTTCCAGTTTTCCCACATCCCCTCCAACATCCATCATTTCTTTTTTCTTTTTCTTTTTTTTGGCATATTAGCCATTCTGATATTCCCTCCAATATGGTGTTGATTTTAACTTTTACAAGTTGATGATCTGATCCTACATAGACAATTAATTGAGAGATCAGTAACTATGAAATTCCTGTTACATTATCAATTTTATTTTATGTAATGTTATTCAATGGCTTCCATGTTTCATGTCTTTCAACTCTCTTCTGGTAGAGAGTATTGATAATATGAAGTAGAAGGCTTCTGAGTAGCCCTTAAGCTAATGACCTTTTTAGATGTATTTGCTTATGTATCTTGACCTATATTTTTCCAACAGTTTCTATCACCCTCATCTATCCCTATTTTCTTTTAGCAGTATATAGTTTCCCTCCTTATCTCTTTTAATTAGATCTATCTTTGCTTTTGCTTTGTCTGAGATTAGGATTGCTACTCTGTTTTTTTTTTAATTTCAGCTGAAGCATAATATATTCTGCTTCACTCTTTTACCTTTACCCTGTGTGTATCTCCCTGTTTCAAATGTATTTCTTGAACATATTGTAGCATTATGGTTTTTAATCCATTCTGCTATCTGCCTCCGTTTTATGGGAGAGTTCATCCCATTCACATTCACAGTTATGATTACTATCTGTGTCTTTCTCTCCATCCTATTCCCTCTTCCCTTATGCTTTTATTTCTCCCTTCTTCCTTTCCCCACTGAAAAGAGTTTTGATTTTCACCACTGCCTCCCTCAATTTTCCCTTCCAATCAGCCCCCTCCCTTATCTTACTCTTTTCCCTTACTACTTCTTCCCTCCCTTCTAAACCCCTCCCCTTTTTGTTTCCTTTTCCCCCTCCTACAATCTGTAGGGCAGCTTAGATTTCTATACTTAACAGAACATGTTATTCCTTCCTGGAACCAAATCCTATGAGAGTAAAGCTCAAACAGTGCTCTTCTCCCTCTCTTCTTTCCCTCTATTTTAATATATTTTTGTGCCTCTTCATGTTATGTAATTTACTGTTTTCTGCCTCCTCCTTACCTCTTCTCCCATTACAATCCCTTTCTATCCTTCAATTATTTTTTTAATCATCACATCAGTTAATTTATATCCATACCTTCTGTATGTGTATATATATATATACATACATACATACATATATATACATACATACACACATATATGTACACATACACACACACACACACATATATATATATATATATATCCCTTTTAAATATCATAATAAATACATCATACTCAAGATTAACAAGTATCATTCTCCCATATAGGAATGTAAGGTTTTTCTTTTTTTCTTGTTTACCTTTTTTGCCTCTCTTGAGTCTTGTATTTGAAGATCAAATTTCCCATTGAGCTCTGGCCTTTTCATCAGGAAGTTCTGGAAGTTCCTTATTTCATTGAATGTTTTTCTCCTTGCCTGAAAGATTATGCTCAGTTTTGCTTGGTACTTGATCCTTGGTTGTAGTCCAAGCTCCTTTGTCTTATGGAATGTCATATTCCAATCCCTCTGATCTTTTAGTGTAGAATCTGCAAAGTCCTATGTGATCCTGACTGTAGTTCCATGATATTTGAATTGTTTCTTTCTGACTGCTTGCAGTATTTTCTCCTTGACCTGGTAATTCTGAAATTTGGCTACAATATTCCTTGGCATTTTCAATTTGAGATCTCTTTCAGGAGGTGATAGGTGGATTCTGTCAATGACTATTTTACCCTCTGGTTCTAGGACTTTGGGGAAGATTTCCTTTGTGATTTCTTGGAAGATACTGTCCAGGCTCTTTTTATCATCATGGCTTTCTGGTAGACCAATAAATCTTAGATTATCTCTCCTTTATCTATTTTCCAGGTCAGCTGTTTTTCCAATCAGATATTTTACATTTTTTTTTCCATTTTTTTCATTTTTTAGATTTTGTTTGAGTTATTCTTGATGCCTTACAGAGTCATTAGCTTCTACTTGCCCAATTCTAATTTTTAATGAATTGTTTTCTTCAGTTAGCTCCCGTACCTCCTTTTCCATTTGGCCAATTGTACTTTTCAAGGAGTTATTTTCTCCTGTCAGAGTCTATACCTCCTTATCCATTGCTACAATTTTACTTTTTAAAGATTTGCACTCATCAGTGATTTTTTTCCATTTTGTTCATTGTATTTTTAAAAGAATTGGTCAGTTTTTCTTTTACCTCTCTAATTTGGCTTTTAAAATCCTCCTTGAGCTCTTCCAATAATTCTTTTTGGGCTTTAGACCAATTCATATTCCCTTTTGTGGTTTCAGATGTGGGTATAGTGTCAATGCTGTCCTCTTCTGAATTCATATTTTGATCTTCCCTGTCTGCATAATAAGGTTCTATGGTCTTTACTTTTCTAGTTTGCTTCTTATTCATGGTGGTTGCCTTTTCCCTGGCTTTTAAAGCGGATCTATGCTTCTGGGGCACAGGGGACTCTGTCCCAAGCTTCTTGTGTTGAGAGCTAGGGGCCTGGTTACTGGCTTTGTGCGCTGTGGCCTCTGGTTTTGTCAGCTAGAAGCTATAAAATGCTGCAGCTCACCTGATGCTGAGCTAGAGCTGGCTGGTATGTGCCAAGGATCAGGGCCAGGTAAAGTCTTTCTGAGTTTCCCTGGGGTTACACTGAAGTTCACAGAGTGAGGTGTGGGGGAGGGATCATCTGGTTGCTGGAAGTCTCCTCTTCCCCTAGGGCTGCGCTATGGCATATGTAGCCTCAGCCATTGTCTGCGCTGGTATCTTCCAATTCCCCTGGCTGTATGAAGGCCTGCCTGGAATCTTGGTGCTGGCTCTTGGCGGCTCCACCCCCTTGGGGTGGTGGTGCTCTGCTGAGGTGGGGCTTACTGGGAAACCTCCTATTCTGCACTAATTCCATTCCACCACAGCCAGAGGAACCTGTCTCCCTAGCTTCCTGAGCTAAAAGACTGTGGTACCCCTTCTGCTGGGTCCCCTATTTTAGAATTTTTCCTGGGGCAATATTCTCTGGGTTTTTCAAGGTGAACAAGGTGGGATGAGAGCACTTACAGTTTACTCCACCATCATGGCTCCCAGAAATTCAAGTCGGTGGATTTCAAACATTTAGTCTGTGGGCTGATAGCCCCAGGAATAGCTGCTGCTGCTGGCACAGGCCCTGTGTTTTTCTCACCTAGCTCTGGCAGAGTCCTGAGCTGAGAGGTTTCACCTATGCCTGTTTTCACAATGAAGTCACTAAATGTAAGTAATATGTGTTGCCTGAATTTGGAAGAATTGAATTGTTCATAAAACTTTGGTACATCTTCCTCTTTGGCAAAAGATGTTGAAGAATCAGCTACAATTATCTCCATGGTGGTTGTTTTTGCATGTGTTTGTCAGGAGCACTGAAATTAAGTTTCTTGTTTTGTTTGGTCATATGAGGGCAACTCTGCCAATCTCTTAATTTACATGTATAAGGAGAAGTTGTGAGCCATTCTTTCTTATGAAAGAAAGGTGGACATTAAACTCATATTTTCTTGTCTCATTTGTAGCAAGTATGTCATTATTTATATCATAGAATTACAGATTTTGGGAGCTGGAAGGTACTTTAGAAGCCATGTAGTCCCACCTGTTCTAAATGAATGGAATCCCTGATAAAGCATACCTTATAAGTAGTCATGTAGCTTCTACTTCAAAATTCCCGAGGAGCAAACTATGGTGGTCTCATTGCAGACCACTTTCCTTTGGGACAGCACTGATTGCTAGAAAATAATTTGTTTTTCCCGAACTTCAAGCCTGAATTTACCTTTTTAAAATTTCTATATGTTCTGGTTTTGTCCTCTGAGACTAAACAAAAGAAATTTTATTCTTGCTCCCTGTAACAACCCTTCAGTTACTAGAAGAGAGCTATTATTTCCCCCCCTTAGTCTTCTTGTTTCCAGGTTAAACACCTCTACTTCCTTCAGTCTCTCCTCATGTGACATGGACTCAAAGATTTTCCCCATCTTGTTTATTTCTATTCCTCCAAATGTATATAAGCCTGTCCTTTGGAGGAAGAACTCAAATTATGAGCACCAGTAGTGAAAATAATACTTATGGAGAATTTAAGAACTGTTCAAGTCTTAGCAACTTTCCCCTTTTTTCTGTCTTCTGCTATCACTCCAGAATCATCAGGCAGCTTTACAGGACCAAGGGCCATTTTGTATTTGATTTATTGTTTCTAGAATTTTCATAGCTACAAATTTCCTCAACTAGTGGCCAATCCTGCTGGTTCTGAGATTCTTCATACTCAACTAAGTTTGTCTTTAGACATCTGATTCAGGAAGTTGTGAATACCCTCCTGGAAACCATTGCAGAATAGTAGAAACTGCCAGTGCTTACACTGTGCTGGTAGAATTCAAGTACCCATGGCTACTTTCGTGCTTCATCAGTGCTTCTCTCAATGTCTCTGGGCAATGACTTTGCCTTTCATGCTGTTCTTGCCAATTGAGTCATCTACCAACTTAATGCCACCATCATTACTTGTTATGTGAAAGTCATCATTAGTAAAATTTAATTAATTTCAGGTAAATAAGTAACAATGGCTAACATTTATATAAATGCTTACCATGTGCCAGGTACTGTGCTAAGCACTTTACAATTATCATCTCATTTGATCTTCAGAACAACTCTGGGAGGTGGGTACTATTATTATCCTCATTTTAGAGATGAGAAAACTATAGCAAATGGCAGTTAAATGACCAGTCCAGGATTGTAGAGCTAGTAAACACCTGAGGCTGGCCTTGAACTCAGGTCTTCCTAACTCCAGGCCTAGTACCCTATCCACTGTGCCATCGAGCTGCCCAAGTAAGACAACTGTACTATTTCCTAGAGATAAAAGGGAAAAAAGTGAACTGGGGTCCTTGCCTTCAATGGGCTTTGCATTCTACATTGGAAAAGGATATAGATAAGTAAATATGAAGTAATTTGTGGAGATGGAGAGAACAAACAGCAAGGGGATCAGAAAAGACTTTGCATAGGAAGTTGCACCTGAGCTAGATTTTGAAGGAGTCTAAAGAGTTTACAATGCAAAGCTAAGGAATGTATCTTTATATACAAAGGCATAAACAAGAGAGTCAGAAAGTGACCTCAAGAAACAATAAATATATCCGTTTGGAAGAAAAATAACATGTGGAGGGGAGTAACCTGAAATAAGTGTGGAAAGAGAAGTTGAGGACACAACCATCTTTCCCATCTCTAGATTTGCAGCATCAAAGTTGTCCTCTACTCCATTCTTCATCACTTCACATAACCAATAAGTTGCCAAGTTTTGTTGATTAATCTCCAGAACATCTCTTGAATCTGTGCCCTTCTTTCCACTCACATGGTTGCTGCCAAAGTTCAAGCCTTCATTACCTCTTACTTGGAAAGTATTAAAATTCTTTCCTAACTGGTTTTCCTGTTTCTGAATTGCCTCAAGTTTTTCCCCTTTCCTGTTCACTTTCACTCATTTGTCAAAGTGATATTCCTAAAGCGCTTATCTAACCATGTCACTTTCCTGCTCAATAAACTCTAGTGGGTTCCTTTTACCTTTAGGGAAAAAATGCCAACTCCTCTGTTTAGTATTTAAAGCCATTCACAAATTGGCTTCAACCTAGTTTTATAGCTTTTTAAATAAATTATTCCCTTTCAGGTCCTCCTCAATCCTGTTAAAATGACCGTTTTGCTCCTCGCAAATCACATTCCATTTTGCATCTCTCTGCTCTTCCATGGTCTGTGCCCCATAGCTGGAATGGAAACCCTTCTCACCACTCCATTTTATAATCTTTAGATTTTTTGTGTTTGTCCCAAACACCACTTCCTATATGAGTTCTTTCCTAGTCCCATTGACCGCTAGTGCTCTTCACCCCAAATAGTACATATTTATTTTGTTTATCTTCATATGTTTACTTATTTTCCTGTAGAATAGAAGGGAATATTCCATCTTTGTCTTTGCACCCATAGTCCCGAACACTATGCCCCGCAGATAGCAACTATTTGGTAAATATTATTTTGATTGATTGATTTTGGAGGGTTTTAAATGATAGATTGAGGAACTTTTCTTTCATCCTAGTGGCTGTGGGAGCCACTGAAGAATATTGAGCAAGGGAATGAAATTGTTCATGCCCATACCTTAAGAAGATTATTTTGACCGGTGTGTAAAAGATGGATTGGAAAGGAATAGACTAAGAACAAAGAAACCAATTAGAAAACGATTACAATAGTCTCAACAAGAGTCTGTGATGCCCTGAAAAGGGGTAGTAGTTACATAAGTGGAAATAAATTTGTGGAAGAAAAAAATTTTGTAGGTAGACTTGATAAGATTTGGCAACTGAGTAGATAAGGACAGTGAAGAAAAGGGAAGTTGAATCTTGGGTTATGATCCTGGGTGACTAGATGAAAGAATATGCCATCAACAAAAGTAGGGAATTTTTTTTCCAAATCATGCTTTTCCTTTGCTTAATGTAATGGACTATTTATAATTTTAATTCTTCTAAGATCACAGATATACATTAGGAAGATAATGTAATTTAGTGAAAAGTGCTGGTTGTTTGTTTTGCTTCACTCAAGGTACCTTGTCTACAACTTCCTTTCTTTTGGTGTCTTGGTGTCAACTGTTGAAGTGCATGGTCTTGGTTGGGGGGCTCTCACTTTTTCTACTTTTTTTCAATTGGTTAGAACTATGGGATTATCCAAGAGATATTTCTGCCTGTTATGCCCAAAAGAATTTCCTTCTCCAGCACAGGTTCAGGAATATTCAGATTATACTATAATCACTGTAGTGTGTAAAAAAAGGGATGTTTATTACTAAAATTTACCCCATTGATTCACATCATGAGTAAACCTATTTCATACCAATCTTACTCCCCATCTTAACTTTTTGCTATCATCTTTATTACACATAGGAATGGTTATTGATGCAAAGATGATATGTAACATATATATATATATATATATATATATATATATATATATATATATTATTCACTTTTAAATTCTACTTGGTCTAATCCCCAAGATTCTATCTATCTATCTATCTATCTATCTACAATTTTGGTAATTCCATATGAGCAGTAATGGACAGAACAGATTATTTTCACATCTTAAATTCAAAGCAAGTACTAAAAAAATCTACCTAGTATGTGCAAAACAGTGAACTAGCTTCCCAGGATATAAATGTAGATACCACATTGTCCCTATTACCAAGGGATTTAAAATATAATCAGAGTGGGAAGAAAGCATGTACACAATAACAATGATTCAAGGATAAATGCAAAGGAAGCTATCCAGACAAATTATTGTGAAGATCATGAGATGAGAGGTGACTTTCATTATCTGGGATTAAAAAGTCTTCCAGGAGCATGTGGCCATTGAATTGGGTCTTGTGAAAGAATGTAGGGATTTTCATAAACAAAGGCTGACTCGTGGAGAAGGAGTCCAGAGATGTGGGAAAACATGAGAATATACTCAGAGAAGGTTAAGGAAAGAGAGATGAAACATGGGAGCCTAGGAAAGAGACCAGTTCCATTTGACTGAACTGTATTACATATGAAAGGGAATAATGTGATAGAAGGTTGCAAAGGTAAATTGGAACTACATTTTAGAGAGTATTGAACATCAGGAGTAGGAGTTTATAATTATTTGTTAGGCAATGGGAAGCCATTGAAAGTTTTTCAGTCAGGGAGAAATGATATTAAACCTGTGCATTTGAAAGATTACTAAAATAATAGTGCAACATGTATTCTCTGGTCCTGCTCTCTTTTTGCCCTCAAGGACCTTGAAGACATTGCTGCATCTCTTTTATCTGCCCTCAGTTTTAGCTCTCACCAGATGTGTTCATCCTATTTTAGGGGCCCAGTTATTAGCACTTATATTTAGTTTAATCATTAGATATTGGGTAGCTTTTACAAAGGAATATTTACTTTAAAGATGTAGCAAAAACACATATACAAACATTTCCCTTAGAGAGGAACATGTATACCTTAGGGTCATAGGCATAATTCCCCCTATGCCAATTCAGTCTTACTGAGGGTGTTAGGCTCATAAATTAGCACATTTCATTTATAGATCCCAGTAAGATCATATCCAAAGGAGGCATTACTCCTAAAGGGATCTCAGAGGCAACTCCCAAAGATTTGTCCCTCATTCTTTTCTCCTCAGTGTATTTAGGCTCTGCTGACTCCAAAAATCTGTCCTGGATTCCAATGACTCAGTCTTTGAAATTGCCAAGGTTAGAGATTTCACTCCCAAAATACTTATAGAACACAAATGAACAGAAATTCCAAAGACTCAGGTCTATTTCTCAGGCCTTTCATGGACTCAAGGAGGAAGGCTTTTTCCTTCACAGCATGGATCTCCCACAGGAAGCTATCAGCAAAGAGAAAGACAGAGCTGACTCGTATCCTTTTAAAGATGATTGCTCTGACTGTATGGTAAATGAAACTGACTACATGGAAGGCCAACCAGAGTAAGTTACAAACTGTAATTTCACTGGAGCAATAGTGGTTCTCAACAGCAACCATAAGAAATCTCCACAATATCTCATTGGGCTTATGGAACAATGCAAGAGAACAACACTAGTTCCATTTACAATAATAGTCTCGCAGTTTACAAAGTGCTTTTCTCAAAATAACCAATGAGGTAGGTAGTTCAAGCATCTATCTCTCATTATCTTCATTTCTGTAGAGTAGGAAATTGATACTTACTGAGGTTGAGTGGCTTAACAGTGGTGGTTCTCAGATGAAAATGTCAGAGTTGGGGCTCAGCCTCAAGTATTACCATTTTACTACAGAACATTGTCTCCTAGAAACAGCACTGGATTGGGAACATTTTATGCTGGCTACTTTAAAGGGTTGCTGGGAAATACCAACTCTTCAATTCAATATGCATTGTTTAAGCTTCTATTAGGTGCCAGGCACTGCTAAATAGTGGATAGATATGAAGACAAAACGTAAGCTTACTTTCTTTCAGGAGTTGGAAGAGGAGAGGAGATCACTCATATTTATAAAATAATATAAAGTGATTGCAAGAGAAAGTATTAACAGATGGGATGATAAGGAAAGACTGGTGTGAGAGGTAAAACATTAGTGGTTTCTTTAGGGAAGGTAGGAATTCTATTACGTAGAGAGAGCTGAGGAGGAAGCACATTCACGACATTGGCAACCAGGCTACTGTCCAGATTATGGTGATGGGACATAAATTTGTGATTAATAGGGGAGTTTGACTGAAACAGACTGAAGGGAAGTCATATGAAATAAGACTAGAAAGACAGGTGATGGGGGCAGCTAGGTGGTGCAGTAGATAGACTGGTCCTGGAATGAGGAGGATCTGAGTTCAAATCCAGATACTAGAGTGATTTGCTGTTTCTTTCTCTAGTTCATTTTGCAGATAAGAAACTGAGGTAAACAGGGTTAGGTGACTTGCCCAGGGTCACACAGCTGATAAGTATCTGAGACCAGATTTGAACTCTCAAAGGTGAGTCTTCCTGATTCTAGACCTAGCACTTTATCCACTGTGCCACTTAACTGCCTTTACTTATAGAATGTTTTCTGAAGCAATATGGTGAAGGGTGCCATTTGATGTATTAAAATTATTGATACTTTTTAATGGAGTTCACAGTTGTTGCTGTCTTTTTTTAAACCTTTCCTTATTATTTTTTCCTGGTATGATCACCAACATTTTAGCAGATTTCTTCTAGACCAGGACAAAGACTCCAAGGGACTGAAGTAGGCTGAGATCTGTTTCATTATGTTTTTCATATCTGTTTTGTTTTGTACCTTTTATACTTATTTTAAGACTACTTTTAGACTGCAGTGTAACTTCAGAAGTTGGAGTGTCCTTGATTTTCTCATTTCACATATATTTCTAACTCCTTGTAGGACATACTTGTCTATTTCAGTAGGTAAAATTATGTTCCCAAACTAAGACCTTATTACTTCATCTGCAAATCTCATAAATTGGGGAATTTTCCATAATAAAACCATTTTTATGAGAAGGCAGATGTGTCCTTTTATCTTATATGCCTCTATTGGATGTATAGGTTTTATTGGTCCAGGACTCATCTCATTTTCATTCTCCAGCTAATCTGTGCCCTAACAAGAGAGGCAATTTAGCAGCATGGAGATGTATGGTTACCTTATCAGATATGCATTTTATTCATTACCCCAGTTTTTACTCAAAGCACTTATTCCAATAAAGATGGAGGTTGTTTTATAGAAGCCTTGTATATACTCCTAATTGGGATTTTTCCCCTCATAGAAACAATTCAAAGAAGTTCTAGTCTATACAACTTATTTATGACAGAAAAAAATTCACCAAGTTCATAACTAAATTTATCTAATTCAAAAGTTGGTGGTATTTAGTGCTTAGAGCACAGGATTTAGCTTCCAGACACTTGGTATCAAATCTTACCTCATATATTTATTAGATACGTAATAACAAGCATGTTACTTTTGTTTCTCGAACTCTCATTTATTCACCTGCAAAGGGGAGGTATTAATTCTTGTGCTATCTAACCCTTATTGAGTTACAACTTTGCAACCCCTCAAGTACTCTGAATATGGGAATAACCCCTATTACTTAGCATCAACCTTTATTAGAATATAAGCTCCATGAGGAGGGAATGGTGTTTTATGTTCTCCAGGACCTTTTGTAGTTTTCTATGTATAGTGAGTACTTGATTTGATTGGATTATTTTGAATAATATAAGAAAAATGAATTTGAAGTCCACTAGAGTAGGAAATTTCAGTCACAAGTTGCTTGTGACTTTCAGGACACATGGAACATTTTGACTTGACAGATGAAAAATGGATTTAACAATATTTTAGAAAATCAATGAAAGATGATGGAAGAAGAGGTCACGACGACTTTCAGAACGATACCTAAGACCAGCCTTCCAGTGTGAGGCAAGGATTAATGGCCTACAAACCAAAGTGAGTTTGAGAGCTACCAGGGTAAACCCAAGTCCTGAATATTTCCCCCTATTACCCTGCTATTGTTCTTGAACTGACCACTACAACAATAATAGTCCCAGGGGTCTGGTGCTTCCTTCTCCACTAGGGAGTACCTCTTAGCTCTGGAACCATGCAGGGGAACTAGATTCAGTCCTGGAGGAGAATGACTAAGTGAAAGAAGGGTTATATTGTATTCCTCATACACTATGATCTTCATAACCCCATCACAGAGCCTCAGGGAGGTTTTACTTTTGTCTTAGGTTTTACCTCACATTTAGGGTCACTCTAGGGCTCAAAATGTAGAAAAGTAGAGGAATCTTTTCTTCATACAAAATAAATGCTTAATGCACACACCACCCACAGGCACACATTGAAAGAAAAATTTAAATAACAATAGTAACATAACTGCTATCATATCCCCTCAAGATGCTAATGATGGATTTTATGATGAATAGTCATTTTACATTCCACCTCAATTCTGCACTGTCCAAACAATTTTCTCCATGATTTGGGCTCATCCTCCTTGCCTTCTCCTTTAAGAAACATTTTAGTGGATGTAGAAAGAACACCTCCTGCCATATAGCTGGTACAGACTGAGGACCTAAGATGGCCTGACTTTTAAAACTCATGTAACTGCCTCCAAATATAAATACGCCCATCTTGGGTGTTGCTTAGTCACTTATGATCAAGCAAAGAAACAAAACTTAGAAGTAACCAGTAGCCCAGGTTTAATCTCTACTAGTTAGGCCCTCTTTCTAGTTGCTATGTGGGAATGATCACCATAATGCAGGGTTGATCAGACCATCACTATCCAGCCTTTCATAAAAAGTCTTAGAGGTATTTAATGCCACTTGGAGAATCAAAGCTAGAGAGTTTTATCATTCATTTTTAAAGTCCACTGAGTGAGCTTAGTGGACAGTCTTCTGTGATTTAGCCACACATATACCCCTGTTATGGAGTGAAGGACCAGGTGAACATTTAGAGTTTGCTGCATCAGACCTATGGGACAAGCCCTTTCAGTTTTGAGCCCTATGTTTTCCAAGTTGTCAAAGGTCACATGCACTCTCTATGTGATGGCTCCTACAGACCCACCCCTAAAAATGCTCGATGAGCTTAACTCCCATTATAACTGCTATTGGAATTAATCCTTTAAGACATTGTCTCTAGAAGTCTTCATGTTAGTGTGCACACATTTTAGATTCATTTGGTTGGTTGTGGTCATCAGTGTAAGGAATTCATATAGAGTCACAAATTTAGAGATGGAAAGGGACTTTGGTATCATTTTGTCCATCTCTGATATTTTACAGTTGAGGAAACTGAATTCTAGAGATATTCAGTGTCTTTCACAAATTCATACAATAGAAAGTAACAGACCCAAGATTTGAACCCAGGTGTTTTGACTCCAACTCTAGGAATCTTTCTACTACACCACATAATTCCTAATATAGAAAGTCTCTGGGCCCTTAGAGGTCAAGTTTCTTGCTCATGGTCACAGAGCTAGTATATGTCAGAGGTGAACCTTGAACATAGGTTATGCTGACTCAGCTCTATCCATTAACCCATGGTACATACTCCTTATAGACTCAATATAACACTTTAAAATGATTAAAAGCTTTCACATGCATTCTCATTGATCAAATGCATGTTACCTAAAAGGAAGTATCCCATTAATCCATTAGCACTTATTACCAGAGGTATCTGGAGGGAAAGGAAAGGAGTGACAAATAAAATCATAGAATGTTAGAGCTGGCGGGAATCTTAGAGGTCACTTAGACTGAAAAACTAATTAGGTTCATAAAGCCTAAATAACTTGTTCAAGGTGATATAACAAGTTGGGCCCGACTAGAGCAGACTCCAAGGTGAACTTGGCTTAGAGATCTCTGCACCGAGTCCTGTTCTTTCCATTGTATCTTGCTATTCTGAAGCAGGTAAGAATGGGGTATAGTAGACTCCTGGCAGTGCTTCTTAAATTGTGGGTCATGACCCCATGGATCAAGACCCACAGTTTAAGAAGTGCTGAAGGGATCTGCAGTGGAAAAGGTTTAAGAAGCCCTGTGGAGGAATAGGATTTCAGAGACCCAGAGGCACATTTTGCCACTCAGCCATTGTGCCTGGAATTGGCCCTGATAATAACTACATGAATTCCAATAATGTATTTATTCTGATTTCAATCAAAGGATGTTCTCTGCAGGAAGAATACAATGCCATATAATTACTCCTATCTGATCACTGCATCCACATTACTTTCAGAAACTCATTTATCATTTTAAAATAATAAAAGCATTTTTTCCCTACCCCTTTAATCACAAAAGATTTTAACAAGGTCAGAATGAACACTTACTTTTGGATAATAAAACTGCAGAATGTTACCTGCCCCCCCCACCTTCCCATCCACTGATACCTGTGTTCTTGAAAGATATAGTTTGAAAACTGTGTGTTACTGTGATGTATAGAAAGTTCAAGAGATGTAGTTTCTGGATAATTAATCATTTTATTAATCATTGCTAGCAGATAATAAAAGGGATCAGTGGCACTTTTGAATGCTAAAGACCCCTCATGGAATCCACTTATATGCCCTTGGAAGAACGGGTATTTCTGAGGGTGGCAATCAATTCTGATTGGTTAACAATGAGAGGAATGAATATTATAATGAGAGGTGGATCCATTCTAATGAGGAGCTGGGGGATTTGACTCTTGATTACTCAGTCTTTGACAAAGAGATATCTCTTATCTAGACTACCCCTGCTGCTTAGGGCAGTCTAGACAAAATGCTGTGCTCAGAGCTGGCTGAATAAAATACAATGGGCTAGCCTTCCTTCACTTTACATTAAATTCTTTGTAAGGTTTTGTAGTTAGGTGAGATCTCCCACCCAGGATTGAAAAGCATGTACCCTGGGGATTTGGACAATCTCTTATTATTAATATGAGAGAAATATAAATTTCTCTCATTACAAAGGCAGCAAAGATTATATTTTTTCCATTCTTTTTTTCTTTTAAATTTCAGTATGTGGTCTCATACAAATAAAAAACCATCCCATTTTTTTTTATAGAAAAGAGACTTTCGTTCTTCTCAAGGACACAGAGGTAATATGACATAGTGGATGGCATGTAGGTCCTGGAGTCCTGTGTTCAAGTCCTGACCCTGGGATATATTGGCTCTGTCATCTTGGGCAAGTCATTTAACTTCTTAGTGTCCCTATCAACTCTCTAAGACTGTAAGAAACAGAGAAATTACACACTTGTATGGGTAGAGGGACTGTCCTTATCTAGTAGCAATAAAATCACTGCACAAGTCACAAAATCTTTAATGGGATCTAAAAAGTCAGTTAGTTCAATCCATAACCAAAGGCAATCCTATAACATTCCTGACAAGAGGTCAGGAAACCAGACCATCTAACAATTGAGGAATTTCAGTGAAGTAGAAAGCGCCTTCTACAGTTGTTCCTGGTTGTATCCTTTGGGACCTCCTGACTCCCAATTCTTTAGCCAATGCCATCAATTTTCTTATGTGAAGGAACTTTGAATTACTGAGAATAATAAAAGCTCACATTGAATAAATAAGTGAATAAATAATAAATAAAATGTGCTCTGATGTTCACAAAGAGTTTTACATACATGATCTCATTTCAGTTAGTCTTTACCAGGTTATTTATCTTCATTTCACAAAAAAGGAAACATGGCTTTAGAGAAGTCAAGGGATTTGTCCTTTCTTACAAAGCTAGCTATCATGACAGGCAGGATTAGAACACAGCTCTTCCTGATTACAAATCCAGCATTCTTCTCCAATTTGTTTCTCTCCTTCTTTCTCCTTTTCTTTATCTTGGATGTTCAGAAACATCTAATGCTCTGTATGAGTCTGTGAGAGGGATGGGAGTAATAAAGACCCAAACTTAAATTGAAAGTTGCCTTCCTTACCTAATATCTCTCTCCTTGAATGTAAGCGAACCACCGGGAAAATGGGAGTTGGACTAAGTCAAGGAGTGATGGAATCAGTGAAGACTAGTGAACAAGGAACACACACTTTTTTTACTACTTCAAATTCTGCTTTATGCTTCCTTTTTTGATAGTATTGTTTAGAGAATTTGGTTAACTTCTGCTGTTATTGAGGTCAAGACCTCTTCTCACCTGACCTTGATTCCATAGCCACACTTACCACTTCTATTAACAGAACAAAAATGTCATTTAATCAACCAGTAGAAAGTAATTGGACCTGTTATTAATCACTGACATTTATATAGCACTTGAAGGTTTGCAAAGTGCTTTGAGTACATTAATTGGATCCATATATGATGTGAGGAACAGCAGGTTTGATTATTATAATTATTTTACAGATAAGAAAACAGGCTTTGAGAGATAAAGTGATTTGCCTTTATTCATATAGCTAATAAGTATAAAAAGTGGGATTCTAACACTCTCCTTGATTCTGGGTCTGGGACTTTCCACTAAACTACTCTGGATCTCAATTATGTAAATCTACACAGTGTATCCAGGTCTACAAGGCCGTGTGCATAGGTTATCTCATTTCAACTGAATAGAAAGGCTAACAATGAATTTTGACCTTTGACTTCATGTTTTGATGTAAGTTAATTATATGATGGCAGTCAGAGTCATTGCATTTTCCCTTTCTTTACACTGGAAATTTCATTTTAGAATAATCCTATTGCAGTATCAATCAGAAAGTCACATCTAGCTCTTATAAATTACCTTCCTTTACCCAGTTCTTGTGAAAGGCCTACCAGATGAAAAACCAAGGCCATCTTGGCTTCAACTTTCAAGTCCAATGACAGATTAGCAGATTGGAAAGTCTTCCTCTGTCTTCCTCTTTCTCCCTCTTTCTTCCTCTTTCTCCCTCTTCCTCCCTCTTCCTCCCTCTTCCACTTTCCCTCCCCTTCCTTTTCTCCCTCTCTCCATCTCTCTTTATCCCCCTTCCTTCCCTCCCTTCCTCTCCCTTTCTCTCTCCCTCTCCTCCCTTCCCCCTCCCTCCTTACCACCCTCTCCCTCGTGTCCTCCTTCTCTCTCTCTCTCTCTCTCTCTCTCTCTCTCTCTGTTGCCCTGCACAAAACTCCCCTTAAGGGGGACAGCTAGGTGGCGCAGTTAGTAGAGCACCGGCCCTGGAGTCAGAAGGACCTGAGTTCAAATCCAGCCTCAGACACTTGACACATGTACTAGCTGTGTGACCTTGGGCAAGTCACTTAACCCCGATTGCCCTGCCAAAAAAAAAAAAAAGCAAAAAAAAAAAAACTCCCCTTAAGGGCAGTAGTTACTTGATTTTGAACTTACCATTACTATGTGTTTATGTATTCTATAAATAACTATGGGGAATAGCTTGTCTTGAGAAGCTCATTTGCTCCAGAGAGTTATACTTCCTTAACAACTGTTGCTTCTCCCTACTTAAGTTTGTAGCAATGCATGGAATTATACTTTTAGTTGACTTGTATTCTAAATTGTAATAACATGGATTTTCTTATCAAGTGAGTAGAATGTATAATTTATATGAAAGCCTTTTTTTGAAGAAGCTGGCATATAGTTCAGGATGTCTTGAGTTCAAATTCTGACTCAGACACTTACTGGCTACACGACCCTGAACAAGTCACTTAACCTCTCTTGGCTGCACTTTCTGTAGAGGTAAAATGTTGACTATAATCTACCTCACAGGTTGTTATGTGAGGTACAAATGAGCTGATATAGGCATAGTAGTTTGTAAATCTAAAAGCACTAGATAAATTCTAGATAAAGAACTTATAGTTTATAACATCACAAAATTTAAATGCAAAACTGATTTAAATTCGTATATTAAAAGTTTATAATTTTTTTCAGCTTCCTAGCTCCCATCAGACCAGATCATCGTAATGTTACAATGACTTTCCAAATTATTTTGGACATACAATTTAAATAGACATTTTAATTTTCCCTTTATTTCTATTCAATTGATCAATTTTGATTATTTAGGCATTAGCCCTTTGGAGAGTTTGGAAGGGGAAATAGGATGAGCAAAATCTTATAATCCTTATTGATTCCATTTCTTTCTGAATGTTATGATTCAGAGAATGACCATTGTCCTAATTCAATTAATCATACCTCTAGCCTAGTTAAAAGTATTACTTAATAATAAGAGAAAATGGATCTGGAAGAATTATTTTAAGTACCCACAGAATGGGAAAGAAATAGGAAGACTCACATGCAAGTGTCGGTGAGCAGCAGAGCTCTAGATAAAATATTGGAACTCTAAGGACTTTTGGAGATCAAATGGCCTAAAATTCTTACTTTATAAAGGAGCCAACAAAGAATTGGTAAAGTTACAGGGAGTTTCTCATAGGTCACCCAGATAACTTATGGAAGAACCAGGACTAGAATCTCATATACAATAGTAGCCACCGTTGATATGTTTTTAGCTTCATATTTATAGAATACTTTAAATGATTTACTATTTTGATTATACCTACTATGTCATCTGGAATTTTTTTTAATTTCCATGACAGACTTAAAGAAAGGATAATTAAAACACTAAAATTAGACTGTTTGGATCATGAGATCATGGATTTAAAGTTGTAAGGGACCTTGAAAGTCACATCATCCAAACACTTAATTTTATACAATAGAAAACTGAGACCTAGAGAGGTAAAGAGAATTGCCCAAAGGCATGCTTATTATAAAGAACAGAGCTGGGAAATCTGGGGAGGAAATTAGGAAATGAGCAAATCACAAAAAGTCATTGTAATATTTCATGGCGATAAAATGCTAAAGTATATTAGGTTAATTCTATGTAGGTGAATGAATTCCTAGGCACTAAATTTATTTTGGAAGAGACCAATGTTAACATCTAGAGAATTCACCAAAAAGCTCTGATTTTATAAGTTAAGTAACATACTGGATGGCCGAATGAAGATCCAAAGAGATATTGACAGGCTACAATTGGCTTAAATCTAATAAACTGAAATATGTGTAAAATTTTGAGTTCCACAAATGGACACCTAACCCTAAGACTAGGGAAGCATAACTAGGCAGTAGTTCACTTGAAAAAGATCTAGAGGTCTGAGTGGTCTGTGAGTCAGATACAGCTGCCAGTATGGAAGCCAAAAACACTAATTAATCTCTGGGCTTCCTTAAGAAAGGCATGGTTTCTAAGAAGAGGTAAATTATAGGCCTATTGGACCTAAGAGTTGTCTAACCAAACTCATAACATTTTCTGGAAAATCTTTTTCAACCTCCTAACTTCAGTATTTCTAGTAATGGTGCTACAATTCTTCTAATTATTGATGCATATAATCCTCAAAACATCCTTGAATTCTACGTTGCACATACTGCCATTAACACCAACTTCACCCATAGAAACAGTTGTAAAAGTCTTTGGTTTCTGCCTCAACAATAGCAATACACAGTTCAGAAAACACCTTCTCAAAGACTGTTCCCAGTCCTCATCACTCCTATAACCTTCCCTCAGTGGTTACCTTTCATTTCCAAAGTATATATCTTTATATGCGTAGTTATTTACAGATTACCTCCTCAATTTTAAGATAGGCTCTTTGACTGTTGGAGACTGTCAAGGATGATGGGGTTATGTTTTTGCCTTTCTTTATATCCTCACAGCTTGGCACAGTGAATTTTACATAATCAGCACTTAATAAATGCCTCTTGACTGGCACATCTAACAATAATAGCAATAATTTGTATAGTGCTTTAAGTTTTGCAAAGTGTCTCATGTATATCAATTCATTCGATCTGTTTTCTACTCCTACTGTCAATCGGCCGTAATTATTTCTTACATGGTCAACGTGATAATTTTTTTATCCACTATGTATATTTGCTGTCTTTTCCTAATGCAAATAATACATTTGTGCCAGAAGAATCTTTCTAATCTACTACTCTGGTTTGTGTCACTTACTTTCTATATCTGTGTCAGTGTTTATCTGTATTTGTCTTTGATGTGACTCTTTCTGCTTCTATTTGGATGTCTTTTCTCTTAATTATCCATTACATACAATGAAATGGTCAATGGAGTAGGGTGAACGAAGAAAGAGAAAAAGAAACTCTTTCCTCTCCACCAAAAGTGGTTCCTTTTCCAGAGCTAGAATCTTTAACCTGCTAACTGAAGTCTTCCATAATTGGGCTTGGTCCCTCTACTGGGGAACTGCTGAAACTGCAGTGGTATTTAAAGCTTCCTGAGATGGTTAGTTTGTAACTATCCAGTTATTCTTTTGTTCTTCTTGACCTAAGCACCTCAGGATCTAGACAATCTTGTTTGCATATTATCTCCATTGGCTGACTCTGTAACTCAGTCAAAAAGATTTACTCATCTGACAAAGGTATCAGGGAATATTTGTTGTTGTTCAATCATTTTAGTTGTGTTTGACTCTTTGTAACTCCAATTGAGCTTTTCTTGGCAAAGACACTGGAGTGGTATGCCATAACTGAGTCAAATAGGGTTAGGTGACTTGCTCAGGGTCACATGGCTAGTAAGTGTCTGAGGCCATATTTGAACTCAGGAAGATGAGTCCTTCTGACTCCAGGCCTAGCACTCTATCCACTGTACCACCTAAATGCCCATTCCTATATCAGAAAATATAGCATTTTGCTAATTCGGGTGGACTACTTCCCCTTATACTTACACAACACCTAGAACAATGCCTTAACCATGTAAGCACAAAAATGTTTGTTGATTGAATAAAGGAGAGCTTCCAGTGGGGAAGTAGTATCATCTATTTAAAGTAGCTTAAGATGAACAGGTAGGTTTTTCAGGTGGGGATAACTATAAGAACATGTAACCTGTGCTACTAATTTGCATTTTTCTCTAAAATATCATTTTGAATAAAACATCACACATATTGGTTACTTTGTACTTTCTTTTCCTGAGAAATATATTTCCCTAGCTACAGCAAAGGTCAAAATGAATATTATCTCCTAAGCACAAAGGAAACCCCTTTGACATTACTTATTTCTCTAAGTGATGGAGCCAGAGTTAACAACAACTTGGAGGCTAGTCCTTGAGTAAGTGTAGCTTATTGGAGGGAGGAGAAAGGACCAAAGAATGATTATCATGCAGAATTGAGCTAATGACTTGCCTGGTGCCTGTGCCTAGAAGGAGAAACTAGAAAGAGGATAATTATAAAATTATATATCAGTAGAAGAGAACCAAAAATCAAAGAGATTAAATGAAAGAAGACACTAGAATTTCTTGTCAATACCATGATAGCAAGTCTAGAGAATGAAATCCAGAGTAACAGGTTCTAGCATGGAGCATCAGGAGAATAAAGGTGATATGATAAGCATTAGAAACTTTTAACATTATGGTCCTACTAACCACTCTTCCTCTAACCCTTAAGAAGCACCTCCTAGTTAGGCCTTAATTACTTGACTTGCCAATAAACTCAGTTTATCTAAATATTTGCTTTCTTTTTAGGATCATTGTCAGCATGGTTTAAGGTAGAAAGTATGAAACATGCAAGGTTAGAACACCTGTAATAGAATTCCAATTTCACTACTTTGTAGATTTGTGACTGTAACAACAATATTACTTGCCGCTACTGTGGCTGTGTAAGGCCAATAACATCAGCACACAGGAGAGCTACTAGAACAGATTCATTGATCTGCTTTTCTAAGGAAAGTAACTTTGAGGGGTTTATAATTTCACTTTAATCAAACATACATATATCATCTACTTAGTTCAGGGGAAAGAGTCAGCATCCTGAACTTCAGAGAAAACATAAACAGAAATTACTAGCAGAAATTGTATAAACAGAGCAAATAAACATAAATCAACAGACAGGGCTTCTAGCTGTCTGACCAAGACATTATATACATAGTCACCAGAGAGAGAAACACTGACATCTGGATTTTTCAAAGTTGGGGGAGCTCCTTAATGGCTACCCAGAGTCTCCACACCAACACTCTTCCAATGAGTGATCACCAAAATAAATGCTAACCTCAAAGTATGTATACACTTTTTCAGGGTCAGAGCACTTCACACCTCTTGAAGGTTGTGCACCTCTTGTGACATAACTAGCAAAAGGATGTGGGCCTTCCTACAAATAAAGGCAAGACTCAAAGGCACTTGATTGCCTCCAAAACAAAAGACAACAAAAAGTCCCACTTTGCTTGCCATGACAGACTCTCAGAAATCATTTAAGCTATCTGTACCTTATTTAACTACCCTATAAAATAACAATAATCCTATATTATCTCTAAAGTTTCTTCCAGCTTATGTCCTAAGATTTTTCTCTTACATGCTATGCTTTCTAAATTCTAGGAAGTCATAGGGTCACAGATTTAGAGCTAGAAGGAACCATTAGTGACTACTGAGTCCAAATCTTTCACTTTATGAATGAGAAAATTGAGGGTGAGTAAGATATCCTGGGTGACATATTAATATACTTCTGAGGCAGGACTCAAACTCAGGTCTCCACTGCACCACCTAATTTCTTTATGGCAGAGCTGCTAGCAACCAATAGGTAGTGTATGGGAGAGAAGGGAGAAAGGAAGTGCACCATAAATTCCTGGGAAATAGGTGTTGGATTCAGTAAGAATGAGATCAATGGATTTAGAGTTGAAAAGGGAACCTAGAGATCATTTAATTGAATATTTTCATTTTGCAGATATAAAAACTAAGGGTAATGAATTAATCAAAAAGCTTGTTCTGAAAAAAAATCTGGTGATTTTAGTCACTGTAAGGTCATTATGTGCTAGCAGTGTGACATAACAGCTGGGTCCTTATTTGTATAATTATGAATCCAGACAAAGAGTTTCATTATTTGAGTTTGCACTGCATATTTCCATTGGACTAGGACCAATTATCATATTTTACCTAATTTTAACTTTGAATAGTGTAAATTCAAGTACATTTGACCACTTCAGGGAGATTCATCATTCATGGCTATCAGGACCTAGCTTTTTGATCTCTCTTTTTGGGCTCTCTTAAGAGGCTCAGAGATTCCAGAAGTAGGGAGGTGATAGTTTCACTGCATTCTGACCTCATCAGACCTTACTGGAGTATTTTATTCACTTCTAGTCACTTCTGGCATCAGTTAGCTGCGTTTCCAGAGAAGGACTTGAATCTATGTTGTATGAAAATGGGTTGAAGGAACTAGGCTTGTATACTCTGGAGAAGACTGTGGAACATCTTCAAGTACATTAAAGGCTTCAGGTAAAGGACAGATTTGCCTTGTACTGCCTGACCAGAGGGTGAAACCAAGAATAGTGGGTGGAAGTTAGAGACAACCCAAAACAATTAGAACTGTCACAAAGCAGAATGAGATTCTTGATGAGATGGTCATTTTCCTCTCCTTGGAGGTCTTTAGGTAGAGGCCTATCTAAAGACAGATATATTACGGTGGTATATGGGTTGAACTAGATGACCTCTGAGGTACCTTCTGATTCTCAAATTCTGTGATTCTATGATCTTTGTGGTTAATTATTCAACATATATTTATTAAGTGACTATTATATGTCAAATTGTGCTAAGTGAAAGGAATATAAATAGAAAAATGAAACAATTCTTTCTATCAAGCAGCTTATTGAAAGAGACAACACATATGAATGATGCTCTGAGGTGGAGGTGAGGAGATATTGCCATTCAAACAAAGGAGACAACCGATACAAAGGCATGGAGATGCAGGATGGAGAGCAATATATGCTGATTGACTAGCTCTCCATGTTGTCCATCCAATTGCATGTCATAATGTGTGTGCTAGTCATTCTTCAAGGCAGCTAGGTGGCATAACAGATAGGGCTCTGGACTTGGAGACAGGCACTCGAGTTTGAAGCCTTCCTCAGACACTCAGTAGCTGTGAAACCCTAAGCAAATCATTCATTTTTCTTAAACTCAGTTTTCTCATTTGTAAAATTGGCATGAGACTTAATAGGGTTGTTGGGAATATCAAGTGAAATTGCTTATTATTATTCTTACATGTGGTGTTGCCTATGCGATGGTCAGGGCCCACCATCTCAAAACACTGTTTTCATCATTTCAGACCTATTCAATGCATCCCTCTGTGTAAAAGTCCAATCACCTCAGGCTAGCTTGCAAGTCCATTCACAATCTCACCCCAAACTACCTTTCCAAACTTATTTATCTTCACTCTTCCAATAAGCCTCTTTCTCCAGTTCTCAACTGTCTGCCATCATGTTTTCTATGCTCTTTTATAAATGAGCAGTTCGACTCATACTGTTCTCTTCTCCCCTGTAAAGCAGTCTCCCTGCACCATTCCAAACCAATCCCATTTGTTATGGCCCAATTGAAATGGTACTTTCTCCAAAAAAATCTTTCCATACAAGCCCTACTCAGTGATTTTTCCCCTTCTATGCTCTCCTAGAGAGGCTGGCTGGTATAGTAGAATGATCTCTGACTCTTGAGTAGGAGGACAGGGTTTAAACCGTGCCTCTTCTGCTAGTTGCCAATATTGTATTAATTCTCTTGTTCTTAGTTTCCCTCAATCTGCTAAATGAGGAGAGAGGATAGGTGGTCTTTAAACTTATTTTTTTCCTTCTTTAATCTTATGAATTTATTGTCTGTCCCACTTCTTTCAGAATACTAGTTAACATTTATATATTATTTTAATGTTTGCTTATACACATTATCTCATTTCATCTCCACAAAATCCAGAGAGGTAGGTGCTATTACTATCAGAGGAAACTGAGTTCAAGTGACTTACCCTGAGGAAGGGGAAGAAAGGGGCAAAAGTTTGCACTGTGGCTGTAGAAGATTCAATGGCACACCATTATAACAGCCAGATTAGGACATTGAGGCAAAGGATCCAGAAGAGTATGAAGAACTCCTTCAGATAATTACAAAATTTCGGGATGAAGAGCTAGAACACCATGACCCAGCCCGTGACCCTGATCCAGAGTTGGCACCAGCATATGCTGTCTTAAAAGGTGCTATTTGGGTTGGATGCAGAGCTGCAATATATTTATTAGAATGAGTTAAAGTAATTCTTTGTGACATTGTGTAAAAGATGATAGTAACTGGAGCTATATTTACATGTGTGAATTTTATAATTATTGTGAATTTTGTTAATAAATTGAATAATTCTAATTAAAAAAAATGAGTTCAAATGACTTACCCCAGATTACAAAGCTAGCAAGTTTGTAAAAAATTAGAACTCAGGCCATCCTGATTCTATACCTAGATGGGGAACAAGGCAGGCAGCCTAGCTTACTTGTGTTACTGCTGAGATAAGACAGTTGTTGAAACTGTTAAGGATGTTGCTCAAGATTAGGGAATTAAGGAAGGCATGACCATAGAATGCCTGAAATGCTTAGCCAGGTGGAGGCAGTGATAAATGATAGAAAAGTAGTCAGGATGGCAATTCTAGAGACCAAAGGGTGTGGTCTTTGGTTCCATTGTAAAACATGGCTATGGAGAAGATGGCTAGTAGCAGTGATTGGAAATGGACACTGGAGGAAGAAGTATCCACACTAATGAAATCAGAGATCTTTTGAAGTTTTGTAAAAACTGCCAAGCAGGATATGTTTGAGCATCAGGGCCGTTCATAGGATCTTGTAAAGTTTGCATAGCTTACTTTGAATTTATAAGAGTTCCCTTCAATATTCCTACTGGTGCTGTACATTGGAATGCAACTCTATATCTTAGCAGTGATACATGGTATTATATTTTAGAATAACTTCCAAATAGAGATAAAACTCAAATGAAGAAGTGTGGCAAAACTCCAAGAGATTTTAGCTAACATCTCTAATTAAATCCCACCAGCATAGGGATAATTTATTGACGATTTCCCCAAAATTCCCTACAGATCTCCACTGCCCTTAGAAATATCATCTGAATTGTAAATTGATACAATAATTTCCAAGCCAAGCAATCAGGAGCCCACTATTGTTATAGATGGCCAAAGCCCTCCTGATTTCACTCCTTTATTACAGCTATTTTTGTTTTTAATCCTACATTAATTCATACATCTTTCTCCATCTTCCTCCCGTTACCCTCTGGGGAACACAGAGCTCTCTGGAAGCAGTCCTGGCAGACTCAGTATGCTAATGTGCTCTTTGGATTTAGGCCTATGTTCCCTTCGGTAGTAATGTCCCTCCATTTTTGTTCCTTTCCCAAATTACCTTGTATTTATTTTGTGCATATTTTAACATGCTTATTTAGCATATATTTCAATGCACACTTGTTGTCTCCCCCTATAGAAGGCCAGATCATGGGAGGCAAGTACTTTGTTCTTTTTTGCCTTTGAATCCCTAGCACAATTCTTAAAGGTAGGCATTTAATAAGTACTTGTTAATTAATCGATTGATACAGGTGCCTGTATTGATGCATAAAGACTTTTCCAGAATGTCAATTCAAGTAGATGCATTACAAATCATATATCTGAAGGCAGGTAAAGAATTGGCCCTTCATAATAACTGTAATAGTAACAATACTAGCATCTGAAGATTTATTTTTCCTTTGCTAAGCACTCTCTCATATATCACCTCATTTGATCCTTGTAGTAACTTTATCAAAGAATAGTTCAAGTCTTGGCTCTCTGGGTGACCTTGAGAAAATCATTTCATCTCTTTAGGTCTTGATTTATTTCTTTCTTTTTTTCTGGAGGGAGGAAGACAGGGCAATTGGGATTAAATAACTTGCCCAAGGTTACACAGCTGGTAAGTGTGTCAAGCATCTGAGACCAGATCTGAACTCAGGTCCTCCTGACTCCGGGGCCGGTGGTGCTCTACTCTCTGTGCCACCTAGCTGCCCCCAGGTCTCAATTTCTTTATCTGTAGTTCAAGGGGACTGGATTATAGGATTGCTAAATTCTCTGCCAGTTCTAGTATGCTGTGATATTATTAAAGTAGGGTAGTCAAAAGAACAAGAAACTTGTATTCAGAAGAACTGGGTTTGAGAGCAGACTCTGCTGTGACATGGGTGGCAGTGGGACATTCACTCCTTCTAATATCCTTCATTTTTGTCATCTGTAAATTGAAAAAGTTGGACCAGAGGGTCATTGATATGCCTTTGAGCTCTAGCATGCTATCATTAAAATGCTCCTACGTGGAGTAGGAATTATCTTAGTTTTATGAATGAAGCTCAGAGAGGATATATGCATATACATATGTATGTGCGTTTATGTATGTATATAACAGTCATACATATATATATGCATATAAAATATATGTATGTGTAGTCATTGCACAAAAGAGACAAGAATTGTGATCTCTCTCCCAGCAGCTCTGTTTTGATAGAGATCAAGAAACAAATGGGATGGGAAATTGGTCAAGATGAAGAGTTCACCTATAAAGAAGGAGGCTTCTTTCCCTTCCAAATCCCAAAAGATAAAGTCCTATTCATTCCATAACCATAACAGCTATCTCGATATTAACCTGAATTGGTGTTTCAACAATCTTGCTAGCAGCTGCTGTGGCTGTGTAAAACCAACAACAACCAGCACACAGAACACTGCAAGTCCAGGTTCTTTTGATCTGCTTTACTAAGGAAAGCAACATTAAGGGCTTAACAATCTTACTTTAATCCAGCAGACAAATATCATTCACTTAGTCCAGGGGAAAAAGCCAGCACCCTGAACTTCAGAGCAAATACAGAGAAATTACAAAAATCAACAGACATACCTTGTCCGATTCAAATCGTAGTGCATAGTTATCAGAGTTTAACAAAGTCCCAACATTCGGGTTTACAAACCGGAGGGCTCTTAACTA